>NC_060138.1:1077949232-1079199232 GCF_021461385.2 Schistocerca piceifrons
TTGTAATTTAATCTCGTTTCATACTGCAGTTACTGCAGCATAGTTGTTGCATTTTCCGCAAGTGAGTGGGTGACGGATCGCCGTTGCGACTGTTATTACAGAGAATCATTGCGAGAGCGCTCTGCCAATCATTCTTCTTTTGTGTGACAGTGTACAGTGCACTTCAATCTGACGCGCATTCCCCGTCCACCGCGGGCTGTAACGTATAGCGGCTACACGTTTTATAATGTGAGTAAATTAGATTGCCGAGGTCGTCGCTCTCTGTTTCCATATGTGTGTTAGTCAAATGCAGCAATAAGAGTAGGATGGTCGATTTACATTAGATTTGCACGCAGTGCGAGGAATTTTACACGAAATGTCGTACCGTCGTTTCCCATCTGCACAGAAAAAAGCTAGCTTACACAGATCCCACTGTCGAGTTCTTGTCCTGAACTTTGCCACTCCTCAGCATAGCACAACACTTAAAAGCTGAATGACTTGCAATTTTATTTGAGACTACACCTAAAATATAGTCCGCAGTTGATGATCTAGAGGCCGTCACGGTAAGCTCAGCGTGTTCGGTCAGAGGGTTCGCTATTGTCTATAGTTTAAAAAAAACTGAGTGAATGGATCAACGACGAACTTGAACAATACCCAACAAAATGAGATCAAGAAAACAGTGGCTAGCACTACTGCTGCTGGATGACGGGGTCCCGAGTTCGGTTCCCGGTCAGGTAGGGAATTCTTTCTTCCTGGGGACTGTATGCTTCTGTTGTCCTCATCATTTTACCATCATTCGGGAAATGTGGCAAGACTGGACAGTGAAAAGATTGGGACTTTGTATGGGCACTGATAACGACCCAGTTGAGCGCGGCACATACCAACTATCATCAACCTCACATACTTTTACGTACACATACAGTATAAGGTACCTTCCCTGAAACTATGTCGTCTGGTTTCCCGCGTCACGACTTGTAGAATCTAGAATCTTTTAAAAACAAGTACTGTAGCATATTTTACTTCTGCGCAAAGAAGCTGTGAAGCTACAAGGTTATAATTTAAACAACAACTACCCGCAAGTACGGCTGAGAAAAGTTTAATTACATCGAACCGTTGCCGATTTCGGAATTATTACAAATCCATTTTGAGATATCTGCTACGGATTTCATTGCTCTCCTGCTGGAGGCCTTGTTCTCTGGTGTTAAATTAGGGTTTACACGTTAGCGACTGTTAGGACGAAACTGTACTGTTTTACATAAGCACTCTGCCGAGTGAATGGTGGTAGAGACCATAAGCCGCACAAGAAGTTTTTCAAAAGTTACTCATCCATTTGATCTTATTCTCAATAACTAAGAAAAGCGACAAAGTTGGGATATAAAGTCTAGATCTTTTATCATTCGAATGAATTTTATAAGCCGGCCGGAATGGCCGAGCGGTTCTAAGCGCATCAGTTTGGAACCACGCGACCACTACGGTCGTAGGTTCGAATCCTGCCTCGGGTTCCCACGACCGGATTCCCGGGTTCGATTCCCGGCGGGGTCAGGGATTTTCTCTGCCTCGTGATGACTGGGTGTTGTGTGATGTCCTTATGTTAGTTAGGTTTAAGTAGTTCTAAGTTCTAGGGGACTGATGACCTCAGATATTAAGTCCCATAGTGCTCAGAGCCATTTGTCCATTTTTTTTGGACTGATGTCCATAGATGTTAAGTCTCATAATGCTCAGAGCCATTTTGAACCTTCCTCGGGCATGGATGTGGGTGATGTCCTTAGGTTAGTTGGGTTTAAGTAGTTCTAAGTTATAGGGGACTGATGACCTCCGATGTTAAGCCCCACAGTGCTCAGAGCCATTTGAACCATTTCTTCAATTTTGTACTTAGTGTCGTGAGACAGGTGTCAAATACACTCCATACAAAAAATTCTTTTTATTTCTCTCGGATGATAATAATCGATATTTTGTTCCATCCGAAAGAAGTAACACGAGTAGCTGCATTTTGGTTCTTTATAGGTACTTAAATTATTTTCATAATTCTAGATGTTCCTAAGACATACAGTTAGTAGTTGCTATTCATTTGAGAACTGACACCATTGACCATTAAAATATACAAAACTGTGACACAGCACAGTGGTTCGAACACCTAGAAGAACTACAAAATCCTTGTTCTCTTCCCCCACAGCAAAATCCTTATTTTCTTCCCCATAGAACATCTTTATACTTAGAGCTCGAGTGATAGTGTTGGTATTCCGTTAGGGTCAACACATTGGCAACTCTTATGATGGAGCTGTACTGATTTATTCACTATCCTGCTGAGAATATAGTAGTAGAGGCCATAAGCGGAACAAGAAATTCCTTGTTGCCTTATTTGGTACAATATCGAGAGGTCGAAAAATTTTACGTTAGTTAGTCATCTATTTCATCTTATTCAGACTAACGGAAGAGCGAAAAGAGTTTGAAGGTGAAGTCGAACTGTGTCATCATTAGAACGAATTCTGTATTTAACATAGAAGTTGACGTTTTACTGCTATTTTATTTCGAACTGTCTTGCAGAACACGAGACAGAAGCAATCACTGTTATCCGAATTGCAGTCTTTCGAGTTTCGAGTAGCATCTTGCAGTGTAAAACGTTTCATATAATCAAAGAAGGAACAAGGACATGCGGAAGGACCATGTCTGCCCTCACCAGCCTCCTTGCACCCCTAGCCCGACATCCCCCGGCCACTGACTCATTCCTCGCTTAAGGTGCGTTTACAGCTGTGCGCCTTGCAGCTAGTCACCGTGCGGCTCTGCTTCCCCCACACGCAAGAAGACGCACGACACGAGTGTAGGTTGTTGCCAAATCCACTATTAAGGGTTGGAATACGGCATTAAATTCAAAGTTGTAAGTGAGCGGCTGCTTGGAAAGACGCTGGAGGAGTTGGCACAATCGGGCATTCAAACAGCGACAGACACGCGACGGTCGGTACACAGGCTAAGTACACCTGGAGACAGCCTATTGTCAGCCAGTTCGTGTAGCAGCTCGTGACAGAGACAAAAGTGGCTCGCGAGTTTGCCATATATGATAACGCACACTTCTCGTTGGCGATGTGCGTCAGATGGAATGTTCTAGAAACTCGACTAGCGTGATAAGAAGGGGACCCGCCCCAACCCAAGGGGAGCACGGTTGGTAGTCGTCTGGGACGCTACACCTGTGCTGGGAGTCGCCAGGCTCATGATTTAGAGTAGTTAAGAGTCACGTCGGGATCGATATAATACTGAGAAGATAGTCTCAGGACCCCGAGATAGAAGGCAGCCGACAGAGTTACATGAAGCCGTATATCGTAACACTGTGCATTGAATAGAACAATCTAAAGTCAGTAGTGCCAGAAGTGAACTTTATTAGTCTGAGTTTGATTAGACCTGAATTTCCTTGTGATGTACACCGAGTTCTGTGTCCCTTAACATCCTCTTCAGCGTGTAGATTCTTTACAGGATGGAGTTCTGCAAGCTGCCTATGTGAAATTCGCCCATCGATTACATCATTCGAGGTAAGCCCTTGTAATTACAACGTGTCCTTCTCACTCCCTCTCGGGACACGACAAGGTGCATGCCTTTTTCACGACGTTTGCACTCGAGTGATTCGATTAACACTCTTGTTCACACTAGGCGTCTCTACTTGCCTGTGGGGCAAGTAGAGCCGCACGACGATTATCTGCAAGGCGCACAGGTGTAAACGCACCTTCAATAAGACCAAGCAAAGCGAAGCGAAAACGTGGCCAGATTGACACCATTGTTGTTCGATAAACAAGCGGGGAGGGGATGCGGTAGCAGCATATATTTACAAATGGAGCGCCATCAACCACTGCATGTCTATAAGTCACTGCTCTGTGTAGCACAACTATTAAACTCTGACTGGCCTACACTTTTCTTTGACTACTTCTCAAATATTTTTACGTAAACATTCAACGTAATGTACCCTCTCTGAAAGTACGTAGCATTGACTGCCATGAGATGATTTGTTTAGTCTACTAACTTTCAAACCAGTCCCTATAGCACACTATACTGCTGTGCAAAGAAGCTGGGAAGATACAAGGGTAATAATTTAGATAGCAACCAGCCACAAGTATGGCTGAGAAAGGTTTAATTAAATCAAATCATTACCAGTTTCGGATTTATTACAAATACATTTATAGGTGGTTCTTAAGATTTCCTTTCTTCCCTGCTGGAGGCTTCGTTCTGTAATCGTTGGTGGTTTGATGCACTAAGATAAGCAAAAAGTTTTTCGTTCACAATTTTGTAAAGGTACGAGAGAATTTTTTTTCCTTTCCTTGGGCCTTCACTGAAACATGTACGAGTGATGTTAAAGTTAATAGAACGAGAACTGTGGCGAAAACCGCTTAGTGTATATTTCTGCACGATGAATTCTTCCTGTATTTGCGTCATACATTTTAAAGTCAACACATGTTTCGCAACAAACGTTTTAGCTTTAAGCTTTGTCCTGTGTTTGTGCTACGCATTTTAAAGTTAACACTTGTTTGGCAAAAATTTTGGCTTGACAATGCATCACACAAATACAAAATGAATTTGTCACGCAGAAATGTACAACAAACAAGTTTTCATCACATTTCATATTTTAGTAACTTTGAAATCATTTCAGAAATTTTTCACTGAAAAGTACGAAAAGAAAAAAAACGTCTCTCTTAAGCTTACCGAACTGCGCACAAAAAACTTTTTTTTATCTTAGTGCACCAAACCAGTAACGAGTACAAATCAAGGCCCAAGAAGGAAATCCATAAGAGCCATTGGAAGATGGATTTGTAACAAATGCGATACCGGGAGTGGTTTCATATAAATAATTTTTTTAACAGAGATTTGTGGTAGTTTACTGTTTAAATTGTAAACCTTATAATTGTACAACAGCAACGGTTCTCTAAACGTCAGGAACCGCGCGACTGCTACGTCGCAGGTTCGAATCCTCTCTCGGGCATGGATGTGTGTGATTTCCTTAGGTTGGATAGGTTCAAGTAGTTCTAAGTTCTAGGGGACTGATGACCTCAGATGTTAAGTCCCATAGTGCTCAGAGCCATTTGAACCATTTCTCTAAACGTCAGTTTTGGCAGAGTAGCGCTCAGCTCTGAAATTTTCGTGATATTTTATTTATTTACTCTACATAAGCACTCCGTCTTCAGGCCACGAGTGGCCTACTGGGACCATCCGACCGCCGTGTCATCCTCAGGGGAGGATGCGGATAGGAGGGGCGTGGGGTCAGCACACCGCTCTCCCGGTCGTTATGATGGTATTCTTGACCGAAGCCGCTGCTATTCGATCGGGTAGCTCCTCAATTGGCACCATGAGGCTGAGTGCACCCCGAAAAATGGCAACAGCGCATGGCGGCTGGATGGTCACCCATCCAAGTGCCGGTCACGCCCAACCGTGCTTAACATCGGTGATCTCACGGGAACCGGTATATCCACTGCGGCAAGGCCGTTACCGCATTTATTTACTCTGCCCACACTATCCCTAAAACGCTTCCTATTAAATATTTATCCATATCATATGCATTTTGCTTTCAGAACCCGGAACTCCGTAACAGTTACTATAATCTGCATCTCACATTCAACATTTTGCTCCAAAATTTTGTCACCTCTTCGATCAGTTGTCATCACTTTCACCCTCTGATCCTAAACAAATTTAATTTCGTTATCAACAAGCAATTGCTGCTGCCGCCAAATGATTTTCTCTCGATGGCTCTCCGTGCTTCTACTGAGAGGTGACAACGCACACTGCTTTGAATTGAAAGCTGGTTGTACCTGGTCAAGTGACCGAGGACAAATTTTGCAAGTGGCTTTGTCGAGTAATAATTCCGTTGCTGGTATGGCGATAGGGTGTGTACACAAGAATGAGTTAAGGAAACAGTGTCAACAAGACCCAAGATAAACGTGGTGAACACTTTAGATCGGAAACAGCGTACGCCGACTGGTTTGCAGCAATGTCGGTTGCAACAGAATGCCGGGTGGCCTAAATAAAAGAGGTGCGCGTGATGGCACGGTGGACTGGGCCGACGGCCACCGTGAAACATTGAGGAGCCGGCCGCGTGCAACATTGATGCCGACCGAGAGGGCACAAGTCGCTGCCAACGCAAGCGCGAAGGCCGCGCGCGTAGGTCGCCACCGCATCCCGTGGCGCAAAGCGGCTCGCTGCGCCGGACGAGAATATCTTTCGGTAACTGTTCATAATGTAACAGGCCGAAATGTCATTTAGGTTAGGAAGATGCCTTCAGATGTTTGTGTAGGCCCTGAGATCTTACCACCCGCGAAGACTAAACACGTATCCTTATTTAAGTCCTAAGAACAGGTGTCCCAGTGTGGAATAGCTGACGACAGAAGACGCTGACGGAGAGTTCTGTAGCCGTAAGGAGATTCACAGGGACTGCGAAATGCTCAGAAAGTCCTAAGCTGCTTTGCATAGACTTAAAAGGGACACGCTGCTCCGTCTCTTGGAACTATAACCAGTGGCTTGTCGCACAGTTTGGGTGGGCATCCCTTGTTTGTGGGGGAAACCACATCTTTTAAATCATTCATAAATTTCCTCAACAACGTTACGATGGCTAAGGGGGAGAGACTCAAGTTGTATCAGAAAAGAAATTACTTTTACAAGTGCTGTTCAATAACTAATGGAACACTTGGTTGGTTTGGCCGGCCGTTGCGACCGAGCGGTTCTAGGCCCTTCAGTTCGGAACTGACCTACTGCTAGGTCGCAGGTTTGAATTCTGCCTCGGGCATGGATGTGTGTGATGTCCTTAGGTTGTATTGTATTTTATGTTAACCGGGGACCTAGAAACGACGGAGAGGCTCCGTCCCCGCAGCAGCCGCAGTGGTCCACAACCCCACGACTACTACCGCAGTCCAATTCACCCCGTCACCGCTCCACACCGAACCCAGGGTTATTCTGCGGTTCGGCCCCCGGTGGACCCCCCCAGGCAACGTCTCACACAGACGAGTGTAACCCCTATGTTTGCGCAGTAGAGTATTGGCGGTGCTCGCGTACGTGGATAACTTGTTCGCGCAGCAGTCGCCGACATAGTGTAACTGAGGCGGAATTAAAAACCATCCACAGACTGGCCGGTTAACCGGACCTCGAAACATATCCGCCGGGCGGGTGCATGCAGGGGACCAGGTGCTCCTTCCAGGCCGGAAAGCCGTGCATTAGCCCGCACGGCCAACCGGGCGGGCTCCTGTCCTTACAAGGGAACCTCCCCATCGCACCCCCCTCAGATTTGGTTATAAGTTGGCACACTGGATAGGCCTTGAAAAACTGAACACAGATCAATCGAGAAAACAGGAAGAAGTTGTGTGGAACTATGAAAAACCAAGCAAAATATACAAACTGAGTAGTCCATGGGCAACATAGGCAACATCAAGCATGTAGTGGGCACAGGAGCGCCGTGGTCCCGTGGTTAGCGTGAGAAGCTGCTGAACGAGAGGTCGTTGGTCCAAGCCTTCCTTCCACTAAAAGTTTTAATTTTTATTTTTAGACAATTATCATAGTTCAGACACTCATACATAATCAATTTCGCTGTCCAAAATTCCAGGACATGTTCAGACTTGCTTGGACATATGCAGGATTTGACGGTCTACATACGGAACATTTTGAAAACGTTAAAAACATATGTTTTGACAGAGCACAGACAAAACTGTGAGACTGTCAAACTGTTGCATTCATTTGTTGCAGTTTGTGTGACACACTCTTATGCTTTCATCACTTTTTTGGGAGTGATTATCACATCCACAAGAAAACCTAAATCGGGCAAGGTAGAAGAATCTTTTTACCCATTCGCCAAGTGTACAAGTTAGGTGGGTCGACAACATATTCCTGTCATGTGACGCACATGCCGTCACCAGTGTCGTATATAACATTTCAGACGTGTTTTCCTGTGGAGGAATCGGTTGACCTCTGACCTTGCGATCAAATGTTTTCGGTTCCCATTGGAGAGGCACATCCTTTCATCTACTAATCGCACCGTTTTGCGCTGCGGTCGCAAAACACAGTGAACAGAGACGTCAATGAACAAACGGACAGATCATAACTTTGCGAAAATAAAGATAGTAAAACTTTCACTCGAGGGAAGACTTGAACGAAGGACCTCTCGTTCCGTAGCTGCTCACGCTAACCACGAGACCACGGCGCTGCTGAGGTCATAGTGTCATTGATGTTGCCTATCTTCCCCATGGACTACTCAGTTTGTATATTTTGCTTATTTTTTTCATAGTTCCACAGAACTTCTTCCCGTTTTCTCAATTGATCTGTGTTCAGTTTTTCAAGGCCTATCCACTGTGCCAACTTATAACTAAATCTGAGGGGGGTGCGATGGGGAGGTTCCCTTGTTAGGTTAGTTAGGTTTTTCTAGTTCTAAGTCAAGGTAACTGATAACCTCCGATGCTAGGTCCCATAGTGCTTAGAGCCATTTGAACCCTTTTTGAACTTGGTTGGTTTTATTCAGGAATATGTTACACCATATTATTCTCCACCATTTTGGCTACAAAACTCTATTTTTCAACATAATCTCCGTTCAGTGAGACGGCCTTACGCCACCTTACTGAGAGGACCTGTATGTCACCATGGTACCAGATTACTGGTCGATGTCGGAGGCAACGTCTTGCCCCATTCGTAACCTCCCCGTAATCGACGTACTGCTTCCCGGAGAGTGCATCCTTCATTGGGCCAAACAGATGGAAGCCGGAATGTGCGAAACCAGGGCTGCAGGACGGATAAGGAAGAACAGTGAAATGTTCTGTGAGTTCCCCGGATGCGCAGATTTGTGTGAGGCCCTGTGTTGTCACGGGGAAATACGAATGTTTGCATTTTTGTGGCGACGACAAGTTGCAGTCGTTTCTTCTATTTCCTAATAGTAGCACAATACACTCAAGAGCTGATAGGTCGCGCCAAGGGGGTGAACATCGAACAGTCCCAGAACACCGTCGCCATGACTTACCGGCTGAGTGTGGGGCTCTGAACTTTTTTACTTTGGAGGAGAGGTGTGTAGCACCATAGCTCTAATGCTGTATTAATTTATTTTGCCTTTTGTTTTGTTTAGTGTTTTATTGTCGAGTTTCCATAAATGCTGTTGGATTGAATCGATACCTTGAGAGTGGTTATTCTTTTCTGTGTTGAAAACTTTGATGTCATGGTTTAATTCTATGCAGTATAGTGTATCTATCATTTAAATTCACTGTCTCAATATGAGGGAGACAAAACTTACTGTATATAATTGTAATTTTGGTTACATAATTTTTTGTAGGAATACCAATATGTGCAAATATTCTGTTTTAATTAATATTTTTGGTTGTTATTATGTAATTGCTGATCCTCACTTAGGGTTCTTAGTTATTTTGTATGTAAAGGGTGTTGTGGTTCCCCTTGGGAACGGAACTGTGTAGCGCGCGCAAATTGTGGTTAGCCTAGGTAGAAAAGGTGGAACCAAAGTCAGTCGGGGACGAGCTACCAAACTATCAAATGCTCATGTAAAACTTGTGTATTGTGATGGTTCCGAGAGAGGCTTTTCCTGACGCTTTCCAATGCCTCGGATGGATGGATAAAGGGCTGAAACTATTTTGGAATTGGTATCTATCATCACCACCAACAAATGACAGAGTCCAGCAATTCTGCCTGCAAATCCACCTGCCAACATGCTATCTCCACCACATTGCGCAATCACTGCAATGGAACACTATAGTAATGTACAGTGAAGTGTCAACTCATTGGATGTTTTGGTGTGCGCAAATATAAGGTAACTTATACTCGAACTCTGACCTACCTTGATTTTTTATCCGTCACATTTCCACTTAGGGTCCTTCCCATGCTAAAGTGATAACAGAGTGTCCTTATCGAAAGAACTTTAAAGCGCAGTGTTTTACTAATTAATGCCTCTCGAACATAGTAAAAAGAAAGTTAAAGTTAATGTGGCAAGAGAGTGAACTAAAGTAAGTGATGCTTGCTGAAAATAATTTTTCTATTAAAACTGCTTATTAATGTAAATGATTACATTGCTGCCTGTTATAAATCGCAAAAGATGAGTCAGTATCTTACAAATATGTCAATTTTGTGTCTCACTGTAGTAAAAGTTGAAAACTGCAATTGTGGAAAGTTATATACCCATGTTTGTTTCTCTTGTGTATTGAAAGTGTAATAGGATCCACAATTTATCCTTTATGTTCTTGATAAATAACAATTAATAGAAAGACCACTATCTATGAAAACAGTAACTTCTTTTATTCAAAATTCAGTGAGAAATTCCAGAATAAGATTTTCACTCTGTAGCGGAGTGTGCGCTGTTATGAAACTTCCTGGCAGATTAAAACTGTGTGCCCGACCGAGACTCGAACTCGGGACCTTTGCCTTTCGCCGACAAGTGCTCTACCAACTGAGCTGCCGAAGCACGACTGACGCCCGGTACTCACAGCTTTACTTCTGCCAGTACCTCGTCTCCTACCTTCCAAACTTTACAGAAGCTCTCCTGCGAAACTTGCAGAACTAGCACTCCTGAAAGAAAGGATATTGCGGAGACATGGCTTAGCCACAGCCTGGGGGATGTTTCCAGAATGAGATTTTCACTCTGCAGCGGAGTGTGCGCTGTTATGAAACTTCCTGGCAGATTAAAACTGTGTGCCCGACCGAGACTCGAACTCGGGACCTTTGCCCGCGAAAGGCAAAGGTCCCGAGTTCGAGTCTCGGTCGGGCACACAGTTTTAATCTGCCAGGAAGTTTCATATCAGTGAGAAATTGTTTGTTAGTGAATTCTATTTAATTTTCATTCTAAGTAGAAAGGTGTTTAGTAGTGAGAGACTTAATCTATGCCCAATAACTAATTTTGCTGTGAACCATATCCATATTTCATGTCAGATAGGAATATGTTTGAAAAGTAATATTGAACCAAGTCCAATTTACGATCCTAAAGTGCACTTTAATAGTAATATTATTGAAGCCATTCAGTTTGACCAAGCCTTGAAGGCAAAAGTGTATGTTATTTTCTGTCGTCCTTATGCAAGTAGCCTTGTTCTCCTATAACTATTAGCACTTTCTTTAAAGTAAACATCTGTTAGTGACCATAAAGTATAGGCTGTGTCTGCCCATTAAAGTTACTCATTTCTATTTTTTTTAACAAGAATGTTACTCATTCTTATCCCTAATTAGGCTGGCGACCGTTTTCTTTATCCTTTGAACAGTGTGGATGGGTAAAATATTGTTTATTACTGTTCAAATATTTACGTACTTCTGATTTCCAATTCCGATAAGCCACCTCCGACAGGTACAACACGGTCAACACAACTAAAATCCTTTCAGAGGATAACACTGCTCTGGTTCTTCATACTGTAATTACTTGAATAAAAATAATTTAATTGTACAAACTGCCTCCAGCTATGAGGTTATGGTATAGCAGTAGTGGACAGTAGTGTTATAGGTGGTGTGGAGCCATTCCGTCCATTGCCGTTTTGTTTCCGGTTCGAAGTGATAAACCCATGATTCATCGCCTGTTAGACGTTCGACAAAAAATCACCAACATCAGCCACTCAACACGCAAGCAGTCCCGCACGGATGATCCTCCATTGCTATCTATTGTCTTCTGTTAGGAGACGAGGAAACCAGCGAGCACATACCTCTCAGTACACCAAATCGTGGACGAGTGTGTCAGCACTACCAACAGAGACGTCCAGCTATGTAGCGATCTATTTGATTGTGATCCGCTGATTACCTCGAATGAGGTTGTCTGCACTATCCAACATTGCAGGAGTCACAGCTCCGTGCGGTCGGCTGGCACGCTGGAGATCGGAGAGATTTGCGCGACCTCGTTGGGATGGTGAAGGACGTCTCGCCCAACGACTCATCGTGCCTTTGTCCACTGTCGGGTCTCTGTAGCCATTCTGCAACCGTTTATGAATATCTTCGCTGCTCTGGTTTTCGGCCATAAGGAACTCAATGACAGCTATGTGCTTGGAACGCACCTCCGTTACGGTCTCTATTTTGTAGGCTACGATAGCGCCGCCATCTATCGCAACTTCATGAACCTATAGAGGATAAGGCAGGAATATTCCACGGTGTCCCATAACAAATTCACATTTTTTTCAACCTAAACTGGCCGAGAAAAAAATGTGTTGCATTATTTATTGACTGCTCGTCGTACTTATTGTACCAGGAAAAGACAAGAGTCGGAAGTACAGCATAGCAAGGAAGAGAAAAGTAGATAATTGGATATCTGGAGGAGGAGAAACGGTAAGGATTCAAAATTCGGTGCTATCAAAGGATGTTAAAACTGATGTCGGTATACAAAGTGCACTGTCAAACACCATTACCGTCTCCCCCCCCCCCCTTCGTTTTTCCTCCCCTTCCCTATTTACTTTCCCCCCGTCTGCCCTCAGCTGTGGTATGTCATATTTGTGCCAACTTTTTAGTGCAGTGTTCAAGTGAATGTTCAGTGTTGTTCGTCTTTCCAAAGTGTTGCGAACTAAAATCTTACTGTCGCTGGGTGTGAATTTTATATCTCTTGCGAACAGAAACCAGACTGTCACAGTGTTTTTTAATTGTCTGTCTATTATTTTACCTTACTGCTTCATATGTGTTTTATTAGTATCATCAACCCTTTGTTCTATCTTTTAACTTCCACGATTTTCAGCCATGTTACCATTTAAGTCTCCGATTTTTCGCTTGTTTTTATTAGTTATTATCATCATCTTTTTAAAACAAATTCTATAGGTTGAAGAGCGTCATACTAAGCTGCTGTCAGCCCGTACCGTTCGGGGGGAATCGAAACTCAATAAAGAAAAAAAAACCACCATTACCACAAAACGGTTATCTACAGCGTGCCATCTACTTACGCATGTAGGAATATTTCATTTGGTAATGGAAGGATCAGCAGAGAGTAAAATTAGTTGTGGCATACGAACAGTAGAATATGAAGAACTATTTGCAGAGAAGATCGTAAAATCAGTCTGAGGAATGACGAATAAAAACATGAGTCACTTTGGATTAGGTGCACTTATCGTCTGGCAGGCATGAAATCAAACGTCTTAGCTCTGTACATACAACTCTCAACAACAGCTGGTACGTAAAATGTCACACTCACAATGGTTTGAAATTAGAACGTATCACAAAATAACACGATTTGATAATAATGATAAAGCGTATGGCTAGGCCTTGAGCCAGATTGGAAGGGATCACGGCCACCTGGAAGTTAGTTGATACCACTTCGGCGACTTGCGTGTCAGTGTGGATAAAATGGTGATGAAGACAACACAACACGCAGTCCCAAAGCGGAGAAAGTCTCCGATCCCGCCAGGAATCAAACGAAGCCCACTTGCATTGCATTCCGCCGCGCTAACCACTATACTTTTCTAGAAAGGAATTTTCCTGGAGCCCAAAGGGAGGGGTAGAATGAAAGTGGGCAGGGGTTTCAGCCATTTCCCGCCCTCCCCCCCCCCCCACAGGAACCAAAGAAAGCGTAAGGAAAGTGGAACAGAGAAACAATCAACGTCAAGCATTTATTTATTTATTCTCCTTTTTTCCTTTAAATTAATATTAATACCACCAAGAAGCCGACGTCGCGTGGAGAAGGCTGCAGCAAGACCTCAATGAGAACATTCCGACTACCAGAGAATACACAGATTCTAAGAGTGGAAGAGGCGGGAATCAAGTCCTCATGGCAGGACACCCCTGCTCTGGGGTGAGTTAAGGAAGTTAGTACAAGGGAAATTGGAGACAAATTGCCTGTATTTGGAACTGCGAACAACTGCACAGTGGCATTCATTAAGGAAGTACCAGAAATCAAGAAAATTTTCCTCGCCGTCAGCAAAGTAGTAGTGAACTGCGTGTCTACATATCCACTTCACAACATAGTTCATCTTCGCTTGTGGGGACTATCGCGCCTCAGGAAAGAGGAGTAGTTGAGGTGGTATCTGGTGAGGAGTCGTACTGGTAATTTGGGCTCGCATCTGCCGCATCAAAAACCAGACACCTCTTACCGGTCCGCACACCAGACAATGCCCGTCCGTGTCCAAAACATCACAGGCGACACGCAAGGGATATCTGTGAGGTGAATCCCGTGAAGGCGTGACCGGCGTATTTGCTTCCCATTGACAGTAAGGTAGATTGTATATGGACGTTGGTGTCATTATAAAGAGCGCACATCGATCGCCAAACTCCTCAACCACATTTGGTCACCTGTGCTGCTGAAGAAATCCATACATCGCGTTAGTTCATGTCAAGGTGCGTTGGCAGCATTGCAGTACAGCCGTAGCTTAGTCAGAGGAAAAATTGGCAGAAGTAAAAGAAACCACTCAGCTATGGTGACGGAATAAATAACAGGATGAAACGAGGTACATTCAAAGCACAGGGAAATTTTCATCCTCTCCAAGATGGAAATATTCGGAAGTTTTCATATAGGGGAAAAAATTACACACAGAAAAATACACACACACACACACACACACACACACACACACACACACACACAGCTTGGGTTCCCGGGTTCGATTCCCGGCGGGGCCAGAGATTTTCTCTGTCTCGTGATGACTGGGTGTTGTGTGCTGTCCTTAGGTTAGTTAGGTTTAAATAGTTCAAAGTCCTAGGGGACTGATGACCGTAGCTGTTAAGTCCCATAGTGCTCAGAGCCATTTGAACCAACACACACAAACACACACACACACACACACACACACACACACACACACACGCACATACAAAAGCACGCACAACAAATGAAAATATCAACACAAACCAAAGACACAGCAACAGTTGGCAGCGCTACACACCGAAAACACACATATGTTGATCACAAAATGGAAACTGCGTGCCATATATAAGGTCAGTTCCCTGTGCCAGAAAGCGTCTAATACCACAGCAGAGGAGACACTGAAACTGCCATTTACAACCACGAATTTGTGTAAAATACACCTGCGTATTGCACTTTAATACTATCTTTCACATCGCCTTTCAGATAACAGACAATAGTCACGGTACCTAGCGCACACGGTTGTTTAGGATGCTCTTTCATTTGAGGTACCCGCAATATTAGCTGTCTTGTTTCCGTCCATTTCGCATTTTTCCTTACACCTTTTACCGGAGTTTTTTAGATTCTTTATTTGTGTTTGTTGGAACACGCTTCTGCAAACTAGTTTTAACTCACTGATTGAGAAACAGTGTTTCAAATACTGTCACAAAACTTCGTGTAAAATCACTCCAATTCGGTTTTAGTGTAAATGTAAAAGTTTTGCAACAACACTAAGTGTGACAAGAATACATAGAGAAAAAATATTATGATCTGTCGCAAAAATATGAGAAAAGTGGGATGTAATCGTAAAGTTTTAACAACCACCTTAGAACCATCAAGCTGTGAATATCTCTTGGTGTTACTCCTCCTCGTCACATTCTGCCTCCAATATGACACAGTTTTCTGAGCGATGGAAGACTTAGTCAACATCTTAGTTGCAGCATAACGCCTCTTCACTGTTCAGAAAATGTTTCTTCACGAAAATCATCTCGGTGTCAATGTGGAAAAGCCTACCTCTCAATGCCTTCTTCGTTCTAGGAAAGAGAAAGAAGTTATTTGGCGCCATGTCAGGAAAATACTGGGTGTGGAGCTAAATTTGATAGTCCTGACCAGCAGTGTGTGTGACTGTGTCTTACGCGTGACTGCACTTGAGCATACAACTTGTTGGGATTATCTGCTTGTTTCATTATCCTCAACTCGCTCTTTATGTTGCACCTATAATTGTCTAACATTCTGTGCATCTAACGTTTGCATCTGAAGTCTGCGGATGTATTTATTTCTCATTGCAAGAAATTATTACATACACTTCCACCAATGTGAAATTGCGGTTTTAGTGATTACTGTTACTCTAGATGACCGATGGTTTACTTCAGAAAATAGTAGACCTATTTTCCGAATCTCTATACGTAAAAGGCAACGTCCTGACTGACTAACTCACTCATCGTAGACCAGCCTAAACCGCTAAGGATAGAAACTTGAAATTTGGAGAAGGTGTGGATACTACATGTTAGGCGTCGTTTAAGAAGGGATTTTTCGAAATTACAACCCTATAGGTGTGAAACAGGGGATTAAGGATTTTTTTCGAAGAATGTCGTCCTAAAGGCAATTTTGAATCCAGCCCTAAGAAAATTGGTATTTTATTTCTTGGTCATAAATAAAGAATTACATGTATCAACATTTTTAGAAATGTAACCCTATGGGGGTGAAATACTGGGATAAACTTTTTTGAAAACATTCATTATTACAGAACTCCTAAAATGTTTTTAAAGATACATCTATGAATCTTAGTATTTGACCTCTAAGATACAAATAAGAAAAAAACGTGTTTCAGCGTTTATGGAAATTGAAACCTATGAGAGTGAAATGGAGTTGAGATCTTTTATAAAAATATTTTATTATTATGAAAGCATTTATAAATGTTAAATTTATGAACATTTAGTTGCGGCTTCCAGTTAGAAATAAAAATAAAAATGTTTCATTGTTTTTGGACATTCAGCACCTGCGGGGGTGAAACGGAGGATGAAACTTTTTACGGAAATGTTTCATTGTGAAAGCATTTTTGAAGCTAAATCTATGAAAATTGTGTTTCGCATCTCTACTGAAAATGAAACACACGCATGTGACTGTGTTTTGAAATTCAACCCATAAGGGGTGAAATAGGATTTGAAACGTTTTATAAAAATATTCCATTATGAAATCATTTTTATATCTAAATCCTTGAAAACTGGTGTTTGGCTTCTCTATTAGAGTGGAAAAAATACGTATTTCACCGTTTTTGGAAATTAAACCGCTGTTGTTGTGATCTTCAGTCCAAAGACTGGTTTGATGTAGCTCTCCATGCTAGTCTCTGCTGTGCAAGCCTCTTCATCTCCGAGTAACTACTGCAACTTAGATCCCTCTGAATCTGCTTACTCTATTCGTCTCTTGGCCTCGCTCTACAATTTTTACCACCCTCCATCCCTACACATCACTCCAGTAGTAAATTAGTGATCCCTTGATGCCTCATAATGTATCCTACTGACCGATCCATTCTTCTAGTCAGGTTGTACCAGAAATTTTTCTCCCCAATTCTATTCAGCATCTCCTCGTTAGTTATTCAGTAGCACCACCTTTAAAAAGCTTCTGTTCTCTTCTTGTCTAAACTGTTTATCGTCCATATTTCACTTCCATACATGGCTACACTCCATACATATACTTTCAGAAAGGACTTCCTGACACTTAAATCTATACTCGATGTTAAAAAATTTCTCTTCTTCAGAATCACTGTTCTTGAGATTGACAGTCTGCATTTTATATCCTGCCTACATCGACGATCAACAGTTATTTTGCTTCACAAATTGCAAAACACATTTACTACTTTAAGTATCTTATTTCCTTATTTAATTCCCTCGGCATCAAATGATTAAATCTGAATGCATTCCATTATCCTCCTTTTGCTTTTGTCGATGTTCATCTTATATCCTCAAGACACTATCCATTCCGTTCAACTACTCTTCCGAGTCCTTTGCCGTCTCTGGCAGATTTACAATTCATCGGCAAGTCTCAAAGCTTTTATTTCTTCTCCCTGGATTTTAATTCCTACTCAAAATGTTTCTTTTGTTTCCTTTACTGCTTGCTCAATATACAGATTGAATAACATCGGGGATAGGCTACAAAGCTGTCTCACTACCTTGTCAACCACTGCTTACTTTTAGTGACTCTCGTCTTTTAAAACTGCCCTCTGGTTTTGGTGCAAGTTGTAAACAGCCTTTTTGTCCCTGTATTTTATCCTTGCCACCTTCAGTATTTGAAAGAGTGTATTTCAGTCAACATTGTCTTTCTCTAAGTCTACAAATGCTACAAAAGTCGGTTTGTCTTTCCTTAATCTATCTTCCACGAGAAGTCGTACGGTCAGTATCGCCTCGCGTGTTCCAACATTTCTCCGAAATCCAGACTGACCTTTTAGGACGACGGCTTCTACCAGTTTTCCCATTCTTGTGTAAAGCACTCGTGTTAGTATTTTGGAACCATGATTTATTAAACTGATAATTCGGTAATTTTCAAACCTGTCAGCACATGCCTTCTTTGAAATTGGAATTATTATTTTCTTCGTGAAGTCTGAGGGTATTTCGCCTGTGTGATACTTCTTGCACACCAGATGGAAGAGTTTGTCATGGCTGACTCTCCCAAGGCTACCGGTAGATCTAACTGAATGTTGTCTACTCCTGGGGCCTTGTTTTGACTTAAGTCTTTCAGTGTTTATCGGATTCTTCATGCACTAATATATCCCATTTCATCTTCATCTACGTCTTCTTCCATTCCCGTAATACTGCCCTGATGTACATCTCTATATACTCCTTCCACCTTTCTGCTTTCCCTTCTGTGCTTAGAATTGGTTTTCCATCTGAGCTCTTTGATTCAATCAGTACGGGGTTGTAATAGGGTCAGACTGATTCACAGACTCATCACCGCCCAGCCCTTACCACTAAAGATAGAAATCCGATGTTTAGAGAGGGTGTTGATCTTAAACTGTATGCATCGTTGAAGAAGGTATCGTCCGGAATTCCACTCGTAAGGGGGTGAAATGAAAAACTTTTTGAGAGTGTGTCGATAGTAAGGGAATTTTGAAGCTAGAACTACGAGAATTTGTATTTGGTTTCTCAGTCAGAAAATGAAAAAAACATGTGTCTCATTATTTTTTTTTTTTTAATTGAACGCTGAAGGGGATAAAATAGCTGGTGACAAATTTTTTGGAAATAAATAATTACTAAAATACTAGTAAATTACTTCTAAGGTTACATCTATGTCAACTGGTATTTGACTTCTCGGTTACATATAAAAGAAATACGTGTTTCAGTGTTTGTGGAAATACAACTCCGAAGGTTCAAATGGTTCAAATGGCTCTGAGCACTATGCGACTTAACTTCTGCGGTCATGAGTCGCCTAGAACCTAGAACTAATTAAACCTAACGAGATCACACACATCCATGCCCGAGGCAGGATTCGAACCTGCGACCGTAGCGGCCGCGCGGTTCCAGACTGTAGCGCCTTTAACCGCTTGGCCACCAAGGCCGGCCAAACCCCGAAGGAAGTGCAATTTTTAACATTACGTCTATGATGATTGGTATTTGACTTAACGGCTACAAATAAAAAGAAAATACATATTTCAGTGTTTATGGAAATTCAACCTCGAAGGGAATGAAAATTTTTAAGAAAATATTTCGTTATACTAAAAAAAAAAATCTTAAAGCAAAATTTATAAATATTGGTATTCACTGCTCGGTTAGATACAAAGAAATATTGGTTACGGGATTAAAGTTGCTGTCAAAATGTCTTCAGATGACCACAAAAGGCATGTTTAAGAGAAACATTGGACTCCAGCTGCCAGAACCGCTTTCTGGTCAGAAGTACATGCAGAAAAGACCATGCTTATATGGCCTAAATTAGCGTGAAAAGCTTACAAGGTGTCGCAATTTCTGAAATAACATAAACATTCGATTAAATAAAAACGAAAACAAGTATTAGCAGGTCATACAGTCTACGCGAGCGAAGGAGAGAGCGCTAAGCTGGTAGAATAACATTTGCTTAAAAAGGCATATAGGAGAGGAAGTTTTATTGCCAGAGAATAGAAAGAAACGAGATGTGCTGCCTGGAAATTTTTCTACCGAAATGGAACAGATGTGCCGTGAAACTCTTTCCCGCACGTTTCTCTTTAGACTGTTGGCTCAACGTTGCCAAATATTGGCAGTGTGCCCAGCGCACCGTGACGGGAAGTCGTCGCCGGCGCCCCCGCCGAGTGGCCCCGGGCGCTGTGTATAATTCACTGTGCGTCCGTCTTAAGGATTCCGCGCGTAGCGGCGGATCATAAAACCATTTGCGAGCCGCTAACAGCGTCAGTGGCAGGTCGGTCCCGCGCCCGGCGGCTGCATAGCAAATCTCATTTGCCGGCTGGAATGCGGCGCGATGCATAATTCAGGTGGCGGTGCCGCTTGCCAGAAACAGCCAGCCAGTCGGCGAGAGTGTGCCGGGGGCGGGCGGCCAGCTGTGCAGCTGCAGGAGCTATTAAGGAGGCGGCGGTCTCCAACACTGTCTGCCTTACGAGGTCAAGCGGAAACTTCACTCGTCCTGGCGCTGCGTTGCTGTTAATCGCAAAGACATCTTGTATTCTATGAGGCCACTGTCACTGAATACAAAATAATTTTGATTGTTAGGAAGCGTCACGTTCCTCTACAGTTAATTCTCCACGCCCTATTACCAAAGGGGGGTGTGCAGGAAGCCACTGGGAGAAACCGCCCCGCCCAGAGGCGAGTAAGGCTCAAACCTCTCTCGTCAAGTGTCTTTCGTGTAAGTGACAATAATAGCTGAGAGGCAGTGCAGAAAAGCCCAGGTAAAATGCTTGCAGGAAAAACGTGAAGAATTCGAAAAAGAAAAGATCGTCGGAAGTACTAACTCGGAAGTACTAACTCAGCATACACTCTGAAGCGCGAAAGAAATTGGTATAGGCATGCATACTCATACAGAGATACATAACAGGCAGAATACGGCGCTGCAGTCGGAACGCCCATGTAAGACAACAAGTATCTGGCGCTGCTGTTACATCGATTACTGCTGCTACAATGGGAGGTTATCAAGATTTAAGTAAGTTTGAACGTGGTGTTACAGTCGTCGCACAAGCAATGGGACGCAGCATCTCCGAGGTAGCGATGAAGTGGGGTACTTTCCCAAACGACTATTTCACGAGTTTACCGTGAATATCAGGAATACGGCAAAACATCAAATCTCCGGCATCGTCCTGGGGCCGGAGAAAGATCCTGCAAGAACGGGACCAACGACGACTGAAGAGAATCGTTCAGCGTGACAGAACTGCAACCCTTCCGCAAATTGCTGCAGATTTCAATGCTGGGCCATCAGCAAGTGTCAATGTGCGAACCATTCAACGAAACATGATCGATATAGGCTTTCGGAGCCGAAGGCCAACTCACGTGCCCCTCATGACTGCACAACACAAAGCTTTACGCCACGCCTGCGGGCGGGCGGAGCGGCTGAGCGGTTCTAGGCGCTACGTCTGGAACTGCGCGACCGCTACGGCTGCAGGTTCGAATCCTGCCTCGGGCATGGGTGTGTGTGATGTCCTTAGGTTAGTTAGGTTTAGGTAGTTCTAAGTTCTAGGGGACTGATAACCTCAGAAGTTAAGTCCCATAGTTCGTAGATCGCTGGAAGAACGTAAAGTACCTAGCGACTGGAAGAAAGCGCAGGTCGTTCCCATTTTCAAGAAGGGTCATAAATCAGATGCGAATAATTATAGGCCTATTTCGCTTACGTCAATCTGTTGTAGAATAATGGAACATGTTTTGTGTTCTCGTATTATGACGTTCTTAGATAATACAAATCTCCTTCATCATAACCAACATGGATTCCGCAAACAGAGATCATGTGAAACTCAGCTCGCCCTATTTGCCCAAGAAATTCACAGTGCCGTAGACACTGGCGAGCAGATTGATGCCGTATTCCTGGACTTCAGGAAGGCATTTGATACGGTTCCGCACTTACGTTTAGTGAAAAAAATACGAGCTTACGGAATATCGGACCAGGTTTGTGATTGGATTCAGGATTTCCTTGAAGAAAGAACACAACATGTCATTCTTAACGGTTCAAAATCTGCAGATGTAGAGGTAATTTCGGGAGTACCGCAGGGAAGCGTGATAGGACCTTTATTGTTTACAATATACATAAATGACTTAGTTGACAACATCGGTAGCTCCGTGAGGCTATTTGCAGATGACACGGTTGTCTACAAGAAAGTAGCAACATCAGAAGACTCGTACGTACTCCAGGAGGACCTGCAGAGGATTAATGCATGGTGCGACAGCTGGCAGCTTTCTCTAAACGTAGATAAATGTAATATAATGCGCATACATAGGGGCAGAAATCCATTCCAGTACGACTATGCCATAGGGGTAAATCATTGGAAGCGGTAACGACCGTAAAATACTTAGGAGTTACTATCCGGAGCGATCTGAAGTGGAATGATTACATAAAACAAATAGTGGGAAAAGCAGGCGCCAGGTTGAGATTCATAGGAAGAATTCTAAGAAAATGAGACTCATCGACGAAAGAAGTAGCTTACAAAACGCTTGTTCGTCCGATTCTTGAGTATTGCTCATCAGTATGGGACCCTTACCAGGTTGGATTAATAGAAGAGATAGACATGATCCAGCGAAAAGCAGCGCGATTCGTCATGGGGACATTTAGTCAGCGCGAGAGCGTTACGGAGATGCTGAACAAGCTCCAGTGGCGGACACTTCAAGAAAGGCGTTACGCAATACGGAGAGGTTTATTATCGAAATTACGAGAGAGCACATTCCGGGAAGAGATGGGCAACATATTACTACCGCCCACATATATCTCGCGTAATGATCACAACGAAAAGATCCGAGAAATTAGAGCAAATACGGAGACTTACAAGCAGTCGTTCTTCCCACGCACAATTCGTGAATGGAACAGGGAAGGGGGGATCAGATAGTGGTACAATAAGTACCCTCCGCCACACACCGTAAGGTGGCTCGCGGAGTATAGATGTAGATGTAGATAGTTCACAGAGCCATTTTGAACCACGCCCGGGTCTGCCAAAACCGGCACTGGATTCTTGATGAATGGAAACATGTTGCCTGGTCCGACGTGTCTCGTGTCAAATTGTATCGAGCGGATGGGCGCGTATGGGTATGGAGACAACCTCATGAATCCACGGACTCTCATGTGAGCAGGCGGCTGTTGAAGGTGGTGGCGGTGGCTGTGGAACGGTGTGGGGCGTGTGCAGTTGGAGGGATATGGGACCCCTGATACTGAAACTACTGTATTAAAAATTCATTTCTTTTTCTATTTCTGAATAAAATGGGAAGTTGAAGCATCTACGTTGCTTAATTCTGAAACAGTTGAGTAAAACTGAACGTACTGAGTCTACTTTACTTTTTGTTATCATGTCAGCACCGATCCACAATATTCTAGCACAACGCAATCCGACTGCTCAAAAAATTACAACTTGACTTCAAATAATGAATTCAAAAGAATGGCCCTGCCTAAAAAGAAATCTTAACAATAACCTTGAAAGGTGGCTACAATGAGCCACAGCGCCAGAGATTACGCCAAAGAGTATTATTCAGCCGCCTCCACTGGCAGTGCTTGCTGAGATGTCGTAGTGAAAAGTTCTTGTCGAGAAGTCGTGGTGGAGAGTGCTTATCGAGATGTGGTAGTAGTCAGTCGGTGTTGAGATGTTGTAGTAGGGAGTGCTTGTTCCATGTTTTATGCAGTTGTTTGATGGGCTAGACAGCAGATGTTGTTAGAATGGAGATATTGTAATGATCAGAGTGCTTTTCGTCAATATATATGAAGGTAAAAAAATTCCCTTTTTTTCATTATTTCAATGTGTTAAATAATGCGTCATTACAGGTTCAGTCAACAAAGCATCTGGCTCGTGTTCTTGTATTAGAGTGTAATTCTGGTTTTCTTGCGCAATTATAGTATTTCTATTTTTTTAATTACTTCAGTATAAACGATATTTAAAATGTCTTGTCTTATTGAAGAAGAACCGTGCCAGATGTGTACGTTGAATCACACTTCCACACACAGAACAGTTACACTTGTGCTTTGGTTTCGTACGTTTTATAGTTGCTGGGGACTTAATTCGTACGTTTTATAGTTGCTGGGGACTTAATTAATTAATTGTGTTAACGAAAATTTTCTTTCATTCTTTGTTGTTATTCTATGCAGTCAGATTGCGTACTAAAACTAGTCAGGGCCAACCGTTTACGAGACCTCGTAATCGGACATACAGCGACTAAAATTTAAAAATTATTTGCATTATATATAATTAAGCCCCCATGCATGTGGTGACCGCTGCTTCGGATCGTCCCTTGGAATTCTTCTGATTGTAAAAGTAGTAGACAGTAGTATTGTTGTAGTAATTTGTAGTTTAGTAATTGTAGTCTATATTGCATGTGTAGATTTGGTAATTGTCATTCTTCTAATGGTATTTTTTTTTGCATAATTTAATTTTTGTTGTCTTGTCTACGGGTTTGACAATTTAGTGCAATTATTTCAATTGTTCGTTAATCGTGTTTGAGGGAAACATTTCGTGTGAATGGTATTGTTGGAGATAAAGAGTCATTGTGTGTAATTTTCATACAGTGACGAGTTTTGTATGTTTTGTAAATAATTACGCGATCGATGAAAAAGCAAAAATGATGAATAGTGAGAATGACGAAATTGTTAACATGGCGAACTGGCGAACACAGGAGAACAGGATGATGAATAATGAAGTTGAAAACAAGTTAATAAGTCGGGAAGATAGTCTGGAACCATTTCAAAATTTTTCTCAATCAGAAAATTCACAGAATACGAGATTAACGATAGAAGATTCTGGAATAGTATCGAACACAGATAGCTTTACAGCTATGACGAAGGAAACTGGTTTTGCGGGAAATGTTAGGGGCGAAAAGAATTTCTAACAAGTTCATATGGAGCAGTTCATGAATGCAATATTAAATTTTCGATCTGAAATTAAAACTGGTATGGGAACAATGGAAACACGGTTAGACTCACTGGGATCACAAATAGGAACAATTAAAACTGGTATGGGAACTTTGGCAACACGGTTAGACTCACAAATAGGAACAATTAAAACAGAGATGGGAACTTTGGCAACACGTTTAGAAACTGATATGGGAACAATGGAAATAAGGTTAGACTCACTTGGATCACAGTTAGGATCTGAATTAAAAACAGAGATAGGAACAATTAAAACTGAGATGGGAACAATGGAAACACGGTTAGACTCACGAATAGGGACATGTTTCAAAAATATGAAAGATGAATTAAAGAAAGAAATCAGAGAAGAAGTACAATCGATTTTGAATTCTCACAATAATAGATTAATTGCAGTAGAGATTAGACAAAAGGAACAGGATAGAGAACAGGAAGAAAGAAATCGCGTGATAGTACAAAAATTTTCAGAGTTAAATTTACAACGTGCACACAATAAGAAAGAAATATTTGAGAGAATCGAGGAATCCGTACCAAATGACAGAATAAATAACCTAACACAACAGTATGAACAGTTAACTACTAAATGTGTTAATACTGAAACCGGAGTAGCGACACTTACGGAAGACGTAAATAAACAGAAAGAACAAATAGGTGATTTATCGGAAAGAGTTGAGAAGATTTCAGACAAATTGACAAGTCTTAGTTTAAATGGGGACAGAGATTCAGATGATACAGCACCATTGCCATTTGCAGAAACCGAAGAGTACCAGAACATAAATAAGCATGTTGAAAATCAGGGAAAATTTAATGAACGCGTCAAAAGGGAATTTGAGGCATTACGAAAGCAAGTCAAACAAATTGAAGGCGAAATCGTAGGAAAAGACATTAGAAGAAATTTAGAATCACAGATAGCAGGGTGGTTTGAAGAAAATAATTTGTTTCATTTACGGGATGCAACAAGAGAGCGCCAGGCGCGCGAACCTGACAATAATCGACAATCGGACTGGGACAGACGCGGTAGGTCTTTGTCGCCACGAGGAGAAAACTTTGACTATAAACACTTCTTAACTGTTCGGAAATTTAAGATCTTTCGCAATTCTAAGAATGACATACATCCATGTTCATGATTAGATCAATTTATGTACGCACTTCCACCAAATTGGCCACTAAGTCACAAACTGGAATTTATGTGTGGATATTTAGAAAACGAACCGGCGACGCGCATGCGCGCACTTATTAGAGATTGTAATAATCTAAATGATTTTTATCATGCATTTCTATCGGCATATTGGTCCGAAAACACGCAAGACAGAGTCAAACACAGTCTTATTATGCAGCGTAATTTTAAACAGTCTGAGTTCCGCACGCCAGCAGAATACTTTGAAGACATGATTCGAAAGAATCAGTTCCTGTCCAACCCTTATAGCCCTACTGAATTAATTCGCATTTGTTTAACTAAGCTGCCACAATCCATAAGACAAATTGCTTTAGCCGGAAGATGTAAAGACGACATTGAGACTTTTAAGACTTTGCTACAAGAACTTGAATATGACAACGACGACGGGGCTTCTTGTAATTTTTTCAGTAACAGTAATTACAATAGGTTTTCAGAGAAAAGGGATAGTGATCGGAACGGACGTTATAGTGGTAATTTTGAGAATGACAGACGAAACAGACAGGACAATAGATACCAGCCTTATGACAATAACAGACGTTCTAACAGAAATTACACGGACAATTATAATAACGATAATTCCTACCGGAATGATCAATCATACGGAAACAGTAATCGGTATCATCAAGACAGAAATTATTCATACAATAATAGAAATTGTTACTACAGAAATAACCAGGGTAGTAGATACAACAATAATTTCAGAAGTGACAGTCGAAATTACACAAGAAGTAGTTATGCAGACAGACAGGAAAACAGAAACTTTAATAACAGACACAACCAAGAATTTGCATCTAACAGACAGGAAGGACCTAATTGGCATCCTCCACGTGACAGAACTTCAAAGAGACAAGTGCAAATCATAGAAATTGATCCGCGAAATGACGCGAATAATCAAAGACGTGACGCAAGCAATCGACAATGACTTGTAGCTTCGGCTTCTGGCAGCAATATAGACGATTCAGAAAGTAATGACACTAAGACTTTACACTACGTACGCCTGGAAGACATGAGAGACGTTTTGCTAGACGAAAAGGAAAATAATGTAGACGCATTTTTACATCCTGTTGTTGAAGTATGTGTGGGTAAGAATAAGTTCACTGGTTTTAGATTCTGAGAGCCCATTGAATGTCATTAGTGAATCAGTTTTTCGTATATGTGTAAGAACCATTGCTTGTCCTGTGCTACCTGTTTCTAAAACTACAATTCGAGACGGTATTTCTGGAAAAAGTGTGGAAGTTAAACAACAGACCAACCTAAATTTCATTTGTCAAGGATACGAATTTTCTGCTAATTTTATTATTGTTCCATTACTCAGTACACAAATTATATTAGGTACGGAGTTTCTTAACACACATAAGGCACTTTTGAACTTTAATGAAGGAAGTGTGAATTTGACTGTTGCCGGAATGCCGAAATGTTTGAAATTTTTTGAGTGTTTAAAAAGATCTGAATCAGATACAAAATGTTTAAGGTTTCTTACTTCTGATGTTTTCGTTGAGTATTATGACGACAGTGTGTTTATTCATGACAATGACAATAGATACAGAGACGAGATGGATGACATAATTAATAGCGAAGAATTAATTAATGAAAAGATTAAGAAAGCTGAAGTGCCAGATGACGTTGCAAGAGAAGAGCTGCACCACATTTTGACTTCACATGCTACAGTATTTAGTCATCACACAGGAACTATACAAGGCTTTGGATTCATTATTACGTATTTTTGCAGAAGTTGGCATTACAGTGAACTTGGAAAAATCTGAATTTGGTCGTTCTCAGGTGAAATTTCTCGGTCACATTATTTCCACAGAAGGTATTCTTCCTGATCCAGAAAAATTAGACGCTATTCGTAATTATGCTGTTCCTACCACAAAACGTGATGTTCGTAGTTTCCTTGGTGTCTGTAATTTTCTTAGACGCTTTGTTAGATTGGACGATTTGGCCACATCTCGTTTATGTGAACTATCTGGAAAGAGATCTAACTGGTGTTGGGATGAGAAAGCTCAGTCAGAATTTGAACAACTCCGTGATGCTTTAGTTGCTGCTCCACTTCTTTCGCATCCGGATTTATCTAAAGATCTTTGTTTGGCGACGGACTCATCATACAAAGGTCTAGGTGCACATTTATTTCAAGAGATAGAAGAAAACGGCGTTGTAGTACAAAAGACTATTGCATTTGGAAGTCGTGTTCTCTCTAAATCAGAAAAGAATTATTCGATTACGGAACTTGAAGCTTTGGCTGTTGTTTGGGCTTTCACAAAATTTCGGACATTTTTGTTTGGCAGACATACTAAGGTTTACACCGATCATCGAGCTCTGGAATTTCTTATGTCAACAAAATTAACTCATGGCAGATTGTCACGATGGGCGTTGAATCTACAGGAATTTGATTTTAGTATTGTTTACATACAGGGTTCTTCAAATATTGTTGCTGATGCTTTATCACGTGCACCTGTGGGTTTGAAACAAAGTGCTGAAGACGACTGCAAAGAAAACAATTATTGTTTGATGTATATTAAAGGTGTTGCGTTTGAAAATTTTATTTCTTCTTCGCTCCAGGACATCGCTAAGGAGCAAAATAAGGATCCAATCTGGAAGGACATTAAGGATAAGTGGAGGAGAAAGGAAAGCGTAGCGATTAGGCAGTATTATTTAGTTCGTAATGACATACTTTTTAAACGAAAATCGGTCGACAACTCTGTTCGGTTAGTTTGTATTCCTGATGAGTGGGTCAATAAATTGATTTGGTACACACATTTCAGTTATGCACACTTTGGTCCCAGAAAATGCTTTCATAAATTACGAGAAAATTGCTACTTCAGTAATATGGAAAAACGTATTCGATCTGTTCTTGCCAAATGCAAATTATGTCAAAAGGCTAAGCTGCCAACTATTTCTCACAGAGCTCCGTTGTTTCCTATCATTCCAGCGAAATTAAAGAACATTGCTGCAGTCGATTTGTTCGGTCCAGTGGTTCGTTCTACTAATGGTTTTGCGTACATTTTAGTAGCAGTGGAATTGACATCAAAATATGTGTGTTTTACACCTTTACGCAAAGCAACAGCTCGTTCAGTATCTAACGCTTTCATCAAACATTTTCTTAAAGAAGTGGGTCATGTTGATAAGGTTATATCAGATAATGGATCACAGTTTCGCTCTAAAATTTGGCTTCATACTCTACGGCGTCGTAAGATTAAACCAATTTTCATTTCACTTTTTCACCCTCAATCTAACGCTTCAGAGAGATGGATGAAGGAAATCAATAAATTGTGTCGACTTTATTGTCATCGGAATCACAGAATGTGGGATCAGTATCTCCATATTTTTCAAAACATTCTGAATGAACTTCCTAATTACCCAACTTCTTTACCGCCTATACAGATATTAAAAAACAAAGCACCGACAATTCGCATTTCTGAAATCGTTCCTTTTCCGCCTTCACGGAAACTGCGGCATTCTGAAGTTGTCAACCTAGCTCTGCAAAATATTGCATCTGCGGCTCCTAGAAGAGAGAAATCAGCTAAATGTCCTGGTCTTTTAAAAACTTTGTCAGTTGGTCAAAAGGTATTAATTAAGCCTCACCGTTTGTGTCACAAAGGAAAAGGCTTGTGTCGCAAATTTTTTCTGCTTTACAACGGTCCATATAGAGTTCGCAAAATTATTCATGATAACACTGTTGAAGTAGAGACTCTTAAATCTCGGCGCTCTAAGGGAATACATCACATATCGAACGTTAAAATTTTTGTGGAATGACATACTTGTGAGAAACTACATGTAAACATGCGGAGAGTACAAGGATACCGCGCTGTGTTTTGGCGGCGGCACATACTCAAAGCAACAGTCAAGTCTGCGCGCCGCACAAGGCAGTCGTTGACCGCAAACAACCACTTCCTACGTCACGCGCCTACAGCTGATCAAGCGCTCAGTGCAAATGCACTGACAGCCGTAAACAAATACACAGTCTAATTTCTTCGACTAAATTCAGTATAAAGCTATAGTGACTTGATGAATTATGTTATTAACGTTCAGTATTTTTCAGGATACGGTTGTATAAAATATTTAAGAACTTCAGGTAAATTCTGTGCGTGTCCGACGTTAAGACGACTTGCTATGGAGAAAATTTCAGGAAGAATGTAATTTCGAAGAAAAAAGTAATAAACCAAAAAGGTAACTATTAATTGAGTTTATTTTTCAGGTAACATATTTCCACTTAGGTACGTACTTTACACGTAATTTGCTGCTCGCGATTACGTGATTTATACTTTGTGCTAAATTTTATGTTCTATGAATTTACTTGTGAAGCGACGTGCTTGCGTACATTAACTGATTCTGACGATGTTTTATTAATGAACAGTGTTATTACTTGCGTATATTATGCATCGCTTGGCTGCTATGCTTTTCCACTGATGTCATATTTTTTTATGTGCCTGCTATGCTTATTTATTTAAATTATAATTGCCACCTGATTAGTTCTGCTGATATGGTTATGTATGTCGGTTATACTTTGTGATTTATCTGCTTTCGCCTTCATGTTTACTTATTAAGATTACATATGAACATTTATTTGCTTATGCTGATATGATGCTAATGACCTGTTTATTACGTAAGATATATGTTTGCTGCTGTGCGTATGGATTGCATATTTACACATTTCTGTTTTGTTGTCATAACTACTCTTCAATTTAGAATATAGAAATGCTGGTATACTGTGTACGAACATAGAGTTTAGGTCACACTATGGTATTAATTATAGATTGTTCGCTTGGCAGAGCCTCGTTGTAGGAATTGTGCTGCATCCACTTGTTGACATTCTGTTCTCTACTGGTATATTTACTCGCTATTGCATGTTTTGCTTACGCTCAGTGCCTTATATTTTTAAGATAAGGAAATGAACTGCTATAATTCGACGAACGGCATTAGTACAAGAAACTTCATAGAAGTCACATGAGCTGGAGGTTTTATGAAAGCGGTATAAATTTATGCTAATAGGAAGGAAGCTAACGATATGACATACCAACACTAGGGTTAGACCATTGACAGTTATTACACTGCATTCTTCGTGAGCAATTGAAATAGCAAGTGACACTTGACACAAAAAATACTCCACATGTTTGCTTCTGCCATGATTCTTGAAGTGGTGTACACACTGTGAAATATTATAATCATTCACACTCCGTAATCGTACTTAATTACTGAGAGTTATTCGAACTAAAGTCTGTTAGAGGTCATGTATGCATTTCTCTTATTTAATGATGGACAAGGTAACCAAAATTAGAAGATATGGGTCAGATGGATTACACAGAGGTTGTGTGTGGACATTGTGTCTTCGGATTGTATGGGATGATGAATTGAAGTTTGCACTAGGATTTCATCTGTACTTGTTCGAGGAGACTGACTAGAGAAAAGAGTTGTTATGGAAGTGAAATGATATTGGCGATAAGGTTTATATGTGTCGACGTATTGAAGAGGTATTATTGAGGTATTGAGATTGTGTGTAGCTGATGATTATTGGAATTTTGGTGGACAAGAGGTAAGGTAAATGATATTGATGATAAGGTTTATATGTATCGACGTATTGAAGAGGTATTATTGAGGTATTGAGATTATGTGAAGTTGATGATTATTGGAGTTTTGGTGGACAGGATGTAAGGTAAATGATATTGATGATAAGGTTTATATGTATCGACGTAAGAGGTATTATTGAAGTATTAAGATTATGTGATGCTGATGATTATTGGAGTTTTGGTGGATAAGAGGTAAAGTAAGTGAGGTGCATATTTTTTGTTGTTGGTCTATATGGAACAAGGAGGATAAAGATAGCAGACTAGAACACTATAGTGGAAGGAAGATTGTCTACACACACTTTGTTAAATCAATAAGCAGTACATACTTTTTTTTTTGGAGAGAGGAAGTAATTGCATATCTTGGCTCACTGACAGTTGTTCAGCAACCGTACATTTTGATCTGGCTTGGCAAACATTGGTCTTGACATGATGACTATGACGTTGACTAACTATTATTGACTGTTATACATTGCTGCCACTACTACTTGATACACATGATGGACATCAAATTTTGACAGAATTGCATTTACACAGTAAACACTATTCAATTACACAGTAGTACTTAATGTGGATGAAAGATGAGTGAGTATGTTTCGTGTGTTTTACCTTCCTAATCCCAGATAATTGGTACCGACTTATCTCCTAAATATTATTTTACTTGTTTGTTGTGGCTTGCGCTGACACCCATAAATATTATAGGTTTACTGATATTTGTGTATTTGTAATAGTTAATATGACAATTATCTGACATCATTTGTGTGTTTGAAATAATTTGTATGTTTAGTGTAAGAGCATTGAGAATAATTTTGTAAAAGCAATTGTGTGTGCATTCAAACTGTTGTTCACACCTGCACCTGTTCAACATTGATGTGTGACACTTAGAAATGTTTAATTTCTGCTGATGAACTGTCTGATTAGTGACGGTGAATATTATGGACTGTTACCTGCACTTGTTCAACTTAATGCATGCCACTTAGAAATGTTTAATTTCTGCTGATGAACTGTGTGATTAGTGATAGTGAATATTATGGACTGCTGTCTGCACCTGCTCAACATTGCTGGGTGCCACTGATGGACTGCTTCTACTGAGATAATGTCACTTGTTGGTGTCTGCACCTGTTCAACATTGCTGGGTGCAACTGATGGAACTGCTTCTATTGAAATGATGTCACTTGTTGGTGTCTGCACCTGTTCAACATTGCTGGGAGCCACTAATGGAACTGCTTCTACTGAAATGATGTCACTTGTTGGTGTCTGCACCTATTCAACATTGCTGGGTGCCACTGATGGACTGCTTCTATTGAAATGATGTCACTTGTTGGTGTCTGCACCTGTTCAACATTACTGGGTGCCACTGATGGACTGCATCTATTGAAATAATGTCACTTGTTGGTGTCTGCACCTGTTCAACATTGCTGGGTGCCACTAATGGAACTGCTTCTACTGAGATAATGTCACCTGTTGGTGTCTGCACCTGTTCAACATTGCTGGGTGCAACTGATGGAACTGCTTCTATTGAAATGATGTCACTTGTTGGTGTCTGCACCTGTTCAACATTACTGGGTGCCACTGATGGACTGCATCTATTGAAATAATGTCACCTGTTGGTGTCTGCACCTGCTCAACATTGCTGGGTGCCACTGGTGGAACTGTTTCTACTGAAATGAAGTCACTTGTGGTGTCTGCACCTACTCAACATTGCTGGGTGCCACTAATGGAACTGCTTCTGCTGAATGATGTCACTTGTTGGTGTCTGCACTTGTTCAACATTGCTGGGTGCAACTGATGGAACTGCTTCTATTGAAATGATGTCACGTGTCAGTGTCTGCACCTACTCAACATTGCTGGGTGCCACTGTTGAAATTGTTTTTACTGAAATGATGTTACTTCTTGCTGTTTGCACCTGTTGACCATTGCTGGGTGCTACTGCTGGAACTATCAACTACTTGTTTTTTTTTTTTTTAATAATTAAAAGCATTTTATGTGAACATTTGTGTAAACTGATTTTTTGTGTATTGTGTAAACTATTATGTAAAGTCACATGTATGAAAGAATTTGTATTGCTTACTGTATTTCATATATTAGGTTATTGAAAGGTCAGTGCAAAGCCAAAATTTTATCTAATTATGTGATATTTACGTATTAATATTATCTTTTATTTTTGTCTGTATTTTTGTGGACGAATTTGGTGGTATTTTCACCACCAATGCTGGCAAAAATACCATCAAATTCTGACCCGTGGAGGAGGGGCATATGAAAGGTGGCTACACTGAGCCACAGCGCCAGAGATTGCGCCAAAGAGTATTATTCAGCCGCCTCCACTGGCAGTGCTTGCTGAGATGTCGTAGTGAAAAGTTCTTGTCGAGAAGTCGTGGTGGAGAGTGCTTATCGAGATGTGGTAGTAGTCAGTCGGTGTTGAGATGTTGTAGTAGGGAGTGCTTGTTCCATGTTTTATGCAGTTGTTTGATGGGCTAGACAGCAGATGTTGTTAGAATGGAGATATTGTAATGATCAGAGTGCTTTTCGTCAATATATATGAAGGTAAAAAAACCCTTTTTTTCATTATTTCAATGTCTTAAATAATGTGTCATTACAGGTTCAGTCAACAAAGCATCTGGCTCGTGTTCTTGTATTAGAGTGTAATTCTGGTTTTCTTGCGCAATTATAGTGTTTCTATTTTTTTAATTACTTCAGTATAAATGGTATTCAAAATTTCTTGTCTTATTGAAGAAGAAACGTGCCAGATGTGTACGTTGAATCACACTTCCACACACAGAACAGCTACATTTGTGCTTGTTGTTTCGTAGGTTTTATAGTTGCTGGGGACTTAGTTATTAATTGTGTTAACGGAAATTTCATTTCATTCTTTGTTGTTATTCTATGCAGTCAGATTGCGTACTAAAACTAGTCAGGGCCAACCGTTTACGAGACAGCGTAACCGGACAGACAACTACTAAAAAAAAAATTAAAAGTATTTGCATTTAATATCTATATAATTAAGCGCCCATGCAACCTATACATTTCATTAATCATTTACTCACAAAAATCTTCATTACGGGAACTACTGCAATACAGCGAGCGTCAATACTGCCAATAAACAAAAATTGTACCCACTAAAGCCACTAACTACTAATAGGCATGTGGTTAGCAAAGGAAAGATTTTGTTGAAAATCAAATGATGTATTTTTTACCTCAATAATGTGACATCCAGCACAAAAATATACAATCAGGAATAATGTTCAATCTCCAAGTCGGATACTTCCAGATCATTAGCCTACGCTCACACTTCAGACCTCTACCCTCCATCAATGCTAACTTCTCACATTTAACATCCATCACTGCTGGCTGTTCACCTCCAATTGCCCAACAGTACTTCCATAACTGCTGGCGACTAACATCCAACTGCCCAACACTACTGACGATTAAATTCCAACAACGAGTCCAACCAGCCACAGAGTCTCTAACAAAGAAAGCGCAGTCAGAGATCCAATGCAAAGCGCTAAACAGCGCTGCCAACACAGAAGAAGCCAACTTACAGAATCCATGGACTCTCATGTGAGCAGGTGACTGTTGATGCTAGTGGCGGCTCTGTAATGGTGTGGGGTGTGTGCAGGTGGAGCGATATGGGAACCCTGATACATCTACATACGACTCCGACATGTGGCACGTACGTAAGCATCCTGTCTGATCAGCTGCATCCATTCATGTCTACTGCGCATTTCGACGGGCTTGAGCAACTACAACATGAAAATGCGACACCCCACACGTCCAGAATTGCTACACAGTGGCTCCAGGAACACTCTTCTGAGTTTAAACACTTCCGCTGGCTAAGAAACTCCCCACACAACATTATTGAGCATATCTGGGATGCCTTGCAACGAGCTATTCAGAAGACGTCTCCAGCCCCTCGTACTATTACTGATTTATGGACAGCCCTGCAGGATTCACGGTGTCAATTTCATCCAGCACTACTTCACACATTAGTCGAGTCCATTCCACGTCGTGTTGTTGGACTTCTCCTTGCTCGTGGGGCCCCTACGCGATATTATGCAAGTGTAGCAGTTTCTTTGGCTATTCAGTGTGGAAAAGTCAAAACAACCGAAGGCGGCAGCATTAAGAATACAATAGGAATTTCAGCGTTAAAGCAGAGCAGTGACGGCATGGCCGGAAATTGTACACAGAAGGCCTCTGTGAGGAGGATGAATTTACTGGTTGATAATGTGATACAAATAGAAACAGGAGTCGACAGGGAAGAAAAAGGGCTCCAGTATTAGAATCAGAATTTAAAAGAGCTTTACAAGACTTAAGATGAAATAAGGAAAAAGTGATAGGCAATATTCCATCGGAATTGCTGAAATCATTGGGTGGAAGTGGCGACCAAAAGCCTATTAACGCACTTGTGCAGAATCTATGAGACTGGCGACACACCATCTGTCGACCGAAAGAGCATCACCCGCACAATCCCAAAGACAACAAGAGCAGATACCTTCGGAAACTATAGCACAATCAGCTTAAAACTCATATATCCAAATTCCTCACTAGAATTATTATAGAACAATGGAAAATAAAACTGAGATTCTTTTATATGATGATTAGTTTCTCTTTATGAAAGATAAAGGCACAAGAGAGGGAGTTCTGACGTTGAGGTTGATAATGCAAGCAAGACTGAAGAAAAATCGAGGCATTTTCATGGAATTTGTCGACCTAGAAAACGTGTTCGACAATCTAAAATGGTGCAAGATTTTAGTAATTGTGATACAAATGGAAGTAATTTATAGGGGAAGACAGTTAATATATGTACAAGAACCTAGAGCAAACAATAAGATAAGAAGGCCAAAAGCGAAGAGCTCGGATTAAAAAGAGCATAACAGGGAGATGTAGTCTTTCGCCCCTACTCTTCCATCCATATTTCTAAAAAGTAATGAAGGAAATAAAAGAAAGATTCAAGCGTCGGATTAAAATTCAAGGTAAAGGGATATTACTGATAAGATTCGCTGATGGCATTGCTATCGTCAGGAGAGGTGAAGCAGTACAACCTCTATTGAATGGAGTGAACAGTCTAATAAGAACAAGATATAAACTGAGAGCAAATCGAAGGAAGACGAAAGTAATTAGTAGTATCAGAAATAAGAATATCGACAATCTTAACATCAAAATTAGTGATCACGAAGTAGACGAAGTTAAGGAATTGTGGGACCTTGGAAGCAAAATAATTCTTTCCCAACGAAGCAATGAGCACGTAGAAAGCAGACTAGCACAGGAAAAAGTACATTCCTGGACAAGAAAAGCCTTGTAACATCAAAAATAGGTCTTTATTTCAGGAAAAATTGTCTAAGAATGCCGGCCGCAGTGGCCGAGCGTTTCTAGGCGCTTCAGTCTGGAACCACGCGACCGCTACGATCGTAGGTTCGAATTCTGCCTCGGGCATGAGTGTACGTGATGTCCTTAAGTTAGTTAGGTTTAAGTCGTTCTAAGTTCTAGGGGACTCATGACCTTAGATGTTAAGTCCCATAGTGCTCAGAGCCACTTGAACCATTTGTCTAAGAATGTGTGTTTGGTACTCATCGTGGTAATAAGATACGGACTACGGAAAAACCAGAACAGAATAGAATAGAAGCTTATGAGATGTGCTGCTACAGAAGAAACTAGGTGGGCCGATAAAGTAAGGAATTAGGAGGTTCTCAGTAGAATCGTCGAAGAGAGATACTTATGGTAAATACTGACAACAAGAAGGGATATGATGATAGGCCATATGTTAAATCATGAGAGGGAGCTGTACAGGATAAAAACTGTAGAAGGAGCCTGGAATACACCAAACAAATAACTGTGGTCTTAGGTCGCTTGTGGTAGGTACTATGATGTGAAGAGTTTAATAGAGGAAAGGAATTATTGGCGGGCCGCATCAAACCAGTCAGGAGACTGATGACTTAAAAATAAATAGATAATGATAGATAAATAAGTATTATCGGAGTTGGATCTCTTAAAGAAGATAACGAAGGCTCATAACAACGATGATTTGTCGACAGTTACGCGAATAAGAATGAGCGACGACCTTTTCAGTAAGTTAGGTTACCGTTCGGTTGCAGATTTACTGACTACATAAGCAGAATTCTACAGAAAAATGGTGTACAAACCACATTTTCGAGGCACAACAAAATAAAAGGCTTTTTGCGATGCAAAACGGACGTACTTGATTACCTCCATGCTGCATGTGACTGTGCAAGAGAGTATGCAGGGGGATTATTGTTAACGTTTAAAAGCTTCCGAAACGGCGAAGATGAGGCTGAGAGAAGTAATTTAATATATACGCGGGGCTGCAAATGTCAGAAGTACCCCAGAAGTGAATGACAAAGGTCAAACAAGTGAGGCAGCAGATGACATACCCCGCAGTAAATACAGCGGTGTAGCCTATAGGTCTGCCACACCTGATCATCCCAATCAGTGAAATCAGTCAGTGTGTTCCCATGCGTACGTGCGAGAATTCAGTGCCCGGAGCTCAGGTTTCGGGTCTGACAGGCAGTGATTTTCTGCACTGCGTTTGATAGTTAAGAGCTTACACTGCGGTAAGATTTATTATTTCATGTACTGATCTCCGGGTCTCCGCTGGTTAACTGCAAAGTACGGTACAACCAAACCTACCGTACTACGTAACAAATAAATAACTATAAGCTTCTGAACTGCATCGCTACCAGCAAATGAGCTAAGTGTTCTTTGCTAAATAAACTACGTTAGCAAAAAAATGTGAGGTACAGAAGGAAATAATCACAAAATAAGAACAGGTTTTGGTTGGTTACAACGAGGGCAATAATATTGTACCTTCTATGTTTACAACAGAGAACATTTACATAATATGATCGAAAACAGAGTAGCCTACGCAGCGATGTGTAGCATTGCCCTCCTACCGGAGAGGGTAAGATCGACAAGCTCAGTCACTGCACATACAGAGAGAGAGACGTCAACTGGTGACGTCAGATGTTCATCGCTTGTCATCCACTTGTAGTATTTTGGTAAACACGTAGCCCCCCCTTCCCCCTTGCTCTGTTTGTTTCACTTTCTATCTAGTGACGGTGGCCCTTATTTCCACCAAATAACATCATTATTTCAGTATTACTCGGAAAAACCTCCTTTTGCAATTGGACGCGATGACTAATCGTGAACACAGAAGATCCTGAAGAAGATCCCTGCAGTGAGGTCGAGAGTTCAACCATGTAGAAGAGACTGAAAAGGTACTTGATGCAGCCTAACAATTTAGAAGATTTTACATTTTTATCGTCTGTTCGTACGTTGTTGTTGTGGTTTTCAGTCCAGAGACTGGTTTCAGGCACCTCTCCATACTACTCTATCTTGTGTAAGCCTCTTCATCTCCGAAAAACTATAGCAACGTACATCTTCTGAATCTGCGTAGTGTGTTCATCTCTTCGTATCCCTCTACGAACTTTACCCTTCACGGCTCCCCCCTCCCGCCCCCCTCCCCCCCACAAATACCAAGTTGGTGATCCCTTGATGCCTCAGAATGTGGTCTAGCAACCGATCCCATCGTCTAGTCAAGTTGTACTACAGATCTCAGATCATCTCTTCTCGCCATATCTATTCAGTACCTCCTCATTAGTTACATTCTTCTGTAACACCACATTTCGAAAGCTTCTATTCTCTTCTTTTGTAAACTAGTTACTGTCCATGTTTCACATCCATACATGGCTACACTCCATACAAAAACATTCAGAAAAGTCTTCCTGACACTTAAATCTATACTCGATGTTAATAATCCTCTCTTCTTCAGAAACGCTTTCCTTGCCATACATTTTGTATCCTCCCTACATTTACTACCTTAAGTGTCTCATATCCTAATCTAATTCCCTAGAATACTTGATTTAATTCGACTACATTCCATTATCCTCGCTTTGCCTTTGTCGACGTTCATCTTGCATCCTCCTTTGAAGACACTGCTCTACCAGATCTTTTGCTGTCCCTGACAGGTCGGCCATTGTGGCGGAGTGGTTCTAGGCGCTTCAGTCTGGAACCGCGCGTCCGCTACGGCCGCAGGTTCGAATCCTGCCTCGGGCATGGATGTGTATGATGCCCTTAGGTTAATAAGGTTTAAGAGTTCTAAGTTCTAGGGGACTGACGACCTCAGACGTTAATTCCCATAGTGCTCAGAGCCATTTGAACTATTTGTCCCTGACAGAATTACAATGTTATAAGCAAACCTTAAAATTTGTATTTCTTCTTCCTGAACTTAAATGCGTACATTAAGTTTCTCTTTGTGTTTTATTACTGCTTGATCAATATATGGAGTGAATAACGTCGGGGATAGGCTCCAAATCTGTTTCACTGCATTCTCAACCACTGCTTCCGTTTCGTATCCCTAGATTCTTAAGTGCCGGCCGCGGTGGTCGAGCGATTCTTGGCGCTTCAGTCTTGTACTGCGCTGCTGCTGCGGTGGAAGGTTCGAATCCTGCCTTGGGCATGGGTGTGTGTGATGTCCTTAGGTTTAAGTAGTTCTAGGTCTAGGGGACTGATGACCGCAGATGTTAAGTCCCATAGTGCTTAGAGCCATTTGAAGCGTTTGATTCTTAAGTGCCTTGTGGTGTCTGTACAAGTTATAAATAGCCTTTCGCTCCCTGCATTTTACCCTTGCTACTTTCAGAATTTCAAATACAGTATTCCAGTCAACATTGTCTCCAAGCCTACAAATGCTAGAAACGTAGGTTTGCCTTTCCTTGACCTATCTTCTACAATAAGCCGTTGGATCGGTATTGCCTCGCGTGTTCCAACATTTCTACGGAATTCAAACTGATCTTCCCCGAGGTCCGCTTTTACCAGTTTACCAGTTTAGTATTTTGCATCCGCGGCTTATTAAACAGATAATTCGATAATTTTCGAAATGTGGTGTTACAGAAGAAAGTAACTAATGAGGAGGTACTGAATATAATTGGCGAGAAGAGATGAACTGAGATCTGTAGCACAACTTGACTAGGCGAAGGGATCGGTTGCTAGGACACATTCTGAGGCATCAAGGGATCACCAACTTGGTATTGGGGGGCGGGGGGGGGGGGGAGGAGCTGTGAAGGGTAAAAATCGTTGAGGGAGACGAAGAGATGAACACACTAACCAGATTCGTAAGATGTAGGTTGCTATAGGTATTCAGAGATGAAGAGGCTTGCACAAGACAGAATAGTATGGAGAGCTGCCTCAAACCAGTTTCTGGACTGAAAACCACAACAACAACAACGTACGAACAGACGATAAAAATGTGAAACCTTCTAAATTGTTAGGCTGCATCAGGTTTCTTCTACACGGTCAACCTCTCGACCACACTGCAGGGATCTTCTTCAGAATCTTCTGTGTTCACTATTAGCCATCACATCCAATCGAAAGGAAGTTTTTCCGGCTAATGCTAAAGCAATGATGTTATATTGTGGAAATCAATTTCCTCCAGCTACTATTTGAGGGTCACCGCCACTAAATTGAAAGTGAAACGGACAGAGCAAGGGGGAGGGGGGACTGAATGTTTAACAAAATATAACAAGTGGATGACAAGCGATGAACATCTGACATCACCAGATGACGTCTCTCTCTGTATGTGCAGTGACTGAGCTTGTCGATCTTACCTTCTCCGGTAGGAGGGCAATGCTACACATCGCTGCGTAGGCTACTCTGTTTTCGATTACATTATGTAAATGTTCTCTGTTGTAAACATAGAAGGAAACCAAGCAACAGCTGTTCTTATTTTGTGGTTCTTTCGTTTTGTACCTCACATTTCTTGTTAACATACTTCATTTAGTAAAGAACACTTAGCTCAGTTGCTGGTAGCGGTGCAATTTGGAAGCTTACAGTTATTTACTTGTTATGCAATACGGTAGGTTTAGTTGTACCATACTTTGCAGTTAACCAGCGGAGACCCAGAGACCGGTACTTAAAATAATAAATCTTACCTCAGTGTAAGCACTTAACTACCAAACGCAATACAGAAAATAACTGCCTGCCAGACGCGAAACCTGAGCGCCGCGCACTTAAGTCGCGGACGTACGGACAGAACCACACCGACTGAGTACTTTGGTTGGGATGATCAGGTGTGACAGACCAATAGGCTCCACTGCTGCATTTACTGCGAGGCATGTCATCTGGTGCCTCACATGTTTGACCTTTGCACGCACGTTTAGGGTATTTCTGACATTAGTAGGGTTAGTATTGGGACAAGGCGGATTCTGAGCCACTCTGCATTGTTTCCATAAGTATCCTTGATGGCGGCGATGACGGCATCCAAGATGGCGTCTGTGACGTCATCCAAGATATCGCCACGACATCATCCAAAATGGCGGCGGTGACATCATACAAGATGGCGGATTTTGGCGGGAATTTTGAATTTTGGCGGAAAAGTGTCACACATCCCTCCCACAGGAAAAATGGCGACAAGTTCAAATTCCAACAGGATAATGCATCACACCCCAGTTATCCCTACTAAGCTTGAGAAAATCGAGGGACGATAGCTCACTTGGCCTACCTCCACTAGCCTAAGTCACCTGACCGCCACTTCTTCCTATGAACTGTATGAACTGTCGCCAAGTTTGAATTTTTGCCCCTGTGACTTTCACTTGGTTCTTAAATTGAGGGACGCACTTCACGGCATTCACTTCAGGACTGTTACACAGATTCGACGAAAATGAGACCACCCCATTCCAACTATCAACACAACTGGTGCTGCTAAGAGTGTCCTAAGGCTTCCACATTGCTGGAAAGGGTTATTCATAACGCTGGTGGCGACTTTGAAGGACAACATAAAATATGTGTCTACTTTATATAAGCAAAAAAAAGTAGTTGCCTGTATTACATTTCCAACACTCGTACATATGATATCCATATAAAATAAATAAAAAAATTCTTATGTGCTGTTGGTCACTTAATAGTAGTGCTGAATGATACACTGACACTATCAGAATAAAAAAAAATTATTCTCACATTAAATAATTTAATGCACCAAACAACAACTGTCTGCCTATTGTGATTAGAAATTCTGAAAGTCCAATGGTGGACAATAATAAATTTCGGAATATGAAAATAATACGTCCATGCGGACTTTGATCCACAGTTCAAGTTTCCGCCGCCAGTCGGTGCTGCATTTGCGAAAAAATACGACACGGTGGTGACGCAAATTTAAAAAAAATACAAGATGATAGTAGTGAAAAATAAAAAAAAAAAAGATTCGAGAAGGCTATATTGAGAAATTAAAAAAAATCAAATATGGTGTTGGTAGGAAATTTAAAAATGTAGGTTGGAAGGGAAGGTAGGGCATTTAAAAATGTAAGATGGCGGAACTAGCTTAGATGAGATTTATCTATCGCTCCTCCACTGGTCTTCCTTGTTCTTTCCCCAACAGCCATCCCATCTTTAGTCAATCTCAGTGTTAAAATGATGCGTTCCATCATCTGATCACGCAACCATTATTTAAATACAAATGAATTTTTAATGTACAACGTTTTTAAAGTAGACTAAAAAGTGAAAAACAATCCTCCTGAAGCTACACAGACTCCTAACCGATACAGGCAATCCCGAAAATTAGTAACTGTCAATTTTTAATAGTTATGAAAATGTTGTTGTTGTGGTCTTCAGTCCTGAGACTGGTTTGAGGCAGCTCTCCATGCTACTCTATCCTGTGCAAGCCTCTTCATCTCCCAGTACCTACTGCAACCTACAACCTTCTCAATCTGCTTAGTGTATTTATCTCTTGGTCTCCCTCTACGATTTTTACCCTCCATACTGCCCTACAATACTAAATTGGTGATCCCTTGATGCCTCAGAACACATCCTACCAACCGATCCCTTCATCTAGTCAAGTTGTGCCACAAACTTCTCCCCAATCCTATTCAATACTTCCTCAATAGTTATGTGGTCTACCCATCTAATCTTCAGCATTCTTCTGTAGCACCACATTTCAAAATTTGTGAAAATGTTGTAGATTAAAACTGAAGAAACTGCAAAAAGTTGGGAATTTAAGGAGATGGGACCTGGATAAACTGAAAGAACCAGAGGTTGTCGAGAGTTTCAGGGAGAGCATAAGGGAACAATTGACAGGAATTGGAGAAAGAAATACAGTAGAAGAAGAATTGGTAGCTTTGAGGGATGAAATAGTGCAGGTAGCAGGGGATCAAGTGGGTAAAAAGACGAGGGCTAGTAGAAATACATGGGAAACAGAAGAGATACTGAATTTAATTGATGAAAGGAGAAAAAACAAAAATGCAGTAAATGAAGGAGGCAAAAGGAATACAAACGCCTCAAAAATGAGATCGACAGGAAGTGCAAAATAGCTAAGCTGGGATGGCTAGAGGACAAATGTAAGGATGTAGAGGCTTATCTCACGAGGGGTAAGGTAGATACTACCTACAGGAAAATTAAACAGACCTTTGGAGAAAAGAGTACCACTTGTAAGAATATCAAGAGCTCAGATGAAAACCCAGTTCTAAGCAAAGAAGGGAAAGCATAAAGGTGGAAGGAGTATATAGAGGGTCTATACAGGGGCGATGTTCTAGAGGACAACATTATGGAAATGGAGGAGGATGTAGATGAAGATGAAATGGGAGATACGATACTGCGAGAAGAGTTCGACAGAGCACTGAAAGACCTAAGTCGAAACAAGGCCCCTGGAGTAGACAACATACCATTAGAATTACTAATAGCCTTGGGAGAGCCAGTCCTGACAAAACTCTACCATCTGGTGAGCAAGATGTATGAGACAGGCGAAATTCCCTCAGACTTCAAGAAGAATGTAATAATTCCAATCCCAAAGAAAGAAGGTGTTGACAGATGTGAAAATTACCGAACTATCAGTTTGATAAGTCATAGCAGCAAAAAATTAACGTGAATTCTTTATAGGCGAATGGAAAAACTACTACAAGCCGACCTCGGGGAAGATCAGTTTGGATTCCGTAGAAATGTTGGAACAAATGAGGCAATACTGACACTACGACGTATCTTTTGAAAATAGATTAAGGAAAGGCAAAACCTACGTTTCTAGCATTTGTAGACTTAGAGAAAGCTTTTGACAATGTTGACTGGAATATTCCCCTTAAAATCCTGAAGGTGGCAGGGGTAAAATACAGTGAGCGAAAGGCTATTTACAATTTGTACAGAAAGCAGATGGCAGTTATAAGAGTCGAGGGAGTCGAGGGAAGCAGTAGTTGGGAAGGGAGTGAGACAGGGTTGTAGCCTCTCCGCGATGCTATTCAATCTGTATATTGAGCAAGCAGTAAAGGAAACAAAAGAAAAGTTCGAAGTAGGTATTAAAATCCATGGAGAAGAAATAAAAACTTTAAGGTTCGCCGATGACATTGTAATTCTGTCAGAGACAGCAAAGGACTTGGAAGAGCAGTTGAATGGAATGGACAGTGTCTTGAAAGGAGGGTATAAGATGAACATCAACAAATGCAAATCAAGGATAATGGAATGTAGTCGAATTAAGTCGGGTGATACTGAGGGAATTAGATTAGGGAATTAGACACTTAAAGTGGTAAAGGAGTTTTGCTGCTTGTGGAGCAAAATAACTGATGATGGTCGAAGTAGAGAGGATTTAAAATGTAGACTGGTAATGGCAAAGAAAGCGTTTCTGAAGAAGAGAAATTTATGAACATCGGGTATTGATTTAAGTGTGAGGAAGTCGTTTCTAAAAGTAATTGTATGGAGTGTATCCATGTATGGAAGTGAAACATGGACGATTAATAGTTTAGACAAGAAGGGAATACAAGCTTTCGAAATGTGGTGCTATAGAAGAATGTTGAAGATTTGATGGGTAGATCACATAATTAATGAGGAGGTATTGAATGGAATTGGGGAGAAGAGAAGTTTGTGGCACAACTTGACTAGAAGAAGGGATCGGTTGGTAGGACACGTTCTGAGGTATCCAGGTATCACCAATTTAGTATTGGAGGGCAGCGTGGAGGGTAAAATTCGTAGAGGGAGACCAAGAGATGAGTACACTAAGGAGACTCAGAAGGATGTAGGCTGCAGTACGTACTGGGAGATGAAGATGCTTGCGCAGGATAGAGTAGCGTGGAGAGCTGCATCAAACCAGTCTCAAGACTGAAGACCACAACAACAACATGAAAGTATTTTTTTAAATTGGAAACGAAAAACGTAGTGTGCACGCAATGGATAATATTAGGGAGGTGAACTGTTCGTGCACGAATTAGTAAGCAGTATAACAGTAAAGAGCTGAACTATTCACACATCAATTTTTTCTTGCACCTGTCCCACCATCATCATTTTGAGTCTTACAGATACACTCCTGGAAGTGGAAAAAAGAACACATTGACACCGGTGTGTCAGACCCACCATACTTGCTCCGGACACTGCGAGAGGGCTGTACAAGCAATGATCACACGCACGGCACAGCGGACACACCAGGAACCGCGGTGTTGGCCGTCGAATGGCGCTAGCTGCGCAGCATTTGTGCACCGCCGCCGTCAGTGTCAGCCAGTTTGCCGTGGCATACGGAGCTCCATCGCAGTCTTTAACACTGGTAGCATGCCGCGACAGCGTGGACGTGAACCGTATGTGCAGTTGACGGACTTTGAGCGAGGGCGTATAATGGGCATGCGGGAGGCCGGGTGGACGTACCGCCGAATTGCTCAACACGTGGGGCGTGAGGTCTCCACAGTACATCGATGTTGTCGCCAGTGATCGGCGGAAGGTGCACGTGCCCGTCGACCTGGGACCGGACCGCAGCGACGCACGGATGTACGCCAAGACCGCAGGATCCTACGCAGTGCCGTAGGGGACCGCACCGCCACTTCCCAGCAAATTAGGGACACTGTTGCTCCTGGGGTATCGGCGAGGGCCATTCGCAACCGTCTGCATGAAGCTGGGCTACGGTCCCGCACACCGTTAGGCCGTCTTCCGCTCACGCCCCAACATCGTGCAGCCCGCCTCCAGTGGTATCGCGACAGGCGTGAATGGAGGGACGAATGGAGACGTGTCGTCTTCAGCGATGAGAGTCGCTTCTGCCTTGGTGCCAATGATGGTCGTATGCGTGTTTGGCGCCGTGCAGGTGAGCGCCACAATCAGGACTGCATACGACCGAGGCACACAGGGCCAACACCCGGCATCATGGTGTGGGGAGCGATCTCCTACACTGGCCGTACACCACTAGTGATCGTCGAGGGGACACTGAATAGTGCACGGTACATCCAAACCGTCATCGAACCCATCGTTCTACCATTCCTAGACCGGCAAGGGAACTTGCTGTTCCAACAGGACAATGCACGTCCGCATGTATCCCGTGGCACCCAACGTGCTCTAGACTGTGTAAGTCAACTACCCCGACCAGCAAGATCTCCGGATCTGTCCCCCATTGAGCATGTTTGGGACTGGATGAAGCGTCGTCTCACGCGGTCTGCACGTCCAGCACGAACGCTGGTCCAACTGAGGCGCCAGGTGGAAATGGCATGGCAAGCCGTTGCACAGGACTACATCCAGCATCTCTACGATCGTCTCCATGGGAGAATAGCAGCCTGCATTGCTGCGAAAGGTGGATATACACTGTACTAGTGCCGACATTGTGCATGCTCTGTTGCCTGTGTCTATGTGCCTGTGGTTCTGTCAGTGTGATCATGTGATGTATCTGACCCCAGGAATGTGTCAATAAAGTTTCCCCTTCCTGGGACAATGCATTCACGGTGTTCTTATGTCAATTTCCAGGAGTGTATTTTCATAGCTACTAAAAATTCACAGTTACACATTTTGAGGACCATGTGTAGTTTGTTACGAATTTGTATGGGACTAGGAGAAATTATCTTACACTTTGTATTCCAATTTAAAGATGTGGTATATTGAAAATTCATTTTTATTGAAATAGCTGTTTTGTGCTTTTTAGTATTGTGTGAGTGAAACTACCAATGGACGTCAAACATTTTGATTAGATTACAACAGAACATTTGCTAAATTTCAGTTGTATTTCAGTTTCTGTTCTCTTCAAACTACAGATTTCTCACTAAAAGGCCATGAAGGTAAATATTGGAGATATTCTTTGACCTCAAATGGAGGCTCATCAGCAGTCGTTCTTTTCGGGAGCTACCCACGTCTGGAACTAGAATAAAGGGACATGTCGGTGTTACACAGTGTATCCTCTGTCACACACGAGACTAGACGGCGAGTTAATAATGTACTGTCATGCAGTTCTAAGTTATGTTTAAAATTTTAACTTTTTATCTCTATGGGAATTTAGTTTGAAATCTGTTGCAAAATTTGTAACACGCAGAGAACCAGACGAGAAAGTTACCTAGTAAATATGTCTTAAACTGGACGTTACTAGTGATCTCAAAAAGTGAATGAGCCGTATCATACACAATTAAACCCCTGAGCCGAGCTCTTCTACTTAGCGCAGCACTTCAACCCTAATTTCTCAACCATTTTCTGCCTTCTTTTAGAGTTTTTACCTTCTGCAGTTCCCAATGTTAGGATGGAGGTTTTTCCTTTATATCTTAACGCATATCGTATCATCTTGTCCCACCTTCTTGTCAGTGTTTTCAATTTGTTCCTTTCTTTTGCGACTCTATGGAGAGCCTTCTAATTCCTTATCAGTTCGTCCAGATTTCAAACTCATTCTGTTGCACCACAACTCAAACGCTTTGAGTCTCTTCTCCTTTGGTTTTTTCACTGCCCATTATTTACTGCCATACAGTGATGTGCTCCTAACTTACAGCCTGAGAGATTTCATCCTGAAATTGGGGCCTGTGTTTAATACATAACTGTATTAAACGTATTTATTATATTATTTAATTTTTTCTTTATTATTAGTGAAAAGAACCCATTTTGCCTATGATTTATACACCAGAGTAAATAACAACGCACCCCCTCTCTCTCTCTCTCTCTCCCCTCCCTCTCTCTTTCTCTCTCTCTCTCTCTCTCTCTCTCTCCCTCTCTCTCTCTCTCTCTCTCTCTCTCCTTCAGTAAAAGATTTTCAAGCAATAAATCACACTGAGCTCCGATTGTATCACAAATCGTTTGATATTTTATGCTATCACAAACAGTAGACACATATAAATTAAAAATACATTCGAATTTGTCGTCAACTCTTTTTGGAATATTGTTTTTTAAGAATATCTATTGTGTAACAATCAATGGTCTTCAAACGTAAAAAGGAACAGTTCAGTATAACAAATACATCTCTGTCAACAGCACTGCCATTACAAATCCGTTGCTGTCGCATGTCGCACTCAGTACTGAAAGGTGCTGCCCCCTCTCCAATACTGATAGCCTTTCAGTGTGTTCCGCCCTGCCCAGAAACCTCAAGTTCTGTAATATGAAAGCAGAGAATCCAAACGTTCTATCACTACAACAAGTAGCTGATAAGCTAAATATAATGATTCGATTAGTACTACTACATTAGTACTTCCATTAGTACTAGTACATAGTCCACGCAGTACTTGCATTTTGTATGCAAAAAGATGAAAGTCATGGCTAATGAAGTTGACAAGGTGCAGGGACTACGATAAGCTGCTGCAGTGAGTCTTCATGCGTTTGTAACACAGCACCACGCTGAGTCATAGAGTTCCAGAAGTCAAATGTGGTTAGCAAGCGTTATTAAAAAAGTTCTACCTTGTTGATGCAAAGTAATACTTAGGATCCCCACCTTTACAAGGAATATGATCATGGATGAATGGAACCTCAGAGATGCGCATAATCGAAAGAATTTAGTCTCTAATGATCCTGTTATGTCTGTACACTTCAAAATAACAGGAAACACGTACGTGTATTAAATGAACTAGAATCTCCATCATCCTGCACCTCTGTGCTGCGTCTGACCACAGTTTTGTTGAAAAAATAATTATTTAACTGCGGTTGTCTAAGGCATTGCTAGATAAGCTAAGCAAAGCGCATCTCACGAGCAACCAAACTCGTCAACAATCGGCAGCCTTCTCTGCGATAAGATGTTTGTCCAGCTGGGCGCTAAGCTGCACACTGCAATGTGTTGAGCGTCCTCGTACTGCAATTAGGTGAAATGTTTTCAAGTCACACACATCTGGCAGGCGTCTATTTCAACTAATCGAATGTTCCCATAAGCAACTGCAACTGAGCTTTTCACAGCTATCAAATGCATCAAGCGATAACCGAAGCTCCTCTTCAATAAATGCTATTTACATATTATGTGAGTTATTGCGCAGATTATTCCAGTCGCTGAGGTACGGTGCATTTTCGTTCTCTCTCGCCCTCATGGTTACAGAGAAGCGTTCTATGTTACAGCGAAAAATGCAAGAAATTGCCCTAGCAAAATTTTCAGCATTGCAAAACTAATGCGGGGTGTGTCCATCATGCGCTTTTACGATGGTTTTAACTCTTTTGGGAATGATTTCGATGCGACGTCCGAATGTCTGTGAAGAATGGCAGCCTACTCTTCCTCAAAATTCGAAACCAGAGACGGTAGTGATTTTGGACGCTAGGGTCTGGAACGAAATCGACATTCTGACTCATCCCATGCTGTTCCATCAGGTTCACGTCGGGCCCCTTAGCCTATCATTCCTTATCAGCAATGTTGTTGTCCACAAACCATTTCTTCACAGATGCTGCTTTATGGCAGAGTGTATCGTCGTGCTGTTAGAAACAATGTCTCCGAACTGTTCCTCTGCTGTATGCGGCACACAGAGTTGTGAAATGTGTTCATATCACTTCACATTTAGCTGTGGAATAAGGGGACCACGCTCTAACCTCGCGAAACACATCCAATACCATAACACTATCACCTCTGTACTACAATGATAACACTTAATTTTCGCCACTCCAAGTCAATCGTTTCCTGTCATCGCAATTTTCTTCCGCAAGGCGTTCGATACAGTTCCCCACAGTCGTTTAACGAACAAAGTAAGAGCATATGGACTATCAAACCAATTGTGTGATTGGATTGAAGAGTTCCTAGATAACAGAACGCAGCATGTTGTCGTCAATGGAGAGGAGTCTTCCGATGTAAGAGTGATTTCAAGTGTGCCGCAGGGGAGTGTCGTAGGACCGCTGCTATTCAAAATATACATAAATGACCTTGTGGATGACATCGGAAGTTCACTGAGGCTTTTTGCGGATGATGCTGTGGTATATCGAGAGGTTGTAACAATGGAAAATTGTACTGAAATGCAGGAGGATCTGCAGCGAACTGACGCATGGTGCAGGGGATGGCAATTGATTCTCAATGTAGACAACTGTAATGTGCTGCGAATACATAGAAAGAGAGATCCCTTATCATTTAGCTACAATATAGCAGGTCAGCAACTGGAAGCAGTTAATTCCATAAATTATCTGGGAGTACGCATTAGGAGTGATTTAAAATGGAATGATCATATCCAGTTGATCGTCGGTAAAGCAGATGCCAGACTGAGATTCATTGGAAGAATCCTAAGAAAATGCGATCCGAAAACAAAGGAAGTAGCTTACAGTACGCTTGTTTGCCCACTGCTTGAGAGACGCTCAGTAGCTCGGTACGGGCTTTGTGTTGAAGTTTTGAGAACATACCTTCACCGAGGAGTCAAGCAGTATATTGCTCCCTCCTACGTATATCTCGCGAAGAGACCGTGAGGATAAAATCGGAGAGATTAGAGCCCACAGAGAGGCATACCGACAATTCTTCTTTCCACGAACAGTACGAGACTGGAATAGAAGGGAGAACCGATAGAGGTACTCAAGGAACCCTCAGCCACACACCGTCAGGTGGCTTGCGGAGTATGGATGTAGATGTAGAAGTAGATGTAGACTGCTTAGTAATATCGCTCCTTGCACTAGTCAGTCTTTGCACCCGTGGTCTAGGGTAACGTCTTTGAAAAATAATCAAAATGTCCTCGATACTGGGTTCGAAACCCACCATGGCTTAAATTTTGATTAACAATCATCACTGGTGGCCGAAGACTACCGACATATGAAGACAACCTCACTGTAAAAAATGGTGTTGTCAAAGATGGTGGAGGAGCGGATAACGTTCCGGGCACTCTCTTGGGTTGGGGAACTGCCCCTAAAGGCGAAAGAATCAGCAATGATCAACGGCATGAGGATGCAGAAGGCAAAGGAAACCACCGCATTAAAGACACATAAAGCGTATCCACAGGCCATGGGGCCTTTAATCGAAAAAGTGGCACGATGATCTCTCCATTGGCAAAAGAATACGGAATAGTCCCCCATTCAGGTCTCTGGGAGGGGACTGCCAATGGCGACCTGACCATGAGAAAAATATTCAATAACCCATGAAACTATAAAATCCTACGAGTCGGGGCCTGAAATGTCAGAAGCTTGAACGCGTTAGGGAAGCCAGAAAATCTGAAAAGGGAGAGGCAGACGCTCAGTTTAGGTATTAGGGGTCCGTGAAGTGAAATGAAACGAAGACAAGGATTTCCGGTCAGATGAGTATAGGGTAATATCAACAACAGCAGAAAATGGTGTAAAGGGAGTAGGATTCGTTGTGAATAGAAGAGTAGGGCAGAGAGTGTGTTACTGTGTTCACTTCAGTGACAGGGTTGTTCTTATCAGAAGCGACAGCAAACCAACAAAGACAACGATAGTTCATTTATACATGTCGACGTCGCAAGCTGAAGATGAAGAGATAGAGAAAGTGTAAGAGGATATTGAGAGGGTTATACAGTAAATAAAGGGAGATGAAAACTTAATGGTCGTGGGGAACTTGAAAGCATTTGTAGGAGAGGGGGTAGAAGAAAATGTCACAGCAAGATGTGGGCTTGTGACAAGGAATGAGAGAGGAGAAAGGTTAATTGAATTCTGTAATAATTTTCAGCAAGAAATAGCGAATACTATGTTCAAGAATCACAAGAGGAAGAGGTATACTTGGAAAAGGCCGGGTGATACGGGAATATTTCTGTTACATTACGTCATGCTCAGGCAGAGATTCAGAAATCAGATGCTGGATTGTAAGGCGTACCCAAGATCAGATATAGACTCAGATGACAATGTAGTAGTGATGAAGAGTAGGCTGAAGTTTAAGAGCTTAATCAGGAAGAATCAATCTGCAAGGAAGTGGGATACGGAAATACTAAGGAATGACGAGGTACGCTTGAAGTCCTCTAACACTATAGATACAGCAATAAGAAATAGCTCAATAGGCAGTTCAGTTGAATAGAAATGGAAATCTCTAAAATGGAAATCTCAGAAGTTGGAAAGAAAAGCATAGGTACATAGAAGGTAATAACGAAAGAAAACATGGGTAACAGAAGGGATATTTCAGTTGATAGATGAAAGGAGAAGGCCCGAAAATGTTGAGGGAAATTCGGGAACACATAAATACAAGTCACTGAAGAATGAAATCAGGAGCGAGTGCAGGGAAGATAAGATTAAATAGCTGCATGAAAAATGTGAAGAAAATGAAAAAGAAGTGGTTGTCAGCATACAGGAAAATCAAAACAACCTTCGGTGAAATTAAAAGCAAGAGTGGCAACATTAAGAGTGCAACGGGAATTTCACTGTCAAATGCAGAGGAGAGAGCGGATAGTGGAAGCAGTACATTGAAGAACTCTATGAGGAGGAAGATTAGTCATGTAATAGGAAAAGGAAAGGTAGTCAGTTTAGAAGAGATGGGGAATTCAGTATTAAGAATCAGAACTTAGGAAAGCTTTGGAGGGTTTAAGAGCAAATAAGGCAGAAGGAGTAGATAACATTCCATCAGATTTTCTAAAATCGTTGGGGGAAGCGGCAACCAAACGACTTCTCACGTTGGTGTGTAGAATGTATGAGTCTGACGACATAACATCTGACTTTCGAAAAAGTATCATCAACACAATTCCGAAGCCTGAAAGAGCTGACAAGTGCGAGAATAATCGCACAACAGCTCATGCATCCAAGTTGCTTACATGAATAATACACTCCTGGAAATTGAAATAAGAACACCGTGAATTCATTGTCCCAGGAAGGGGAAACTTTATTGACACATTCCTGGGGTCAGATACATCACATGATCACACTGACAGAACCACAGGCACATAGACACAGGCAACAGGGCATGCACAATGTCGGCACTAGTACAGTGTATATCCACCTTTCGCAGCAATGCAGGCTGCTATTCTCCCATGGAGACGATCGTAGAGATGCTGGATGTAGTCCTGTGCAACGGCTTGCCATGCCATTTCCACCTGGCGCCTCAGTTGGACCAGCGTTCGTGCTAGACGTGCAGACCGCGTGAGACGACGCTTCATCCAGTCCCAAACATGCTCAATGGGGGACAGATCCGGAGATCTTGCTGGCCAGGGTAGTTGACTTACACCTTCTAGAGCACGTTGGGTGGCACGGGATACATGCGTACGTGCATTGTCCTGTTGGAACAGCAAGTTCCCTTGCCGGTCTAGGAATGGTAGAACGATGGGTTCGATGACGGTTTGAATGTACCGTGCACTATTCAGTGTCCCCTCGACGATCACCAGTGGTGTACGGCCAGTGTAGGAGATCGCTCCCCACACCATGATGCCGGGTGTTGGCCCTGTGTGCCTCGGTCGTATGCAGTCCTGATTGTGGCACTCACCTGCACGGCGCCAAACACGCATACGACCATCATTGGCACCAAGGCAGAAGCGACTCTCATCGCTGAAGACGACACGTCTCCATTCGTCCCTCCATTCACGCCTGTCGCGACACCACTGGAGGCGGGCTGCACGATGTTGGGGCGTGAGCGGAAGACGGCCTAACGGTGTGCGGGACCGTAGCCCAGCTTCATGCAGACGGTTGCGAATGGTCCTCGCCGATACCCCAGGAGCAACAGTGTCCCTAATTTGCTGGGAAGTGGCGGTGCGGTCCCCTACGGCACTGCGTAGGATCCTGCGGTCTTGGCGTACATCCGTGCGTCGCTGCGGTCCGGTCCCAGGTCGACGGGCACGTGCACCTTCCACCGATCACTGGCGACAACATCGATGTACTGTGGAGACCTCACGCCCCACGTGTTGAGCAATTCGGCGGTACGTCCACCCGGCCTCCCACATGCCCACTATACGCCCTCGCTCAAAGTCCGTCAACTGCACATACGGTTCACGTCCACGCTGTCGCGGCATGCTACCAGTGTTAAAGACTGCGATGGAGCTCCGTATGCCACGGCAAACTGGCTGACACTGACGGCGGCGGTGCACAAATGCTGCGCAGCTAGCGCCATTCGACGGCCAACACCGCGGTTTCTGGTGTGTCCGCTGTGCCGTGCGTGTGATCATTGCTTGTACAGCCCTCTCGCAGTGTCCGGAGCAAGTATGGTGGGTCTGACACACCGGTGTCAATGTGTTCTTTTTTCCATTTCCAGGAGTGTATATAGAAGAATGGAAAAGGAAACTGAGGATGTGTTGGAAGACGATTAGTTCGGCTTTAGGAAAGGCAAAGGCCCAGAGAGGAAATTCTGACTTTTCGGTTGATAATGGAAGTAAGACTAAAGATAAATCAAGACATGTTCATAATATTCGCCGAGCTGGAAAAAGCGTTCGACAGTATAAGGTGATGCGAGATGTTCGAAATTCTGAGGAAAAATGGGGGTAAGTTATAGGGAGATAGACGGGTAATATACATTGTGTAGAAGTGCCAAGAGGGAAAACTAAGAGTGGACGACTTAGAACGAAGTGCTCAGATTAAAAAGGTGTAAAACAGGTATGTAGTCTTTCGCCCCTATTGTTCGTTTTCTACATCGAAGAAACAACGATGTAAATAAGAGCAAGGTTTAGAAGTAGAACTGAAATTCAAGGTGAAAGAATATCAGTGATACGATACACTGATGACATTGCTATCCTATGTCAAAGTGAAGAAGAATTACATTATCTGCTGAATGGAATGAACAGTCTAATGAGTAGAGAATACGGATTGAGAGTATATCGAAGAAAGACGAACGTAATGAGAAGTAGGAGAAATAAATTAGAAAAGCGAGAAACTTACTATCAGGATTGATGGTCGCGATCTAGATGAAGTTAAGGAATTCTGCTACCTAGGATGCAAAGTGTAACTGTAACACCGATAGCCTTAAACGACACTAGATGCTACCGTTGTACTTCTGCGAGGAATTTTTGAGGAAATTGACCGTGAGGTAACCTAATGGCAACAGAACAATCAAACTGAGCATCATTTCCGAAACACTCCAGTTGAGTATAACTAACAGTAAACAAGTGGGACACTGAACAGACGTTATCCCATTGCAAAAACAAGTTGCAACATTACATATTAATATCGGTCACAAGCCTAATTAGGCGCCAAGCAGTATAATACAGCAGAAGGTAGTGTTAAGGCTGACCTATTCTTCCTTGACACTTACACTAAACACTTTCTTTATACCCGTTCACCCTACAGGACAATAACCTAACCTTCAGATAAATATATACTAACTTGAAAATTAGACAAACAAATGGCCAATGAGATAGGAAACAGTAACATGTCCCTCCTTATAACACATACATTACAGGAACTAGATGCAACAGTTTTTTGAACCAATGACCAGCACACCTGAAACATTTAGCAATTTCAATCTTAAACCCGGTTTCAAGCAATTAAGCCTGTGCCTTCCTTCATTACTAATTATGTAAATCACAACAAACTACAACTCTTTCAGTAAGAAATGTGGTTGGATAAGCAGTCTTTTGACCTACTCGAAATTCAGTTGGTTGCGCAAATGTCAATACAACATCAAATTCAAGTTCAAACACTTTCTCACGAAATGAACACTGATAAAACTTTGTAATTCTAATCAAAGTGCATAAATGCAACATTTAATAATCTTTTTCATTTGTGATTAAATTTACTACTTTCAGGCAGCTTTTCAAGTAAGGAACATTGTTTAATAAAATAACAGCAGATTGATTTAGAATTGTACTGGAAGTGAATTATTTCTCAAATTATAAAACTGAAGTTTAACACGGTAACTCCACGCATTAGAAAACAATCAGAGCTGTTTTTACAGATGCCGAATAAGTCTTTCCATAGTAATTTAGGATACTCGGAATTATATTCATTAGGATAGGACTCCTGTCCAGCTTTATGAATTGGTATAATCACGGGTGCAAGATAGAGTTTTTAGCACATCAAAATTATTATTAAAATCTACCAAATTTCACAAATACCTCATACATTTACAGAGTGCCAAATATAAACAGTTTAGTGGAAGGCTGGTGCTACTGGTGGCGTAATTTGCAGTGGCTCTTAACGTGGCGGCGATGTAAACATGGCAGTACTGTTGGTCTCGCCCTATTACTGATTTTCTTGGCGTCGGAATTTCCAGAAATATGAGCCACAATGGTCCTCTATTGCTAACGAGATGTTACCCAGCATCGCTCAGCCCAGACTCCTTACCCGTGACCAAGGACGAGTTGCCACTTGCGCGCATTCCACACCTTTTCCACTTCGCCAGGCTACTTCCGTAGCTGCGAGGCATCCCCACATCTTTTGCATTCAACCCTACGTTCCCTAATTATGGATTAAGTTATTTATAGTACATTATGTACCAGTCACTCCAATAGTTATTTAAATCCATTATTATAATTTAAACAACATCGTTCAAAACTTCACACAACTGAAATATGCATACATAGTCAAAGAATTTCCGTGATACTCGTAGAGACAATACTTTACATGAGCAATACCACAAACTGACACAGAAATGTCGATACAGATACAAAATAAGTCTAAAATAGGTGTTACACAAAGAGGACACCAAAAGCAGACTAGCACTGACAAGAAGGGCCTTCTTGACCAATAAAAGTCAACTAGTATCAAACAAATTTCTGAGAATGTACGTTTAGAGCACAGCATTGTATGGTAGCGAAACATGGACCGTTGGAAAACCGGAAAAGACGAAATTCGATGCATTTGAGATATGGTGCTACAAATGAATGTTGAACACTTGGTGGACTGATGAGGTAAGGAATGAAGAGGTACCGTACAGAATCGGAGAAGAAGAAAGGAATATGTAAAATCACTGACTAGGAGATGCGGCAGGATGATAGGCCATCTTTTAAGACATCAGAGAACGACTTCTATGGAACTAGAGAGAGTTGTAAAGGGCAAAAACTGTAGAGGAAAAAAGAGATTGGAATAAATCCAGCAAATAATTGAGGATGTAGGTTGCAAGTGTTACTCTGAGGTGAAGAAGTTGGCACAGGAGACGAATTCGTGGCGGGCCGCATCAAACCAGTCAGAATACTGATGACTCAAAAAGAAAATCTTAGCATTAACTGAAACTATGTGTGGAGCTGCTCGATCATTTCATCTTTTTTTTTTTTTTTAATTCACTGCTCACAGTCATGGTGCAAATTGGTCTGTCGGTGGTACCGTGAGCAGACGAATTATCCCTGCTGCTGGTTTCACATGTTGTCTTACAATCAGCCTCCGCAGTACTCGATGATGCTTGTCGACCAATATATAGGGTCTACATGGTCCCAGTTTAGCTATGATAGTTCCTTTATATTTTTAATTCACGTAACTATCAGTCGACGTGCGTGGCTTTCGAATGGTTAAGCTGTCCCAGTTACTCAAACGACATCCAATGACTATTACATTTCAATGTTACTTGAATATTGTTATATTCCTATCGGCTGTTGTCCTCTCTTCCTGTTTAACTAGCATGGATATGCCAAAATCCAATAACTACGTTCAGAGTCACTGATCTCTCCTGACTGAGCCAGACTCCTGTTACTGCATCTCTACTGACAACACAGTACTCACCCTGACCTCCTTTTAATACCAGAGATTATGCCACCGTATTATGTTCAGAAGTGTTCGGCAGGGACGTGGGTTGTAAAAGCGGAGCTTCTTCTCGAGGAATGTATTGAGGTCGTACTGTTACCACGTCTCTACTCAAACTCAAAACAAACCCCCAAGCCACCTCCTTTTTATAACATAAGCTGAGCCACTGAATTTAATTCCCAGAGAGTGTCGAAAAGTTTTGCAAAGTGTATTTCATTCATAAGATTCTCGGAAAGACAGTTTTATGTGGTTTTGACTTACTTGTGCTTTCGTGATGTTTGTACATAAATCTAGCAAATCATAGGTTTGAAACTCCAGTTGGCCATTATTTCCTCTGGATTGGTGTTCTGTAACATTAAATTTAATGCAGGACGACACGTCTTCCTCCTCTTCCGGAGACAACAGCCGTGACGTGATGATGCCCCCTGAGGGGCAGCAGTGTGCGCTAAGATGCTCTTATAGAAGATTTTCTGACGTGCTAGAGAGCAAAACCCACGGTTTTAAATTCTACTGTGAAATTATAATTATGTAATCCAAGCCGCACAATGATGAGGAAGCGACAGCTACATTTTGAGTTCCTTAAATCTGTATGTCGGTTTCCTGCTGATTGAAATATGGGAGCGAAATATGATGACAGAAGTGATAGAACACGTGCATATGATTACAGTTTCCTCTATTGTGCTTATGTAGAGGGCAAATACGGGTTTTCTGGATATGACGAAGAGAAGGTTGATCCATAAGTTTACAAGACTGGCCTTATAGATTTTGCATGTGACCACACACTTGGGGAGTGATGGTAACTTGATGATTGGGTGTTTCACACATAACAGGTCCACAGTCTCTTTCCCTCCCTACCACTTGCTAGTCCAGCAGGAAAGTTCAGAACCGCTCGGAAGTGTTCTGTTGGAAGGTGGGTTATAAAAACGGAACATCTGATCGAGGAAGGTATTGGTGGCACATCATCATACCTGTCAACGTCGTTTGATGGATTTTCTGTCAAGGAGAGGTATACAATCAATGTTGCTGATAACAGTCTACCATCTTTTGCCTACTGATAACTTGCTGTAACTGATGCATGCTTCCTTTTCTCGTTCAATGTTCCTTATTCTGCAAGCTGTTGGGGGGAGCAGTGATTGTCACTTCCCGGACAAATAAATCGTGACGAAATTTCTTGTCACATGTACACTACTGGCCATTAAAATTGCTACACCACGAAGATGACGTACTACTGATGCGAAATTTAACCAACAGGAACAACATGCTGTGAAATGCAAATGACTAGCTTTTGAGAGCATTCACACAAGGTTGGCGCCGGTGGTGACACCTACAACGTGCTGACATGAGGAAAGTTTCCAACCGATTTCTCATACACAAACAGCAGTTGACCGGCGTTGCCTGGTGAAACGTTGTTGTGATGCCTCGTGTAAGGAGGAGAAATGCGTAACATCACGTTTACGACTTTGATAAAAGTCGGACTGTAGCCTATCGCGATTGCGGTTTATCGTATAGCGACATTTCAGCTCGCGCTGGTCGAGATCCAATGACTGTTAGCAGAATATAGAACCGGTGGGCTCAAGAGGGTAATACGGAACGCCGTGCTGGATACCAACGGCCTCGTAATACTAGCAGTCGAGATGACAGGCATCTTAACCGCATGGCTGTAACGGATCGTGCAGCCACGTCTCAATCCCTGGGTCAACAGATGGGGACGTTTGCAAGACAACAACCATATGCACGAACAGTTCGACGACGTTTGCAGCAGCATCGACTATCAGTTCGGAGACCATGGCTGCGGTTACCCTTGACGCTGTATCACAGACAGGAGCGCCTGCGATAGTGTTCCCAACGACGAACCTGGGTGCACGAATGGCAAAACGTCATTTTTTCGGATGAATCCAGGTTCTGTTTACATCATCATGATGGTCGCATCCGTGTTTGGCGACATGGCGGTGAACGCACATTGGAAGCGTGTATTCGTCATCGCAATACTGGCGCATCACCCGGCATCATGGTATGGGGTGCCATTGTTTACACGTCTCGGTCACCTCTTGTTCGCATTTACGGCACTTTGAACAGTGGACGTCACATTTCAGATGTGTTACGACCCGTGGCTCTACCCTTCATTCGATCTCTGCGAATCCCTACATTTCAGCAGGATAATGCGGGACCGCATGTTGCAGATCCTTTACGGGCCTTTCCGGATACAGAAAATGTTCGACTGCTGCCCTGGCCAGCACATTCATCAGATGTCTCACCTATTGGAAACGTCTGGTCAATAGTGGCCGAGCAACTGGCTCGTCACAACACGGCAGTCACTACTCTTGATGAACTGTCGTATCGTGTTGAAGCTTAATGGGCAGCTGTACCTGTATACGCCATCCAAGCTCTGTTTGACTCAATGCCCAGGCTTATCAAGGCCGTTATTACGGCCAGAGGTGGTTGTTCCGGGTACTGCTTTCTCAGGATCTATGCACCCAAATTGCGTGAAAATGTAATCACATGTCAGTTCTGCTATAGTATATTTGTCCAATAAATATCCGTTTATAATCAGCATTTCTTCTTGGTGTAGCAATTTTAATGGCCAGTAGTGTATGAATACATCTAAATTCACCTCTTGCTGTACCTGAGACATGCTTTTCATTCAGTATTCAGGATGAGCAAGTAGCTGCCAGCGTCGACTCCTCGATCGAGCAGCGCATAATCTACAAGTAGCTGCACAATGGAGCGACAATTGGACGGCTGTAACAGCTAGTACGCGATTGAAGAAGAAAGTCTAAAATCTCTCAATAGGCTGAAATTTGAAAACAGTGTCGGGTTTAAGACTTTATTATGTTAGTGTCACCCGCCCGGTTAGCCGTGCGGTCTAACGCACTGTTTTACCGATGGGAAGGAGTGCGGTCCCCGACACGAATCCGCCCGGTGGTTTAGTGTCGAGGTCCGGTGTGTCGGCCAGTTTGTCGTTGGTCTGTAAGGCGGTTTTCCATCTGCTTCGACGAATGCGGGCTGCTTCCCTTTATTCAGCCTCAGTTACAGTATGTCGGCGATTGCTGCGCGAACACTTTCTCCACGTATGGGTACACCATAATTACTCTACCACGCAAACGTTGGAGATACACTCGTCTTGTGTGAGACGTTCCCGGGTGTATCCACCGCACAGTAACCCTGGGTTCGGTGTGGGGCGGTGGTGGACTGAGTGGACTGCTGAAGCCTGTTGTGGGGTTGTGAACCACTGAGTTCTAGGCCCCCAGTTCCATACTATACAATAGAATGTTAGAATCAGGTTAGCAATAATGGATGAACCAGCACCAAAACGCTCTGTGTTAGCTGCAATGAATGGTACTGAATGTGCTGGACTTTTGTATGTATTCAGAAATCGAATATCTACGAGTCCAATGGGTAAAAGAGTTGGGTTGGAAAGACATTTCTTGGATGCCTCTTTTTAAATTTTGGAGGACAGAGTTCACCTAATTAATGAAGCTCTTAAAAGCAATTTTTTTCTAGTTCGCAAGTTTTTCTTATCGAAGTCAGGCGAAGAAACCCAAACGCATCAGAATAAAAAGAATGCAAGTATAATTCCATCCACAACTGGTGATGACTGGTGCTCAACTAATGTCACTGATAAGCTGCTAAAGAAATTTCACACTCTTCAAGGGAGAGATTCCAGCTGGACGTTAAGGAAGTAGTTCCACTGCATGTTAAGGCAAATGAAAATAAGATTTTTTTTGCAGGACGTGACACTGACCAAAGTTGTATTGAATAACCATGCGGTAATGAACATTCTGCCACAGGATAGTGCCTCTTTAAAATGGTCAATTCTGGCTCTAAATAAGTATACAAAACGTGTGTCAAACTACACTCATGCTCATAAATTAAGGATAATTGCAGAATGTGGTACCACACAGTGTAGCACTACACAAAACTGGCGCTAATAGCATAGGCACATAGCGAACACACACGACACAGATCTGTAAGTCAATGGTATTTGCGGTAAGCTGAGAAATCCGTCCCGAAACACATGTGCTAAAAACGCCACTGTTTCCTGTGCATGTATCCCGACGTCAATATGGGATATGATCATCATGCACACGTACACAGGCCGCACAACGGGTTGGCGTACTCTGGATCAGGTGGTCGAGCAGCTGCTGGGGTATAGCCTCCCATTCTTGCACCAGTGCCAGTCGGAGATCCTGAAGTGTCCTAGGGGTATGAAGACGCAGCGATACGTCGACCAAGAGCATCCCAGACGTGCTTGATGGGGTTTAGGTCTGGAGAGCAGGCAGGCCAGTCCATTCGCCTGATATCTTCTGTTTCAAGGTACTCCTACACGATGGCAGCTCGGTGGGGCCGTGCATTATCATCCATCAGGAGGAAGATGGGACCAACTGTACCCCTGAGAAGGCAGACATACTGGTGCAAAATGACGTCCCGATACACCTAACCTGTTACAGTTTCTCTGTGAAAGACATGCTGGGATGTACGTGCACCAATCACCCACACCATCAAACCACGACCTCCATACAGGTCCCTTTCAAGGATATTAAAGGGTTGGTATCTCGTTCCTAGTCCATGCCTGATGAATACCCGGCGAGAATCACGGGTCAGATTATACCTAAACTCGTCCGCGAACATAAGCTGGGACCACTGTACCAATGACCATGTACTGTATTCTTGACACCAGGCTTTACGGGCTCTCCTATGACCAGGGGTCAGTGGAATGCACCTTTCAGGTCTCCGGGGGATTAAATTATGTCTGTTCAGTCGTCTGTGGACAGTGTGTCATGAGACAACTGTTCCAGTGGCTGCGGTGAGGTCCCGCGCAAGGCTACCTGCAGTACTCCGGGGACGTCTGCGGGCACTGATGGTGAGACATCGGTCTTCTTGTGGTGTTGTACACTGTGGACGTCCCGTACTGTAGCGCCTGGACCGTTTCCTGTCTGCTGGAATCGTCACCATAATCTTGAGATCACACTTTGTGGCACAAGGAGGGCCCATACTACGACCTGCTGTGTTTGAATGGTTCAAATGGCTCTGAGCACTATGGGACTCAACATCTTAGGTCATAAGTCCCCTAGAACTTAGAACTACTTAAACCTAACTAACCTAAGGACATCACACACACCCATGCCCGAGGCAGGATTCGAACCTACGACCGTAGCAGCCTCGCGGTTCCGGACTGCAGCGCCAGAACAGCACGGCCACCGCGGCCGGCTGCTGTGTTTGACCAGGCTCCAGTTGCCCTAGTGTTCTACCCCTCATAACGTCATCAATATGTGTTCTTTGAGCCATTATCAACAAACAGTCACCATCAGTACGTCTGAAAAAGTCTGCACACTTACTCGCTGCACCGTACTCTGACATGCACCAACACGCCTCTGCGTATGTGGACTGCCGCCAGCGCCACCGCGCGACGACCGCAGCTCAAATGCACCTCATGGTCATACGCCGAGGTGATTTAAACCCGCAAACCGCACACCAGAGAGTATTTTCACCTTGTCTCACCATTATCCTTAATTTATGAGCATGATTGCATGTTTCATATGCAAGAAAATTAAAATTTGCCAGCATACCATTTCCTACAGAGCTGAAACACGTCTTTGCGTGTTAGGACCAACCGTAATTTGTAGTCATAGCAGTGACTCTGGTTGTTTTCTAATTATGTGCATTTGCATAAAACGTTCACCACACGCTACTACTGACACTGCGTCTGTGACAAGGGATTGCGTGGAGTGATTCACTGAAGAGCTGCATGCAGTTGTTTAAAGTGTGCAAAATAAAATGATGGAAATAAGTCCCGAAGAAGAATTAGCATTTCTGTTGACAGAGACCTAACAAATTTTCCGGGAACCATTTCAGGAAGGCGATAGTAAACATAGAGTTCAATGCTATTTCACCTATGAGTATCGAGGTCTGGTACTTGTTAGTTGTAACGTGAATTAGTTGTCTCACTATATTCCCTGTTGTTTTCCAACATGGAGAGTTACAACGGGAATTTCTTGATCATGAAAATATGTGAACGAAAGACGACAAATGGTGACGAAGAGGCTAATTTAAATCTAGGTCACGTTTCTCTTATTGCAGTCTAATATGGGGATTAAGGGAAGTATTGTAGCTTTGAGCAAAGACAGGCACTGTAATATAAATTTCCGATTTATCGATTCACAAAATTTTTTTGGCATGCTCACTCAAAAAGTGTGCATCATACCTGAAATTAGGGAAATCAAGGTATGAGGGTATATTTCCTGATGAGCGAGACTGTAATCTCATTGACAAGAACGGAATTTTTCTGTGAGAGCGTGTGAGCAATGAATCGCTTTTACTGGAAGAACACTTACCCTCATCAAAAAATTTAGAAGTACATCAACATGCAAAATTATAATAGAAGTTTAATACCAAAGACGTTTCAATGTATGGAATGTATTCAGATGTAAGACACTTGGAAACTATTTCGATTTATATCTGAAAATTTACATGGTGCTCGTTGCCTTTGTGTTCGAAAAGTTTTGCAGTCTGTGTCCTAAGACATATAAATTGAATCCTGAGGATTTCATTACTTCGCCTGGCTTAGCAAGGGTTCCTCTGCAGAAAATTGCTGAACAAGGATAGCAGCTTAATACTGTTGTCAGAGAACTCAATTACGTTGACAAAGGCATTAGTGTCAGTACAAATCCACTGCTCCTGCAGATACGCAGTTGTAAACGAGAAATTCATGATCAGTTATGCTGACAAAATCGACGAAACCTGTGTCATATTTCTTGATGTGAATAGCCTTTACAGCTGAGTGATTTTCGGTATCTTCCAGTGTCAAATTTCGTACGGCTTTCTCCAAAGGTTGTTGAAATTTTTCTGGTGGAAAACTTACCCGACAGTCCTGACAAAGGGGACATCTTAGAAGTGGTCCTCAAATATCCCGAGAGTATTCACGACATCGTTTCCACTTCCCTTATGTCTGGAAAAAAATGTCACCACCGTTTGTCAGTAAGAAATGTAAGAAATCATTATCGACCTTGTATGACAAGAAAAATTGTGTTGTTTACTACAGAAATTTGGAACACTCTCTACAACAGAAATTTGTTTTCAAACAGATTCATGGAGTTTTATCACACAGGGAACCCATACATTGAGATTAACGAAGAAAAATACATAAGCAGAAGCAATGATTTCAAGAAGGACTTTTTAAAACTGATGAGTAATAGTATGGAAACATCGTGTAAAATATGCGAAAGATGTGGGACATAAGATTAATGGCATTCTGGGAAGACAGAGTTGGAACAACTGCGTTTCTTATCAAATCAAATTTTGAAAGGAGTTTCGTTTTTAAGGAAATCATTATGGATACATATTAAACAAGTTTCTTGCAAATCATGTAAAACTCTGCTACATAGACATAAATAATCTATCACACGACAACGCCAAATATCTACAAGGTTATCACGAATAGATACAAATATATCTTTTGATACTGCGGGTACTCCTGGAAATAACGGTTGTTATATTCTGGTGGTAAATCAAATAGAGCGTAGATTAATGAAAGTCTAAATGAACGTTGAACCTGTTACACAGCTTGTCGGTCTACGAACAAAAATGTATGAACTCGAGTCCCAGTCTGAATGCTTAACGCAGAGGGAAAGGGTACGTTATCTCTACTGTAAAGTTAAATTCACTACGGATAGAGAATCTCAATACGAAAATACATGTTTCAGGAATAACTGGCTTAGCTTCTTATTTTCAAGACCGTGTCAGCTTAGAATATCTCATGTGTGCCAATATTGTTCGCACCAGCAAATCCGACTTTGTGAATTAAACAGCAGCCAGTTTCTGAATAATTACTACAATTCGTAGCGATCTCAATGAGCTAGCCGCAATGGTGGCTAAACGGACATCGCGCAAGTCGACTATTCGCCTTCATACAATCAGACTCACCAACTCCTCTACTGTAAAATTTGTCAGTAATTTATCAAGTGTATTACTGGATCAAGAATAAAAGAATGTTACACAATGTAGAAACTAAAATGAGTGGTTGTTCTCACTTAAAGAAACGCGTGTCCTAACACATCGTGGCCGGGAGGAGGAAAGGTTACAATTACGAACAACTTAAATTGGAAAGAACACATATAAAATGTAATGGGGAAGGCTAACCAAAGACTTCGTTTTATTGGCAGGATGCGTAGAAAATGTAACAAAGTTACTAAGTAGATTGCCTACACTACGCTTGTCCGTCCTCTTTTAGAATACTGCAGCGTGGTGTGGGACCCTTACCAGATAGGACTGTTGGAGTACATCGAAAAAGTTCAAAGAAAGGCAGCACGTTTTGTATTATCGCGAAATATGGGACAGAGTGTCACAGAAATGATACGGGATTTGGGCTGGAAATCATTAAAAGAAAGGTGTTTTTCGTTGCGACGGAATCTTCTCACGAAATTCCAATCATAAACTTTCTCCTCAGAATGCGAAAATATTTTGTTGACACCGATCTACATAGGAAGGTAGGATCACCAAGATAAAATAAGAAAAATTAGAGCTCTTACGGAAAGATATAGGTGTTCACTCTTTCTGGCCGGTATACGAGACTGGTATAACAGAGAATTGTGAAGGTGGTTCAATAAACCCTCTGCCAGGCACTTAAATGTGATTTGCAGAGTATCCATGTAGATGTAGATGTTAACGTTTCTAACAACACTTACATGACACAGTTAACTTCAAACAGCATATCGAAAATAATGTGGTATGTGATATTCAGTAGAAGTACAAAAAACAACTCATTTCCAAACATATATTTATTCTGCTTATCACAAATAAAAATTATGGACACGTTAAATAAATACTATCCTTCAAATCTAGGGGACGACTGTCTCTTTAAAGAAAGTATGTGGATAATACTGTGTAACTATTCAAACTTTTCACTTAAAGAAATTTTATAGTTACTGATGACAAGTAGTAGATCACTGGTGCTGCCTGGATTTATTTGGCTGTACTAGTTTATTAATAATATGCCATATTAGCTATAGTACCGTTCACTAGGTGTGTTTGTTGCTGGGATATGTAAAATACGTTCGGTAACTGCAGCCATAGCTGGTACATCCTTTTCGTGACTGTTCCATCACTTTAACATGAAACTGTCAACTCCAACGTCCATTAAAATATAGAGATGTATTTCATTTAAGGGGGAGAATTTGCCATTGTTCCAGTTGTTGAAACTATTTCTCTTTCTAGGTGGCCATGACACTACACTTGACCGCTCTATCTTAATAAACAACAGAGAGAGAGGGATTTAACATAGAACTTCATGAAGATGTACCTGGAAAGTGTATTTAGCATTGATAGAATATTATACAAATTATAATACTTCCGTTTGGCTATACGACAATATGCAATAACTCTAAAAGAACTATCACGTTAGTGATCGCTCGCATTTGTCAAGTATAATGACATCACAACAAGACGGCCAAAGGAACATAGAAATTTGTTGGTTGAAAGTAATTATAACTTCCTAACGTGAAAAAGTCGGGGCTAGATTTTTAATCCCTTCCACCCTGTATTAAAAATGCATATCTATCAGTAAACGTCAATTACACTAGTTAATTATAAACCTGTTCTTTCCTCCTCTCATAATGAGACAACACTTGAATCTGAAATTATGTAACTCACCTCACATTATTTGACAGTCGTTTTTATGGACTCAGCAGGTCTGTTGCGAAACCAAAGAAGTAATAACTAGATTGTAAGTTCTTTTTCACCGTCTAGAACACACGTCCCCTCTTAAATGGTGTCAGGAAATCCATAGGTCTACCTGTAAACTCATTATCATATCCCTGGAACCTGTAACGGTAATTCTTATCCGTCACTAAAGCAGCAACTTCGTTGCATTGAGTGTGTCAGGACACTAGTGTAGTCCACTGTGTACTGACGTTTGGAAGATGATTTCACGGATAAAACAGAGACCACTTTCCTTCATGTACATTACAAAGGATTTTACACCATTTATTGTTGATGAAGACTTCGGGGCCTCACTTCACATTAAGCTATCTTCATCGAAAGTGTGGTTACGTGCTGTGTTAACACAGGGCTATTCAAAAAGAAGAAAGAGATTTAAGACGTTTAATGCGACAGAAAGATGAGAACATAATTCCAACGTTCATGGAAAGAGAGAAGTTCAAATTTTTATGCAATCAATGCGAGCACCCTGTGTTACACGACAGATATCAAAACTGTTGCTCATGTCCTGCCACCCACGAAGCAGCTGGTCTCTCGTTATCGAATTTGTAATCGGGCTGCTGCTGTGTTGGCAGCGCTGTTTAGCACTTTGCATTGGATCTCTGACTGCGCTTTCTTTGTAAGAGACTCTGTGGCTGGTTGGACTCGTTGTTGGAAGTTAATCAGTGTTGGGAGTTGGAAGTTAATCGCCAGCAGTGATGGAAGTACTGTTAAGCAGTTGGAGGTGAACAGCCAGCAGTGATGGATGTTAGATGTGAGAAGTTAGCAGTGATGAAGGGTAGAGGTCTGCTGGCCGTATTCACGCTCGCTGTATTGCAGTAGTTCGTGTAATGAAGATTTTTGTGAGGAAAGTGGTTAATGATATGTATAGGTTATTGTCAGGATTGCTTCTTATTCAGGGTCATTCTTTTGTATTAATTATTTGAAGTCAGGCTGTAATTTATTTATTTATTTATTTATTTTTTTTTTTTTCTTGAGCAGTCAGATTGCATTGCTCTAGAATATTGTGGGTCAGTGTTGACATGATAAGAAAAAGTAAAGAGAAAGTAGGCTCAGTACGTTCAGTTTTACTCAGCTGTTTCAGAGTCAAATAACGTAGATGTTTGATCTCCTCAGCCGTTCAGCAGTTTGAGTGCAGACTCACACATTTAAATAAAGAAGTTTCAAATTCACAGCTTAAAAAAATGTGATGTCGCAGCCTTTCAAGAGCGTCAGGCACAGGAAACATAAAATCTTGGTCTTTTACGTAAGCGCACAGATAAGAATCCGAAGGTGTCAGATCTGGAGACCTGGGAGACCACCGACGACGAAGTTCATCTTCTGCTCCTGCTCCTCCAATCCAATGTCCTCGAAGGGCGTCGGACGTGCCTGACACTCTTGAAAGTCGCATTGTTGAAGCAATGAATAACGAAAGACCAGCTGTGTCCTGTGTGGCAAGAAACGAACCAATGTTTTGATATTTGTCGTTTAACAAATGGTGCTCACATCGAAAGCGTAAAAATTTGATCTTTTCTCTTTGCAGGAACGTTGGAATTGTGTTCTTATCTTTTGTAGTTTGGAAGCAATAAATGTTTGAAATCTATTCCTTCTTTTTGAACAGCCCTGTACAAAGAGTAGCACAAAGAAGCCTTTCATATAGTTCGCGCAAAATGCCGTTGCCGCTCGATGCACAGACAGCAGGGCACGCGCGCAGAGAGCGGTGCTGGTGGCCGTTACGTGCAGGCGCTAGAGGGAAAGTCCCATTCTAAACTGAAACCTACGCTCACATTTTCTGTAAATATTAAATGGTGGTACTCTACGCCCACACTTGCATGGTAGCCATGTAAAAACCTCTACTGTCACCTTTGCTTTGGTTAGTATCTGAAAAGAATTTCGCTGAAAGTGCACAGATTTACTTTCGCCTGGCTTGTTAGCATTTGCAACTTTCAGAGAAGCATCATTAGCGGCAAATCTTGAGTACAACCCACACATTTTTGTAATGCCCGTTTTAAGATTTGCTTCTTTTGCCAAACCACAGCGGAGTTTACACAGTCTCACTTCACTAACATGCTATGCAGCGACAAATGTGATAGAATTGTCAAACAGTGGTTTATTAAGTGAGGAACTAAGGAAAAGTAAAGTCAGTAGCTAATTCAAAAGCACCTCCTTGGTACAAAAAAAGTTTAATGTCCTCGCTTATGTTGTTAGAAAACCCATAGCATTTCTCATTTCACCAGCTGTCTACGACCCTTAAAATTACATTCTTTTACCGGCAATGCCTGTAATGAGTGAAAGAAGGCGGTAGATAATGAAATTTTAAATACCAAAGATACGGAAAAAATCTCTCCTCTTTGTGCGCTATTATTTTCCAAAATCTCATTTAAATATCTAAAACCGTTTATGGAACATGAGGAATGTTGTGGACATTTCACTCTGGCTTTATCACTGGCGCGGCGCGATCTCAAATGAGTGTGCTAGGTCACATCAATTTTCTCGAGTTTGGTGTCAGAGACCTTCAGCCAACTCTAAAGAAAAATTCACGATATTAGCTAAATTTCGTATACTGCCACATATTATGTAATATGCACTAAACGCAAAATCATAGCGACCTCTACTTTTCACTACAAACTTTTCCAAATTTCTCGCAGTGTCTTACTTCCAGGTAAATATCATAGTAACTATGACCATTAACGAAATGATGGGCACTTCATCATGAACCTGACATACAAAGCTATTAGTAAGGCAAAAATGTTTTTTTTTTTTCTTTCACCGAATAGTTCCTGTAAAATAGTTTGAGAAAGATTGCAGGGCGTGCGCCTCGCCGACCGGCAGAAAGATGGCAGACGCTGTCGGCCTCCGCTTCTGAACAAACGAATGAACTCGGCCAGCGCTTTGCACGAATATTGTCACTGCGCGTCGGCCACCTTACTCTGCGCGGGCTTTTATATTACGTGAATGCTTTTATTATGTTACTAGCCCTGGTCGCAGGCAAAAGTAAAATTATGCAACACATCCAGTGAAATGATCCAATGAGCCACACTCTCCTATTCTCATTTAATATTTACTGCCATCTTATTAGAGTCCAGAAATTAAGTTATAAATAAAACATCACTCAGAAGGGACCAGTCGGCGTTAATCTAATGTGCTGGAAGACTCAAATAACGCACCAGATTTTGTGAATCGGTCCACACATCAAACGTTGCAGCACGTTTTTTTTATGTTTTTTTTTTTATTTACAGCGTCCTTAGTAGCAGAAGACATAATTCTGTTTCAGATTGCATCAACTAGTTCTTAGACACGTCTGCTTGTACTAGAGGGATATAGAACGACTTCTGAATCAGTGACGTCCCCATAATGTGCTTTCTTGGCCTAGTTCTACGAAACCTTCACCAAAAACAGCATGAAAAGTGCTCACATCTTTGACACACGTTTCAGCAATAACTTTTGCTGTTATACAATTTTTTATGACCGCCGGTGTTAATAAGATGGTGTGTCAGTGTGGAGTTTCTTACAGCTGTGTTTCTTTAAGTGAATCGCTCCCGACTGGGAACACAATTGTCTACAGCAGTTTATACACGATATGTACTCTGTGAATTTGCTGTTTTCGTCTACAAGTAACAGAAATTTATTCCATAGTTCGTTTTTTAGCTCTCTGATTTCTTCAGTGTCTACGCCCTGGTTTCAGTCTTACTGCACAGGCTTCCTCACGCTGCATAACTACAGACAGACACACCTTAAAAGAGAAGCATGTGACAGTGCGAAGATCAAGCAAGACTTGTTTAACTTCTTAAACTTTACGTAGCATTCGGTCATGGCTTCTAAGCTAGGCCACTATAAACGTTGCGGGCAGCCTATCCATTTAGGCTATGCCTGTCCCATCTCACATATTGTGCTCGCTGAGCCGATCATGCAGGGCTCCAGTCGCCACCACCTTTCTAATATGTGAAGTCGAATACTCCCTTCTCATAGAGTAGATTAAACTTCAGGAAAATACGTTCTCATTTTATTGAGTTCATAACAGCCCAATTGGGCTGCTTTCGCCATAGTGGATTTTAAAATTTTCAACCACTACCGCTAGCTTACATTTCTTTTAAATTTCCATCAATGCGAATTCGCATTTTCTAAATTTCTCTCCAGCTTAATCTCGTATGGGAATGAGGCACAACTGTAGAAAGTGGTGGCAGATGACTGCAAGCCCGCATTTGTATGTATGCAGAAATGTTTGCAGAAGATACCTTTCCGGGAAAAAATTAAAATAAAGTAAATTTTGGTTTTTAAATCTAGCTGCGATGATGAGATTCTACTATTTTGAGAGGAAAAACCTCCTGCTGAACTCTTGGCCATGAAAATAATTACAATCAATCTCACTGAATGCTCTTACAAATCAAGTTTATTAAATCAGCGAACCATAGGCCATGGCTTTTATACACTCCATCCAAACGAATTGTCTAAATGCTATCATACTGTTACCATCCACAACGCCAGTCCAAGAAATATCCTGTTCTGATAGATCTCTTATTTTCACCCAAAGAGAAAGAAATGAACCACAAGTCATTTAAGTGATTAGGTAGCCAAGAATCAACATCTGCCAGTCAGTTCCCAACTCTTCCTTAAACTGACGGAACCAGCTTAACAAAGCGTCTTGTTAATTACATAAGATTCAATGGACACTCGTTCTTCAATGAAGAAACATAACCATCACATACAGTAGTCAGTTTCACGTAAACATGTGTGTATTTTAATATTAATACACTACTTTGTTTTAAAAGATCCAAGAATTAGTGTCCTGAATACTAGCAGATCCGAAATATATAATGTTTCAGTGTGTCATTAATGTGTATTCAATCACTTCAGAATATTTTCTTTATGTTCGATAACAGTTTAAAAATGTGTTGTACCGTACAGTTGTGTAATCATTTAATTGTATATATAGAGTTGCGAACCACTTCAGTACTATGACTTCTTGACTCCCAGAAGTAATTATTCGTTAAAATTTGTTCATTGGGTCGGTAGTATAAACTATAATGGTTCTTGAGAGACTGAATTTCATGAAATACAAAATAGTGGGACAGAAACCAAGTTTTCTGTTGTGATAACGAGAAATATATCAGAACTGTATAGGAAAAAAAACAGTAAATACAATTCTTTGCGTCGATTGTATGGAACAACCAAAGAAAAAGTGGTGCTCATGAAGATAACTTCTGGCGATGTTGATTATCGGAAGTTAGATCGTGAAATAACATTAGTTATTATCAGACTTATGTAATACCACATTTGGGCATTTCACAGAACCTTACCTTTAACGACTGGCAGAAAAGTTCAGAGGTAATCTGAAGTTTGTTACACAGTTCGTCAGTTCTTAATTAACGAACCCTTACATCGTTAGCAGTTTCTGTAAATCAAATTCAAGAACAACTGATGTATAGTATACAGAAAACAAACCTTTAACCATTACTCATCGTCACACAGTTCTTCGTCGACGCTTGTGCGGTCCATTGTATATCACCATTCAACTGAAAACTGAGATGGCAAAAGTCATGGGATAGCAAACTGCATCCATACAGATGATGGTACTATTGAGTACGCAAGGTACGAAAGGGCAGTGATGTGGCGGAGCTGTATCTTGTACTCAGGTCATTAAAGTGAAAATGTTTCCTTAGTGATTATGGGCACAGGACGGAAATTAACAGACGTTCACTGCGGAATGGTAGTTGCAGCTAGCAGCATAGTACATTCCATTTCTGAAATCGTTAGGGGATTCAATATTCTGCGATCGAAAGTGTCAAGTGTGTGCCCAGAACACCAAATTTCAGGCACTACCTCTCACCACGAATAATGCAGTGACTGACGGCCTTCACATAACGGCCGACAACAGCGTAAATTTGTCAGTGCTAACAGAGAAGCAACATTGCGTGAAATAACCAAAGAAAACAAAGGGGGAAGTGAGACGAACGTATCCTTTACACAGTGATGCGTAATGTGGCGTTGATGGACTACGGCAGCAGAGGACAGACGCAAGTGTCTTCGCTAGCTGAATAACATCGTCTGCAGCGTCTCTGCTGGGCTCGTTGTAAGTAGCCTGTTTATGTGTTTGTATGTTGGCAACGCTGTGCAGCGCTATAGACTGCATTAAGATCTCTGACAGCGCTGTGCGCCCTCTGTAAGAGACACTGTGGCTGGTCGGACTCACAGTTAGAAGTTAATAGTTAGCAGTGATGGAGGTTAGAAGCAGTGTTAGTGCGAGCGGACTATCTGGACGTGTGTCCGTCATGGAGATTTAATATTCGTTGGACATGGATTGTAAAATGTGCGTAATAGAATTACTGACGATTATGTAATTTTTGAAACTGGATGTCACAGACGATTATATAATTTTTGGAACTGGATGTCACATCATTTACGTAAAATCTGCTAAAAACATTGTTTGCTCTGCAACAATATCTTCCCTTCGTTAACTATGTGCCTATTAGTAGTCAGAGTCTACAGTAGTTAAAATAATTTCATTTAGCTGGCTGTATACATGCTGTATATTCTGTAGTTCGCCGGCCAGAGTGGCCGAGCGGTTCTAGGTGCTACTGTCTGGAACCAAGCGACCTCTACGGCCGCAGGTTCGAATCCTGCCTCGGGCATGGATGTGTGTGATGTCCTTAGGTTAGTTAAGTTTAAGTAGTTCAAAAATTGTAGGGGACTGATGACCTCAGAAGTTAAGTCCCATAGTGCTCAGAGTCATTTGAACCATTTTTTTTTTTTTTGTTTTGCTGTAGTTCGTGTCATGAAGATTTTCTGTGACGTAAGTGAGACTTATGAAATCTATGGGTTATTGTTAGAATTTTTTCTAATTCAGAGCCATTCCTTTGTGTTATCTAATAGTCGGATTGCAGTACCCTGATATATAGTGGGCAGTAAATGAATAGAATAAGTCTGAGTTACATTTGTCAGGAGAATTCTGTAGCTCAGTATACAAAAAAGCAAAGTGACTGTACGTTCAGTTGCACTCAGCAGTTTCAGAAGTTGCATTAAGCAATTTAACTAATAACGTAGAAGCTTCACCTTCTCAGTTATTTTAGTTCAAGTAAAAACATCAATAAATGAGTTTCACCTTGACCATATCGTTTGGACCCTGGACGAGTAGAAACCATGACCTGCTCAGAAGAGTCCCTATTTCAGGTGATAAGAGCTTATGCACCCGTGGTCTAGGGGTAGCGAGCAAGATAGCTCAGTGTGTACAGTCAGACAGTTAGCTGTCCTCAGTAATAAAAAAAAAACTGAGTGTATGGATCAACAAAGAACTTCAACGGGTGTCATAAGCCCCCGAACAAGTGTAACGAACAAAATGAGATTATTTTTAAAAAAGGTTAGCGTCTTTGAATAGTAACCAAAACGACCACAGTCAAGGTTTCGAATCCCGCCACTACTTAAATTTTGATTAAAAACTTCCGGCATAAGAAGTCACCCTCTCTCTGCCAACGGCCTTGTCAAAGAGGGCAGAGGAGTGGACAGAGGTTCAAGGCACCGTCTTGTCCTAGGAGTGGAAAACTGCCCTAAAGGCGGAAGAATCAGCAGTGATCACCGGTATAAGGATACAAAAGGCAATTTAAACCACTGCATTAAACACACGTAACGTGTTTCCACAGAACATGTGACCTGTGATTGAAAAGTGTCATGATGATCTCTCCATTGGCAGAAGATTCTGGAATAGTCCCCCATTCGGATCTTTTGGAGGGAACTGCCAAGGGGGAGATGACAATGAGATAACGATTGAGTAACCAACGAAAGTGTAACGTTCTACGAGTCGGGGCGTGGAGTGTCAGAAGCTTGAATGTCGTAGGGAAGCCAGTCAAAATGGAAAGGGAAATGCAAAGGCTCAGTCTAGATATAGTGGGGTTCAGTGAAGTGAAATTTCTTATGAGATGAGTATAGGGTAATATCCACAGCAGCAGAAATTGGTATAACAGGAGTAGGATTCATAATGAATAGGAAGGTATGGCAGAGAGTGTTACTGTGAACAGTTCAGCGATCGAGTTGTTCTTGTCAGAATCGATAGCAAAACAACCCGGCAACGATAGTTAAGCTATATACGCCGAGGTTGCAAGGTGAAGATAAAGAGGAACAAAGTATGTGAGGACATTGCAAGGGTAATACAGTACGTACAGAGAGACGAAAATCTAATAGTCATGGGAGACTGGAATGAAGTTGGCGAGGAAGGAGTGGAATAAAATGTTACAGGAGGTTATGGGCTTGGGAAAAGGAATGAGAGACGAGAAAGATTAATTGAGTTCTGCAATAAACTTTAGCTAATAATAGCGAATACTCTGTTCAAGAATCATAAGAGGAGGAGGTAAATTTGTAAAAGGCCAGGTGATGCGAGAAGATTTCACTTAGATTACTTCATGGTCAGACAGAGATTCGGAAATCAGATACTGAATTGTAAGGTGTACCCAGGAGCAGATATCAGATCGCAATATAGTAGTGATGAAGAGTAGTATGAAGTTTAAGAGAATAGTCAAGAAGAATCAATATGCAAAGAAGTGGGACACAGAAGTACTAAGGAAGGATGAGATATGCTTGAAGTTCTCTAAGGCTATAGATACAGCAATAAGATACATCTCAGTAGGTCGTACACTTGAAGACGAATGGACATCTCTAAGAAGGGCCACCAGAGAAGTTGGAAAGAAAAGCATAGGTACAAACAAGATACTCCGAAGAAACCATGGGTAACAGAAGAAATACTTCATTCGATCTATGAATGGAGGAAGTACAGAAATGTTCCGGGAAACTGAGGAATACAGAAATGCAAGACGTCGAGGAATGAAACAAACAGGTCGACGAAAAACTGATTATCAGAAGGACGGACTCAACATACAGGAAAGTCAAAACAACCTTCGATGACATTAAAAGCAAGGATGGTAACGTTAAGAGTGCAACGCGAATTCCACTGCTAACTACGGAGGAGACACCGGGTAGGTGGAAAGAATATACTGAAAGTCTCTATGAGGGGGAAGATTTTAATGATGTGATAGAAAAGGAAACAAGAGTCAGTTAAAAAGAGATAGGGGATCCAGTATTAGAATCAGAATTTAAAAGAACTTTGGAGGACTTAAGAGCAAATAAGGCAGAACGGATAGATAACATACCATCAGAATCTCTAAAATCAGTGGGGGAAGTGGCAACAAGACAACTATTCAAGTTGGTGTGTAGAGAGTATGAGTCTGGGTAGATAGCATATGACATTTGGTAAAATATCATCAACACAAAACCGAAGACTGCAAGAGCTGACAAGTGCGAGGATTATCGACCAACCAGCTTAACAGCTCACGCAACCAAGCAGTGGCAAGAATAATATACAGAAGAGTGGGAAAGAAAATTGAAGATGTGCTAGAAGACGATGGGTTTGGCTTTAGAAAAGGTAAAAGGTACGAGAGAGGCAATTCTGACATTGCAGTTGATAATGAAAGCAAGACTAAACAAAAATCAAGACACGTTCATAGGATTAGTCGCCCTGAAAGAAGTGTTCGACAGTGTAAAATGGAACAAGATGCTCGAAAAATAGGGCTATCTTACAGGGAGAGAGAGGTAATATAGAATATGTACAAGAGCCAAGAGAGAATAATAAAATTGGACGACTAAGAACGAAGTGCTTGGATTCAAAGCGGTGTAAGACAGGAATGTACTCTATCGCCTCTATTGTTCAACCTGTACATTGAAGAAGCAATGATGGAACTAGAAGGAAGGTTCAGAGTGGATTTAAAATTCAAGGTGAAAGGATATCAATGACACGATTCACTGATGACATTGCTATCCTCAGCGAAAGTGAAGAAGAATTACTTGATCTGCTGAACTGAATGAACAGTCTAATGAGTACAGAATATGGACTGAGAGTAAATCGAAGAAAGCCGAAAGTAATGAGAAGTAGCAGAAAAGAAAACAGCGAGGAACGTAACATCAGAATTGATGGTCACAAAGTAAATGAATTTAAGGAATTCAGCTACGTAGGCAGCAAAATAACAAGTGACGTATAGAGCAAGGAGGACAACAGAAGCAGACTAGCACTGGCAAAAAGAGCATTCCTGGTCAAGAGAAGTCTCCTAGTATAAAACATAGGCCTTAATTTGAGGAAGATATTTCTGAGAACGTACGTCTGGAGTACAGCTTTGTGTGGTAGCGAAACATAGACTGTGCGAAAACTGGAATAGAACGTGGTGTTAGAGACGGATGTTGAAAATTAGTTCGATTGATATGAAGAGGAATGAGGAGGTTCTATGCAGAATCGGAGAGGAAAGCATTATGTGGACAACACTGATAAGGAGAACAGACAGGATGTTAAGACATGAGGGAATGACTTCTATGGTACTAGAGGGAACTGTAGAAGGCAAAAACTGTAGAGGAAGACAGGGATTGGAATACATGCAGCAAATAACTGAGGACGAAGGTTGCAAGTGCTACTCTGAGATGAAGATGTCGACACAGGAGAGGAATTCGTGGCGGGGTGCATCAAACCAGTCAGAAGACTGATGACAAACAAAAAGAAAAGAAAAGAGCTGATGGCTGGGTTCGAGTGTGCGCAGACCCATCTATGTCATGGACCCAAGTTGGTAACATAGCCCTTTGCAAGCTCTTGCTGGCTCCATAATAGTCTGGGTCCTCCTGACGTTTGGCGACTGGGGAACCATTTGCAACCATTCGTGGACGTCATGTTCCCAGACAACGGTGGAATTGTTGTGGATGACAATGCGCCACGTTACCGGGCCACATTTGATTGCGATTGTTTTGAAGAACGTCCTGAACAATTTGATCAAAGAATTTGGTCGCACAGATCTGTCGACATGAATTCCATTGCACATATATAGGCCATAATCGAGAGGTCAGTTCGCGCACAAGATCCTGTACCGTCAACACTTACGGATAACGACACAGTCATGGCAGATTATTTCTGTACAGGACTTCCAGTGACTTGTTGAGTGTGTGCCAAGTCGAGTTGCTGCTCTACGCCGGGAAAAAGGACATCCGGCACCATTTTGGAGATATCCCATGACTTTTGTGTCCTTATTGTATCTTACAAGGTTCGTACAATAAATAATGCAACACTTTTTTTCTCAGAACAGAATGGTATTATTCGCAATTTAAATGCGTCATGTTATTCCTCAATTATTTAGCTCTAAAATCCTATTTCTAAACGTAATTTATAGTTCTATGCCGATACCCCATCCTAATGTGAGATCTTGTATGGCTTCATTATACAACTCTATTGGGTTGCGTCTCAGCAAGCCTCTCTCTACATCAATAACTTCGCCATCGCTGGGGAGTCAGTCCTTCCCTGGGACAAAGATATGGAAGTCAGAAGTTTCGAGATCCGGTCTGTAGGGCATATGAGAAGGAACATTCCTCCTAAGTTGTGAGAACTGGTGCACAGATTTGGTGCACAGATTTCTTTGACCTTGTACTGTGGTGCAGAAGGGGAAATTAATTCTCTTTACTTTTTTATTTTTATTTAATTTTTAATTTTTTTGGCTCGTTTGGGCCCGCTGCGTCATATATGTCACATAAAGACATTATATATTGTGTTATGAGACAAGACGCTGCCGTGTACGATTATATTTTTATGACAATACGCCTGTTTCGGAGTGATTTCCATATTCAGATTTTATCAAGTAGTCCTGCTATCCCCATGATGTCACTCTCTTAGTTGCTGTCACTAGTATATAAGATAGCTACTTTGATAGTGGAGCTATAGTAGGCTGGGGCTATAGTAGGTTGGACTTCACTTTGATCAGCTATTTCTGAATTTGCCAAATTATGAAAATTTGTTTCATAATGACGTTATTTGACATCTGTATTGACAGTTGAGTCAGCGATGATGATAACTTCACTGACTCAATTGTCAATATAGCTGTTAAGTAACATTATCAAATAAACTTTCATAATTCGGAAACGTCAGAAATAGCTGATACAGCTACAGTTCAACACCTACTATAGCTCCACTGACATCAAAGAAGCGAACTTCTACAGTAGCCACAGCAACTACGACAGCAGTATTGTATGGGTAGCAAGACGACCTAATATAACCTGAAGATGGCTACTGTGGTAGTTCTTTATGTATCGGTTTTTATATATAATGTTGTTGTTGTTGTTGTCTTCAGTCCTGAGACTGGTTTGATGCAGCTCTCGATGCTACTCTATCCTGTGCAAGCTTTTTCATCTCCCAGTACCTACTGCAACCTACATCCTTCTGAATCTGCTTAGTGTATTCATCTCTTGGTCTCCCTCTACGATTTTTACCCTCCACGCTGCCCTCCAATACTAAATTGGTGATCCCTTGATGCCTCAGAACATGTCCTACCAACCGATCCCTTCTTCTGGTCAAGTTGTGCCACAAACATCTCTCCTCCCCAATCCTATTCAGTACCTCCTCATTAGTTATGTGATCTACCCATCTAATCTTCAGCATTCTTCTGTAGCACCACATTTCGAAAGCTTCTATTCTCTTCTTGTCCAAACTATTTATCGTCCATGTTTCACTTCCATACATGGCTACACTCCATACGAATACTTTCAGAAATGACTTCCTGACACTTAAATCAATACTGGATGTTAACAAATTTCTCTTCTTCAGAAACGCTTTCCTTGCCATTGCCAGCCTACATTTTATATCCTCTCTACTTCGACCATCATCAGTTATTTTGCTCCCCAAATAGCAAAACTCCTTTACTACTTTAAGTGCCTCATTTCCTAATCTAATTCCCTCAGCATCACCCGACTTAATTAGACTACATTCCATTATCCTTGTTTTGCTTTTGTTGATGTTCATCTTATATCCTCCTTTCAAGACACTGTCCATTCCATTCAACTGCTCTTCCAAGTCCTTTGCTGTCTCTGACAGAATTACAATGTCATCGGCGAACCTCAAAGTTTTTATTGCTTCTCCATAAATTTTAATACCTACCCCGAATTTTTCTTTTGTTTCCTTTACTGCTTGCTCAATATAAAGATTGAACAACATCGGGGAGAGGCTACAACCCTGTCTTACTCCCTTCCCAACCACTGCTTCCCTTTCATGTCCCTCGACTCTTATAACTGCCATCTGGTTTCTGTACAAATTGTAAATAGCCTTTCGCTCCCTGTATTTTACCCCTGCCACCTTTAGAATTTGAAAGAGAGTATTCCAGTCAACATTGTCAAAAGCTTTCTCTAAGTCTACAAATGCTAGAAACGTACGTTTGCCTTTCCTTAATCTTTCTTCTAAGATAAGTCGTAAGGTCAGTATTGCCTCACGTGTTCCAGTGTTTCTACGGAATCCAAACTGATCTTCCCCGAGGTTGGCTTCTACTAGTTTTTCCATTCGTCTGTAAAGAATTCGTGTTAGTATTTTGCAGCTGTGACTTATTAAACTGATAGTTCGGTAATTTTCACATCTGTCAACACCTGCTTTCTTTGGGATTGGAATTATTATATTCTTCTTGAAGTCTGAGGGTATTTCGCCTGTTTCATACATCTTGCTCACCAGATGGTAGAGTTTTGTCAGGACTGGCTCTCCCACGGCCGTCAGTAGTTCCAATGGAATATTGTCTACTCCGGGGGCCTTGTTTCGACTCAGGTCTTTCAGTGCTCTGTCAAACTCTTCACGCAGTATCGTATCTCCCATTTCATCTTCATCTACATCCTCTTCCATTTCCATAATATTGTCCTCAAGTACATCGCCCTTGTATAGACCCTCTATATACTCCTTCCACCTTTCTGCTTTCCCTTCTTTGCTTAGAACTGGGTTTCCATCTGAGCTCTTGATATTCATACAAGTCGTTCTCTTATCTCCAAAGGTCTCTCTAATTTTCCTGTAGGCGGTATCTATCTTACCCCTAGTGAGATAGGCCTCTACATCCTTACATTTGTCCTCTAGCCATCCCTGCTTAGCCATTTTGCACTTCCTGTCGATCTCATTTTTGAGACGTTTGTATTCCTTTTTGCCTGTTTCACTTACTGCATTTTTATATTTTCTCCTTTCATCAATTAAATTCAATATTTCTTCTGTTACCCAAGGATTTCTACTAGCCCTCGTCTTTTTACCTACTTGATCCTCTGCTGCCTTCACTACTTCATCCCTCAAAGCTACCCATTCTTCTTCTACTGTATTTATTTCCCCCATTCCTGTCAATTGCTCCCTTATGCTCTCCCTGAATCTCTGTACAACCTCTGGTTCTTTTAGTTTATCCAGGTCCCATCTCCTTAAATTCCCACCTTTTTGCAGTTTCTTCAGTTTTAACCTACAGGTCATAACCAATAGATTGTGGTCAGAGTCCACATCTGCCCCTGGAAATGTCTTACAATTTAAAACCTGGTTCCTAAATCTCTGTCTTACCATTATATAATCTATCTGATACCTTTTAGTATCTCCAGGGTTCTTCCATGTATACAACCTTCTTTCATGATTCTTAAACCAAGTGTTAGTTATGATTATGTTGTGCTCTGTGCAAAATTCTACCAGGCGGCTTCCTCTTTCATTTCTGTCCCCCAATCCATATTCACCTACTATGTTTCCTTCTCTCCCTTTTCCTACACTAGAATTCCAGTCACCCATGACTATTAAATTTTCGTCTCCCTTCACAATCTGAATAATTTCTTTTATTTCATCATACATTTCTTCAATTTCTTCGTCATCTGCAGAGCTAGTTGGCATATAAACTTGTACTACTGTAGTAGGTGTGGGCTTCGTGTCTATCTTGGCCACAATAATGCGTTCACTATGCTGTTTGTAGTAGCTTACCCGCATTCCTATTTTCCTATTCATTATTAAACCTACTCCTGCATTACCCCTACTTGATTTTGTGTTTATAACCCTGTAGTCACCTGACCAGAAGTCTTGTTCCTCCTGCCACCGAACTTCACTAATTCCCACTATATCTAACTTTAACCTATCTATTTCCCTTTTTAAATTTTCTAACCTACCTGCCCGATGAAGGGATCTGACATTCCACGCTCCGATCCGTAGAACGCCAGTTTTCTTTCTCCTGATAACGACGTCCTCCTGAGTAGTCCCCGCCCGGAGATCCGAATGGGAGACTATTTTACCTCCGGAATATTTTACCCAAGAGGACGCCATCATCATGTAATCATACAGTAAAGCTGCATGCCCTCGGGAAAAATTACGGCTGTAGTTTCCCCTTGCTTTCAGCCGTTCGCAGTACCAGCACAGCAAGGCCGTTTTGGTTATTGTTACAAGGCCACATCAGTCAATCATCCAGACTGTTGCCCTTGCAACTACTGAAAAGGCTGCTGCCCCTCTTCAGGAACCACACGTTTGTCTGGCCTCTCAACAGATACCCCTCCGTTGTGGTTGCACCTACGGTACGGCTATCTGTATCGCTGAGGCACGCAAGCCTCCCCACCAACGGCAAGGTCCATATTATGAAAAGTTGAAGTTAATGTTATTGTGCCTGCTTCACGAATGGAATATTATTTACGGCAATAACTCGTTTGTGTTACTTCTCGCAGTTACTTTTTTCGATCTGCGCTTGATCGAATCGAGAGAAACTCCTTAGCCTTGCATTCTCGCAAACGTAAAATATAATTAACAAAAATCAATTTTAATAATAACACAGTGTTTTTGTATTAAACGAGACCATCAACAAACGAAATTCCAGATGTATGGCTGTATTTATTTTTAAAATTGATTTTTGTTAACTATATTTTACGTTTGTGACAATGCAAGGCTAAGGAGAATCTCGCGATTCCGTTAAGCGGAGATCGAAAAAATATACTGAACCCCAGTTTACTCAAATACGATTCAATTTTGGAAATATTGATTACTTTTATTGTTTCAAAGAAAGAACCGCTAATCAAGAGAAATCTCCTACATTTATATTTTTTTTATTTGTCAATATTAGAGAATACTAAGATATTTATTACGACTCTGGGCCGTTATCATTTAGAACAATGGCGCTGACCTCTGCATCAATGTTCCCCTATAAAATTTGCATGAAGAAATTAATTTTACCACTTCATGAATATAGGAGTTGGTACAGATAAACATTAACAACACCTTTAAGTAATATCTTATTATATTTAGGCTAAATATTACATGAAACTTGAACGTTTTCGTGCCTCGTCACAAAATGGGCTTCCTACACTACCAAGAAACAAAAGGGAAGAGAGAGTGATCTTTTTGCAAAAAATAAAAAAAAACATAGATTGCAATTGTATTCGCAGATCATATTAATTGATTAAAGAGTATTTGCTATTTTTCTGAGATAATATTTATATTTCGTTAAGACGTCAGTTTTGGTAAATTTGCGAAATTATTTAATATTTTTATCTCGTTATGTGGCGTACCGCCACGCTATCACCAGTAATAGATCTATTGTAAGGTTGAGTTGGGGTTGGGTTGTTTGGGGAAGGAGACCAGACAGCGAGGTCATCCGTCTCATTGGATTAGGGAAGGACGGGGAAGGAATTCGGCTGTGCCCTTTGAAAGGAACCTCCCCGGCATTTGCCTGGAGCGATTTAGGTAAATCACGGAAAACCTAAATCAGGATCGCCGGACGCGGGATTGAATCGTCGTCCTCCCGAATGCTCTACTGTAAGAAAAATATAATCAAACGTAGCAGCGTCTTAGTATAATAGCATAATGCCCGGAGTGATTTTTTCACTATGTACAAACTCTATGAATTGATCGATAAGAGGCTACGGAACAAAACAGGCCTAATGAATTTATGTCCGGAAACGCATGGTTTCCACGCTAGAGACCAATTATTCATTCCTACTTTGTTTCAGAGACTACGATCTAATAAGCGCTGTACCATGCAGCCTCAGTTTCCTCCTGGACGGTGGTACTGTTCCTTACACGTCATGCCATAGCACACTCTCCTGCCATAGTAATTGGTAATGTTGCGTCCGATTCACTCCCCTTGCTGACTCACCTTGCAGTGGATGTGATACAGCGCTGTACACAATGGTTCCGTATTCGAATAGAGAACTTGCCGATAAGTTGTTTTACGTATGGAAAGGCAGAAGGCAACGGTCGGCGGGCAGTAAGGCTGCATCAGGAGATCTGTCCTCATCGTCAACATCCACAGAATTCAAAGTTTGCTACAGTGTTTCGCCGTTTGTCTGAGACAGGTTTGCTTCACGAAGCAGGCAATCATGAAGGATGTACCCTAAATGTTCGGACACTAAGACTTGAAGGAAAATGTGATTAACACTGTGGAAGCCGACCACCATGTCAGTAGCAGGCGGTTGGCCTGCCAGTACACAGTAAGCCTGACGACAGTGTGGAACATTATCCACGACAGTTGATACTACCCTTATTAAAAAAAATGGCTCTGAGCACTATGGGAGTTAACTTCTGAGGTCATCAGTCCCCTACAATTTTGAACTACTTAAACCTAACTAACCTGAGGACATGACACACATCCATGCCCGAGGCAGGTTTCGAACCTGCGACCGTAGCAGTCGCGCGGTTCCGGACTGAAGCGCCTAGAATCTCTCGGCCACTGCGGCCGGCCTACCCTTATCACATACAGTGCTTACAGTGACAGTTTTCCCACATCTGGAGCAGTTTTGTCACTGCTTTCTTCGCAAGATAACAACGTTTCCTGGATTTTTGTCATCCATACTATTCGCAGATGACGCCACCTTTAAATGAAGTGGTATCTTCAAGTTTCATAACAGTCATCTGTGGGACAGTATTCAGAACGCTCATGGTATGGTGACAGTGAAACATCAATATCGATGCAGCCGGAATGGGTGGGCCGAGATAAGTGGCCACCGTATTTTGGGACCGGTCTTCCTTCCACGTCGCCTAACAGACCGGTACTGTCGGCATTTCTTGTGAGTGGCTTTGCCTCCCCTGCTGGAAGAAGTGCCATTGATGATTCGAAGGGCTATTTGGCTACTACATAATGGTGCTCCAGTCCACTTTGCCATTAACATCTAGACGCATCTCCATTGTGTCTTCCCTGGTCGATGTAACGGACGAGGGGATGCAGTTGCATGTCCTGCTCTTTCACTAGACCTCAACCCGCACGATTTCTGGCTATGGGGCCATCTCGAAAGTACCGTGTATGTAGAGCCAGTTCCAGATATAGAGACACTGGAGCAGCGTATTCAAGCTGCCTATGACACTGTGGCTACATGCTACAACGCTTATTAGACGGCAGTCTCTATAACTATGTATGATTGAACAAATGCTCTCCAACACGGAAACTATTTATTTCCGGACGTAAGTTCGTTAGACATCTTTTGTTCCGTATCCTCTCATCGATCAATCCCTGTATAATGTCCTTGTATCACATTTTGGCAGTCACGAACATGCTGTAATCGTTCCCTCAGTTTCCTATAAATCTCACAACAGACTTAGGAGGTCAGACATGTTTCCTTCTTCGTGTTCTCTTAACGACGTACGCTTCACTCAGTGACTAAGGTGCTTTTACCAAACTATCCGTGTCAGAAGACACTCTGTACAAATTTTTGTATATTTTGATGGCCTAGTTTACCGTCCAAAGAAATTTAATAACTAATCTTTGATTGGAATGTACCTCACTTGCAGACGTCCTTTGAAGATTGACTACAGCGCTGTTCTTTACCGGACGTTGATGCGGGAATGTTTAAGTATATCGTAAAGAAAATTACAATTTTTTTTTAAAAACTGGCTGGAAAAAATGGGTTGCATTGTTTTTGAATGCTCCTCGTATTGCTACAGAAGTTAACCAGCGTAGAAACATTCAGGTAACGGATTTTATCCTCTGTTCTCAAGGACATTTCAGTTACTTCCTATTATTCTTTGACCTTCACAGAAAAATCTAACCCCTTTGATATGCTACCACTATTACTATCACACACTATATAAGTAACTGAATGCAATTATTACAGGTATAAGGAAACGGCTAACAAGTTTGACATCAGCATTAATAACTGATTACTTTAAAATATTCGTCATAAGAGACATAAATGCAATGTTGCTTTCCATATGGATGAGAAGAAAAACCAGTAATAATAATTTGATGCAAGACACAAATTTCTGTAGATTTGATTAATTCACCATCACAAATGGAAACATCTTATCACAATAACTCAGAAAAAAATATCATTTATTACATACACTGATGGACAAAAACATTGTGACCGTTTTCTTTATAGCGTGTTGGCCCACCTTTGGACAGTTATCCTGCTAGAAGATGCCACCTACATCGAGTAAGACATCAAGCCTAAGGTATGCAGGCCTGCAGTAAAGTTCACATAGCCCACAAGCAGGCGAATGTCCCCCAATCGGTCTGTATTCGTGGCCTAGTTCGTGTGTCGAGCAACTGTTTCTTGGATGATTGTATCCGGCAAAGACCATCGACCTACCGCTATGGAACACCCAGTTCATCCAACCAGGTGAAACGTTTCCATTAAACATGGTCTAATATTGTGTCCACTGGAATGACAATATCGTTGAGTCACATGGGAACAAATGAACGTCGTTTGCTTGGAGCCCCAAGCTTAACGCCGGCCTGAGTGGCCGAGCGGTTCTAGGAGCTACAGTCTGGAACCGCGCGACCGCTACGGTCGCAGGTTCGAATCCTGCCTCGGGCATGGATGTGTGTGATGTCTTTAGGTTAGTTAGGTTTAAGCAGTTCTAAGTTCTAGGTGACTGATGACCTCAGAAGTTAAGTCCCATAGTGCTCAGAGCCATTTGAACCAAGCTCAACAACACGCACCGAACAATGTGCTTCGAAACACTTGTGCCTGTACCGCCTGCCTTGCCCTGCATTTCTTCTTCACAGAACGAGCAAGCATCAGGCTTACAAGTTCAGTGATGAGATGTGGAAGTCGCCTACTAATGGTTCCACCTTCCATCAGCCACACTGAATACATGCTCACGACAGTAGCACGGGAACAGCATTCCAGGATCACTGTTTGTGAGACGCTCGTTCCCAGGCGCCAGGTCTTAATAATTTATCCATTTCTCTAAGTCGCTTTTACATTAGTCGATTACCACGTTTTTGCCACATACCATCGCTCGAATAAATCTCTATTAGTCTCTGCCTCACTTACATGCTTTTCATACCGCGTCACGTGCCCACAAGACGGCTTTCAGACCTGCGGAATGCAGTGGTCGTAATTCATTCATATAACTGATACACCCATCTGGGCAATGGAGCCAGCTTCTTCATAGCGGATGTACAAACGCATCCCATCTCCTGTGGTAATCGCAGAGTAGCGAACATGGAGTCAGTGAACAGAGACTGCGAACAGGTGGCGCTCGGTGGAAATGTGGATCGACAGTGAGGAGTGCCGAGATAGTCCGCGGATATGCGATGACGCTGTGTCCCTAATAGCACAGGAGATCACGGGATCGAATCCCAGTCTGGAACAGATTTTCGCTCGTCGCAGCAGATTCCACGTAATGTCCCGCTGCAGCTGACAGCAGTGATCCCCTACAATTTACACGTAAAATTCAGTAGCTCGCGAGGAACATACACATTTGTGAGCAACCTGCTCCCGAATGGCTCCGAATCCCTCTGGTTGCAAGAGTATACCCACCCATACGCATCCAGGAATATAGACGTTAGGAATGCTGCCCTATATATTGGAGACTGATGCGGAATATAGCATGTAGGTACTGGGAAATGTAGCGTCAGAAACCAGTAGCAGTGCTCAAAGGAAAATAAATAGATTAGTACCTGCTACAAGCCTATAGACATTAAGAATGCTGCCCTGATTACTAGAGACTGATGCGGAATATAGCGTCCCGATACTGGGGCACGTAGTTTCTAAAAACAGCAGCTGTGCTGAGAGGGAAAACTGATTGATCCGCATGAATAGTCACGCGTATTAACGCGTGTCTTCCGGGACTGCGGGAGGCACGACTGTCTCAGATCGGTTCCGTCCAGCCGATTAAGGGGAGGTAGAGGGAAGACATGAGATTTAGGTCGAGATACTCGATTTTCCAAAAATCTTACTTTCTTAATTCACAGTTTACTCTACAGGCTGTTTATAATTTTTTTAAGATTGAAAAGTCACATTGTTTTTATTCTACAGATTTTTGTTAATTTCAGCCTAGTTTTCGGCTTAATGGGCTATCTTCAGAAAACAACTGACTCGCACTTGAAAGGAACACTAGCTCTTAGACAGCGAAACATTTTAATAAATGGTAAAATCCACCTGCATAGAGTGTTATCTATCAAACTTTTTTCTTACAACTGAAATTACAATTTGCACAATGAACAATATTGAGCACACTAAATAATTAAATTACACAATATTACAGGTTAAATTTTAGGCAATGGACATTATTATACACAATGATCAAAATACACAATCTTACAGTATTACTGTTAAATGGTTATAATGCCAATGTCACGACCTCACAAACCACGGAATTACAACCAATATAACTTGTAATGCCGTAAGATTGTGTACTTTAAATATTGTGTATAATATTGTCCACTGCTTAAAGTTCAGTTTACAGTGTCAAAAAACACGTTTGTTGCACAATGTAAATAAAGAGCGCACAGTTTAACAGCTTCTCAGCCAATGGCAAGACCTCACAAACTTTACAATTAAAAATATTTAGCTTGTAATACTGTGAAGTTTAGTTATTTATTGTTCCTAATATTGTCCATTGTGTAAACTGTAATTTCATCGATAAGAAACAAGCTTGATGCACAACACTTTATGCATGTTGATTATATGTTTGCTTATAATGATTAGTTAACTAAGAACTAGTATGCCCTTCACACGCTAGTCAGTTGCTTCCTGAAGATGGTCCAAGAAGCTGAAAACTAGCTTGAAATAAACGGAAATCAGTAGAACAAAACAAAGTACTTGTTGTTTAACCTTAAATATAGAATTGTTCTACCGACAATAACGAAAAATTCCATAAAAATGTTTATAAATTTTGTCATGATATCAGCATTAGAACGGTATTAAAATGTTGTAAACAGTCTAAACGGGTTTACCGCCGGATGGCGTGTTGCCAATTCCACAACAATACCTCGGAGCAACTGTCCGACATCTTCATTTGGTTGAACCTTGCTGGTGGCTAGGTTCCGCTGACGGTATCAGCACGTAGAACACGCGCGCGATGATTGCGCAGGCGCGGAAGTTACGCATGCGCGATTATTTGCAGATAGACTGCAAATGCCCTCTGCGAAAATCACAGAGCGGCCTTCCTGCGCGTGTGCTGTACGCTATGTTTACTAACAGTGCGGCTAGACATTACTCACTAAGAAACCGTACTAGACCAATGTTATGAAGGTTCTGTTAGAGAAAAATCTTGATTTTCTCGTCATGATTTAATAGGAGCCAATTCAGACTTCCAGGCTTCAATATACAGGGTTCCATAGGCCTCTATACGGGCTTCGACGTGCGGATACCGTACGTTGTACCTAGCCACTAGCAAGGTCCAGCTTCCTGAAGATGTCAGATAGTTACTCCGAGGAAATATTGTGGAATTTGCACAACGTCATCCGGCGACGAACCCTTGAAGACGCTTTACAACATATCCTTTAAGAAAGGTTGAAGTGCTTTTAAAATATTAGTAGGCCTATGTTAAATTCTACACTCACAACTACTTCCATCCTTTTAGCATTTGGGGGCTCTTCTTATTTCAAAGCTGTAATAGGTAATAAACCACGCCATACTCCACTAGAAAAGTTGGAATGGGTTGTACACATCCAAAAGAGGCTTGGCGGTACGCTTCGTCACTTGCTAAAGGAGAAGAAATGTGAAGTGCTTGAATATGGAAAACAACTAGGAGGAAAAGGCTGTCTGTCTCTTAAAGAACAAATAAAAACAGTTTACAGGTAGTGAAGCATGTTGTGTGGGCAATTTACTTTCGCAAGTTGTCCGCCGATCAAAGATCAAAGCTAAATCTGTGACCGAAGAGCGACTGCTGTAAGTACAGCACAACAAAGAAACCTATTCACATGCCACTCACTCCCTGCCAGAACCTTCTATGAGTGCATCTAAGCCCGCATTCAGGATTGTTGGAAAATTTTTTTAAGGGAGTATCTTCATGACAAAAAAAATGCGAGTGAAAGGCCTAGGTCCTTTAAGTTGGACTGGATGTTCAAGAAAAACATTCTGCGATACATATTTGCTGTTTAATGGGGAAAATAATGGCAGAATTGAAGTGCTGAAGAAAGCTGGTATAAACCACTGTGTGTTTAGAACAAAAGTGTTGTATACCATCGATCAGAGCAGTGTCAAGAAAGCTGACAGATCAGTCACTTACCTACAAATATCAGGCCAGGCAGATTACACCTGGCGGATGGTGAGTATCACCACGGAGGATTCTGGAACTGGGTAAACTTATTACATGTAGAAACATGAGAAGAAAATGTCTGAAATGCAGTTTCTTTCGTTTAAATTTTTCCTGCTATTAGAATCTTTTTCTCAAAATTCATATCCGCTGGTGCCTCGAAAATTCCAGGAGGTGTCCGAAATATGTTTCTGTCTCACTGAAACTAAAAAAAAATACAATATCCTTAAATTATATTCTGATTTATAGGATTATATGTAGAAAAATAAACTTGATTTTGAATGAGCAAACTTCAAAACTCTGTAAATAATGAAATATTTACCATTGATATATGATTGTAGGTCAGTGAACTTATAAAGTTCTTAGGATGCTACAATAAAATTTTAAGATGCTTTACGACTAGAGCTTGAGTTATAGCTTTTTACAAAAAAACCAATAAAAATTCGTATTTGTGGTGAAATACTAATCCTCCGTCTCTCACTAGACTTTCTTTACAGACGCAAAATTTTAGATCTGCACGTTAGTGATTAGGGCGGTAGTGATTTTTTGAATAACTGTTTGCTTTTTGGCTGCAGCCTTCCTTAACGACAAGTGTACCGGCCAGTGTCGATGTGGTTTTTAGGTGGTTGACCACGTCCAGCCATTCGAATACCAGCATGGTGGCCACTTTCTTCCTCAGTTAGGTGATTCGTGAACATTTCGTAAACGTTGGCACACACTGACTGAAGCTGGACGCTGAGAGTTGGGATACACGAATTCCATCAAGGGGCAGGGTGGGGCCAGGAGAAGTGGTGACAAGAAGGGCCTCCTGGCACCCTCTGATACTAATCCAAAAATTAACATGCCAAACCCAAGCAGATATGGAAAAACGCCAGGAAAAGAAGAAAGAAAAAATACTTGTTACAAGACGTGACGACGTAGATCACTAAAAAATATATATATATGGAAAAACAGTGTAGTACAGAAAAATTAAGTACATTTTAAATGCAATGTTACGCTATGAGTCGCGGAAAATTCCTGCAGCAGAAAAGTCCCCAGTGTCACCTCATTGCATTTTCCTTGTCACACAAACGGTTGATTGTATATGTTCCTTTGTTACAAAGCTGTTTTATTTAACAGTGTCATACACAGGGAAAAAATATAGAACGCCACAATGTACACAGTGGATGACCACGCCGTAAGCAGCAGCGATAAAATATTCTCATACGAAATTCGCTGTAAATCGCGCGATTTTGCGAAGCGTGAAGCTTTCCTATTCTGCAAAGTAATTAATCCGAGAACAGTTTTAATGAATATTCGTTTTAAAAGTAAGTTTATTTCGAGCACGCCATTTAAGTACAAAAGACAAATTTGCGGTGTTTTATTACCGCTTCTGCATCCTGTCAAAGAGGAGTAACGTATTGTTCTCTTTACGCGATTTTGGGGAGCTGCAGATGGAAAATATTAATCAGTGGTATTTAGAAAGTTTTTTACTCTACTCAAAGAACCACAAAAGGCCACGCTTTTTGCGCAAAATCAAACCGCTTAAAAGTATGAATTCCTGTTCATTGTCTTTATGACTATTCACTGTACTGAGAAAATTAGTGTAGTGAGCTAGCAAAGAAAAGAGCGTTTCAATGAAATCGACCCAACGAATAAGTGTTAAAATAGAGAGGTTTAAAGTTTTAGAGTCTAACATATTACATCTCATATTTAAAGCGACGTAAGAACATTTATTCACTTTTTGCATCACCAAATACTCAAAGCTATAGAGCCAGTCAACTAGGATTGTAAACGCCTTGCGTCTTCGTCTCCTTTATTGACTTTTGGTACTGTACTACCAAGTTCTTTTGAGTAAAAGTGGTGGTCCTTATTATGATGCAATTATATTCTGAAGCGCCAAAGAAACTGGTATAGGCATGCGTATTCGAATACAGAGATACGTAAACAGGCAGAATACGGCGCTGCGGTTGCTAAAGTCTATACAAGACAACAAGTACCTGGCGTAGTTGTTAGAGCTGTTACTGCTGATACAATGGCAGGGTATCAAGAATTAAGTGAGTTTGAACGTGACGTTATAGTTGGCGCACGAGCGATGGGACACAGCATGTCCGTGGTAGCGATGAAGTATCGATTTTCCCCTACGACCATTTCGTGAGTGTAACGTAAATATCAGGAGTCAGGAATCCGATTAAACATCAGATCTCCTACATCGCTGCGGGAACAAAAAGATCTCGCAAGAACAGGACCGACGACGACTTAAGAGAATCGTTCAACGTGACAGAAGTGCAACCTTTTCACACAATGCTGGTGATTTCAGTATTGGGCCATCAACAAGTGTCAGCTTGCGAATCATTCAAAGAAACATCATCAGTGTAGGCTTTCGGAGCTGAAGGCCCACTCATGTACACTTGCTGACTGTACGACACGAAGTTTTACACCTCGCCTGGGCGCGTCAACACCGACATTGTACTGTTGATGACCGGAAACATGTTGCCTAGTCGGACGAGCCTCGTTTCGAATTGTATCGAACGGATGGATGTGTACGGTATGGCGACAATCTCATAAGTCCATGTACACTGCAGATGAGCAGGAGACCGTTCAAGCTGGTGGAGGCTCTTTAATGGTATGATGCTATGAAGTTGTAGTGATATGGGACCCCTGATATGCCTACAAACGACTCTGACAGGTGACACGTAGGTAAGCATCCTGTCTGATCACCTGCATCCATTTATGTCCACTGTGCATTCCGACGGACTTGGGCAATTCCAGTAGAACAATGCGACACCCCACGCGTCCAGAATTGCTACACAGAGGCTCCAGGAACACTCTTCTGACTTTAAACACTTCCGCAGGCCACCAAACTCCTCAGACATGAACATAATTGAGAATATCTTGGATGCCTTGCAACATGCTGCTCAGAAGAGTTCTTCACCCCTTTGTAAGGACTTATGGACGGCCCTGCAGGATTCATGGCATCAGTTCTCTCCAGCACTACTTCAGACAGTTGAGTCCACGCCAAGTCGTGTTGCGGTACTTCTGCGTGCTCACGGGGCCCTTCATGATTTTAGGCAGGTGAACAAGTCTCTTTGGCTGTTCAGTGTATAATATGAATTTACGATATAATTTTGTATCAAAAAGGTATGCAATGAAGATCTTTCGATGATTGGAAACATGTCCTTAGTCGAAGAAACAGTTTTTCAATAGAGAACTAAATTCGAAGAATAAAAGAAGAAAACATAATTGCGAGGTGCGACACTAAAGTAATGAGACTGATGTGAAAAAAAGAAGTTGCTTACCAGTTTAGTCAAGTTTAGTGCTGTCTTCTTGTAAGCAGTTCCCTTCTGATTGCACGCAGTTTTTGCAGCGCTTCTACCATTGAAGGTAAAATTTCTGGAACTCATCTTCTGTAATATCCTCCAAGACCCTCGTCACAGCTTTTTGGACATCTTGTGTTGTTTGAAAATGGTGTCCCTTGACCGCCGTTTTGACTCTTGGAAATAGAAAAAAGTCGCACGGAGCGATAGCTGGTGAATAAGGTGGCTGTGGTAGTACTGAAATTTGTTTTGTTTATAAAATTGCTGTACTGACAGAGCAGTATGGGATGGCGCATTTTTGCACAAATCTTTCTCATACCAAGTTCTTCAGTTATTATTAGACGAACCGTTTCTCGATTGATGTTCAGTTCTTCTGCAATGAGTTTCACAAACAATCTTCGATCAGATCGTGCGAGTTCACGCACCCTGGCCAAGTTGACATCCATCTGTGAGGTTGATGGTCGTCCACAGCGGTCTTCATCTTCAACATTCGTTCTGCCTTCACTAAACATGTTATGTCAACGAAAAACTTTAGCTCTTGACATAACCTCCTCTCCAAAAGCCTTCTGAAGCTTACTGTAAATTGTCGTCACGTTTTCACCCCATTTAACGCAAAAAGAAATTGCGTACTGTTGCGCAATATTATGCGGTTCCATTTCCGTGACGAGAGACACAAACATGTGTTAACTTAATACAGCAAAACTCACGACTTAGCAGTTGCATCGATGTGCCACTTGGACTAGAAGCAGCTTATAGACCAAGGTCAACTATATTGTGCCTATGCAAGCCTGCAGGGTTGCCACAGCTTGCAAAGAACTTTATTGTCGCATCTCGTATTTCGGAATTAATTCACGTTCATTATACAACAGAGATGTCATATATTGATACTGTGATGTGTCGATGACCTAAGATGAATGCTAATTGGTATCCCTTCGGAATCGTATCTCCTGTAGTTATTAAAGTGACTTGTTTCAACATTAATGCTAAGTCTTATACACTGCAGAAGCTTGAAAGATGTGCAGTGCAGAGACACACACACCCAGGAGCAATATGTAAAAGTGTGCTGGCCCGAATTTTGTTTCACTGCGCATTTCACGATGTTCGAGAGCTATCTGTAAGACTGTTCAAATGGTTCAAATGGCTCCAAGCACTATGGGACTTAACATCTGAGGTCATCAGTCCCCTAGACTTAGAATTACTTAAACCTAACTAACCTAAGGACATCACACTCATCCATGCCCGAGGCAGGATTCGAACCTGCGACTATAGCAGCAGAGTGGTTCCGGAATGAAGCGCCTAGAACCGTTCGGCCACAGCGGCCGGCTGTAAAACTGTTAAAGAACGAAACTGTATCACGTACCCAACCGTAGAACAGAGAAACAAGTACATCAAGTAGCCTCTCGAGTATTCTCCATATTATTAATTCTGTTTCCTCCTAGCAGTTTCTGAATTTCTCTAGGAAATTTCCCTGATCCTTCCCATGTCACGCTTTCATGGCTCTCTGCAGTATTGAAACATACCTAGGAAGAAGAGGTGCTTCAAGGCGTGTATTGAGAGATTTGTAATTCACTAGTGTTGATAGTGAAATGCATGTGGAGCATACGTCTAAGTACCTGGAAAACTGAATGAAATACTGTCAAGAATGCCTTAAGACGAACGTTAGTAATTGGCCAGAAGGGAATAGGGCTCGCGCTCAGAGGTTTCCGTGTGTTGTGTCCCAATCGATTTTGTTTGACCACGATCGATTCCAGCGACATCGCTGTCAGATGGTTTGTGAACACAAGGTTTTTCTTAAGCAACGCGCTGCAGAGTGAGCGGGGAGGTTGTACAACGAGGCGCTAGATGGCGAGGGAGACTTTAGTGCCGAAGTAGCTCCGTGGCAGTGCGAAGAAAGCGCGACATAGGTCCACTTAGCTACCATTGCGAGCCAGATGACACGCCTCGTTTTGGTGAGTTGGAGTGTGCGGATGTCTATGTGAAATACGGGGCGATCTCTGGCACCTTTGGACGACTGTTGATACGGTGATCTACAACACTGAACTGTGAGGGACTGCGCTGAAGGCGATTCATTATAAATGTTATATTTTGCATTCGCTGTAGCCGTTCAATTTTGAATTTGTGTCCTTCTGGACATTACAAGGTTCTTACAGCCGGTTCAGGCTGTCAAGGAGACATTTCTTCTCTAAGTTTTGTAATTTAGAAAGATGATAAAGGTTTATCGGGTTTCCAGCCGCGTCAAGTGGTTTAAAATCCACGAGCTTTCGTCGAGTACTCCTCGGCCGTTGTCAAGTAGTGAGTGTCTTCTGTTTGCTGCTTCCGTCCTTATATAGTCGCGCTGCTTTCCGTGACGTCATTGGTACCCGATCCGGCAATATATATCATAATCTTTGCGTTGTGCTTCAGCCGCGGCCGCTTCAACCTTCCGATGGACGGGTCCCATGCTGTGCTTAGCTGCAGGCCGCTGTCCTGCTAGCTTCGCCCTGTTGCGAGAGAGTATACATCCTATTACACAGCAGTTGGATACGAACGGACGCGAGATGATGGCCGTCCACTGGATTGTTGCAGCAGGCAGTAGCACAACAAATGTCATCACAGAGGACAACCACGGAAAGACAGAAAGGGAAATTCGGCCGGCTTTTACAGCAACAGCGTGGAGCAGAGCGGAAAACAAGAGAACGCGCCGTTATCAACATTACGACAAGAAACATTGACGCGGCTGCCATGTCGGCTCTCAAGAAGGGACTTAACTATGCACCATCGCCGCAGAGTATCCCCTTTGCTGACATAATAAGTGGCGTGGAACAAGCAGCTCACAAGATGCCCAGTGAAACTGCAGAAGAAATTCGACGAGAAACGAGTCGCATTCTTTCCAAATCCAAACCGCCGACTTCGAACATGATAAGAACTGAGTGTAGTGTTCTTCTTGAACTCCGCGACGATCCACACCTCGTAGTCCTGCTAGCTGACAAGGGCAATGCAGCCGTCATTATGAAAAGAGCCGACGATAACGCGAAGATTCGGTTGATGCTGGAGGAGGAGACGTATCAAAAACTGTCAAAGGACCCAGCTTCAAGAATAATCAGGGAGACGTCGGAGCTTATCAAGATGTCTTCGCTGGAAGAGAATGTCATCAAAAATCTCCTCCTTCGGGCCCCTTGACCACCTACATTGTATGGCCTTTCAAACGTTTACTAGAAGAACGTGAGCACCATTGCATCGCCGACTTATAGACTCGCGAAACATCTGGCCAAACTCCTTATCTCGCACGTTGGTCACTGTGTGCACCACGTCAAGAATATAGCCTACTTCAACAGTCGAATTAAATGCCTGCGTTTTTGAGAAAGGGATATTATGGCCAGCTTTGATGTAGTTTCATTATTCACTCGCGTTCCCGTTGAAGACTATAGATCTGCTCTCCCAGTTATTGGACGACAGGGCTGTGGATTTATTCAAGCATACTCTGACGTCATCGTATTTCTTGTGTGATGGAGAATATTTCAAACTGACGGATGGCGTTGCGATGTGAAGCCCATTAGCTCCAGTTGTAGCCAACCTGTTCATGGAGTACTTTCGAAACATCGCCCTGGACACTGCTCCTGGAAAGCCTACTTGCTTTGATCGTTACGTCAACAACACGTTCGTTGTCTGGTCTCATGGACGTGAAAAGCTGGGAGAATTCTCGGACCACATCAACAACATCCATGACATCAAGTTCACGACGGAGATTGAGACAGATAGTGCCTTGCTGTTCCTTGATGTCATCGTCCACCGCAAAGCAAATGGGTGTCTCAGCCACAGCGTTCACCGGAAACCCACACACACAGACCGATATTTGCACGCTAACAGCTATCACCATCAGTCGCAGAAAAGTTCTATTCTGAGGACCTTAGTGCACCGAGCCGAAACCGTCTCAGATTCTGAAAACTTGCCGAAGGAACTGAGCCACTTACAGAAAGTATTCAAGGAAAACGGCTACAACAATCGCCAGATTTCGCAAGCTACCTTTCCTAAAATACGTAAGCAGAAAGACGCCAAGGACGACTCGAAGAATTTTGCGTTCTTGCCGTTCTCTGCCTCAACAACAGGAAAAATAAGCCGGCTCCTGGATTTTAAACCAGTTGATGAGACTAGAAGCCAGAGAAACTTTTATTAGTACATATCGTCGTGAAACTATGCACTCCAACACACAATAAGCTTCCAATGAGACAACACCTCCAATTTATAGTTTGTAGTCATATAATTAGGACATGTAGTTGTGATGATACTTGCACATTTCAGTCCAAGAGTTTAGCACAGGCAGATCATTTCCCAATTTAATTACTTCTTTTCGACGTATTTTACTAGACCTTCATCTTCCAAGCAGCAGAAAATAGTGGCCTTTCCCTGTCAAATAAAATAGATATGCAACTCGTACAAATTGAGTTTTATAAATAAACAACATGCTCCCTGCTATGTAACTGACACTGACATTAATTTCATATTGTGAAATCCTTCCTCTCTAGCATGGACTGAGAATTTTTCCTGCCAATTTCCAAGTGTTGGAGGGGCGGGGGGGGGGGGGGGAGGAAGGGGGATTTCCCAGAGGGGGAGGAATTTCATGAATTATTTAATTAATTTGATAGTGAAGGTGTCAGCTATAGGTGGGAGGGGTTGGGAATATCCTAGAGGGATGGAGGTGGGGCAGGGGGGATAGTGGAGGTTGGTGGGGGTTACTCAGAACGATAGATTATCCCCAGGAGATCATAAATCAATTAGCTTAACAATAGGTTAAGGGGAGGGCGATAGTGGGAGGTTTCCCAGAAGGAGGAATTATCCCCAGGATTTCGTAAGTCAACTAACAAAACCATAGGTCGAGGGGAGGGGTCAAAAATCAATCAAGTTTATCCAACCTGCACTTGAAAAATGGACCAGAATGATGGTTACCCTACTACTTACATTGTCTTTAAAACGACATCTCTAACAGAGGTGTATACCAAGTAGAGAACTGTCACTGAGTTTCTTTTGGCGGAAAAATAGAGCATCACAGATTTTCAAGGCGCTTACTGAATGTCTACAGAGACCTGGCAGTGAACATAAGCACTAAGAGTCGCTGGACGAGGTATTTGCCATCATTGCAACATGGCCGCACAAACCTGGAATATTTCCGGCGCGCCGGCCGACCACGCACAGTTTTTACTCCTGAAATTTTGGAATGTGTGAATACAGTCGTTCGAAGTTATTTTTGAATAGCAATCAGACTCCTCGCTGTTGAACTAGACGTCCCCATAGGTAGTGTTGACACACTAGTCCACCAGCTAGGTTACTCAGCAATGTAGGCCCGCTAGGTTTCTTGCTTCTGAAGAGATTATTCTGTCTTGTGTCCTCCATCATGGTGCTAAGATCAACTCTGAATTGTATTGTGCTACCATCAGGAAACTGAAGAAACGACTTCATTGTGTTAGTCGCCACAAAAATGCAAATTGATTTCTCCTTCTACACGACAGTGCAAGGCCTCACACAAGTCTGTACAACCGAGAGGAGCGCACAAAACTTCGCTGGACTGTTCTTCCTCATGCACCTTCTGATTTCGATCTGTACAGCCCTATGATGGACGCACTTCGCGGGAAAGAGTACATGGGTGATGGGGAGGTACAAGCAGCAAGACGGTGGCTCTGACGTCGACCACTGGAACCGTACGGCCTACCAGTAAGGTGGCGTAACCACGTTTTCCTGAACGGAGATTGTGTTGGAAAATAGTGTTCTCTAGACAAAAGGGAATGGAGTAATATGGTTTATCGGTCTCCTCAATAAACCCAATCTGCTTTCAGAGAAACTATGTGTTGCCTTACTTATTGGACGTCCCTCTTACAACATGTTCAAAAAGCAAAGAGGTATGATGAGAGTGGAAGACCAAGAAGAAAGTGCTGAGACTAAGAAGGACGTAAAGCGCCCCCTAGACGGTCAATATATTGCGCAGTGTTTCCTGATATGCAGTAAGGTTGGACGTGTTGGTGAAACGTTGAGAGCATGTCCAATAATATTGAGAATATCAAAAACATTTTAAAAATATCACGGTGTCCGGGAATATTATTCCGCCTGTAAGCAATATTGACAATGTCCTTGACAGTTTCTCATGTGGTACACTGACAAAGGAGGTTAGGTTAGGTTGAGATTGTTGTTGTGTGTGAAATGAGTTCAAAAAAAGACGAAAGATCATTATTATAACAGTGGATCGTGCCGGCATTGTGGGATATTAAAGTCGACGAGTACAAAAACAGAGGCATTAAGAATGTTGAATGACATGATTTCTTGCTTAGAAAATATATGGAACGGCCAGGAAGGGAGGTGTGTTTAAGAACTGTAATTTATGCAAAGTTATGAATAAAAGCATTTATAGATATTTACCTCGTGTATATACTGCTACCCGAATGTAATCCTTTCGTGAGCGTGTTATTGCATGACACGTTTGCATAACAATGTCTGAAATACTGTAAAGTGAAACTACACTTGTAAATTCCCTAAGTCCCCGAAATAATTGTCGCTACTAAGGCATCGTAGCGTATTAGGTAAGTTCTGACATGATGCAACTGCGTTTCACATTGCAGTATTATGTTTTTTGATGAAGAGTACATGAGCGTTCGCAAAAATTTATCTGGGGGAAGGAGCGCGCGCAAATGCCAATGTATGGAGACGTCAGTGTTTGCGGTGGACAATCTCAAGTAATGTACCAGTTGTAGGACCATCAACAGAGAAAGTGTGATGTCCTTTTCCTTTGTTCAACCTCAATTCTCTCAACAAGTTGTCGTGAATGATCTTTGAAGCTCCTTGAACCAGTTTTTATCCCTCCTTTTCTTCTACTTGCAACAATGTTCAGCGTATATCATGGCAGCTGCATCTTTATCGTCCAACATTCCGAAACACAGTATTATTGCACTATATTATTGACAGTAGTGACGTTATTACTGAGCAGTTTAGGGTGAACATCAATAATATAGCACAGTATTATTGTGGAGTATTATCGACAGGGTGGGGGCTGTTTGAAACAGGTATGCAGTTTTTCTCTCTTAGTGTTAAACCTGCACATCGGAGAAGCAAAGGCGGAAATAAAAGAAAGGAGTGCGATTGGAATTCACGATGAAGGTATATCTACGATAAGACTCGTCGATGAAGTACAATTACTAACAAACCACTTAGTGATTTCCCTATTTTGCACTACGTAGGTAAGATAGTGACTCCTATATCCAATACATGGTCTAAGTACTTGTACCATCACACACGTTAGGCCATTCTGTGAAAACCTCTTCATCTCCGCGTAACTACTGTAATCTACATCCATCTGAACCTACTTTCAGCAGCCAAACGTTTATACCTTTGCTTGGACCCCCAGCACTTCTTTGCATCGTCAAACTGATGATTCTTTGTTACCCCCATGATGTATCCTACCAACCGATTCTTTCTTTTACCCAGGCTGTGCCATAAATTTCGTTTATCCCTGTTTAGATATAGTATTCATTCATTAGTAATCCGATCTATCCATCTAATCTTCAGCGTTCACCTGTGGCTGAACTTTCGATCGTCCACAGTTCACTTCAAATTCCTTTAGACTCTGTAACGAACTTATATTCTATGTTAACATACTTGTGTCATCTGAGTCTTTCGCTGTGGCATGCTTCAATAAAAACTCGGGTAACATGCCGTGTCATTTCGAATAAAACAATCGAGTTTCCGAAACTGTCTCCGCCGTCGTCTTCAGGGGCTGAAACCACGGACTGCCGGGGCTGCCACAGAGTTCTGTTTATATAACATAATAAAGCACCTGGAACCTTCCAGAGAGGGCCGGAACGGCGCATGCGAAGAATGCACGTTGGGCAGCTCCTAGCGGCTCCGTCCTGCTGCGGGCCCGAGTGACGTCACATGGAGCGAGCAGCCGGCGCCACACTTGAAGCTGTTACTCCCGCGTCTCTAAGAAGTTATTTTTATCAGTTGTCTTTATCGTATTCCGTGAGAAAACAACTGTACCTAGTGAATGCATTTTTTTTCAAGCTCTAGGCGTTGAAACAGTCAGTCGTAAATAACGTTTGCTTCATATTCAGATTTCGGTCACGGACTGGCCATCTTCAGTGCCAAAAGAACCACCTACAATTAGGTAATATGCAAGCCTTATTTAATATGCAGTTGCATAAGTATTAAATATGAGTCAGTCATAAAATACATACCATTAAACGTAAGTTGAAACATTAAAAGCGCTTACACATTCACATAGTCCCAGTTCACACTGAGGCCGCTGTTTACCGTTACAACTCCACTGGCTTCAACGTACGTCGTACCACTCTACAGAGCCCTCTTTAAATGTGTGGCGATTTGAAAGCATGTAATAATTTTAATTTACAAATATTATCTTTTATCATGTTATTTATTGATGTATATTTTAAAAAACTGATGCACATTAAACATGTAAGGCGGTTGTACATAAGAACGGTGAGAACCACTTTTTGGTTACCCATAGCGGTAATCGTGTGAACTAATTAGTGGCACTGGTTAACGCATCACACTTTAGAAATGGACATAGTTCATAAAATGCAAAACATCTTGTTCAAGATACTTAGTAAAAACCTTTATAAATACCGTGTTCCACAATAGGCAGAGTCGAAGAAATTGGCACAGCCAAGAGTGGTTTCATAGGTTTCGTACCACCAGCAGCACGTCAAAAGGACCAGAAACCATTCTGCTTTAAAACGTCTTCTCTCATAAGTTTCACATAGGAACAAATTATAATTTATACAATTTGGTGTTTCAACTAAGGAGACTTTAATTACATCGCTTAAGAAGTGGGAGAGCACATTATATTTGTCTCCAGAAACTTTGTACTCATATGCAACCTAGAAGGAGTGTAATCATAACTAGGTCTTTATTGTAACATCAGTTCCCGTGTCGGAAGCAGCCCTTGGTTGGCGAAATGCAATGATCTTTCAACAGTTCTCGGAAAGGTGGTTCAAATGGCTCTGAGCACTATGGGACTCAACTGCTGTGGTCATCAGTCCCCTAGAACTTAGAACTACTTAAACCTAACTAACCGAAGGACATCACACACATCCATGCCCGAGGCAGGATTCGAACCTGCGACCGTAGCAGTCGCACGGTTCCGGACTGCGCGCCTAGAACCGCGAGACCATCGCGGCCGGCCAGTTCTCGGAAAGGTAAGCTTCTTGTGGCCAACTGCTCATTTTATAAGAAACGTCTAAAAGAAAACATTTTAAAGCAGCAATGTTTTTGGCACCTTCGACGTCCAGTTGTTGATACTATAACTTAAAAGACCACACTTGGCTGTTCCTGTTCCTTCAACAGCGCCTAATTTTAAAAGGGGTCTTAACAAAAAATTGCACAAACGTAAGTATCTTAAATAAGATGTTCTGTATCTTTTAAACGATGTCTAATTGTAAGGTGTGCAGCAGTATCCGATGCTACAGCTTAGTTCCCGCAACTACCATCTATACCTACAAAATTTTAGTCTCTATTTGTAGTTACAACCACCCTATTGATTTCATGTACATAAGATTTTTTTTTAAATATAAATTGATAAAGTAACAGATGCATGGTAAAGTAAAGTTACGCATCACACATGTTAAGAGGGAACTGTAGGGTGGTATGAAGTACATTGTGTACCTGTACCATCGGCCTCGATGGCAATGCAACCTCCGACACTAACAGTGCAGTCGGGCCTACGTGAATAGATAAATGGTTTTTAAGTTTTAACTTACATTTACTGGTATGTATCTTATGTTGATTCATATTTAAGGCTTATACAACTGTAATCCATACATTTTATAAACACAGATGTATAAAAAAATGAAGGAAGAGTGGGTTTAACGTCCAGTAAACATCGAGGTCATTGGAGATAGATTTCGAGCTCGGTTCGTGTCAAAGACTGGGAAGGAAGTTGGCAGTGCCATTTCAGAAGAACCATTCCGGCATTGGCCTGGAGCTATTTTGGGAAATTGCGGAAAACTAAATCTGGGTTGCTGGACACGGGTTTGAATGGTCATCCTCCCGGATGCGAGTCCAGTGTACTAACTACTACGCAACTTCGGTCGGAAAAAGTAGGTCTGTGTGTGAAACCGTTGGAGCAATTTCAATGAAACTTGATACACATTTCCTTTTCTGTCAAGTAACAATCGCTGTGGGGGTAAAAACCATCTACCTAACATGTTGAGGACGAGGCCGACGAATAAGACAGGCATGTACATCACAGCACATAACACTGCAGGGCTTACGAGTGCCAGAAGTCGTCTCCGGCGGGGGCGAGTAACTATTTCAGACGGGTTTAATGATTCCTGACAGCAATTTGAAATGCATGCTGGTTCTCGATAGCACAAGACAAAATTGGGACCTTTCGTGGAAGCCTTTTCAATTACATATTGATTTCCTGTGCACCCTGCACGAAGCCGTGCTTACGCGAAGTGTGGCGAATAAGCCGACTAGTGTGACAAGTTCGTTGCAGGGCCCTCATATCTCATTGACCCTGCTTCAAGAGATATGACGTCATAAACAACTAGATGCATGAAAAACTGCCGCCTCATGCATGAAATATTAATATATTTATTTTATGCTACTGAGATTATAGTCCAGTCAAATTAAGGAAATCCCACACACCTGGTAGTGCTTTTGACAGCTTTCATCTGCGAAGTCCTGACGGCTTTAGGCAAAAACAATAGCCGTTTATAGAGCTCTGAAGTATTTCCAATGAGACGTTTACAAAATCACTGCTGCCAGCGTACCGACTCTGTCTGGGGTCATATACAAACATCAAAAAAAGTTTTGCATCACCTTGATTCCGAGAGCTCTGGAACCTGTACAGAAAATCGGAATAGAGATGAAGATAAACATCATTTCCACCCTTTTTATTGGTCATGAAAACCACACATTGCATGTTGTACTACCATGCAGTGAGACCTTCAGAGGTGATAGTCCAAATTTCTGTACACACCGGTACCTACAACACTCAGTAGCACGTCTTCTTGCATTGATGCATGCCTGTATTCGTCGTGGCATACTATCCACAAGTTCATCAAGGCACTATTGGTCCAGATTGTCCCCCTCCTCAATGGCGATTCGGCTTAGCTCCCTCAGAGTGGTTGGTAGGTCACGTCGAACATCAACAGCACCTTTCAATCTATCCCAGGCAAGTTCGATAGTGTTCATGTCCTGAGAACATGCTGGCCACTCTAGTCGAGCGATGTTGTTATCCTGAAGGAAGTCATTCACAAGATGTGAACGATGGGTGCGCGAACTGTCGTCCATGAAGACGAATGCCTTGCCAATATGCTGCCGATATGGTTGCAGTATCGGTCGGAGGATGGCATTCAAGTAACGTACAGCCGTTACGGCAACTTCCATGACCATCATCGGCATACTTCGGCTCCACATAACACTACCCAAAAACAGCAGGAGACCTCCACCTTGCTGCACTCACTGGACAGTGTGTTTAAGGCGTTAAGCCTGACCAGGTTGCCTCCAAACACGTCTCCGACGATTGTTTCGTTGAAGGCATGTTCGACAGTCATCGGTGAAGACAGCGTGATGCCAGTCCTGAGCCGTTCATTCGGCATGTTGTTGGGCCCATCTGTACCGCCCTACATGGTGTCGTGGTTTGCAAAGACGGACCTCGCCATGGACGTCGGGAAGGAAGTTGTGCATCATGCAGCCTATTGCGCACAGTTTGAGTTGTAACACGACGTCCTGTGGCTGCACGAAAGGCATTATTCAACAAGTTGGCTTTGATGTCAGGGTGCCTCCGAGCTATAATCTGTAGGTAGCGGTCATCCACTGCAGTAGTAGACCTTGAGCGGCCTACGCGAGGCATGTCATCGACAGTTCCTGTCTCTCTGTATCATCACCATGTCCGAACAGCGTCTCTTTGGTTCACTCAGAGACACCGGGGCACTTCCCTTGCTGAGAGCCGTTCATGGCACAAAGCAACGGGACGCGATCGAACCGCGGTATTGTCCGTCTAGGCATGGTTGAACTACAGATAACCCGAGCCGTGTACCTACTTCCTGGTGGAACGACTGGAACTGATGGGCTGTTGGATCCCTTCCATCTAATAGGTGCTCCTCATGCATGGTTGTTTACATCTTTGGGTGGTTTTAGTGACATCTAAGGGACTGTGTCTGTGATACAATATCCACAGTCAACGTCTATATTCAGGAATGCTGGGAACCGGAGTGATGCGAAACTTTTTTTGATATGTGTATCTTAATGTGAACACTGCAATTATACATTTGTACAATAGGCATATTTATTTTGCGATTATTTCATAATTTCAAAGGTGTTATCACGAATATAAGAAAAAACGCAGTTCTCTTTCTGTTTTCGTTCCTAATAAAAAATCGGCAAAATGAATAAACGAGCAATGGGTCTGAATCAGAGGCTGAGACGGTTCAGCGACCGTGTGCGCTGCAGATTCCCCGACTTTCGCCATAGGGTGGTGGGGTTTCGGGTTCCGCTGGATAGGTCAGGAGTCCACTACACACAGCAGGTGGCTACACGGGTAGCAGGGGTTGTGTGGCGTGGACTGGGTGGTTTTTTAGGTTAGATAGCCTCGGGCAAGTCCAGAAAGGGCAACAGCCTCAAAGGGTGCGGGACAAAGTCAGGACATGCGGGGAGCAAGTAGCAATCGGTATTGTAATTACAAACTGTCGAACTGCATTGGTAAAGTACCGGAACTTCAAGCGCTGATAGAAAGCATCGATGCTGAAATCGTTATAGGTACGGAAAGCTGGCTGAAGCCAGAGATAAATTCTGCCGAAATTTTTACAAAGGCGTGTTTGTCGCTGTTAGTACTAGTTTATCCTGTAGTGAAGTAGAAGTGGATAGTTCCTGTGAATTATTAGGTACGGAGGCTACACTCAACAACAGAGATAGGTTAATAATTGGCTCCTTTTACCGACCTCCCGACTCAGCAGCATTAGTGGCAGAACAACTGAGAGAAAACCTGGAATACATTTCATATAAATTTTCACAGCATATTATAGTCTTAGGTGGAGATTTCAATTTACCAGATATACACTGGGACACTCAGATGTTTTTGGTGGTAGGGACAGATCATCGAGTGATATTATACTGAGTTCACTATCCGAAAATTACCTCGAGCAATTAAACAGAGAACCGACTCGTGGAGATAACATCTTGGGCTTGCTAATCACAAACAGACCCGAACTTTTCGACTCTGTAAGCGCAGAACAGGGAATCAGTGATCATGAGGCCGTTGCAGCATCCCTGAATATGGAAGTAAATAGGAATATAAAAAAAAGGGAGGAAGGTTTATCTGTTTAGCAAGAGTAATAGAAGGCAGATTTCAGACTACCTAACAGATCAAAACGGAAATTTCTGTTACAACACTGACAATGTTGAGTGTTTATGGAAAAAGTTCAAGGCAATCGTAAAATGCGTTTTAGACAGGTACATGCCTAGTAAAACTGTGAGGTACTGGAAAAACCCACCGTGGTTCAACAACAAAGTTAGGAAACTACTGCGAAAGCAAAGAGTGCTTCACTTCAAGTTTAAACGCAGCCAAAACCTCTCAGACAAACAGAACCTAAACGACGTCAAAGTTAGCTCAAGGAGGACTATGCGTGAAGCGTTCAGTGAATTCTAAAGTAATATTCTATGTACCGACGTGACAGAAAATCCTAGGAAGTTCTGGTCTTACGTTAAATCAGTAAGTAGCTCGAAACAGCATATCCAGACACTCCGCGATGATGATGGCATTGAAACAGAGGATGACACGCGTAAAGCTGAAATACTAAACACCTTTTTCCAAAGCTGATTCACAGAGGAAGACCGCACTGCAGTTTCTTCTGTAAATCCTCACAAAAACGAAAAAAAATGGCTGACATCGAAATATGTGTCCAAGGAACAGAAAAGCAACTGGAATCACTCAACAGAGGAAAGTCCACTGGACCTGACGGGATACCAGTCGATTCTACACAGAGTACGCGAAAGAACTTGTCCCCCTTCTAACAGCCGTGTACTGCAAGTCTCTAGAGGAACGGAAGTTTCCAAATGATTGGAAAAGAGCACAGGTAGTCCCAGGCTTCAAGAAGGGTCGTCGAGCAGATGCACAAAACTATAGACCTATATCTCTGACGTCGACCTGTTGTAGAATTTTAGAACATATTTTTGCTCGCGTATCGTGTCGTTTCTGGAAACCCAGAATCTACTCTGTAGGAATCAACATGGATTCCGGAAACAGCGATCGTTTGAGACCCAACTCGCTTTATTTGTTCATGAGACCCAGAAAATATTAGATACAGGCTCACAGGTAGATGCCATTTTCCTTGACTTCCGGAAGGCGTTCGATACAGTTCCGCACTGTCGCCTGATAAACAAAGTAAGAGCCTACGGAACTCAGACCAGCTGTGTGGTTGGATTGAAGAGTTTTTAGCAAACAAAACACAGCATGTTGTTCTCAATGGAGAGACGTCTACAGACGTTAAAGTAACCTCTGGCGTGCCACAGGGGAGTGTTATGGGACCATTGCTTTTCACAATATATATAAATGACCTAGTAGATAGTGTCGGAAGCTCCATGCGGCTTTTCGCGGATGATGCTGCAGTACACAGAGAAGTTGCAGCATTAGAAAATTGCAGCGAAATGCAGCAACGTCTGCAGCGGATAGGCACTTGGTGCAGGGAGTGGCAACTGACCCTTAACATAGACAAATGTAATCTATTTCGAATACATAGAAAGAAGGATCCTTTATTGCATGCTTATATGACAGCGGAACAATCACTGGTAGCAGTTACTTCTGTAAAATATCCGGGAGTATGCGTGCGGAACGATTTGAAGTGGAATCATCATATAAAATTAATTGTTGGTAAGGCGGGTACCAGGTTGTGATTCATAGGGAGAGTCCTTAGAAAATCTAGTCCATCAACAAAGGAGGTGGCTTACAAAACTCTCGTTCGACCTATACTTGAGTATTGCTCATCAGTGTGAGATCCGTACCAGGTCGGGTTAACGGAGGAGATAGAGAAGATCCAAAGAAGAGCGGTGCGTTTCGTCACAGGGTTATTTGGTAAGCTTGATAGCGTTACGGATATGTTTAGCAAACTCAAGTGGCAGACTGTGAAAGAGAGGCATTGTGCATCGCGGTGTAGCTTGCTGCCCAGGTTTCGAGAGGGTGCGTTTCTGGATGAGGTATCGAATATATTGCTTCCCCCTACATATACCTCCCGAGGAGATCACGAATGTAAAATTAGAGAAATTCGAGCGCGCACGGAGGCTTTCCGGCAGTCGTTCTTCCCGCGAACAATACGCGACTGGAACAGGAAACGGAGGTAATGACAGTGGCAAGTAAAGTGCCCTCCGCCACACACCGTTGGGTGGTTTGCGGAGTATAAATGTAGATGTAGATGTAGAATGCCATGTTTTCCAGTTAGTATTTAGTAAGACTTGCATGTTACCTTATTGTAAGTGGTTCTTTGTATGTCTTTAAGCACTGAAGATGGTCACGCAGTGGCCAAAATGCGGAAATGAAATAAATGTTATTGACGACTGATGGCTGTAATCTTAACTACTTCAGGACCGCCTTTGCTACTGTTGGGAATTTGCATTTTGTATCCTCTCTAAATTGTCATTAACTCTACTGCCAAAATAACAGATGTCAACTGTTGATTTTAGTGTCTCATCTACTAGTCTTATTTTCTCAGCATTGCCTGATTTAATTCTTCTATCTTCTATTACATTGGTTTTTATTTTCCTGATATTCCTCGCTTTTCAAGGCACTAACCATTCCGTTCAACCGATATACCTGCTTCATTGACAGCAGCGATGGAATCGCAGTATACCCAGCATACCTCAAAGTTATGTAGCCATTACCCTGAAATTTAATTTGCTTTCAAAATTTCTCCTTACTCTTTTTTTACTGCTTGATGTCGTATAGACTGAGTAACATCGGAGTTAGGCTGCAACACTCTCTCACTCCCTTATCAATTTCTGCTTCTCTTTCATGTCCCTCGACTCTCAAAATTTCTAGATAATCTTTCCCTCTCTGTATTTGCCCTGCTACTTTCTGGATTTCAGTGAGTATATATAAACAAATCTATTTTTACTCAGTGAAGATAATTTATAAAAACTCTTTTAAATGGTAGTAAACATACACAGTCATAAAATTATGTTGTTTCATATTAAAACGAAATGTATCATGTTTCTTGTGTATATACAAATTTTTTGTGAATGTTACAAGATATGGATCGAATGGGTGTTCTGCAAACAGTTTTCAACAGTGATGAAGTTTCATAAAATTTTGTTTCACACCGAAGAGTGGAAGATTAAATTCGGGGATTCTTTTTTTAGCATTTAAGGAACTGGAAGTAGCATTAATCTGAGCGGAGAACTTGAAAGAGCGTATCTCAGACGTGGTAGTGATAAAATGCGCAATATTTCCAAGAGGTGTAGCAAGTAATACAGGACGTTTCAAAAAGAATGACCTCATTTTGGACGGTAATAATTCCAAAACATGGGACGTGCCGGTGAGGAAATGTGTGCTAGTTCAATAGGCGTGGCCTAGAGTTTTAGGAAGCCGCCGTTAGATGTCAGTCACTGCGTCTCCTCAGTTTGCAGTCAGTCAGAAATAAGGTGACGTCCGCGAAATAGAAGGCATTTTGTGTGCACTTTTCTGCAGAGAGTGAGTCAGTGATTTCGATTCAGCGTCCTGTTCGACGGCGTTTTGGCACTGATACGCCTGCACCCAGAAACATCTTTGTTGGTACGCCAATGTGAAGAGATAGGATGCTTGTGCAAAAGTAAGAGTCGACTTCACTCTGCTGGTGACATGGTGGAAGGAATCTGACAAACGCTTGAGCAGAGTCCACGAAAGCCACTCGAATTGCAAGCAGAGGACTCGCAGTGCCTAATAAGATTGTCTGGCGAGTGTTACGGCGTCGTTTGTTCTAAGACCAACCGATTACAAAACAGTGCAACCTCTTCGGGTTGGTGATAAAAGGAAATGGGTTGACTTCAGTGATGCTCTGCAAGAGAACATGGAGGAGGAGGAGGAGGAGGGGGAGGAGGAGGAGGAGGAGGGGGGGGAGGGGGGAGGGAGAGAAGGAGTTTAGTGTTTAACGACCCGTCGACAACGAGGTCATTAGAAATTAAGCACAGGCTCTGGTTAAGGAAGGATGGTAAAGGAAATCGGCCTTGCCCTTTCAAAGAAACCATCCCGACATTTGTCTGAAGCGATTTAGGAAAATCATGGAGAACATAAATCACGGTAGCCGGACGCGGGTTTCAACTGTCCCTTACCGAATACGAGCCCACTGCGCCACCTCGCTCGGTAGAGGAGAGAACATGAGAGACGATACACTTTTACTCCGGTATATTTTTAGTGATGAAACAGCATTTCATGTTAGCGTTTAAGTAAACCGACATAACATGCGCATTTGTGGACTCCAGAACCCACATGACATCTCTGAGTACGAATGGTTTTTGTGCCACATCTCGTGCTAAACATGTACCGTCGCTTCCTTTTTGAGGAAAGCAAAGTGACCTTAATGAGCTATCTTCAAATGCTGCGGAACTCGCTTTTTCCAGTGAGGAGGACTCCGGCGACTTCATTTTCCAAAAGGATGGAGCTTCACCACAATGGTGCGAACGTCAGTATCTGAATGTCATGCAGCCTCTTCGACGGATAGGACGCACAGGAGCCCATGAGACTCTTTTATGATTGTGATACGTGATGAAAAACGTGTTCATTTCCCCTTAACTTCGTGACGTAAGAGAAGTGAAGAACAGAATAACAGCCGACATGACTTTTGTAAAAGCAGGTGCATTGAGTAAAGTATATAAGGTGGTCCATTGATAGTGATCGGGCCAAATATCTCACGAAATAAGCATCAAGCAAAAAAAGTACAAAGAACGAAACTCGTCTAGCTCGAAGGGGGAAACCAGGTGGCGCTATGGCTGGCCCGCTAGATGGCGTTGCCATAGGCCAAACGGACCACTTTTTTCGCTTTGTGATACATGGCCCTGTAATAATCACAATCGTGTAAGTGCGTGGTATCACTTAACATTCTGCCAGTGCGGACGGTATTTGCTTCGTGACACATTACCCGTGTTAAAATGGACCGTTTACCAATCGCGGAAAATGTCGATATCGTGTTGATATTTGGCTATTGTGATCAAAATGCCCAACTGGCGTGTGCTATGTATGCTGCTCGGTATCTTGGACGACAACATCCAAGTGTCCGGACCGTTCGCAGGATAGTTACGTTATTTAGGGAAACAGGAAGTGTTCAGCCACGTGTGAAACGTCAACCACGACCTGCAACAAATGATGATGCCCAAGTAGGTGTTTTAGCTGCTGTCGCGGCTAATCCGCACACCAGTACCAGACAAACTGCGCGAGAATCAGGAATCTCAAAAACGTCGGTGCTGAGAATTCTACATCAACATCGATTGCACCCGAACCATATTTCTATGCACCAGGAATTGCATGGCGACGACTTTGAATATCGTGTACAGTTCTACCATTGGGCAGAAGAGAAATTGCGGGACAATGACAGATTTTTTGCACGCGTTCTATTTAGCGACGAAGCGTCATTCATCAACAGCGGTAACGTAAACCGGCATAATATGCACTATTGGGGAACGGAAAATCCACGATGGCTGCGACAAGTGGAACATCAGCGAACTTGGAGGGTTAATGTATGGTGCGGCATTATGGGAGGAAGGATAATTGACCCCCATTTTATCGACGGCCATCTAAATGGTGCAATGTATGCTAATTTCCTACGTAATGTTCTACCGGTGTTACTACAAGATGTTTCACTGCATGACAGAATGGCGATGCACTTCCAACAAGATGGATGTCCGGCATATAGCTCGCGTGCGTTTGAAGCGATATTGAATAGCATATTTCATGACAGGTGGATTGGTCGTCGAAGCACCATACCATGGCCCGCACGTTCACCGGATCTGACGTCCTCGGATTTCTTTCTGTGGGGAAAGTTGAAGGACATTTGCTGTAGTGATCCACCGACAACGCCTGCCAACATGCGTCAGCGCATTGTCAATGCTTGTGCGAACATTACGGAAGGCGAACTACTCGCTGTTGAGAGGAATGTCGTTACACGTATTGCCAAATGCATTGAGGTTGACGGACATCACTTTGAGCATTTATTGCATTAATGTGGTATTTACAGGTAATCTCGCTGTAACAGCATGCGTTCTCAGAAATGATAAGTTCACAAAGATACATGTATCACATTGGAACAACCGAAATAAAATGTTCAAACGTACTACGTTCTGTATTTTAATTTAAAAAGCCTACCTGTCTAAAATATAAGATGAAAATCAACAAAAGCAAAACAAGGATAATAGAATGTAGTTGAATTAAGTCGGGTGATGCTGAGGGAATTAGATTAGGAAATGAGACACTTAAAGTAGTAAAGGAGTTTTGCTATTTGGGGAGCAAAATAACTGATGATGGTCGAAGTAGAGAGGATATAAAATGTAGACTGGCTCTAAAATGGTTCAAATGGCTCTGAGCACTATGGGACTTAACATCGGTGGTCATCGGTCCCCTACAACTTAGAACTACTTAAACCTAACTAACCTAAGGACATCACACACATCCATGCCCGAGGCAGGATTAGAACCTGCGACCGTAGCGGTCACGCGGTTCCAGACTGAAGCGCCTAGAACCCCACGGCCACATCGGCCGGCAAATATAGACTGGCAATGGCAAGGAAAGCGGTTCTGAAGAAGAGAAATTTGTTAACATCGAGTATAGATTTAAGTCTCAGGAAGTCGTTTCTGAAAGTATTTGTATGGAGTGTAGCCATGTATGGAAGTGAAACATGTACAATAAATAGTTTGGACAAGAAGAGAATAGAAGCTTTCGAAATGTGGTGCTACAGAAGAATGTTGAAGATTACGTGGGTAGATCACGTAACTAATGAGGATGTATTAAATGGGATTGGGGAGAAGAGAAGTTTGTGGCACAACTTGACTAGAAGAAGGGATCGGCTGGTAGGACATTAAGGGTAACAAATTTAGCATTGGAGGGCAGCGTGGAGGGTAAAAATCGTAGAGGGAGACCAAGAGATGAATACACTAAGCAGATTAAGAAGGATGTAGGTTGCAGTAGGTACTGGGAGATGAAGGAGCTTGCACAGGATAGATTAGCATGGAGAGCTGCATCAAACCAGTTTGTGACTATTACAGCGCCATCTATCACAAAGGGAAAAACGTGGTCCAACTAAAACATTCATTTTTCTTTACGTACGACACGAATATGTAATAAAAATGGGTGTTCCTATTTAAGGAAACGCAGTTGATTTCCGTTTGACTTATGGCAGCTCCATCTAGTGGGCCAACCATAGCGCCATCTGGTTTCCCCCTTAAAGCTAGAGAGGTTTCGTTCTTTGTAGTTTTTTCGTTTGACGCTTATTTCGTGAGATATTTGGCCCGGTCACGATCAATGGTCCACCCTGAATAGCGATTTTAAGCTATCATCGAGGTGTTGTTCGTGCTCCTGCTGGTGGATACATATAGAATTTGTAAAAGGATAACTGAAATACTAAGATTTTGGGAGTATTTTATATACATCCCACATTCTTAGTATGTTTTTATGAATAAATATGGAGTTTTTAAATTAGGTCATCCTTTTTGAAACACCCCACGCTGTATGCGCTTGCACAGATAGGGTGAAAAGCAAGTGGTACTCGAGCCAGCAGTGGTCAGCAATTAACATTCCTGGTGGGCGGGTTGGCGCTGTTGCTACACGTGACGTGGACACGCGTGTGGGAGTCCAATAGCGCAGCACGCAGCAGGCCCGGTACAGAGCACGTGACAGGTACACTGCTGCGCTCCTCCCGCCGGCCCTCGGCAGGCGATCACTGCTGAGTGACGGCCTCTGACAGCCGCCGCTAATGACGTCACAGGCCGAGGGCCAGGCGAGGGCGAGGGCGAGGGCGCTAATCAGAGGCAGCTGGAAACCACTTGTCAGCGAGCGGCGCGCTGTCCGCTTATGCAGCAGCTTGCGACCGCCCACTCTGCTCCTGTTGTGGCTGCTGCGTCCGCGGTGATAGACATTACCCGCATATCTGCTGCTTACTGCTTACCTGTTCCGACCCTACGCACTTCCTCTTCTCCTGAATTACAAGCGTTAATGAAATCATTCGTTAAACACACTATTTATTACACTAACATTTACTGATGATACGAATAAATGCTTTGGGTCGTTAGTCTCACGACTATTTCGAAGAGCGATCTATCCCTATCCTGATTCCCACCCCCCCCCCCCCCCTCCTCGCCCATCTCTCTTCCACACAGACCGTACGTAACCAAACACCCTCAATTACTTGTTGATTTTACCCTACGTAGTTCAAATGTCTCTGAGCACTATGGGACTTAACATGTGAGGTCATCAGTCCCCTAGAACTTAGAACTAGTTAAGCCTAACAAACCTAAGGACATCACACAGATCCATGCCCGAGGCAGGATTCGAACCTGCAGCCGTAGCAGACGCGCGGTTCCGGACTGAAGCGCCTAGAACCGCTCGGCCACGGCTACGTAGTTCCTTCTAGTACCGAGACAGTTATTTACTAATGTATGAAGACATGTTGTTTTACTCTCACTGTTTTTCACATATCCCTTTCCTAGCCAACTCTGCGAAGACGTTCCACATTATAACCAGTAAATCTAATTAATAATGTCATATTATCATTATATTATATTATCAATTGTCATCAAGATCTAACGTTAGAGAGGAGATATTTCTAGAGTTTCTTCTGTTATAGAGAAAGTAGTACGGTGTGGTAATTCTCAGACAAGCCATCGATGATCGACATCCTCTCTTTCGCATTAAGCTAGTGTCTGGACGACTGAGATCCCGTAAAAGGTTCTTAAACAAGGCGACCCTGAGTATACAGCAGCACGGGTAATGCTTGGTGGCAGCCTGAACTGCATGAGGGCAGGGGTGGTCCTGGTGAAAAGCATTATGATCATTTGCGATCAGTCCAATTGTGTGATTGGATTGAAGAGTTCCTAGATAACAAAACGCAGCATTTCATTCTCAATGGAGAGAAGTCTTCCAAAGTAAGAGTGAATTCAGGTGTGCCGTAGGGGAGTGTCGCAGGACCGTTGCTATGCACAGTATACATAAATGACGTTCTGGATAACATTGGAAGTTCACTGAAGCTTTTTGTGGATGATGCTGTGGTATATCGAGAGGTTGTAACAATGGAAAGTTGTACGGAAATGCTGGAGGATCTGCAAGGAATTGACGCATGGTGCAGGGAATGGCGATTGAATCTAAATGTAGACAAGTGTAGTGTGCTGCGCATACATAGAAAGAAAGATCGTTTATCGTTTAGCTACAATATAGCAGGTCAGCAACTGGAAGCACTTAATTCCATAAATTATCTGGGAGTAGGTATTAGGAGTGATTTAAAATGGAATGATCATATAAAGTTGATCGCCCGTAAAGCAGATGCCACTCTGAGATTCATTGGAAGAATCCTGAGGAAATTCAATCCGAAAACAAAGGAAGTAGGTTACAGTACACTTGTTCGCCCACTGCTACAATACTGCTCATCAGTATGGGATCTGTACCAGACAGGGTTGATAGAAGAGATAGAGAAGATCCAACGGAGAGCAGCCCGCTTCGTTACAGGATCATTTAGTAATCGCGAAAGCGTTACGGAGATGACAGATAACCTCCAGTGGAAGACTCTGCAGGAGAGACGCTCAGTAGCTCGGTTCGGACTTTTGTTGAACTTTCGAGAACATACCTTCACCGAGGAGTCAAGCAGTATATTGCTCCCTCCTACGTAGATTTCGGAAGAGACCATGAGGATAAAATCAGAGAGATTAGAGCCCACAGAGAGGCATACCGACAATCTTTCTTTCCACGAACAATACGGGACTCGAATAGAAGGGAGAACCGATAGAGGTACTCAAAGTAACCTGCACCACACACCTTCAGGAGGCTTACGGTGTATGGATGTAGATGTAGTAGCGTGGACGACGAAAATGCGACTGTGGTGCAGTGCAAGACATGGAACACCTCCTGTCCTGTCCAAACTGTCTCTACAGATGCAACCTCAACAATCTGTGGCTGGACGAGAGAGAAGCCCTGGACATTGTCCAGTAATGGGCTGATAGCCCGCCCGGTTAGCCGACGATCTAACGCACGGCTTTCCGGGGCGGGAAGGAGCGCTTGGTCCCCGGCAAGAATCCGGGCTGATAGCCCGCCCGGTTAGCCGACGATCTAACGCACGGCTTTCCGGGGCGGGAAGGAGCGCCTGGTCCCCGGCAAGAATCCGCCCGGTGGACTTGTGTCGAGGTCCGGTGAGTCGGCCAGACTGTGGATGGTTTTTAGGTGGCTTTCCATCTGCCTCGGCGAATTCTGGCTGGTTCCCCGTATTCCGCCTGAGCTACACTATGTCGGCGATTGCTGCGCAAACAAGTTTTCCAAGTACGCGTACTCCACCATTACTCTACCACGCAAACATAGGGGTGAGACGTTCCCTGGGTGAGGGGGGGTCCACCGGCGGCCGAACCGCACAATAACCCTGACTTCGGTGTAGGGTGGCGGAAGGGTGAAGTGGACTGCGGTAGTCGTCGTGCGGTTGTGGACCACTGTGGCTGCGGCGCGGACGGAGCCTCACCGTCGTTTCTAAGTCCCTGGATAACATAACATAATGGGCTGATAGACTATTATTGGCTTCCGGACACAAAAGTTTGGTAAACGCTTTTGGAATCTGTACAGACTTTCAACCACACACCACCTAGAGCGCTAGCTGTAGATAAAGACAAATGTTTTGAAAACTGATGCCGCGAAGAAATCCGCTCAATTACTCGATTTCTATCGACGATACATAAAACTGCGGCTGAAATTCACCAGAATCAGGTTGAGGTTCACGGAGAAGCTGTAATGTTTCGTAAGCATGTTGCAGAATGGTGTCGAAAGTTTGCCGCCGTTAGAGAAATCGTCACCGTCGAGGATCGCAGTGGCCAGCCCAGCGCGGCATCAATAGATTTGAACACATCTCACGTGTGAGAGCTGATTCGGAACATCAGGATGATCACGGTACAGTGAAGGACGTAGGCCTGGGAATGTAGTTCAGCAGCGTTCGTCACATTGTTCACGACATCTGCAGTACGGCCTTAACAAGGACGTTAATTAATAAGGGGACACAATCTATAGGTCTTGATGGAAGGACTGGGTAGCAACTTTAACATCGTTGTTTCTTTGCAACAATATCTCCACAAATTTATTACTACACAGCAGCCGGCCAAAGTGGCCGTGCGGTTAAAGGCGCTGCAGTCTGGAACCGCAAGACCGCTGCGGTCGCAGGTTCGAATCCTGCCTCGGGCATGGATGTTTGTGATGTCCTTAGGTTAGTTAGGTTTAACTAGTTCTAAGTTCTAGGGGACTAATGACCTCAGCAGTTGAGTCCCATAGTGCTCAGAGCCATTTGAACCATTTGAACTACACAGCAAACCAAAACATTACAAATATTTATAGATTCATTTCTTTTAACGATAATCATTTGCTAGCTGCAATAATTATTTTTTTTCTTTTGCTATTAAAACAGTACAACAATGGAAAAGGTTAACCCATAGTCAGAAACAAAATTATGCCATTGGACTTGATTTCGGGAGGAAGACGGTTCAGTCCCGCGTCCGACCATCCTGATTTAGATTTTCCGTGATTTCCCTAAATCGCTTCAGGCAAATGCCGGGATAGTTCCTTTGCAACGGCGCGGCCGATTTCCTTCCCTAATCCAATGGGACAGATGAATTTCTGTTTGGTCCCCTCCACCGAATCTACCAACAATGCAAATTATGCCTTGTGTTCCTAAAAATATTACAAGAAGATTTTAACTAATTTCAGACATTAAATCTTTTCTCAATAAAACAGTGAAACTCTACAACTAGACTCATTTACGTTGAGAAACCAAATTTGCATTATGTCCCGAAAGCGATCTACTAATTTCAGCCAGTAAATCTTTTCTTACTAAAAAAGTGCAGCTGTACAACAAGGCGTATTTACAATGAGAAACCAAATTTGCATTACGTTCCGAAAGTTTGACTAGAAACAGTTTACTAATTTCAGTCAGTAAACGTTTTCTTATTAAAATGGTGCAGTTCTACAACAAAGTTTATTTTCATTAAGATACCACATTTCCATTACGTTCCAAAGAAATTTATCTCTTCAGGTATTAACTCTCTTCCTTATTAAGCAGTGCAACATGCGAGGTTTGGAACTTTAATAGTAGCATCTTCTTATTTACAGCTCGTACACGATAGATACGTGTTTGAAAGTTTTACTGACCTTCAAAGTAGTCATCAGCATTGTGTATAGCCCGTTGCCAGCGATGTGGAAGTAGTAGGATACTCTTAGAAGCGCCAGTTGTGTTGACAGTTCGAGCGGCGCGCTCTATTGCCCAACGAATTTGTAGCAGCTATGAAGCGAATGCCGTGAAGTGTTTCCTTCGGTTTAGAAATCGATTTGAACTTACGAGAGCTTAAGTCAGAGGAGCACGGTAGGTGGTATAGCACTTAGCAGCTCCATCAGTCAACCAAATCAGTAACAGTTTGCACTGTACGTGTTTGAGCATTGTCCTGCAAAAAGATGGTCAGGTAATGCAGAAAGTGTCATCACTTCTGTCTCTATGCTGTTAATTTTTGGAACGCAGCCTACGACCGGCTTAGAGACAGAAGTGATGACACTTTCCGCAAGACCTGACCATCATTTTGCAGGACAATGCTCAAGCACATACAGTGCAAGCTGTTACTGATCTGTTTGACTGATGGGGCTGCCAAGTGCTATCCCACCTACTGCACTCCCCTGACGTAGGCCCTCGTGAATGACTTGCACATCGCTGGCAACGGGTTAAACACAATGCTCTTGACTACTTTGAAGGAAACTTCCAAACACGTATTTATTTTGTGCGAGCTGTAAATAAGATTCCAAGATTTCAAGCAAAACAATTTATTCAAACAGCTCCTTTAGATCACGATTAATTAAGGGGAAGTGGTGCGGTGTGAGATCATGGTCCAAGATCACGGATGGCACATCACACTCCCAGGTAGAACTCGGGCACCCGATCCACGGCGAGAAGCTGTTAAGTTACACTGGCCCAACTACAACATACGCAAAATCTCTCTTAAATGAAGTAGGAATAAAACAATAGTTCATTGGCCCATGTCAAGAAACACTGTACTCAAGGCTATAGCAGAAGCCGACACGAGAAAGTTAACAGCATCAAAACACAAACATTAATCTCGAAAAAATTTTATATTAAAGTAAATCAAGCGTGCCAAATAACGCAAGGTCTCTTTTAAGGGTGCAAAGAATCTGGAACCGGTTACGTCAACCGTGAACGAACGCTCGGCTAGCGAATAAGAGCCAGCAAGTAACTGTTAACTAAAACTACAAGAATTACAAACCACTGTTTCCGCACAGCGGTTGTCACTATTAGCGAAGGGAGTCCCTTCTCGATAAACTCAACTGAACAGTGGAAATAAAACAAGATATACGGGTCGCAAGATCCTGTAAAAAGGTTAAACACAAACAACACTGAAAGACTTTATCTAAACTGATCTCCCTGCGGTATTTGCCTTTCTAGTTTAAGAGGAATTAGCCCTTATAGGTTCACTCGTTTCCCTACAAGGGATAGGGTTAAGCACATATAATGAAAGTTTATAAATAATCATTATCAAAGCAGGGTTCTAAAACGGGAGCCGGAAAATTGAGCATCAAGCACTGAATAATCACTAAAGCGCTGCAGCACACGCAAGAGCCACCCGCCGGAAGGAGTGTCACAGAAATGTCAAAAAACGCTCACCGTTATTAAACAGGTAGTGGAAGATCCCAATCTCTATCTTCGACCAGGCGTGGCAAGCCATCAAGGAAAATGTCTCCGCATATTACTCATCAAACGGCTGGCACGCAGCAATAAGGGTCGCAGAGCTCTATGCCAACAGCGCCAGCACATAGGGCCCACTGCTAGAAGCAACACCGACTCAAAGGAAGGCCTCGGCGCTTGTTGGTGACGTCACGTCAGCTAGGATCGGCAAACGCCAGGTCTGTTGCAGGCAGAAACGCCACTTAATTTTGGACAAAATGTTTGGTATTGTTTAGATGAAAGATTTTCTTACTATCGTAAAGCTACAAATGAAGATCATAATTTTGTATTACTGAATCATGTCGAAACAAACGTAGATCAATATGAGAAGATGCTTTGCCCCATTGCAAGCTTCGGATATTTTACATTCAAGTAACTCGTATATTTACTTGATCCACTTCGCTATCGAAACTTGCCCAAACCCCCTTACTCGTTTCTTTTGTTTATTTTTTTATTTTCGTTTGACATCGTCACTGGAAATGTATACCAATTTACATGTGTAAATGTCCAACTGTTGCGAGTTATTAAAATACAGTCGTTTTCAACGAAAGGAATTCTAAACAGGAAGCAGGAATAGCGTCATACATCGAAAATACTGTTGAGCTTAAACTTTTTTACACATGCACATTAGAAAAGATAAATATTCCCCTCTTGCAACTGAAAGGAGAAACTTTATAAGATAAAAAAATTTATTTGATAAAACAAGTATCTCTCTTTTGCCTCTTCTTCTGTCCCCAACCTCCTCCCCCAACGTGTATAATAGCAAGATATTTGATTAACATTCAGTGCTCCTCACCCCATATTCAACCAAGATACCTAAAGAAGAGCACCAATATCTTCACAGTTTCTTGTAAAAGCAACCCAGTACAAACGTAACTTCCTCAGATTTACAAATAAGGCAAAGTAGCACGAATTCTGTTGCCGCTGGACCATGAAGTTGTTTTTACATGTCAGTCCTTAAAACAGGTGGAAATTTAAGTTCAGGAGTACACTGTTTGTTAAGATGTGTAATAAATTGCACAATTAATTTATTGCAGAATCTCTCAGAACAATGTGTGTTGGTCAACTACCGCCAACAGTCTCACATTTTCCTGTGTCAGAGAGGGAAACACCACTATTATGAGTATGCCTGAAACAGACCTGGCGTTCGCCGTGCCTAGCTGACGTGACGTCACGAACAAGCGCCGAGGCCTTCCTTTGAGTCGGTGTTGCTAGAACACGCGCACACCAGGAAAGCCGGTCGCGTTAAGCCAGGAAAAGGATGTCCTACCCCGTGCACCATCCTCTCCAAAACTCACGACAAGCCTCCACCCTACTGTCAGCTCATGCGTCCCTCAGCCAGATACCCAAAGGTTCTGCTCAAGTTCGCCGGATACCAGATACCAATCTCGCCACACGGCTCACGCGTGATCTCACATAGGAAAGCAGGCCCTACACGTTGAAGCAATTTCCCTGGGACATCATCGACCGCCCTTAACTACAGCCCGAGCCTAGCTCCAGGTGACATTTACTATTTTCCTAACTTGAAGAAGCACTTATCGAACATTCGATTCACGGGGATATGAAACACTTGCGGCAGTGTGCCTGAGCACTGAAGAACAGGATGTTTACCAGGAGGGTATATTCAAATTCATCCTACGAAGCGACAAGCGCCTAAAGCGATATGAAGACTACGTCTAAAATGACCTAATGTATGTACTATCAGTAGGCTGTATTTGTTGCTTTCATTGCGGGCTTTCTAATGTAAGTTTCTGATCACTCCGGGTACTCTATCTCAAACGCGTCCGTTCTCTTGTTTAGCGATTTTCCCACAGTTTGTGGCTGATCTACATCCAATGCCTGGGATAGTCTGCTTCTCCTCCTTGCTCCGCCTGTAAAGCTGTAAATCGCAAAGCCCCCACGCACACTGTGTCCAAACTCCAGGCTGCAGGTTGTAAACAGCTCGCCCCAGAGTTCCTGGGACGCCGCAATTGGCTCTGCCTGTTGGAGAGGAATTTTCAAGCTGCAGGAACTTCACTTAAAACGTTACTCGGTTTCGATCGTAGAAGGATATCAACTTCATTCCTACGTACAGAGGCTCCCAGTCAATTGGGAATCTGGGGAAGGTGGATAGCGGGTTCAACGGTAATTAAAACAGCTCAGGGTTTAACGCTGACATACATTCCAGTAGAATTCACAAATATAGCCCACAGCAGCCTTCACTGCCTTATTAATGCTACTTATCTCAAAAGGAAACATCGACGGCGATGTTGATGAATCAATCTAGAAATCTGCACATCTAAAGTCGCAAAATGACTTTAAGTGACAACTGCACTGCTAAAGTGCGGGAATGAGTTGAAAGTATATCACTGTTGCAACATGTTAGAGAGCTGGACCCATCTGATAGTAATCGAGGTGACAAACGAGTGGTTGCTGTGACTTCTTACCACATGGGGGAAGACGTTATGGCCGGCCGCTGTGGCCGAGTGGTTCTAAGCGCTTCATTCCGGAACCGCGCTGCTGCTAGGGTCGCAGGATAGAATCCCGCCTCGGGAATGGATGTGTGTGATGTCCTTCAGTTAGTTAGGTTTAAGTAGTTCTAAGTCCAGGGGACTTATGACCTCAGATGTTAAGTGCCATGGTGCGTAGAGTCATTTGAAGCATTTTTTGAAGACGTTATCTTGTGGCCAGAGCACCAGCTACTCTTGCATATCCAGCGGAAACGGTGACAGTTACATCCGATGGCAGTTTAAGTGTTACATCGCAATAAAGATATCTTCAAACACTTCTGTTTTTCCTTTTGCAATGGTCTTTAGTCATTTCCTTTGTCTTTTGGCTGTGGCGTGCCTTTTTTTTTTACATATCGTATTTTAATGACTGTTTTTAAGCTGATTGTGGGAAATCAGACTAAAGGTTTTAGAATGACTTGGCACCATACTAACAGTATACAAATATTGAAACATATCTCTAACGTTTTGTGCCTAACCTCTGGTTCAAATTCAAACTGAAAGCAATTTTAACCTGTTGACGTTATTGGTTATTTTTCTATCGTATAACTTGACGCAAGGAGAATTGGCCACTCTTCGGGGGCAGGTGGAGGCTTTGTCTGTTAGGCTCATCGAGCTCGAGGCGCAGGCGTCGGCTCGTAGTGGCGTTGGGGCAACTGTGGTGAGACCTATGCCTACTTCGGTGGCCTTGGAATCACATGGAACCCCTGATGTCGCTGCGTCTTCCGGCAGTGAGCATCTTACCGGTCAGCCATCACTCCAGGGTGAATGGCGGACAGTGGTGGGCTCGCGCGTGCCTGGCCGAAAGGCGAAGGTGGGATCTGGCCGCGTGGCAGCTGCCTTACCCCTTTCCAACAGGTACAGGGTGCTTCCTAGTGGTGATGACATCGTTTCCGAGCCACCACAGGATGCCTCGCCTGTTGGGCCAGTGGCCGATTCTCCGGCAAGGTCCCGACAGTCACAGAGGGCGGGCCTATTAGTTATAGGGAGCTCCAACGTTAGGCGGGTTATGGAGCCCCTCAGGAAAATAGCGGGTAGGTCGGGGAAGAATGCCAGTGTGCACTCGGTGTGCTTGCCGGGGGGTCTCGTCCGTAATGTGGAGGAGGCCCTTCCGGCAGCTATTGAACGCACTGGGTGTGACCGGCTGCAGATAGTAGCACATGTTGGAACGAATGACGCCTGCCGCTTGGGTTCTGAGGCCATCCTTGGTTCCTTCCGGCGGCTGGCTGATTTGGTGAAGACAACCAGCATCGCACGCGGAGTGCAACCTGAGCTTAATATCTGCAGCATAGTGCCCAGAGTCGATCGCGGTCCTCTGGTTTGGAGCCGTGTGGAGGGTCTAAACCAGAGGCTCAGACGACTCTGCGACTATAATGGTTGCAAATTCATCGACCTCCGTTATTGGGTGGAGAACTGTAGGGCCCCCCTAGACAGGTCAGGCGTGCATTACACACCGGAAGCAGCTACTACGGTAGCAGAGTACGTGTGGCGTGCACACGGGGGTTTTTTAGGTTAGAGGGACCCCCCCTTGGGCGAAACGATAAAATACCTGACGGCTTACCAGAGAGGACATTATCATCGTTGATAAAGAACGTCCGTCCTCAGAGACCAAAAACAGGAAAAGTTAACGTAATATTGGTAAACTGCAGGAGTATCCAGGGCAAGGTTCCTGAATTAGTATCTCTTATTGAAGGAAATAGTGCGCATATGTATTAGGAACGGAAAGTTGGTTAAAACCGGAAGTGAACAGTAACGAAATCCTAGACACAGAATGGAATATATACCGCAAGGATAGGATAAACGCCAATGGTGGAGGAGTATTTATAGCAGTAAAGAATTCAATAATATCCAGTGAAGTTATTAGCGAATGCGAATGTGAAATAATCTGGGTTAAGTTAAGTATCAAAGGTGGGTCAGATATGATAGTCGGATGCTTCTATAGACCACCTGCATCAGCAACCGTAGTAGTTGAGCGCCTCAGAGAGAACCTGCAGAACGTCGTGAAGAAGTTTCGTGATCATACTATTGTAATAGGGGGAGACTTCAATCTACCAGGTATAGAATGGGATAGTCACACAATCAGAACTGGAGCCAGGGACAGAGACTCTTGTGACATTATCCTGACTGCCTTGTCCGAGAATTACTTCGAGCAGATAGTTAGAGAACCAACTCGTGAAGCTAACGTTTTAGACCTCATAGCAACAAATAGACCGGAACTTTTCGACTCCGTGAATGTAGAAGAGGGTATCAGTGATCATAAGTCAGTGGTTGCATCAATGACTACAAGTGTGATAAGAAATGCCAAGAAAGGAAGGAAAATATATTTGCTTAACAAGAGTGATAGGGCACAAATCGCAGAATATCTGAGTGACCACCATCAAACGTTCATTTCTGAGGAAGAGGATGTGGAACAAAAATGGAAAAAATTCAGAAACATCGTCCACTACGCCTTAGATAAGTTCGTACCGACTAAGGTCCAAAGCGAGGGGAAAGATCCACCGTGGTATAACAATCATGTACGAAAGGTACTACGGAAACAAAGAAAGCTTCATCATAGGTTTAAGAGTAGTCGAATCATAGCTGATAAGGAAAAGCTGAACGAAGCGAAAAAGAGCGTAAAGAGAGCAATGAGAGAAGCATTCAACGAATTCGAACATAAAACATTGGCAAACAATCTAAACAAGAACCCTAAAAAGTTTTGGTCATATGTAAAATCGGTAAGCGGATCTAAATCCCCTATTCAGTCACTCGTTGACCACGATGGCACCGAAACAGAGGACGACCGAAGAAAGGCAGAAATACTGAATTCAGTGTTCCGAAACTGTTTCACTGCGGAAAATCGTAACACGGTCCCTGACTTCAGCCGTCGCACGGACGCCAAAATGGAAAATATTGAAATAAACGATATCGGAATTGAAAAACAACTGTTATCACTTAGTAGCGGAAAAGCATCCGGACCAAACGAGATACCCTTAAGATTCTACAGTGATTATGCTAAAGAACTTGCCCCCTTTCTATCAGCAATTTATCGTAGATCGCTGGAAGAACGTAAAGTACCTAGCGACTGGAAGAAAGCGCAGGTCGTTCCCAGTTTCAAGAAGGGTCATAAATCAGATGCGAATAATTATAGGCCTGTTTCGCTTACGTCAATCTGTTGTAGAATAATGGAACATGTTTTGTGTTCTCGTATTATGACGTTCTTAGATAATACAAATCTCCTTCATCATAACCAACATGGATTCCGCAAACAGAGATCATGTGAAACTCAGCTCGCCCTATTTGCCCAAGAAATTCACAGTGCCGTAGACACTGGCGAGCAGATTGATGCCGTATTCCTGGACTTCAGGAAGGCATTTGATACGGTTCCGCACTTACGTTTAGTGAAAAAAATACGAGCTTACGGAATATCGGACCAGGTTTGTGATTGGATTCAGGATTTCCTAGAAGAAAGAACACAACATGTCATTCTTAACGGTTCAAAATCTGCAGATGTAGAGGTAATTTCGGGAGTACCGCAGGGAAGCGTGATAGGACCTTTATTGTTTACAATATACATAAATGACTTAGTTGACAACATCGGTAGCTCCGTGAGGCTATTTGCAGATGACACGGTTGTCTACAAGAAAGTAGCAACATCAGAAGACTCGTACGTACTCCAGGAGGACCTGCAGAGGATTAATGCATGGTGCGACAGCTGGCAGCTTTCCCTAAACGTAGATAAATGTAATATAATGCGCATACATAGGGGCAGAAATCCATTCCAGTACGATTATGCCATAGGTGGTAAATCATTGGAAGCGGTAACGACCGTAAAATACTTAGGAGTTACTATCCGGAGCGATCTGAAGTGGAATGATCACATAAAACAAATAGTGGGAAAAGCAGGCGCCAGGTTGAGATTCATAGGAAGAATTCTAAGAAAATGTGACTCATCGACGAAAGAAGTAGCTTACAAAACGCTTGTTCGTCCGATTCTTGAGTATTGCTCATCAGTATGGGACCCTTACCAAGTTGGATTAATAGAAGAGATAGACATGATCCAGCGAAAAGCAGCGAGATTCGTCATGGGGACATTTAGTCAGCGCGAGAGCGTTACGGAGATGCTGAACAAGCTCCAGTGGCGGACACTTCAAGAAAGGCGTTACGCAATACGGAGAGGTTTATTATCGAAATTACGAGAGAGCACATTCCGGGAAGAGATGGGCAACATATTACTACCGCCCACATATATCTCGCGTAATGATCACAACGAAAAGATCCGAGAAATTAGAGCATATACGGAGACTTACAAGCAGTCGTTCTTCCCACGCACAATTCGTGAATGGAACAGGGAAGGGGGGATCATATAGTGGTACAATAAGTACCCTCTGCCACACACCGTAAGGTGGCTCGCGGAGTATAGATGTAGATGTAGATGTATTCATTATCGTGTTTCCCATAAATAAGTGTTTGCTAAGTTGAAACTTTACGGAAAAAAAACGTCAGGTGATCACAGTTCCTTCTGCTGTTACTATTGCGGTCCTCAGCCCGAAGTCTGATTTGATGCATCTCCTGATGCTACACTATCCTGTTCGAGCCTCTTCATCTCCGAATAACTACAGCAAGCCACAGCCATTTGAATCTACTTACTCTATTCATCTCTCGGTTTCCCTCTACGGTTTTTAGCCCAAACATCCATCCAGTAGTAAATTGGTGATCCTTTTATGTCTCAGAATGTGTCCTATCAACCGATCCTATCTTTTGGTCTAGTAGTGCCAAAAAATTGTCTCCCAAATTCTATTCAGTATTCAGTAACTCCTCATTGGATATGTGATCGACCATTCTAATCTTCAACGTTGTCCTACAGCACCAAATTTTGAAAGCTTCTATTCTCATGTTGTCTAAACCGTTCATCGTCCATATTGCACTTCGAATACCGACAGGAAAGGCTTGTAACTTCCCAATTCCTAATCGGCTTATTGGATTGCGATATAAATGAACGTGATCGCGTATGCCTAAAAAGAGTTTACAATGAGTAGGGCTATCGTTACTGAAGGAAAATTACACCAGTTAGCAGGACAAAGGTGTACAACAGACCCTTCTGAAGGAAGAATCTACTCTAAACGTAACCTGAATACTGTTAATATTTCTGAAATGGGTGGAATTTAGTGCAATCGCTCACGAACCCCACAGGTGAAGAAACGATACCACGTAAGTTTAATACAAAAATACTGAGCAGAAGATGGATATTTAAACAGTCTCCAGCCCAGTAGGAAAATGAGTATCCACCATTCTAAGAAAGATAATGGAAAGAAAATGAAGCAATAAATACCTTCTGTGGCAACACAAGGTAGTCACGCTTTTCTACAACACAACAGTTCACGGGAAAATAAATGCATCGGAAACCTCTGAGTTTGCAGTTACTTATTCTGAAATGCTAAATTTTGAAAGCAAAGTTAAATGTAGTTGCTTGTCAAATAAATGACTGACTGTAAGTGAAATTTTGTTACGTAAAAAAATGACTTTCCGTAACCTCAGCGTAACACAATGCATATTTCGAAAAAGCTAGCAAATTTACTTTTATTTATTGAAAGATTGAATTGATTTCACCTTAAACAATTCAGTAACTAATTTACTTTTAACATAAGAACAATGAAATACGTACTAGGCTAGCAGAAGTCACTTGCTAAGCTAAATACGGATTAAATATAATTGCATACTCTTAATTTGTGCTGTATCCCCAGTAATTAGATTTGCCAGTGAAATTTTACGTTACTCTAAGTGAGTGAAGAAAACACTCAAAACTGCAAACTAGTTAAGACTCTGTTATGCAATACAGGAATGAAGGAGGAAGAAAAATTTACACTGAAACTGGTTATTAGCAAGCAAACAAAACTGGCAGTAAGTAGTTTTTATATTTTTACGACACTGTGATTGAATGGGAAGGAAAGAGACCCTACGTGGTAATAACAAAACAACAAAATTTCCCTACAAGTTTTAACGTCTGCAGGTTAGTATTCAAGGAAGTTATTAAAGTTTGCTACAGAAATGCCACTGAGTAATGCCTGTACAATATTATACTTTCTCAGTTGACAGTTTTACGATGTTGCAGTTGTGAGGACGAAGAATGTAGCAGACGAAAATGCTAAGCTGCTGCTGCTGCTGCTGCTACTACTACTACTGGTGCTAGTTGAGAACCACCAGACTCCAGAGGTACGGGTAATTATGGGGCAGGCAATGGTTAAAACTACAGCTTCCTCCGCTTGTCCACTCCAAACGTGCTCTCAGTATTCGCTGGTTAATAACGTGGGTGCATCTACATTGGGCCATCATTGCTGTACACCACGTCTACAGGAGGGCCAAAGAAACACTTCTGCACTCTTTCACGACTCGAGCTGCTGCGTGTTCTCTCTGCTCGCAGTGCGACAGACTCCCCATACGCAGAGATAAACAACAGCGGAGCTACTGCCACTTTGTCGTTGCTATCGATATATTTAAACATTACCCAGCATTTCACAATATATCCGTTATAATTACAATCAATTATATAAGTTCATAAACAAATAAACTATTACATCATTTTCCGAGTGCATCGGTATTCACTAACATAATACATGGTATAAAAGGAGTTTTTAAAACATACAATATATATAATTACAAATGATACATTTACCAAGGCTACCTTTATAGACATAGGTCGTGGCCTGGGTTTTTCTTTCATTTCGGTTGCTTTCAGAACATTTGCTTTGTAATCTAAATTTCTCGTAACACTCTTTGCAAATTCGTTGATGACCATCTGCTCCAAGAAATAAATTTGGAATAAATTTTGAAAATAGCAATAATAATCAAGCTTTTACTGCATATTCTTTTTCAGATTAATCAATATTTGACTGATAAAAGTGTTACATACATCTAAGTGTTTCGCCGTCGCCAAGGTAGCCCCTGCGGGCCGGCAACACACACAACAGGATTGGACCGAGGTTGCCTATGCCCAAAGGCGTAAGCAAAGGTAAAAATCGGCTGTTTTGGAAACAGACATTCAGCGTACTACTTCCTGCAGAGAGAGAGAGAGAGAGAGAGAGAGAGAGAGAGAGAGAGAGAGAGAGAGAAAGTGTGTGTGTTCGAGATGGTCTGCAGGAAGTACTACTACACCAACATCTGATTGACTGGCCAATACTATTTGAAGGCTAGAACCAGCACCGCACGCCAATTCCCGCCGAATACCGACCTCAAGGACGCCTCCACGGAAAACTGCGTCTTCGCTATCGGAATAGGTTGGCTCTGAGCACTATGCGACTTAACTTCTGAGGTCATCAGTCGCCTAGAACTTAGAACTAATTAAGCCTAACTAACCTAAGGACATCACACACATCCATGCTAGAGGCAGGATTCGAACGTGCGACCTTAGCGGTCACGCGGTTCCAGACTGAAGCGCCTTTAACCGCACGGCCACACCGGCCGGCATCGGAATAGGACTTGGAATTAAGTGTATGTGTGTTACAACGGACTCTTGTGGGAAACTTAAAAGTTATCTTTTGTTGCCTCTAGTAGGAAATTCTTACTGGCTTTGTGATTGTGACTTTTCGTTGTTATTCAGTAATTTCCTTGTAGATTCACGTAAATAAAAGTTGTGTTGTAACAAACGTTCGAATTGTCAGTTACAACACTAACAGCTTTCCAGAATTAGGAGAAGCTGAACTGTAAGCGTAAATGGTCCATTATAAACGAATTTAAATTTTGTGATCTTATTAACAATATCGCTCGATTTCTCGTTCGCTTTAACGAGAACGAGGTCACCCGTTGCGTATCTAGCAAATCGTGCTTTCGCGTAATGACGCAATATTCACACCTCGGCTTTCTTCTTCATTACTTCTCGAGACGTTCTTTCTTCTAATAAATCGAATAATTTTCCAGACATAGCACGTATCTCTGCCCCGGTATCAATTAAAACGTGCCTCTATAGGCCGTGCAAGTCGGCGGTCACTATTATTTGTGTACACTTGGCTGAGTCTAGTTCTTGGTTTTTCCATAACAAGTCCTCATGTACATCAAGGTTTCCAGAAAAATCTGTCCTGTCTGATACCGACAGCGGTTTATCTGATGTTTTTCTTAATTTTATCTTCTTGTATTCTTAATTTCTATCGTGCAGTCCTACGGTTGTTGAGGCCATTTTGACCCAACAATGTAACCTATTTAATAACTTCTTCGATTAACAAACCTTGTATTACCAAAAATTCGCTAACAGCCAAGTTAGGTAATTTTCTTCGTAAAGATGGCTATCATCTTGTAAATAGCTTGAAGGAATGTACTCTGTTTTTGCTTGAAATTCTTCTCCCGAACTCACGCAACCCAGCACCTCTCATCTGATTGTATGACGCTAATACTCAAAACCGCAAATTAGTTAAGACTCTGTTATGCGATACAGGAATGCATTAGGCAGTAAACTTTACATTGAAACTGATCATTAGCAAAGATAATGTTACTTTAAATCCGTCTTGATTGCAAATTTTTTTTATTTGTGACGTAGCATGTGAAAGTTGCTGAATTGGACGGGTTACTCCTGTAACTTAAATATCAGATCTGAAGATGGTTCTGAATGAACCGAAACCGGTCATATGAATAATAAAAAAATTTGCAATCAAGACGGATTTAAAGTAACATTATAAAATCACTGATTGCTGTTATCCCATAAGACATTATGTCTGTTTTTGCATTAGCAAAGAAACAAAATTGGCAGTAAATAGTTCATCAGCTTTCATATTTTTACGTCACTCGGTGATGGCATGGAAAGGAAAAGCACACTGCTTCGTAATAGTGACTGATGACAATGATAACAAAAGTGCTCTACAAGTTTTAACTGCTGCAGGTTACTATTCAAGGAAGTTAGTCGTTAAAGTTTGTTAAAGGAACGCCTATACAATATTAGTGATACTTCGCCAGTGGACAGTGTTACGATGTTGTAGCCGTGCGGACGACGGAGAATGTAGCAGACGACAGTTCTGAGCAGTTGGTTGAGAAGCACGAGTATTCTCCAGAGCCACGGATAATTATGGGACAGGCAATAGAATGGCAGTTTCTTCCGCTTGACCACTCCAACCGTGCTCTTAATGCTCGCTGGTTAATGACGTAGGTGCGCATACATTGGAGCGATCATAACTGCACACCGCGTTTGCGGGACGCCCAACAAACACCCCTGTACTCTTTGAAGACTCAAGCTGCTGCCTGCTCTCTCTACTCGCAGCGCGGCAGAGAAACTCCATACGCAAAGATAAGCAAAGGCACTGCTACAGCCAGTTCGTCGTTACTATCGACACATGTCCCTTGACGATTATCCAGCAGTCTACAATACTTGCATTATAAATATCTCAATTACGTTATGTTCACAAGTAAATAAGCTATTACATCCATTAAATATTCTATATAGTTTCTGTATTAAAGCTCACAGCTTCAGAATTATATTCAGAATATTAATTCAGTATACTGAAATTTATCAACGGATATGAAACGGCAAAAAATTTTGGGTGGTGCGGAAGGTATTTTACCTTCATTTTCGGTGTTTCAGACTCGCTAACACTTATTCAGTGTTAACAAAGTTCTGTTCTTCAGAAATGCTTGTCTTGCCATTGCCAGTGTATAATTTATATCCTCTTTAATTCCGACGTCATCAGTTATTTTGCTTCCCAGATAGCAAACTTCATCTACTACTTTAAGTGTCTGGTTTCCTAATGTATTTCCCTTAGCGTCAACTGATTTAATTCGTCTTAATTCCATCATCATTGGTTTGCTTTTGCCGATGTTCATCTTGTACTTTCCTTTCAAGTCACTGTCCATTCCGTTCAACTGCTCTTCTAAGTCATTTTCTGTCTGCGACGAGTATAATGTCATCGGCAAACCTTGCAGTTTTTCAAGTTTGTTTGTGTGGCCTTCCTCCGAAGGAAGCATATAAACACTTGTTTTGTAAATAAAACTGCCTTTTCCTGCTGCTAGTTATTTATTTATCCCATACGCGTTTCGCATTCTCCTATTCTATGGCGTCATCAGTGGGATCTATAACGATATAGTTTTCTTAGTTTCAGATTATCAAACAGTTCACTTTGCAATTTTTTTGTAAAAAGTAATTACTTACGATTTGCTGGTCTGCGTTTCCTCACATCTGGTCTGGAGATCGCACTACCACTTCTTTAAAAACTGGCTCTGAGCACTATGGGACTTAACTTCTGAGGTCATCAGTCCCCTAGAACTTAGAACTACTTAAACTCAACTAACCTAAGGACATCACACACATCCTCACTTTTTTCACTGCCGTATAATCACATCTTTGTGTTCTCGCCTTCCACACACTTTCATCATATTTCTCACTCTTTTTTGTGGTGGACTATTGTTCTTTTGTCACTCGATACATCTGTTTCTTCGTACACTGTTTTTCACAACGTAAATATTGCTACTCCATTACGAGTTTTATCTTCTTTGGAATGTTTACCTATTTGTTGCCAACGTAACGAAGTGTATGTTCGAGACTAAAAAGACACATAAAAATGTAAAATTCGCCATTGAAAGAGAACAGAACAACCAAATTAACTTTCTGCATATAACAATTAACAAACAAAACAATAAGCATATGTTTGAAATTTACCGTAAACGCAGAGCAACGGACATTATCATTCCCCAAACAACCCACACGCACAAAAGCAAGCAGCATTTCGACACATGCTCCATAGACTCAACACAGTACCACTCACCAATATTGCATCGCTGCAAGTACCGTAAATACCCGTATGACTGCATTAAGACGTTCATGGCGCCGATTTTCATAACGGGGTCATGTTTTGTGAATGGGCACGTCAAAAAATGCAAACGACTCCCAAGTTCTTTGCCGAGTTATTTTCCCATGAGTCTACATTCACATACCATGTAGCGTCAACCGGTGTCACATGCATCAGTGGAGTGTCGACAAGGCTATATGCCTGAATGCTTAATAAAAGCATACGTTTGTCAAGAGTCAACTGTTGCTGTGTTATCGAACCATCTAAAACTATTACTTTACAAAGCAAATGTGGATAAGTATGTTTGCTTTTTCTAATGGTTACGTGATTCGTAATTCTTCAGTGATGAACACTGTTTTGAAGTTTTACTGCTGATTTTGACATAGGTGGGCAAGTGAATGCATAGTATTTCCTGATATTGAGTTTCTCCTAATGTAATGACGTAGTTTAAAAGGATATTCAGTAGTGGTAACTTATGTGGCTATCACCTCTAATTAATATGGCAGGGCGCACAGGGAACTGAGGGAGGGGGGAGGGATAGCCGTACGTGGAGAGATGTGTCAAACAAGTCATCGTTCTGTGGCTCCCACATGTAGCAATGTACACAAATATTATGTAAACACTGATTTACGTTAGGCTGTTAGATACAAGTCGTGAAAAGAAAATTAGTACACCTTGAAAGACGACGTTCATGTTGATACGATGATGGCATATTACCCCCATATGTTTCAACTTCGAGCACTTACAGACAGCGTAGTAGCATAGCTACCAGAGCATAGATTGTGTCCATCCTTCAAAAGGGGATACTCACAGCCAGAAGACTCAGTGTGGTCCAAACGTGTGAAGCGAGCGCTTGTGCTTCCCACAGCCATCTGGAGAACTGCCACCGAGTTGAACCTGCTGCGTCATTTACGCAGGGATGCTGGTTTCAGTGGTCATGTGAACATTCTCACACATACAGGCGAAGGTCTGAACGTCCGCCCAGCACAGACGCCTACCTGGATCGTTGTATTGTAAGGGCAGAAGTGGCAGATCGTACACCTACCACAGAGTAGGTAGGAGGTTTTCTGAGCGCAGACGAGTGAACGCGAACAGTTGAGAACTGATTATTAGCAGTAACACTATGGGTACCAACACCTCTAGCCTGCCTTCTACTCACGCCCAGCATCTACGTGCATGGCTCGACTGGATGTTGGAATGGCACGCCGTGATCTTCAGTGATGAAACCAGATTGAGCCTACATCAAGCGATGGTTGTATGCCTACATAAAGCAGAACTGGTGAGTGTTGTCTCTAGAGTGCACTCGCCCAAGACATTCTCGCCCCACCCCAGGGCTTATGATATGGGGTGTGATAAGGCAGAACACTCGTTCGTTTCTGTAGAGAACGCTAACCAGCGCACAGTACATGCAGAGTGTTAGATCCGTTCTTTAACTGTTCTTGCAACAGGAAATTGATATGTTGTTTCAACGGAATAATCCTCGCCCTCACAGCTAGTGAAACTCAAAGTGCCCTGCAAGATGTGCAGCGACTACCCTGGCCATCAAGACGTCCGCACGTGTCTCCAGTCGAGCAAATGTGGAACGTGATGGGACGACAAGTTACTCGTGCGACCCGTCAATCAACAGATCTTACATAAATACGAGAACAGGTCGAACAGGCGTACCATAACGTTTCCACGACAGTAATCGCCTTCGTACAATCGACTGGATGCCAATGTCAGCGCCTGCATTGCCGCCTGTAGAGGATATACCATTTACTAGTACGAGTGTTTCCGCATAGGTCGATACCTGGTACCTCAGAACAGGGTATGCTATTGACCTCTGAATGTAATCATTTCATGAATTCAGTATGCACTGTTGCAATAAATCCAGAGTGAATTGGGAACCTATAAAAAGGATATACTAATTTTTTTCGGCAGTTTGTATATAAACATGTAACTGTTACAAAACAGTGTGGAAAATGAATTTCTAAGCCACAGCGTATAACAGCCGGCTTTACTCTAGCTATGAAGCTCGAACATAATGTACGAGGGTTGTTCAATAAGTAATGCCCCCCTATTTTTTCTCAGGTCATATTTGTTGTTAAAAGTCAGAATTTGGTAACAACATACATCATGTCTTGTCCACGTTCTATTTTTCTACGTAGTATACATCACGTTCTAAGGCGGTACGCCAACGTTGTGGAAGTGCATGTATTCCCTGGTGGTAACAGCTCTTGTCCTGAAGGCGTAGTCATGTTTTCTCTGCATGACTGACACTTTCGTCATATTCAAAGTGTGTTCCCCGTAGATAATCATTAAGTGACACAAAGAGATGGAAGGTGGAGGGTGGAGGGTGGATGAAGCAATGATGTCAAACCCAATTTGGTGATGTGCTCCCAGGTTGTCAGACTTGTGTGTGGGCGTGCATTATCGTGTTGGAGTAATATTTCGTTTGGATCCTTGTCCGATCGAACACGTCGGAAACGGTTCTTTACTCAGTCTTCACGTATGCCTCTGAATTGATGGTTGACCCTCTTGGCATCACATCCACGAGAATGACACCATCACAATCCCAGAAGACTGTCACCATGTCTTTTCCGGCAGAGAGTGTTGTCTTGAATTTCTTCTTTTGTGATGAATCAGGATGATGCCACTCCATGCATTGCCTTTTTGTTTCCGGTGCAAAGTGGTGCACCGATTTCGTCCCACGTAACTATCCGTGACAGAAAGGCCTCTCTGTCGGTCTCAAAACGCTCCAACAATTCAGATGAAATGGCCGTTCTTTGAATCTCGTGGTCCGCTGTGAGCATTCGTGGAACCAATCGTGATCACCTCTTTGAATATCCGAGAGTCTCGATCACTGCAGACGTTCTTCCAATGCTGACCGACAAGTGCAGAGCCAGCTGTCGAGTTGTGATGCGCCTGTTAGCACTAATAATGGCTTCCACACGATTCAGCATGCCTGGAGCAGTGTCTGTGACAAGGCGTCGGGAGCGCGGCTGATCATGGAGCTCTGTTTCTGCAATTCCTGAGGTTGTAACTTTCTTTACCCATTGCCCAACTCTACCCCCATCAACTGCAGCATCGCCATACACTGCACACAAATGTTTATGAATGTTCAACACCGTTTCTTTTTCTGCACACAAGAATTCAATAACAGTACGCTGCTTGTAACGTGAGTCGTTTGTAGACGCCATTTTGACGCTGTACTATGGTTCTGCCATTTACCAGAACGGTTAGAAACTTCACTGGAGTATAGAACAAGCATCATATGTGAAGCACAAACAATGACGTTTGTCTGTTTATTAATGGTTGTTTAAAAAAAAATCTGGAGCATTACTTATTGAGCGACCCTCGTATTAAAAAGGCAGGAATAACGCCGACCCGAACAACTTCACTAGTGACGCTGTCATTATTGTAATCTTCAGCTCTCCGCCGAGAATATCTGGTTTATGAACTGAAAATGTAGGGGGCGGATACTTACTTCCATCATGCACATATACTGCTGCAACTTTCCGTCGCCTCCAAAGTATACGTGTCGGAGACTGCCTTACTCGTTCGTGCTCCGCAACATCAGCAGCTCCTTTAAATTGCATTTGATTTTCGTTTGAGTTTTATCCCGATTATCAGGTTACTTTTAGCAAGAGACTGAGCAAGCTGAAACACCGATCTCCTTCTTGTATCATCACTGTCTTCTAACCATGCAAATTATACAATATCCTACTATAACTGATATTACGGACTGCAGATACAATTGAAGCATTCCCATGAAGAGCTTCCGTACTGTCCCACGAGCTGTCACGTGGGAGAGATATATCCACGAAACACGTAGTCGTTATATTACGGAAGCCTCAACATAACCAGAATATCACGTCACAGTATCACTAAACAAACTAATTGTTATTTTTGTACAGCTCTCAATGTAATTTCCCTCAATTATAAAGAAGAATTGTCTTTGTAACGAGGTAACGTTTTGCACACTCTGCTCAATAATTATTTGCTGTATATCCTTACAAAGTTATTATAATGGTAAGATGTATCACCTATTTAATATGGTGGAAGCTGCATGATATCTCTAGCGAGTGATAATATACGTAAAATTAATTATAGTGACAAAGAGGTCGCTGTAGGAAGTATATTAGTTCAGGTCTGACAAGGATGATGGAAAGAATGTGTTGGTTTTTGTTGAGAAAACCATGTCCATGGTTGTTTAGCACCAATTACGAAATTCATGTAATATACCGGGTGATCAAAAAGTCAGTATAAATTTCAAAACTTAATAAACCACGGAATAATGTCGATAGAGAGGTAAAAATTGACACACATGCTTGGAATGACGTGGGGTCTTATTAGAACAAAAAAAAAAGTATTGCTAGTCCCCTGAAAGATCTCTTGAGCGCGTCGTTTGGTGATGATCGTGTGCTCAACCGCCACTTTCGTCATGCTTAGCCTCCCAGGTCCCCAGACCTCAGTCCGTGCGATTATTGGCTTTGCGGCTACCTGAAGTCGCAAGTGTATCATGATCGGTCGACATCTCTAGGGATGCTGAAAGACAACATCCGACGCCAGTGCCTCACCATAACTCCGGACATGCTTTACCGTGCTGTTCATAACATTATTCCTCGACTACAGCTATTGTTGAGGAATGATGGTGGACATATTGAGCATTTCCTGTAAAGAACATCATCTTTGCTGTGTCTTACTTTGTTATGCTAATTGTTGCTATTTTGATCAGATGAAGAGCCATTTGTCGGACATTTTATGAATGTTTGTACTTGTTTGGTTCTAATGAAACCCCATATCATTCCAAGCATGTGTGTCAATTTGTACCTCTCTATCTACATTATTTCGTGATTTATTCAGTTTTCAAATTTATACTGACTATTTGGTCGCCCAGTATAATACCTCTTCTCTTTAGTTGATGAGTAAATGTACTTTGTTTTATTTGATTAGTAAGAAGAGAAGAGGGAATTATCTTAATGAAGGGAGCGGGTTTAAAATGCGGCGCCTTGACACGGTTCGTGCGGCTCCCCCCGTAGGAGGTTCGAGTCCTCCCTTGGGCATGGGTTTGTGTGTTGTCCTTAGCGAAAGTTAATGTAAGTTAGATTAAGTAGTATGTAAGCCTAAGGACCGATGACTTCAGTAGTTTGGTCCAGAGGAACTTACCTCAGATCTCAATATTTCCAAAGAGCGGCGCAGTCTGTGATTGTTGGTCCGCTACTAAGGCCAGTATTATACTATCAAATTTCTTTGTCCAATATCTTTGTCAAATATCTTTGTTAAGAAATTAGATGGTGTAATAGGGAACTTTGTCAAATGTCGTGAAATATTTGATCAAATCTAGGTCCTCGCTGTAGATTTGATCAAAGAAGTCTCTTGTCTTCTGTTCACTGTAATGTGACATGTTACCACGTGGAGCGCTAGCATCGCTGCAGCGTTCTGTCATCTGTAGTGGTTTTATAAACATTGCCATTAAATACAATTGTTGTGTGCCGACAACTAGAAAATTAATTGAGATGTATGAAACTGATGAGGCGATTTGCAATGTGAGGCACCATGAACACAAAAATAGATTAAGAAGATTGGGGACCTAACCTAACCTAACCTAACTCTCTCCTATAGCAAGGAATTGGGGTGTTACAGTGAGCCTGTCTTTTGCATATATAGCAGTTCTTAAGTGAGTATTGTGCTTTGTCATATGAGGATACACTTCACTGAGCACAAACAGAAATGTATGCTCATTCATTCTTAAGTAACTGATGTACGACTAGACGTCCTCCACTACATACTCAAGTAACAGGTTTTGTTGAATGCTTTTATGGTGTCGTAAAACCCACGGCTTCATCCAGGTACGTTTCCTTTTTTGCCCCCGCTTCTCTTCCGCACGTGCACACAGTGCAGTTATGCTACATGCAACTACTGCGGTTAATAACAAGTTATTGTTGTCAGCCATCTTGAACTTTGACAAAAAAATATGATGACAGTGTAATATCCCTTTTCAGCGCCACGTCAAAGATCTTTGTCAAATATATTTGACGAATATTTGATCACACCTTTGATCAAATCTTTGACAAAGAAATTTGATAGTGTAATACCAGCCTAAGCGAGTGATGCATCACCATACAAAGATATGTAAGTATTTCAACGCAACTACTAGCGTGGAACGGTAAGGTTGCTTTAAGTGGATCGGACTTCGGAAACCAAACTTAGAAAAAAACATTTTTTTTTTTTTATTAATCACGTAATAAGTATTTACGACAGCGGCAATGGGGGCCAATCAATAGCATCACCATATTATTAACACCAACGTCGCTTCCGCTCTCCGATTACAATCCTGTAAAATACACTCAAAAACAAGGTTAGGGCAGGAAATATTAGTAGTATGAAACAGTAAATTAAGCTTACAATTATGGGTTATTAATTTAAGTTGTACATCGAATAATGATTTCGCCACAGAGAATGGAGAGCCGGCAAGAAGTACGTGGTACGAAAGAATGTCAGCGGGAGCTGTCCATTGTTTTAAAACAGAAACACAGCGAAAATATTTCGCAGAGGTAGTAATTTCTGTTTTGCTTCAGATCTCGGAAAGCTATGGATTTTCCTTTATGATGTTTTATTACAAACATTTTTATTTTAGTGGTTAATAAAGGAATTCACTCTGGTTCATTTACCTCTACTGGTAGAAGTGCAATCTCGTAGCACACTAAAATCGAAATTTGATCACTATACTGACAATGGACTTTGAAGCACGCTTTGTAAACCGTTTGTATGGAATTCGTTGATGAAGAAAACAGTAATTTGGCTGACAACTGGGCCTGTGGGCAGAAAGTACTTCAGGCTCCACGTCACAGTGATGCAATAGATTGATAAATGTTGTCTCTAAATTGTCCCGAGCGCTGATCAACCTTTATTCAGAACAAAAAGAATCCAAACGTAGGCGGGTGGCAATCACAAGCAGCCTTTTTGGAGTTTGTGTATTTGTTCGCAGAGATGCTATCGGAACGAGAGCGAATCGATTAGCAGAAGTAAATACAATTAATTTCGACGAGTGTTTTTCGTTCGGCTGAAAACATACGTAATGAAACGCCATTCTCAACTGAAAGCGGCTCTCAGCTTTAAGCCTGTGGGTAAGCTGTGTAGGGTGCACACTACGCTTTTGACCGACGCACTGCGCCTCATTCATTCCAAATATTCTGCAGGAGCGAAATTTTCCGACTCCTGTTTTAGCAAATATGTTGAAAGATATAGTGACCATTTTTATGGAAATTTTAGAAAACCACTGAATTATTTTAAAACGTTTCTACAACTTAAGATAATTGTAAATGTTTAAACGCAAAAGCAGACACAACATCAAGATTAAGAGAAAAGTCAGAAATAGGAAATGGGGATAAAAACAGTAAAATGAAAACAAAACCCGTTACTACTTTTCTTTATTTCTTAAGAACAAAATAAAATTGATCTCTGAATTGTCAAATAGCTTTAAGCTGTATATCAGATTCTCCTTAATCACATTAATTATTTTATTTAAGTTGGTGTTTTCTAGTACCAAAGACCACAGCTACTTCATTGAAATATGTTTCAGGTAAGAATGCGTACATACCATCTGTAGATTCATTTTGAGAGGGAATAACAAATTTACGAAGTGTATCACTCAAACAAATACTCTGCATCACTTTCAATTGAACGACTTTTGATACTCGTAGCTACGAAAGGAACACTTATCAGATGTTTTGGAAACACATCCTGGTTAGCGTATACATAGTATTATTCATTCGAAAAAGTGGCCCTCATAAAGCAAGGTACCAGCTTCAGGTACTCTACACTTCAGAAGCAACTGTTGAGGTTGTATGGGAAAACTGTAGAAAGGGTTGTTGTTAACTTTCTCCGTCGAAACTACGTAGCATACAGAGGAACAGTGTAAGAATTTATAGGAATATTTCAATGTCAATTTCTTGTGTTAAATATTCAGAAAAACTAAATTCTTGATGACATTTACTAGAATAACTGTTAATGACACGTTACACTTATTTAAATAAGCAAAGGAAAACCACATAGCTCAATTCGTGAGACAAGATAATACATTTAATTTATATTTAATTAAAATACTGTAAGTTAAACATCTTATCTTAGTACAAACTGTGGACAACTGTTTCAGTGGGAATTCTCTCCAGGTCCAGGGTGAAGGCTATGTAATTAAAGTAGAAACTCTTACGCAAATAAAATTCGCAGTAGTAGGTATGAAATGATTGAAGCAGCCGCTACTGGGCAGCTCTTATTTGTCAGTCTTATAGGTTACAATAGCCAATTAGTTGGCTTCATTAGCCCTCCTAGCGCTCCACGTAATGTGTAAACAAACAACTCGGCGTGTTTCCAGTTTTTTGTATAGGTGGCCTACGTGATCGACACTGAGATGACACAGACAAATGAGCTGTTTACGTATCTACAAGAGCGCTGCAGGGATGTACACACACTGGCAGTGTGACGTAGTGATGACAAACGGTGACCAGTCATGAGCTGTCTACGGGCTGTGAATGTCCACCAAAACAACAGCCACGACTGTCAATTGTTCCTCACGCACACAATGGGGGATTCCGTCGAAATCTCAATTTTACCCGATTTGAGGCGGCAGTTAAACCGAAAATGGTTTATAGAAGCATATCGTCCGAGAAACTTCGATCTCATATGTTACATTTTTGAGTGGAGGGACTGAGCTGAGTGTGTTAAAGGTGTCGCAATTCTTACGATATTAGTGCTTAGGAAGAAAAACAATAAATGTGTTTCACGAAGTGCGTTCAGTTTAAGGTAAAACTATAATTTATTACGTTTCGTCGAGTTATATTCTCAAACGCACCAACAACAAACACGTGATTTAGTCGTAGAAAATTTACAGCACGTTAATGCGCTTTTTCAGCTCTCAGAGGTGCAACTGTTATTTTAATGTATGCAGTTCGTACTTCACAGTTTGCAATGGGCATAATTCGGGTGAATTTATCTACTTTTTCCCATACAGTAAAGCTTTCCACAAAAGTTTAAAAAATGTTAATCATAGAGAGGAACCTTATGGGCTCATAAACCTACGGCGATTTATCTTTAATGTGATACACCAACTGAAGGAAATAATGCAGAGGTAGTCTGAAATGTAACAGAGCGAGTTCAGTCTTGTGGCCAATGCAACATATCACACCAGCAATGGTAGTTCTTTGTGCACGAATGTCACGTAAAACTTCTCAGCAGGAAAATTCTGTAGAATTACTGGGCTAGTTCACCTATTGTCAACAGTATTTATTTTCCTTCATCAAATTGTAAGTTTGCCATGTACACTTACACGTAGATTGGGCGGTACACTGTTTTCTCGTCGACAGTGTTCTGTGGAGTACCACACAGTTGGTGTAGGCTCTGAGCGTTTTCGCTTTATGAAAAGATGGTTTAAAAGTTCTGAGTTAAGAGCGTGGATAAGTTTGAATAAACGATTAGCTATTTGTGTTCGTACTACACTTTAGGCTTACGAGACAAACGCGTAATGAGCATCCGAGTATTACGCAGTGATCTGCATTTGGTGAAGGTTTAGTAGTTCCTTGACACGAATTTTACTGGGAAGTAAGAAATATCGTGGAAATATTGTGGGTATTTTGCAGCATCTGTCAACACCTGGTTTCTTTGGGATTGGAATTATTATATTCTTCCTGAAGTCTGAGGGTATTTCGCCAGTCTCATACATATTGCTCCCCAGGTGGTAGAGTTTTGTCAGGGCTGGATCTCCCAAGTTTGTCAGTAGTTCTAATGGAATGTTGTCTACTCCCGGCGCCTTGTTTCGACTTAGGTCTTTCAGTGCTCTGTCAGACTCTTCACGCAGTATCGTATCTCCCATTTCATCGTCATCTACACCCTCTTCCATTTCCATTACATTGTTCTCAAGTACATTGCCCTTGTATAGACCCTCTATATACTCCTTCCACCTTTCTGCTTTCCCTTCTTTGCTTAGAACTGGGTTTCCATCTGAGCTTTTCTCCAAAGGTCTCTTTAATTCTCCTGTAGGCAGTACCTATCTCACTCCTAGTGAGACATGGCTCTACATCGTTACATTTGTCCTCTAGCCATCCGTGCTTAGCCATTTTGCACTTCCTGTCGATCTTATTTTTGAGCCTTTTTTATTCCTTTTAGCCTGCTTCATTTACTGCACTTTTAAATTTTCTCCTTTCTTCAATTAAATTCATTATATCTTCTATTTATCCTATACCAGCCCCTGTCTTTTTACATTTTTGATCCTCTGCTGCCTTCACTATTTCATCCCTCAGAGCTACCCATTCTTCTTCTACTGTATTTCTTTCTCCCATTCCTGTCAATCGTTCCCTAATGCTCTCCCTGAAACTCTCTACAACCTCTGGTTCTGTCAGTTTATTCAGGTCCCTTCTCCTTAAATTCTTAACTATATGTTTTAATTTATTAACTATTCATAGAACTTTCTAGACATATTTAGTATATTTGGTCCATTGTACTCTCACCTGTATTTTACAAACAGCTCTGTATTACTTTTCACTCAAGTAATTTGAAGCTGCTAGATACACTTAGCACAGGTGATTTCTGTTTTACGCGCATATTTTACGCACACGCCTTTGTGAAACTTTACACAGTTTTCGCTGGTTTTGTTGTCTTTGCAGAGGCTGATTTGGCACTTTCTCCGCTTTCTAGGTGTTTTCAGACCCATGTCCTCTTCCTTTGCCTTATGTTGTTGCTCTTTCGTTCCTTTGAGTTCATTTGCCAGTTGAAGTATGAACATCTTCCTTTCCATTTACCTTGTTCGTTATTATGTTATAGATGACCCATGCATTTATTGTCGCCATATCCAGTATGTTGTAGAAGACATGCATTGGCCATCTGCTACATGCAACCTTCATAGTATGTTTACAGGTCATATGATCAGCCGTATCCACCCTGTACTTCATTGCATTGTAGAACATTACAGTTTCAGATCTTTTGTTTTCTTCCTTGCTTAATGCTACTTCAGCATGCCGCGTACTCAGAAGAATGGCGTCTCCGGCCATCCTGATTTAAGTTTTCCGTGATTTCCCTAAATCGCTTCAGGCAAATGCTGGGATGGTTCCATTGAAAGGGCACGGCCGATTTCCTTCCCCATCCTTCCCTCACCCGAGCTCACGCTCCGTCTCTAATGACCTCGTTGTCGACGGGACGTTAAATACTAATCTCCTCCTCCTCAGAAGAATGACATTTTTATTCTTCTTTCCTTGGTATACAGTCAAGGTGCAGTCTGTGTTGCCGCTATTGTGCAGTATTCTGGGGGAGTGTATTTCAGCGTTTGGCCTCCTTACTTCATCGGGGATTTCACGGTGGATCTTGTTCACTGTACCACCTAATGAAGTTTTCTTTTCTTTGACTTTTTTAGCAGCTTGATGAGACGTAAAGAAGTAGTCTGCGGTCACATTTCTTCCTTGATTTACGAATGGCCCATGAGACGCAGAACGACGTACTCTCCAAGTGGTTGTTTCTCTCTATGTGTGTCCGCTTTGCCGAGGTATGGGAAAGCATTACATATTTACTTTGTCGTTACATCAACAGCCAACCAGAATTTGAGACCATATTTCTCTGGTTTGTTGGAAACGAACTGAGTAAACCTGCATCTTGCTTTGCTTGTTAACAGTTTCTCATCAGTGGTTATATTTTCTGTAGGGCGGTAACAGCGAATACTGTTGTCAATGAAGTTTCCGCAAACGGACAAATCTGAGAAGCTGCTGAAATCTGTCCCTTGGCATAATGTCCTTGATAAAAGCAGGCCCCCATGAGTGCAACCAGAGATCATCCACAGACATACCTTTTGTGCACAGTACACCCCTAACATACATTATGGCTATCAGCTTCTCCAATTCCTCAAGTGACACAGTCCAGTCATCGTTTTTAGTACTTTTTGAGCATTTGATTCTGTGTATTTCTTCATGAGACGTAGCACTCATTCATAAAAAATAAGATATAAGGGACTGATGACAGAATTGGCAAGCATAAACAGTGAGTGGGACCTCCTCTCTCCTTCAGAACATTCACAGCGGACCACCTTCCAGAAGATCAATGATTTACAATCTCCCACACGGTTTCATCCCTTGCAGTCATCTTCTTAGACACTTCCAACTGTACTTGCTGTGGTGAAAGAGGTGATGATTGACGTATATCAGCATCTGAATCCTCTTCCACTAATCGCCCCTAATTCACATTGTCTGGATCTTCACTTTTGTCAGCTACATAATCATCATCCTCATCAGTTAAGTCAATTTCCGATTCAGCTTCAGAATTCTCTAAGAGATGTAACACTTCTTCATCAGACAGTCCACGCTGACGATACATGTTCGAAAACATGTTTCACAAACAAAGACTTTTTCAATGACACAACATAAGCTGTGGCGGAATGGAATGTATACGTGCCAACTCGCAACAATGGGGAGCAACTGCTCTGGGTTACTGCTCACTGTTGCCACGGTTTGTTGGATAATTTATTTATATTCATAAGTGAAATTACAGTGGTGTCAAATTGACCCCTTCCGCCGTTCTAGGTGTATTGAATGAAATGGCGAATGGAATAAAAATATTTTGTAAATACTAAAACATCTTCAGAAAGAAGAGAAAAAAGTAGAAAAAGTCATATAATTTCATTAACGAAGTAAATAAATTGGATACGACAATGAGCGAAAAACCTTTGACAGAGGTCATTTTGACCCTTTCCGCCGTTCTAGTGTTAAATAGTTCAACCTTCATTACAGTAAAACCTTGCAATAGTGATTCATTGGCAACAGACTCGTGCAGTCGGGACAATGTCCTACGATACGGTACGAAAGATCAGTTTTTGGATAATGTTTATTTAAGGGATTCAACCTTGTAAGTGTGCATCACTCTTCACTTGGGTGCGACAGAACTTCTACACTCTCTTGGAACTTTTCGCTCCAACGTCAACACCTGGCGGTGGCACATCATTATTACCTACCTCCCAACCACACGTAACCTGTAACGCAGAGGCTTCAGTTTCGTTTTACCCAGGAGTTCCAGACTCGTCGCACACGCCTGAACCCCGGTGTCCAACAATAAATTAGGCTGTGTACTGTCTATTACACCATTTAAGCGACATCTCACCTCTACATTTGTCTCCATAGCATTGAAACACATTGTCAACGCTGTCGGGAATATTTGCAGTTCCAACCGGTTACTTCGCTCTTACCCACTTACTTCTACAATTCTGTTCCCGACGTTCGGTCACTTCACACTTGTTACATTGTGGTTGGTGACAGTGCTTCGGAATGTGGCCTGGCTGCCTGCATCTATAACAGCTTACGACTGCCCTTTCACTACGTCCATCCTGATGGCGGCAGCCAAGTCTTTCGGATTTTCTATGCATACTCTCCTTGACATATCAGGTGGAAGCCGCTTAGGAAAGCATCCACTTATCTTTGTTCTGCTTCCTGAAGAATAACTCTGTTCTTCTCACCATTCCCTTATCCTGTTGAAAAAACTCTCCATTGATTCTTTTCACCTCCGTAACAATCCAGTCTGCTCCACGCGAAGGAACATCGTACTATTCTCTTTCATACAGTATAGTACGAGCGCTTTTCTACGCTGGTGGAATGTACGTGCATTTCTGACGTCCGAATGATGCATCATGTATGCCTTGCCTGGAGCCGGGTGGAGTGGCCGAGCGGTTCTAGGCGCTTCAGTCTGGAACCACGCGACCGCTACGGTCCCAGGTTCGATTCCTGCCTCGGGCATGGATATGTGTGATGTCCCCAGGTTAGTTAGGTTTAAGTAGTTCTAAGTTCTAGGGGACTGATGACCTCAGATGCTAAGTCCCATAGTGCTCAGAGCCATTTGAACCATTTTGAACCTTGCCTGGAAAAGGATTAGCCAAATTGGCAACAGTCGAGTCTAACGAAGCAGTGGATAAACTAGACAAAGCGTTACCCTCTCCCACTGCGGATAATTGCTTATGCATATGTGTTGCCCGCCTTCGAGGTATATGATCTTCCAACGACTGAACCAGTTCTTATGTATCTGCGTCTGACATTATGGATCCTTCAGCCACACACACACGCACACGCACACACACACACATACACACACACACACACACGCACACATACTCTTAGCCTGTCCGATTTACCTGAATGACGCTATTCCAGGACTTTGGATGGGAAGAGGAGGAGCAGGAGATGAACTTCATCGCCGGTGGCCTCCCAGGTCTCCAAACCTCACACCCTGTGTCTTTTATCTGTAGGATTACGTAAAAGACGGCCTTTTTATGCTGACACTCTTGGAAGTCTGCGACACCGTTTTGTTGAACTGTGAATTCGATAACGAAAGACCGTCTGCTTCGTGTGTGTCAGGAAATGAGGCACCGCCTTGATATTTGTCGTGTAGCCATGATAGTCGCATTGAATGCATAACAATTTAAACTTTTATCTTTTCAGGAACGTTGGAACTGTGTTTCTATCTTTCGTTGTTTGGAAGCAACAAATGTTGGAATTCTGCTACTTCTTTTTGAATAGCCTTGTATGTCCTCACACGGCCGCTCCAAGAGAGAGGTAAACACGTAAGCACAGTAGGTGGCCTCTGTCGAGTGTGATAGTCAACGGTGCGATCGTAATCGTTACAAGCAAACGCAAAACCTTAAGAACAGATGTGATACTGAAGAGTACGAAAAGACAACACAGATAATGAAAACTGTGGTGTCACCGCCGGACACCACACTTGCTAGATGGTAGCCTTTAAATCGGCCGCGGTCCGTTAGTATACGTCGGACCCGCGTGTCGCCACTATCGGTGATTGCAGACCGAGCGCCGTCACACGGCAGGTCTAGTCTAGAGAGACTCCGTAGCACTGGCCCCAGTTGTACAGCCGACTTTGCTAGCGATGGTTCACTGTCTACATACGCTCTCATTTGCAGAGACGACTGTTAAGCATAGCCTTCAGCTACGTCATTTGCTACGACCTAGCAAGGCGCCATATTTATTTCCTATAAGTAATAACTTCAAGAATGTATTCTGAACAAACAATATTGTGAATCATGTACCGTCAAGAGCGACGTTCATGATTAATGGATTAAAGTTAAGTATCAAACTAATTACGTCCGCTTTCTAATTCTAATTCCTTGTCATGTTCCAGACTTCACGTCAGTATAGTCCTTCCCTCCTCACGCCAGCCTGCGTGAGCTAAAACGCGAGCATTTCGGCCTCCACTAGTAACACGGTGTTGGCTCTTCTGCCAACACACGAAAACAATTAAAAAAACATAAGAATGAAGCTTAACAAAACAAACATGAACTACTCCATCGTCATTTAGCAGTTATGACAGAGTGTGAATAATTATACAATACAATTGCAAAGTGATTGCGTAAAAATATAAGTCATGAATGGCGTAATCACAAGAGTGGTATCATTATTGTACATGTAAAAGAGCTAAAGCAATCAAAGACGCGGGTTCTGTCGTATATTCTTAATACAGGGAGCTGTGTTAAACTTGCTAAAATTCCTGAATGAAATTTTCGCTCTGCAGCGGAGTGTGCGTTGATATGAAACTTCCTGGCAGATTAAAACTGTGTGCCGGACAGAGACTCGATCTCCGTACGTTTGCTTTTCGCAGACAAGTGCTGTACCGTCTGAGCTAACCAAGCATGACTAACGACCCCTCATCACAGCTTTTCTCCACCAGTGGCTCTTCTCCCACTACCCCGAATTCGAATCTCGGTCCGGCACACAGTTTTAATCTGCCAGGAAGTTGCTTGCTAAAATTATTTAGAATGGAAGAGGACAGTTGCCTGCTGTTGCACAAAGCCGTATCGTCGTGGGGCTGATAATGCCATACGAAACGTAATACAACGAATTGTAAAATGATTACTTACAATACAACGGAACCAGTAACTGTGCTCATTAAGCAGTTATAACAAACAACGCGTTGCCATTGAAGATATAAAAAAATACAAATAACAGAATTGGGTAGTTCTTGTCGTGTGTTTCTAAAAAATTAAAAGGCACCCGAGTTGCATTTGCTAGACGTCTGTACAATAAACAAACAGATGCCAAAGCTTACCCAAGACCGTACCGACATTAGATGAAATAGTAGCTGATTACACAAATGATTACGAAGTAATCGTATACAACATATCAAAAAACAGTAAATGTGTTCACCGAAAGTGGCCGTGAGCAATAAATAAGATCGATTACAAAGAAAACGTGTCGTCACTGAACATGTGGAAGACTGAAATAACTGAGGTGGATAATTTCAGTTTTATGTTGACAATTGAAACCTAGCTGTGTTGAACTTGCTACTATTATGCGCGATGGTATAAATCCCACTGGTTGCAGAGCTATATCATCACTAAATATGCTGTAGGTATGTCAGTGATGAATAAATATACAAGTGATTGAGACGTAAGACTTTAACTGATCGTTGCATCACCATTATGTCGAATAAAGGATGTAAAATTTTAAATACGAGATACCTACACATTATAAAAAAATGCAGACATTAGCGAGATATACAAATGAACGCTTACAAACGTTGCACAGTCAACGTTACGCGACTAAGAGCACCACTGCACAAAACAAGTAAGCATAAAACTTAATTCTAAACCATTAGTTGCAACGTCTCTGTACGTGGGTGAGAGTAAGTTCGCAATTCATAACACTGAGACCTAGATGCGAACGAAAATAAACAAGAGAACTTTAAGGGTTAAAAAAATGGCTCTGTGCGCTATAGGACTCAACATCTGAGTTATTCAGTCCCCTAGAACTTAGAACTACTTAAACCTATCTAACCTAAGCACATCACACACATCCATGCCCAAGGCAGGATTCGAACCTGCGACCGTAGCGGTAGCGCGGTTCAAGACTGAAACGCCTAGAACCGCTCGGCCACACCGGCGGGCGAACTTTAAGGGAAATGACTGTCTGACTCTACACCAGTGAAATATGTGCAACTCGTAATATTTACAAACACTGCAGAAAACACGATACCATCTCTCACTACAGCAAAAACAGTGGAAAATACCGGAAACTGCTTATGATGGTTTCTAGTGCTCATTAGTTCAGTGATTCTGAAATAAGATACTAGACTGAAACACCGATCAGGTAATGTGATGTTTTCCTAGCTGCACTATTCACTAGGTACAACACACTCCTGTTAGAATGAAAAGACGTTCTTTCGCATAATCTTTATAGAGTCTCACAGACTGTTACATACATCTACATCTACATCTACATCTACATTTATGCTCCGCAAGCCACCCAATGGTGTGTGGCGGAGGGCACTTTACGTGCCACTGTCATTACCTCCGTTTCCTGTTCCAGTCGCGTATGGTTCGCGGGAAGAACGACTGCCGGAAAGCCTCCTTGCGCGCTCGAATCTCTCTAATTTTACATTCGTGATCTCCTCGAGAGGTGTAAGTAGGGGGAAGCAATATATTCGATATATCATCCAGAAACACACCCTCTCGAAACTTGGACAGCAAGCTACACCGCGATGCAGAGCGCCTCTCTTGCAGAGTCTGTCACTTGAGTTTGCTAAACATATTCGTAACTCTATCACGCTTACCAAATAACCCTGTGACGAAACGCGCCGCTCTTCTTTGGATCTTCTCTATCTCCTCTGTCAACCCAACCTGGTACGGATCCCACACTGATGAGCAATTCTCAAGCATAGGTCGAACGAGTGTTTTGTAAGCCACCTCCTTTGTTGATGGACTACATTTGCTAAGGACGCTCCCAATGAATCTCAAACTGGCACCCGCCTTACCACCAATTAATTTTATATGATCATTCCACTTCAAGTCGTTCCGTACGCATACTCCCAGATATTTTACAGAAGTAACTGCTACCATTGTTTGTCCCGCTATCATATACTCATCCAATAAACGATCATTCTTTCTATGTATTCACATTATATTGCATTTGTCTATGCTAAGGGTCAGTTGCCACTCCCTGCACCAACTGCCTATCCGCTGCAGATCTAACTGCACTTCGCTACAATTGTCTAATGCTGCAACTTCGCTGTATACTACAGCATCATCCGTGAAAAGCCGCATGGAACTTCCGACACTATCTACGAGGTCATTTATATACACTCCTGGAAATTGAAATAAGAACACCGTGAATTCATTGTCCCAGGAAGAGGAAACTTTATTGACACATTCCTGGGGTCAGATACATCACATGATCACACTGACAGAACCACAGGCACATAGACACAGGCAACAGAGCATGCACAATGTCGGCACTAGTACAGTGTCTATCCACCTTTCGCAGCAATGCAGGCTGCTATTCTCCCATGGAGACGATCGTAGAGATGCTGGATGTAGTCCTGTGGAACGGCTTGCCATGCCATTTCCACCTGGCGCCTCAGTTGGACCAGCGTTCGTGCTGGACGTGCAGACCGCGTGAGACGACGCTTCATCCAGTCCCAAACATGCTCAATGGGGGACAGATCCGGAGATCTTGCTGGCCAGGGTAGTTGACTTACACCTTCTAGAGCACGTTGGGTGGCACGGGATACATGCGGACGTGCATTGTCCTGTTGGAACAGCAAGTTCCCTTGCCGTTCTAGAAATGGTAGAACGATGGGTTCGATGACGGTTTGGATGTACCGTGCACTATTCAGTGTCCCCTCGACGATCACCAGTGGTGTACGGCCAGTGTAGGAGATCGCTCCCCACACCATGATGCCGGGTGTTGGCGTGTGCCTCGGTCGTATGCAGTCCTGATTGTGGCGCTCACCTGCACGGCGCCAAACACGCATACGACCATCATTGGCACCAAGGCAGAAGCGACTCTCATCGCTGAAGACGACACGTCTCCATTCGTCCCTCCATTCACGCCTTTCGCGACACCACTGGAGGCGGGCTGCACGATGTTGGGGCGTGAGCGGAAGACGGCCTAACGGTGTGCGGGACCGTAGCCCAGCTCCATGGAGACGGTTGCGAATGGTCCTCGCCGATACCCCAGGAGCAACAGTGTCCCTAATTTGCTGGGAAGTGGCGGTGCGGTCCCCTACGGCACTGCATAGGATCCTACGGTCTTGGCGTGCATCCGTGCGTCGCTGCGGTTCGGTCCCAGGTCGACGGGCACGTGCACCTTCCGCCGACCACTGGCGACAACATCGATGTACTGTGGAGACCTCACGCCCCACGTGTTGAGCAATTCGGCGGTACGTCCACCCGGCCTCCCGCATGCCCACTATACGCCCTCGCTCAAAGTCCGTCAACTGCACATACGTTTCACGTCCACGCTGTCGCGGCATGCTACCAGTGTTAAAGACTGCGATGGAGCTCCGTATGCCACGGCAAACTGGCTGACACTGACGGCGGTGGTGCACAAATGCTGCGCAGCTAGCGCCATTCGACGGCCAACACCGCGGTTCCTGGTGTGTCCGCTGTGCCGTGCGTGTGATCATTGCGCGTACAGCCCTCTCGCAGTGTCCGGAGCAAGTATGGTGGGTCTGACACACCGGTGTCAATGTGATCTGTTTTCCATTTCCAGGAGTGTATATTGTGAAAAGCAGTGGTCCCATAACACTCCCCTGGGGCACGCCAGAGGTTACTTTAACGTCTGTAGACGTCTCTCCATTGATAACAACATGCTGTGTTCTGTTTGCTAAAAACTCTTCAATCCCGCCACACAGCTGGTCTGATATTCCGTAGGCTGTTACTTTGTTTATCAGGCGACAATGCGGAACTGTATCGAACGCCTTCCGGAAGTCAAGGAAAATGGCATCTACCTGTGAGCCTGTATTTTCTGAGTCTCATGAATAAATAAAGCGAGTTGGGTCTCACACGATCGCTGTTTCCGGAATCCATGTTGATTCCAACAGAGTAGATGCTGGGTTTCCAGAAATCACATGATACGCGATCAAAAAAACATGTTCTAAAATTCTACAACAGATCGATGTCAGAGATATAGGTCTGTAGTTTTGTGCATCTGCTCGACGACCCTTATTGAACACTGGGACTACCTGTGCTCTTTTCGATCATTAGGAACCTTCCGTTCCTCTAGAGATTTGCGGTACATGGCTGTTAGAACGGGGTCAAGTTCTTTCACGTGCTCTGTGTAGAATCGAATAGGTATCCCGTCAGGTCCAGTGGACTTTCCTCTGTTGAGTGATGCAGTTGCTTTTCTATTCCTTGGGCACTTATTTCGATGTCACCCATTTTTTCGTTTGTGAGAGGAACTGCAGTTCGGTCTTCCTCTGTGAAACAGCTTTTGAAAAAGGTGTTTAGTATTTCAGCTTCGCGCGTGTCATCCTCTATTTGAATGCCATTATACCTGTAGAACTAGTGGCATTACTGCCTCCACTGCAAGTCCGCTGGTCAGTACGTGGGCTGGGGCAGAGCTAGAGGTTACCCGGACTCCTGTGTAGTACAGTGCGAGCCCCCGCGGTGCTAATTAGCGCCGCTGCCGGGATTCTGGTAATCGCCGCCAGCAGCCGACCACTTGCCGGCCAGCCCGGCTGGCGGCCCCTCACTCCGCCGTACCACAGGTGGCGCAGATCCGCCCACCTGGCCAGGTCGGTATATGTAGCGGTAGCGTTGCGCTGCTGTGTGAGGTGTACCCACAACACTGAAAATTTACAAACATACTACACCTACAAATAATATGCTCAGGTCACTGTTCAGTGCACTTAATAACCATCCACAACTGCTCACTCGTAGGAAGATCAGTACCCAAGACCTGAATAGTTGCGCAATTGACACCAATACCAAAGAAACGAAATAGGAGTAATCCGCTTAATTATAAACCCATATACTAATAGTCAATATCAATTAAATTCTCTGACAGCCGTGTAACAGAGATGTTATTTTACATTACTGGCCATTAAAATTGCTACACCAAGAAGAAATGCAGATGATAAACGGGTATTCACTGGACAAATATATTATACTAGAACTGACATGTGATTACATTTTCACGCAGTTTGGGTGCATAGATCCTGAGAAATCAGTACCCAGAATAACCACCTCTGGCAGTAATAACGACCTTGATACGCCTGGGAATTGAGTCAAACAGAGCTTAGATGGCGTGTACAGGTACAGCTGCCTATTCAGCTTCAACACGATACCATAGTCCATCAAGAGTAGTGACTGGCGTATTGTGACGAGCCAGTTGCTCCGCCACCATTGACCAGATGTTTTCAGTTGGCGAGAGATCTGGAGAATGTGCTGGGCAAGGCAGCAGTCGAACATTTTCTGTATCCACGAAGGCCCGTACAGGACATGCAATATGCGGTCGTGCATTATCCTTCTGAAATGTAGGGTTTCGCAGGGATCGAATGATGGGTAGAGCCCGTTCGCAACACATCTGAAACGTAACGTCCACTGTTCAGAGTGCCGTCAGTGCCAACAAGAGTTGACCGAGACCTGTAACCAATGGCACCCCATACCATCACGCCGGGTGATACGCCAGTATGGCGATGACGAATACACGCTTCCAATGTGCATTCACCGCGATGTCGCCAAACACGGATGCGACCATCATGATTCTGTAAACAGAACCTGACGTTTTGCCATTCGTGCTCCCAGGTTTGTCGTTGAGTACACAACCGCAGGCGCTCCTGTCTGTGATGCAGCGTCATGGGCAACCGCAGCCATGGTCTCCGAGCTGATAGTCCATGCTGCTGCAAACGTCGTCGAACTGATTGTGCAGATGGTTTTTGTCTTGCAAACGTCCCCACCTGTTGACTCAGAGATCGAGACGTGGCTGCACGATCCGTTACAGCCTGTCATCTCAACTGCTAGTGATACGAGGCCGTTGGGATCCAGCACGGCGTTCCGTATTACCCTCCTGAACCCACCGATTCCATATTCTGCTAACAGTCATTGGATCTCGACCAGCGCGAGCAGCAATGTCGCAATACGATAAACCGCAATCGCGATAGGCTTTATCAAAGTCGTAAACGTGATGTTACGCATTTCTCCTCCTTACACGAGGCATCACAACAACGTTTCACCAGCAACGCTGGTCAACTGCTGTTTGTGTATGAGAAATCGTTCGGAAACTTTCCTCATGTCAGCACGTTGTAGGTGTCACCACCGGGGCCAGCCTTGTGTGAATGCTCTGAAAAGCTAATCATTTGCGTATCACAGCATCTCCTTGTTTAAATTTCGCGTCTGTAGCGCGTCATCTTCGTGGTGTAGCAATTTTAATGGGCAGCAGTGTATTTTATTTTGAAAGCTACCAGTCTCGGCATTCCACTATGCCATCTTCAGGCCCCATATGCATCTCTCCAAGTAAACGATAATGTCATATAGTGCCATTAAACCCTGTGTGTCACGAATTCATTCGTTTCAATAGTGCTTCATTAGAAGCCATCAGGCTATTTGTTGCTATCAAGTCTTGGAATGAAACACTAGTGAAACGATTGAATTCACGACTTCCAGGGTTTTATGGCACTATGTGACATTATCGTTTGTTTGGAGAGATAACTATTGGGCCTGAAGATGGCATAGTGGTATGCTGAAACTGGTAGCCTTCATAGTAAAACGACACTCATGCTCATAAATTAAGGATAATGCTAATACATGATGAAACAACGCTCTGATGGGCGGTTTGCGAATTTAAATCACCTCGGGGTATGACCAAGCCGTGCATTTGAGCTGCGGTCGTCGCATGGTGGCGCTGGCAGAAGTCCACATACGCAGAAGTGTGTTGGTGCATCTAAGAGTACGGTGCAGCGAGTAAGTGTGCAGACGTTTTCAGACGTGCTAATGGCGACTGTGTGTTGCAAATGGCTCAAAGAACACATATTGATGACTTTATGAGGGGTAGAATGCTAGGGCGACTGGAGGCTGGTCAAACACAGCAGGTCGTAGAACAGCCCCTCTGTGCGCCACAAAGTGGGATCTCAAGATTATGGCGACGATTCCAGCAGACAGGAAACGTGTCCAGGCGCTACAGTATGGAACGCCCACAGTGTACAACACCACAAGAAGACCAATATCTCACCATCAGTGCCCGCAGACGGCCATGGAGTACTGAAGGTAACCTTGCTCGGGACCTTACAACAGCAACTGGAACAGTTGTCTCCAGACCCAGTCTGCAGACGGCTGAACAGACATGGTTTATTCGCCCGGAGACCTGTAAGGTGTATTCCACTGACCCCTGGTCACAGGAGAGCCCGTAAAGCCTACTGTCAAGAACACAGTACATGTTTATTGGAACAGTGGTCCCAGGTTATGTACACAGACTAGTCCAGGTATAGTCTGAACAGTGATTTTCGCCGGGTTTTCATCTGGCGTGAACCAGGAACCAGATACCAACCCCCTAAGGTCCTTGAAAGGGACGTGTACGGCGGCCGTGGTTTGATGGTATGGAGTGGAATTATGATTGGTGTATGTACACCACTGCATGTCTTTGACAGAGGAACTGTAACAGGTCAGGTGTATCAGGACGTCATTTTGCACCAGTATGTCCGCCTTTTCAGGGGTGCAGTGGGGTCCGCCTTCCTCGTGGTGGATGATAACGCACGGCCCAATCGAGCTGCCATCGTGGAGGAGTACTTTGAAACAGAAGATATCAGGCGAATGGAGTGGCCTGCCTGTTCTCCAGACCTAAACCCCATCGAGCACGTCTGGGATGCTCTCGGTCGACGTATCGCTGCACGTCTTCAAACCCATAGGACACTTCAGGAGCTCCGACAGCCACCGGTGCAAGAATGGGAGGCTATACCCCAGCAGCTGCTTGACCACCTGATCCAGAGTATGCCAACCCGTTGTGCGGCCTGTGTACGTGCGCATGGTAATCATATCCCATATTAATGTCGGGTACATATGCAGGAAACAGTGGTGGTTATGTAGCACATGTGTTTCGGGACGGTTTTCTGAACTTATCACCAATACCGTGGACTTACAGATCTGTCGTGTGTGTTCCCTATGTGCCTATGCTACTAGCGGCAGTTTAGTATAGTGCCACGTTATGTGGCACCACATTCTACAATTATCCTTAATCAATGGGCATGAGTGTAGATAACATCTCAGTTACATGACTGTTGGAGAGTTTCATTGATATTGAGAATTACGAGGCGTATTCGGAAAATAAGGTCCGATTAGGCGCGAAATGAGGACCACTGTGAAAATCCATTGGAAATTTGCACACATATGTTTCGCAGTGTCTTTAGTGTGTCTAATGTTCGCTTCACGTCGCTCTTTTCGGTTCAGAGAGCAAAGTCATCACTTAGAAACGCCTAAAACAACAATTTCTCCCACCCTGTATGTGAATATGGTAAGAGATTTTGCCTGAAGCTATGCAACCCACATAACATATATGTCAAGCGTTTCTATCTTCAAGACAATTTTGAGCCGCATTCTGCAGCGCAATGAAGACACTCCTGCAGAGTTTTCGATGGGAAGTGTTTGTACACACGGTACAGCCCTTAACTGGCTCTCTCCGTTGCTCATATCTGCTCACATGGACTGCTGTCTACGTAGACGACATTTCGGCACAAACAAACAAAGGCAGACCTGCGTAGAGAATTGGCGGAAATCACAGGCGGCTGCGTCTGTGACGAGAATACTTGAAATTTTATACAATACCATGACAAATGTCTCAATCGGAGCGGCGACTGTTTAGAGAGGTAGTTGGAAGGCGTGGCTAACTGTTGCGAATAAAAAATTTTTGATTTTCACTGTGGCTTTTATTTCGCGACCGATCAGACGCTACTTTCCGAACAGCCCTCGTACTTAACCAGCCGATGTACCCTGTCCATGATGGATCAACAGAGAACCATATCACTAATGTCGATTTTCAATAGGATTTTTGGAAATATACTGTGAACCTACATTATAAATCACCTCGAAGAAAACCATTGATTGACAAATTGCTATCATGGATTCAGAATGTATCGTATCTCTTTATTCTCACGAAGTAGTGAGTGCTATCGGCAAGGAACGTCAAATTGATCCAAACTATTAGATTTTCGGAAGGCTTTTGACACTGCTTCTCACACGTGATTTCAAATTAAATTGTATGCCTACGGAGTACCGTCTCAGTTGCGTGACTGGATTCGTGATTTCTTGTCAGAAATTTCACAGTTCGTAATAACTGACAGATGGTCACAGAGTAAAACAAAGTAAAATCTTTTGCTCGCCAAAGAACTGTCACAGGCCCTCCGTCGTCGCGGATCTACACGAACTAGACAACGAGACAATCCGGGAAGTCCTCTTAGATTGTTTGTGGACGATGCTCTAATTTACCGTCACGTAAAGGCAATCAAAACGAATTGTAAGATAATTTAGGCAAGATGTCTGTATGGCGTAAAAAGTACCAATTACCTCTAAATCATGAAAAGAGTGAAGTCATCCACGTGAGAACGAAGAAAAATCTGATATGTTCCAGATGCACGATAAATCACACAAATGTAAATGCTGTAAACTAAAAAAATAGTTAGCAGATAGCTTAGACTGGAACAATTACACAGATAATGTTGTGGGGAAAGCAAACCAAAGACTGCAATTTATATTCAAAACACTTAGAAAATATAACAGTCGTACTAAAGAGACTGCTTACAATATGATTGTCCGTCATCTTCTGGAGTTTTGCCGAGCGCTGTGGGATTCGCATCAGATGGGATTGACGGAAGCCATTGAAAAAGTTCAAAGCAGAGCACCTCGTCTGTATCATCGTGAAATAGGGGAGAGATTGCGACGGATACGATACACGAATTGGGGTGGTGATCATTAAAACAAAGGCCTTTTTCGGTGAGGCAGGGTCTTCTCATGAAATTTCAATCACCAGGTTTCTCCTCAGAGTATGAAATATTTTGTTGGCGCCCACCTACACGGGGAGAAATGATCATCACAGTAAAGTATGAGAAATCAGAGCTCGCACGAGAAGTTGTAAACGTTCGTTTGTTCCACGCGCTCTAGGAACGTGGAATGGTGGAGAAGTAGAATGAAGTTTTCACTCTGCAGCGCAGTATGCGCTGAAATTTCCTGGTCCGGCACATAGTTTTAATCTTCCAGGGAGTTTAACATCAATACACATTCTGGAAACATCCCTCGCATTGTGGCTAAGCCAGGTCTCCGCAGTATCCTTTCGTTCATGAGTGCTAGTTCGCAAGAGAGCTTCTATGAAGATGGTAAAGTAGGAGAAGAGGTACTGGCTGAAGTGAAGCTGTAAGGACGGGTACTGTCTCGTGCTTGGGTAGCTCATTCGATAGAGCAGTTGCCCACGAATAGTAAAGGTCGCTAATTCGAGTCTCGGCGGGAACACTGTTTTAATCTGCCTCTAAGTTTCGCCAGAGAAGTAGCTTCAAGGTGGTTAGATGAAATCTCTGGCAGGCAATTAATTGTACTGTATTCTGTTGCTCAAACATTCCTCGAATGAATCAGACAGGGGTTGGACAAAAATGTAGCAACACCAAACATACGACGCATTACCAAGCCTAGTGTGGTGTAGGAAACCCTTTGGCATCCGAAGCAGGTTCCAGTCGTCACGAAAAGGATAAATACACGTCCTGGGTGGTTTTCAAGGGAATTTTATAGTATTCGTCTGCAAATTAGTGCCAAGTTGGGTAACGATGATGGATTTGGGTAGCGATCATGTACACTACTCTACAAAATAGATCATAAAGGGTTAATTATATTGAGTCATGGTTAGTGTGGTTGGCAGGGGAGACACGACACTTCATCCTGGTGCTCAAAAAAGCGCTCCTGAAAGGTGCGAGCTGCATGAACAGGGTTGGGGTTGGGTGGTTTGCGGGGAAGAGACCAAACTGCGAGGTAATCGGTCTCATCGGATTAGGCAAGGACGGGGAAGGAAGTCGCCCGTGCTCTTTCAAAGGAACCATTCCGGCATGAACAGGGGCCATGTCGTTTCGCAATACAGTATCATCATTAGAGAACAAACATTGTACCATGGTATGGACCTGATCAGCCAAAATGGTTATATAATCTCTTGCAGAGAATCCATAGGACCGACTGAATACCACGATATGGCTGCCTAAACCTTCGCCGAACCCCTGCCACGTTTTACTCTTACCACGTAACCTTGACCAGAAGCTGGAAACAGTTAAAAAAGGACTCATCCGACCAAAAGACTTTCTGCCATTGCTCCACATCCCAAGTTTTATGATTTCGGTACCATGTTTTCCTATTTATCTCATTTACATCACTGATTAGTGTTTTCGTAATTCCAGCTCACCCTACAATTCTCTGCCTCTGGAGCTACCTTCCTGTCGTTTCGGCGCTTACAGGTTTCGTGAGTGCTACATTCAGTGGATGCTATCTTTCTGATGTCTGGTGGTATGTCTCCAAACTCACAGATTCTATAAACCAACTTGAATATTTTAGTTGCCATACTCGCCAACGATTTTAGAAATTCCGAGGGTAACGTCTGCCTTTCTGACTGCAAGTGTTGTAAAGCTGTGATAAACTCTGATATTTGGACATTACGTCTTCCACATTGACTACCATCGCTTTTACAAAAAAATGGCTCTGAGCACTATGGGACTCAACTGCTGTGGTCATTAGTCCCCTAGAACTTAGAACTACTTAAACCTAACTAACCTAAGGACATCACACACACCCATGCCCGAGGCAGGATTCGAACCTGCGACCGTAGCAGCAGCGCGGCTCCGGAATGGAGCGCCTAGAACCGCACGGCCACCTCGGCCGGCTATCGCTTTTACTATGATGTTCCTCCCTATATTAGAGGCCTTAAATCAAATCTTTCCACCCGTCCGCTCTCTCGTTTGCATTTAACAGTGTAACCCCTCTTGCATTTTTAATGTTGACGCCATTCGTTTTAATTTCACCGAAGGTCGCTTTTACCTTTCCAATGCCGAGTCAGTCCTTCCGATGATCATTTCTTTTTTGATTTTTTGGAAATTTATGGTTACGTCTTATGGGACCAAACTGCTGAGGTCATCAGTCCCTAAGCTTACTCATTGCTTAATGTGTTGTTGTTGTGGTCTTCAGCCCTGAGACTGGTTTGATGCAGCTCTCCATGCTACCCTATCCTCTGCAGGTTTCTTCATCTCCCAGTAGCTACTGCAACCTACATCCTTCTGAATCTGCTTAGTGTATTCATCTCTTGGTCTCCCTCTACGATTTTTACCCTCCATACTGCCCTCCAATGCTAAATTTGTGATCCCTTGATGCCTCAGAACATGTCCTACCAACCGGTCCCTTCTTCTCGTCAAGTTGTGCCACAACCTCCTCTTCTCCCCAGTTCTATTCAATACCTCCTCATTAGTTATGTGATCTACCCATCTAATCTTCGGCACTCTTCTGTAGCACCACATTTCGAAGGCTTCTATTCTCTTCCTGTCCAAACTATTTATCGTCCATGTTTCACTTCCATACATGGCTACACTCCAAACAAATATTTTCAGAAACGACTTCCTGACACTTAAATCTATACTCGATGTTAACAGATTTCTCTTCTTCAGAAACGCTTTCCTTGCCATTGCCAGTCTACATTTTATATCCTCTCTACTTCGACCATGATCAGTTAATTTGCTCCCCAAATAGCAAAACTCCTTTACTACTTTAAGTGTCTCAATTCCTAATCTAATTCCCTCAGCATCACCTGACTTAATTCGACTACATTCCATTATCCTTGTTTGGCTTCTGTTGATGTTCATCTTATATCCTCCCTTCAAGACACTATCCATTCCGTTCAACTGCTCTTCCAAGTCCTTTGCTGCTTAATGTAACTTAAACTAACTTTTTAATGTAACTTAAACTAACTTACGCTAAGAACGACACACACACACCCATTTGAAGTTTCCTGAGGCTATAGACACCGCGATCCGGAAACGTAGTAAACAGTTAAGTTGAAGAGTATTGGGCTTCTATAAAAAGGGGAATCACAGAAACTGGACAGAAAAAAGTAGGAAGGTAACTGCAAAGGAACGTTGGGTAGCAGCATTGATACTGCAATAGACATAAGAAGGAAGTACAAAATGTACAGAAAAAGAAACGAGTACACCAATATACGTTACTCAGAATGAAATAAATATGAAATGCGCAGAAAACAAAACGAAATGGCTAGAGGAGAAATGTAATGAAATCAAAAATGTCCGCGCGGGGGATAGCCAAGCGGTCTGAGGCGTCTTGTCACAGTCCGCACGGCTTCCACGTCGGAGGTTCCCGTCCTCTCTCAAGCATGGGTGTGTGTGTGTCGTCCTTAGCGTAAGTTAGTTTCAGTTACATTAAGCAGTGAGTAAGCTTAGGGACCGATGACCTCGGCAGTTTGGTCTCATAAGACCTAACCACAAATCTCCAAAAAATCAAAAAAGAAGTGGTCATCGGAAGGACTGACTCGGCATTGGAAAAGTAGAAGCGACCTTCGGTGAAATTAAAAACGAATGGCGTCAATATTAGAAATGCAAGAGGGGTTCCACTGTTAAGTCCAAACGAGAGAGCGGACGGGTGGAAAGAACTTATTGTTTCTGAATACTTCAGCATTCCACTTCCTTGCACACTGATTCTTCCAGACATGTCTTTTGCACTTCAGCTTTGTATTCATCATTACTAAATTAAGATGTCTATATTTGCACCTAGGTGCGTCTTACATTCCAATATGTGATTTCGGAATCTCTCTTTGACCTTAAGATAATCCAACTCGAAGCTTACTGTATCTCCAGAACTTCCCCAAGTATATGTCCTTCACTCGTGGTTTTTGAAAAGTGTATTTGCCTTTACTATCAAAAATTCATTTGCAGACTCAATTCCATTTGCGCTCTCATTCCAGTTATCAAGTCCATGTTCTCTTTCGAGTATTCCTTCTGCTACTACCACGTTCGAATCCCGTATGGTTACCAGATTATCATCTCCTTTGACATACTGAATTTCCCTTTCAGGAACCTTCCTTTATCTCTCCAGCTCATGCGTGTGAAGTCGACATTTATTCCGACTACTATTATTGATGTTAGTTTGCTGTCGACTCTCATGAGAGCCACACTATCACATAATTGTTGGCAGTAAATCATTGTCTGTACTCCTCCGTCTTGTTGAAGGTGAAATAAAATCCCATTACATTATTTTCTGATGCTGTTGATATTAGAGTACAATCGTCTGACCAGAAATCTTTCTCTTCTTTCCGTTTGAACGCACAAACTCCTCACCATGTCTAGGTAGAGCTTTTGCATTTCCCTTTTCAGACTTTCTAGCTACCCTACGACCTTCAGACTAATTTCATATACCTTTAATTACCACCTCAAAAAAACAAAAAAGATTAATCTTTCTTACAACAACCATACTGTTACTTCTCTATTTTGCATTGATATAATGTTGCCACGCCTTCCAAGTACCAAATGGTTTTAATTATCAATTCTAAAAAATAAAGTTACATATGTTTTATTTATTTGCATGTACGCCACAGTAACGTAACATGCTGTTGGAGGAACCAGAAACAAAATTGCGAGCCTATATTCATTTAAGCACTAGCTCAGCTATTTCCTTTTTGGCTCCTGCAGCGTCGTGCTACGTTCTGTGATGCGCGCGTTTCAGTGTTACACACCATCTTGAATGAGTGCCAACCGCAGCCATGGGTACACGAATAGTAGCCCTTTGGCTGCTCTAGTAAATACTTTGTTTAACAACTGGTTTCGTAGCTAGAAGTTACATCCGTTAAATTACTAAAATCATTTGTTACAATTGTGGTCGGATTATAGTTACAATCAATAGTGATGGTTGGTTGGTTGATTGTTTTGGGGGGAAGGGGACCAAACAGTGAGGTCATCTGTTCCATCGGATTACGGAAGAATAGGGAAGGAAATCGGCCCTGCTCCTTCAAGGGAACCATTCCGACATTTGCTTCAAGCGATTTACAGAAATGACTGAAAACGTAATCAGGATGACCGATCATGGACTTGAAAAGTCGTCCTCCCGAATGCGTCCAGTGTGCTAGCCACTGCGCCACCTGAGACGCTCACAATCAATAGTGAAAAATAGAGCAATTTACTTACTTGATGAATCATGAGATTGTCTGACTATTCGTCTCATTGCATTATAGACTAGGAATGTTCAGTCCTGTCTGTGTTGCAGCTTTAATGTCATGATTCTCAATATAAGTAAATTGCTCTATTTGTCACCACTGATTGTAGCTATGATTCGAACACAAACGTAGTGAACGCATTTTGTAATTTAAGAGATTTACCTGATGATGTGGCTTCGGGGCTACCAAACCGGTCGTGAAATAGATTACTTACGAGAGCAGCCAAACAGTCAGTATTCGACATTTCTGTGTGTGTCATGACTGTGGACACGTCCCTGCAAATAAACAAAATGTTAATTATGGAACTTTAATTTTTCGAAAAAATAGGTAAAAGATTATGAGTACCCTTCGTAGGCTGGGCAACGTAACAGCAATGTAAATTAGAGGAGAAACAGTGCGACTGTAGCAGTTCAAAAAATGTTCAAATGTGTGCGATATCTTATTCGACTTGACTGCTAAGGTCATCGGTCTCGATCTTACACGCTACTTAACCTAATTATGCGAAGGAGAAACACACATACACCCATGCCCGAGGGAGGACTCGAACCTCCGCCGGGACCAGCCGCACAGTCCATGACTGCAGCGCCTGAGACCGCTCGGCTAATCCCGCGCAGCGACTGTAGCAGTTGATCTTGTGGAAAATGTATGTTGATACATGGTAGTGAGCAATGTGGACACGGTTGAAGTAATCTCTCGTCAAGGTAGGGTGTAGCAGCAGGCTAGGATGATATAGAAGTTTCTCTCAGTTGTTCAGAGCTCGTCGACTTCATTGTCGTGCGACTACTTCAGTGGTGCTCGGCTCTACTCCAGGAAAGCGAAGGTAGCTCCCTAAGCTGAGATGGCAGTCAGGGGCCGGGGTTCATAAGGCCCTCCTCCCGTGGCCCGGCATAATTCGGCCGGCGCCACCACCTGTTCCTCGGGGCAGAGCGCCCAGCGGCCTGTGCTGCCCTTATTGGCCGCTGTATGCTGATGCTGATGCTGCCCCTGTGCACCAGCCAGGGCCGGAATTTAGATTAGCGGCGGCGGCCGCGCGACCGTGCAGCGCCCTGCAAGAATTCAATTTCTGCCGGGGAAACAGGCGTAATATTCCTGTCACGGAACGCCGCCGCCGGCGCCTGCGCCGCCACCGGGGCAATTTGTGTTCCTCGCGAGATTTTAGGCCGCGTAAAAGGCGCCGTGTTTCCTCTGCCACCTGCCGCTCCCTCCTCTACACATGCACGAGAAACTGTGTCGCCCATGGCGAGCCCCTGGGACCTCGTGACCGAAAACCTGGGCTACGTCAGGTGGCACACAGCGAGAGAGCGGAAAAAAAAAGTTGAGACATAGGCTCTGAAGGAAACGCATTCCTCTCCTCTGAGAACTTACTTTCTTAGGCGAATCTATACAGTGTCGGACAATTAGCCACCGTCGAAGGCAGACTAACATTAGCAATGTAGGAAGTTGAAAATCCTTAGCCCTTGATTACATCATTAACGGGTCACTACTGGAGTAAGCCATGTGGTACAGATGCATTTTTTTGGATTATCATCTTGTGGCTAGTTTATACGAATCCTTCTCCGTTGTGTAATGCCACTTCCTCGGACGAGAAATGAAAATCAAAAATTAGCTCCCAAATTCCCAAAGATTTCCCCAAAGCAAGTTCCAAATTCCACGAAAAATGAACATGCAAACAAATTTCCAGTTAACACTATTATTTGGGTATTAACAAGTAACTGAATCAAAAATCTAATACTTAGTAACATATTAACATACGAAAGAAAGATAGGATTCCAGTAAAATCAAACTCAAAATTCAAGATCATAGTAAATAGCAAAATCATTATAATTAAAATTCGCAAAGTAGAACCCACGTTCCCAAAGAATACTCTGTGTGAGTACTCTTTGAGATTCGTGAGTAATGGCTAAGGATAATTCAATCCATTGTCACTACGTTACGAGAGTTAGCCGAAGCAGGTCATACTTTTGAATGCTCGTATATGTAGGCGCAATTACATTGTTTTTTCAGAACTGATTATTGCGATCTACTACGACGCAGTGAAACGATACTTTGACTTCAAATATTGCGTTATTTAGAATTGAGATAGAGGACTTGCATATATTACACAGAAGTGACTTTTAATTATATAACCTGAAGTTAACACTATTTAGGAAGTGAACACAAATAGACAATTTCATTCGTAATAACTAATGGACTGTGGAACTTGGCGATAGTTACGTAGCATATAATTTATAATTTCCCCAAACACCTGGGAAAGCTTCTTCCTCGCGGCTCTGTTGGGAAGCGACTAATATTGTGTAATAAACCAGCATATCGTGTCAATTCAGGCATTTATCATTCAAGTTTTACATTATTATTTATAGAGATAACGTGCTGCGATATTATTTGACTGAATCGTTCGGCGCTTATATAGAAACTCCTTGCCGTTAGGAATTTTTTGTGTTAGCAGAAGAGTTAACATCGTGTTACGAGTGGAGGCCGAAATGCACGCGTTTTAGCTCACGCAGGCTGGCGTGGGGAGGGAAGAACTATACTAACGTGAGGTCTGGAACATGACAAGGAATGAGAATTCAGAAAGCGGACGTAATTAGTTTGATAGTTAACTTTAATCCATTAATGATGAACGTCGCTCTTGACGGTACATGATTCACAATATTATATGTTCAGAATACATTCTTGAAGTAATTATAGTAACTGAATATGGCGTCTTGCTGGGTCGTAGCAAATGACGTAGCTGAAGGCTATGCTAAACTGTCGTCTCTGTAAATGAGAGCGTATGTAGTCAGTGAACCATAGCTAGCAAAGTCGGCTGTACAACTGGGTCGAGTTCTAGGGAGTCTCTCTAGACTAGCCCCATCGTGTGGCGGCGCTCGGTCTGCAATCACCGATAGTGGCGACACGCGGGTCCGACGTATACTAACGGACCGCAGGCTACCACCTAGCAAGTGTGGTGTCTGGCGGTGCTAGCACAGAATTAACAACACTGTTAGACTGATTATAGATTTGAGATTACAACCAGTCTATATGGAATTTTGTGTCGCTGGAACTAATTTGAACTTATCAATAATATTTAAATAGCAACTGATAAACCATCGATTATAAATGACTAAATTATGACATTTGGTGAAGTAAATATCTCTCACAAGTCGCGAGTTCAGTTCATCAATGTTCTTTTTGTAACGTCGATACCGATAGATAAGAAATGACAATCTCATTGCTCTACCGCTGACTTTTAACCAAGACCGAAGATCCGAAGGACGTTATAGGTGTCTACCTCTTCATCCCATTAGTACCCAGCGTCCTCACTTACTTGTTAGATACGTTCCTACCTCTGTTTTCTAGCCCTGTATCTGTTAGATACGTTCCTACCTCTATTTTCTTCTATCCTTCTACCCTCTGCAGCTCCCTCTACTGACGTAGATGATATTCCATGATCTCTTAATACATGTCCTATCATCGTACTTTTTTTTTTTTTTTGCCAGTCTTCTCCATATGCTCTTTTCCTCATACGGTTTTGCAAATGAAACTTTCGATTTATTGGTGTGATATGGGAAGAAGTACAGTTTGTGTACCAGAAAGACTTTTATACTCCATATATTAGGGTACTCCTTACTACCAGAGCTGCCAGTGAAGTCCAGTTACTAAGTTATTCAAGGTTCTGCAACAAAGCGCACCACGTATGACCAAGGGATCATTTCACTCATAAACAAATGTAATAAAAAAGGATTCAAAATCTGAACTGAACTGAACATTTGAACGAACGTCGTGTCCTTTTAAGATGATGTAAGTTTTGTGCTATATTTATTACTTTAAATCTGAATGCCAATAAAGAGCAACAACACAATTTTTAATAACGTTAATTAAAATCACGTTTTTGATAAATCTATAACAATAAAAGTGTTTCAAGTTTTTAGCTGTAATTCAATCCAATTTTCAGATAGACTGAAGAATGAAATGTTGGCACTTTTGGCAGCCCCTTCTGACCACCGTGGAGCATGGCGGAGGAAAACGACAATACAACACAGAAATGCACTACTTCAATAAAACTTCACGAATAGTACCCTTGTTTCTGTAAAAGAAGCTAATATCTGTAAAATAACCCACCTGGTAGCTGCGCGGGATCAAATCCGACTAGTGGATTAACGAAGGGGTTCGGTGTGCCTGAGAGCTTGTAAGTGGATTTGAGGTGGTTTTCCACATCCGAATAGATGGTTACCAGCCTGGTGCCTACTTACACAGTTCGAAAACTTGAGAGAACAATACATGCAGAGGAGTGAGGTATACACGATACGTGAGATATACTCATTCTATCCCGGAGGACTTTTGTTTCGGGAAAGATGTAAGACGGGTGGAGGGGGGGGGGGGCGGAGGGGGAAAGAGGTAGCGACATTAACACGCCGATTCCGTGGTCATACGGGACAAGACCATGAAAAGAAGACAAAATCCCTAAATCAACGATAACTAGATCCAGTTGGCGCAATACTTTCTACTTCGACTTAAAACTTGTTGGAAGGCAGACTGCCAGGGTACTAAAAACTCATGGACGCTAGACTATCAGCAGTAATACATGTCCCTACCATTGCCCAAAATATCCTATAGAATTCAGGTGAAATTACAAAACTAAGCACACAGTTGATTTCACTGCCACCTCTGAAAAATACTTGTTTACGATATGTTCAAGATTCGTGGTCATGTAAAATGAAATTATCAGATTTTCTACCTTACTTTCTTTAAATATCCTAGAATTTAGGAAAAACAGATTAGCTTTATACAAGTAAGATACGGAAGAAGTTGTCTGCACGCCATAGTATTGTCTAATCTTTTAGGGGATCTGTTGAACAAGCAACATTTCGTATTTAACGATATTTTTTACATTTTTTTTCATACTGTACCAGTACACTCTTGATTAACCTCATAACTATCATAATTAATATTCTCTGACCTGTTGTTTTTATCACCACGAGTTCATCTATTTCATGTCCAATAGTCCTTCCTATCTAGTCACGCCTTTCCTACCTTTGATCGGCCATCTGTATTAACTCGTTTTCAGTTTCACCTTTTACCTAGTGGCTTATTTACAAATTTGTCGAGCACAACTTTCTGTTACTCTCTGAGAAAATTTCACTTGGTACACACCCACTGAATGTATTCAGTAAATCGTTTATGAAACATTCGCATTCTTGACAGTGGTCTTGCTAGTTGCAATACTTGTGTGATAACAGCTCCCTGTAATCTGGTTTATTACACATGTGATCCTTCCCTCAAAAATATATTTTTATATTTAATTCGCGACACCTACTGTTTTATTGCATTTATAGCTACCTTGCTATTGTCAGGCTGGGTGGAAAATTAGACATCAGATATTAATGAGTAGATGTTAATAGAGGGCAATCTTACTCCCGTGGTACATGCTCCAATACCTGAAGTTCTGGCAGTGAGCCTGCGAATCATACCCTATGTCTTCTCCCACAATGTTCTATGATTCTATTCCCTCAAAAATATTCTGTTAATAACGAAGAGGTTGTAATATGTGAGCACTTTTGTACGACAAGTTTAATTTATTCCACTTCAGTTTCATGGAACACGTCCCTAACTGTTCTGATTGCGCTCTCTCTGCAATTGCTGTCATTTATTTATCACGAGCTTGTGTGGATTACCACTGCCGATTCACAACTGTACGGTTCATTACGTGACAATTCCTTCGATCCGAAATCTAAATGTGAGCTTCAGAATTCTCACTTTGCTCACGCACATACGCGTCCTATTCGTTTTTTAACTCTGGTGCCACTTTCAATAGTCTTACCGTAAAATGTTGCACCTTTTACGCTGTGGGCATACTCTGCAAACGTATTCTTGCTCCATCGACAATATTCCGCAATATCACTAAAACTAACTTACTTCTTTACGCGTAATGCCTGAAGCACAATGTCCTGCCAACTGCCCTGCGGGCTTCCTAAGGGTCGACTGACCCACTCCGCACCAAAAGATCTCCTTTCTAGAATTGTGCCGCAACACAGCCAGCGACGTCGCCGAGCTGTAGCCAAAGAGCTTAAGGGTAGATTCGATTAATTTTCAAAATCCGCAGAAACAAGGATTTTTGAAAACAATAAACAAAATCCCCTCAGTTACTGAAGAAACAGAGAATTCTCTTGTAACTGAACATATCCAAAATCGGCAATGGTTTTCCTTGAGACGACACATAGTAACAGCGTCAATATTTTTAGTTTTATTACGTAAAAGTGATAACGTTTTAGAACGTTAGATTCCATTGTTATGGTGGTAACTTGCCGGCTATTGGTGGAAATGGCACAGACTAATACTGTAAATGAGAATAATGTAACGGTTCGCGGCGAAACCGCAGACGTAAACCGAAGCGCCGGCTCAGCTGCGGCGAGTAGTGTTACGCCGCCACCTGAAGTGACGTACATGCAGTATCCAATAATATGGCCAATTGTTCTATTGCTGAAGTTAATACTACGAATTGTAATCCAGTGACTGATCCACATCCAACTATTTGTCGCCCCATTACCGGAATCTATTACCCCAGCGCAAGATTTTGTTGCAGTTATTTTGCAGAAATTAAGAAGCATGTCTACTGATGTTTCAACACAAACACAGCAACAAGTGACCTTGAATCCAAATCAAAAACCCATGAATATTAACCTATCCTCTATGAATCAAAAGAAAGACACAATGTCTAATAATTTTTCTTCTTTGAAACAACAAGTGGAGCGAATCAGTGAACAAGTTACGTATCTCACTGAACAACTGAGAGTAGAAGTGGCTAACCACATAATAGAAATTCCGATTTGAGTTACATAAATACCGAAACATCAGTTCTGCAGGAAACCATTAAGGGCCTTCCTCAGATGGTAAACGATTTATCCTAATGTTTTGACTCTATGCATCTAGAGCAAAATAGTCTGAAGCTCACAGTGAGGCAAGTAGTATGACGCGTGGTAAATCCATCTGCTGAAACCGAAAGCAAAACAGAGAAATTTCTAGAAGGAAAGAGTAATCAAATTATTGAGTAAAAATTTCGAAGAAGAACTAAGGAAAGCAATATATCAGACTGTCACTGACGTACATGCTGAACGGGGTACCACATTGCAAGCTGTCAAGAGCGAACTTCTTTTCGTCATGAAAACATTGACTCAAGATCTTCCGAAGTGTCAACAAGAAGTTCAAAGTAAATTAACTGGCCAAACCGATGGTGTCGAAATGGAATTAAATAGTGTAAAAGGGCAAGTTGGTGATAACAGTGACACATAGCTCAAGTAGATGGAGCTGGTGAACACTACCATAGTCCGATATCGCAAAACAATGCATATAATTATGGAGTATGTTCAGGTAGACGCTTGCCACTAAACTGTAACAGTAAGAGTTTAATGGAAGGATCCACCCTTACATTTGTATTGTTGGAGGAAAGTTTCCTTAGTCTCAGATGTTCATGCGTGAAAGAAAATCAGATCATTTAATCCTTCTTTCGCCATGGTCGCAGGTTCGAATCCTGCCTCGGGCATGGATGTGTGTGATGTCCTCAGGTTAGTTAGGTTTAAGTAGTTCTAAGTTCTAGGGAACTGACGACCTCAGCAGTTAAGTCCCATAGTGCTCAGAGCCATTTGAACGATTTTTGGAATCCTTCTTTACTTTCACTCTGGATAGCAATGTCATCAGCGAATCGTATCATTGATATCTTTTCACCTTGAATTTTTATTCCACTTGCACCTTTCTTTTATTTTCATCACTGCTTCTTCGATGACCAGATTGAACAGTAGAGGCAAAAGACTACATCTCTGTCTTACAGCCTTTGTAATCCGGGCACTATTTTGGTCGTCACTCTTATTCTCTCTTGTATCTCCTAGATATTCTATATTACACGCCTCTCACTACAGCTTACCTCTTCTTTTCTCAGAATTTCCAACATCTTGCACCATTTTACATTTTAGAACGCTTTTTCCAGATCGACAAATCCTTTTATCTAGTCTTGATTTTCATTTAATCTTGCTTCAGACATCAACCGCAATGTCAAAATTGACTCTGTGGTGTCTTTACCTTTCCTAAGCCAAACTGATCATCATCTAACACATCCTCAGTTTCCGTTTCCATTCTTCTGTATTTTATTCTTGTAAGCAACTTGGATGCATGAGCTGTTAAGTTGAGTGTGTGATAATTCTCGCACTTGTCACCCCTTGCAGTCTTCGGAATTACGTGGATGATATTCTACCAAAGTCAGACGGTATGGCCCCAGAATCATACATTCTATATACCAACGTGAATAGTCGTTTTGTTGCCAATTCTCCTGGAGATTTTAGAAATTCTGGGGCAATGTTATATATCCCTTCCACCTTATTTAATCTTAGGTCCTCCGAAGCTCTCTTAAATTATGATTCTAACACTGGATCCCCTGTCTCTTCTAAGTCGACTCTTGTCTCTTCTTCATCGCATCTCTCATAGAGGCCTTCAGTATAATCTTGCCTCCTATCCTCTATCTCCTCTGGATTTAGCAGTGGAATTCCCGTTGCACTGTTAATGTTACTACCCTTGCTTTTAATTTAAAAGATGGTTTTGTTTTTTTCTTAGTTTCCTATATGCTAGATCAGTCCTTCCGACAGTAATTTCTTTTTCGATTTTTTCACATTTTTCATGCAGCCATTTCGTCCTAGCTTCCGTGCATTTCCTATTACTTCCATTCTTCAGCGATTTGTATTTCTGTATGCCTGAATTTTTCTGAACGTTTTGTGACAGTCTTCATCCGTCAATCAACTGAGGTATTTCTTCTGTTAGCCATGGCTTCGTCACAGCTACCTTCTTTGTACCTATATTTTCTTTCCAACTTCTGTGATTGTCCTTTTTAGAAATGTCCATTCCTCTTCAACTCTGCTGTCTACTGAGCTATTCTTTTTTGCTGTATCTACAGCCTTAGAGAACTTCAAGCTACCTCGCCATTCCTTCGTAATTCCGTATCCCACTTTTTTGCATATTGATTCTTCCTGACTAATCTCTCAAATTACAGGTTACTCTTCAGCATTACATTGTGATTTGAGTCTATATTTGCTCCTGCGCTCGTCTTACAATCTTATATTATTTCGGAATCTCTGTCTGATAATGATGTAATCTAACTGAAATTTTCCCGTGTCACCCTGCCTTTTCCAAGTATATCTCCTCCTCTTGTGATTTGTGAACAGAATAGTCGCTATTACTAGCTTAAATTTATTGCAGAATTCCATTAGCCTTTCTCCTCTCTCACTCCTGGTCCCAAGCCCATAGTCTCCTGCAACACTATCTTCTACTCGTTGCCCTACACCTTCATTCCAGTCCCCAACGACTATTAGGTTTTCGTCTCCCACTGCGTACTATATTACCCTAGCAATATCCTCATATACATTCTCCGTCTCTTCAATTTCAGCCTGCGCCGTTGGCGTGCATACCTGAACTATCGTTGTAGGTGTTGCGTTGCTGTCGCATCTGATAAGAACCACGCTACCATTGAACTGTTCACAGTATCACACTCTCTGCCCTACTCTCCTATTCATGACGAATCCTGCTTCCGTTATACCATTTCTGCTGCTGTTGAAATCACCATATACTTTCTGACCAGATAGCCTTGTCTTCTTACTATAGCCGGCCAGAGTGGCCGAGCGGTTCTAGGCGCTACAGTCTGGAACCGCGCGACCGCTACGGTCGCAGGTTCGAATCCTGCCTCGGGCATGGATGTGTGTGATGTCCTTAGGTTAGTTAGGTTTAAGTAGTTCTAAGTGCTAGGGGACTGATGAACTCAGCAGTTAAGTCCCATACAGCTCAGAGCCATTTGAACCATTTTTTTTCTTACTATAACTCCTACTATAACTAGATTGAGCCTCTGTATTCCCGTTTTCAGATTTCCTAGCTGCCCTACCACGTCCAAACTTCTGACGTTCCACGGCACGACTTGTAGAACGTTATGCTTTCTTGTGTTATTCATGTTTTCTCTCATGGTCGCCTCGCCTTTGTGAGCCCCATCTCGCAGATTCGAACGAGGGACTATTCCGGAATCTTTGTCCAATGGAGAGATGATCATGACACATTTTTAAGAACCGGCTGTATGTCCTATGGATGCAAGTTATGTGTGTTTAACGCAGCGGTTTCTACTGGCGTCTGCATCCTCACGCCATCGATCATTGATTTTTCCGCCTTTAGGGGCAGTTTCCCACCCAAAGTACAGGAGAGTGCCCTGAACCGCTGTACGATCCTCCGTCCTCTTTGACAAGGTTGTCGGCAGAACGAGGTTGACGTCTCATACCGGAAGTCTTTGGCTGATTATTAATCAAAATTTAAGCAGTGACAGGTTTCGAACGCGGGAGCGAGGAAAATTTTGTTACTAATCAAAGACGCTACGCCTATACAGTGGGTGCATGAACTGTAAGACGTCATTACTTCAAGGACAACTCCAAGCCAGACGCCCTGTAGGACACATTCCACTGATCCCAAGCCACCGCCATTTGCGACGCCAGTTGTGTCAAGCGAGAGTACACTGGATAGCAGGATAGTTTGTCCCTATTGGTACGCTATCCTTGTGTTGGTAAGCCACATCACCAACGTTTTCTACAGGGTGTCTACGTGTTGCCTTGGCCTACTTAATCGAATGATCCGTCTCCTGTCGAGCACATATGAAGGGCTTATTTCAATAGTGGTACAAGTCAATTTTTGTTCATTCTGAGATACAGAGTCCTAAAGTTAAATGAGCGCTGAAAAATCTGTAACTGAGATACCACAAATGGATATGGCTTGTTGCAAGATATGAACCTTTCTTTATATTTGTTTGGATCATTAATTTCAGCAGCATTATAGGCAGAAAAGTGGAGGTAATGGAGCTGTACCACTATTGAAATAAAATAAATTGAACATTGTATATAAACCTGTTAATGTGTCACTTTCATTAGTGTTAGGGCAATGTTTATGTTCCTGTTTTGCCCACCACACGTGCCACTGTACGCAACCACTTGTTTTTGAGAAGTGACACACTTTTCAATATGTTTCAGCACAAGTACCAATTTCCTGTGAGTCCCATGATCCAGACGTTTCATCCCAAGAATATATATGGATTTGCCGTCGGTCAAATTGTGGCAGCCAAAATTATATACTTGTATGTTTGTTTTGTCGTATGATATCGATGTTGTCAGTTTAGGAAATGCAAGTGCTTTTGCAGGTCAAAGGTACACACGAACACCTGGGAAACTGCCTCTTCACTACATGCTATGTCTATAGCCATTGCTTTTCTTGCAGCTTCAGCCCTCCTAAGGTGAATCCCCTTTCATTTCGAAGCTTCCTCTTTTCTTCTGCATTGGTAGCAGCTTCCATTTCAAAGGTCAATTTGTCACAAAAAGAGCAAGTGTCTTTACCCAGTGGTCGAAATAACAGGTTCAATTCTTTGTTAAAGTTTTTTCGAAAGATGTGCTCCCCCACAATTTCTGTATTTTGAGATGTTTATTTACCTTTGCACAAATCATACATTTTGGCCACACACAGAATTTAAAAACCTTTTCTAGGGATTATCCTTCCTTGCATAATGGCTCTCGGAAACTGGAAAGCTTTTGATGTGTTCCTTTACATTATTGATCAGAGCTTCCGGTACAGAGAACTTGTTCTGATGTTTGCCCCTTCCATCAAGGTGAGGTGTACTTTCTTCCTTGGTTTTTGCTCAAAGCCTACAGTCGTCCATTAGAACCGTCTAAAGTATTGAAGAAAAACTTCTTCCACACTATTCCACAGTTTCCGTTCACATGTAATCGATATTCATAAACACAGGTTTTCTCAGAACGAGAGCCATCTCTTGGCTGTCGGCGGTTAACTGATTGATACGTGCATAAACCATTCAGATAACTATTTTGCCGATTAATATCACCCATAGCCCAGAAATTGTCAAATAACGTCTTCCTCATCCTCTGAAATGTTATTGAAACATTTACTTGCACACCTGCAGTCCACATTACGAAATTTTTTGAAGGAATTATTTTACCAGTTGCTGTGACGTATAGCTCCCCAGTGTTCCTTTTTTTCTTTCGAGTATGCTTTTCATGTATGTCCGTTTTCCTTGCACCCTTCTTGCTTCGAGTACGCGCTTCCTTTTTGTCTGCATATTTGCGGCATCAGTAACAGTGTCTCCTGTTTCGTCATTTTATGCACTTTCATTGGAAGTTACATTGTCATCGATACTTTTATATAGATAGAAAGTAACACAAGTTATGATTTATACAGCACCGGATGACTGAAAACAGATGTATATGTGAAATACATTAAGATGGACACCCTCATTTTTTCACTGTTATTGTCAACATGACCTTCACTCTCGCATTTTCCTTTTTTGGAACAAAATGTCTATAATCCTGACATAAAAGTAAGTAAATTCTTTTTACCTACAATCGTTTGAAAATCTGGATCATCAATTGTATCACAGTCACTTGATAATGCTCCTGAATCAATTGTCTTCATATGAAATTGCAACACGCTCCTATGCACAAAAGCACGAGGAATTGTATCACTACTGAAATAAATTCCTGCTTGCTCTCTCTAATGAATTAGCATTGAGGTGCTCTCTGTTGGCAGCAGGACGAAGCTGGAGCTGTCCCACAATACAAACGAATTAAAAACGACTTGTGTGAGTACGTACGTGAGGATAACTCTATTTTTTTTTTTTTAAAGTGGACTTGTACCTCTATTGAAATAAGCCCTTCATATGGGACATCATATGACGGCAACTTAAGCATTATCAATAGACAGCATTAACCGTCCTTGTATTGACCGAACCAGTGCAGCAGGCAGGGAACACTATCCTACAAACAGACCCACGGCACCTGTACAACACAATGCATGAACGTTTGCTAAATTAATTATTTCTTAGTGTTGCGATGTTTTTTGTGTCATGGTATATATTGCTGTGCTGATGGACTTCTATCCAGCTCCTGTCAGATCTACAATGGTATTTTTCTCCAATACTACTACTAAATATTTTTAAAAATTCCCTTGTCTTGCATGCAGTTTATTGACGGCGCCTGCAGCACAAGCTCATGGGCATGATGGCTTTCAATAATGCTCCCATACTAATCTACGGCCTTAGGTCTGTATAATAATATCACGCTTTTGTTTTAGTTCCAAAAGCGCAAAATAAAATTTTAAAAAAAATTGAAAAATTGTTTCTGTCAAACAGGGATGCGTGGGGATTGTGGAGGGAGCTCGCCTGATCTCGTAGGCAGCGGGCGTCCGGCCGGCTCTAATTCCGCGCTCTGTAGCCCACACAATACTTAATTAAGTTGCGCTTGCTCTGCTCGTATTCACTGGTGAACCGGCCTCCACCCGTTCCCCACTGCAGTCGAAAGACCTCTCACCCCAATACTTCCGCTTCCCTCCACGAACGAACGTACGCGGCCGCTTTCAGCAGCTAATCACGAGGGACACTCGTTGCGGCATAAAAGATGCAACTGCGCGACTGTGGCGAACGATAGAAGAGGAACATACAAAACGAATAAAACAGTGAGGGGAAGGAAGCGGGAGGGGCAAGAGGGGGGGAGAGCGAGAGGGAGAGAGAGAGAGAGAGAGAGAGAGAGAGACAGGGACAGAGACAGAGCTAAAACCGTAAATGGAGGCGCAGCTTTTGTTACACGAGACTTCGGAAATACAGGAGGATAAAAAAAAGAGTGAAAAATGTGGGCTGAAGTCCAAACAACGATCTCACTCTATCTTCCTGAGTCAACTGCGCTCTCTGCCAGAGGAGGGATTTCTGCCCTTATTAAATTCTCTGACGACATATCGTACGAGAATTCTATTCGCAGCATACACGTTCTCCGATTTCATATATTCGACGAAAGATATGAATACAACATATTTGTAGCCCACATAAATATCGGCAAATAGGTACTCAGAGTTGTGTGTGATGAACAGTGAACAGACAGTTGTAATTGGCATGCTTCAGGCCGGTTCAATTAATGTTATTACAAATAACCATTCCTGAAAGCAACGATACTTCCTCACGTCTTAAAGATAATCCCGAAAAAGAAACACCAAAGTCTGTTAAGATATAGTAGGAGCTGTAAATAGGATAACACAGCCACAGACCCACAATTAAAAGGTAGTAGTATGATCCATCAACTGACTTAACATAAAACTGCTTCACTCACATATTTGTCGTTCGTACGTAAAAGTGATTTTATACTAAACTGGGTCCCACAGTAATTATAAGAAGTCAGAAGAACAGTATACACAATAGTTCATTTAAATCAAAGTGTTTGTTAAAATTTCATTGCTACTAGTACCGGATTCTATCCAACTTCAACTTTTAAAGGAACATTCACAAAATCCCTGTAGCATACATTCGGGAAAAAATATACTTCATATATATACCGTAAGTAATTACTATTAAAAACAGTCTTGATCACGATTTATTTTACAAGGTGACCGGTTTCGACCACTACTGTGGTCATCTTCAGACCATTGAGTAGGAACCCCTTTCTGTTGATTCTCCAACAGAAAGGGGTTCCTACTCAATGGTCTGAAGATGACCACAGTAGTGGTCGAAACCGGTCACCTTGTTAAATAAATCGTGATCAAGACTGTTTTTAATAGTAATTATTTACAAGACATTGATCACTGCTGTTCCCGTAATGCATTCAAAAGTAATATACCGTAAGATTGAAAGCGTGGGTTCAAACGCGTAAACACATTTATGCAAGGACACCAAAACAAATTAATATAGTGAAACAAAACATTCTGTGTAGGTCAAAACGATTAGAACAAACAACGGCATTTCAAGTATAAATAAATACAACATCTCTATGTAATGAATATGGAATAATATTTATTCATACCATGCACTGATGACAAAATGGATATTTAAATAACGAAATACTTTCTTCTAGACTGGCGCTTATTACCGTTACGCAATCTACGTTTAAAATTAATATCCACTACCTAACATCTTCACTATGAGAAGAAATTTTTTGCTCAGTTATATAATCACAGTGTAAAATTATGAAAAAGCATAAAATCGCTAATCAGTAGTTCATTTTAAAATAGCGAAACCACGTACGTTATAGTTCCACGGAATTTCTGATTCACGAGCGAGCTTGTAACAAAAATTTAATCACAGCTACATGTTCAGCTCAAAAATCAGTGATGTAACATCATTAATTCATGAGTCTTTAGTGGATAAAGCACTACACTTCTGAAACGTTCGCTCATTATCTCTTGACTTATAATGCTAGACCTTAACACAAAACACATGTATACGTTGTAAATTAAAAGCTATCGTAGCTTTACCTACTGTAGAGGTCTGTAAGCAGTTGTTAATGCTTCTCTGTTCTTTAAGAGCAGCTGAGTAGTTCAGTAACTGATGCTGCAAATTCGATATAATGACAGTGTAGTCATAATTTGCAGCAATGTCTTTAAGTGTCGCCAGGTAATATTTAGTTCATCATAGCTCACGAAGAAGCAGCCTTTGGCACTAAAGACGCATTCATTGTCAGTTTTTGACTTAATATCGTACCACAACACATATTGCCGTAACATTCCACTGTTTCCCTAATCGCAGATACTATTCTCGTAGTTAACAACTAGTTCGCAAGTCCACCCTTTACAGACAACATTTTCTATACGTCGATCCGAAGATAGATGTACTTCTAAGACGTAGTCGTCAAAGACGTGACATTTGTTTCTGCGAGTTACTTCTCTTTTCTTTCTCGATCTACTGATAACCAACGTCAATGAGAAAGAGAAACTGTACATACATGAGTATTTTTAAATTTTAAAAGTGCGTCGTGTTATTTCTGCATGGTTATGAATTGCAGTGGAACGGAACTAGAGATTCCGAATCAGTTCTGATCAATAAACTTTGACAAGACAATTAAATAAAAAATAAGTACTTTTGTTTCTTTTGCATGCTTCCCTTACCCATGTAGCAAAATAAGAAAATGGTTCATCTCCCCCCCCCCCTTCCCCCCCAGATGCGACAGGTAACAGCGAACACATCAGTCCCGTCATTATGCGGTTCCTCCATACAGTAGTTCTAATAGCATTATGGTATCTGTCCTTAATGGGCATGTGATTAAAGAACTATACTTCAGTGAGTAAAAGTGATTTATCTATGTATCTATGTGTTATATCCTAGCCAGTAATGCCACCCGAGCCCGCTGCCAAAAGGTTGGCAGCATCAAAGTCCGGACGCCGTCCGCATAAGCAGCGCCAGCGAGACAGGAAATCGCCGCAAGTCTGCGCGCGCCACCGCTGGCTTCTGGGTTCTTAAGCGCTGGAGTCGCGAGCGCTAGGACAGTTCTGTATTCGCCGCTCAGTTGTATACTCGCCACCGAATTGTGTACTTGCTAGTCAGTTGTGTGTTCATCGCAGCAGAGTTGTTGTTTTTCGTCAGCCGACGCTGACCTAGCCGCTCCGACTCGAACTAGACAGATTTCTGTAGACACGGAATCTGTGTTTCTGTATCTTCGTTCATAAAGATAAGTACCGACTTTTATTTAATCAGAGTGTTTGGGTTTTCATCTTTCTGTTCACTGTTCCAGCAGACCGGTTGGCCCGCTATTAAAAGTGTGGCGGTGACTTCGTAAGCCGTTTCTACAGCGAATTGTTTGTCGCTACGAACACCGCCACAAAACTGGCAACGAGGACTTCCGAACTCGTGTGCAGGGCTGGTTCAACTTGTTTCTGGTTATACTAATTATAGCGATAAAATTTTGGGGGCTGGTTTAATTTGTGTTCACTATGTCTGCCGAATTACAACAGTTGATCTTGTTACAGAGTCGGCAAATACAAAGTCTGGTGGAAGCAATCGCCAAACAAGCGGCTAATCCTCCAACACAAAAGAAACAAGCACAGGCAGCACCACCTTTCCGTGCTTTTGATGCATCAAGAGAAGAATGGCGAAAATATTTCACGCAGTTGCAGGTGCACATGACAGTCTACAAAATCACAGGTACTGAGCGGCAGCTTTATTTAATTTCCACTGCAGGCGTGGAAGTCTATCGACTACTTTGTAAGTTGTTCCCGGAATCCCAGCCAGAAGCTTTAGACTATGACGTTGTTGTTGACAAGCTTGCTGAGTATTTCGAGTCGCGAGTTCATGTGGCAGCAGCCAGATTCAAGTTCTTCAGATTAAAGAAACTGCCACATCAATCTAATAAACAGTGGTTAACAGATTTACGGGGCCTCACCCGTCAGTGCCGATTTAATTGTGTGTGTGGAACTTCCTACAGTGATGTCATGTTACGAGACGCTATTACTCAAAACATTGCGGATTCGCGTATTCGTGCTGCTATCTTAAAGTTGCCTGACCCGTCATTAGAGACTGTGATGAACATCATTGAAGCCCAAGATACTTTTGACTATGCTGAGTATGAGTTAGATCAGCCATGTATTTCTCAAATTACCTGTGCTAAGCAAGTTATGTCACGCCCGCGGCCCCACCGGCAGAGTCAGACTGTAAACACTAGCCGGCCGCGTCATGTTAAACACATTCGTCAGACGCGTGTGCAAAATGATAGAGTTAAGTCTTGCCCTAAGTGTGTTCTTGCTCATCACTTTTGTCAAAGGAAAGGACACATCCAGACTGTTTGTTTGCGTAAACGCAAGAACAATTCTAGTGCTGCCCAGCCCATGGATATTCATGTTCTTCAAAGCCAGCCCGCCCAGAAGGTCGCGTTTAAAGACTCTTCCACGGTTCGTGTGGGTAATAAACTTGTTCGCAATAAGTCACCCACCCAGCCCTCTGCTATGCGACCCAAGCGTAATTCAAACGCTGTAAAAAGTAATGTACAGACTGCAAGTGAAGCGGGAGTTGTTGTTCCACCCGCCCAACCCACGAGTTGTCGTAAGCAGCGAACACGCGCTAAACGCGCTGATTTTGTGTCTTCCGCCTCCACTGCACCGATCCAGAGACAGTGTAATAAACTATTTGTGAAGCTACGCATCCAGGATAAGACCTTCAATTTTCAATTAGACACTGGTGCGTCTGTGACTCTCATAAATAGTGCTACGTATGCGGCTATCGGCCGCCCTAAACTTTCAGCGGCAAAACATTCCTTGGCTACTTATAGTGGAGAACAAATTCCTGTGTTAGGTGTATGTAGCGTGCCAGCCACATTCCGTGGCAATACAAAAACAGTTTCATTCACAGTGCTCCGCGCTACAGACAGTGTAAACATTTTCGGATTAGACTGTTTTGACTTGTTTGGCCTGTCTATCCAAGACAATGTGTTGCAAATTAATTCTGTTGTTGTTCCTCAAGACAACACAACCGATTTGTGTAAACGATACAGTGACATATTTAAAGACGAACTAGGTTGTGCTGCGAACTTTGCCGCTCATATTACGTTAAAAGATAATGCTCAGCCTCGATTTTTTCGTGCTCGTCCAGTGCCTCACGCCCTCCGGGCACCTGTGGAAGATGAACTTCGTCGTTGGCAAAACAACGTTGTTATTCAACCCGTTTCAGCGAGCCAGTGGGCTTCTCCCTTAGTTATTATAAAGAAACCGTCTGGCAAGTTACGTTTTTGTGCTGATTTTAAGTCGACAGTTAATCCTCAGACTGTCATTGATTCTTTTCCTTTGCCTAGACCGGACAAGCTGATGGATAAGTTAGGGGAAGCTCGTTTCTTTTCTAAAATTGATCTCCGTGAAGCATATTTGCAATTGCCCCTCGACGAGCAATCACAACAGTATTTTGTCATAAACACGTCGTTGGGGTTGTTCCGTTTTCTGCGTTTGCCTTTTGGTTGTCCGTCAGCTCCGGCTGTTTTTCAGCGTTTTTTGTCACAACATCTGGCTAATGTGCCATCGTGTTGCAACTATTTAGACGATATTGTTGTGTCCGGTCGGACGCCTGCTGAACATTTCCGTAATTTGGAGTGTTTGTTTAAAGTGTTGTCTCAGGCAGGCCTACGTTGCAACATCGATAAATGTTCATTTTTCCTTACGGAGTTGGAGTATCTGGAACATGTTATTAATGCTCAAGGCATTCACCCTCCCAGTCACATTTAGCAGCTATTCGTGATTTGCCCGCCCCTCGCAATCTGCATGAATTGCAAGCAGTTCTTGGCAAATTGACATATTATATTAGGTTTATACCTAATGCACCACAGATTGCTGCACCGTTACATCGTCTCCGCCGTAAGAATGTTCCGTTTGTGTGGTCAGCTGATTGCCAATGAGCCTTTCAGCAGCTTAAAGAGGCTTTATTGAATGATCGTTGTCTGGTCCATTACGACCCTAACAAGCCTCTGGTGTTAGCTTGTGATGCCTCTTCTTTCTGCCTCGGTGCTGTGTTGTCTCACCGAGTCGGTAACACCGAACGTCCTATTGCGTTCGCATCTCAATTGCCAAACAAACCTCAGTGTAATTATAGCCAGTTTGACAAGGAAGCGTTGGCTATTGTGTTCGGTGTCACAAAATTCCATCACTACCTCTATGGTAGACCATTCTATTTAGTAACAGATCACAAGCCCCTGACGTCACTGTTTCATCCGTCTAAACCAGTTCCTCAGCGGACAGCTCAGAGACTACAACGTTGGGCTCTTTTGTTATCACAATACCAGTATGAGATACTGTATCGCCCTACAGCTCAGCATGCAAACGCTGACGCGCTTTCTAGATTGCCGATTGCTGCGGATGATGTCTTCGATTCCTCTGACGACTCTTGCCATCAGATTGACGCCGATGAGCATCAATCCCTCCGGGATTTTCCGATTGATTATCGTCAGGTGGCACGTGAGACAGCTACGGATCCTCATCTGAGTTTACTATTACGTTTTGTTCAACGTGGTTGGCCGTCCAAGGCAAAGGACATATCGGATCCTGTGGTTCGTCGCTATTATCCGCAATGTCATCTGTTGTCTGTTTCGCACAGAGTTTTGCTGTTACGCACCGAGAATGACCAGCTTCGTGTAGTGGTTCCCCAAGTGCTCCAATCCAAGGTCCTCGACTTGTTGCATCAAGGTCATTGGGGAGTGGTCCGCACCAAGCAGCTTGCCCGCCGTCATTGTACATGGATCGGCATTGATAAGCAGATTACGCAGATGTCTACAGATTGTTCGACGTGTGCCGAACACCAAGCTGCTCCGCCTCAACGCTATTTTGAGTGGGCACGCCCTGCCGGTCCCTGGCAGCGAGTACATATTGATTTCGCTGGTCCATATTGGAATTCTCGTTGGCTCATCGTGATAGATGCATTTAGTAATTTTCCGTTTGTTGTGCCCATGCAGTCTACAACGTCTGCACAAACTATACAGGCGTTGACTTCAATTTTTTGTATTGAGGGTCTTCCAGAAGTTTTAGTGTCTGACAATGGTCCACAATTTACCTCTGCTGAATTTGAAAGTTTTTGTTCTGCCAATGGCATTCGCCATGTTCTTACTCTGCCGTCCCATCCTCAATCGAATGGTGCAGCGGAACGTTTTGTACGCACATTCAAGGATCATATGGACCGCCTTCGTGCTACGCACTCTCGTCAGCAGGCCCTCATCACGTTCCTGTCGTCGTACCGGACCACGCCACGCGACGGCCCTTCGCCTGCGGAGCTTCTCCACGGCCGTCGTCATCGCACCCTACTACGGTTGTTGCACCTCCCGGATCGACCCGCCGCTTCTGAGCATCGCACGCGTTTTCAGCGCAACGACGCCGTTTTTTTCAAAGTTTATCACGGTCGCCGTCGTTGGGAACGTGGTACCGTGATAAGTGTCCAGGGTCGCGGTTTTTATACTATTCAAGGTGCTACTGGGGTGCACAGGAGGCATCAGAACCAGTTGCGCCGCGCTGGCCGCCCGGATTCTGCCGCTCGTTCTTTGTCCACAGATTTGGTCCGCGGCGGGTTCCAGCAGCGCCTTCCGACTTCGCTGCCGCCCCCAGGGCAGCAGCAGCAGCCGTCGCCGCTACCACGCCGACAGCCCGTCCCGTTGATGCCTCCCGCGCAGCTTCATCCGGGAGCGCCCCAGGTGGTCGCTCCGGCGCCTGCGGTCCCTCTTCAGTCGCCACCGCCTTCGGAGCAGATGGACGTCGACCCCTCAGCCGGGCCGCCTTCCCAAGCGGTGGCTGTGCAGCCTGTCCTGCAGCCGCTTTCCTTGGGCACCCCCAAGGAGTCTGACACCGCAGCGCCTTGTCCGGCGCCCACTCAGCAGCCGTCGATGCAGCGTCAGGCGTCGCTGCCTCTCTTCGTGGGTCCCGACGCCCCGTCGCGTCCAGTACCAGAAGCTGCGCCCGTGGTCACAGGCGTGCACCCTGACCTCGGTTTTCAGTCGGTGTTTCCCGAGACCCCGCGCAGCCAACGCTGGGGTGCGGACCGGGGACTGCCACCGACAACAGTCTCCGCCCCGGTCTCTTCTGCTACGCCTGCGGCCAGATCCCTCCCCAGCCGTCGACGCTCGCCACGTCATTATTCAACGACGGTGCGGCGATTTGGGGGGGGAGGAGTGTTATATCCTAGCCAGTAATGCCACCCGAGCCCGCTGCCAAAAGGTTGGCAGCATCGAAGTCCGGACGCCGTCCGCATAAGCAGCGCCAGCGAGACAGGAAATCGCCGCAAGTCTGCGCGCGCCACCGCTGGCTTCTGGGTTCTTAAGCGCTGGAGTCGCGAGCGCTAGGACAGTTCTGTATTCGCCGCTCAGTTGTATACTCGCCACCGAATTGTGTACTTGCTAGTCAGTTGTGTGTTCATCGCAGCAGAGTTGTTGTTTGTCGTCAGCCGACGCTGACCTAGCCGCTCCGACTCGAACTAGACAGTTTTCTGTAGACACGGAATCTGTGTTTCTGTATCTTCGTTCATAAAGATAAGTACCGACTTTTATTTAATCAGAGTGTTTGGGTTTTCATCTTTCTGTTCACTGTTCCAGCGGACCGGTTGGCCCGCTATTAAAAGTGTGGCGGTGACTTCGTAAGCCGTTTCTACAGCGAATTGTTTGTCGCTACGAACACAGCCACAAAACTATGTATGCACTTAATCAGAATAAATATTGAGATGATTTCATCTCCACGCTTACATTGAGAGTGGCCCCTTTTCTTAAACGGTCCTTGTGAACAATCTGAATATGCATGGTGACCGACCCGCTATTATTGTACGTCAGGATCTGTAACTGAAGTAAATATTCACTTGTGGAATGCTTGTTTAAATATTCACCTTTCACATTGTGCACTTTGGGTGTGTTTTACGTACCCGAGTAAAGGTTCCACTGAGCCTTTCCTGTCCTGTGAAAATGCTGTTATTGAAGTCTTTGAGAGAATTATCGGTTTAAGGATTGAGAAACGCTCATTATGTTAGTTCCCACATAAACAGCGCTAAATTATTAACTCCAAACCAATGTTAGAAATGGGAAAGGTTATTTGAATCCAGCGACTCGTCAACAACGAGATCGTGGGAATCCTGGGCTACAATTTGGAAACGATAACGAAGATCGTTGGCCGTGTTCCTTCAAACGCACAAAACCGAATTTGTTTATTTATTTAGCCTTATCTGATTAGGGGTCCATCAGGTCTTCTCTTAAACTGGACTAAGGGTTCACACACACACAATACCTCTTTTACATCACAACTGCGTAAGAAATAAGTTTTAAGGACAAAGAGTATTAAAATAATTTGAGTGTGTATAATGACAATGTCAGTACATAACACTTACGATGAAGAAAAAAATAGTGGTGTCAGTACTTGTACTACTGCTGCCAATGATAGTCGTAATAGTAAAAATTAGTAATATGGTATGGTAAATATATCAGACAAAAGAATGTTCAATTTTAGATGAATAGATCACATAACTAATGAGGAGGTATTTAATAGAATTGGGGAGAAGAGGAATTTGTGGCACAACTTGACTAGGAGAAGGGATCGGTTGGTAGGACATGTTCTGAGGCATCAAGGGATCACCAGTTTAGAATTGGAGGGCAGCATGGAGGGTAAAAGTCGTAGAGGGAGACCAAGAGATGATTACACTAAGCAGATTCAGAACGATGTAGGTTGCAATAGGTACTGGGAGATAAAGAAGCTTGCACAGGATAGAGTAGCATAGAGAGCTGCATCAAACCAGTCTAAGGACTGAAGACCACAACAACAACAACAACAACAGCAACAACAGGTATCATGTTTTCACAACAAATTTGACAACACAAATCGATACCACAGACGTTATCGAGGGCTCGCTGCAATCCGCAACGATGTATGGTAGGTGGTTCTGAAGACCACTCCTCCCTACTCAGCATAACGACGCCCTCACACTGAAGTCATTATAGTGCCAAGCTAGCAAGAAGTGTGCCTATTTCGAGACCTTAACGACAGCAGTCAACATTCTCGCCCAGAATGAAAGAATGGTTAGTTTCAGATGAACTTCTAGTGTTGATAATGTTGAACATTGGAACTCACAAGAATAATTTCTCGGTTAGCGCATCAAGTGATGCATTCTTAGTCCATGTCAGCCGTAAATTATCCATCACTGTTGTGGCGAAGAAATATGTCAAAGTTACGTATATATTACATTCATTTATGTAATAAAGGGAATCAATATTTCGTGTGTTGTAATTTAATGTGCCACCTCACCAGAGAAATCAAAGAACCCACAGCTGTGCCCAGCCGAAAGTACTTTCGACTTTCTTTTAGGGGAATCGCTCTTCTGTCTGGATCGATACGTGGCCCTCCACGAATTTATCTCCAGTGACAACCTTTTCATCGCAGAGTAGCACTTGCAACCTAGATCCTCAATTATTTGCAAGATGCATCTCAACCTCTGTCTTCCTCTACAGTTTTTACCCTTAACAGCTCCTTTTAGTACCATGGAAGTTGTTCTCTGATATCTTAACAGTTGTTCTATCATCCTGTCGCTTCTCCTTGCCAGTATTTTCCACGTATTCCTTTCCTCTCCGATTCCGCGCAGAACCTCCTATTCCTTACCTTATAAGTTCCCCTAATTTTCATCATTCGTCTGTGCACCACATCTCAGATGCTTCGATTGTTTTCTGTTCGTCTTTTCTCACAGTTCACGTCTCAATGGCATACAATGCTGAGCTCCAAATGCAGGTAATCAGAATTTATTTCCTCAAATTAAAACCTATGTTTGATGCTAGTAGAATTCTCTCGGCCAGCAAAGTGCCCTTTTTGTCAGTGCTAGTCTGTTTTCCATGTCGTCCTCGATACCTCCATGAATGGTTATTTTGCTACCTAGGTAGCAGAATTCCTTAAAAATTTTCCAACTCCATCGTGGCAGATTGTTACCGAAACCCGTTTGAAAGTGTTTCAGGACAAAAAGAGCCTGGAAAGTTCTGAAAGAATTCCTTAACTTCATCTTCTTCATGATTCCGAATGCTGATGTTAAGTTTATTGCTGTTCTTGTTTCTGCTGGTTCTCATTACTTTTGTCTTTCCTCGTTTTGCTATAAATCAATATCCTTTTACAACAAGTAATAATAACAATAATAATGTTAGTGGAAGACGTAAATAGAATTTTTATGCATCTCGGGAACAGAAATAGCTCTCTATTTGTGGGACTGACACTTGATTCTCCCAAATAACAGTTTAGATTAGTCGTCATTACATACTCATTTGTGTGACTGACAATGCTGAGTATAGACCATCAAAGCTCAGGAGGTAAATATAATAAAATCTCCTTGGCAAAAACTGATTTAAATCAAAATGATCCTAAGGAGAACCAGGTGCGAAGAGTGTAGGAATCCCACTCGCTTACCTGTAATTTTTCTTGTGTTTAAAACCACACCAAACGTCACTGTTATTTCGAAATTTTGTTACCATCTTAATCAATTTTTACTGAAGCTTAAGGGCCTGTGCGACCACTATGAGAGTTTGCTACCTCAATGCCTGTCACCAGATGTAGCTTAGACACGTCGATACAATTGCCTCAATAAAAAACACGTTTTGACTAAACGACATGAAAGAGAGTGCTGGACTCCACACTAAGTAATTGCATCCAATATGACATTTAATTAGCTTAATATCATTATTATCATATGAATCTGAGTTTATGATAAATATTACTTTTAGTATCATGAGAATGAGCCTAACTGCATCCAATGTAGGCAGCCAGTTCGATCTACATTTCCTGACAAGTGTGAATCACTCAGACGACGTCGTTGGATGTCAATGGAACTTCGTACACGCGCACACCATCGACGGGTATGTAGATGATTACAGCTGCCGTTCTCTGTGACAAGTAGAATGGCCAGCGTGCAATAGGGTTGTTCGTTTTTAGTGTTGATGGCACAAAAGGCAAGAACAGCTTAAGATGTTGAGAGATTACTGCTTTGGACTCTGAGATACCGCTTAATTGAGAGAGAAAACATTATCAGCACCTGCGAAAGATTGAAAGGGGCTTCATTGTGGGTCATCATGAGGGAATATCCAGGTTTTTGGGGCATTCGAATGTGACAGTGGGCCGATGTAGAACTGCATGGAAACTTGACGGTAGGCATACTTGTCAAGTTTTCGGTCGACCGCGTCTGATCACCACAAGGGAGGCTCGACTTATTGTGCACCAAGCATACTGTAACCCTTCAGATCTGCGCCTGCCATCTGAGAACAAGTAATGGAAACATCGCAACGTTCTGTGTCATCCCGAACCATTGGTCAGAAAGTTGCAGCGCCTAACGTAGGATTCCTAAAAATACCGAATAGTTTTAAGGTAGCTATTATTTTGTAAAAAGTGAACATCAAAAATAGAAACTGTCTATTTTTTCTATTTACATACGTCTCTAACCACTTTGAGATTTTCAAAATAGGAAAACCCTGAATTAAAATATGCACAATTCTCAAATTAGTGTATCCTGCAGTATTGAACCATTTCTGTAAAGAGGAAGGAGAGAAAAAATACCCTTTTGTTCTTAAAAAGTGCAACTTAACGGAAACAGCCAATAAGCTGTTAATGCACTCCAGCTCAGAAGACTGGTTTTCTTCATCCCCTTCCATCTCTTCTTCCAGTGTCCTTTTTCCAGTTCGGTTGCGTTGGCTTGTCCTTGTTTCAGGGTCTCTAATAGCTCTCTTTGATGCTGTAACTCCCCCTTTATATAAATTAACATTTGTTTTACTAAAAAGACCAACACCTTGTAGGAGCCATTTAAGGCTTTCACGCCTTGCAACATTTCCTTCATTTAATGTTCCCACTACATCGAAGAACCAAAATACAGTGTATTAACTCACACCAACACCGCCCTGGTAATTATGGCCCAGATTACACGTTGATGAGCTCGTTGGTATTGTGGCTACCGCCATGGAGATATTTCAGTAGTTTTATGTTTGCAAAGTCTCTGAAAGTTTCTTTAAAGACCACCACTATGGTCTAAGGTACACCCGGTTTTTGAATAAATTTCCCACTATTTTGATGTGCTCTGTTGTATTTGCACCTTGAATAACTTCCTGGAGGGAACAGGCCCTGAATGAGTTAACCGTCTCTTGAAGAAAAGTGAAACATAACTACCGATACAGCCCTTCTCATATATTATACTCCAATAACATTTTAATAATAATTTTGGATTTTATCTATTATAGGCTCTGTGAGTATTCTTACAGCCTATTACTCTGTCATCTTACAGTTTCTTCCGCCTATATGCAGTCGTCGTTGCTTCGCGCCCATTCACTTTTCTACATGACCAATGCAATCCAGTTTAGTGATAGCTACATTTTCTCCATGTGGTTTCTCTTCCTCAGCTTCTTTGAAAGCTTTTTTGCCACCATCTCTTACATAATTGACAAGTCTTAACGTTCTTCAACTGCTCGTACTCTTGGGAAATGATCACGTGAATAAAGTGTTTTGTTTCACTGAAGAATAAACCAGGAAAATGTCAATAATATATAGACATTACATATATCGTTGGAAAGTGGAAGTTCCAAAGATTAGGATCAACGAAAAAAACTTGAAAAGTTCAGGATTTCAACTGGTAATGAGTCCTTTAGCACACAAGACTGTACTAATACTGTGCACTAATGTAATCAAACTTATCTGCCAACTCACAATATCGAGAAAGAAGTCTTGCACCTCGGCCTCTCACAAATACCCTCGCACAAAAATTTGAGTAAGCCGTAGAAGAGCTGGTAGCTCCTTCAAAGCTTCTTTAGTTTTTACGGTAATCTTAGACTAACTGAGGATTTGAAACAGCAATTAACACTTGTAGATGTCTTGATAGAATGCCGACTATTTTCTTACCTCATTTGGGTTATTTGTGGACCAGGGTGCGTTTAATGCCACTTCATTGTCCTCTGCCACTTCTGGCGTTCTTTGTGAAGTTAAATAGCTGTTTTCTTGTTGGTACTTAAGATTTTCTATTGGCCTAACAATCCATTTTCCTGCTGATTTCTGTATTGCATTCCTCGGACCATTGCCTGTCTCATTGTTGTCTAACATTCTGCGTGGTGTCTGTTTGTTCTATATCGTGTCTCCCTACCACTTTCGCGCAACGACGCTTTGAGCGAGTTTTTTAGGGAATTGACTAGTTTGAACCTGGGACCTGTTGCTGGTAAGGAGACGCAAGACCACACATGACATGTAGAATTCGGAAGAGTTCAGTGAGACTAGCGATGATATAACCAAATACTTAATGATTTCAACGTCAGCTCCACTGCACTCCCTGTAAAAGGATCTTAATACTAACTAAATTTAGTGGAAGGGGTTCAAGGCATTCCTATTTTTAGTTAGCTGGTAAAATAACGTCGAAAAAGCAGTTAAGTTTACCATTGGAAATTTTATTCTACTCACAAAACATAGTTTATAAATTGCACTATTGATAAAAGGAAATGTTTTAATACAGGATGTTAAAAACCAACTGCGTTCAACAAAAATGTGAATGAATATTCCCTGAATGGGTTTCCAAGTTCTACAATGAATCGAAGGATGACCTATGCCATATTACATCTATAATATAGGTTTAAATTAAGTTTCACAAGAGAGAAAACTATCAAAATGGTCTACAGTGACCCTCAATTATCTTTAATTACTTACCAAACTTGTCGTAAATTACAGTGGCTGATGTGGCTTTTCAATAACCATATATCAGAAAAATCATCACATTTCAGATTTTTACTTCAAGTGGCAAATGTGAACACCATGAGCTTTAATGGACGATCGACACTAGTATTACACAAAAAGGGGGTGTAACAAATGAGACTTCTGCAGTTCTGAGTGAAGCTTTATGCACTGTTATGCGGCATCGCATGCGTTCATTACCTTGTCGGTGTTCATCAGGGGGCAGCGGACAGCACAGCTCCGCTCACCTCGCCATCTCGGAAGCAACTCCTGTCCTAACTTCTCCTTCCTACAATTTACCGAAGGTCGTTTAAAAAAAACTATCTGGCTGTGTTTTCACCTGACCAGTGAGGGGTCTCTGTCTATCCAATGAGAAACGTGATACTTTTCGTGGTGGGGCAATGTTTTTAAGGTTTGCAACGTAACAGAGATGCGAAAAAGTCTCACGCTAAAACTTGCGGCTGGGACAGCATTTTTTGTGTTATCGTAAGATCTGTACTGTTCTTCTGGAGGGCTCTATCTTTTAACATCGGCTGGGGGGTGGTTCTGATGTAACAGAGACGCGAAAGTGTCTCACGCTGAAATATGCGGCTGGGGCAGCCCTTTTTGTGTTATCGTAAGATCTATACTGTTCTTCTGGAGGGCTCTAGCTTTTAACATGGGTGGGGGGTGGTCCTAGCGGTTAGCTGGCGACGTGGGTGTCAGTCTCTTATCGTAGGGCCTTCCAGCTTAACAAGGTTCTGCTCTCGGCTTCTGTTCTCGTTTCTCCCCTCGGAACTGCGTCTGTCCCACGGTGCGAAGGTATGACATCCGTTTAGGCATTCTTGTGTTAGTCTGTGGTATTCCATTTGCTCACTCGTTAGTCGTATTACTTTGGTTAATTTAATGTCACGATTTATTCGGAGCTATGTGACATGCTACTGGATTTGCTTATCATGTCAGGGTTTTCATGGAAGGTGTTGGAATTGCCTGACACCTTACATATCACCACCCTTCAAACTTAATTTTTATACTGAAGTTAGGTAATGATTGAATCGTTGTCGAAGCCAGTCAAAAATTATTCCGTTATCTAAATTTTGTTGCCTACTGTTCAGCCACGTTATTCTGCTCTATGCTTGTTAGTATTACTAATTTATATTTTTATATTCTTCCACATTATTATCAAAAATATGTTTATATTGACAAGAGAAGAATATTTTTATTCTATTATTTTTTAATTATTTTCTTTCTTTATTTAATTGTGAAGTTTTTTTTAAGAAGTTTGTTATCGAAAGTGAGGAGTCTTTCACATCGAATTTCTTAGAAATATTGTTTTTATAAATGTAGTAATTAAGTAAAAACTATTGCTAACACATTTTCTAAATATCATGTACAAGTAAAATGTTTTGTTTCTAGACACTCATTTCAACATTGTTACACTAACAAATAAGAATTCTTTCCAAGAATTGCTTTGACAAAGAAATATACATACACAAGTATTGAGATATTATCCTAAGAAATGGTACAAATGTTAAAAAAAGGGGAAATTATCCAAAAAGATAATTTTTTAGTCTTCATTTTTATATGGGGAAAATAAGTAAAATATAGTTATTCTTTTCTTTTTATGAGGAGAAAATAAGTGGCATATAGTTTTAGTGTTTATTACGCCTTACTTTTGTTCTTTATATATTGTCCATTTCAGAACTAATGACTTACTTTTATCGATAGTCTATTTTTTACTAAGTCCATAGTCAATGACTGTTATTTTGTAGTTTATTAGCTGTCTGGTGTGCTTCACTTATTTAGTTTTTCACACGTTTCTTTTGCACAATTCCTACATCACATAATTTGATTTCACACATTCACACAATCCTATGAATGTTTAAGCATGAGGTTGGCGAATGTTTTTGCATGAAGGTGATGGACTTGAGCGAGATGGATGTAGGTAAGTATTTGATGTGCAGCTTCGTTCGTCATTCCTTGTTGGCTTTGCAAGTGTGTGTTGCTGTTGTGGAGGTCCCATAATGGAATGAAGCTGTGAGTGCAGAATCTCGTGGTTTACTGGCTTTGTATGCGTGAAAGTCATCGTTATGTATAACAGAAAGCGGTCGTTTTTCGTTGTGATACTTCGCAGACGACTAGTTTACAATAGGATAGGGATTTGGGAAGGTATGTCGTGTATTCTTCACCCATATGCTTTCTTGGTCTCAATCTTGCGAAATTTCAACTTCTGTTCTTCCTGCTTTTTCTTTGCTTCTTACTTGATTCTTGGTTCTTCTCTGGGCAGGATATGGAAATATTTATTGATAACTAGTCGCTTTGAAGTTCTCCTCTTAGTAACAGTTTGATAAATTGTTTGGGTGTGTCATTTTTACTCTGTGGAAGTTTTCTTCAGTTTCGAGCATCAGCGTGCTGTTTAATAGCGGTAGTGTGACTTTTACACATTTTTTTTGCCACTGGTGGCTTGCCCAAGCCGTCTTCTCATTGGGCCGTTGTTTACTCGCTCTGCTGAGTCAGGGCGTCCCAGGGTTTATGAACGGTGAAAGTCCGGTGTTTGCTTGTCAGTCCCTGCACCGGTCCCTTCCTTGTTCCGCCACTCTGTGGTTCCGAGTTCTGTCCTAGCAGGGTTCCGCCACACTGTGGTTCAGCAGATTTACTGCCCACTTCAGCTACCCTCTGTTGGTCTCGCTGTCCTTTCCCTTCTCTCGACGCTTCTGCCTTGTAGAAATCATGTCTTGCTAATTATGTCCTTTTCTTTCTTGACACTTCTCACGTTGCAACTTGTGGGTTGCTGCATCTGGTCTTTGTTGGAGTTTTTACTATGGTTCTTACAAAAAGTTTTTACTTATAATCATCTAACATATGTCTAGTACCTACATTGTTTTACACCTTCTTAAAAAGCTTTACAAATTTCGGCGCCTTTTCCATGTTACAATTCTAAGATATTTTGAGTCTTAACTTCTACAAAAATCCTCAAATTCGTTTTTTTATTTTTTGTGTAGTGTCGTGGTGTATAGCATTTTAGTATTTCATGCTGTTAGACTCTCTATGCTTTATCCCTTCAACTTAATCTATGGTACTATTGGTGTTATTTTTTGTTTTTGTTTTTATTGAAACTACTTTCTTTTTCCCACCTTCCTCTCTCTTCATTCTTCTTTCTCCTGACGATATTATCTGCAACATAATCTTGAAATATTGTGCTGATTGTTTACCAGTAATAAAATTAATTTTCAAACTTGTACTGAAAGTGTTTAACACTGCCAGTCTTAGGTAAAAATACCACTGCTTTATCTCGCAAAATACCCTCTAATTCTCTTTTACTGTGTTCCGAAATACCTTGAACTTCTTGCAATTTTTCGTCGATTTCTTTATGAACTTGTAACATGAGTTGAGGCGATTCCCCCTTTTGTGCATACCATTCTAATTCTTCATCCTCTTTATCTCGCTGCATTATTAATTGTTTGTTTATAACTGGTATTTCTTCTAATTTTAGCTTTTGCTCAAAGAGAAGTGTGACATTCCCGAATGTTACGCTACCTTGCCCCATAACTATTATCGCTCGTCTCTCATTTAAAAAATCTGCACCTATAATCAAATCTACAGTTAGTTTAGGTATAATCGCGAAGTTGGCTTCGATCTTTCGACCTTGGCACGAAAGAGTTAACCTTGTTTGTCTCGTAACTTCCGCAGCATTGTTTCTAGTAGGACCTCTTACTATAATCTTATGTGTTTACAAAACTGGCAATTCCACATTGGCATTACACTGCATGAATAAATTTTCTGTGATCGCAGTCAGTTCACTTCCGCTATCAATTACAGTATTGACTGGGATATGCTTTACCATGGCCTTCACAATTGGTTGAATTTGAAAGGGTTGGTTCTGTTCTTCTTCTTCTTGCGTCAACGAATCCTCCACTGAATCATACATGAGTCTTTTTAGGAATTTCCCTTGTGATCTCGAACTTTCTGTAGGATAAGCTTCGACTGCTACTTCTCTCTCTTTTAATTCCTCTTCTCTATTTCTTCCTTCATTTACGCTTTCTTCAACACCCTCTACTTTTTCCACATCCTCATCTATCTTCTCCTTCTTCATCGCTACTTCCACATAATCGGTTCTAAATGCTCTAATTATCGCTTCATAACTTCCTTCATTATATACGTTGGGTTGTGTGCCCACTCTTAACTTATTTTCAACTTCTGTCGACTGCGCATTATCCTCATTGAATTCGCTTTCCCTGGTTTCCATCTCAAATAGCCCTGCAATACTCATTACTTCGTTCTTTCTTCCTACATTCATTGGGCATGCCTCTGGTAATTCATCTTCCTCGTCAGAATTCTCCCAATTAATTTCGTCCCAACACTATATTGTTATTTTCTTTTCTTCGTTTTCATCTGGTCCCTGCGGATTTGTTTCTTCCTTCTTCTCTTCTCGTGATAAGATTTTTACTTCTCTGTTCAAGGTGCTGCAATTGTCCTGGGTCGGTGCGTCATTCTTTTTGGCATGGGCGCTTAGCTGTCAATTCGAACGTTTATCGGTGTTTGGTGGTCTTACCTCCACCTCTTCTATCTGTATCCTCTTTTCTTTTTCAGCTTGTCGATAGTGGTTTCTTTGTTGATAATTTGTCGGTCTATTGGTTCTCCAGTACCCGTTCCGGTTGTCGTTATTCCCTCTGTAATAGTTGTTGCCGATCCTGGGTGAATTATAGTTATTGTCATATTCTCTTCTAAATCCATAACCAGTTCTTTGTTGAAATCTGTTGTCGCTTCTTGGTGCGAAGTTATCACATGGTTCGTAATTATTGTTTCTTCGTACTGTGTCTTGTGGATTCCACTGCTTTTTGCTTTCGTTTTCACGTGCGCTTCGTCTTTTTCTTGCGTCATCTTCCGAAAATACGAACTCTAGTTCCCTTAGAATACCTTTAAATGCTTCGACGTCATTGCCTCCGCGAGCTACTAATGATTGCTGGTATTTCAATGGTAGCTTCATGGCGCATAATTTAATCAACTCTCCGTCACTATATGGTACATCGAAGCATTGATTTTTCTTTGCCATTAATTCGAAAAATTTCACGGGACTCTTCTCTCCTGAATTTTCAAAATATGGGTTCTGTAAAAATTCGTACTTCACTCTGTTCTGTGCTTCGCTGGACCAATATCGTGAGAGAAACTTCTCTCTGAAATCTTCGTATGATCGGCATGTCGCTGCAACATTCTGCATGGTTTCTGCGACTGTTCTTGACATGTGTGCGCATATAAAGTATAATTTGTGTGCTAGCGTCCAGTGTTCTGGTAATCCTACTCGGAATCGATCAATAAAAGTTCGTGGATGTAATGAGTGTCCTTCACGAAAGTGTTGAAATTTTCTGGCTGTGAGGAAATGATCGTTGTCGTACTTCGTCATAGTCCCATATGAAATTCGCGATTCTTCGCCACGTTTGTTTCTGATCATTTCTCCCGTCGTTCTTTCCGGGTGTGGTAGATCTATTGGATATTGTCCACTGTAACTTTCGCGTACCCGCGGTGCAGGCTGTCTAATTTCACGTATGTTACTTTCCGCCTGTGATTGGAATCGAAAATGCATGATATCTTCGTTAACTGCTTGTTTTTCCAGAGCTGTTACAGATACGGATTGGTTGTAGACTCAGTGCTTGTTCGATCCTGTTCACTACGCTCTTAAATGGTTTGCAACAACTCTGTTCGTAAATTCTGAAATCGTCGCTTCGTTTGCGCTTCTATTTTGACTATGCGGTTATCATATCCTTTTAGCGCTGCTTTTGTGATACGTTTGTGTAACACACTGTTTTCAACAACTCCACGCGCTGTACCTGCTGCTTGTCTAGTAATTTCGTTTATTTGTTTCTCTAGTTTCTTGACTTCTCCCTGGGAGTTGTTACGTAATTTTTTTATCTCGTCCTGAATGTCATTACGCAATGTTTGTGCGGCCGCTTGTACCTTGTCAATGCCTGTTCTCAATTGACTGTGACCTGTTATTGGATGAATCCTAAGGAAATGCAATCCGAAAACAAAGGAAGTAGGTTACAGTACGCTTGTTCGCCCACTGCTTGAATACTGCTCAGCAGTGTGGGATCCGTACCAGATAGGGTTGATAGAAGAGATAGAGAAGATCCAACGGAGAGCAGCGCGCTTCGTTACAGGATCATTTAGTAATCGCGAAAGCGTTACGGAGATGATAGATAAACTCCAGTGGAAGACTCTGCAGGAGAGACGCTCAGTAGCTCGGTACGGGCTTTTATTGAAGTTTCGAGAACATACCTTCACCGAAGAGTCAAGCAGTATATTGCTCCCTCCTACGTATATCTCGCGAAGAGACCATGAGGATAAAACCAGAGAGATTAGAGCCCACACAGAGGCATACCGACAGTCCTTCTTTCCACGAACAATACGAGACTGGAATAGAAGGGAGAACCGATAGAGGTACTGAAGGTACCCTCCGCCACACACCGTCAGGTGGCTTGCGGAGTATGGACGTAGATGTAGATGTAGATGTAGATTAAGTTTCCTATCACTTCTCGAGATTCTTTTGCCTCGTCTTTAATATGACTTAGGTGTAACTGAATTTTTTTGTTTTGTTCTTTAATCTCACGCATTTGTCTCGTGGTTTCTGCATTCTGAATTTGAATTTGGTTCGCTATGTCTTTATTTTGCCTTTTCATGATTTCCGTAATTTGTTGTAATTATTCTGCCAGATTGGTGGGTCCTATTGCGTGTTCTTCCAACGTCCTACGCTCTGTGTTTTCGCCCAAGTGTTGGTTCGCAACCGATTGCATTGAACAGTGCTGTGACACGTTTCTGCTCGCATTCCTTGTACTCTGTGGTGAGGGAGCTCTGATTACTTGTACTATGGGTTCTACGCATTCAAGACGCAAGTTAGAATCCTCATCGACTGTCTCTCTACTTTCCTGCTCCTCTGTCGTATGCTGACTTATGTTTTCTATGCCTTGACGTATATTATCCTCGTTATGGTGCGTTATATGTCCGATTTCTCGCGATACTGCATCGTCTGTTGTACTGTCCTCTATTCTCTGTCCATTTTCATGCTGGGTCTCTACCTCAATTCGGTCAAGGTCTCGATTTGCCATTGCTAATCTTTCCGAATCCCTTATTTTCTGTTTTAAAAGCAATTCACGCGCCCTACTTCGAGTCAACATGCGCTCATACGATCTCACGCGTTTCATAAACTTTTTGTTCACACGTCTTGACACTTATTATACCCAACACTGACAATCTATTCACTTACTTGTTGGGTCAGAGCCAACTTGTCAACGATGTATCCGCCACCTGTGCGCTTACATTGGAGGGAAAACTTAATTATAACAATTTTTAAAATTCATAACTTAATTATGCTATTGTCTCTGCTAGAATGTCTCACTATCTATCGCTGCAGCTACTGTTTTCAACTATTTATGCCTTTCAAAAAAATTTTTTTTTATTACGAAAATTTCTAACAGGATATTTTTGGACCTAGTTAGGCATGTGGTCGACCTTCAATCATGGTATTTTACCATCCCGGCACGGTCGCCATTTTCTAACATTCTGTGTGGTGTCTGTTTGTTCTATATCGTGTCTCCCTACCACTTTCGCGCAACGACGCTCTGAGTGTGTTTTTTAGGGAATTGACTAGTCTGAACCTGGGACCTGTTGCTGGTAAGGTGACGCCAGACCACACATGACATGTAGAGTTCAGAAGAGTTCGGTGAGACTAGCGACGATATAACCAAATACTTTATGATTTCAGCGTCAGCTCCACTGCACTCCCTGTAAAAGAATCTTAATACTAACTAAATTAAGTGGAAGGGGTTTAAGGCTTTCCCATTTTTAGTTAGCTGGTAAAATAACGTCGAAAAAGCAGTTAAGTTTACCATTGGAAATTTTATTCTACTCACAAAACATAGTTTATACATTGCACTATTGATAAAAGGAAATGTTTTAATACAGGGTGATAAAAACCAACTGCGTTCAACAAAAATGTGAACGAATATTCCCTGAATGGGTTTCCAATTTCTACAATGGATCGAAGGATGACCTATGCCATATCACATCTATAATCTAGGTTTAAATTAAGTTTCACAAGAGAGAAAACTATCAAAATGGTCTACAGTGACCCTCAATTATCTTTAATTACATATCTAACTTGTCGTAAATTACAGTGGCTGATGTGGCTTTTCAATAACTATATAACAGAAAAATCATCGCACATCAGATTTTTACTTCAAGTGGCAGATGTGAACACCATGAGCTTTAATTGACGATTGACACTAGTATTACGCAAAAAGGGGGTGTAACAGATGAGACTTCTGCAGTTCTGAGTGAAGCTTTATGCGCTGTTATGCTGCATCGCGTGCGTTCATTACCTTGTTGGTGTTTATCAGGGGGCGGCGGACAGCACAGCTCTGCTCACCTCGCCGTCTCGGAAGCAACTCCTGTCCTAACTTCTCCTTCCTACAATTTACCGAAGTTCGTTTAAAAAAACTATCTGGCTGTGATTTCATCTGACCAATCAGGGTCTCAATGTTAACCTTAAGCTCCACCTACAAAAATTCTGTCTATCCAATGAGAAACGTGATACTTTTCGTGGTGGGGCAATGTTTCTAAAGTTTGCAACGTAACAGAGATGCGAAAAAGTCTCACGCTTAAACTTGCAGCTGGTGTGGTCCTTTTAGTCTTATCGTAAGATCTATACTGTTCTTCTGGAGGGCTCTATCTTTTAACATGGGCTGGGGGTGGTCCTGACGTAACAGAGACGCGAAAAAGTCTCACGCTAAGACTTGCGGCTGGGGCAGCCCTTTTTGTGTTATTGTAAGATCTATACTGTTCTTCTGGAGGGCTCTAGCTTTTAACATGGGCTGGGGGTGGTCCTAGCGGTTAGCTGGCGACGTGGGTGTCCGTCTCTTATCGTAGGGCCTTCCAGGTTAACACGGTTCTGCTCTCGGCTTCTGTTCTCGTTTCTCCCCTCGGAACTGCGTCTGTCTCACGGTGGGATGGTATGACTTGCATTTAGGCATTCTTGTGTTAGTCTGTGGTATTCCATTTGCTCACTCGTTACTCGTATTACTTTGGTTAATTTAATGTCACGATTTATTCGGAGCTATGTGACATACTGCTGGATTTGCTTATCATGTCAGGGTTTTCATGGAAGGTGTTGGATTTGCCTGACACCTTACAGTTGTTAACGTCCTTTCGATACGTAAATGGTAATCACAATGTTAGTTAACATGTGTGAACTTCTGCAAAGTGTTTATTTTACCCTCGTTGGCTACTTTGAAGATCTTCCTGGACAACCTGTTGGGATCGATACTGTACACGTGTCGACGGAAAGTAAGTCGTCGTCTTCTGATGGCATCGATGAGGTTCTTCTGTTGGTAGCGCTCACGATTAGTTTTTACCATCGTCTCTCATCTGATAGGATTCTTGGTCCGAATATTTTTCACAGTAATTTCAAATCTTGTAATTCTACGACTGTAGTTGGGGTTTTCTGCGTTGGTAATGGGACCTCTATTGCATGGAGGACAGACAACTGTGTTTTAATGTTTTAGTTTGATATTCATTGATTGATGTTTGGAAGCGTACATTCACCTGAAAACATACTCTGCTGTATGTAGTTTTATTTTCCTTCGTTAGAGAACCACCCTTTGGTCTGAGTTAGTTACTTATATGTTGCATGGATCATTTGAACGATTCTTTTATTGAAATGGAGTGGAACGAGTGAGTTTGTAGGATATGTATATGTGATTAGTATTAACATTAATGAACGCATTTTAAGACAAAGCTCTGCAGCAGAGCTACTTCATTTAAAGCATGTATTTGGAAAGGTGATTAACTGGATGACACATATAATTATTAGAAAGAGTCAATGACTACCACACTGGACATAGGTAATGTGATTCTACGTACAGTACCTTCCCAAGAAGACCGTTTTGAAACTGCTGAAACCATGATCAAGGTTTAATAAACCTGTATTTTGCCACAGGCTGGCTGTCATTCCCAGTCCAATAAAAACACATTCTTTTTAGCCTTACTCAAGCAATTACAGGCTTTTTTTATTTTTTACGTGCTACCCATTTTTAAATGGAAATTCGGCAGTGGAGAAGAAGTTATCCACGAGAAATGATGTTAAATTGTATTTAAAACCTGCTTCGCCACCTGTCACTCATTTTTTGTTATTGGACAGATGGTCGAAAGTTTTTGTTGCTGCATGTAGAACTCCTTTCTGAGCCTCTGACAGAATTAACAACGGGTAATAAAGATCATTTTTCCCTCTAGTGTCGTAGGTATGGTCAGCAATGTCTTTCTCAAATTGTGATGGATTATTTATAGGTAATTTCATTAGCGAATAGTGTATTGTGACTATGCAATTAAAATTTCTAGTTCCTGGAAGAGATTCGTACCTGACGTCCGTGGGTGAACACCACATATTATTCCTATCCCTCGCTTTTGTGCAATCAATATTTTCTTTGTAATCAGATGAGTTACCCCAGAAAATTCCTCCAAAAGTAGCTGTGCTTCGTTGTGTGAGTAGCTCAATAATATGCCTCCCCTAGTTCAAGCTTTCATCAATATGTAGTCCCAAAAATTTACTAACTCCTGCTCATATGCTACCTCAGTTTTTGGTGAAAAGGCATTTTAACAGGGGAAGGTAAAGGCTTTCACAAAGGCTGAGGTGTGGAAGGGCTACCCCAAGAGTAACGCAACAGCAACACTATTCAAAGTTAAAATATTTTAATTGAAAATTTATTTAACAATTAGTAATTCTAGCTAATTGCATGTATTTATGGTAATGAAATATAAAGAAGGTCAAATTTTTTTTCAGATCTCACTCAGCCTGAACAATCTCAGATATATTTAAAATAATGATGTCTTAAAAGAGTGTAAGTGGGTAAGAATTTTCTTAACACATTGTATCATAGATAGCTTTTACAAATCCCAAGAAAGTAATCTGAATAATGGTTGTATCTAAGATGTTTACTTTACATATGTAGCAATTTTAAGGCAGTCAAAACCTTAAACTACTAGCAACTTCCTGAATTCGTACCAAAACTTATGGCTAGCAAACATTGACTTTAAGAAAATGAATTATTGAATTTATTACATCAGGAATATCAACGCAAGTACGACCATTAAGCCTTTCATTTCGGAAACAATTATTTCTAAAGACACACAACAGGCTAAAATTGTAAAATCAACATTCAATAACTGCCTCGTAAAAATTTACAGAAATTAAATGAATTTCGTGCACTCGCCCAGAACGTAAGAAAAACCTGATAGGCACACACTTAAATACAGTTCAAATGCCAACTGACAAGCAAATCAAGCGAGGCACTTCAACAAATCTTTAAACATAATAATTTTAGCACAACTGTTATGTACTAACTTAGTCCATAATAATTTAAAACCAAGGCTCCGACCTATAGTCCTTTGTTACAGCAATATTACAAATACTGTTACTGAATTGGGCAGTTTCCTTCTTCCATCCACTGATTAGTCCAGAGCAATTGGACCGCTATGAACAACTTGAATTCCTTGCCCAATAACATGGAGGGAAATGTAACCAATTACAGGACCCGAGGTGTAGTGCACTAAAACAGAATAATTTTATAACATTACTAAGGAGCAATAGTTGGCTACACCGAAACCTAGTAGTGCTTAAAGGGGCGTTTGGCATAAGAGCATCGACACAAGTCTAAACACCGCTATCGTATAAGACTGAATCCTGAATGTATCAACTTATTGTCAGCTTGCACCAGTAAGATTCAATGTATCTAATAACAGGATGCGCGACAAGGGAAGAGACCGCTTACAGTTGTGAATGCTAATAGACTAGCTCAAGTAAATCAGTTTACCAAGCTATAACACGAAGTCAAATGCAGACGTATGCTTGAGCCCACTACATTTGTGACACCTTTAACCAGCGCACACAGTTCCAAGCATTAAGCTCGATTCATAAAAATTCACAACCGGCGTGTGATCAAAATCTCCACAAACATTCGCTGCACTCAGATTTGGCGGATGCTCTGCAGCTCTCGGCGTTTTTAGTCACCGGAGTTGGTTCCATCGGGCAGCGTACACAGTGGAATCAATAGACACAAGGCCACCACTTCACAGCTCCACGGACCACCTCAGCGAGGGTCAATCAATGGTAGTCGACCAAGGCAGGAGCAGCTGACTAACTGCGGGCTGTTCTCCACGGGGCCACAGTACTCCTCTCACAATCCCTCTCGCGACTGCGATCCTCACGCGTCTCCTCGTTCACGCCGCAACCCAAATGTCTTGCGGCTAGTGTCTCTACTCGACCACTCGAAATTCTCCCAAAAATCATCTTGCCGAAGGAAAGCGTCCCATCGCATTGTGTGCCACTGCTCAGTTAGTATGATCTACACTACTGGCCATTAAAATTGCCACACCAAATGAAGATGACGTGCTACAGACGCGAAATTTAACCGACAGGAGGAAGATGCTGTGATATGCAAATGAGTAGCTTTTCAGAGCATTCACACCAGGTTGGCGCCGGTGGTGACGCCTACAGCGTGCTGACATGAGGATTTCTCATACACAAACAGCAGTTGTCTGTCGTTGCCTGGTGAAAGGTTGTTGTGATGCCTCGTGTAAGGAGGAGAAATGCGTACCATCACGTTTCCGACTTTGATAAACGTCGGATTGTAGCCCATCGCGATTGCGGTTTATCGTATCGCGACATTGCTGCTCTCCTTGGTCGAGATCCAATGACTGTTAGCAGAATATGGAATCGGTGGGTTCCGGAGGGTAAAACGGAACGCCGTGCTGGATCCCAACGGCTTCGTATCACTAGCAGTCGAGATGACAGGCATCTTAACCGCATGGCTGTAACGGATCGTGCATCCACGTCTCGAGCCCTGAGTCAACACATGGGGACGTTTTCAAGACAACAACCATCTGCACGAACAGTTCGACGATGTTTGCAGCAGCATGGACTACCATCTCGGAGACCATAGCTGTGGTTGCCCTTGACGGTGCATCACAGACAGGAGCGCCTGCGATGGTTTACTCAACGACGAACCTGAGTGCACGAATGGCAAAACGTCATTTTTTCAGATGAATCCAGGTTCTGTTTACAGCATCATGATGGTTGCATCCGTGTTTGACGACATCGCGGTGAAAGCATATTGGAAGCGTGTATTCGTCATCGACATACTGGCGTATCACCCGGCGTGATAGTATGACGTGCCATTGGTTACACGTCTCGGTCACCTCTTGTTTGCAATGACGACACTTTGAAAAGTAGACGTTACATTTCGGATGTGTTACGACCTGTGGCTCTACCCTTCATTTGAGCCCTGCGAAATCCTATATTTCAGCAGGATAATGCACGACCGCATGTTGCAGGTCCTGTACGGGCCTTTCTGGATACAGAAAATGTTCGACTGGTGCCCTGGCCAGCACATTCTCCAGATCTCTCACCAATTGAAAATGGCTGGTCAATGGTGGCCGAGCGACTGGCTCGTCACAATACGCCAGTCACTACTCTTGATGAACTGTGGTACCGTGTTGAACCTGCATGTGCAGCTGTACCTGTACACGTCATCCAAGCTCTGTTTGACTCAATGCCCAGGCGTATGAAGGCCGTTATTACGGCCAGAGGGCAAGAGGTGGTTTTTCTGGGTACTGCTTTCTCAAGATCTATGCACCCAAGTTGCGTGAAAATGTAATCACATGTCAGTTCTGCTATAATATATTTGTCCACTGAATACCCGTTTATCATTTGCATTTCTTGTTGGTGTAGCAATTTTAATGGCCAATAGTGTATTTATTATACAGAACTGAATGTAGACAGTCTTTTCATAATTTTGGCAGAGTCTACTGTCAGAGATACACGTTGGAAAATATAACTTACAAAGTCATCTGTCGCTTTCTGTCGAAGGTCATCCGAGATCCAGTCTCCATGGTACTTTACCGTTTTGGCTCATGTGATGTGCTTTGTAGTGCTGATTCTCAACGATTTTGGTGCGCCCTCAATAGCGCTTAATGAATTCCATCTTTCCGATGCTAATCAGTACATGTGTTGTCTCTGCCATTGTATAGGTCTTGCATATCGTTTGCTAGTAAAGTCAGATCATCAACAAAGGCAAGATATTGGATCCTTATGTCGTCTACTTTGATCCCCAACTCCCTGTCGACTTTTTTGCTCCACAGAGTTAAATAACGTAGAAAAAATAACGTCTCCTTGCCTAACACCTTTATTGACTGGAATACTCTATGGAAGTTGTCCTCTAAACTTTGCTTTGAATTTGGCCTGCACCAAACTTAGGAGTTTTTCGTTGAATCCTAGCTGTTTTAATATCCACGGAGCGCTACACCTTTTGGAAATCTACGAAGGCAGCTACTTTCTGTGTGGCTTATTTCTTCCTGTATAGCTGACCGTTCTTGAAGTTTTGTATTTGTTCAGTACAGGATATAGACGCTCTGAAACCTGTTTATTGTTCCCTAATATCAGTACAGTGTTACAATATTAATATTAATTAGTTTAGCATCATATTACTTCCCTAAGCATGGGAGAGAACGTCGTTGCTGTATTTACAGCGGACTCCAGTATTTTTATAACGCTCAAGGCCAGGTGGGACCTTTTACTCCCACACCAGGGCTGTCAACGATTTTGCCCTCCCCGTCCACGAAGTGCTATTGTGTCTCTTGAAGTATCGAGCCAGTCCGTCTGGTTGACTTTCCTCTCTTGCATCGACCCTCACATATTTTTTGAGCATAGCCACAGCGTACTACACTAAACTTGCTGTCTCCTTATATATCCGATCCCTTCAATTACATCTTTAAAAGTAATGTGACTTTATGCACAGTCAAAAACACGCAGGCAGAGAAAATAATACATTGTTAATCACGTAAGACTGTTCGTTACATGTGTCATGGCATAACGATAGTAAATGTTCCGTGACCTCAACAAAATGCATAACAGTATACTGTTTAGAGTATGAGCAAGTGTGAAGTTTAAGTTAGCTGGATTGGATGACTGGGAACAAGAATACTAAGACAGCGATATGCATACACCCTATAGAAATCCCATATTCACAGGCTCAGTAATTGACAGTAATTCCCACTTCCTCATTTATAAACTCCCATTCTTTAAAATGCAGTGCACAGGCACATACCGTCCATTTACGCAGTAAGTACAAATATGGACAAATGAAAATACAGGATGTCCGGGATAGGGGTATGTACATACAAATCCTTAATCGAAACAACTCGACGTCTTATGTTGTTGGTTAAATACCCAATCAATAGAGACACTCTCTAAGATATGACCCTCACCATTTCATGAATAGCGCTTACAAGGGGTTCGTACGAACTTTCCCTCCCGTCTTGATTCATATTGACCCGGTGTATAAGGCACGACTATGTTTTAACATATGTACACGGGAAGACGCACTTCTCAACAATTTCGAAGAAATTGGAGTTCGAAAATTTTAAACGCGCTACATACTTCGTATGGTTGATTGTATTCAAGGACTCCGCAGCCCTGCGTGTAAGCTCTTTATCTGGCAAGTGCGAGTTCTGTGGATTGAATAACGTTGCTAATACATATTTTTTATTTTTCATTTCCTTCTTTCCCACATAATGGGGTATGCTTGGAACACCACGAAATTATGTAATGACAGAGAACAATTTCTGAATGTAAACCAAGTTTGCTTAGCGACAGCCATATTGAAATATGCATGCACATGCAAAAATTTGGCGTTCAATACAAGTGTTGCATATTTCAGTAATTACTGTTCCCCTGTTCCGAAGACCAGTATAATCCTGATTCGTGCAGTGTTCCGTACGTTACACATTATACTTGTCACAGGTGCGGATACAATGACGTTGTTGTTGTTGTTGTTGTTGTGGTCGTCTGTCCAGAGACTGGTTTGATGCAGCTCTCCATGCTACTCTATCCTGTGGAAGCTTCTTGATCTCCAAGTACATACTGCAAGCTACATCCTCTTGAATCTGTTTAGTGCATTCATCTCTTGGTCTCGCTCTACGATTTTTACCCTCCACGCTTCCTTCCATTACTAACTTTATGATCCCTTGATGCCTCAGAACGTGTCCCACCAACCGATCCGTTCTTCTAGTAACGTTCTGCCACAAAGTCCTCTTCTCCCCAATTCTGTTAAGTGCCTCCTCATAAGTTACGTGATCTACCCACCTAATTTTCAGCATTCTTCTGTAGCACCACATTTCGAAAGTTTCTATTTTCTTCTTGTCTAATCTATTTATCGTTCAGGTCTCACTTCCATACATGGCTACACTCCACGCAAATACTTTCAGACAAGACATCCTGATGCTTAAATCTATACTCGATGTTAACAAATTACTCTTCTTCAGAAGCGCTTTCCTTGCCATAACCGGTCTACGTTTTATATCCTCTCTACTTTGACCATCATCAGTTATTTTGCTCCCCCAAAAGCAAAGTTCATCTACTACTTTCGGTGTCTAACCATACAGTAAAGCTGCATGCCCTCGGGAAAGTTACTGCTGTAGTTTCACTTTGCTTTCAGCCGTTCGCAGTCCCAGCACAGCAAGGCAGTTTTAATTAATGTTACAAGGCCAGATCAATCAAGCATCCACAATGTTGCCCCTACACCTACCGGAAAGGCTGCTGCCCCTCTTCAAAAACCACACGTTTGTCTGACTTCTCAACAGATACCCCTCTGTTTGTGGCTACACCTACGGTAGGGCTATCTGTATCACTAAGGCAAGCAAGCCTCCCCACCAACGGCAAAGTCCATGGTTCATGGGGGAGGGGGGTCAGTACAATAGTATTAGTAATATAACTGAACTGATTTGATTTAAAGTTCTTGTGTAGGAAAATGGTAAGTGAATCATTCAATATTGATAATTTGCTCCATCATAATGAAATTGTTGTTAGGATTACGTCGGACTGAAGAAGACATGCCGCTATGTGAGATTCGATCCCTGCATATGGCGCTTCTGAAACTAAGCGCTTACGTACTCGGCGAAACGTTTGAGAGTGTGTCTTCCTCTTTATGCATTTTTTAAATTCTAAACGTGCCCTTTACAACCTGTCAATCTGAATAAAATCAATGAGTGGACGTCCATACGGTCCCGTTGTGAGTTGCATGACGCGTGCAAGTCAGGTACAGGGCACACCTACCTCGACATGTTAGCGTACTGTGAAGTTCCACAGATGCCTCCCGACGTCGTTTTCTAACAGGATGGTACCGTTCCCCTCCCCATTATCATGGGGATTTTACCACATATCTCCCAGAGCGCTGAATCGGAAGGGGGCGTCCCATTGCCTAGCAACCACGGTCTCTCGATCTGTCTCAGCTGAGTATCAGTACGTGGGGTTTTATCAAGGGCCGGCCGCTGTGGTCGAGCGGTTCTAGGATCTTCAGTCCGGAACCGCGCTGCTGCTACGGTCGCAAGTTCGAATCCTGCCTTGGGCATGGATGTATGTGATGTCCTTAGATTAGTTAGGTTTAAGTAGTTCTAAGTCCGTGGGACTGATGACCTCAGATGTTAAGTCCCACAGAGCTTAGAGCCATTTGAGCCATTTTTATCAAGGACACTGATAATAGAACAAGGGTTGGAGATGTGGTAGATTTGAGACAACGAATCCAAGTCACAGTAGAGGCCGTAACACTTGTCGTGCTTATGTACATATTGTGAGAAGTGGAGTACAGTTTCTATTCTGTCTAGCTACAAACAGTGTCCACATTAAAATGTACCAACATGCATAAAAGTGTTAGAGTTCCTGTGTACAGCGTTGAACGAAAATGCTGTATACAACAGTTTTCTTTATTTTTGTACACCTATAGCTCAGGCGCCGTGTACTTGGACAAATAACGGTAGGAGTGGTTTATGACGCGTGTTTAACAGGCTGAAAGCAATGGTAGAACATTGAAATCAACAAAATAAGATAAATTCGCAGAAATATAGACATGACATATTCGGGAATCATCTCTCACAAACCGAGGAGACCTTTTGTTCTCTTTTTAGGGTCATCAGGCTGACCGGTTTGATGCAGCCCGCCACGAACTCGTTTCGAGCTGCAGTTGCACCCAACGTCCCGAGTTTATGTAACGCCAGTCACCACTCACCACCCCTGATTCTCTAAAGAATGGATAACTTTTATTTTAGCTGGAGCCACGGTTACGATAAATGTTTTGAATGCTACTGCCGTCATTTGTATGTATAAGCACTCCGTCTTCAGGCCACAAGTGGCCCATCGGGGCCATCCGACCGGCATGTCATACTCAGTTGAGGATGCGGATAGGAAGGGCGTGTGGTCAGCACACTGCTCTCCCGGTCGTTATGATGGTTTTCTGTGACCAGAGCCGCTACTATTCGGTCGAGTAGCTCCTCAATTGGCATCATGAGGCTGGCAGCAGCGTATGTCGACCCGAATGGTCACCCATCCAATTGCCGGCACTTCCGACAGCGCTTAATTTCGTTGATCTGACGGGGACCGGTGTATCCACTGCGGTAAGGCCATTGCCTACTGCCGTCATTTGACTGTAATAATTTTTCTTTTATTGTTATACGATGCAGATTTCGGCCATAGGCCATTTTCAAGTACAAAAAGTTATTTTTACGTCAAAACACATCAGACTAGTATGAAATACAAGTCCTTGTCGAAAAAGCATATCTGGTCATGTACGTCAGATCAGCCACTAGTAAAAGTAAGAAAATCACTAGAACGCCTAAATATATTGCAGACTTTCATTTCTGGGTCTAAATGTATTGCAAACTTTAATTTCTGGAACCTACAGCACAGCTGTTACATGAAACTGCTAACTACTAAAAAGGTATACCCGGCACTATTATGTCTGAAGAACAACTGTCTTTTACTAATGACGGATCTGGCCTATATGACCAGATATACTTTTCACATAGACTTGTGTTTCATACTATTCTTATGTCTTTCGATAAATAAATAAGTTTTTGTACTTGAAAATGGCCTAAGCCCAGAATCTGGATCGTATAGCAAGAAAATAAACATCATTCTAGTCAAATGGCGGCAGGATTACTCAAAACACTTTAAAGAGTCGGTATCTCTTATTAAAACGGGTTCGGAAGGCTGATTGCTCTACAGATGAGGTATTCCATGTTGCTAAACGGCTAAACCAGTTTTAAATTATGTGTAAAGTTTGAAGTTGCGAAGTGCTCTCAGTCTCAAGTACTGGATGAATACAGTCTGTGAAATTTGCGCACTGTGATTTTGTTTTATGAAGATGGCTCTAAAGACTATGGGACTTAACATCGGAGGTCATCAGTCCCCTAGAACTTAGAAGTACTTAAACCTAACTAACCTACGGACATCACACACATCCATGAACGAGGCAGAATTCGAACCTGCGACCGTAGCAGCCGCGTGGTTCCGGAGTGAAGCGCCTAGAACCGCTCGGTCACAGCTGCCGGCTTTTCTGAAGATATACACATAGTTTCAGGCTTATTATGTTAAACATGTAAGAGTATAGCACATAGTGAGTAGATTAAGAAAGCATTTAAAATTTTTATGTGATAAACCCAACATTACCCGGTTATTCATTTTACTCATTTTTCTATTACAAGGAAAATTAAATATTAACTATATTTGTAGTGTAATATCGAAAAAAATTCGTTTCCATATATTCGCGAAAATACCTTAGAAATTACTAAAGAATCATACAAAGAAGTATGCACAACGTACAGGTGTATAAGTACAGAGTCTGTAAGCGTCTCTGTGGAACGCCTTTTCATAGTTCTATAGACTTCTACGTTTTCGCCTGCAACCGAACCGAATTCGCAGTTGGAAGCTCTCAAAGAGCTGGAAGGATTCAGCGATTTCCTTAAGTTGACTGTAGGAGTGTCTTATAAGCAAACAATAAATGTATTATGATTTAATGCGCGATGCGACATTTTTTCGCTCATCTTAGCCATTATGACGTCGTATCTCTTGAGCGATGTGTCGTACAATGATGCAATTGTGTAGGTACATTCAGCGGCATGTGTGGCCGTTTCTGCGAATTATATTCCTAACAGTGTTAGTAGCAAATAAGTAATACATTTAAGTAACACATTTAAACGTTATCCGCAGTGCGACAGTTTTTCACGCATCTCAGTGTTTAAGACGTCATATCTCCCCATCTGTAAGCGGTAATATGTTATAACTTCGTAAGTACATTTAGCGGAATATTCGGGTAGTGTCTGCGAAGCTTATTGCGCATAGATTTTGCAGCACAGAAGCAATAAATTTAAACGCCATGCATGATACGGCAGTTTTTGATGTATCTCGTTGTTTATGGCGTCATATCTCTTGAACTATGACAGGTAGGTGGTCCTTACCTCGGCAGAGATTGTTACCTGACAGCAGGAGATATGTGTACCAGGTTTGGTTGAAGTCGGGGCAGTGGTTTAGGAGGAGATGTAGATCGTACACACACACACGCACGCACACGCACACACACACACTCACACACACAGGCATGCTGCGAACGGGAATGGATGACCGTTTTGTGCCTTTAGTAACATAGATGTATGATGAAGTGTGTTGTATGGCTAAATCTCGATCTTTCAATGACAACCCCGATCATCGTCGTCAGGAGCTACGGCACACTGTCGTGAAACTGGCAAATATCCCACTGCTATACCCAAAGGACTTCATCTGATTGCTTGCATTGCGTCATGATGACACCACGGAGATGAAAAAGGCCTGAATTGCACTCCAACAACACGAATTTTAGCAGTGGCCGAGATCATAAGCGCAATGGAACGAACAGTGCGGCATCTTTCTCAGGAAGCAGAAGATAAGGTAAGGCTTGCTACTAGCCTGATTTTAGCGATAGCCAAGGCTCAAAATGGTTCAAATGGCTCTGAGGACTATGGGACTCAACTGCTGAGGTCATTAGTCCCCTAGAACTTAGAACTAGTTAAACCGAACTAACCTAAGGACATCACAAACATCCATGCCCGATGCAGGATTCGAACCTGCGACCGTAGCGGTCTTTCGGTTCCGGACTGCAGCGCCTTTAACCGCACGGCCACTTCGGCCGGCTGATAGCCAAGGTCCCTAAGTCAAATATTAGCAGGGTGGAGAGACAAGGATTGAAGTTGATGGCGGAACATGGGGTTAGTGGTATTACTAGCTGACTAAGGGAATGCCATGGCCATCCTCAACGCAACTATCATAGCAAGATATGTCCATTATTTGAGGGCTCCACTTACGGGCTTCTTAAACTGGATATTTCTGAAGAACTTGTGAAGAATTTGAGGCCGGCATGCCTCTAGTCGACAAGAATGGTGGCCTCCGGAGACCAGTTTTGAGTGCTATCGCACATGCTTAAACAAGCGAGTGGCCCATAGTCTTTCCAAACAATGAGCAAAGTCTTTCGACTCTGGCTTTTGTGTTCTATCGCAATTACTTTATTATACCATACAGTGAACTTCGTAACTGTATTTATTAACATAATCGAGTATTTATACGTAACGTGGCGGAAAGCCTTATGTTACCTTCTGAACGATATTAGAATGGGAAATGTTGGAAACGAAAGACTTACTCTTAGAAAACAATACAAATGGGAGTAGGAATGCTATGTACAAGGGGTGGACAAATACATAATATCATCCCTAACGTGGTGTAGGGAAACCGTTGGCAATCAAAATTATTTCCACTCGTCTCGGAACGGATAAACGCAGGGCGTGCGGCATGGTTTTTATGGGAATCTTGAATTAATACTCGTGCTGAATAGTGTAAAGTTCAGATAACGATGATAAAGGTGGAGAACGATCATGAAAACTTCTCTGTAAAGTTGACCATAAAAGCTCAATAACATTGAGATCTGGTAGCTGTGGTGGTAAGGGGAGACGTGAATATTCATTCTCGATTTCAAAAAAACTACGTGGACAATTTGAGCTGTGTGAATAGGGATCTTGCCGTTTTGGAACACAGCATCATCACCACACAGGGAATAGATCTGATCAGCCAATTTATCACATAATCCTTGGCAGTAAAATGGGCTTCCAGAGGATCCTTTGTGACACTATATTGTCACCCAAATCATTACTGAACCACCTCCATGTTTCACTCTTGGGACATAGAATCGGCCTAAATTGGAAACAGTGTCCAACAAGGCTTCGTTCGACCGAACGACTTTTTTTCCATTATCTTATAGCCTTGTTTCATGGCTTCGGCTCTACATTTTCCTGTTACGGACATATGTATCACTGAGGATTCGGTTTGGGATGCGAAGTCGCTTTGCATTTCCCTACCTGTGAAGGTCCCTTCGTGTCATTCTGGCGCTGACAAGGTTCTATAGTGTGACATTCATCTCCAGTGCCTTTTACCGTTGTCCTCCTCTCATTTTTCTTCTCACAATCCTCTTGAAAGACCGACTGTCACAATCACTCAACACACAATAACATCTGCCTTGTGAATTTCCTGTATGTGGTATGAATCTTCTCTCTGGCTAGCTTAGTTATGGAAGAACGTGCCATAAGAGCACCAAAAATTTGCCCAATTTCGAATTTACTTAACTTTGACGTAATGCACTCACAGCTACTGTTCTGACGTCGACTGACATTTGAAACTTGTTGAGGACATTATATGGGTGCCATTCGTGATCGAATAGAATAGTGCAACCTGCAGACGTGGCCAGCTTCTGCATTTATGATCAAGCATACATTTCTATAATTTTGCGTTCTGACACACTTTGACCTCTGGCAGTCGGGGTTGCCTACATAGCGGAGTAGGAGCTTGCCTACATGCCACAGGCAACGATGTCGTCATCATTGTCCTTGAAATAATAATGTCATCAAGATGGCGGATGGCGAGAAATCTAAGTAATGAAGATGGCGAATGGCAGGAAACTTAAAAGTTAAGGACAGTAGAGAGTGGTAAATCAATAAATTAAAGATTGTGGATGGGAGAAATTGAGATTAATATTTTTTTAAAATCCAAGATGGCAGACCTCTCCCCACCCTTCCCCTCTCCTCTTAGTATTTACTGAAATGGAAAAACTGAATCACATTGCAGCCACCTTGGCTGTACTCAAAAGTGTCTGTAGGCTCTCAATTTTCTTACGTACACATTAGCCATTTACCCATTATCCATTATCCATTTACACTTCGCCTGTTACCAATTTACCTGCTATCTGTATAACTGATAATCCGTTTACCCATTTCTAACACCCCAGTGGCTATCACCATGTATCATGTGCTAGTAAACTGTACAAAGTTCCCAGACACCTCTGACATATGTAATTTCTTAAAAATGTCGAGTTCGAAGAAAAAAGTTTCCAGTATGTGGCAGTATTACTTAGCATTCTGCGCAGAATATGGCAAACGTTTCGTAATGTAAGATAAACTTAATACCCTAGCATGAACTCAGTATAATGTTTCGGTGACTTTAGAAGGGTAGCAAATCTTGTATCTTACGTGCGTGAATGGGTATTAAAACTACTCATGTTATTCTATCATGGAGTCATGTAGTATCCAGTGCGTAAAAGCAGATTGTGACCAACTTTTTGAACGCAGATGATATTAATGATCTACCAAAGGGTCAATATAAAGCTCGGCTCACTTTTTTATCGCCTTCAGAGAGGGGTTGTTGACAAATTTTAATGTGGTGAATAATATTGTATAGTTCCGTTATTTTTGTCGAGAAGCGCACTGTAAGCTCTTAGATAGCAGTAGTACTCATGTGTATTTTGTAGTGCTGTAGAAGCAATTTTTATGTTACATGTTTGTTTGTGTCGCCGTCCTTCGCAGCAAGCACAGAAATACTTGTTTTGTAAATAAAACCGCCTTTTCTTGCTGCAACTTAATTTATTTATTTTATTTATAAATTATGTTGCTACAAGAAAAGGCACCTTTATTTACAAGTAATTCCTATGTATTTTGATAACTTTAATGTATAACAATAAGTTCGAATAGGGCTTGTCGAGTAACCTATGATTTGCTTCAGTGCTGGCAATAAGTCAGCAACGTGTGTTTTTAGAAGATAACACCGACAATTCAGATGTGGAAATGTTTCAAGTGAGGAAACACCAAGATTGTAAAACGTGATAAAACGGTACTGGAACTAACATTGTGACTCTTGACATAAACAATGCATTCTTGTATTTCTGGCGTACTTCTGCAGACAGTATAGACTTGGGAAGGATTGTGGCACTTGACAAACATTATAGAACAATCCAGTTGTGGAAAATAATTACACTGACTGTTCTTTGTTCATAACACCAAACAAGGTTCATAGAACGGAGTATGAACGATTACAACAGCTGGCACCTCTTGGTAGACAAGTAACTGAAGCATAAAGCAGCAGTTTATTTTATTTCGCATTTTGAAGTTCTGCAGAATAGTTGCTGAAATAAAACTCATCTTCAGGAACTACGTATTTCTAATTTATTAACTACATTGCATAAGTAAATATTTCTGTCTACTCGTGGGGAGTATTTTTATATTAGTTCTGATGAAAGAGAAATACAAATAAGACTAATTCTCTTATGTGTTTGTGGTGGCAACTGAAATTCATCAGAGAACGTGTAAGTTTTCAAGGACTAAATAGCTTTGGCCGTCTACTACATATAATGGATATCCCCTGAAGCAAGAAAATGCACATCACCGAGGTATATCTCGGTTAATTCTGGAAATTCGATATAACTTCCGTGTGCAGATGTTCTCCCGAAGCATATAGCAACAAAATCAAGACGTGAAGACTAAGCGATTTGAGCCACACAGTCCCAGACCATTTCGATCTGAATTCTAGTCTACAATTAATTAGCGTCAATTCCACACCAATCGTTTCAATATTTTTCTGAGCTGGGTGTAGTTCAACCTTTGTTCCTATGGCTAATCTTTCCTCAAAAATCATTCTGAATTTAATTTCATATAGCTAACGTATGCCAAACCGTTTTCAGTCAAAACACACGCACTTCCAATAGTGTCTATACTTAACACTGCTGTCCTAAAAACTAATGCGCAGATACAATCCGGGAAACTCCATTGTGCAAGAATTGCGCAGACTAAGTATTAAAAGAGTAATCAGAGAGGGCGTTTTGACGAATTTAGACACGGAAATTAAATTATTTGCCTAGTTAAATCTCGTCGACAAGTGTATTTTAAGTTGTAAGACAGATTGGCACTAATCCCCCATACGAGTTTTATGATGTGATTGCATGCCATATTACCCTAATGTAAGAATCAAATGCATTAAATGTCAGCACGACAAGACTCGTCAGAACAAGAAAAACAAGAAAAACGTTCAGTGAGTGGCTTCAGTCTTACTGAAGCCTATGTCGCATGTGACACTTTACAAGCATTATAGAACAATTTAGACCTGAAAAATAATTAATTTGAGACTCCATTGTGTGTCATCCTATCAATGGTAAAATAATAGAACTTTTCACATACGGGAGTGTTGCTCCACGCCATTTTTCAGAATGAAACATTTTAACATGGTGCAAAGAATTTAGTGTTCGTATATTTTTGAGCTAAGCCAAGATGACTACATTGTAATTGGCTGTTTCATTTTAATGGTGAGAAAATTGCTTTTCGATGAGAAAATACTGCAACTAACGCCCTCTATGTAATTTTCAGACAAATACCTTTAAACATTGTATAAAAAGTTCAGAGCTTTCAGACACTTTTCAGCACACCAGAAACTATTCCAAGGTACACCTTTTATGAAATTTTTGGGTAAATACATTTGAACACATGGCAAAAAAAATTAGAATGTTCAGATACTGTGGAGTACGATCAATAGGATCCCGTTTTTAATTTTTTGATTCATCTTTAATTTTTAAATTTGCCGCCATCCGTCATCTTTAATTTTTACAGGTACTGCCGTCTGTTATCTTTATGACACCATGAGCTGAAGGTAATTGATGATGTCATTTGTTTTGCATGTACACTGCAGAACATACGTAGCCTCCCTACTAATGGGCATATGTTGCAATAATCATTAACAGAATACTGAAGGTAACACACGATGGAGGTGAAATCATGATGAACGAAAATATCGTTTGTAGGAGTGGTAGGGACTGCAAAGAACGTATTATTTCACAAATACAAAAATAGTTTACATCGAAAGAAACGAATGGAAGCAAGCATTAGTCCAGATAGTATAAATATGTCACCATGTCTTGTAACACTCCTATTTTCTGCCGGACAGTTTCGGGAATACAGTATGACTAGTCTCTTGGGTGTATAACATTAACAGTCAAGAACGTGGAAGCCATTATATTGTTCTAACGTGAGAAAATTTCGCGGTCGATGTCAAAGAAATTTTTACAAGCAAAGCACAAGTGTGTTTGGTGTGCATCAGAATGCTGAAAAATATGTAGCAGACACGGCATTGGTTTATTGGCCTCTGTAACAAGTTATCCGCACCACTTAAGAGAGGAGTCGCATGTAAACACTTTTGCTTTCCTGTTCTGATTCACGTCAAACGTTCATTATTGCAGCTGAAGATGTAAGTTACCATATTACGCTATGTATAATGTAAGAAAACCAGCCACTGAGTATAGAACCTCTTTAGTATCCTCAACCAGCTTAAGTTATATACTGACATGAGAACACGTTCTATAACAGAGAATAGAATATAAACAGTTCATGGAAGGTTTGAATAATGTACACGGTCTATAAAATTGTTTCCCAAGTGCCCATATTAGCATGAGTATGTAAATTAGCTCTTGATATTTATAACTAGTGGCATACAGAAGATATCTTTCGCCATGAGAAATCAATCTATGCCTCTATCATTGTTCACTTTTCTTGTGAAGCAACAGTAGCCGTACTAATAATGACACATTTAACGAACTATGGCCTATACGTTCTTGGCTTGTTGTCGACCCATGTTGGTTATGCAGCCACGCCAAGAGAAAGACGGAAAAATTTGGAAATTTGTTGGAAGTTCCTATGGGACCAAACTGCTGAGGTCATCGGTCCCTAGGCTTACACACAATTTAATCCAACTTAAACTAACTTACGCTAAGGACAACACGCACACATCCTTGCCCGAGGGACGACTCGAACCTCCTACCACTGGAGCAGCGCAATCGGCTGAAGACTGCGAAGCTACATCACGCGGCAGCGAACGATGGTTGGGATGTTGAAAAGCATATAGTGACATCCAAAATCGGCTTATTGTCCTCGATAACATGCTATCAGCACAAAATTATGAGGAGTCCATTTTGAACACAGAAGAAAAAGATATCTGAATGTTAATTGTGATCTGATTCAAGCGAAACCCAGCGTAACAAATGCGGAGCTGTCTCTGTTGTGATGGTGATGATTTGCGGCTACAGTTGCTATAATTTAGCAGTACCCGCGTCATTTAGCGATCCATTACAATCGAGTGGGGTAGGTGACGTCGTCGATCGCTAGAAGTTCCCTGCTTATTCGAGACTACACTCAGAAGTCGAAGATTTTCGTAAGTCTAGTTTATCTTCTGTATAACTTCCCAAGGAAGGACAGAGAAGGTCTGAAATTTTGAGAATGTACCACGGATTTTTATTTTTGTTGATTAAGATAGCAAAAAAGCGATATTGCTCTGAACATACTGTAGAAAAAAATGTTACATATAAAACAGATTTTAGCATGTTCTTATGTTCTATATTAGTTTTAGAAAAGGAATTTAAACAGCGGAAAATTGAATCTGAAACACCATGAACATGGCATGTAGCTACCGCCAAGCTGACATGAAGTGTGTACTTACTTGAATATGCAAGCGAGAAAAGTTTCAGAGCTACTGCAGAACGTAGGTATTAGTAAGCCCGTCAACATATGTGCTTAACCCCCTCCTACGTTAATCTGTTCATCTAAGAGTAGCTCTAGCACCCTATGTCCTCAGTTATTTGTTGGATGTATTTCAATCTCTGTCTTCCTCTAGAGTTTTTGCCCTTTACAGCTGCCTCTAGTATCAAGGAAGTTATTTCCTAATCGTTTAACAGATGCCCTATCAGCCTGTTCCTTATTCTTATAGTGTTTCCCATACAATACTTTCCTCACCAAGTAAGCTACAGGAAAAGACTATTAATATATAACACGTACAAGACCCAAGAGGGAACAATAAGGTTGGAAGACCAAGAACAAAGTCCTTGGATCAGAAAGGACATAAGACAAGGAGGAAGCAGTCTTTCACCCCTACTCGGAAATGAAAGTAGGGTTCAAAAATTGGGTTACAAATCCGGGTGAAAGGCAATACAATGACGGAATTCGGTAACGATCATTGTATCCTCAATGATGGTGAAGAATAATTACGAGAGTTTCTGTTGCCCCAGAAGCAAAATAACCCATGACGGTCAAACCAAGGAAAACAAAATAAGCATACTAACACAGGCAGAGAGGGCATTCCTGAACAAAAGGAGTGCACTAGCATCAAATATAGGCCTTAATTCTGAGAATGTACGTTTGGAGCGGCTTCGTATGCTAGTGACTCTCTGACTGTGGGAAAACCGGAGCAGAGTATAATCGAAGCGCTTGAATTTTGTTGCTACAAAGGAAAGTCGAAAATTTGGTGGACCAACAAGGTAAGCAATAAGGGGTTTTCCTCAGAATCGGCGAAGAGAGGGACACATGAAAAACCCTGACAAGAAGAACAGACTGAGTGACAGAACATTTGTTAGGACATCATGAAATACCTTCCTTGGTACCAGAGAGAGCTGTAGAAGATGAAAATGTGGAATAAGACAGAGACTGGAATACAGTCAACAAACAATTGAGGACATAGGGTGGAAGAGGTAGCCTGAGATGGTTGGCACAACAGAGGAAATCGTAACGGGCCACATCAAACCACTCAAAAGACTGATGACTCTGTTAATAATAATAAATCCGCGGAGGCCCGGGAAAAGAATAGGCCTCCGGTATCCTCTGCCAGTCGTAAAAGGCGACGGAAAAACAAACCACTAATAGGGCTAACCCCCCTTTTAGTGTGATTAGTTGGTTCAGGACAGAACTAAAGAAGCCTCGGACAAGCGCCGTCATGGTCGGGGACGACGCTTGAACCCTATGCCCGTCCACAATGGTAACGACACTGCTAGCCAACTGGAAAATGATTTAAATTCAAATAGAGGTGTTTTGAAGGATATGCTTCCTGCAACCACCCTAGAAGGAAAACAGAGACAGAGGATGAGATGATCAGACGAAGGTAACGGACACCTCATATTCTGTTATTATCAAGCAACAAACCTAGGAACTAACACAACTGGATACAGATCACAACTATACACAACATTTATTACCAGATACCCAGAATTAAAATTTTTAACAGAACAACGACTAGCTGATGACATCTGTGTAGTAATCAAAAATACCAGGATATCCCAGTCAGAATTAGAACACATCAAACAACAAGTACAACAAATACTGGAACAAAATAATGTGCAATCAGAAGAAGAAGAAAATACAGTAACAGACTCAAACATCCCAGAGCAAACAAACAAAGAACAACAGGCATCAATCAAACAATCAGAGGAAAACAAAATCTTAAGACAGCCACCAGAACAAGCACAAATAGAACACGAAGTGACACACATGTTAGATATAGAAGAAATATTTCAGCTGACATATATAGAATACAAATACACAAATACAGACATTAGACCATTCTTGCATAGACCGCCAAATAACCCACAAGTCGAAACAACAATAACAACTATCAACACAATCATACACAACAAAATAAACGAAAACACAACTATGGAAGAGTTACAACTACTGGTTTACATAGAAGCACTCACTACACTAAACATACACACTAGACAGAGATCGGAAACAACCAACACACAGAAGAAACCCACAAAACCAGCATGGCAACACAGGCTACAGATCAGAATAGAAAAACTGAGAAAAGACATCGGACAGCTAACACAATTTATAAGAAATGAAATATCAGACAAAAAACAAAAAAGGTTAGGTAAAATCTCACAACAAGAAGAGATAGAGCAATTAGATGAAAAAAAGCAGAAATTACAAGCATTGGCCAAACGACTTAGAAGATACAAAAAAGTGAAAATAGAAGGAAACAAAACCAAACATTCAATACAAACCAAAAGAAATTTTACCAGACAATAGATAACACACACATTAAAATAGACAATCCACCAAACATAACAGACATGGAACACTTCTGAGCAACATATGGTCAAACCCAGTACAACATAACAGGCATGCACGGTGGATGCAAGCAGAAACAGACACATACAAGATGATACTACAAATGCCTGAAGTGATAATATTGCAACATGAAGTCACCCGAGCAATTAATTCTATGCACAATTGGAAAGCCCCTAGAGAAGATAAAATAGCAAATTTCTGGCTAAGGAAGTTACCTCAACACATTCACATCTAAGTAAATTATTTAACAGTTACATTGCAGACCCATAAACATTCCCTGATACACTTACACATGGAATAACTTATCTGAAACCTAAAGATCAAGCAGACACAGCAAACCCAGCTAAGTATCGCCCCATAACATGCCTACCAACCATATACAAAATATTAATTTCAGTAATTACACAGAAATTAATGACACATACAATACAAAACAAAATTATAAATGAAGAACGAAAAGGCTGTTGCAAAGGAGCACGAGGATATAAAGAGCAACTGATAATAGATGCAGAGGTGACATATCAAGCTAAAACTAAAGATAGGTCGCTACACTATGCATACATTGATTACCGAAAAGCTTTTGATAGTGTACCCCACTCATGGTTACTACAGATATTGGAAATATACAAAGTAGATCCTAAATTGATACAGTTCCTAAACATAGTAATGAAAAATTGGAAAACCACACTTAATATCCAAACAAATTCAAATAATATCACATCACAGCCAATACAGATAAAGCATCGAATATACCAAGGAGACTCATTAAGTCCTTTCTGGTTCTGCCTTGCTCTGAACCCACTATCCAACATCCTAAATAATACAAATTATGGATACAGTATTACTGGAACATACCAATACAAAATCACACATTTGCTGTACATGGATGACCTAAAACTACTGGCAGCAACAAATCAACAACTCAACCAATTACTAAAGATAACAGATGTATTCAGTAATGATATAAATATGGCTTTTGGAACAGAAAAATGTAAGAAAAATAGCATAGTCAAGGGAAAAAACACTAAACAAGAAGATTACATATTGGATAACCACAGCGACTACATAAAAGCGATGGAAAAAACAGATGCCTACAAATATCTAGAATACAGACAAAAAATAGGAATAGATAATACAAATATTAAAGAAGAACTAAAAGAAAAATATAGACAAAGACTAACAAAAATACTGAAAACAGAATTGACTGCAAGAAACAAGACAAAAGCTATAAGTACCTATGCTATACCAATACTGACCTACTCATTTGGAGTAGTGAAATGGAGTGACACAGACCTAGAAGCACTCAATACACTTACACGATCACTATGCCACAAATATGGAATACATCACATACATTCAGCAACAGAAAGATTCACATTAAGCAGAAAGAAAGGAGAAAGAGGATTTATCGACATAAAAAGCCCATATTATGAACAGGTAGACAATTTAAGAAAATTCTTTCTAGAATGGGCAGAAACTAGCAAAATACACAAAGCAAACACTCATATAAATACATCGGCTACACCATTGCAATTTCATAACCACTTCTACAACCCTTTAGATCACACAACATCAACAGATACGAAGAAAGTAAATTGGAAAAAGAAAACACTACATGGCAAGAACCCGTATCATCTAACACAGCCACACATCGATCAAGACGCATCCAACACATGGCTAAGAAAAGGCAATATATACAGTGAAACGGAAGGATTCATGATTGCAATACAGGATCAAACAATAAACACCAGATATTACAGCAAACATATTATTAAAGATCCCAATACCACAACAGATAAATGCAGACTTTGCAAACAACAAATAGAAACAGTAGATCACATCACAAGCGGATGTACAATACTAGCAAATACAGAATACCCTGGAAGACATGACAATGTAGCAAAAATAATACATCAACAACTTGCCATACAACATAAACTAATAAAACAACATGTTCCCACATGCAAGTATGCACCACAAAATGTACTGGAAAATGATGAATACAAATTATACTGGAACAGAACCATTATAACAGAGAAAAAACCACCACATAACAAACCTGACATCATACTCATCAATAAAAAGAAGAAATTAACACAACTAATCGAAATATCCATACCCAATACAACAAATATACAAAAGAAAACAGGAGAAAAAATTGAAAAATACATCCAACTGGCTGAGGAAGTCAAAGGCAAGTGGCATCAGGATAAAGTTGACATCATACTAATTATACTATGAACTACAGGAATCATACCACACAATATCCACCAGTACATCTACGCAATACAGCTACATCCAAACGTATATATACAACTACAGAAATCTGTAATTATTGATACATGTTCAATTACCTGAAAGTTCCTAAATGCAATGTAACATATACCGTACAGTTAAAAGGAAGTCACGCTTGATGAAGATCTGCGTCACTTTCCATTTTTAACTAGACAGAACGTCTGAGACAGGAAAGAGAAATAATAATAATAATAATAATAAAAACAGATAATACTAAAAGATCGATCCTAGCCTGCTGTGTAATACTCTTTGGGATGGTAGTTGGGCAGGTGCCGACAGAGGAAGCATGGAACGCCAAACGTTCAATATGAGAGTTCTATCCTAATGTCTGGGAAGGAAGGACTCAGATTTTGATTGACTCGTCCTCAGTTATCTTTGGTGGTATTTACAGTTCCAGCAACACTTTTGTGCTTGAAATGTGTTGCGCAGTTAATTGTTGCTGTAATTCTTAACTGGCCTCTGTATTACAATGGTTTTGTACGACTACTGTTTTTGTATCAGTGTTAGTAAAAATTGTAATTTCATACGGAAAATGGACCTGTAGGTTCCCTCAACGGTTTTGTATGAAGCGAACACATGGACCAGTCGATGCATTCAGTGTTCCCCACCTCCACCTGTATATAACTGTTTGAAATGGAAACCGGGCTCTGATAACCTCGTTGTTGTTCGCCCTAAAACACTAATCACCATCATCATAGAAATGGAAATGAGAGTGAAGTCCCACTTGGTCACGATAATTTGTAGAATTTTCGCCAAGTTGTTATCTGAGATACCTTTGTTAGTGTGGTCGGAGTGCACTTGGTTAGAGAGTGTTTCTCTTTGTTTATCACAACCCAAATTTGCTTACATATTGTAATTCTGTCAGCCACAGCAAATGAATTGGAAGAGCAGTTCAAAGGAATTGACAGTGTTTTGAAACTAGGTGTGTTACTATTGTAGTCAGATACGTGTGTATTTTTCAGTTTTTGTTTTATCAAGTTTCTACAGACGCCATGGGCTTTGCATGTATTTTCCTATTTACGATGAAGTATAATAATTGATTGTATGCTTCGAGAGGTTAATCTGTTGAGTTAATCATTATGTTCAATCTCTAATCTTCCCACCACGCAGGCCAGTTCCGTTATTAAACCACGTAGCTAGCAAAACTCATTTCTTTCATTATGGCATTTTCAATCACGACTTCATTCAGAGCTAACACCCATATTACTATCAGCATGATCACATGAAACGACGCAGTTATTCTGTTCAGAACTATACCTTAACCTTATAACCTGTAGCTGCTCATGGAATTCTTGGAATCATTGCAAAGGCCAATTTCAATAGGGATTTATTTTTGCCCTTACCTTCTAGTTAAATCAACTTTATGTGTACATTATGACTTTGTGTCGTAGAGACCTTATCTTTTACAATGCCAGAAATAAGTTGAAATTTGATACTACTGACATTTAGATACAGGACCTGTTAACTCGCAATAAAGTAGCCTACGTTATTCCAGTGTACGAAGGTCAGGAGAGGATGGAAATAATTGAGACCACGAGCAAGCCTGCCGTCAGAGGGGCAGAAAAGCAAACGCGCTACAGCGGGCCACAAGATTTTGACCACTGATACCTAAACGAAGTAAAACTTGAGCTCTCAGGCAGCAGTTCGCTAATCTACACAGAACTCTGTTTACACGTTAATAATGATGTAATTAGTAACTGTTTAAGGCATAGTATCTATATGGCAGCCCAAATACAGTTTAAATATAATCTTCGTATTCCACCATGCTATGAGTGTTACAGTAAATAGCAGTTAGAGATTAATAGTTAAGCATTATACCGACTGCAAGCTAATTGCTTCCTAAACGTTGCTGCATTTAGTAAACTGGTAAACAAGTACACTGCGTAATATCTGAAGCATTTGTAGACTTTTGCATGTTGAATAACTAATGGTTACGAACGTAAGTTAAACCTATAAATGCGTGATTAACATGTAAACATATTGTAATTACTTCGGTGGAATGCACGAAGTTACCAGACAAACCGTCCATCGAATGACATTCATCCACACTTGTGGCACAGTACAGCCACGTACTCATTACGGGGGGCACAAATAAAGACCTGTGGCTAAAATCGCACTCTGTGGATAATTTAAGTTGACTGCGTCACTGCAACAGTGCGCGTCTTATACCTCTGGATACAATACGTACAACAGTCTAGAGAAAGTGATTCATGGTCCTGACTTTTCTGCCGGTAACATGTTTTTAATGTACTCGGTGCAGGTTATCAGGGAAAAATTTCAACATTACACAAACTTAAAACTGGTCAAACATTATCGGCTTCAAAAGAACTGTTGAAAAATCAGATTGTAGGATGAATCAATGAACCCATAGTAGATGGTAAAGTCCGACAATTCAGTCGTAGTTTTATATCACATCTATTACAAATCTCCCCCTCGAACGATTAGTCAAAGTAAAGAGAGCTTCCCATACCTAACTGACTACGGAACTGTTCCAGATAGTGAATAAACGATTCTGTGGACAGAGAAGATTTAAGCAAAATGACAGATGAAATTTATGGTGTATACAAAAACGAAGTGGTGCAAATCGTATACAGGTCCAAAATCACGTGTTCCCAGTTCTGCTTTTTGCTTCGAGTCGAACCTTGAAACACTGTAGAAAAATTCCCCAGTTTCGGCATCGTAGAAGTCGAACCTGATACAGTACTCCAAGCATCTGCAGACGAATTAAATGACCTTAGCTCAATTACAGTCAGTTCTCATCTTTCAATGAACTATCAGTCTTGGCGATGGAATTGTGTTTCTCTACACTCACAGCACGGAAAGCAATATAAATATCCTAAGAGTAGGTAGACAATAGTGGAATCAGCGTAGAGATTACGATTATTTAAAATGGTTCAAATGGCTATGAGCACTATGGGACTTAACATCTGTGGTCATCAGTCCTCTATAACTTAGAACTACTTAAACCTAACTTACCTAAGGACATCACACACATCCATGCCCGTAGCAGGAATCTAACCTGCGACCGTGGCGGTCACGCAGATCCAGGCTGAAGCGCCTAGAACTGCACGGCCACACAGGCCGGCTTACGATTATTGCCGACACCGATAGTGTTACTGTAGTTATTAGCGAAATCTTCAGTGTTATTGGTAAAGATATCTTACCAACTGTAAGTTGAAGCAATGTATAATTCATACAACACTGATGAGGTAAAATCACCAAGTGACTGCGCGCCGTTCAGCATATTATCTGCCGGACCAAAAGTCTTGAAGTAAATTATACTTGAGGAGCAAACGGACATAAAATATTCACAGTTATCATTGATACATCCACCAACTCCATATACCGATTGCGGCGGAGCGGTTCTTTCCGTCCCTTTACGACGAACCTGCTCCTACCAGTGAACATTGTCTCAGCAGATCATCAGTAGGGAAGCCGAGCGAAACCTGCTATTGTTCGACGTGAACCAGGCTGGAATTAAAGTCACTAAATCTACGTTTCGGGAGAAAGTTTTCACGCGAAATGAAAGGTTGGAAATATTTTCCTTAATTAATGTATTCTGAAACTTAAGTGAACAGGTATCACTGCTAAGCCCGTGCTAGTATTAACACGATCACTCACAATCCCTTTAACTCACGTTAACAAGTTTATGGTGTTGCATTCCCCGTAAAGGTAATAGCTACAAAAATAAGGATTGTTTTTGATTGAGAATGCTTGATAAATATTAAGTCTGTCGGTACCTAATGCAGTAACAGTTATTAGCCACCGACCTTGTCAATACGCCACGCGGAATTTATGTCTTTTCCCGTCACAAAATTCACTTTTGATGTAAGAAACACTGCTAGATCCAGCAACTTATCATTTCCATCGGAACTACTACAACACACGTCCGAACTGTTTCATGGCTAGGTTCAGACTCCTCTCTAGAATACTCTCTGTCTTCTCTACCAGCAGAGAAAAGCGCGCGAAGAATATTGCTTTACCACTGATAAGTTTACCCAACAGCCAATAGCAAAACAATATTCTCCGGTGTCAGTCCGCGCTTTTTATCAATAACCTATCGGAAAATAGTGAACCTAACGACTGCCCTTTTTACCGATGTAATTATTTAATATACTGAAGTTTTGTTTATGCATAAAGTTATTTACTATTGTTATTTATACCTGAATTAACTTTCCCTTTACCATAAACTTACTTTACAAAACTATTCTACAAAAATCCCCTTTGACCACATCCATTCTTCTTCGAAACGTTCCCACACTAAATCCCACTACATAACTCGTTCAACAAGTATCTTCATATTGATCTTAAACCACACTCACGCATCATTCATACTGCTAAAACACATTTATAACATTTTACATACACAAAAAATACATAATAACACTTTATGAAAATACTAGAACAGTTTATGAAAAACATTCTATTACTTTAGTGCACTCTAGTGGGCACAATCGAAACTAAATCACAGTCCCTATCCAATACTGTCCTCTATCGGCTGATACATAAACTACACGCGCGTCCAGTCTCGCGTCACCCTGTGTCACTATCCAGCTCTGAGACACATCTCCCACTTAACCGCTTCCAAGGCAGGATCGGTATACGGCGCTACGCCTCACGATGTCAAACTTGCCATCAGTTTGAGTGTAGTTGTAAGCTGCTAACCCTGGCGCAACTACAAACGAGTGTTCGTACAAAATAAACACAATTTATGACCTGAAATACACTCCCTGACGGCAAATGTGACCCAATGACAACGCCATCTGGCTCTCTGTTAGTAATAGGAATGGCAGTCTCACACAAAGCACAACGAAGGAAGACTAAGTAATTCGGAAGTAACATGATTGAACATTAAACACCTGCAGGATTGTTAACCACATACTACACAGCTTCTAATGGTATTAAATCACACGTTGTAAGTCCCATTTCTGGAAGAACAAGTGTTCTTGTCTGTTACCTACTGGGGCTGATAACGTTTGAACATTTAATATCGCTGGTAAATACAGTGATATAAAGTAAAGTAGTCTCAGCCACAGAAGATCCATATTACCTCTTTTGCTGAAAGGCTTTTGCAAAACAAGAATTTCCAGTAGGGAACGTATGTGCTCTGTAACCCTTAATCAGATGCAACACTGTAACATACACGTCATCCTATGAAAATACGAAAGAGCTCTGACGAGGAGGCAAACAAGCGGTGCAAAATTTGTACATTCCACAAATGGGTGTAAGTTAATGAATTTGCGATGTCGAAATGTAGCAGAAATTAAGTATCATTTACAAGTACCATATGCACAAAGTTACACCGTGGTGATGATGAACGAAAACTGAGTTGGAGTAGCTAACAGTCTTTCCGTAAAAAATATCAAAATCAGAAAATAAATAACTTGAAAACATCATCGCGAGTGAGTAAAGATGCTTGTAAGTCACTTGAATTGACAGATACCTAGAACAGAGTTGGATTCATATCACCACGTATTTTAAATAAACTGAAAATATGAACAAAGACCAAGTATTCTGCTTTCAAAATCCAGATGTGAACGACATCACGAAGAGACACGACTCTACCTAATTTGAATATTATCGTTGTTGCAGGTCACCTAAACCTTTTGCAATGCTTGCGAGGTACTGGGGTCACACCATTACAATGAAGATTCCGAGCCGAAGGTCCACTCGTGTACCCTTCATGACTGCACGACACACAGATTTACGTCTCGCCTGGGCTCGTCGACATCGACATTGGATTGTAGATGGCTGGAAACTTGTTGCCTGGTCGGACGAGTCTCGTTTCAATTTGGAACGAGGGGATGGACGTGTATGGGTATGGAGATAACCTCATGAATCCATTGATCCTGGATGTGAGCGAGAGGCTGTTCAAGCTGGTGGAGGCTTGTTAATGGCGTGCGGCGTGTGCAGTTTGAGTGATATGGGATCCATGACACGTCTAGATACGACTCTGGCACCATATCCTGACTGATCACGTCCATTCAATCACGTCCATTATCCATTCAGGTGGACTTAGGCAATCCTAGCAGGACAATGCCCCACACGTTCAGAATTGCTACAGAGTGGCTCCAGGAACACTCATCTGAGTTTAAACACTTCCGCTCCCACCGAACTCCTCAGATATGAATATTATTGAGCATATCTGGGATGCCTTGCAACGTACTGTTCATAAGAGACCTCCTCCCCCTTAGCTCTTACGAATTTATGTACAGCCCTGCTGGATTCATGGCGTCAGTTCCATCCAGCATTACTTCACACATTAGTCGCGTCAATGCAACGTCGTGTTGCGCTACTTCAACGTGCTCGCGTGTGCCTACACGGTATTAGGCAGGTGTGCCAATTTCTTTGGCTCTTCAGTGTAGGATAATAATGCAACAGACAGGATATAAAATACAGTTTTGGCCAAATTTTCTCGACTGCAACAATTTTAAATTTCAGTCGAATATTTTCTCCTAGGAACTGGATCATGTTACACCTTAGAAGTTGTGTTCTCATTTGGAAGAATCTTAATTCCGGAATTAATTTTCCTAATAGCAGATGGCCGTGCGGTTAAAGGCGCTGCAGTCTGGAACCGCAAGACCGCTACGGTCGCAGGTTCGAATCCTGCCTCGGGCATGGATGTTTGTGATGTCCTTAGGTTAGTTAGGTTTAACTAGTTCTAAGTTCTAGGAGACTAATGACCTCAGCAGTTGAGTCCCATAGTGCTCAGAGCCATTTGAACCAACCTAATAGCAGATAAAAGACAGCAGCACACAAAATTTGAATGCCTTAACTTAAGAACAGAATAAGAAAATTTATCACACTTCTGTTAAAGGGCTGTCTGTAGGCGAAAGTCTTAAAAGTGTACCAACGTACAACATCCAGGCCTAATGTCTTCGGACAACGTGCCACGGTTGTGGCTCGACGGTCTTAGCGTGATGTAACATGTGAAACATAGTTTGTGAAGTTCACTCGTAAATACTCCACTCATGGTCACAAGTATTTAGTGCGGCTGGTCCTGGCGAAGGTTCGAGTCCTCCCTTGGGCATGGTTGTGTGTGTTTGTCCTTAGGATAATTTAGTTTAAGTAGAGTGTAAGCTTCTGGACTGATGATCTTAGCAGTTAAGTCCCGTAAGATTTCACACACTAGCATTTAGACTGTACTCCAATGAAATTGATTGTCCTTGAAGAATCAGCTCCTAACAGATAATCGTAAGTTGACATGTTAAATGACGTAATAAAGTTCCTGTGTGAGTCCGTGTTCATTGCGGACATTTTGTGAAAAACACAGTCCAGAACCATTAATATGTATATTTTTTTTACTACTCCATTTCGGCTCCTGTCATCATCAGACCACAGCTTAGAACTGAGAAAACCACGGACAGCGACACTGAACTTTGTTTTGCAAGGTCTAAGTTTTGATCTCATGATGGAAGCAGACAAGTAATGAAGAAAGTTGTAGTAGACTATTTAGAAAGTTTATTCACAAAAGCAAGTTGATGTGACTTCTTTCAGTGTGCCCAGAGTAATCTTGACTAAACCTCTGTACTCCGCACGCATCCAGGAAAACGCAGAAGGGGCCAGTGTAGCTGCTTGTACGGCGAAGGACTCTTGAACCCGCCAGAAAGTCCGGGAGTTTCCCCCGACGCAGCCTCGCCGAGCGACGCACAGTGGCCGGCCATTAACGGCAGCACTGCTCGCGGGCGGCAGACCGCCCATTGTCGGAACAAGGCACAATGGGCAGACGGCAGGCGGCCCCTCTCACAGGTCTCCCGGAAGGACGGCCGAAAAGAGGGCCAGGGTGCGAGGCGGGAGAGAGTGTGGACTGGGGGCGGGGCGGCGGCGGCGGCCCGGCTCTGCGACCGCCCTCCACGTGGAGGCGGGCCGGCCCGGGGAAGTCCTGGCAGACTACGCTCGTCCCACCCCTACCTCTTAACCTCTCACGTTCCCACTGACCGGTCAGTATATCAGAAACTAGAGGAAACAGCAGAGAAAAACCACATAATAGTCTAGCTTTACTGTATGCATTTTGGCTGTAGGAACAGGCAATAGTCATAACTGACATGCGTAATAGGCACTATTCGGTAAATGAAACAAATGTAGTTTCAGCACATACTATCAGCATCTATACTGCGAAAAACCACCGTATGTTGTGTGTCTTTGTGTACCACAGTACCTCCGTCCTTTCCTGTTCCAGCACCGAATGATCCGCAGGAGAATCGACTGTTGGTAGGCCTCAACCTGACCGCGAATCTTCATGGTGTTTTCGCGAGATATACATAGGAAGATGCTCTATATTTTCACGCACTAGAAATTTTATAACTACTCCATACTGTCATGTAGAACACCTCTCTTGTATGTATGCCACTGGAGTCGGCTGAGACCATCTGTGACATTTTCGGCTTATGTGGTGAATCTGTAACGAAAATTTCTGTATTCCTTTGGATGTTCTCTATTTCATCTACTAATCTTAACTGATATGGACCCAAAAATGACGAGCAATATTCAAGTACTGGTCCAACAAGAGTTTTGTAAACTACCCCCTTTTTGGGTGAACTACAACGAGTGAGAAATCTTCCAATGAGTGGTACAGCTGCTTACCTGTTATTGGTTATACGAGGCGTATTCCGAAATTAAGATCCGATCGGTAGCGAAATGGAAACCACAGTGAAAATCCGATAAAGCTTTGCATATGTGTGTTGGGCAGTGTTTCTAGTATGCCCGTTGATCGCGTCATGTCTGTCTTTTCAGTTCTGAGGGCACAGTGAGCACGTAAAGATGCCTAGAAAACAGCTTCTGTCACCAAGTATGAGTGCCCGTGAGTGATTTCGTCTAATTTGGTGAAGCCCACACAATATTTCATGCGTTTCCTTCTTCATGACGGTTTTCGGCCGCACTCTGCAGGGGCAATGAGGAAGCCCCTGCAGAGTTTTCGACTGGAAGTGTTTGACCGCCCTCCACAGAGCCCAGAGTTTACTCCCTCTGATTTTCATCTCTGCTGACATGAACCGCTGGCTATGAGGTCAACGTTATGGCACAGACAACGCACTGTTGGAAAGTTGGTACAACGCTACAAAAAATATCGCAGGCGGAGCGGCGACTATGTAGAGACGTTGCTGGAATGTGTGGCTAACTATTGCAAATAATACATTTTTGATTTTCACTGTGGTTTCCATTTTGCGACCGATCAAACCTTACTTTCGGAATACGCCTCTTATGTGATAGTTACACTTCATATCTCTCCGGGTATACGGTCTTAGATATTAAACGGATGTGAGTGTTTGAATGCCTCTGATTGGTCGTGAATATTTTTTATCAACGTATTCGTACGCACTATGACAGTCAGCGTCAAATATCTTCAGTACCTAGCTTAATGTTAGCGCGGTGTAACTCTGGGTAGGAAACTCAGGGCATACCTTGAAGGGACGAGCTTCGGCCAATCGGAATGCTGGCCAGTATATTTCATTTGCAAGCCTCATGTTATGAAGCTACTATGTTGCTAATTCTGCTGCTGCTGCGAAGACTGGCGTGCCCATATTCCTCGTAGTGCAGATGCTTTGTCTTCTGATAGTGAAATGGACACATTCAGCCGACTTATTTCTGGATTAGGGTGAGATTGTTTCTGGCGTAGAGCATTTGCGAAGTCTTCTGATAGTGAAATGGACACATTCAGCCGACTTATTTCTGGATTAGGGTGAGATTGTTTCTGGCGTAGAGCATTTGCGAAATATTTACGTTACTGTACATTACGTGACCTTCAGGATCATGTAGAACTGGCTTCGTTTAAAAGATACTTTTTGCTGCTCTATTTGTCGTGCTGACGATAGTACTTCGTTCCCACTTTCAACCCCGTTAGGAAATGTGGGGATCATTAGCCTCTTCCAGTTTAGTCATCCATGATTTCAGGAGACATACCTCGGTGTTCTTCCACTTCTGAGACGATGTTCCTGGAATTAATAACAGTATTTTCCAAATTTCATTTTTCTGTTCTATCTAGCGATGATATTAAAACACGTGGCAAATGGAACTCTATTTTACAATGAAATATGATAACCTGTAAACGAATTGTGAACCTTATATTGCATCTGAGTGTAGTTGGGGTTTTGCGAATTTATTAGTCTCATTTATGGTCTTCGCTTACTGAATCTTTCCATGTGATCCATACCTCCACATGCGTTCACTCAAGAACTATTCTTTGGAAATTTACCCATTTTAATAGTACCTATTTTATGCAGTGATGCCAATTTGAGTACGAAAAAAAGGGTAATTCTGTTTCACTTTGGAAGTTTGACAAATGTGGCAGCACAGACGGAGTGATCGAAATAATTTTTACTACTGCAAAAGCTGTTGGTTTTTAAGATAATTCTGCAGTGTAGGGCACAGATGGTAAGAACTTTTGCTTCTAATAATCTGTATTCATATGGTATACGTCCTGCTATCTTACAATTTCATAATAAGCAGTGTTTACGCCAATTAACATCCCGTTCGTTTCATTTGCTTACGTTGAGAGTCAAATGAAAATCTCTGGACCAAACCCTGTTCTTCTGGAGGTCGTCCTGCTTTTCGCTACAATTTTCTGGCGCTATTTGTTCAATAAATCCTTCATCTCTTCAGAGAGCGATTATTTTTAGATAAGAGAAATTTAGCTGGAGTACAGTGTAAGCAAACGTCATGTTCCGGACGTAGTTCTGGAACTCCGGGAACCAAAGAAATGGCAATGATATTCTGTTCCTTGTTTAGAGCAAATACCACTTAGAGAATATTTTTTCCCTGAGAATAGTCTAACACAACACCTTGAGTTGCCATGCAATACTCAGCTGTAACGAGAATTATGCTGCTACTGTTTAAATGCTTTCTTTGTTCAGCTAGGCGGCGAAGGCCAAAGGCTTGCAGATTGGTTGTTGAGGCACTTCGACTTCCGACGAATCACGGCTGGCACACCAAGAGATAAGGAAAAGGCAAACAGTCAGATAATATGTACTATGTAAAAGAGAGAGTTTGACCTTGCACACAATATGGTGTGCATAGAAATTTACACTTAAACTAGAAACTGAGTATGACACTCGACTATGCAGGAAAGATATCGGAGCTACTAACGTTTATAGGCACTTTGTGGAAAGAGTCTGACTCTTCACAGTAGTTTGTAGCTCATTTCCAAAGATATCAAGAAACTGACATCAGTGGTACGCACGTCTCAAATTTGCATTTCATCACAAATTAGTTAATTCCTGTTCTTCTAACATTTTAAAATCCTTTTTACTCATTCATTATTTCTTCTAACTTCATTGTATCACAACAAGTTTTATTCTTAGCCATTCATACGGTTTTCACCCCGTGACATGCAGATACAGCGACCAGCATGTTGAGTGCCGAGAAGAAAACAGTCTTTAAATTACTGTTCATTTATTTATCAACGACGTGCGTTTCACCTAGTTAAAGGTATCTTCCGACTGGTCGATGAATGTTAATAAGCGAGTTATGGTTGTCGATGATAAATCTGGAAAAATAAATTGTCCTTGTCTTGTGCAAAGAAAACAATCGAGGCAAATATATCCTCCCGTAATATGTGACTATGTAGACTTCCCCGGCATATTAACAGACAGAATTATTGTCCCTCTTCAGTCGACCTTCACATCTTGCAGACTTCAGCTTGATCCCGCTGAAGACCCGACAAGAATCTGATCTCCCGTAACGTATTAAAAGCATAACAGCAAGCTGGGAAAGTTATCGGATGTTATGTCTTTAATACATGACGGGAGCATACATTTACCTCGACTTTTTTCTTACATAAGAAGAGAGCTTTTCAATTCTGACGATACTTTTTCATCGACACCCATAACCTGCCTCTCGACATTTACCGTCCAGTCTGAAGATGCCTTTAATAATGCGAAACGGAGGAGGGGAGGAGGATATTGGTGTTTAACGTCCCGTCGACAACGAGGTCGTTAGAGACGGAGCACAAGCTCGGATTAGGGGAGGATGGGGAAGGAAGTTGGCCATGCCCTTTCAAACGAACCATCCCGGCATTTGCCTGGAGTGATCTAGGGAAATCACGGAAAACCTAAATCAGCATGGCCGGACGCGGGATTGAACCGTCGTCCTCCCGAATGCGAGTCCTGTGTGCTAACCACTGCGCCACCTCGCTCGGTCAATAATGCGAAACACACTATGTTACACTATGCTCAGGCGCACGTTACTCTTTAAAGCTTGTACTATGGTAAGTTGACGGGCTTCACCTTATAAGAAAGGATTTTGGTATATATGTTGACCGCGTGTACCTGAATGGAGGTAAAATCAGACTTTCACCCACTCAGTAACAACAGTGATACGTCAAGCAAGTCTGAAGTGCAACTACACGTTAGGACGGACAAGAAACAACACAGAAGATGCTACCAAATTGTTAATAAAACGATCGCCAGCCTAATTGGGCATTAACTAAGTTTCTTCCCTGTACAAGTTGATGTACGTTTATGCCAAACAACACGCAATAATACTGCATAATATGGTAAATGTTAGAACCAGAAAAGCTACTGAACTGATAATTTCACTTTCAGTACCAATATGGATAAACAATAAGTACACAACAATACACTATAATGTTTACTACAAACTTCGTACTGTCTATTGATCTGATTAAAACCGGGCATAGGTTACCCTAGAAATAGCACTTTCGAAACACACATACAATGTCAATTTTGAAAAAGGTAAAATTTAACTTGTTATTGAACAGTATGGAACAAATGTAACCCTGGTCCACGCGAATACAGTACTAAAAGTTTCAACCTGTTCGTATCGATGAGGCGGTCGGCAGGCGGCGAGATGGCGAGGCACAGAGCACACATACAATCACAGCAATGGCTCTTGATGTATCGGCACTTTGCTTCTTCTTAGCGTCGCAATACTTTTCCATTTAGTGCCTCTGGAATATTGCCATGCTATATAGGCGTCGGAAACGGCATATCCGAGGCTCAACGAAATCACGTTTTCCAGGAGTGCCTCCTCGATCCAGAACGTGTATCTCAGACCGATTCCCAACTCCGACTGCTACTGCTGCTGAGCCCGTTATGCTGTGCAGTGCCCGTGTGCATTTTCCCGCGCTCGCCTGCCATCCGCCTTTTACCGCTCCCCTACAGACAGGATGTTCACCCGAGGTTTTGCATTCTACATGTCTTAATACATTGCCTACGTATGGACCAGGCGAACAATTACAACTTTAACATCTTACAACAGTTTCAACATTTCTTACATTTCAATTTTGTTATAATATTGCTTGCAATTTGACATAAACATTAATATTCACATCGAAAGTTGTTTATAATTTCTTGAACACAATGGCAAGAAAAGAAAAAGAAATGAAATCAGAACATCGATTACACTAATTTATCTAAAATCAGAAGAAAAAATTATTATATGTACAATAGTACAGCGTTGTTTTGTTACACATGCCCCTGTTTCCAGTAAATTTAACTAAGTGCAAATTTGATGGGAACACTAATTTTTATATTTATACAGTGGTTCTGAATCTTTGTGTGATTGCCCCATCAAAAAAATTTATACCACAAGCTTCCTTTCACTCACATTATATAGGTCTATAAATTTTTAATATATCAAGAACATTTACCTATCGTTTGCTTAAGTGCCTTTGGCACAGTCCAACCTCCTATCACAACATGATTTAAATGGCAAATTACTCATTTTTATTAAATTTCTCAAAGAAATAAATATCAAAATTTGGAACAATAACACTTAACTACAAAATCATATACAAATACTTATATACACTATAAGACAATTTGTTGCTGCTTGCATTGAATGGCAGTTCATTTCCTTACTTACTAAAAAACACACAATAATATTTAGAAAAATCACTACATATTTTTGCTGCCTATTATACAGATTTGGGCAGTCCATTTCACATCATTTTATCACATCTCCTGTACCACACTTACAATTCTCCATTGACAATTTATCTGCCCTCTTTGATTTTTGGCAGTGTTTTAAATTATGACTTATATACTGCCCACTTTGGTTTTCGGCAGTCCCATCTTTTATTTGGCTTACAGCATTTATCCTTTCTTTTCAGCCCTTTTCTCCATACATCTTTACACTTACAGTACATTTGGTAATCTGAAACTCACATAAGTACATTAGCACACTGATATTGGTACACATATATTTACAAAGATTTGTTACATTTGGAATAAATAAGTTTCAGCATAAGATACAGCACATTTACTGCAAATTGCTTTTTGAGAGTACTTAGGTCACTCACTCCTAGGAACATACAGTTTCAGGTCCACAACGTTTCTTACACCAAAAGTTCTTTTGGATTTCGGGTAGATCAAGTGTGGAATGTTCTGCATTATATACGGTCCATTATAAATATATTTAAATTTGGAAATTACATGGTTCAGTTCACTAGACTTTTCGTGGGTTTTTAAAAGAACATAATCCCCAATTTTAAATTTTGAAACTTTCATGTTTTTATCGTGTCTTTTAGATCTAGATTCAGCTTTTTGCTTTGCCCTTTTTCTGACTAAATCTTTCTTTTGACTCAACCCCAAGCTTGTACAAGGTGGAAACTCCAGTTTTTCCTCAATTAAACTTTTGCTCCTGCTGCCTAACAAAATTTCTTTCGGTGGGAACCCAGTAGATTCATGAAGTATTGTGTTCATGACGTTCTCAAAGTCCAATATAAATCTGTCCCAGACTCTAAATCATGCCCCTTCCTGTTTCTTCCACGACGCACCTTGGTCGACTGTGACATTGTCCCAAGATACGTTCCTGACCTGTGAACCATTTATATCTGGCGGCTTTTTCGGTTTCTGGAGTTCAAAGTCTTTACTTACTTGAACTCGTTGCAAAATAAACACTGAGTCGTCAGGTGGCTCTTTCTTTCTTTGTTCAGTCTCAACATCTGGATTTTGTTTTGAAACTTCGTCATCAGTAGGTACAATATCGCAATTAGCTGTATTCCTATTATTTTCACTAGTACCGAAATATTCGTCATCTGAACTATCGTCCGAATCCGACCATTCTGGATCACTTTCAGGTTCTAACATAAAAGCTTTTCTGAGACAGGCACTAAGTTCTTCCTTTCCATTTTCATCAGGCTTTGATTTTAACTCGGTATCCTTTTTTGACAAAACGGCCTCATTGTCAGCTTTACTCACATCCACTGTTACTTCATATTCAGTGTAATCCTTGTGTACTTCAATTACTTTCATGTAATTACCTGCCTCTTCCTGACGGTGCCTTTCGGTAGCAGCTTGTACTGTTGGCGGATGGTTAACGGAAGTTGCTTCCTCGTCAATGCTAAGGAATTCATCCTCCAATTCCTTCCTATCTTTAGCCTTCGTCCTATCGGCAGCACGCGTACTTTCGCGGCGCTATTCACTCTCTCCTCTTCAAATTTGGGCCACGTCACCTTATCGACGTCCCTACTATTTCCCTTTCCACTAATTAACTTCCTTGCCTCATACTCCTTCTTAAAATCCTCCCACTCACATTGCTTGAGGCCCTTGTACAGATCGTCGATCTGCACACGCCAATTACTTACTTCCGCTAATTCATTCTCGCCATTTACTTCATTGCTAACACTGCTAACTGCACCTCTCTGTGTATCCACAGTTTCATCTATTATTTCCTTCGCCACGGAATTACCACTCGTAATGTATTCACCAGTTCTTACGGCAATGTTTGTACCTAATGCTGCCTCTTCGCTAGCGGCTTCTCTCTGAACAGCTGTTCTGCTAGGCTGGGCCGTTGCCCTGTGATGCACCACTCGCCTGTTAACCTGTATTGCTCTGCGCGGCGAAGATGACTCATCCGCGCTTGCACCTGACGCTTGTTTCGCTACGACACGTTGCGTCGTTCCACGCACGTCTCTAACCTGTCTCATAACTTTACTGTCAGTCCGGTAACATTTCTTAAATCGGGGCCGGTATGTACTGTCCGCTTCCGTTTGGCCTGCAACGTTCGCGGAAATCAGTTTCCTGCGTCGTTATTATTTTGCACGGTGTACCCTCTACCGCGACCTGAATAACTCCCTCTTCCTCTGCCTCTGCCTCTACCTCTCTGTATCATATTGATGCGAAACCCATCGCCGTCATTTCTCTCGTCATTATTACGATTATTTCTGTTACCAAAATTTTGATAATTGGCACGACTTTCGCGCCAGTGGTCTTCGACTTCGACCTTTTCGAGAAATGCTTGGAAGCTGCGATGATTGCATCCCAGGTATCTCTTTGAATCTTCTGGAAGCTTTTTATATAGCTCCCAGATGATTTCTGAATCGGATCTTCTTCCTCTTAAATGCGTCAACTTCCGGTACCAATATTCGCAGAAATCTTTCAAAGAATTCCTGCCCCTGTTATCATGAAGTTTGGCCATGATAAACTCGCGCCACAAATGATCCTGTATTTGATCGGACCAATATTCTTCCGTAAACTTTTGCTTAAATTCTTCGAACGTCATTTGTTCAGTATTCAAGTTAATTCCTCAGCGCTTAGCATCACCTGCTAAGGCGCTAATTACTACGTTTATCTTTTCTTGACCAGACAAGTGTTTAGGAAACTTTCTCTTGCAGTTTTTGATGAAATCTAATGGATGCCATCCGTTATGTTTCTTGGCGGGATCGAAGCGTTCCTCACCTTCTAACAGCTTCGTAAGTGGTGTGCCATTACAGGCAACACCAGGTCTATCTTAAATTTTACTCTCAAGATCGAAAATTTTGCCTTGAATTTTCGAAGTATTTTGTTCACATTTTTGTACACATCCGGTAACTTTCTCACCTAAATCTCTTTCAGTGTCTGAAACTGCCTTTTTCAACTGTGAGATTCTGTGTTGACATTCGTTTACGATCTCAGTTTTAAGACCGAAAACATTTTCGTCTACTTTTGTTTCAGCTAGAGGCTCTACTTTCTGTTGGATGTAGAGAATTTCAACATCAAACCTACTGTTAATGTTGTCAATTTCCCCCTGCGTAGTATCCATATTTTTATTAATTGTATCAATTTCAAACTTCATAGTATTTACTGCAGAGCTTAAACTACCCACTTTTTGTTCTACCTGTTCTATTTGTGTACTAACTTTAATTCCTTGCTCTTCGACCTGTGCTTTAACCTGACCAACGTGTGTTTTAAACTGCTCGTCAACGTGTGTTTTAAGCTGATTACTTTGTGTTTTAAGCTGCTCATCAACGTGTGTTTTAAGCTGACTAACCTGATTACTGACTTGTTTCTTAAGCTGATCATTCTGTGTTTTGAGCTCATCAACATGTGTTTTAAGCTCATCATTCTGTCCAGCAATTTGTTTGGTTAATCGTTCAAATAAGTTGTTCATGCTTAAAATTTTCACGCTGCCTTGTTCTATGGAATCGGTGCGTTCCGATCATACCTCAAAATTTTCTTTCGATTCTTTCTTTATCTGTGGAGAATCAAACATGTCAGTGGATTCGTTCATGTACCCACTATCATCTACAAAGTCATCCTCTACTTCTTGTTTTATCCCTTGCTGTGCTTGAGGCAATCGCGACATTTCAATCTGTTCGTCAACATGTTCGTGATATTGTATGTACGCCAATTGTCTTCCGCTAACCCCATCTGTTATCTGGCCGCGTAAACTCCTGCTATTGCCAGCCGCATTTTCCTTTACGCTCGGCACATCTGTTTCTACGTTCTTGTCCATACTGAATGCAAATTACACCTCTCCACTGTATTTGACGTTCACTGCTATTTACTTTACCGAATATTATTACAATTCGTGCCCCTGAACATCCACTGTTCGGTATTCAAATTAATTCGTGACCGACAACAACTGGATGCCCTGTCACGGTCGCCACTTTTAACACTTCGCTCGGGCGCACGTTACTCTTTAAAGCTTGTACTATGGTAAGTTGACGGGCTTCACCTTATAAGAAAGGATTTTGGTATATATGTTGACCGCGTGTACCTGAATGGAGGCAAAATCAGACTTTCACCCACTCAGTAACAACAATGATACGTCAAGCAAGTCTGAAGTGCAACTACACGTTAGGATGGACAAGAAACAACACAGAAGATGCTACCAAATTGTTAATAAAACGGTCGCCAGCATAATTAGGCATTAACTAAGTTTCTTCCCTGTACAAGTTAATGCCAAACAACACGCAATAATACTGCATGATATGGTAAATGTTAGAACCAGAAAATCTACTGAACTGATAATTTCACTTTCAGTACCAATATGGATAAACCATAAATACACAGCAATACACTATAATGTTTACTACAAACTTCGTACTGTCTATTGATCTGATTAAAATCGGGCTTAGGCTACCCTAGAAATAGTACTTTCGAAACACACATACAATGTCAATTTTGAAAAAGGTAAAACACTGATAAAATTTGGTTTTATATTGACTTTAACTTTGCTGGTCAAATCAGTTCAATACAATTCAGAATTCAAATGAATAGAAAAGAAAAGGGAGGGGGGGCGGGACACTGAAACTGTTATGATCACAGTATGGAAATTTTGATTATTGAAATCCTTAAGCACACAAGATTTCCAATATATGAGTTACTACTCTTTTCGTCTTATTTCCTTTTCATTTAACTACCATTACTTTTGTCTCAAATTAATTAAACTTCATTACTAAACGAATATCAATATTATCTTCCAACTTTGTCAGACCTATATTATTTACCTATATATTCATTAACAACAAAGTTCTTTAAACATCATTCTAACATAGATAGGTCTGCAGGTAATTATTATTAACATAATCTTTAAATCTTCATTTCGGGACACTCGGATTGCACAACATGTGGAAAGGACCCTGTCTAGGTTAGTTGTGAGGATTATTAATTGACAGGACAGTTCTGATAAAATTTAAGTTGTTATAGAACAGTATGGAACAAAAGTAACCCTGGTCCACGCGAATACAGTACTAAAAGTTTCAACCTGTTCGTATCGATGAGGCGGTCGGCAGGCGGCGAGATGGCGAGGCACAGAGCACACATACAATCACAGCAATGGCTCTTGATGTATCGGCACTTTGCTTCTTCTTAGCGTCGCAATACTTTTCCATTTAGTGCCTCTGGAATATTGCCATGCTATATAGGCGTCGGAAACGGCATATCCGAGGCTCAACGAAATCACGTTTTCCAGGAGTGCCTCCTCGATCCAGAACGTGTATCTCAGACCGATTCCCAACTCCGACTGCTACTGCTGCTGAGCCCGTTATGCTGTGCAGTGCCCGTGTGCATTTTCCCGCGCTCGCCTGCCATCCAACTTTTACCGCTCCCCTACAGACAGGGTATTCACCCGAGGTATTGCATTCTACATATCCTAATACATTGCCTACGTATGGACCAGGCGCACAATTACAACTTTAACATCTTACAACAGTTTCAACATTTCTTACATTTCAATTTTGTTATAATATTGCTTGCAATTTGACATAAACATTAATATTCACATCGAAAGTTGTTTGTAATCTCTTGAACACAATGGCAAGAAATGAAAAAGAAATGAAATCAGAACATCGATTACACTAATTTATCTAAAATCAGAAGAAAAAATTATTATATGTACAATAGTACAGCGTTGTTGTTGTTACAATAGCTCACTCATGAAAAAATAAATAGTAACTTCGACACCAGAGCCAAGACGGTTTCCTTCTCGTCTTTGCAATTTAGTATAATTTGTACTTCACTGTAACAGTTTAGTTACTAAACCGATAGTAGTCGTTCCTTTATAACGTTTCAAATACAATGCTCTCTACGTAAACTGGAGGTAGAAGGGGCAGATAGGAAAGGAAACGGAAGTGATTACTGATGTCAGTTGCATCGGAACATTACGCAGAATCAGAGGTGTCGAGTAAAAATGTATACCGGACCGGCATTCAATCCTGCGATCTCCTGCTTAATAGACAGATGCATTGACCACTGCGCAATACTGACACAGTATTAACGCAACTGCACGGACTATGTGGGTACACCTCACGGCCGATCCACGTTCTCACCGAGCGCCAGCTGTCCGCAGTTCGCCTGTATTTCCTCCATGCTCGCGACTGTGAGATTCCCGGAGGAGGTCGGACACTCTCGTGCATCCGCCCTGAACAAGGTGTACCCATTGCCCATCTAAGCGAATCAGTTATTTGAATATCTAAAAGAACAGACACCATGCATTGATGTAACAGCGCCTTCTGATAAATTAACTTCAACAACAAGATCAGAAATCGTTTCATAACGATCTATACTCTCTTTTGATATTGGCTCACTAGCAAGAAATTTTAAACATGAATTAATTTAATATTAAATTTGAGCTAATTCCTAGAAGAAATACCGAAATTAGTAATAGTAGCACGTTCTGGATATAACAGAGCTCTGTGATGTTGGACACCGGCAGCTGCTGTGCAAAGTCAAGACTGGATATCATTAATAGGTCTCTGCTTTTTCTGGTAATTGTTTTGAGACGTGTTATGAAACACGATACAAAAATAGTGGTTCTTAAAAGAACCTAAACGACAGCGACCGAATGCGGGTGCCGTCCTTTGTCTATGACAACCAGTTTCGCACTCGACAATAATTGCTGTTAACAGTGAATGCAGCTCTACCTCAACCAGTTTCGGAACATATATTGCGAAGGGAACAGCATAGAACCGACATTTCGCATACGATACATAGCAAAGGACATTACGCACAGTGGCACTTGAAACTACACGTCTTGAACGCACAAAACAGTACAGAAATCGGACAGTAGTCGACTGAAGGCGTGTCGTCTTGTCTGACAGGTAGCAGTCTGGCCTATTTTCAAATGATGCGACGGTGACCAATGAGGTTTTAACCCACAATTTGTGCAGGATGTGATTCAGGCTGGCTAGGGTCGTGTGAAGTTGTGGGAGTTTTTCTAGTGCCTTGACCCACTCATTCAGGTTATCGTGAACATGATATACCATGTTTCGCTCCATATGCTTGGTGACAAAGCATCGTCCTTTCTGCCGCATATTCATGGTAAGGACGCTGTGAAAACTCCCGTATTGTGTCATGACACAACAGTTATGATTCGAAAGTCTGCACATACACGTCTCTTGTTTGACGCTCAATGATACGGAACCGCTTGAGTGTGAGATCGCAAAAGGCCAAAAATGTTTACGGAATTCGAAGTCCCATACTGTCTAATATGCAGTCACAATACTGGCTGTTAATGGCATCTGGGGGGGGGGGGGGGGCGGGAAGTATCCAATCGTAGGCACAGCTTCAGGCTACGAACCACAGTGGAAGAGCTTAGACGACGAGTAATTCGCAAGAGTGCTACTGGGGTGGATGTACAGCAGAGCAATGTTAAATAAACAAAGTAAACATTACATTATTCCTACAACAATATTTGCGAAAGTTGGCATTTCGTCAGAAAGGAACTCAAGGAATTTCGGAAGATAAGAAATATGTGGCAGACGAAATATTAGCGTGCCTGCAAGACACGTCTGTGGAATGTGTGGTGGTATATTCGCTCGACTGTACAGACAACGTACGTAAGTAGTACAATGATGAAGATACGTGCCGGCCGCGGTGGCCGTGCGGTTCTGGTGCTGCAGTCCGGAACCGCGGGACTGCTACGGTTGCAGGTTCGAATCCTGCCTCGGTCATGGGTATGTGTGATGTCCTTAGGTTGGTTAGGTTTAAGTAGTTCTAAGTTCTAGGGGACTTATGACCTAAGATGTTGAGTCCTATAGTGCTCAGAGCCATCTGAACCATTTTTTTGAAGATACGTGCTTAACAACGGAAAGTAATACTGAAACAGGTATCGAGCCATGTAGTTCATCATCCTTGTCGAACAGGGAGCCACAAATTCCGTCTCCAGTGAAAAGTAGTAGAGGACACTCGTTGTCCAATGCCCCCTACAATTCTTTCTCGTGTGTCTTATCTTGCAAGGGCTGAAGGCAATACTTGCGACACAGCAAGCCAGATTGGGAAAATGGGCTTAACAGAAATACAGTAATGGTGCGAGCACTACTTTTGGCCAACAGCTGATCAATAGACCTGTCTTGATTTCTGGTATGCGTGTAAAAATCATACTCCTTTCGGGCAAACTACTCCGCCTAAAATGGGTGTGGCGTAACAGTTCATACAACCCAGAACACTCGACAAATTCAGTATCTGGATCTTTGTTTTTTCCGTGCCTGTGAAACATATTAGCCAACGACCTTGCCTTAATGGTAACACCTGTTCCCGTCAGATCACCGAAGTTAAGCGCTTTTGGGTCTGGCTAGCACTTGGGTGGGTCACCGTCCGGGTCGCTGGTGAACTCAGCCCTTGTGAGCCTAATAAAGAAACTACTTGGGTGAGAAACCGCAGATCCTGACATGGCGATCATTCTGTACCTTTGGGCCTTACGAGGTGTGTTCTAACGGAGTAATAGTAGTAGTGGTAATACAAAACAAATTATCGCACTGTCTACAGCTACGCCTTAAAGGATTGTCAGTTTCACGATAAGCTCCACGACAGACTGTTTCACATTCGGGTTCATGGCATCACACTACATCATTTCTCATCAGCTCATTACACCACTATCATCCTATTTGCTTTCTTTAAGAGTGGATACCTATCTGAACGTTCCGCACGGTTTGTAATTCGCAAGAGTTCGCCTTCGGTGTTGACAGTGCGAACCTTTGTGATCACTTTGGCGTGCAGTTTTTCATTCAGTGTTCATGGTTCAAGTTAATGGTTTAACCGAACATTTCTTAAATGCTAATCATGTCCATTTTGGGAAGTGTAATACACACCTCCCTCCAATAGAAGGTTGATTTCTGCACCTCCCAGACACTGATTTTCTGTTGCACTCATTTTGCGCATGGTCAGTCATTAGCAGCTAATATTGTGCCTGACGTAACTATTAACAAAGCACTTCAAATTAGCCTTCCTAAAAACTGAACTTGCGATCTCGCACTCAAGGGGTTCCTTCTGAGACACCTTATAGCACCTCTACGGACCTGTAGAATCATCCACTTAACATAATATGTAATTTCCAGGACTACTTTGAACAGCAGATGAAACTGAAAGACGTACGTTTATTTGACTACAATTCTTATCAGAGTTTATCCTATCAACTAGGTATGTTCTTTTATCATTTTTATATGACATCTGCATTATAGTTTACTCGGAGCAATGCCTATAGTAAGTCATACATAAGATATGTTTTTAATTTAATCCTGAATTTACATTTGTGATCAGCAGCCTATATTTCATGAACACTCCCTGTCTTGTATCAAACACATTCTATTAGTCTGGCTGTAAGCTAAGGCGATTTTTCTGCACTCCACTAGCTTAGAAACGGAGTGTTGAACCAATGGATTCACAGGACAATAGGGGGAACTGGGGGACAATATGGAGGGGGAGAGCGAAGAACAAGGAGAGAATAGCCTCTATATATTGAAGTACAGGACTTATAGCGCGTAGGTAGAATAATCTTTCTTGCCGAATTCGTGGGCGAATGTTTCTATTGGTTGTTGGAAGTCAGCAGCAGAAACTTAGATTTATTTCTAGAAAATCTGTCAGTCTGTCAGTTAAAATGGACGAACGAAAGATCGTAGGGTGCGTCCTTCGGTGCGATCTGATTGGGCCATTCTGCTGCTCTCGTTATCCAGGCCGAAATGTACTCCAAAGTGGGCATCGTCTCGGAGGGTGTTGAGGAGCGAATTGGAGCAGTCTGGACGTGTTGGAGACATGCCTGTTGTCTGGTGGGGACATGCTGAGCAGCCATACCACAAGGCAATAACGGTGAGACGCGATGCGACTACTTACTAGCGTACCACTAGTTAGGTCACGATCAAAGCTTGTTCACACTCTCAATTCTTTATACCAAAATCTTTCGAACTGCTGAATACTTTGTCTCGTGTGCCGTACGCTAAATTATTTGCACCGCGCTGTTTTCGGTTGACCGGTACGTTCGTTCTCTTGGTTCAAAGACTGTACTTAACCCCAATTTTTTCTCTCGTTTTGCTTCTGAGTCGTGCAAATCTATTAACGAAATGGTAAGTATTTCAGCCCCACGAAACTCTGTGAGTGAGTTATAGCAACTTTATCTCTTGTCCTTCGCTTATATCTGTAGCAGCAAGACTGATCACGCACAAGCTTATAAAATCTTTTGCCTTCTTCCCATGGCGGCACCACCATGCTGATTATTTTGTCTGCTAAATTACTGCCAAGTCTTCATTTCGTAAGATACAGTAGCATTTAAGAACATTGCTTATGAGGCAATTCAAATTTCTTTCATGTCAAAGTAATTGTCAATAAATCTAAAGGTTTGAAATCAATCTTTAACGCCGAGCCCCCCAAAGTCATTTTCAGATGCATCAAGCAGTAGTGGTAGAAACATAGGAGGTACGGCAAAACCCTGTGCCTGTCTCCATAAGACCATACTATGCTGCTTGTTTCTGTTGAGTTAGGTCAAGGCATTTGTTTTACATTTTTTAATGGTAGAAATTCCGTCACAGTTTCTAAGCTAGTGGAGTGCAGAAAAATCGCCTTAGCCTTCAGCCAGCTTATGGAGAACGAAACCATTATTAGTGAATGATTTAAAAGAACAAGATAAATCAGTTATTAAATAATTAATGTCACATTTTTGCCTATTTTCAACCAGAAATACTGTTGAAGATCACTAGTTTACTACCATGTCACTCCATGCTACCAAACACTAAAACTACACCAGAGACACCCTGCTCGTTCAGGGGTTAGAATCGGCCCGCGGTATTCCTGCCTGTGGTAAGAGGCGACTGAAAGGAGTTTCAAACGTTTCGGCCTTGTGTGATGGTCCCCTCTCGGTTTTGACCTCCATATCTCCAAATTTTTCCGAAGAGCAGGCCGATTGGGGAAGGGCGCCTTACTTGGTGCATTGTGTCCATCGTGCATTGAGACCTTTCACCAGCTTATTCGTCATTGCATTGCAGTCCTGCCCGCTCTCCACCTCTTGGGCATGTGTACGTTCATGCGTGAGTATTCCGCCATGCAATGTGCAGTGCCGCTTTCTGCACTGACGACGAACATGGACTACTTTTCACCTACTATCCAGCACGGTAGCCAGTCCGTTGTGGTGTGGCCGCCATGTACACTGTTGGTTGTAGCCCCCTGACAACACCCTGCTGATGCCTGCGGCGTTAACTCCCCGCGTATGCCAAGGAGTAGATGCCTATCTCCCTGGGGCATCGGGACTCCCGGCAATGTCCTACTGCCAGGTGGCCATTGCTGAGGCTGGGTGGCACCCGTGGGGAGGGATCTTGGTCGGAGTGGGTGGCATCAGGGCGGATGACCCGCAATGAAGCGTGGTACATCATCTCTCGCTGGTGGCCAGCCGCCAGCAGTCTCTAAGCGTTCTCGGGCTCAATTTAACGCTCAGAAATACGATCCGAAAACGTTCCCCTCCCTAGCCGTGGGAGGAGCGTAAGTCTCAGGATGGCAGCGACAGTTATTTGTCCCTGTTCCTAGTTTGTACGAGTGCTGATGGGGAGTCTTTCATGCCCACAAAGCCTCTGTTCTTCGTAGAGCATTTAGAGGACAAGTTTGGGGAGGTGGAGGGCTTGTCCAAAATGCGCTCTGGGTCAGTTTTGATAAAAAGGGCATCCTATGCCCAGTCACGCAGGTTACTTGTTTGTGACAAGTTGGGGGATGTTAACGTTACCATCACACCACATAAGTGTTTAAATATGATCCACGGTATTATTTTCCATAGGGACCTACTTTTGCAGTCTGATGACGAGTTGCGCGCCAACTTAGAGCGTCGAGGTGTTCATTTCGTCCGTCGCGTTCATCGGGGTCCCAAGGATAATCAGGTTGCTACCGGTGCCTTCATCTTAGCCTTCGAGGGTGATACATTACCGGAGAAGGTCAAGGTAATGGTCTAACGTTGCGATGTCAAGCCCTATGTCCCTCCCCCGATGTGGCGCTTTAAGAGTTGGAAGTTTGGCCATATGTCTTCCCGCTGTACTACCAGCCTCACATGTAGAGATTGCGGACGCCCATCACATCCCAATACTCCATGTGCCCCGCCTCTCATCTGTGTCATCTGCGGAGAGCATCATTCACCTTGCACGCCAGACTGCAGGATCTTACAGAAAGAGAGCAAAATCATGGAATATAAGACCCTGGACCTATACTGAGGCTAAGAGGAAATATGAACGACTACATCCTGTGCGAATGACTTCCTCCTATGCCGCTGCAACGACAACTGTGTTAGCCCCCTCTGTTCCGCGACTTCCAGTCGGATCGCCGAACCATCAAACACATGCCCCCTTGCCCGTAGGGGGCACTATACCCCCTGTTGTTCTTACGCCACCTACCTCAGGAGCAGCATCACCCCCCCCCCCCCCCCCCCCGCCACCCCGACGGGGACGTCCGTTCCCGGTTCTAAGCCGAAGAAGTGTCCAACTTCTTCGGTTTCTCTCGCTTGCAAGGCGTCAATTGGGTCCCTCCCTTCCCAGGTTTCCACAAGCGGGAAGGCTGACGCCCGACAGTGGCATAAATGCCCACAGCCATCTGGTCGTAGGGCTTCACGATCCTCCTCTGTCCCGGAGACTGAATCGGCGAAGCCCTCCCAGCCAGTGAAACCCAAGGAGCAGTGTGAAAAATCCAAGAAGAAGAGCTTTAAGCCCAAGGATCTCATGGTGGCACCGACCCCACCGCAACCTTCCAGCTGTGCGTCTGGGGATGAGGTGGAGATTCTGACGTCCACTGAGGACCTGGATCTCGCCGGTACCTCAGACGCAATTGATAGCAGTTGCACAGGTGCTCAATCGGTGACAGCAGGTCACCTGGAGGCGTAATCTGCCTCCCCAGTCCCTTCACGCCTTTCTCGGCCATGGATAATGTCATACTCCAGTGGAACTGCAGCGCTTTTCTCCACGATCTTGCTGAGCTCCGACAACTTCTCAGCCTTCACCCTTTCCTCTGCATTGCCCTTCAAGAAACTTGGTTTCCGGTGATGCGAACCCCACCCTCTGTGGCTATCGGGGTTATTATAGGAACCGGGCAGCTTATGAAAGGGTCTCTGTTGGCGTCTGCATCTACGTCCTTCACTCTCTTCACAGCGAGTCTGTCCCTCTCCAAACACCTTTAGAGACTGTCGTTGTTCGGGTGTGGACGCCTCACGCTCTTACCATCTGCAGTCTGTATCTTCCACCAGATGGTGATGTCCCGCAGCATATCCTGGCTGCACTGAAAGCCCAATTGCCGCCACCTTTTCTGTTACTAGGCGACCTCAATGCACATAACTCACTGTGGGGTGGATCAGTGGCAATGGGCAGAGGCAGCACCATTGAGCATATATTGGCACAGCTCGACCTTTCCATTTTAAGTGATGGTGCCTTCGCACATTTCAATGTGGCGCATGGCACATACTCAGTACTCAGCCATCTACCTTTCGATCTGCAGCCCTAGCTTCTTACCATCTGTTCAATGGAGTGTGCATATCGACGTGTGTGGCAGTGACCACATTCCGCTCTTTCTGTCACTGCCACAGCATCACTCTTCTGGGCGCCCTTGCAGATGGGCTATGAATAAGGCTGACTTGGACTTGTTCTCCTCCATTGCCACTATTGAGCCTCTTTCCAATGAAGCCATTAATGCAGTGGTTCACTTCGTCACCACAGGCATCATTACTGCCGCAGGATCTGCCATTCCCCATTCTTCTGGGTCCCCTCGGCGGAGGCCTGTGCCTTAGTGGTCGCCTGCGATCGCCGAGGCGATTAAAGATCGCAGGCGGGCGCTCCAGCACCACAAGCGGCATCCCTGATTAGAAAAGCTAATTGCTTTTAAATGGCTCTGTGCGCGGGCTCGCCGCATCACTTGTCAACACAAGCAGGACTGCTGGGAACGGTATGTCTCCACCATTGGCCTCCATATCTCTCCATCGCAGGTTTGGGCAAAGAATAGGCGCCTCTATGACTATCGGACCCCTGTCAGCATCCCTGCGCTCTCACTGAATGGAGAAGTTTGTACTGACTCCAACGTAATTGCAAACCGCTTGGCAGGGCATTTTACTCTGAGTTCCGCTTCTGCGAATTACCCACTGGCCTTCCACTCTATTAAAGAGTGGCTGGAACATCGGAGCCTTTCATTTCACACACACTATCCTGAATCCTACAATGTTCCGTTCAGTGAGTGGGAATTCCGAAGTGCCCTAGCTGCTTGCCCTGATACAGCTTCCGGGCCCAATCGCATCCACTGTCAGATGCTGAAACACCTCTCAGTGGACTGCCAGCGCCGCCTCCTCGATTTTTACAACCGTATCTGGGTCGAGGATGAGTTCCCGTTGCAGTGGCAGGAAAGCATCATAATCCCCGTTATGAAACCTGGCAAAAACCCACTGGAGGTAGACAGCTGCCACCCCATTAGCCTCACCAACGTTCTTTAAAAGTTGCTGGAACGCATGGTGATCTGGCGGTTGAATTGGATGCTCGAGTCACGGTGCCTTCTGGCTCCGTCTCAGGGTGGGTTCCGTAAGGCCCGCTCTGCCGCCGATAATCAGGTAAGCCTGGAGTCTGCCATCCGTGCGGCCTTTGCCTGCCGTCAGCACCTCATCGCCGTCTTTTTTGACATGCGTAAGGCATACGATATGACATGGCGACATCACTTCCTCTCTACGCTTCATGGTTGGGGTCTTCGGGGTCCGCTGCCGATTTTGATACGAAATTTTTTGTCCCATCGTACCTTCCGCGTGCAAGTTGCAGCCTCCCATAATTCCCCCCGAGTGCAGGAGAACGGGGTGCTGCAGGGATCTGTCCTAAGTGTCTGCCTGTTTTTAATTGCAATTAATGGGCTCGCTGCGGCGGTGGGAACGACTATCTCAGCTTCCTTGAATGCTGATGACTTCTACCTCTGCTATAGCTCCATTGGCAATGCAGCTCCTGAATGTCAGCTGCCGGGCGCTATCCACAAGGCACAGTCTTGGGCTGTAGCGCATGGCTTCCAGTTTTCGGCTGCAAGACCTGCGTTATGTATTTCTGCTGGTGACGTACTGTTCACCCTGAGCCATGGCTTTATCTTGACAGCGAACCTCTTGCTGTGTTGGAGACACATCGGTTTTTGGGTGTGGTTTTTGATGCCCGGTTGACTTGGCTCCCTCATATTCGACAGCTTAAACAGATGAGTTCGCGGCATCTTAATGCTCTGCGATGCTTGAGCCACACCAGCTGGGGAACCGACCGATCTACCCTCTTACAGCTCCACCAGGAGTTAATTCAGTCCTGTCTGGATTATTGGAGCCTGGCTTATGGTTCAGCATCCCCTTCTGCATTCCGGGTGCTGGACCCCATCCTTCACAGCGGGATCTGGCTTACCATTGGTGCTTTCCGGACCAGCCCTGTGAACAGCATACTTGTGGAGGCAGGTGTCCCTCCACTGCGGTTCCGGCGCCGACGTTTACTGGCTGCTTATGCTACACACGTTTGTAGCTTGCCTGGACATCTTCATTATCGTCACCTGTTCCCTCAGTCACTCGTCCATCTCCCAGAACGTCGGCCCCAGTCGGGTTGTACGATCGCGGTCCACATCAGAGAGCTTCTCTCCAGGCTTGGGGTTTTCCCCTTTCTACCTCCTTTCCAGGCTCCTCTGCCTACATCCCCGTGGTGTGTGTCCCGCCCATGCTTTCGGCTGGAATTGGCACAGGGCCCAAAGGCTCAGTCCTACCCGAGGCCTCCCGCCGCCACTTTCTTTCCATCCTTGCCATGTATCAGACCTCTGGTGTTGTTTACACTGACGGTTCGATGGTTGCTGATCGTGTCAGTTATGTTCTCACTCTAGGGGACCATTACGAACAACAGTCATTGTCAGCTGGCTGCAGCATTTTCACTGCTGAGCTGGTCGCCATCTTTCGTTCCCTAGAGTATATCCGCTCCTGCCCAGGTGAGTCCTTCGTTATCTGTAGCGACTCCCTGAGCGGTTTACGAGCTATCGACCAGTGCCTCCCTCCATACCCTTGCCCGTTGCAGCCACTCTGTGGTCTTTGTGTGGACCCCTGGTCACGTTGGCATCCCGGGCAATGAACATGTTGACCGCCTTGCCAAACAGGCCACCAGTAAACCAGCTCTGGACATTGGTCTCCCAGAGACTGATTTGCGAGCAATCTTACGCCACCAAGTTTTCGTGCTTTGGACACTGAATGGCGCGATCTGACCACATCCAATAAACTCCGTGCTATCAAGGAGACGACGACTGTGTGGCGGTCATCCACGCTATCCACCCGCAGGGACTCAGTTGTCCTTTGTCGGCTCCGCATTGGCCACGCTCGGCCGACGTACAGATATTTACTGCGCCGTGAAGACCCGCCTCTATGTCGCTGCGAGACGGCTTTGACGGTGGTCCACATTTTGTTGGCGTGTCCCTTTTAGCTGTGCTCAGGCAGACATTTGCTCTGCCTGATACGCTCCCTGCCCTTTTAACAGATGACACTGCTATGCAGGCTTAGTTTTGCGTTTTATTCGGGCAGGGTGCTTTTATCACTTAATCTAAGTGTTTGTCGTTTTTTGTGTTGAGTCTGGCCTTTGATCTACGGTTTTAGACTGTGCTATTTTTTTTAGTGTGTTTCTAGGTGGTTGGCTTTTCCTATTTTGTCTCTATGGTCAAACAACCACTGTCACACTGTGTGTGATTTTAATTCCTTTTTTCTGGTGTTTGTTTGAGTCTTTCTTGTCCTGTGTCGTCTCTTGTCGTCTCCATTGTTCGTTTTTATTCTTTGTGTGTGTTTGAAGGTTTTGGAACAAGGGACTGACGGCCCTAGCAGTCAATCCCACAAACCAACCTACACTGGAGAATTTGTTCGCACCATGGGTTCTAATTAGGAGTGAGTAGTCTCAGCTGGGTACGGCATACCTAGAGGACTATTCCTTGTCTTGTGAACTCTGTTCCTCGATAAACTGATTCCATTAATAAGATTACAAGTGGTGTTGTAACAGTGATGTATTGTGCTCTCCAGCCACTGAACAGGTAGAGGCAAAGTAGCAACAAGTCCAATCATCTGATAGAGTGCCCAAATGAAATTTAATCAATGTTTTTGATAACAGATTTAGCTGCAGCTTTAGATTAGGAGTCGACTGATATAAGTCACGGTCTGATTGGCCCAGTAGTTTACCAGTGAGTTCATTAACTGCCGATTATATCGTATCAAATGAGTTTTCCCCTGCAATTAGGTAGTTTCTGAAGACTGGCCTAAAACATGTCTACCGGCTCATGAAGAGATTAAAATTTTCTGACGCCTGGATTAAGTAATATAGAATTGGTACAATATGACATATTACTAGTAGGCAAGCAATTGTTAGTTAGAATTTCAATTCTTCTCCGCCGGTGGCAGAGGGACACGCAGAAGATATGCTATTCCAGGCGTCCCAATTGCGAAGGCGCTGACACTGCCTTCACAGGCCGGAATGAATGCAAGAGAAGTGCACCTGTTAGGTTGGACACGGAGTTCTTCTTCCTGTCGGCGGAAGTAGACAGTGTCCTCGGGGGACACAAAAGTGATGGAAGACGCTCTGTTGTGAGGAGGAAATTTTAATTGTGACCATAATAAGAGTCCAGGCTCCATAGGCAAACAGCCAGCCGACATAAAGAAATAGTCTACCAGGACGTAGGGACAATATAGGCGGCGGAGGCTGCCAAGTATGGCTTGTTGATCAAATAATTTAGTGTTTGACTTCCTGCCAGAGGAAGCAGCATGAATCAAACTTGCGCAATGGAAGACGCAAACACCAGGGCGATAATACAGCAAGAGAGAGTGTCAGTCACGTGCAGAAAAGACTCGTGTGGAACCAAATTAAGCTGTGTGCAGCTAGAAGCGAATGTGTCGTGTGGAACCGAAGGCATTCTTGCGCATGCTGACCAATTAGAAACAAAAGTGTCGTGTGGAACCATAGGCATTCTTGTGCAATTCAATCACTTAGAAATGAAAGGGTCTTGTGAAACAAATTAACTCGTGTGCACCCAAGTACATGAGAAACGAAAAAGAGGCCAGGCAGCGGAATAGCTAGAATCAGAGATTCAGATGCAGATTCAGAGCCAGTGTCGGCAGTTTGGAGATTCCGCAGTGAGACGCCAGCGGGGCCGAGTAGGCCTATGGCAGCCGATACAGCTGATAAAGACTTCAACTATGAGAAGACGGTGATAGACTCTGGTGGACACTCAGGAACTGCAGCTCAAGTAGGACTTTTAGAGTTTCATTGGAATAGTAATGAACAGAGGCTGTCAGTCTTTGTCTCAGTTACTTAGAGAGATGTCAGTACTAACCAAGAACAAGTGATTGCTTTGTACTTGTTTCTTCTATGTACCAGCAATTAGCTTTGAAGGAGCAACTCCGAATAAATAGACTGAATCTTACTAAGGGGTTTATGGCCCAACGCGTCACATAAGTATATGTCAGAATAAACTTGATAGAAACTAACCAATATTTTCTGCCTATTGCTATTCTGTAACCTATTGCCGGCCGAAGTGGCCGTGCGGTTAAAGGCGCTGCAGTCTGGAACCGCAAGACCGCTACGGTCGCAGGTTCGAATCCTGCCTCGGGCATGGATGTTTGTGATGTCCTTAGGTTAGTTAGGTTTAACTAGTTCTAAGCTCTAGGGGACTAATGACCTCAGCAGTTGAGTCCCATAGTGCTCAGAGCCATTTGAACCATTTTTTTTGTAACCTATTTTCAGGAAACTTATTTGTTTCAAACCAAGGAGATTCTCTCCCTCTCATCTCCGATATAAAGGTTGACAGCAATTTATAACTAACCCACAGTCGTTAACGTCCCGATTATGCTACGCAGTTCACACTTACTTCATTCTGGTATAGTGAGGCTGTGCCGGGACGCGACAGCTCTCGACGTCATAGTCGAGGCCCGTGCTTAGTAAGTGAAATTTCATGACCATTGTTCGCGAGCGAGCTGTCGCCACTAGGGCACAAATGTGCACTCTGGTTGCATCAGTAGCGGTCATTCATCGCACGACATCATACAGCATTGGCAGTCACTAGTTTCTGCATGCTAATCGCGAAAAATTCCGACGCGACGTGATAACATGAACAGCAAACGGTTGATGCGGCAAATATTTCAAGTTTCCGTCAAAGCAAATTTCAACCACCCCTGTCTTGGTTGGGCTCGTCAATTCTCGCGACTATGCGTATTTCAACTATCTCTCGACAAACTGTTTGTTAATGTGGGGCTGACCACTCAGTATTTTGTCTGTAATTTTTACCGCTTGGTTTTTGCTGTGTCTTGATTAGCAGCCAGACGGATCTCTCTTTTTCGGCGAGCAGCAACCGTTATTCACGTGTAACAGGCTACCTCTTACTTAACGTGTTGCATTGGCACGATGTAACAACATCATACCAGATCTGCTTGTTGCATTTCTTGGTCTGTGGTTTTCCCCTCTTGTGTCTTTCTTTATCAGTTTATCATTGAAACTCAGCGAGACGTGATGGACCCTGATGCCGGCCTCAGTCGGGAGAGCAGAGAAACCACAGGTGAGGTTTAATATCGCCAATTCCTAGGGGAACAAGAAAAACGGACTGCCAAATTAATTATTCAGTCATTCTTCATTCATCTACCTAGATCGCCTTCATAAGCCACATTGTCAGATGCTATTAGTGTAATTTCTCCTGCCGGCCGATGTGGCCGAGCGGTTCTAGGCGCTTCAGTCTGGAACCGTGCGACCGCTACGGTCGCAGGTTCGAATCCTTCCTCGGACATGGATGTGTGTAATGTCCTTAGGTTGATTAGGTTTAAGTAGTTCAAAGTTCTAGGGGACAGATGATCTCAGATCTTAAGTCCCATAGTGCACAGAGCCATTTTTTTATAAAGTCTCCTGATGTTGTGTACATAGTTCCGTGTAGTCAGAGCGTACACATCTTTCCCACTGGAACGCGCCGCGCTAAGCACAACAGCGCAGGCGCAGCGCTCGTCCGTCTCCGCAGTACGAGATGGCCCTGCCAGAGAGACGGACCAAATTCTGCTTCCGCCGATCCGCGTATTAATATGTAACGCAGCCAATGAGACTGCTGCTAACGTAGAACCTTTTCTCCTCGCGGATCACACTTGCGCAGTGATACATGAACGCGCGAGGTATTATAACGAGTGTACAGACCTCCGATAAGTCAGTCTGCAATAGTCTGTACCAGTCTGTACGAGTTCTACATTTGTCTGTACCAGTCTATAGTCAAGTTGCAGTTTGCGACTAATAAGATTACCCTATTCCTGTACATAGCCATGAAGATAAATGCGTAGACACTTTTGACAAGTATCAGTGATATGTGTGAGAATAAGATTAACGTACCAATACCCAAGGAACTTCAGATTGTCAATTGTAAATAGCATCCAGAACCAAGTTAAATAATTTTTATGTTTGTTATTATTTTAATAAATGTGTGTGAAAATTAATCAAGTTCTGTTTAAAGTTGGTCACCGTCAATCTGCTACTCTAAGCGTGCAAGTGGCATTTCTATCGTCTCACCTAACGGCAGAAGATAAACACGTCACGATAAGACCACGAGACATATTGCTGACACTCGCCTACTTCGTTAGAGCGACAAGTCAAATAATCTGATGGTGTGTGTACTGAAAGTCTTACAGTACACACGCTACACCTGAGAACAAATTTTTGTTCAAAGAACTCAAGAATCATAGCTTTCCTGCCGAGTCTCTATTCAGGGAATAGGTATCAGGGGAAATATTTTGTTACTGTTAGCAGAAATAGGATAAATGTTCGGAATCGAGAACGGTTTATATTTTCGAGCCCCGGATGCTGGGCACACAAATGATAAAGGCAGCGTTTTTCTATTGGCTCGAGGAGACCGCTTTCAATTTGATCAACTGCACGCCACATCGATAAGGCGTGCTTTCATCGGGAACGACCCGATACTTTTGACGGGTAATCGCCTTCGCTTCTTCGTGTTATTTCCATTGCGACGGGCGACGTCGCTCCACCAACGGGAAGCGTTCGCTCGTCCAGTAGGGGGGCAATAACTTGGCCCAGCGGCCTCATCAGTGAGCCCGGGCGGAAGGGGTGAGGGATGAGAGGTGGGGGTTCGGGGACACGACACTGTACTCGCCCGCTCCGACGCCTACGTCCCGAATAGCATCTCACATCTTCGAAACAGTATAGCCAATAAAATTTAACGATACGGCCGGCCGAAAAAAGTTGGAGGCGCGGGGAAAAGTGCAGTAAGTAGGGCCGTAAAAACAGACAACAGGCGTTACGCTTCATGGCGGAAGCGCGATGCCGCAGATAAACCAGTGGCGCGGCGGTGGAGCCGTCCCCACGCGGTGTCCGTATTTCATTGCGACTGCCTGGCGCTGCACTGCGCTGTCTCTGTGTCTGTCTGTCTGTCGCCCCTCCGCTGCCTCTCTGTTAGTGTGACACCACTGCGCCGGGCAAATTTCCAACCCTTTACTGCGGATTTCTATAACAGATATATCCCAGTTGCTTCTGGACTTGCTATTTGATTGACCATTTTCCCTTGATTTCTGTGGTATCAGAGTCACAACTGCCAGAACATACAGTAGCGCAAATCAGGATGAAGACAAGGATATTTGTAGGAAATTTACATTCTTCGCACAGTGTACACTGATCAGCCAAAACATTATGACCGCCGACATACTACCGATATGAACCCGTCCAGGCGATAGCAGCGTCACCTGGCGAGGAACGGCTGCTGGTCAGACACACGCACGGTGCATGTAGTATCAGTGAGCGTGCTGTCTGTCTATAGGAGGGGGAAGGGGTGCGATCTGAGTTTGACCGAGGGCAGACGACTTGTTAGGTGTTCAGGAGTGCTGTGGTGAGTGTCTTCAACAACTGGTGAAACCCCGTCCAGACGTCGTGGGGTTGGGCGACCACACCCTCATTATACACTACTGGCCATTAAAATTGCTACACCAAGAAGAAGTGCAGATGATAAACCGGTATTCATTGGACAAATATATTATACTATAACCGATATGTGACTACATTTTCACGCAATTTGGGTGCATAGACCCTGAGAAATCAGTACCCAGAACAAACACCTCTATCCGTAATAACAGCCCTGATACGCCTGGGCATTGAGTCAAACAGAGCTTGGATGGCATGTACAGGTACAACTGACCATGCAGCTTCAACACGATACCACAGTTCATCAAGAGTAGTGACTGGCGTGTTGTGACGAGCCAGTTGCTCGGACACCATTGACCAGACGTTTTCAATTGTTGAGAGATCTGGAGAATGTGCTGGCCAGGGCAGCAGTCGAACATTTTCTGTATCCAGAAAGGCCCGTACAGGACCTGCAAAATGCGGTCGTGCATTATCCTGCTGAAATGTAGTGTTTCGCAGGGATCGAATGAAGAGTAGGGCCATGGGTTGTAACACATCTCAAATGTAACGTTCACTGTTCAAAGTGCCGTCAGACCGAACAAGAGGCACCCCACACAATCACGCCGGGTGATACGCCAGTATGGCGATGACGAATACTAGCTTCCAATGTGCGTTCACCGCGGTGTCGCCAAACACGGCTGCGACCATCATGATGGCCGGCCGCTGGTGGCCGAGCGGTTCTAGACGCTTCAGTCTGGAACCACGCGACCGCTACGCCCGCAGGTTCGAATCCTGCCTCGGGCATGGACGTGTGTGATGCCCTTAAGTTAGTTAGGTATAAGTAGTTCTAAGTTCTAGGGGACTGATGACCTGAGATGTCACATAGTACTCAGAGCCATTTGAACCATTTGAACATCATGATGCTGTAAACAGAACCAGGATTCATCCGAAAAAATGACGTTTTCCCGTTCGTGCACCCAGGTTCGTCGTTGAGTACACCATCGCAGGCGCTCCTGTCTGTGATGCAGCGTCAAGGGTGAAAGGGTCCTGTAGACACCTTTCATTGCTAACTCTCGTAGTGGTCAAGTCGGCAAAGAGGTTTCCGCTACTTGTGAGAAATCCACCTGCGTTAGGTTGGTGGCGGAAATGGCATCCTGGGGTTTTCCGGTCCACGCGGAGCGTGGAAGAGGCTGGAGAAGCGGGAGGCAGTCTGCCGCCGGTACGGGAAGCGTACACAGCTGTGCTCCAGTCGAAGAAGGGTGAGTTGGACTGACCGCGTGGCGCGTTGTCACATAGAGAGGGGAGCTTTTAGCTTTTGGTCTCGAATTTCGTCTTATAAAGATTTACTTGCTGGGTTGCAGCAGGGAATGCAAGGCTTTTGTAGACTTTCAGTTTGATTCCCAATGCAGTCTTGACTTTGACCCGTGAGAGGAACGCGGCACAAAGGAGTTGCATATGTTGAAGTGCCCTCGGTTCAGTGTGAATGTTTATGTGCCTACAACTGTGTGTGTGTGCTTCTAATCTTTTCCGGATCTTGGTAATTTTTGTGTATTTGTGGATTTTCTTTGTCTCATGTGATTAAAATTTGGCTACGGTCCATAGAAGTTGTCTCCGTGGACCGAGTGGGCACGCGAGTCTGTTATGAAACGTATAGTATTTCACAAGCAATTGTACATAGTTAGCATGCAACAGCAGTCTATAGATGCACTACATCAATGTTTTAAGAAATAAATAATTTTGCCTTCAGTCTTATCTTGTGTACCGATGTTACGTCGCCGTTACCTTGTAGTTTTCCATGTTGGCCCACCTATAGCGTTTCCATGTGCACAGGTTTAGTGATTAGTTTCCCTTTTTTTATCTGAAACAAATGCTCTGGAATAGATCGTGTTTTCACGAATCTTGCTGCAGGCTGCACTTACGCATGGTGTTCACGACCTATTTACTTTACTCAATATTTGATTCAAGGGAAGAATGCCTGGATCATATTAATAACTACATCCCATTCTTTATCAATGACTTTACAATGAATGTTCATTTGTGAGTTTTTCTTATTAATAAATTAAGTAATTTTCCGACTAAGTGCTACCTCTTCTTTGTCGTGTGGCTAGAGTTGGTAGCGACCCCATCTTTTATATTGATTTCAGTGTCAAATAGCATTTTCTTATTCAAAGTGCGCGTGGGTCTTTTAGCTATCAGAATACATTCAAAGGGCGCTTCATGCTTCTTGCACATAACGTCCTTTTATTCACGCTACTTACAAGGGTAACCGCAGCCATGGTCTCCGAGATGATAGTCCATGCTATTGCAAACGTCGTCGAACTGTTGGTGCAGATGGTTGTTGTCTTCCAAACGTTCCCATCTGTTGACTCTGGGATCGAGACGTGGCTCACGATCCGTTACAGCCATGCGGATAAGATGCCTGTCATCTTGACTGCTAGTGATATGAGGCCGTTGGGATCCAGCGCGGCGTTCCGTATTACCCTCCTGAACCCACCGATTTCATGTTCTGCTAACAGTCTTTGGATCTTATTACCCTACTGAATCCACCGATTCCGTATTCTGCTAACAGTCATTGGATTTCGACCTACGCCAGCAGCAATGTCGCGATGCGATAAACCGAAATTACGATAGGCTACAATCCGACCTTCATCAAAGTAGGAAACGTGATGGTACGCATTTCTCCTCCTTACACAAGGCGTCATAACAACCTTTCACCAGGGAATGTCGGTCTACTGCTGTTTGTGTATGAGAAATCGGTTGGAATCTTTCCTTATGTCAGCATGTTGTAGGTGTCGCCACCGGCACCAACCTTGTGTGAATGCTCTGAAAAGCTAATCATTTGCATATCACAGCATCTTCTTCCTGTCGGCTAAATTTGGCGTATGTAGCACGTCATCATCGTGGTGTAGCAATTTTAATGGCCAGTAGTGTAGATCTCGGACGCCGTAGGCTGGGCGGACTCGTAAAGTAGGAAGGGCGGTGAACTTTGGCGGAACTAACGTCAAACTTTAATGCTGGGCAGAGTACAAGTATGTCTGAACACGCAGTGCACCGAACACTCCTAACGACGAGCCTCCGCAGCCGGTCATCCATGCATGTGCCAATGTCAACACCACGACATCAGCGACTGCAATTGAAATGGGCACGTGACCATCGGCACTGCACGCTGGCACAGTGGTAGAGCGTCGCATGGTGCAATGAATCCCAATACCTTATTCATCATGCAGATGGGAGGGTGCGAATCCGTCGTCTTCCCGTTGAACAGCTGCTTTACAGCTGTGCTGTGGGACGGATAATTTTTCACGACAGCAGCGGCATTTTTCAGCAAGGTGCTACGCCATCTCACAGGACCAGGAGGGTGATTGCGTGGTTCGGGGAACCTATTGGCGAGTTCCACGTCATATGCTACCCCCCCCCCCCCTCCAACTCGCCAGATCTGAAATCAATCGAACACATTTGGGATGTGATTGAACGTGGTGTCAGACGCATCGGCCCCCTCCCGGAATTTACGGGAATTACGTACCATGTGTGTGCAGATCTGGTGCCAAGTACCTCCAGCGACCTATCAAGGCCTCATTACTTCCATGCGTCGTCACTATTATCCGTGCCAAAGATGGATATTCTGGCTCCTAGATAGGTGGTGATAATGTTCTGGCTGATCAGTGTGTATGAATAGAATGAGATGCAGTATACTGACAAATGTAATGGAATGGTATAGCATTTGATGTCAATAATATAATATATAACAAGACACCAACGATTCAGATGGTAGAGAGAGGAAGTCGGTATAAACGCAGTCGACTTTTATGTGATCGATGCGTAGAAGGAAATAGGACTCTCTAATCGCCAAATCACCAGGAGGGCGAACCGTTCAGGTACAGTTATGTGTAATTTCGTTACACGCTGTACACGATATGGGCATAACGGGAAATATATACAACGTAGAAAATTATATGAGGCATCGAAACGATTACTTTTACACAAAACATAGACCACAAACCAGTTTTTGTCAACTTGTTGCTGATATACAGTAACTGCCAGACATACACGACAAATTTTGTCGAATAAAAACATCTTAAACATTTAAGTAACCTCTGCAGAAACCTGCTCTTACACCCAGACATTAGCTAGCTAGAGTGGAGTATACTGAAAAACGTATGTCATGGAGCTGAGAATGGGATAAAGTGGTCTTCAATGCTGAGAAGAAGTTTAATGAAGATGGCTCGGATGAATTTCATTATGAATGGCATGATCTGTCAGCAGAGCAGCAAATAAGAACGAGTAGAAATTTTGGTGGCGGGAGTGTTTTTGGCAGCATTCTGCATTCAAGGTAAACCACGCATTACTTGGGTGAACAACAGAATGAACTCTATACGTACACTGAGATGCTAGAGAGGTAATGGATTAGAATGTTTGAGTATCTAGGGGAATAAAGTCTACTGTTTCAACAAGATAATGCATTTGTGCACATTTATGTAGATCAAAAAATTGTTTGAAGATGATAATATCTATGTCTTGCCGTGGCATGCACGTAAGCTGGATTTTAACCCTGTGGAAAACTTTTTGGGAATACTTGCAGGCATGTTTATCGCAATTAAAGGCAGGTAGAGGCCGTGTGCGAGCTGGAAAGAGCAATATGAGAAGAATGGACGACAAATTCTCTGCGAGAACCACAAAACCTAACAGAACCAATGACGAAGAGAATTTCTGGAGTAATTAGGATGAATGGGTGTTGGACAAGGTACTAACAATGCAATACCACAACAGTACAGTGATTGCCTTCACCAATTTCCACCAGTAGCAAACGCCTTATTTTGCCGCTAGTGATGTGAGATATGCCATATAATTCCCCCATGATTGTTTATGTGTTACTCGTATCTACTACTTTCATAATATATTCGATAAATGTATGCTTTACACATTGTATGTTACTTTAGTAGGAACCCTGCGTTCAGTCGAGTTAAAGATTATGTTTCTCTTCGCGATACAGTGTGGACCATAAGTGTGTCACTGTCCATTGTCGAACAAATACAGGTGATAACTAGAAATTTAAAATCAAGTGGTATGAAATGGGACACAGGGAATGAATAAATCAATATTCAAAATCAAAGAGAGACTTTTTTCTAGCGTAATTCTCTTTCTGATATGTGACCAAATTTCACTTCGAAAATTAGCAATTGCATACAAAATGGCGTACTCAAAGTTGTCACCATATCTTTTTTGTTGTCCCACCTGTCCTCTGACTGGTGTGATGCAGCCCGCGACGTAGTCTTCTTTGTGCCAACTATACACATAGAAATAATGAAACATGTCATTCATGCAAAATTTTAGGTTAACGGGATTGGACAACGAAACAATCAAGTGCAGATCAGCTAACGCTTTGTAATAACTCCCTAAGGACATTCGAGATTCCGCAATTATGGAGGAAAGCTCATGTAATTGGTGCTCTTAAGCCTGAAAACAACGGAGACCCGAGAAATTACAGACAAATATCTCTCCAGTGCCACGTATATAACGTTTTCAAAACGATGTTACTCAAGAGAAAAATTTTCCCATTCCATCGTAGCAACTGGTTTAAAAGTGTTTCAGAACAAAAACAGTATCTGCCGCAGAATTATTTAATGTCAATTAGACAAAAGTGCTGTCGCACAAATTAGTCACAGGAGTTACCTCACTGGTGAACACGACACATTGAACCACCGTATACTGTTACAGAAGATGTTTGTGTGCTCACGAAGAAATCCACGCTTACCAAACTGATGGCAACGTTTCTACATAATCGCAGTTTTTCTGTTGACTTTCAAGATGAAGAAAGTAAGTATAGAATACAGGAAGCGTCAGTCGCTACAGTCTGGAACCGCTACGGTCGCAGGTTCGAATCTTGCCTCGGGCATGGATGTTTGTGATGTCCTTAGGTTACTTAGCTTTAAGTAGTTCTAAGTCTAGGGGACTGGTGACCTCAGATGTTAAGTCCCATAGTGCTCAGAGCCATCTGAACCATTTTCAGGAAGCGTCATCCCACCACTACTTCCTCACTTAGCAGCTGGATATATTCCAACCAATCTTGTCTTCCTCCACAGTTTTTACCCTCTACAACTGACTCTACTACCATGGAAATCATTCCCTGTTGTTTTAATCGATGCCTATCATCTTGTCCCTTCATCTTGTCTGTATTTTCCATATATTCTTTTCCTTGCTGAATCTGCGTAGAACTTCCACGTTCCTTACATTTTCGGTACACCCAATTTTCAACGTTCTTCTGTAGAACCATATCACAAATACTTCGATTCTCTACTGTTTCCGTTTTCCCACTGCCCGTGTTTCACTACCATACAATGCTGTGCTCCAGACGGACATTCTCAGAAATTTATTCCTGAAGTTATGCCCTTTGTTCGATACCAGTTAAATTCTCTTGGTCATGAACGCCCTTACAAACACGCTTTTCATGTCCTCTTTGCCTCGTCCGTCATGTTTCAGTTTGCTGCCTACGTAGCAGAATTCCTTGACTTCATCTACTTCGTGATACCAGTCCTAACCTTAAGTTTCTCGCTATTCTCATTTCTGCTACTCCTCATTACTTTCATCGTCCTTCGATTTATTCTGAATCCAAATTCTTTACTGTCCGCAGGTCGTGGTCTATTGGCTAACTTTGCTACCTCTGGTTTCCCTGAGTCCTGGGTTCGATTCCCGGGGACTGGGTGTTTGTGTAGTTTTCATAATTACATCATCATCCTTGTGAAAAAGGCCAGTTCGGACTTTGTACACATTGGTAATTTGTCCGGGCGCTGGTGACTGCGCAATTGAGCACCCACAAACTAAACACCAAACATTCTTTACTAATCAGAGCTTTAGACTATTCATTCTATTCAATAGATACTGTAATTCTTCTTCACTTTCAGAGACGATAGCAAAGTCATAAGAAGTCTTTATCATTGATATTCATTATCCTTTAATTTTAACTCCACTCATGAGGCTTCCTTTTGTTTCCGTCATTGCTTCTACTACGTATAGTTTGAACACCAGGGGCGAAAGACTCCATCATTGTGCCACACCCTTTTTAATCCGAGCACTTAGTTCTCGGTCTTTCACGCCTATTGTTCCCTGTTGTTTCTTGAACATATTGTACACTAACAATCTTTCCCTTTGGCTTACCCCTATTTTCCTCGGAGTTTCGAACTTCTTGCAACATTTTACCTTGTCAGATGCTTTTTCTACATTGACAGATCCTATAAACGTTCTTGATTTTGTTTCAGCCTTGCTTTGTTTATCAGCCACGCGTCAGAACTCTCCCTCTCTGGTGCCTTCATCTTTCCCAAAGCGGAACTGATCGTCATTTAAAAGATCCTCAGTTTTCTTTTCTATTCTTCTGTACCCAGTCCTAGTCAGGAACTCGGATGCGTGAGCTGTTTAGCTTATTGTGCGACAGTTGTCACCCATGTCTACTCTTGCAATCTTCAGCATTGTGCGGATAATGCTTTTCTGAAAGTCAGGTGGTATATCGCAAGTCTCATAGATTCTATACACAAACAGTCGTTTTATTGCCAATTTCCCCGGTAATTTTAGTAATTTTGCTGAAATGTTATCTACCCTTTGTGCCTTATGTGATACTAAGTCTACCACAGCTGTTTCAAATTCTGTCTCTAAAACTGGCTTCCCTATCTCTTCCCTATCGACTCCTTCTTGTTCTTCTGCTCACGTCGTCAGACCTGCCCTCATAGAGTCTTTGAGTGTTTTCCACCTGTCTCCTCTGCATTTGTCAATTGAATTTCCATTGAACTCTTCACATTACCTCCTTTGCTTTTAATTTCATCGAATATTGTTTTGACTTTTCTGTATGCTGAGATAGTCCTTCCGTCAAAAATTTCTTCACATTTTTCATCCACGCATTTCGCCCTAACTTCCCTGCATATCCTGTTTATTTCATTCGCAACAAATTTTATATATCTGCAGTCCTGAATTTTCCCGAACATTTTTGTACCCATTCTCGTGTCTGTCAACTGTAGGATTTCTTCTGTTGAACATGGTTCCTTAACAGTTATTTTTCTCGAACTTATGTTCGTGGTCTATGGTTAGCGCCTTTGATTAGATTGAATTTCCCATCTTCAGAGTACTGAAGGGCTATCTGTTTTAATTGTTAAAAACCATTCAAAAGCCAATATCACATAAAAAAAATTCTTTATTTAAGACAACCGATTTCGACAGCTATTGCTGTCATCTTCGTGTTTTTAACGTCTTTTTGTTGTAAAACATATTCATTATACGCTGAATCTCAAGTAAAAGACGTCTGGTGGATAAAACTCAGCACATTAAGAACGTCTGTCATTACTACTAAGAGAGAAAGAAAATATATGAGGTTGCTGAATTGGTAATTCAGAACATAAAGAGAGATAAAAATGTAATTGTCACGGACAATTGAAGTGCGATTGTAGGGAAAGGAGTACAAGAAAGGGTTACAGGAGAATATGGGATTGGTACTACGAAAAAGAGACTTGAAAGAATAACTGAGTTATGCAATAAATTTCAGCTAGTAATAACGAATGCTCTATTCAAGCACCACAAGCGGTTGGTAAAGATCTGGAGTTACGGAAAAATTTCAATTAGACTACGTCATGGGTAGGCAAAGGTACCAAAATCAGATACTGGATTGTTGGAGTAACCAGAAGCAGATACAGACTCACATCTCAGTTTAGCAGTGAAGAAGAAGAACTGAAGTTTAAGAAATTAGTTAGGAAAAATCAAGACGCAAGAAGTGGTATACGGATGTAGAAAGGAATTAGGAGTTACGCCTGAAGTTCGCTGGGTACTGATAGAGCGATAAGGAATAACTGAGTAAGCGATTTAGTTGAAGAGGAATGGATATCTGTAAAATGGGCAATCAGAGACGTTGGAAAGGAAATCATAGGTACAAAGAAGGTAACATCGAAGAAACCATGGGTAACAAAAGAAACATTTCACTTGATCATGCAATAAGGAAATACAAGAAAGATCTGGGAAATTTACGAATACAGAAATACGGGAAATGAAATAAATATGAAGCGCAGAAAGCTAAAGAGAAATGGCTGCAGGAAAAAATGGGAGGTATCGAGAAAGAAATGATTGTCAGAAGAACTGACTCAGCATAGAGAAAAGTCAAAAGAACCTTCGGAAAAATTAAAAGCAAGTGTGGTAGCATTAAGAGCGCAGTGGGAATTCTAATGTTAAACGCAGAAGAAAGACGGATAGGTGGAAATATTACACTGAAGTCCTCTACGTGAGGGACGGCTTTTTTAATAACGAGAGAGGAGAAGAAAGAAGAGTCGCTATAGAAGAGACAGGGAATCCATTAGTAGAATCGGAATTTGGATGACTTAAGATCAATTAAGGCAGAATGGATAGATAACATTCCATCAGAATTTCTACAATCATTGGGGGAGGTGGCAACAAAATAACTATTCACGTTAGTGTGTAGAACGTATGAGTCTGGCGACATATCATACGACTTTCGGAAAAATATCATCCATGCAATTCCGAAGACGGAAAGGACCAACAAGAGAATTATCGTACAAACAGCTTAACGGCCCATGCATCCAAATTACTGACCAGAATGAAATACGGAAGAATAGAAAACAAAATTGAGGATATGTTTGATTACTATCAGTTTGGCTTTAGGAAAGGTTGCGGTTGATAATGGAAGCATGACTGCAGAAAAATCTATCAACAATCTCCGGACTTGTCCACAGTCGATCACGTATGGGATAAGAAGGGATGAGAAATGACTGGTGCGACTCGTCAGTCAACAATCTTTAGAGAACTGCATGAACAGATCTAACAGACGCGGCATAAGATACCCGAGAACAGTATTCGCAATCTGTACGATCCACTGGATACCAGAGGCAGCGCCTGCGTCGCCGCCCAGGGAGGCTGCACAATGTGCTAATATCGGTATTTCAGCATGGGCCGATACCTGATACCTAAGAGGCGCATGTGATATTGATCGATAAATGTAATAATTTCGTGTACTCCATATATACTGCTGCAAAAATAAATCTTGAATGAACTCGAAACCACTAAAAGAATGTATTAATATCTTTTCTGGCAGTGCATTTTTGTAATATGCGACAGATTTATCTATGTCATGGTTCAGATGCCTGTCCTTTATCAAACTTCCAGTCACGGTAGATGTCCCTGGGAAGCTGAAGTTTTGCTGCGTTCCAGTGTTGCTATATACAACCGCCTCATTCATAAACAACTCTGCGTTTCCTGGAAACTTATGTTTGGACCTTACGGTTTCCTCGAGTGTTTCTGGACTACTTTGTATCAGTAAACATTTCTCCAGTTTCTGCGCAATTACCACTAGTTCTCTGGTTCTGTGTATGGCAGTCTTGTCGCTATATATATAGTTATAAGTAGTTCACTGGGTACCTATTGCAACTGTCGTGCCATTCATTATGAAGTCGGATAATGGGCAAACCTCACATTTCATGTATTCTTCAACTCAGATATGGCCGTTCTGAAGGGTTGTAAATATGCAAATATTTGAAAATGATTTCGAGGATGAAACGCACAATAATAAAAACAAAGGAGTCTCTTACGGATATAGCTGACGAGGAGGGGAAGAAATCCACGCGGTACTCTGTCTGCTTGCCGGCAACAGTCATCATAGAAGTGGAACAGGTGCTTCTGTTCTAGAGGTAAAAGTAGATTTTATTTCTTACAGAAATCTCTCATCCCTTTCATTTATTTACCTCCGATATTTCTTCCTTTCTACAGTTATAGTTCAGTATGACAAAGAATGATAAAAATTAATATTACGTTTACTCGAATGCCTGCTGACTGACACCTCCGTTCTAATCTTTGGGTCATTTTATCCATCAGAACTTGAACACTGTGAAACCAAAATACTGGCATTTGCTGAAAATTTATCCTTGTAAATTATCATATTTATGGATTTTTCTGTTGCATCTTGGTAGAACAATTTCATATACAAGCTAGGAAAACAAGCCAAATTACTCTTTTGTTCAACTAATAATTGTTTATTTCGAATCATTTTTCAGCTTATTACGTCATCCTAGGGACACGTCATAGTTTGGGAAACCGAAAACTAGAAACAAATCTTTTGCAACGTCACCTTTCACTTAGTCTTTCGTTTTTCTGACTTTAACTGTTGCCTTATGAGTGTCAAGTCGCGTCTGTTATCTTTCATGACCTTGTTACGACCTTCGGCCGTTACAGACGCGTAAACTATTCACATGAGAAGTCCAGTAAATTTACGCTTTACACTACTGAAGACTACTTGTAATGAAACTGTAGCTGACTGCCGTGTGCTTCACGTCTGCTGTGCAGCGAACTACCTTAATTTAAGTATTAACTGTATTTTTCTTACTTGTCACTTCTTCTTCCGTGTGTTTTTGCTTTTAGGAAGCTTTAATTGTCGAGTGCTAGTAATAGTGTTCCATAGATTTCGTGTTTGTTTTGAATACAGTCAGAGAGAGTCCCTTTAGTCAACCATAGTGCCAGTAGTGCTAGTGTTTGTTTTCAAAACAGTCCAGAGACAGGTAGTGCTATTTTCATTGTTTTCTACAAGAAGTGGCTAGCAACCACAGTTTAGTAAACAATCAGCCGCCTTTAGTGAATTAGCAGTCTAGTTAAAAGTTGATTAACTCTCTACAGTAAATTGATTTCTTAGGATGAATAGGATGTGTGACTGCTGTGTACGGACGCAGGAGAAGCTGGACACTGTTCGCGAACAGCAGAACGTGTTGATGGCCGCGGTCAGCCCCAAGGGGAGTGGCGGGTTCAACGGCGTTCGCGGCGCACGAGGCGGAGGGTAAATGTGGAGGCTGGCCGTGTGGCATCGCCCGCTCTGCCTGTGAGTGGACATGTGGCCGCTCCTTCAGCAAGGTCCGAGCAGGCACACGGGGGAAGGGGTTTATTAGTTATTGGGAGCTCCAACGTTAGGCGGGTGATGGAGCCCCTTTGGGAAATAGCGGAAAGGTCGGGGAAGAAGGCCAGTGTTCACTCTGTCTGCTTGCCGGGGGGTCTTATCCGAGATGTGGAGGAGGCCCTGTCGGCGGCGATAGAGAGCACTGGGTGCACCCGACTGTAAATTGTTGCTCATATCGGCACCAATGACTCCTGCCGTCTGGGTTCAGAGGTCATCCTCAGTTCGTACAGGCGGTTGGCGGAATTGGCGAAGGCGGAAAGCCTCGCTCCCGGGGTGGAGTCAGAGCTAACTATTTTTAGTATCGTTCCCAGAACCGACGCGGTCCTCTGGTTTGGAGCCATGTGGAAAGCTTAAACCAGAGGCTCAGACGATTCTGCGGAGATCTGGGGTGCAAATTTCTCGACCTCCGCTATCGGGTGGAGAAATGTAGGGTCCCCCTGAATAGGTCAGGCGTGCACTACAGGCCGGAAGCGGCTACAAGGGTAGCGGAGTACGTGTGGAGTGCACATGTGGGTTTTTTAGATTAGAGAATTCCCTCCCTAGGCCCGACAAGACGCCTCCTGAGACGCGGCAAGGTAGGAGTGGGCAAAATGCAACAAGGAATAACAATATTAATTTGCTAATAGTAAACTGCAGGAGCATCTATAGAAAGGTCCCAGAACTGCTCTCATTAATAAACGGTAACAACGCCCATATAGTAGTAAGGACAGAAAGTTGGCTAAAACCAGATGTAAACAGTAATGAAATCCTAAACTCCGATTGGAATGTATACCACAAAGACAGGCTGGACAGTGAAGGGGAGGTACAATAGTATCGAAGGAAATTGACGGAGATCAGAAATGTGAAATAATTTGGGTGAAGGTTATGGTTAAAGCAAGCTCTGACATGGTAATTGGATGTCTCTATAGGCCCACTGGCTCAGCAGCTGTTGTGGCTGAGCACCTGAAGAATAATTTGGAAACTATTTCGAGTGCCTGGGTGGAGATTTTAATTTGCCGGATATAGACTGGGAGACTCAAACGTTAATTACGGGTGGCAGGGACAAAGAATCCAGTGAAATTTTCTTAAATGCTTTATCTGAAAACTACCTTTAGCAATTAAACAGAGAACCGACTCGTGGCGATAACGTATTAGACCTTCTGGTGACAAACAGACCCGAACTATTTGAAACAGTTAACGCAGAACAGGGAATCAGCGATCATAAAGCGGTTACTGCATCAATGATTTCAGCCGTAAATAGAAATATTAAAAAAGGTAGGAAGATTTTTCTGTTTAGCAAAAGTGACAAAAAGCAGATTACAGAGTACCTAACGGCTCAACACAAATGTTCTGTCTCAAGTACAGATAGTGTTGAGGATCCGTGGACAAAGTTCAAAACCATCGTACAGTATGCATTAAATGAGTATGTGCCAAGCACGATCGTAAGAGATGGAAAAGAGCCACCATTGTACAACAACCGAGTTAGAAAACTGCTGCGGAAGCAAAGGGAACTTCACAGCAAACATAAACATAGACAAAGCCTAGCAGACAAACAAAAATTACGCGAAGGGAAATGTAGTGTGAGGAGGGCTATGCGAGAGGCGTTCAATGAATTCGAAAGAAAAGTTCGATGTACTGACTTGGCAGAAAATCCTAAGAAATTTTGGTCTTATGTCAAAGCGGTAGGTGGATCAAAACAAAATGTCCAGACACTCTGTGACCAAAATGGTACTGAAACAGAGGATGACAGACTAAAGGCCAAAATACTAAATGTCTTTTTCCAAAGCTGTTTCACAGAGGAAGACTGCACTGTAGTTCCTTCTCTAGATTGTCGCACAGATGACAAAAGGTAGATATCGAAATAGACGACAGAGAGATAGAGAAACAATTAAAATCGCTCAAAAGAGGAAAGGCCGCTGGACCTGATGGGATACCAGTTCGATTTTACACAGAGTACGTGAAGGAACTTCCCCCCCTTCTAGCAGCGGTGTACCGTAGGGCTCTAGAAGCGCGTAGCGTTCCAAAGGATTGGAAAAGGGCACAAGTCATCCCCGTTTTCAAGAAGGGACGTCGAACAGATGTGCAGAACCATAGACCTATATCTCTAACGTCGATCAGTTGTAGAATTTTGGAACACGTATTATGTTCGAGTATAATGACTTTTCTGGAGACTAGAAATCTACTCTGTAGGAATCAGCATGGGTTTCGAAAAAGACGGTCGTGTGAAACCCAGCTCGCGCTATTCGTCCACGAGACTCAGAGGGCCATAGACACGGGTTCACAGGTAGATGCCGTGTTTCTTGACTTCCGCAAGGCGTTCGATACAGTTCCCCACAGTCGTTTAATGAACAAAATAAGAGCATATGGACTATCAGACCAATTGTGTGATTGGAATGAAGAGTTCCTAGATAACAGAACGCAGCATGTCATTCTCAATGGAGAGAAGTCTTCCGAAGTAAGAGTGATTTCAGGTGTGGCGCAGGGGAGTGTCATAGGACTGTTGCTATTCACAATATACATAAATGACCCTGTGGATGACATCGGAAGTTCACTGAGGCTTTTTGCATATGATGCTGTGGTGTATCGAGAGATTATAACAATGGAAAATTGTACTGAAATGCAGGAGGATCTGCAGCGAATAGATGCATGGTGCAGGGAATGACAATTCAATCTCAATGTAGACAAGTGTAATGTGCTGCGAATACATAGAAAGATAGATCCCTTATCATTTAGCTACAAAATAGCAGGTCAGCAACTGGAAGCAGTTAATTCCATAAATTATCTGGGAGTACGCATTAGGAGTGATTTAAAATGGAATGATCATATAAAGTTGATCGTCGGTAAAGCAGGTGCCAGACTGAGATTCATTGGAAGAATCCTAAGGAAATGCAATCCGAAAACAAAGGAAGTAGGTTACAGTACGCTTGTTCGCCCACTGCTTGAATACTGCTCAGCAGTGTGGGATCCGTACCAGATAGGGTTGACAGAAGAGATAGAGATGATCCAACGGAGAGCAGCGCGCTTCGTTACAGGATCATTTAGTAATCGCGAAAGCGTTACGGAGATGATACATAAACTCCAGTGGAAGACTGTGCTGGAGAGACGCTCAGTAGCTCGGTACGGGCTTCTGTTAAAGTTTCGAGAACATACCTTCACCGAAGAGTCAAGCAGTACATTGCTCCCTCCTACGTATATCTCGCGAAGAGACCATGAGACCGGCCGCGGTGGTCTCGCGGTTCTAGGCGCGCAGTCCGGAACCGCGCGACTGCTACGGTCGCAGGTTTGAATCCTGCCTCGGGCATGGATGTGTGTGATGTCCTTAGGTTAGTTAGGTTTACGTAGTTCTACGTTGTAGGGGACTGATGACCACAGCTGTTAAGTCCCATAGTGCTCAGAGCCATTTGAACCATTTTTTGAGACCATGAGGATAAAATCAGAGAGATTAGAGCCCACACAGAGGCATACCGACAATCCTTCTTTCCACGAACAATACGAGACTGGAATAGAAGGGAGAACCGATAGAGGTACTCAGGGTACCCTCCGCCACACACCGTCAGGTGGCTTGCGGAGTATGGATGTAGATGTAGATGTAGATCTATTTAAAGATATTAATTGCGAAGGAAAGTTAACGGTCTTATAACCCCTGTTCAGACTATTATGAAGAGTATAACACTGTGGTCGCTATCAAACTGTTTTCACCAAACTTCACCTCTTACCTGAGTGAGCTTTTTGATAACTCCATATTATCCAGTAAACAGGAGTTCCAGTATTAACAAAGAGGGCAGAAACTAGTACTGCCTTACTTCGTCCCATTTTGTTCTGAAAGCACACTATTAGGTAAAGAAATTGGTCTCCCATCGCGAAGGGATGAAGTAATAAAGTTTTTGTATTTGCAATCAAAATCATTAAAAAAATTTTATTCATGTTTTACAACTTTTCCTCAGTGGAAAAACTAAGCAGGCAAAAGGAAATTTGTTTCTTTCCTTTTCCTATTAACATTACTATACTTACGTAGTCCAGTCAATGAAGGAAAATTTGGGGAAAAATCGTGTAGTCACAAATTTTTGTTCAGTGCGGGAAGGGAGTGTGTGGAGAGCATGCTATAAAACCTGACTTGTGCGGTGCGAGCATTGTGTTCAGGGGCTATTCAAAGGTAACTTTTCTACGTTTTCTCGAATAACTCGAAAACCGCGGGTTCTAGAGAATATATATCCCAGTACAACATTAAACTATATTAAATTTCCTACAAAAAAGTCCCCTTCACTTTCTCTCTAGGACTAATAGCGTCCACGTTGCAGGCGATCAAAAAATCTCCGAATGCTGAACATGTTGTTCCAACGCTGTAAGATTAAGTTTATTATTAAATGAAGTGGGTTAAAAAGAAGTATTGAATTTGTGTACCACATGTAAGTGCAGTAAAGTCGTATTAGGGAATAAATTGTCTTCTTAGTGTGTAACAGGTTGTTGGCGGCCGGATTGGGTTCACGCACTTCCCTCCTTCATAGATCTGCAAACTGAAGGTTGAGCAGGTGATTCCCCACTCTGTCCACCCAACATTGTCACACAGGGCGTTTTCACAAAGTTACACCAACCCTCCATAGCGGGCCTTAATAATCACAGGCGACACAGTGCGCGGACATGCCCACGTAGTAGTTATTTTGCACAAAATGGGTTGCAATTACACGGAAAGCTGATCCGAGTTAATAATAACACCACCATAGATAATGCATATTGACAAAATCTACGTAAATGTCAGCACAACTAATCTACACTGCTAGAGGAGAAATTGACTATTAGTCATCCCCTACGACTGCTGTTGAATTCTTATCGGAAAGGCAGCTTCCCCGACTACGAGCACTGCCTGCTCTTCAGTTTACGTACAGACTCTGCCTCCCCAGCATTTCCTACTTCTCTTACGTCAGCAGACGAAATAAATTCACTGAGCTCGTGATTATATAGTGGAGTTATTTTAAGTTTATTAAGTGACTATTTATTTACAGTTGTTGTCAGTTATGTAAGAAACTTAGGGTTGTTTGGGGTAGGAGACCAAACAGCGAGGTCATCGGCCTCATCGGATTAGGGAAGGACGGGGAAGGAAGTCGGCCGTGCCCTTTCGAAGGAACCATCCCGGCATTTGCCTGGAGCGATTTAGGGAAATCACAGAAAACCTAAATCAGGATGGCCAGACGTGGGATTGAACCGTCGTCCTCCCGAATGCGAGTCCAGTGTGCTAGCCACGGCGCCACCTCACTCGGTATATGTAACAAAACTGCACCTATCAGATGTCTACCGCACTGAATAGCCCTTCCCAAATGTAACACGTTGTCAATATGTATTCGACAATGTCGATTTCATAATCTCTGCCATCCCTTTCTGGAATATTTTCACATCAGGAGGGTTATCATACGCAGCCCTCCAGGCTCAGCTCTCCCAAAATCTGAAGAGGCCCTGAGGCTTAAAATTTCTCTCTCTGCAACAGAACTCGGTTACCTAGGTGTTATGGAACTTCAGGTAAGTGAAGTAATGCATTGCAGCAGATTACTGTTTCATATCTGAACGTAATTAGACACATTCCATCAGACGTATTCATATCGGAAGATATACTGCGAATGTCATAAGTGTCTGCACTTGGTGCAACCCACTTTACAACTGCGAGTGGTAATTAAAGGAAAATATTTATGCAGGCTAAAACTAACAAGTAAACTTTTGGTCATTCATAAATTCACCACAAAGTCACTAAAATACAATTATGCGGCCTTACAATACACTGTCAACGATAGAAAGCAGAAATGTGCCAAATTTACCAATCCAATCATTTTTTCATCAACGCTACTTAGGTTGCTGATAACATCACTATTACAAATTAAACAGGTAGGAAATCATTTTGCTTAATAGATCACTTATCAACTGAAAATAAGTACTCCCTTAATGAACCTACAATGAATCCAATGTACAAAAACCAGCTCAGTGGAATTATTTTATCTACTGGACAGAAAGTTCTGGGGAGGTATATTCTCTCAGCGAAAAGCGAGCAGCACTCAAGGTGAGGGAAGCTGCCTTTCCTGGAGAAACACCACAGCAGCTGTACAGGACGACTACGAATCAATTTCTCCTCTAGCAGTCCAGAATAGCGTGTAGATATTTTGGTAGATTCTGTTCATAGGATTTACTGCGTTAGTGTTATTAGTAGCTCTGATCCGCATTCCATGTAGTATTAACACATTTTGTTCAAAACGAACACTCCCTGGGCATGACTGTACACTGAGGTGCTTGTGGATCGTAAGGCGCTCTGTTGAGGGCCCTCGTAGCTTCGTGAAACATTCTTTAGTGGCTCCTTGTGACGTAGCGAGGTACACAGAGCGGAGACTCACATACTCGACCCTTAGTTTGGAGGCCTATGAAGGAGGTAAATGCATGAACACAGTCCAGTGACCTCTACACAACATATCTCCCCTGTCCACCCTGTATTACGCATGAAAGACAACTTATCCCTTAATTTGGGTCTGCTACACTAACATATGGTACACACTGTTAATAGTAGTTCTTAACCAACTTCAGTTAAAGACAAACGTGTTTACTATATTTTTAATAAACTGTGAATTTTCCATTCCCTGAATGCGGAAACTGTTAGAGCAAGAGAAAAAAGAGTATAACCTTTTTTGTAGGAAATGTATTTTGATTTTATGCAGGGAAATATTTTCGATAGAAGCCTCGAGTTTCGAGTTATTCAAAAAAAAAGAAAATAATAAAAAAGGCCTTTAAATCTACCCCCATCCCAACGCTAACACCCCTACGGTCAGGATTTTTAGAAAGTTGTGAAGTACATTCCGTCCTAGCATTGCGCAAAATTTTGCGACTGCACGACTTTTTCCTAGTATTCAGTCGTTTTTTGCCTTCGTTGACTGGGCTAATACAAAGAATCCTGATGTCTTACGTTAATCTTCTGAGGTATTAACAGCCAAATTAATCATGAAATTGTCACAGTAACTGTTCAGAAACAGAATGATAGCAGTTTGCATTTAGAAATTAATCAACCACTTATTCTGCGTTCTTTATGCATTTCGTTTACAGTCCCATTAACTAACATTAACATTACTCCTTCAAAATTTGTACCGCAAATACTAAATTATTCGTCAATAAGCAGTGTAACCTAGGGAAATGAGATTGGACAAACTACTCTTTTTACATCCTCCTTGCCCCATCTGTCATGTGTTATTTTGCTGCCTAAATATTAAGCAGTTTATTCCATTGAGCAGCTCCTGTAATTATTCTTCACTTTCACTGAGGACAGCAATGTGATCAGAGAAACTCATCATTGATATTCTTTCTCACCTAAATTTAATTCCACTTTGGAACTTATTTTTATTTCTGTCATTGCTTCTTCGATGTATAGATTGAACACTAGGGGCGAAAGACTTCGTCCCTTTCTTACACCCTTTTTAATCTGAGTACTTCGTTCTTGGTCTGCCAGTATTATTGTTCCCTTGTAACTATTATACATATGGTATAATCCCCGTCTTTCCCTATAGTTTACACCTACCTTTCTAAAATTTCAAACATCTTGTACCGTTTTACATTGTCGAACGCCTTTTGAAGCCGACAGATGCTATGTGTTTCGAATTTTCTTCAGTCTTACTTTCATTATCAACCACAACCTCACAACTGGCTCTCTGGTGCCTTTACCTTTCCTAAAACCAAGCTCATCATCACTAACACATTCTTAAGTCCCTCTGCACTCTTCTGTATTTTATTTTCATCGGCAACTTGGATGCATGAGCTGCTGGCCGTTTGATAATTCTCCTACTTGTCAGATCTCTCTGTCTTCGAAATTGTGTGGATGATTTTTTTCCGAAAGTATGATGGTATATCGCCAATGTCATACATTCTACATACCAGTGTGAATAGTCGTTTCGTTGCCACTTCCCCCAATGATTTTATGAATTCCGAAGGCATGTTTTCTATCCCTCTTTTTTCCCATGACAGATGGGGCAAGGAGGATGTAAAAAGAAGATTAGTAACGGCAAAATGGGTTAAGGGAAGGCTACTAGTATGGAGTTTTCTAAGGTCTTATTAAAGTTTGATTCTAATACTGCATCTCCTAACTGTTCCCCATCGACTCCTGCTTTATTTTCTATCACATTATCAGACAAGTCCTCTCCCTCACTAAGTGCCTTTAACGTACTCCTTCCACTTATTAGTTCTCTCTCCTATGCATTTGATAGTGGAAGTCCCGTGCGCACTCAATGTTAGCGCTCTTGCTTTTAATTTCATCGAATGTTATGATGTTCCTATATGCTGAGACTGTTCTACCGACAATCATTTCTTTTTCGACTACTACACGTTCTATTCCTGCACCCATTTCACCTTAGCTTCCATGCACTAACTAATTATTTGATTCCTACGTGACTTGTATACCTGAATCCCTGAATTTCCCGGAACGTTTTTGTACTTTTTTCCTTTCGTCGACCAACGGAAGTATTTCTTCTGTTACCTATGTTTTGTTCACAGTTGCCTTTCTTTTACGTATGTTTTACTTCCCAACTTCTATGACTGCCCTTCTTAGAGCCGTCCATTTCTCTTCAACTGAAATGCCTACTAATCTATTCATTATGCATCGTCAATAGCGTCAGAGAACTTCAAGCGTACCTCTTCGTTACTCAGTAATTTTGTAGCCCACTTCTTTCCGTACTCGTACTTCTTTACTAGTCTCTCAATATTCAGCCTACTCCTCGTTATTACAGGATTGTGACCTGAGTCTATATCTGCTCGTGAGTATGCCTTGCACTCCACTATCTGAGTTCGGAACCTCTGCCTCGCAGTAAGGTAATCTAACCGGAATATTCCTCTACCCCCGGTCTTTTTCAAATATACCTCCTCCTCTCGTGGTTCTTGGACACAGTGATTGCTACTACTAGCTAAAATTTATTTCAGACCTCAATTAGTCCTTATCCTCTGTCATTCCTAGTAGCAAGCCCAAATTCTCTTCTAAGGCTTTCTTCTACTCCGTCCCCTTCAACCGCACTCCAATTATCTATGATAATTAGAATTTCATCTCCTTTCACGTAGCGAATTACCCTTTCAAAATCATCGTATACTCCCTCTACCTCTTCGTCTTCTGCATGCGACGTCGGCATGTATACCTGAACTATAATTGTTAGTGATGATTTTGATGTTGGTTTCGATGAGAACAATCGTGTCACTGAACTTTTCGCAGTAACTCTCTCTCTCTGCCGTACCTTCTTATTCATATTGAATCCTATTGCTGTTACATCATTTTCTGCTTTTGTTGACATTACCATAGTAGTAAGACTAGAAAGCCTTATCTTCTTTGCATTTTGCTTTAGTGATCCCTAGTACATGTAATTGAGCCTTTTCAGATTTTAACACGCTCAAACTTCTGACATTCAACGCCTCAACTCGTAGAACTCTTCCCTTTCGTTGGTTATTCTATTTCTTTCTTATGGTCAACTCCTTCTTGGGTGACCCCTCCCAGAGATCCGAATGGGGGACTAGAACGGAATGTTTCGCCAATGGAGAGATCAACATGACACTTCTTCAACTACGGGTCACATGTCTGTGGATAGGCATTATGTATCTAATATGCTGGTTTCGATTGGCGTCTATATCTTCATGCCGTTGATCATCGCTGATTCTGTCGCCTACCCACCCCAAGGCAAGAGAGTGCCCCTAAGTTCTGTCCTGTCCTCCGCCCTCTTTGACAACTGCGTTGGCAGAACAGGGGTGACATCTTATGCTGGAAGTGTTGGGTCGTCATTGATAATGATTTTTTATCCGAAGTTTAAACAGTACCTGATTTCGAGTACAAGAACCACTATGTTTCGATTACTAGCCAAAGACGCTACCCATAGACAATAATGCACGGGGCGGGGGGGGGATGGGGGGCGGAGGGGGGGGGGGGAAGACAACGTGTACAAATACCTCTAATGGCATCAACATCCACGAACCTTCCTTGCATTTTGGCCCTTTCTTGGTACAATTATTACCGTTGCCGCCAATAAGCTGGTATTCTCTTCTGTAATCCTGTCATGGAATTACTAGACATTAAATTACTCCATCTTTGAATGTAGATGACGCTCAACTTGGTATTCCTAGAGCCACAGTGTCAAAGGTGTACAGAGAATACCACATTTCAGCCATTACCTCTCACCACGGTCAACGCAGTGGCCGATGGCCTTCACTTAAGACGGAGAGCAGCGGCGATTGTGTAGAATTGTCAGTGTTAACAGGCAAGCAAGTCTGAGTGAAAAAACAATAGAAATCAATGTGGGACGCACGACGAATGAATTCATTAGTACAGTGGGGCGAAATGTAGCGTTAATGGGCTGTGGGATCAGAAGACCGACGCGAGTGCTTTTGCTAACAGTGTTACGTCGCCTGCAGCGTCTTTCCTGGGCTCTTGGCGATATTGGTTGCATCCTAGACGAGAGTAAGACCGTGGACTCATCAGGTAAGTCGGGATCTCAGTCGGTAAGGGCTAATGGTAGGATTCGACTGTAGCGCAGACCCCACGAAGCCCTGAACCCAAGAAGGTAAGGCACTGTGCAAGCTGTGTTTACGTGGGATTGACTGGATCCTCTCGTCCAACTGAACCGTTCGTTGACAGGAAATGGTAACGTTCGGCTACTTGGTGACCATTTGCAGCCATCCATGGACTTCATGTTCCCAAACAACGATGGAATTGTCATCGGGTAGCAACTGTTCGCGATTCCTTTGAAGTACACTCTGGACCATTCGAGGGAAAGATTCGGCCACACAGATCACTCGACATGAATATTTGTGGGACATAATCGAGAGATCAGTTCGTGCAAGCTATTCTGCACTGGCTACTATTGCCTAATTATGCTCGACTATAGAGGCAGCATGGCTCAGTATTTTTGCCGGGGACTTCCAACGCCTTGTTGAGTCCGTGCCACGTCGACTTGCTGCAATACGTCGGGAAAAAGGAGGTCCGACGTTGTATGAGGAGGTATCCCATCACTTTTCTCACCTCAGGCAAGTGTGGCGATTACAAAACTACGTTTTATCCATTACCATCCCTGAATCTTTCGGAATTATATTTCGCATGCCGATTCTAATAGACTTTGTATGCAGTGTAGTAGGTTTCCTTGATATCTAGGGTATGACCTGCGTTCGTTTTGTCTTCTCAGTAGCGAAACCGAGATGGAATGATGACCCATGCTCTATTATGCGCTGTTGTAGATCGACTTCGGCGTGATGTTTCATCAGGATATCCAGCTCTAGTATGATGTCTTAGCTTCAGAACGACTATGCAAGACTAGAAACACTCCCCCCCCCCAGCCCTCCCCCCCCCAGCCCTCCCCCCCCCCCTCAACTCTGAAACCCAATACTGACGAACCGAGTGAATAAATAATACCCCTCCAACGAGGTGAGTTTAAATTCCTCATACCAAGCAGGCCTTGACTGGCTATGAATACCAAATGGTTCAAATGGCTCTGAGCACTATGCGACTTAACTTCTGAGGTTATCAGTCGCCTAGCACTTAGCACTAATTAAACCTAACTAACCTAAGGACATCACACACATCCATTCTGGCAGGATTCGAATCTGCTCGGTTCCAGACTGTAGCGCCAAGAACCGCACGGCCACTCCGGCCGGCTATGAATAGCAGCAATGCTGCATCTCGCAAAAATTTGTAACACTGTTCGTCCTACACGCTAGGTTCAATAGAGGTACTTCATGCTAATATTCAATGCGCACTCTGCACAGTGGCTACAGTGAGCCCTCTTTTGTTTAACGCTGACGAGCGAAATTTACCTTGCGGCTTCCACACTCGTGTTTGCTCATCTCTGCGCCAGCAGTCGCATTCAGGGGGCCCAAATCATTTACATTTCTTACACTGCAACTTTCTACATAATGTAGACACACCTTTTCTTCGTCAATATTAGAAACTATTTCCCTATTTCGATGATTCGTCATTGCATCATTCTCTGCGAAAGCTGCCACCAGGTGTCAGAGACTACTTGATAAAGTCCCGTCATTAGGTACCATATGTGCCTCGAAAATCAAGTACCATAAATATTACGAGAGTTCGTCGAGAATGTTTTATGTTGCAATATCTTTTGCCCATTGAAGTAAAAATCATTTACTATCGTTATCGTTTCGTAAACGAGGGTTGACATCATCATTATTGTAGAACTGTTAAGAGTACCTCACTTCTGCTTCCTCATTTAGACGAGCAAAGTCACTTTCGACCTTTGATTACTGCGTCAAGGTGCAGCAGCAGCAGCAGCAATAGTTCGGAGTGACAGATGAAGTAACTCGAGCAACGACGGACTTAACAGGGATCCGAGGAAATCGTGCACTAATCTAAAAGCGGCTGTAATTAACTGCAAACACGGAGCGCAATCCCGTTTTAATTGACATCGGCAAGTCAAGCAGAGGTAATGAAGGTGCGGACGCTTTGCTGATTCAGGCTGACCAACTGAATAAACTGAGACGAGGTTCACGGGAAGCCCTCCGGCTGTTAGATTAGCTGGCAGCAAGGCTCGTATATCCCGCAGATTTCTGTAACCTACTTTCTCGTGTCGCCTCTATCCATGGTTCAATAGCGTCACTGGGAGATGGAACTTGTTATCTCTTTGTTTATAGGAATACAGCTACTTGTATGCACATTCATAACATTACTAAATTCTAATTTTTCAACTTTTCTGATATATACGGGGTGTTACAAAAAGGTACGGTCAAACTTTCAGGAAACATTCCTCACACGCAATGAAAGAAAATATGTTATGTGGACATGTGTCGGGAAACGCTTACTTTCCATGTTAGAGCTCATTTTATTACTTCTCTTCCAATCACATTAATCATGGAATGGAAACACACAGCAACAGAACGTACCAGCGTGACTTCAAACACTTTGTTACAGGAAATGTTCAAAATGTCCTCCGTTAACGAGGATACATGCATCCACCCTCCATCGCATGGAATCCCTGATGCGCTGATGCAGCCCTGGAGAATGGCGTATTGCATCACAGCCGTCCACAATACGAGCACGAAGAGTCTCTACATTTGGTACCGGGGTTGCGTAGACAAGAGCTTTCAAATGACCCCATAAATGAAAGTCAAGAGGTTGAGGTCAGGAGAGCATGGAGGCCATGGAATTGGTCCGCCTCTACCAATCCATCGGTCACCGAATCTGTTGTTGAGAAGCGTACGAACACTTCGACTGAAATGTGCAGGAGCTCCATCGTGCGTGAACCACATGTTGTGTCGTACTTGTAAAGGCACATGTTCTAGCAGCACAGGTAGGGTATCCCGTATGAAATCATGATAACGTGCTCCATTGCGCGTAGGTGGAAGAACATGGGGCCCAATCAAGACATCACCAACAATGCCTGCCCAAACGTTCACAGAAAATCTGGGTTGATGACGTGATTGCACAATTGCGTGCGGATTCTCGTCAGACCACACATGTTGATTGTGAAAATTTACAATTTGATCACGCTGGAATGAAGCCTCATCCGTAAAGAGAACATTTGCACTGAAATGAGGAATGACACATTGTTGGATGAACCATTCGCAGAAGTCTACCCGTGGAGGCCAATCAGCTGCTGATAGTGCCTGCACACGCTGTACATGGTACGGAAACAACTGGTTCTCTCGTAGCACTCTCCATACAGTGACGTGGTCAACTTTACCTTGTACAGCAGCAACTTCTCTGACGCTGACATTAGGGTTATCGTCAACTGCACGAAGAATTGCGTCGTCCATTGCAGGTGTCCTCGTCTTTCTAGGTCTTCCCCAGTCGCGAGTTATAGGATGGAATGTTCCGTGCTCCCTAAGACGTCGTTCAATTGCTTCGAACGTCTTCCTGTCGGTACACCTTAGTTCTGGAAATCTGTCTCGATACAAACGTACCGCGCCACGGCTATTGCCCCGTGCTAATCCATACATCAAATGGGCATCTGCCAATTTCGCTTTTGTAAACATTGCACTGACTGCAAAACCACGTTCGTGATGAACACTAACCTGTTGATGCTACGTACTGATGTGCTTGATGCTAGTACTATAGAGCAATGAGTCGCATGTCAACACAAGCACCGACGTCAACATTACCTTCCTTCAATTGGGCCAACTGGCGGTGAATCGAGGAAGTACAGTACATACTGACGAAACTAAAATGAGCTCTAACATCGAAACTAAGCGTTTCCAGACACATGTCCACATAACATCTTTTCTTTATTTGTGTGTGAGGAATGTTTCCTGAAAGTTTGGCCGTACCTTTTTGTAACACCCTGTATATGCTCAAGATGAGATCCCAAACCAGGACGATTAATGCAGATTATATCTCTGTACACACATATATCCACGTCTCTATAAATAATCTGAAAAACCGTGTGACGTTGATGGTAGAGGACACTTCACATTGTAAAACATATTAGCGTTTCTTCCCGTATGAAGCGCGGGGAGAATAAATGCTTGAGTAAATAAAGCTCCCCTTAAAACAGTGACGATGCATATTAATCCAAATGTAATACAGCAATAGTTTTAGTAAGTAGTTAAAGAGAAAATTCATGACGAATTGAAAGTTTTTGCTTCACTTGTAGTCATCGTCCAGCAGCGGCAATGTCTGCATAACCGCCTTATAAAAGGAATAGGTCCCATGTCCTTGAACAGGACGAGCTTGCACAGTGCCTTATTAACAACTTGTGCCCATGCGTTCATGGGGTCTGTGCCACACTCGAACCTTATCATCATCAGCTTTTACCTACGGTTTTCCAGTCGTCTGGGCTCCAACTGACGTGGTCACTAGCCTAGGAGAGGCACTGTGGGCGATGTAATGCTGTACGAGCTGGACGTCTGTTGCTGTAGACCATTAACGTCAAATTTCACAGCACTGTTCTAACTGATATGTTCGTCGTACGTCCCACACTGCTTTCTGCATGCCTGCTAGCACTGCCGACTGCAAGCAAACGCCGCTGCTCTCGGTCGTTAAGTGAAGACCATTGGCCACTGCGTTATCCGTGGCAAAAGGTAACGTCTGAAAGTTGTTCTCGGCACACTCTTAACACTGGATCCCATATTAATGAATTCACAAACTACTTCCGAAATGGAACGTCCCATGCGTTTAGCTCCAACTACCATTCGGCATTCAGTGTCTCTTATTTACCGCCGCCGTGTGCCACAGTTACGTCAGAAAACTTTTCACACGAATCACCTGAACACAAATGACAGTTACGCCAATGCAGTACCCTTTCATACCTTGTGTACGCCATCTGTATACGTGCATATCGCTATGTCATGGCTACTGTCAGCTCAGTGTGCCAGGTGATCAAAAAGTCAGTATAAATTTAAAAACGGAATAAATCACGGAATAATGTAGATAGAGAGGTACAGATTGACACACATGCTTGGAATGACATGGGGTTTTATTAGAACCAAAAAATACAAAGGTTCAAAAAATATCCGACAGATGGCGCTTCATCTGATCAGAATAGCAATAATTAGCATAACAAAGTAAGACAAAGCAAAGATGATGTTCTTTACAGGAAATGCTCAATATGTCCACCATCATTCCTCAACAATAGCTGTAGTCGAGGAATAATGTTGTGAACAGCACTGTAAAGCACGTCCGGAGTTATGGTGAGGCATTTGCGTCGGATGTTGTCTTTCAGCATCCCTAGAGATGTCGGTCGATCACAATACATTTGCGACTTTAGGTAACCCCAAAGCCAGTAATCGCACGGACGGAGGTTTGGGGACCTGGGAGGCCAAGCATGACGAAAGTGGCGGCTGAGCACACGATCATCACCAAACGACGCGCGCAAGAGATATTTCACGCGTCTAGCAACATGGGGTGCAGCGCCATCCTGCATTAACATCATACGTTCCAGCAGATGTTTATCAGCCAGGCTGGGGATGATGCGATTCTGTAACATATCGGCGTACCTCTCACCCGTCACGGTAGCAGTCACTTATGTTTTGTTGTCCAGCGACATTTGTCGGACATTTTGTGTTGTTTTTTTTCCTTTTTGTTCTAATAAAACCCCATGTCATTCCAAGCATGTGTGTCTATTTGTACCTCTCTATCTACATTATTCCGTGGTTTATTAAGTTTTCAAATTATTACTGACTTTTTGATCACCTGGTACATGTCCATGTACATGACTACTCTGCTATTCACATTTAAATGTTTGGCAGAGAGTTCATATAACCTAGTTGCTCATATCGGCTGATAACTGCTCCTTTTCTTGTCAAGTATGAATCATTTCTTGATTCAATCACATTGAATTAAGATGCTCTAGTTATTATATCCTTTTATACCTCTCAGTATCCATAACTCCATTCCTCTTTCCTTCCTCCTCCTCTTTTTTTCTCTCGGTCTCCCTGTCTTACACACACACACACACACACACACACACACATACTATGTCTATTCTTGTCTCTGTTTCTCTGCCTGTTAGGTGTAGCCCACACATGTCGCCAACCTAGAGCAAATATTTACTCCGGGCTGAACATCAGCCAGCCGTCGTCCCTTAAAGAACACTTTGCGGCCACCGCCTCTCTGCCGTAAATGTTTACTTGTAGCCCCGTGAAGTGAAGAGGAGAGCGACGTTCGCTGTTTCTGGCCCTAGGTGCTTACGTGACTGCAGCACTGTGCGCCTCTCCCGTATTGTTGACTTCGTACCGCAGGCCGACCGAAAATTTCCGCTCCGTGTATTTACAGTTCGTTTCCCCAGCGGCGATAAATTAGAGACCGGTGTTGGAGGTGGCGGGCGGTGGGGGTGGTGGGAGGGGTGGAGGAGAGAGGGGGAGGAAATGGCAGGTACGGCCGTGAAGGTGGTGGGATAGCAGACCGAGCGCGGAACACGTGGACTCGTAAATTACCCCTGCCAGCGCGTACCCGCTCGCCCGGCTACCTTCTGACAGTGGCACTGTTCCAGTGGGAGGGTTCCTCGTACGTGTGTTTGTGGAGTGGTGGGAGGAGGATTGGGAGAGGGGGAATCTAGCGCGTAGCGAGTGTGCATGCTTGCACGAAACGAGCGTAGGTCTGCGGACGCAGTGGCACCCATATCTGTGGCTTCTGCCGACGACCGACATCGGCCGAAGATGGCCAATGTTTCCAGCACAGTACGCCACGTGTGCACGGTCACAATGCAGGCGATCTCGTCACCCAAAAGTACAGACTTCGGACGACAATTGATGAAATTCAAATTACCTTGTTTTGTTGTCAAAATGAGCGACGTTCTCACACACGAAATATAGACTGTGAGAGGCTCATAATGTTTAGTCCAAGAAAGGAGTTGAGGCATTCTGATGATAAATATTTCCATAATCGGAATATATCTGGAATCTATGGACTGAACTCGCAGTTTTATTCGAAACCACAGGTAGGCATAAACTTTATGTGGAGTTTTAGACGTAAATTATAACTTCAAGAATAAATTCTTCCTCAAAAAGAATTTGTTCAATTGAAAAAATGGTTCAAACGGCTCTGAGCGCTATGGGACTTAACATCCCAGGTCATCAGTCCCCTAGAACGTAGAACTACTTAAACCTAACTAACCTAAGGACATCACAAACACCCATGCCCGAGGCAGGATTCGAACCTGCGACCGTAGCGGTCGCACGGTTCCAGACTGTAGCGACTAGATCCGCTCGGCCACCCCGGCCGGCTTTTCAATTGCGGAGAGTGACATATCTCATTGTTAAAGCCACTATAGCAGATGATTTTTAGGTTGCTAGGGGAGGTATTAGCTGTATACTAATTATTATTTTTTCTTACTGACGTTTTTATGCCAGCACGGTGGTGATTCCGTTATATGACGTGGTTTGCAAATGTAGTGTATGTTTTTTCATTTTTCGGTGTTTTATGTATATAGAGTATCTTATTATAAAATTTATGCTTACCTTTCGCATGTAGCCAACACAGAATGACAGTCACTGCAGGTTGATTCCTTGTGTCATATTTGTTGAACTTATTTGATGTTGTGCACAGTGTTCCTTCCTAATATCAGCACGAGTCATCTCTTGCATGTAATAGAACGTTTCCTTCTTCATCTCACGTATTCGTAAAACTTGTTAGTGCAATAACTAAGGCAAGAACGTACAGTACTCATCTCCTTCTTTCCTAGACAGATGTAGCTCATTCACACGCGTTAGTGGTATTGATAACAGCAAAAGCCGCAATGCGGAGAGAAGCCGAGGCATCAATCACGCCAATTTAACCTCCTTAACACAACAGACTGTAGCCTAACCTCAGGTAACCTCCTTGATCTCGCGAGAAAGTGGCGAATGACATCGGATGTACCGTGGCCAAGCTGTCAGCCTACGTCATCGGGCGATCTTCGCAATGGCGTCTAGGGTTTCTTGTCGGCTCCGCTGTGGATGCAGAAGATAGAGCCGACCGAAAATTTGAGCTTGGATATCACAAGAGGAGACCAGATCCTACCACCCTTCAGAAGAGAGAGGCACTCAAAAGTAAGTCCTTGGGAGACGTTCATGACGCAAAATCCGTTTATAACACCAAATAATCGTTAGAACCGTCCAAAACACTAACATTTTACTCATGCCTGCATCCTGCATAGTTTCTCTCAAATAGGCGAATTACTGACAACAACACATTGTTGTTATAATTAGAGAGGAACGCCCTTGCTGACCGCAGGTGAGCAGAGTTTTGAGAGGCTTGAGATCTCATAGCCTGTGTGTGGGTTCGAATACCATTTATTCGGCTATTTTTGTTATCTTCTGTAAGAGAGCAGACACTGTGGCACAATTTACGTATTGTAAATTCAATAAACTTTATTGTGGATAAACGAGACTGTGATCATCGTGAAACTCTCAACTTTTCTTGTTTTTATAATGGCTGCCGTCTGACATTAAGAGGTAAGTCAACTTTGACTAGCACATGTACATTCTTACAGTCCCTAAATTTGGGGATATAATTTGATTGAGAAAAGAAAGCAAAATACAACGTCTGCGCCTATGGTCAAACAAGCATCATTGAAGTTCGTTGTCAGGTACACTGATCATATGTTGTTCCCTGTTCTGAAGAAATTAATTTTGTTGAACCCACCTACTAGCAGAATTTTTTTGTTACCCTGACTACAGCTGGGGTCAATATGATCTCAATTAATGAACACGGGATATATTGGCAGTATTTTATTTATTTTAATGAACTGATATAAAAGCGTACATTACTGACTGAAACCAGGTAAACTATGTATATAAGGACATACAGATCTGGTTTTAATCCTTGATTTTATAGATCCTTACATTTAAAACAATACAACTCCTTACAATTGAAACAAAGAATCTCTAAATGTTGTTTACAGCCAAAGGAAAAGCCTCTTCTGTACGCTTCTGAATGTTTTCTACCCACTAAACCGTCGCATAGTGGACACCGTCCAGGTTTCGTCCCCGTATGCAGGAAGAGAAACATTGCTGCGCTGACTTCTGTTTTTCTGTGCTAGACTTGTTCCCAGTTCCAGAAAAAATTCTCTTCTTTTGTTGTTGGTTTTTGTATTCCGGTCAGGATTTAAATCCAGCCAAATTATGAAAGCATTTGGGGCACTAATATCTAAAATATTATAAAAGATAACCATGAGCCATCTCCTTATCATTGTTTTGTGGTGTAGGTCCTGACTAACTTGTCCATTGTGTATACACCTGATTTAGTTGCATTATAGTCTAGGATTATAATAGGTTTTGCTTCTCCGCCGTCCCCTATTTCTTCTCTAGAATGCTTAGTACTCAACAATGTCATTATCTTACCCCTTTTTGGGCAGTAGGAGACTACTGTAGCTGATCCCTGGAATCCGAAGAGACATGAAGCTGCAGTTCTTCCCCCTGCTTCGATAAATTCTGCAAGTAGCTCACGACGACTTTTTCTTAAGTGTTCCTAGCAGAGTATTTTGTTTTCGTTCTAGTTCCTTTGCCAACTGCAAACTTGTAAATAAATTATCTGTTTTGATATTTCTACCAGTCCCGAATAAATGTTCTATCAATTATAACACTACTCTTTTTTCCTGATTTATTTCTCTAGACTGGCCTTTTCCCTTTCCTGTGTACACCTGCAGGTTTTTGACATAGAAATCAGTGATGTCACATGCAGCTCAATCTTTACACCATGCTTTCCAGTTTTTGGGGGGATGTACTGGCGAAATGGGCACCTATCACTAAAAGTTACCAGTTGTTCATCAGCTGTAATATTCTCGTGTGGTTCGCATGCATCATGAAATGTGATTACCCACTGTTCAAATAAATCCGTTATAGGAGCCAATTTATCAGGGCTACGATTCTGCTGCCAGTCGTGAGCATCATTAAACCGGATACAGCGTGATATTTCTGTAAAGTGGTTCCTAGCCATAGAATTTTTGAAAATAGGTCGTCCATGTTCTTTAATCCATAAATTCCATATGCCTTCATTGCGACCTTTGTACATTCCCGCAAGAATAAAAAGGCCAAGAAAGCATTCAAGTTCTTCTTTAGCAAGATTTGTCCATTTGTTACAGAAAATAATGTTACCTTCTTTGTTGGTGCACTTCAGAATAATCAGAAACATGCTGGGCTTCATAAATAATTCGTATATAATTCAAATGCTGACAGCACAGTATTTTCGTTCATTACAGTATGCTTCGTGAAACGTGGAGCCGTCTTCAATATAATTCTTGCTGGCTATCTCCCATGTAATGTAACAGGATTTTTTCCCCATGTTTCATTTCCATTTCTCGACCTGAAAAAAATGGGTTTACCATTTTACATGTGTACTTAGATATTATTGTTAGTAGTAGTACTATTACTAAAGTTTTTGCCAACATATGGTACATTATATATACATGCTTGGAAACATTCTTATCTGAGATGTCAACAACTTCAAGTAGTAGAGTTTCCAAATCTACAACACCTTCATCAAAATCTTCAGTTGGTTCACTATCTCCAGAAATAATAGCATCAATCTCTTCTTCGTCATCAGACGGTATATCTCCTAATTCCTCTTCTTCATTCAAAATCACTTGTATTTCAGCGCAATTCAAACGCTTTCTAGACATAATGTGGTTCTTGCACACACTGAGGCAAAACAGCAGCAACAAATGAGGCAATACACAACAATGGCTGAGGCAAGAAACGGGAACAATGGGTATAAATACTAAGTGGAAAATGTTAGTTTCATTGTTGCAGGTGTTTCATATGAGATCTATTCAACGTAAGGTTCGTCATTCTGTTTTCATAATGCTACATTGAAGAAACAAAACCAAATTTAGGTTAGGGTCATGCTGACGCCAGTGGTACTCAATGCATAGCCCACGAATAAATTTTAATGTGTTGTAAATGTAAACCTGAACGATATATCATTGCATACAAACAATTTATAGAGACAAAGTCATAAATTTTGAAAATAATCATTTTGGAAACCAGGAGGATATATATTTCAAATGTGTTTGTGGGGTCATACTGACTCCAGTGGTACACTCCGTCCAAATATTTGTTGAGCGATGTTTACTTATTGAGCAGAAAAGAGAGAACATTTTCTCACCTGCCAGGGTACTCCCATCAAAAAAATTACGCTGTTATCTTTGCGAAAATTCCACTGTACTACTTCTTTCAAGACGTTCAGAATTCCTTTAAAAGGTGTATTGTTAACTGGTTTCCAACCTAAACACTCCCAGTCCCCTCTCCCTCCTCCTGGCTGCTGTCCAATCACTGTTACACCTTGTCGTTGAAATCTGGGTTCAAAAATCTGTGCTTATTTTAAAGACAGAGCTCATATGCAGGTAACTACGAGGAAGTAAAAACTGCGGCCATGTGCTTGGTACATCATATTAATTCAAATTATAATTTAGTGTTGAATCATCTATATTCTATAAATAAAAATCCATTAATTCTTATTTGATAAACTCGATATCTCAATCCTAACAGTTCACGTTCTGACATACAAGCATTCGGTATTATCGAATTTCACCTTTCGCTACATGCGAAATACATTTCTACATTTTCCCATATTATTTTTCGGAGAAGTTTAGTTTTTTCTCTCCCTTAATTAAGTACTGTGAATAGTACGAGATTTAATTGGGACGTCAAATATGACAAGTTACCGCTTCTTAGGACTCATGCGCTGCTGCTAACCTTAATTGCCTGACAATCACAACACCAATTCCTTAATAACTTCACCACATTCTTTTCCCTTGTGTTACTAATTAATTGCTTCAATTTCTTTACTTTTCCTTGCTTGACGTGTCATCTATTCATAGTCTACTTGATCATCACGTTTCATTGCATTTCCATCCTATCACGGAACTCCACTGTACATGTCTCTTAATATTCAGTACAGCTATTCCCCAAAACTGCAACTCTAAATCAGTCGTACTGACTGACGAAAGTGCACAATGCATGAATGCTCGAGTATTTAAATACACCGCTAGTAAAATTTTAATAATAAAGAAGTAAACAAATCGTTTTAATGCTATGTTAGTTAACGTATATAAATTATAATTCACACAGAAAACTCATATCAAATGAATTTTTAATTTTATACATTCACATGCGTGTTCACATAGAAATTTTTCAGTGCCCACGACTTCTTGTACTGCACATCCAGTGCGTATTAACATTTGCTGTAAACTTCGTTTCAATACCTACAACTCCTCACAAAATATTCAGGGTGTCCGTGTCAAGCAACAAGGATTCGGAAAACATCAGAAACATGAAACCTAACTCACGCCTTTCTAACGAGACATCCTGAAGAAGACTGAGCAAGGCAGTTATTTAGTAGATCCAGTACTTCTCTAGAAGGGAACAAAATTCAGTAACCAAACTATGATCTTATGGAATATCAAATCATATCTGTAATAGAGAGAGCGCTGGCTTGTGTCAGGAAATGTGTTGCTACTGTAACGTAGCCACTTTTCTGAGAAACTGTACACTAACATATTTCAGAGGAAGATATGCATATTCCCTGGATGAAGTACTCGTTCAGTTACATGCTCTGTAATTGATCTGAATTAGCACTGAGAGTGATTGTTTTCGCTTTACTGTTTTTTTGTGCGTTTCTTTTGTAGTTGATGGAGGTTTCGAAAATTTGAAAGCCTACAAGTTGGATGCTTTGGATAAGGGTCCTTTTAAGAGGAATTTGCTGCTGAAATACTGTTATACCGTAGGTAGGCACCCTGCTGTGGGTAGTGGAACTGGCTTCCTGTTTCCCCTATCTCACTATCGAGAAGGGTTATAAATACGCACGCCATGTCGAAGAAACATGGATTACTTCACAAAAGCCTTTTAGCAAGGAAAGAAATCTCTAGGCAGGTGTGACTTCGCTCAGAAAGTGTGAATGTTCGTCATAATGTTTCGGAGTAAGTTTCTGTTTAAACTTTAAGAATAAAGCCTTCTGATTGCATCACTCTGTCGTTTTTGGGAGAGGTCACTCGTTCAAACTGCCTATGTGCAGAGTTTTTTATTTGTAAATTTCAGAACCATGTCGTGGAATGGGAGAAGTCTCCTGGCTCTTGCTGCCTGCCTCTGAACGACTGGGTGAAATGTAATGAGATAAAAAGGAGTAGGTGATTGTTTAATGTTGTTACGTGTTTTTCACTCGTTGGAACTCAAAACCTTCGCGCTTATTGACGGCGATTTCCAGCTCGGGCAGCAAGACAGCTGACTTATAGACAGCTCTTGACGAACACATTTCATTTCAGGCTGTGATAAACAATTCTGCTCAGGGTTTTGTGGAGTACGAACACTTCAGGTCAGGACAGGAATATTGACTGATGAGATGAGCCTTTCTGCCGCTGGAATGACATCTGTTCTTAAACACTAACAATGGAATCTTCCCATCGCTCCCACCTCAGGTTTAGTGGGAAGATGGCGCAGTGGATATCCCGTCAAAAGATAAACAAAGATCAAACATGTTAACAAGAAGTTGTACTGAACTGTGAAAAAACAAGCAAGATAGAAACAGTAAGAAGTCCATGTTCAAGATGTGCAACATCGAGTAACATGAAAGAATCACAGCGACTTGGTTGTGTGATTACGGTGTTGGACTGAAAAACAAGATCCGTGTTCAAGTCTCCCTCGTGCCCTCTTTTTCTTCGCAAATTTATGAACTGTCCGTCTGTCCGTCTCTCTGTAGGCTTGGCAGTTGCCATGCTGTACATTAGTTTAGCATATGATTCATGTCAAAGAATGTATTACTGTCACAAGTAAATGTGATGAACAGTGAGGGCAGGCTAGATGTCTCATAGAGCTCTCACAAAATTAAAACAATAAATAAACGGGTTTTAACTAAGTTACAATGAAGGAATTCGAGAGTCAAAACTTCCAAAACAAAATGCAAGTGGCATAACATGTGGTTCTGGTGTGGAACAAATACGGAGTACGTAGTTTAGACATCCCTTCGTTACACGTCACTGTTGCAAACGGACATGACACCGCGATACAGACACAAATTTGAATACCGAGAACATACACGTCAATCACATGACGGGCAGTTCATAATATTGTGAAAGAAAAGGGGAACAGGAGGGAAATTGTAACCTGGAATTCCCCGTTCATAGTCCAACACCCTGACCACATGACCACAACCACATTGTCGTTCAACGTCGCTCGTTGTTAAACATCTATTTTGCTTCCCTTTTTGTTACTGAATGGGCAGTCTTACCACTAAATCTTAAGGGGGTGCGATTGAGAATTTCCCTTGTAATTGCAACGGGAGGATGGACGCCACATGCTTCAGCCACTACTGCAGCCGGCTACCGTACCCACTCCCCGCATGCTTAGGTAAGATGAGACACTATCGCATACACAAACGTCGTTCAGACGCGAAGTTAACTCAGATCCTTCAGGAGCCGACTATGCCATATTCAAGCCACGGATCCACCTTGTTGCTCTCAGTGCGTATTCGGAAATTCCGGAAATTCTGCGGTGTTTGCTCCTGTCTTTCCTCGCACTTAATGCATCTAAATAACAAATTACGCGGCCACTGGCGGCGACCACAAATTACTAACGTTCATGTGTTTTATCCTCCTTAATCACCCATGCCAAGATTATATTTTGAAGTATATTACCCTGTTCGACTGTTAATGATTGCCGGCCAGAGTGGCCGAGCGGTTCTAGGCACTTCAGTCTGGAACTGCGCGACCGCTACGGTCTCAGGTTTGAATCCTGCTTCGGGCATGGATGTGTGTGATGTCCTTAGGTTAGTTAGGTTTAAGTAGTTCTAAGTTCTAGGGGACTGATGACCTAAGATGTTAAGTCCCATAGTGCTCAGAGCCATTTGTTAATGATTCTCCTTAAGAGTCGGTATCTTTCATGTTTAAAGTCAATAAATCTGTTTGTTAAAGTGTGCACTTGTTTCCATTCATAGCTATAAGGTCCCTCCTTCCTAAGTGAGTGATGTGTCACCCATTGGTTTCATGCTCAATTGGGCCATCGCTATTAATATTCATTTAAATAAGAAGTTTTTCGTTGTGCCATAATATCCCTGTTTTCAGATAATTTTCATGATTATTTGGTGTGGTTCATTATTCTGTTGGACACCAGAATTTAGTTTTGTGCGTCCTAGGGTTCTGCTCCACCCACAACCGACGCCTCCAATAAGATAATTTCGACCACTGTCAAGGTTTTTGAAGCCTGGAAGCCTCTGATTACCGTAGTCAAATTTTCTTCTAGCTGATCGTAGGCGGAATAGTAGGATAAACACTCAATAACATTTGAACAACGTCAAATCTAATTTTGAACGTATGCACTTTTACAAAGTTGTCCTTTCTCCTAGCAGACCACAAAACGTTGGTGAGTAAGAGCCCAACGTTGTCCAGAGTTTCTGAGTTCTCGCCGTGGAAATTTTGGGGGAAATATTTTTATGTCTTAATGTGTATGATTATGAATTTCATTGTGTTTTGTGACGTTTAGAGGAGAATTTGTATTGTTTGATGAAAGTTTCAGTACCTGGCGATGTCGAGGTTAACCCATGGGCGTGCAAGCAGTTTAGAGAGAATGAGCACTATAGGTAAGGAGGAAACGAGTGATTCTGTAAATCGCGAACTTCACGTGGAGAGTGAACAAGGCAGTTCGCACATTTATGATGTGATGGGAGGTCGGAACAGTGATCAGTAACACTGAAGGGTCACTAGCGACAAATCACGACTAAACTTACAGATTAACGTAGGATAAGGAGAAACTGATTGGCTGATTGAAAAGAACGTGTCATTGTCACAGGTAACGGATCATTCCGTAGCCGCTGACGCAAGAAGCCGGTAACACTCTACACTAATCTTCACTGTTAGTGACTGGCTGTCCGTATCATCTGAAAAGATGGAATAAGGATTTAAAAGGACGAACAAATGATGCACGAAAATTTTAAGAAAGCAGACGAGACAAGTGATGAGTATTTCAAAGATATTTCAGAACAATGTAAGGAACACAGCGATCTTCTTAAGAGATTAGAACAGGATATCACCGTCTACGCACAAGCATATGGCAATCGGATGGAAAAACTTGACAAAAATCGGGGAAGAAGTTAAGAAACCAGAAGAGAGAACGAAACAAGAAATTGAGGATCAGGTCACCAATTGTGAGACTAAATTCAGCACAGAAACTCAAGAGCGGAAGAAAGCGACCGTTGAGTTACAAAAGGGTGTGGAATCACATAGTATCGGGCGATGTTTCCCAAGTAAAGAAACAAGTAAAAGTTGTGACGTCACGCAGTTCGGATAGAACCATTCTTGTTGATTTAAAAGATCAGAAAGGGTTGTAGGTACTACTTCAATTCCAGGAAATTCAGGCAGATGTTAACCGTCGGAATTGGGAAGCGATGGTAAAATTATTTAAGGAGAGTCAGCGAAACAACTGTTCTACCAACACTACGTGAAGGGGGGAACACTGATGAGCGAAGAAAGGAGGCCCTGCTCTTATGTTTGTGACAACAGACCAAAATGTAGCAGGAGTGTTAAACAGCGTTGACAAGGACGACCCACGTGTCACTTTGTTCGACGCTGATGATGAGAATAGAAATTACGTATGGGTTATAGATTGGGCTAATTTAGTATGTACAAAACAGTATGAGCACTGTATGTGTAATAAGAAGTCATGAGCACTAAAAATTTAGTATGTGAGCACGCATACGAATGCATAAAATAAAGATTTGTTTGATATGATGAAACGCCGTGAAAATCCGAAGGTAGGTCGTGCATTGCTAGACATATAGGTGTATCCAGAAAATAAATATTATTTGAGGCAATGAACCACCATAAAATAACCACAGACAGCATGTGATGAAGACAGTTTTTGAACGATAAGCTTTTGTTGAAAACAAAGTGTTCAGTAAAAAGCAAATTTATCGGTCACACGCGTTTCTTGTATACATTAGGGCATACCGAGTCAGGGAAATTATCCATGGTAATGTTGTAGAAATTGAGATAATCGTAAGTCAAAAATGTAAAGGTAGACGACACATATCGCGTCTCAAGTGATCTGTTCAGTAAATAACTATGTTTTTCGCCGTCGTGGAGGAAACAGAAAGGGAGGGTTAATTATGTAGACGACTTTCCGGCAGGGTTTAAGCCGTTGCGTGATAATGGCTCTGAGCACTATGGGACTTAATATCTATGGTCATCAGTCCCCTAGAACTTAGAACTACTTAAACCTAACTAACCTAAGGACATCACAGAACACCCAGCCATCACGAGGTAGAGAAAATCCCTGACCCCGCCGGGAATCGAACCCGGGCGTGGGAAGCGAGAACGCTACCGCACGACCACGAGATGCGGGCTTTAAGCCGTTGAGGCAATATTGTAGGAATCGCAGTAAAGAGTGCATTAGACGAGAGGTTGGATTTGTTTCCCCGATGAGAAGGCCTTGCGTTTTACTATTGATGTTTAGAGCCCGAAGCGGTATGCACTGAGCGACTATTGACAGTAGCAAGAGAGCACCGTAGATATGTTTCCGGACGCCGTAAAGCGCAAAGCTTTTATGCGCTAGTAGCAAAAGGCACTGTGCGACTGTTTAACGAAGAGCGTGTCCAAGGAATTAGATAGTGTATAAACTAACTGTCTTTTGTTATATGTGCTGTTCTCAGAGTATGCGACGATCGTTCGATGGGAGTTTATGCCTTAATGTTTAAAGCAATAACACCGTCCATATACGAAGTATAGGAACAGAAGTAATTTGGAATCCATTACAGGTATGGTGAGAAAGTACTTCTGTTAAACTTTTGAATTTTAATCAGTGATATTAGAAAAATCTGTGCTTTATGAAATAATTGAACTTGTATTCGTGAACACTGTATGTTTCTGGACAGTCCTACAATAAACAATAGTTGATTAAAAAGGGATGTTATAAACTGTAAAGAAAGGCAAAAGAAAGAGAACATATGCATCATGACTGTGTACAAAAGGATTTTGAAGTTTAGTATGCAAGCTGTCACATTATTTTAGAGGGTGACAGCTCTTTTTGTATTAGCACTAGACAGGGGAGAGGGGATCACAGATTTGGGGTGACAATCATTTGAACACAGCCATTTTTCATTGCAGCGAGGTCTTTTCACGAAATTTCAATCATCAACTTTCTCCTGCGAGCGCGAAAATGTTTTATTAGCTCCTGCCTACATGGTGAGAAATAACCATAGTAACAAAATGAGCGAAATCGGAGCTCTGTCGGAAAGACTGAGACGTGAACTTCCCCCAGGTATCATTTGAGAATGGAACGCTCGAGAAAAAGAAATCGTGTAAATTATGTGAGAACTGAATATCATGGTATAGCATAGCCTCCGGTAAAAAAGAGTAAAAATACGTTATCGATCCTCAACAATGGAAGCTTGAGCTGCGCTCTCAGAATAGAAAATTGGTATTATTGTTGTGTCTAGACAAGACAGCCTAGACACAATGAGAGGAAGCCGAAAGGCACGCGCTATCAGCTCACGCAGGATGGCGTGAGGTCTGAAACAGGATACGTAATGAATGCTATAAAGAAAAGTACGTAGCTCCTGGAATACTTAACTTTAATCCATCCTTGTGGTACATAGCTCTTGATGATACAAGTGAGACTCTTTAGATACAAGCTAATGGCGCCTTGCTAGGTCGTAGCCATGGACTTAGCTGAAGGCTATTCTAACTATCTGCTCTGCAAATGAGCGAGGCTTCGTCAGTGTGCATCGCTAGCTACGTCGTCCGTACAACTGGGGCGAGTGCTAGTACGTCTCTCTAGACCTGCCGTGTGGTGGCGCTCGGTCTGCTATCACTGAAAGTGGCGACACGCGGGTCCGACATGTACTAATGGACCGCGGCCGATTTAAAGCTACCACCTAGCAAGTGTGGTGTCTGGCGGTGACACCACAATTATGATCTTTGCCCTTTTGTAGAAGAAGAATGAGCGTAACTTTTTGTTTCATTGTCCGATCGATTCTGACGGACACTTATTGTTCACAGTGTGTAACTGATACAATTATCTGTAGTAATGATAGCATTTTGTCCAATGTATAGGAAATTAATTATGGTGATATGTGTCTTTGTCAGTAGCGAGTTCCTGTCCTGCATATGATTCAGTTACGTAATAATTAAATGTTGCCCTGGCCGTTTTGTGTTGGCTCATTATTGTAGCGACGCCATTGATGACAAAAATCAAATAAGTTCTTTTAACGGTCACTTAATTCTAAAACTATTAAAAAGAATACTCTCAATAAACTGAAAACGGCGTATTTTAATATTATCCAATTCATATCAGGTCAGAGGTACAGTTTTTTATTAATAGTAATATCTATAAATGTGTACGCTGCCATTGCACATAGGCAGCTATCCTGGAGCATCAAGCCCCACAGAAAAAATAATTAAGCATTGTGTTTAATGGAATATCGCGTAATATTAAAGAAAGGTATTTAATCCATCGTGAGTAAGACGGATGGTTTCACGTTGGGATACGTCTGATATTTCTGGCGATAGCACCCAGAGAAAATTAGTCGTGGCTTTTAACAAACATGAAAGAGTACTTTCAAAACCATTTCATACAATAGGAGTAACGGCACAGTTATCGTTGTCTGAAGCAGTATTCAATTTAATTCATTAAAAAGAATTACGCGATAGCTAACGTAGTAGATTCTTGTTTTGTGCTTCTTCGAGTATAACTGAGCGAAACTAAGGTGTGATTTCTGCTGTGCGACTTGCTCTCCACTTATGTGTCTCTGTACCCTTGTAGTGTCTACTCGTTTTGTTATTTCTACGAGGGTGGACGTGTCTGCAGAACGCAGTTCACCTCTCTCCTTTTCCAGTCGCGAACGATTCGCGAGAAAAATGTTTCCTGGTAATTGTAACAATAGACTACATTGTGATCCAGAACGTCTCTCTTTTATCGTCTGGTACTAGAGCTGGCTGAGAATCTTCGTCGCGCTTTCACCCTTGCTAAATGAATCTGTAAGTAAACTCACTGCCCCCCTTAGTATTTTATCTATCAGTCGTAACGGGCACTGATACCAGACTAAATACTGGTCGAACGAGGATTTCCCAAACCACCTCTTTTGCGAATTCTAAGGTTTGCCCCAACAGATCTCTGGAATATGCCTTCCAGCGACTGGTTTTATGCGGTCGTTTCACTCAAAATCGCTCCGTATGCCTACTTATAGATAGTGTATTTTCTGCCTGTGACTGCTTCCAGTGCTATGCAATGGTGTAATCGTACAATAACGGACCTTTCTCCCTAAGTATCTGCATTACGTTACTTTTGTTTCTGTTTGAGTCAAAGGCCTGTCCCTGCAGCAAGCTTCTATCCTCTGCAAGTCTTCTACATTTCGGTACAATGTTCTAGTGTTGTGAAGTGTCTGCATACAACATCATCAGACACGAAATCCTCAAAGAAGTTCCTTGCTGATCGATGATGGAAAAAAATCGCAGTACCCGTAATTACTGTATAGTATTGAAATTTCCGCAATACATTTGTCCAGATAATATATTTAAGTGATTAACATTGCAAGATCACACGTTAATGTAAGCGCGAGATAAGCCATTGCAAATGTGAAATGCTGACACATTAACAACGGCTGTAATCATCTGGATGTTGAATGCAAGCATTCAAACGTGCATACACTGTGTTTGTTTAGGTGCCAGATGTCAGTTTGTGGGATGGAGTTCCATGACTGTTTCACTTGGTCGGTCAATACAGGGATGGTTACTACTGTTTGTGGATGACGTTGGTGGTGTCTTCCAATTATTGCCCATATGATCTCGATTGGAGCCAGATCTGGTGACCGAGCAGGTCAAGGCACCACGTCGACACTCCGTAGAACATGTTGGGTTACAACAGAGCGGCAGGTGGGCCAGCTTAATTTTGTTGGGAAACATCCTCCACAATGCTCTTCGTGAATGGCAGCACAACAGGTCGAACCACCAGGCTCACATACAGATTTACAGTGAGGGTGTGTGGGATAACCAAGAGAATACTCCCGTTGTCATTTGAAACTACACCACAGACATAATTCCAGGTGTATATCCAGTGAAACTAACACGAACACAGGTTGACTACAGGCGTCATGGTCTCATTCGAACCAACACACAGCGATGACTGGCACCGAGGGAGAATCAGCTTTCACCAGAAAACAGCAGATCTACAATCTACCCTCCAGTGGTCTGCGGTCAGTGGAGTTCACACTTCAAGACGTCTGGCTCAGAATTGTCCTTGAAGTAATCGATTGGTAACAGTTCCTTGTGTCACTGTGGTGCCAACTGCAGCGGATGCAGTACGATGCACCAGAACCGTACGACAAACACAATGGTCTTCCTTCTCAGTAATGCCACCTAGCCGTCATGAGCCCTGTCATCTGGCGACCGTACATTATCGTGACCATAGCTGCCAGCAGTCAGGTACAGTCGCCGCAGTCCTGCTAAGTCATTCTCCAGTCTTGCAGATGGAACTCCCAGCATCTTGTACCCCTATTACATGACCTCATTCGAAATCAATGAGGTGCTGATAACGGCGCTGTAGTCACCTCAAAGGCATTTTTGACTAACATCAACTCACCACGTCCAATCTAAAAGGTAACTAATTCTCATGACAATTACAGCGTGTATTTCATGCAGTAACAAGAGATACCGGAAGATTTCAGTTATATTAGATCATGATCAGGCAGGGATTCCGAAATAAGATACTAGATTGTAAGGCGTAACCAGGAGCAGGTAGAGACTCAGATCACAATGTATCAGTGATGAAGAGTGGGCTGAAGTTTAAGAAGAGATTACTCAGGAAGAATCAATACAAAATGAACTTAGATATAGAGGTACTAAGGAATAAAGAGATACACTTGAAGTTCTGTAAGGATATAGATTCAAGAATAAGGAGTAGATCAGAAGGCAGTACAGGTGAAGAGGAATCGCAGAAGTGCAATCACAGAAGTTGGAAAGAAAAATATAGGTACAAAGAAGGTAACTGCAAAGAAACCGTGGGTAACAGTAGTGATACTTCAGTTTATCGATGAAAGAAGGAAGTACGAAACTGTTCAAAAAATTTAAGGAATACAAAAATACAAGTTGATGAGGAATGAAGTGAACAGGAAGTGCGGGGACGCTAAGATGAAATGGCTACATGAAAAATGTGAAGAAATCGTAAATGAAATAACTGTTGGATGGACTGACTCAGCATACAGCAAAGTCAAAACAACTTTCCGTGAAATTAAAAGCAAGGATGATTACATTAAGAGTGAAACGGGAATTCCAGTATTAAGTGCAGAGGAGAGAGAGGATAGATGGAAAGAGTACACTGAAGGCTTCTATAAAGGGGTAGACTTCTCTGATGAGGTAGAAGAAGAAACAGGTGTCGATTTAGAAGAGGTAGGGGATCCAGTATTAGAATCAGAATTTAAGAGAGCTTTAGAGGACTTAAATAATGCAGAAGGGATAGATAACATTCCATCAGAATTTATAAAATCATTGCAGGAAAAGACAACAAAAGTACTATTCACGTTGTTGTGTAGAAAATAAGGCTTTGGTGACATACCATCTGACTTTCGGACTAATATCATCCAGACAGACTACAAGACCTAACAAGTGGGAGAATTATTGAACAGTCAGCTTAACAGCTTGTGCATCCAAGTTGCTTACAAGAATAATATACACAAGAATGGACAAAATTTAGGATGTATTACATGACAATCAGCTTGGCCTTAGGAAAGGTAAAGGCACCAAATGACAGTTCTGACGTAACAGTGGTTAATGGAAGCAAGGCTAAAGAAAAACGAAACCACGTTTGTCAACGATGTGAACTGGTGCAAGATGTTCGAACTTCTGAGAAAAATAGGGGTAAGCTATAGGGAGAGACAGGTGATATACAACATACAGGGTGTTACAAAAAGGTACGCCCAAACTTTCAGGAAACATTCCTCACACACAATGAAAGAAAATATGTTATGTGGACATGTGTCCGGAACGCTTACTTGCCATGTTAGAGCTCATTTTATTACTTCTCTTCCAATCACATTAATCATGGAATGGAAACACACAGCAACAGAACGTACCAGCATCACTTCATACACTTTGTTACGGGAAATGTTCAAAATGTCCTCCGTTAGCAAGGATACATGCATCCACCCTCCATCGCATGGAATCCCTGGTGCGCTGATGCAGCCCGGGAGAATGGCGTATTGTATCACAGCCGTCTACAATACGAGCACGAAGAGTCTCTACATTTGGTACCGGGGTTGCGCAGACAATAGCTTTCAAATGACCCCATAAATGAAAGTCAAGAGGGTTGAGGTCAGGAGAGCGTGGAGGCCATGGAATTGGTCGGCCTCTACCAATCCATCGGTCACCGAATCTGTTGTTGAGAAGCGTACGAACACTTCGACTGAAATGTGCAGGAGCTCCATCGTGCATGAACCACATGTTGTGTCGTACTTGTAAAGGCACATGTTCTAGCAGCACAGGTAGAGTATCCCGTATGAAATAATGGCGGTGAATCGAGGAAGTACTGTACATACTGACGAAACTAAAATGAGCTCTAACATGGAAATTAAGCGCTTCCGGAGATATGTCCAAACAACATCTTTTCTTTATTTGTGTGTGAGAAATGTTTCCTGAAAGTTTGGCCGTACCTTTTTGTAACACCCCGTATAGAAGAGCCAAGAAGAAATAATAAGAACGAAGTGCCGGATAGAAAAAGTGTAAGGCAGGGATGTAGTCTTTCGCCCCTGATGTTCAGTCTGTACATCGACGAAGCAATGGTGGAAACAAATGAAAGGTTCTGCAGTGAAAGGCTATCAATACTACGATTCGCTGATGACATTGCTATCTTGAGTGAAATTAAAGAAGAATTACATGATCTGCTAAATGGAATGAACAGTCTAATGACTACAGAATATGGATTGAGAGTAAATCGAAGGGAGACGAAAGTAATGAGAAGTAGCAAAAATGAGAACAGCGAGAATCTTACCATCAGAATTGACGGTCACGAAGTAGATGAAGATAAGGAATTCCTCTACATAGGCAATAAAATAACCAATGACGGTGGGAGCAAGGAGGAGATGAAAAGCAGACTAGCACGGGAAAACGGGTATTCCTGGAAAAGAAAAGTCTATTAGTATCAAACAGAGGCCTTAATTTGAGGAAGAAATTTCTGAGAATGTACGTTTGGAATACAGCGTTGTATGGTAGTGAAACATGGACTGTGGGAAAACGGGAACAGAAGAGGATCGAAGCATTTGAGATGTAGTGCTACAGGCGAATACTGAAAATTAGGAGGGCTGATAAGGTAAGGAATGAGGACGTTCTGTGCAGAATCGGAGAGGAAAGGAATATACAGAAAACACCGATGAGGAGAAGGGACTGTATGATAGGACATGTCTTAAGACATCAGGGAATGACTTCCATGGTACTAGAGGGAGCTCTAGAGGGAAAAATATGTAGAGGAAGACAGAGATTGGAGTAATGCAGCAAATATTTGAGGACGTAGGTTGCAGATACTACTCTAGGTTGGTACAGGAGAGGAATTCGTGACGGGCCGCATCAAACCAGTAAGAAGACTGATCACTCAAAAAGAAAAAAAAAGAAAAAGTAATGTGACAGTTCGGAACTACAGGACACCGAACTGAAGGAAGAGGCATCAACTTCGGCGCCAAGTTTTATTGCTTTTGGATCTCGTGGACGTACAAAGAAACTTGGGTTTAACACTTTCGATGTCTTTGGAACACGTGTTGATTCCTAAAGGGGAGATTTTTATTCTTCTTAAATATCATAATACCAGAGCTTAGTATAGTTTCCAAAATTCTACAACGGCTGGATGTCTGTTAGTCGATGCTTCTGAAAAATATGAATATTGTAACCTCCCCGCAAAATTTTAAAAAGACAATAATTTCCCCGCAAATTTTTTTATGAAAAGAAATATTTAAATTTTAATGGGCATAGAGCCAAGTGTAACCTCTCCGGAAAATTTTGAAAAGACAATAATTAAATGAAAATGGTAATCGTGCTAAACGTAACCTCCAGCAGAAATAAAAGAAAAATCTATGATAATAAAAACAAGCCAAATGTTTGGTCCCCACAAAAATTATAGAATAATAATGACCCAAATGTAAACTCGACACAAAAATTGAGAAATGAACATTAATCATTAAACTCACAATAATAGGGCAGCATCGCTGACCTTAGGCCCTGTGCAATAATTAATCTGATAAATTGATTCTGGGAGGAAAAGCATAGGAAATATTGTTTCAGTTGGAATGATTCTTTTTTTTTTTAAACGATTGCTTTGAAAACAAAATTATTATTGGGGCATTTCTCGAACAAATTATTTACCATTAACATACATTACATTATCAGATGTGCGCAATGCTGCTTCATTACCTTATTTAACAATATACCTCGGCCCGAACCTTGACCAGAGACCCATGTCGACGCCCGCCGACTCCTCACACACTACTTCCGACTGAGTACAACTCGCAACTCGCTACACACAACATCCTACTCGCAACTAACCTCTCGCGCAGTCAAGCGCAGACTAACAACGATAAACAACTCTCTGGTCAGAGATTCTGTCATGCCTCGCCATCGTTGGTAATGAATACATATGAAACGTATGCGTTTCATAACCCGCCACTGGGGGGGGGGGGGGGGGGGGAGGGGCAAAAATTTTTCAGCGATGGTGAGTCATTTGGACTTGCCATGAGCAACAAATTTTTTCTTGACTAATTAACTTTACAATCACAGAATATACAGATGTAGAACATGAAGTAAATGTGATGCACATGCACCGAGTACAAAACATATTAGACAATAACTAAAAGTGAGTACAAAACATATTAACAAATGACATAAGTGCACACGCACTGGAAAACTCTTTAGCATTTTCACAATGAATAAACATAATGGCAAAAAAATCATGTTGACAAGTGACATAAGTGCACATGCACTGTAGTTCAGAATATATCAGCAAATCACAAAATGTATATACAATAAGTAGAAATCATGTTAGAAAAATGATAAAAGTGCACACGCACTGAAATTCAGAATATATCAGCAAATCACAAAATGTATATACAATAAGTAGAAATCATGTTAGAAAAATGACAAAAGTGCACACGCACTGTAGTTCAGAATATATCAGCAAATAAAAAAAAAATGTATAGGCCATGAATGCAAATGATGTTAAGAAAAAAAAAATGATTTTCACTATGTTACAAGAATTAGGATAGGAAAGGGAAGGATTGCATCATGGTTGTAGCACTTTAGGTTGCACGCAGCTGCACTGAAAGTCCATATCTTTCCACAGAAGTACAACACCAAGTGAGACAATCTGAAGTTCTTTTCCCAGAAGTATTTATCAGCGTAGCCAAGACACTGAAATGTCGTAGTAATATTCCATGTTATCATTTTGGCGGTACATCAGGTACACCAAACAGTGGGACCATAATAACATCTCCATCGCTCACGGTGGTGGACAGCATGTCGTGTCAACACCACGCTCTTACAAGGCACACCAACGTAGAATTAGTGCAAAAACCAAATATAGTGCTCCATGATCAAGAGGATATACAGTACAAATGGATATTGCAGAAATTCAGTGTAGTTAGGTCAGAAGGTGAAGGACATTAAGTCACATACTAGTCTTCATTTGGAATTACATTAGTAGTTTGCGGCAGTCATAGCCCAGTTATTGAACTTTTCTGTACCATGTATGTAGTATTACAGAAAAATGTTCATTAATTGTTTTACAGAGAACATTGGCATTCATTGCCTAATTACAAATCAACAGTAGTCATTCGTTTTACAGAGAACATTTTACAGAGAACATTGGCATTCATTCCATAATTACAAATCATCAGAAGTCATTACTTAAAACAGGAGGTAGTCAATAGCATAGTATTACAGAATAATGTTGATAATTAATCATTGGTCATCCCAATACAGTAAACAGTAGCATTCATTTCCCAGTTACAAAGCATTATTAATTAATCATTGGTCATCTCAATACAGTAATCAGTAGCATTCATTTCCCAGATACAAAGCATTATCAATTAATCAGTAGCATTCATTTCCCAGTTACAAAGCATTATTAATTAATCATTGGTCATCCCAATACAGTAATCAGTAGCATTAGCGTTCATTTCTCAGTTACAAAGCATTATTAATTAATCATTGGTCATCTCAATACAGTAATCAGTAGCACTCATTTCCCAGTTACAAAGCATTATTAATTAATCATTGATCATCTCAATACAGTAATCAGTAGCATTCATTTCTCAGTTACAAAGCATTAATAATTAATCATTGGTCATCCCAATACAGTAATCAGTAGCATTCATTTCCCAGTTACAAATCATTATTAATTATTCATTGGTCATCTCAATACAGTAAACAGTAGCATTCATTATTCAAGTGACATACTATTCAGAGCTAATCAGTGTTACTCAGAACTCTCTTAAACTGGTATCATTATTTGGGGCTGGTAATACATCTTTTTGTTAGCAATGCATTGCTTTGGGTAATTATAGGGGAAAGCAAGAAGAAAAAAAAATTTGCTTCTGGGTTGTTCCTGTAAATGAAAATGTGTAACGTCATTCGTCATGAGTCAGCTGTAGCAAGGTTATGAAACAAATAGAGTATATGTAATCACATTCATAAATGACATAGATTTAATGAACAACTGCTTATAGCACATTAATTTCATAAATAATTTCTCCTGCAAAAGATATATAAAAAAATGGATTATTAAGCTGAAAGAAGAAACGCATTTTATGCTGAAAAGTAGTGAACTTCGAATTAACAGGTAGTGAAATGTGTATAAAAATGTGTTCCATAGCTGTCCTTTCCAAAACCTTCAGTCATTATACTATGCAATATAACACCTGCTGTCAAAACTAACTGTAACAAATACTTAAATAACTACATAGCATGAATACATAACTTCCACATTATCCTCATCTGTAAAGGAAAAAAAAACTTCATTATCCATCACTTCATTACTTATATTATCGTAACTCCATTATTATCATCACCTGTAAAGAAAAACTTCATTATCCATAGTAGCATTAATCTTCATCATTATTCATCAGCATTCATTGTCACTTGCAAAAAAATCACTTCATTACTCATTACATAACTATTCCTTATCTCTAGCATATTCCATCACTAAAACTAAGATGTGTAGTTCTGTCTGACAGCCTGCATCAATCGCCTTGTATTCTGAAAGAAAAAATTAGTTAAGACTGCTATTCTACGATGTGTATAGCATATTCTTGTTAATGCTTGTTAATCCTGATCCATTTACTCTTCCTCACGAGGTTTACATCTTCTTTCGATCATTCCGAAGGTGAAATTCCCATTTCTGTTTAATTTATTTCTTTCACGTATCATTTCTTTCTGAAATTGATCAACAGAGATTAATGTCTTGCATTTAGATCATATACTCACTAAATAATGATTGGTTTATGGTAACATAATTAAGCATACAGCATAACATGACAGAAACGTAATATGTGAAAAACTTGTATAGTGTTCAGAGGCAAAAATGTACTCAGTGTAGCACAATGTAACAGTAAAGTAGTCACGATGTTGAGATATCATAAGGCAAAATGTCAGTCAACTGGTGTTTGCTATATCTTAACTATTTCATAGTGCATACAAACAAAACATGAAACAATCGTATATACCTAAGAAAGACAAAAAATGTGACGTTCGTTGTGTTCAGCTTGTATGTTGTGTAGTTAATAGAGGCGAGAATTAAAGACTTTAATGGAAAGAAAATTTAATAAAATTAATATGTCACTAGATAACATTGCATAATTATTCATAAGATACGTAAGTTTCTCTGGAAAAAATGTGCACAGTCTGATATGTAACGACAAGATGAGCGACCTGCTAACCTTACCTTGCCGGGCACTTGCCAAGAAAAAATACGATAATCATCAATAAGTAGTCACATAAATATAATTGCATAAATAGTCATAAAATGTGTAACTTCATCTGGAAAAATATGCACGGTCTGATGTGTAATGACAAGAAGAACGACCTGCTAACCTTACCTTGCCGGACACTTGCCAAGGAAAAATATGATAATCATCAGTAATTAGTCATGGGAATATAATTGCATAAGTGATCATAAAATTAGCAAAATGGCATTATAGCATGTTAAATCATTATGTGTCTTCATACAATAAAAGGTTTGATGTTTGACCAATGGTGGTTGCCTTTGGATTTTCTGGTTCTCAAAGTTTCGACGTGTACAACATTGGGGTGAGGAATGCTGCGAATCCGATATGGACCTGCGTATAAAAGTTCAAATTTACTGCACCTACCTTTTCCTTTGTTGGATAAATAGTGTGTACGTACTAATATTTTCTGTCCAATGTGAAAGTCACGGCGTGTACAAACCTGTTTTTGTTGTCTTCTCCGGCGCTCTGCGGCACTTTTGATGTTGTTCAGCGCAATGTCAATTATTTCGTGGTGTCGTAATCGACGAGATGTAGGAAAGTTTACTAATTCTGTAACTTTGTTAGGTGGTTCAACATTTTTCAGTATAACAGACGGAAATAGCATAGTGGATTCATTTGGTATGGAAGTAATTACATCTTGGAATGAGAATATGTGTGTGTCCCAAACAATATGTCTTTTGCGGCAGTATATTCTAAATAGTTTACCAATTTCTTTCATTAATCGTTCACAAGCGTTCGAAGAAGCATGGTACTTGGATATGTAGATCGGAGAAATGTTTCTAGCTCGTAACATACGTGTCCATATAGCAGAACGAAATTGTGATCCATTGTCAGAAATTACTTCCAACACATGCCGTACATGAAATAGAAAATGTTTTACAAATGCTTTCGAAACGGTTTTAGCAGTAGCTTTGCGTAACGGAGTGAAAGTAATAAATTTTGAAGTGAGTTCAACAGCGACAAAGATGTAGCAAAAACCTGTATTAGTTCTCGGAATTGGACCAAAAATGTCTACAGCGGCCATATATCTCAATTTAACACGTACAATGGGATATAATGGAGGAATATGTGAAGTTGTGTCTGACTTAGCTTTCTGGCAGATTTTACATGACGCTAAAACTCGTCGTATACGTTTCTCCATGTTCATAAAATAACAGTTCTGTCTCAGTATAAGAAAACATTTTCTAGCTCCGTAATGTGCGTAACTTAAATGAGTATACCAGTTTAATTTGTTAACAAGCTCGTCAGGAATGCATAACCACCAATTATTGCTGTCAGGATGGAAGCGGCGAAACAGAATGTCATTGCGTACAGTGTAATGGTTTCTAATCGTAACATTATTCCTATCTTGCCAAAGGTGTTTAATTTCTTTCCACACGTTATCTTTATTTCGCTCTTTTGCTATGTCCTGTAACGACGACGAAATAAAATTTTCAAATGCAACTTGTTGAATGTACATAAAGCTAAATTTGCTTTGCAGAAGTTGGTTGCGATGTCTTGCTGATTGTTGCTGAGAGAACGAGATAGTGCGTCTGCTATAACATTTTGTGTGCCGGGAATGTGAACAATTGTGGAATTAAATTCCTGTAAATAGAGCTTCCATCTGCTTAATCTATCGTGTGTGAATTTAGCTGAAAGTAAAAATTGTATCGCTCTGTGATCTGTGTAAACGGTGGTATGTCTGCCATAAAGAAAATGCCTGAATCTCGTAAAAGCCGAGACAACACATAATGTTTCCAGTTCTGTAACGGAATAATTTCGTTCAGCAGGTGACAGAATGCGGCTTGCAAATGCGATGGTTTTAATTACTGTAGAGCGGTGTTGGAACTGTCGGTGGCAATGGAAAAATTTCTGGTAAGATCTGGGTGCGATAAAAGTGGTGCATTCAACAAAGCATGTTTCAGGTTCATAAATTCAGAATGTGCTTGCTTATCCCAGGACCAAATAGTGTTTTTACCTGTCAATTGACATAATTTAGGTGTGTCTAAAGCAGAGTGATGAATAAATTTACGAAAAAAGTTAATTAAACCCAAAAAACTGTGTAGTTGCTTCTTCGTTGTAAGAACAGTAATATCACGTAGAGCTTGAAGTTTTTCTGGATCAGGCGTAATGCCTTTTGCTGAAATTACATGTCCAAGAAATTTTATAGAAGTTTTGCCAAAGTGCGATTTACTGAGATTAACTGTGAGTCCTTGTGCATGAAAAGTTTGTTCTAGAATCAGATTGTGTTCAGACCAGTTAGCTTCTGCAAGAAGAATGTCGTCTACGTACGTTGTAATTCTGTCTTTAAGTTCTGTCGGAAGTATTGTGTTCAAACCGCGAATAAAAGCTGCTGAAGAAATAGTTAAACCCAATGGTAATTTGCAAAATTGATAACAGTCACCAAAACAGAGAAATGCTGTGTACTTTCTGCAGTTCGGATGGAGCTGAATTTGCCAAAATCCCGATTTCAGATCTAATGTAGAATAAATAGCAGTACCGTGAAATTTCTGTAGAAGTTCCTCTAATGTCTGTGGTCGATCTGTTTCATTAATAATTATGTCATTGATGTGACGTGAATCAAGTACGAGGCGAAGTGAGCCATCTTTTTTTCTTAACAATATGTAGCGGGTTTATGTACGGACTAACTGCCGGTTCTATAATTCCTTGCTCGAGCATATCTTGCAACTCTTTTTTAACTTCTTCTCTGTGGATATATGGAATGGGATAATGCTTTGCTTTAAATGTGTCGTGCTGTTTGACTTGAAATTCATACATAAAACCGGACATAGTACCAGGAATGTTGTCGAAATCTGGAGCTTGCTGTAAAAGAATTTTGTGTAGTTGCGTGCGTTCGTCGTCTGTATTTGCAATGCTTTGTTTAACTTTATCAGAAATCATCTGCATTACATCATAGTCAGCTTAGTCTGGAGTATTATAGTTATGTACGTACGTATCTGTGAACAGTGTGAAATTACAGTCTATGCTACGGAAATGACCTCTGTGCGATTAGTTGTTTGTTCTTCCGCAGATAGTGAGTGCTGAAATTCTAAAGCCAATTGTACATTTTCATCCTTCAACATTAAATAGGAATTCTGAAAATCAATAACTGCGTCGTGTTGTACCAGAAAATTAGTACCTAAAATAATGTCTGTTGTCAATAAAGGAACAATCCAAAAATTTGAATGAAACGTGTGACCTGCAATACAAAATGATAAATGTGTCTGTAATTTAACATCTACTCCTTTACTCGATACTGCTCCTTTCACTTTCGTTTTGCCTAATGGTAATGTAGGATAGGTATTCTCTTTGTTACACTCGTTAAACCTTTCTTCATTTATTATTGACATAGGTGATCCGGAATCGATTACTGCTGAAAATTTCGATGAACCAATTTTAATTTCGATGACAGGGTGTGAAATAGTTTTATGAACAACTGGTCTTTCCTGCAAAAGAGTGTCTCTGATATCGTCAAAAGTAATTACATTTTCGTGAAGAACATTCTGCGTGTCTAAAGTAGTGCTTGTGTTACTGGAAGATGCGATCTGTACAGTATCTAGTCAAATTCTATCTGACGTGTTATTACTGTCTGGACGATTCTGTGGCATTTCGACTATTTGAACTGTTCTATTATTTCTTCCAGACGTATTACGTTCTGGATGATATCTACTGTCGGTTTCATTCATGAGAATATGTTGTTGCTGATCATTTTGCTGCTCGTAAGACCGACTGTTATTATATGTACGCTGATAATTGTGCTCATTGTTTTTACGTCTGTCGTGATAAGTCATTCCTATACGGTGCATTGCGATAGGAATGGAAGTACTGTGTTTTCTGCACGTAGCTATTTCCTTGCTGGCGTGCGTTACTATTTGTTGTAGCTGTGACTATACGTCCACGCGGCGAAACATTAAAGTTTGGTTGGCCTTGTGCATTACATTGTTGGTTAGGTATGCTAACCGGCTGGTTTTGTTGCTGTTGTTGTGAAAAACCTCAATTGTTACTAAAATGTGGTTCCTGTTCCTGATAATTTTGACGATATTGATAATTAAAATTGTGTCTGTTATTAAAGTTCTTGTGGTTGTCGTTCCTAAAGCGTCTATTACCTTTGCTATTGAAATTACGTGGCTGATCGTAGTTACTGTATGTTTGTTGGCCTTGGTTGTTATATGAAAAATTTTTGTTTACGAAGGAATAATCTGAATGGTGCACTTCTAAAAGCTGCAACAGATCCCTGAATGCCGAAATATTTTCTTTTTGCTGACCCGTTAAAAGTGACACTCTTAATGATTGTGGCAATTTAGAAATACATAATTGAATGAGTGCAGATTCACTATATGGTTCACTTAAGTACTGGTTTTGTTGTACCATATGCTCAAAAAATTGCATGACAGTGGAAAAATTTGAGTTCTCATAATTTGGTAAACTAATTAACTGATCTTTAATTCAGCGCTGTGTCGTCTTCGACCAATACGCTGACAGAAAAGCATTCTGAAATTCTTCTACCGAGTAGCATTGTCTCACGATAGGTCTCATACGAGTTGCCGGCTAGCCTTCCAAAAAACTACAAATAAATTCAAGTTTGTGCGTTATGGGCCAAGTCGGTGGAAAAGCAAAGCTAAATTGTTGTATCCATTCTAGTGGGTGAATCTGTGTTCTGTCATTTTTAAATACTTTAAATTTTCTCACTTATAGAAAATGTTTGTAATAGAAATTATCGTCTCTGTATGACGGAACAGGTTCAGTATTGTAAGAGAATCTATTTGTCTGTGTCTGTTCGGAATTAAGTACCGTACTCTTTGTAGATTACCCATATTATATGCGCTGCGTGAGTCTGACAAATGTTTGCAAAGTGGCGTCTGCTGTGATGTGTTATTAACTGAAATATTTTTTATCTCTGTTACCTCTTGCTGTAAACTTGACAATTTTCTACGCAGTGTGTTATTAGACGAATCGATCTCATTGATTGTCTGCTGTAAATTTTGGAATTCAGGTGTTTGGTTAAACAAAATCGGTGCAGTATCGTCTGATTTGCTGTCATTATTACTTTCAATAATATCAATACGACTGGCCAATTCATTATATTTTTCAATCAGTATTTTTACCTGATCATCTGTTTTAGTGTCAGAGGCATTAATCTGTCTTTGCATTTTACGTGTGGTTTCGTTCAGTTTTTTAACGTCAGCTTTGACGACATCGGAATTCTGTGTTAGTTCTAATTGTTCGAGTCTGTCGGTGACTGTTTGAAACTCTGTTGCGTATGTGTCTGTTTTCGATTTAAGATCGGAAATTTCGTCACGTAATTCTGTGTTCGACTGTTTGATGGTATTAATTGCATCGGACACTGCAGCAGTATTGCTGTCCACGTATGTTTTTGCCTTCGCGAACAATGTACGTTTGTCTTCTTGTCTCTGTGCTGTGATTGTTTCCATTACTTGTCGTTTTACTTTATTTTGATCCTGTATAAATTTGCGGAAACGCGTATCACTGTTTTGTATGTGGTGATTAAAACGTTCGTCAATCTGAGTGTTCTGTTGGTCAAATTTCGCGTCTATCTTTGCATCCATTGTGCGCGAAAGTTCTGCTGTCATTAGTTCAAACTCGTCGCGTAATTGTGTAGCCCTTTCAGAGCATTGTTTACCGACTGTACTAATTTCGTCTCTGAGTGATTCTGTTGCAGCCGTTTGCATGTCCCTTAATTCTTGAGCAACAGTCCTAATTTCTTCGTTACTTTTCCTAGCACAAGCCTCAATTTCCTTGCGTAATTGTTCCTTAGTATCATGTCATTGCGCGGCAACGGCTGTAATCTGCTCGCTAAGCTGTCTGAAATTGTTGTCTAATTTTTCATTAAGGCTGTCATGTTTTTCATTAAGCTGTTTGATCTGTTCATTAAGCTGTCTGGAGTTGTCTAATTTTTCATTTAACTGTCTCGAATTGTTGTCTAATTTTTCATTGAGCTGTTGTTTGAGATTTTCGTTATTTTCATTAAGTTGTTGTTTGTTCTGTTCACTAAATTGTTTGAAACTTTCACTAAATTGTTGTTGTAGCAATCTTGCCATTATTTGTTCCAAGTCAAAATTAGCATTTCTATTCTCTGTGCTGTTTAGTGGTGTACCTGCAATTGTCACGTTTTGTGTGACCATTTGGTCATTCTGTGATACACAAAAAGGTTTGGCAGTCAAATGTACAATGTCAGTCACTATTTTGGAATTAAATGAATCTTTCGTACTTTCAGTACACTGTCCATTTTCATTAGAAAAATTTGTCTGTACGTTACTTGAATTTTCCAAAACAGGTGTGTTAAGCTGGGCAGCGCTCATTACAAAAGAGCGCCCCGCGTCATCAATTGTCGTCAAATTAACAGAGGAGACAATTGAGTTCGTTTGTTCATCATTAAGAAAAAAATTATCATTAGCGGTTGGAACGCACTGATTGTCAGTGCACGCAGGATTGTCATCATTACACTGCGTGTCACAAGTACTATCGGTGAAGTTGTTTAAGTCGGTAATTTCATTCATTACACCTCGCGATGTACTATTAATAGTTTTTCGCGGCATTTTTACACAAATCACACTTATTCACAAATGAAACAAAGACAATGCAAAATTCAACAAATACAAGTACAACAAAGAGCAACGAATTGCCGATGACCTGTGAAAGAAATTGACAAAATTAGTAAAAGCGTTACGCCAAATCCTAATTATATTTAAGTATATAAGAGCAGATATCTGACTGTTTCTTAGAAGATTCACAAAGAAATACGATCCTGGTCCGGATGTCGCCAAGTGTAACCTCCCCACAAAATTTTGAAAAGACAATAATTTCCCTGCAAATTTTTTTATGAAAAGAAATACTTAAATTTTAATGGGCATAGAGCCAAGTGTAACCTCCCCAGAAAATTTTGAAAAGACAATAATTAAATGTAAATGGTCATCGTGCTAAACGTAACCTCCCAGCAGAAACAAAAGAAAAATCTATGATAATAAAAACGAGCCAAATGTTTGATCCCAACAAAAATTATATAATAATAATGACCCAAATGTAAACTCGACACAAAAATTGAGAAATGAACATTAATCATTAAACTCACAATAATAGGGCAGCATCGCTGACCTTATGCCCAGTGCAATAATTAATCTGATAAATTGATTCTGGGAGGAAAAGCATAGGAAATATTGTTTCAATTGGAATGATTATTTTTTTTAAACAATTGCTTTGAGAACAAAATTATTATTGGGGCATTTCTTGAACAAATTAATTACCATTAACATACATTACATTATCAGATGTGCGCAATGCTGCTTCATTACCTTATTTAATAATATACCTCGGCCCGAACCTTGACCAGAGACCCATGTCGACGCCCGCCGACTCCTCACACACTACTTCCGACTGAGTACAACTCGCAACTCGCTACACACAACATCCTACTCGCAACTAACCTCTCACGCAGTCAAACGCAGACTAGCAACGATAAACAACTCTCTGGTCAGAGATTCTGTCATGCCTCGCCATCGCTGGTAATGAATACATATGAAACGTACGCGTTTCAATATCTTGCGCTATTTTCCAATAATTAGGAATGCTTCGCTCTTTCAGCGATTTATGGTTCACATCTGCCAGGAGATGAGCTAGTTTTTGTGTATTGCATGTGGAATTGAGATGATATCCCATGCAGTGGCCTTTCCTCTGTTGGGCGTTTCACGATACTTTTACATTGTTACATATTTCTAAATCGTCATTTTTACGTTGTCGCGACGATGTAAAGGGGGAATTACAGGCTGGAGGAACTACCATGTGATGTCCCTCCATGAAACAGTTTTCGAAAAATGCATTTCATATTTCGGCCTTCTCTCTGTAATCCTCCATTTCGATATGATTACGGTCACAGAATATCTGGACACGTGACTTCGACCTTTACTAACCAATTTTTGGAAGCTGAAACTGGGACGATGTGCCCATACAAGAGGGCAAGGCAGAAAGTAACATGCGGTGTTTGGTGGAATTCAAATTTACACTTTCGTAATACGAAAATATGCAGTGTACATGTTGCTGCACGCAAGACATTTTCCCAAAATAATTTTTTTTCGGAGTTTAATTTTCTAAAGTGCCGGGCAATTCTACGCCTGTGTATAAAACCACAATCATTCAAAGGATTGATAAGTTTTACAGTTACGAAGAAAAGTATACTGTCACTTAAAACGAAAAAAGTGTATTTTCACACGGGAGAAAATGTATTTTTAACCGGGAAATCCGGGAATATTTTTTCCTCGTACATGTATACACCCTGACAACCCAACATGGATAAGGAACCTATTTTCAGTCAATTCAGAATCCTATAATTCGTCAGATTCAAATGCCGACTCGTTAACTGTGCTGTCGTGTGACAGATTTTTGGTTATCTTGTCGTCAAAATATCACCTCTGTAGCAGAACGAGCGATGAAATTCCTAATGCCTTTAGATTCGATACGCAAGTGTCAATCGGGGTTTTCAACAATGGCGTTCATGAAGAAACAAATAGGGCTATATAAACTGGTTGGAAGTTGAATCACTGCTAAGGATAAAGATAACGTATTCTGAACCGAATTTGGTGTCCATAGTTAAAAATAAATAGCTACCAACTTCTCACTAATAGAGGATAGCTAAGGTAATATAACTGTAAACTGTAAATATCATTTTATGGTTAAAAGTTGATGCTTGAAATACATTCCATACCGTGAAGACTTTAGACAGTGTTTTAATTTGCTTCATTATCAGCCACACGAGAATTTGAACTTTTTGCCTCCTATAAGTGCTGTTAAGGTCTTGGCGGCGCCATTAGAAATGTTAATCGTATCAGCTGTGCTCATTTTCTCATTGTTGCCAACGTGATTAGATTTAACAATTTTTGCACCATAATAATAACAAGTTGAATTTAATTTCATATTCTTTGCTACTTACCAGTACTGTATATGAAAATAAAAGTCTCTGCGACGCCAAATCACTTTTTTTTAAAAGTTCACCTGCGCGCTGTGAGGGAGACGGGGGAATGCGGCGACTACATTTACTCGCGCAGAGCTCTCGCACTGCAGAAATGTTATCTCCTCTGTACGAAAGACTGTATTCTCGCAAGTGTTGGCATCACTGTGGAAAAGCAGGAGAGGAACTAGTGGTGGGAGCGGTAGCTCTTTCAAATATTCTACTGTACAGTAAAAAAAAAAAAAAATCATTGGTTCAGGACGGGAAGGTAATAGGAAGAAAACAAAAAACTGAGCCAGGACAAAAATTTGGAAACTGTGCTTTTAGACTATTAACATTTTTTTAAAAAAAAAACGTTTGTTTACATTACCATTAGCGACAAACAGACTACATTTTTCACCTGAAACTAAAATACACACATCAAAAAAATTTTTGCGTCATCCCAGTTCCCAAAACTCCTAAAGACAGACGTTGACTGTGCATATTGTACCACAGACACAGACCCTTTGAGTGTTCAGATAAGTCACTAAACCCACCCAGAGATGTAAACAACCATGCATGAGCAGCGCCTATTAGACGGAGGAGGTCCGACAGTCGATCAGTTCCAGTCATTCCACCAGGAATGAGGAACACGGCTGGTGCTGTCTGTTGTTCAACCATGCCTAGACGGTCTATACCGCGGTTAGATCGCGTCCACATTGTTACTTTGTGCCAGGAAGGGCTCTCAACAATGGAAGTGTCCAGGCGTCTCGGACTGAACCAAAGTGATGTTGTTCGCACATGGAAGAGATAGAGAGAGACAGGAACTGTCGATGACATGCCTCGCTCAGGCCGCCCAAAGGCTACTACTGCACTGGATGATTGCTACCTACGGATTATGTCTCGGAGGAACCCTGACAGCAACGCTACCATGTTGAATAATGCTTTTCGTGCAGCCACAGGATGTTGTGTTACGTCTCAAACTGTGTGCAATAAGCTGCATGATGCGCAACTTCATTCCCGACGTCCATTGCGAGGTCCATCTTTTCAACCATGACACCATGCAGCGCGGTAGAGATGGTCCCAACGAAATCCCGAATGGAATGCTCAGGATTGGCATCACGTTCTTTTCACTGATTAGTGTCGCATATTCCTTCAAACATACAATCGTCGAAGACTTTTTTGGAGGCAACCCAATCAGGCTGAACGCCTTAGGCACACTGTCCAGCAAGTGCAGAAAAGTGGAGGTTCCCAGCTGTTTTGGGGTGGCATGTGGGGCCGACGTACGCCCCTGGTGGACATAGAAGGCACCGTAACGGCCTTACGATACTTGAATACCCTCCTCAGATTAAAAGTGCAACCATACCGGCAGCATATTAGTGAGGCATTAGTCTTCATGGACAACAATTCGCGCCCCCATCGTGCACATCTTGTGAATTACTTCCTTCAGGATAACGACATCGCTCGACTAGAGTGGCCAGCACGTTCTACAGACATCAACCCTATCGAAAATGCCTGGGGTAGATTGAAAAGGACTGTTTACGGACGACGAGACCCACCAACCACTCTGAGGGATCTACGCCGAATCGCCGTTGAGGAGTGGGACGACCTGGAGCAACAGTACCTTGATGAACTTGTGGATAGTACGCCACAACGAACACAAGCATGCATCAATGCAACAGGACGTGCTATTGGGTGGGTATTCGAGGTACCGGTGTGTACAGCAATCTGGACCACCACCTCTGAAGGTCTCGCAATATGGTGGTACAACATGCTAATGTGGTTTTCGTGATCAGTAAAATGGTGGAAATAGTGTTTATGTTGAACTCTATTCCAATTTTCTGAACTGGTTCCGGAAGTCTCGGAACCGAGGTGAAACAAAATACACGCATCAAAAAAGTTTTCCCTTTGTATGAAATTTTGTATGTATTTTTCTCTTACTTTATTCCAAGTGGGAAAATAAAAATTCTGTTTCATCACGTCCAGGAGACTTACTATACCTATTCCTGACGCCCAAAACCTGAAAATCACACGTATTTGCTACGAAATTTTTCGTTCTGGCTTTATGGAGGAACTCGAGTCCTACAAATTAACTCGCAGTTGTCGCCAGTGGCCAGTTCGTTCGTACGAGATAACACGTATTTGGCAGGCAACGAATTAAGCTCTACAATGTGGCACTACGTTACTTGACGTTGCTGTTATGAATCTATTATATAATGTGTTATCAAGGAGCTAACGCAAAACGTTTTTACTCAAAATTTAGCTTGTGAAATCTGAACTGCTGTACAAACCTTCATGGAACATAGCTAATAACCATTCTGATTAAACTAGCACTAAACTTGGACCTTTCGTTTGGAAGTTATGATGCCAGTGACATACACACACACAAACACAATTTAAACTTGTAACATCCCTCTGTTTGCGTCGCCGGTTAATAAGGGAATAAGTGCAGTATAAGTCTAGAGTTCTGGTATCCATGCATCACATTCAACATGAAGAACACACTGCGATTTGCGTGGGAGAGTCATATATCACAAAAAAAATTTTGCGCTCTGAGAAACGATGCATAGTAGTTGAGAGATAATTAAAAGCAGAGTTACCACACTATTTATGACACTGAATTATGAATACGTTACTTACCTCTCTTGAAGTTCGGAACTGAAAACGCAGTGACGTCTTGGCTTTGCGAAGCTCCTACAAGACTCACGGCAACAAAATGAATACGAAAGTGCTTCCGCTAGGGAAATCCACCTTAGTAATACCAACCTCAGGGCAAGCATTGTTGAAGGTCTCTAACTTTTACTCGTCAGGAGACAGGACGTGTAAACGCGTACTATAATGTGGTATGTTACACGACTGGCCATTAAAATTGCTACACCACGACGATGACGTGCTACAGACGCGAGCAAATGATTAGCTTTTCAGAGCATTCACACAAGGTTGGCGCCGGTGGCGACGCCTACGACGTGCTGACATGAGGAAAGTTTCCAACCGATTTCTCATACACAAACAGCAGTTGACCGGCGTTGCCTGGTGAAACGTTGTTGTGGTGCCTCGTGTAAGGAGGAGAAATTCGTACCATCACGTTTCCGACTTTGGTAAACGTCGGATTGTAGCCTATTGCGATTTCGCTTTTCCTATCGCGACATTGCTGATCGCGTTGGTCGAGATCCAATGACTGTTAACAGAATATGGAATCGATGGGTTCAGGAGGGTAATACGGAACGCCGTGCTGGATCCCAACGATCTCGTATCACTAGAGATGACAGGCATCTTATCCGCATGGCTGTAACGGATCGTGCAGCCACTTCTCGATCCCTGAGTCAACAGATGGGGACGTTTGCAAGACAACAACCATCTGCACGAACAGTTCGACGACGTTTGCAGCAGCACGGACTATCAGCTTGGAGACCATGCCTGCGGTTACCCTTGACGCTGCATCACAGACAGGAGCCCCTGCGATGGTGTACTCAACGACTAACCTGGGTGCACGAATGACAAAACGTCATTTTTTCGGATGAATCCAGGTTATGTTTACAGCATCATGATGGTCGCTTCCGTGATTGTCGACATCGCGGTGAACGCAGATTGGAAGCGTGTATTGGTCATCGCCATACTGGCGTATCACCCGGCGTGATGGTATGGGGTGCCTTTGTTTACACGTGTCGGTCAACTCTTGTTCGCATTGACGGCACTTTGAACAGTGGCCGTTACATTTCAGATGTGTTACGACCCTTGGCTCTACCCTTAATTCGATCTCTGCGAAATCCTACATTACAGCAGGATAATGCACGACCGCATGTTGCAGGTCCTGTAAGGGCCTTTCGTGGATACAGAAAATGTTCGACTGCTGCCCTGGCCAGCACATTCTCCAGATCTCTCACCAATTGCAAACGTCTGGTCAATGGTGGCCGAGCAACTGGCTCGTCACAATAACCCAGGCACTACTCTTGATGAACTTTGGTATCGTGTTGAAGCTGCATGCCCAGCTGTACCTGTACACGCCATCTAAGCTCTGTTTAACTCAATGCCCAGGCGTATCAAGGCCGTTATTACCCCCAGAGGTGGTTGTTCTGGGTACTGATTTCTCAGGATCTAGGCAAACAAACTTCGTGAAAATGTAATCACATATGAGTTCTAGTATAATGGAAATGGAAGAGGATGTAGATGAAGATGAAATGGGAGATATGATACTGCGTGAAGAGTTTGACAGAGCACTGAAAGACCTGAGTCGAAACAAGGCCCCCGGAGTAGACAATATTCCATTGGAACAACTGACGGCCGTGGGAGAGCCAGTCCTGACAAAACTCTACCATCTGGTGAGCAAGATGTATGAAACAGGCGAAATCCCCTCAGACTTCAAGAAGAATATAATAATTCCAATCCCAAAGAAAGCAGGTGTTGACAGATGTGAAAATTACCGAACTATCAGCTTAATAAGTCACAGCTGCAAAATATTAACACGAATTCTTTACAGACGAATGGAAAAACTAGTAGAAGCCAACCTCGGGGAAGATCAGTTTGGATTCCGTAGATACACTGGAACACGTGAGGCAATACTGACCTTACGACTTATCTTAGAAGAAAGATTAAGGAAAGGCAAACCTACGTTTCTAGCATTTGTAGACTTAGAGAAAGCTTTTGACAATGTTGACTGGAATACTCTGTTTCAAATTCTAAAGGTGGCAGGGGTAAAATACAGGGAGCGAAAGGCTATTTACAATTTGTACAGAAACCAGATGGCAGTTATAAGAGTCGACGGACATGAAAGGGAAGCAGTGGTTGGGAAGGGAGTAAGACAGGGTTGTAGCCTCTCCCCGATGTTGTTCAATCTGTATATTGAGCAAGCAGTAAAGGAAACAAAAGAAAAATTAGGAGTAGGTATTAAAATTCATGGAGAAGAAATAAAAACTTTGAGGTTCGCCGATGACATTGTAATTCTGTCAGAGACAGCAAAGGACTTGGAAGAGCAGTTGAATGGAATGGACAGTGTCTTGAAAGGAGGATATAAGATGAACATCAACAAAAGCAAAACAAGGATAATGGAATGTAGTCTAATTAAGTCGGGTGATGCTGAGGGAATTAGATTAGGAAATGAGGCACTTAAAGTAGTAAAGGAGTTTTGCTATTTGGGGAGCAAAATAACTGATGATGGTCGAAGTAGAGAGGATATAAAATGTAGGATGGCAATGGCAAGGAAAGCGTTTCTGAAGAAGAGAAATTTGTTAACATCCAGTATTGATTTAAGTGTCAGGAAGTCATTTCTGAAAGTATTCGTGTGGAGTGTAGCCATGTATGGAAGTGAAACATGGACGATAAATAGTTTGGACAAGAAGAGAATAGAAGCTTTCGAAATGTGGTGCTACAGAAGAATGCTGAAGGTTAGATGGGTAGATCACATAACTAATGAGGAAGTATTGAATAGGATTGGGGAGAAGAGAAGTTTGTGGCACAACTTGACCAGAAGAAGGGATCGGTTGGTAGGACATGTTCTGAGGCATCAAGGGATCACCAATTTAGTATTGGAGGGCAGCGTGGAGGGTAAAAATCGTAGAGGGAGACCAAGAGATGAATACACTAAGCAGATTCAGAAGGATGTAGGTTGCAGTAGGTACTGGGAGATGAAAAAGCTTGCACAGGATAGAGTAGCATGGAGAGCTGCATCAAACCAGTCTCAGGACTGAAGACCGCAACAACAACAACATAATGTATTTGTCCAATGAATACCCGTTTATCATCTGCATTTCTTCTTGGTGTAGCAATTTTAATGGCCAGTAGTGTTAAGTGTGGGATATGATACGGAAATGAACTGTATAACACTTTTACAATGCTTAAAATGTGAGATGTGAAATGTTTAAACATCCCATGAGCGAGAATTGGATTTGATATGTAAAAACCGGAACAATTAGGCGTCACGGCTGAACCCGGCCGGGACAGGGGGACAAGAATCCAAAAATCGGAAGCGTCCCGGCCAAATCGGGACGTCTGGTCACTTTATTTAACCTAGGATCAAAAGTGCTTAGCGGTTTCAGTCACCTTGTTTTCATAAGAATAACTGATTTATCGGAATACCTCAGAATAAAAAAAAAAAACAGAAAAGTTAAATTCAAAAAGTAAAAGAAAATACGTGAGCTGTGATGGTGTTGTGATATCTTTGGCCCCTTTGGTTGACTGGCGTTGTGACATTACAGCCTTTATCACTGCGATTTTTAATATGTAAAAGTTTTTTTTCTGTATTTGCGTCAGTATGTGCGAACTTCTAACATATACCAATGAATGTTGTAACCAGATATCTTTGCCGCGCTCCTGAAAAGCACAGAATATCACGATAGCTATAAACTGTTATACGCTGCTATCGATCAGTAAAAAAAAAAACCGATGCACCTATGTTTCAAAATAACAATAGCCAGTTTTTACTTGTTCAGGGAGCCGCGCCGCTCTCTAGCTGTTCTGTGAATGTGTTGCGAGTCGGACGCAAAAGTATTGTGCTCCATACTGATATAATCATTTTATTGTAAATTTAAGAGTTTAAGTGATTGAAAAATATATGTAGCCACAAACAAGCGAGAATGTGTATCATGAAAATTCGCTCCACCGCCACAATGGGTGGCCATGTTAATGTAAGTTTCCGTTTCATAATATAATACTTGAAGCCTTGAAGTTTATTTAATTTCAAAGAAAATCTCTCAACTTTATTTTCATTAATTACACTTGTGATAATCTTTTCTGTTTAAAAGATTTATGCAGCTTATGATCCAGCGTGTGTTCTGTCGGAACAGGAGGCTGTCGTGACGACATCGTTATAGTATTTATTCCAAGTTCTTTCAGTTCCGTTTATATGTTCGTACAAATCCAATTAGTTGGTCCCTTAGGTTTCTTTCATGTAACTTCCGTCTGTTTTCTCCGCGCGATCTTCCTCCGAAAAAAAAAAAATTCTGTTCATTTTTTTTAGTAATTTTCGATATCGCGAAGGAGAAAAGACAGCCGCCTCCTGCTCCGAACGGAACACCACGACTTTTCTAACGTCGGAGAGTACCGCACGAATTTTCCGCTAAAAGGTAATAGAATTTCTTAAAGCTGGGTCAATTAAACATGTTGCTGCTGTTCTCCGACAAATCTGGTGTGATTAATAGTAATTTATTCTGTCACGACAAAAAGAACCAATTTTGTTTTTACCAAAGCAACAAAGCTTTCAATTAAATTACTAGAAAAAAAAATCATACCAGAGCGTCCAGGTAGAAGGGGCGAGTGCCGCACTAATTCGCTCGGTTTATCGCTGTTTGCGTGTGACGAAAAGGCGGGACCCGTGCCGTGGTTGGCAGTTGATGTTGTTACAGGGTGGCAGCAGTGTGTTTGTTGAAATGGTAGCCATTGGGGCCTATTGCTGTATTCGGAGTCGTGTGCACGATAGCATTGAGAGAGTGCACCAGCAATTTGCCTTCTGGGATGTTCTCGCCGTGTGCAGTCTGCATTTTGCAGCCGCACTAGTGCTTTGAATGATGGCATATGGAGTGCTAAAGAAGTTATGGTGTGTATTGTGCTTACTCCCTTAGTGAACCTCGCCTGTGGAGTTAGAAAGACGAGGTTTTCTGCCAGTTACTGTAACGTATTAAAATCCGTGACTGTAACACTGCTGATTTGCTTAGTGAGTTGTATGTAAACAGGGTTGTCCATTGATCGTGACCGGGCCAAATATCTCACGAAATAAGGCTCAAACGAAAAAACTACAAAGAACGAAACTTGTATAGCTTGAAGGGGGAAACCAGATGGCGCTATGGTTGGATATCAACTGCGTTTTTTAAAATAGGAACCCCCATTTTTTATTACTTATTCGTGTAGTACGTAAAGAAATATGAATGTTTTAGTTAGACCACTTTTTCGCTTTGTGATAGAGAGGGCTGTAATAGTCAGAAACATATGGCTCACAATTTTAGACTAACAGTTGGTAACAGATAGGTTTTTTAAATTAAAATACAGAACGTAGATACGTTTGAGCATTTTATTGCGGTTGTTCCAATGTGATACATGAACCTTTGTTAACTTATTATTTCTGAGAACACATGCTGTTACATCGTGATTACCTGTAAATACCACATTAATGCAATAAATGCTCAAAATGATGTCCGTCAACCTCAATGCATTTGGCAATACGTGTAACAACATTCCTCTCAACAGCGAGTAGTTCGCCTTCTGTAATGTTCGCACATGCATTGACAATGCGCTGACGCATGTTGTCAGGCGTTATCGGTGGATCACTACAGCAAATGTCCTTCAACCTTCCCCACAGAAAGAAATTCGGGGACGTCAGATGCGGTGAACGTGCAGGCCATGGTATGGTGCTTCGACGACCAATCCACCTGTCATGAAATATGCTACTCAATACCGCTTCAACAGCACGCGAGCTATGTGCCGGACATCCATCATGTTGGTAGTACATTACCATTCTGTCATGCAGTGAAACATCTTGTAGTAACGTCGGTAGAACATTACGTAGGATATCAGCATACATTGCACCATTTAGATTGCCATCGATAAAATGCGGGCCAGTTATCCTTCCTCCCATAATGCCGCACCATACATTAACCCACCAAGGTCGCTGATGTTCCTATTGTCGCAGCCATGGTGGGTTTTCCGTTACCCAATAGTACATATTATGCCGGTTTACGTTACCGCTGTTGGTGAATGACGCTTCAACGCTAAATAGAACGCGTGCAAAAAATCTGTCATCGCCCCGTAATTTCTCTTGTGCCCAGTGGCAGAACTGTACACGACGTTCAAGGTCGTCGCCATGGAATTCGTGGTGCATAGAAATATGGTACGGGTGCAATCGATGTTGATGTAGCATTCTTAACACCGACGGTTTTGAGATTCCCGATTCTTGCGCAATTTGTCTGCTACTGATGTGCGTATCAGCCACGACAGCACATAGAACACCTACTTGGGCATCATCATTTGTTGCAGGTCGTGGGTGACGTTTCACATGTGGCTGACCACTTCCTGTTTCCTTAAGGGGGGTAGGACGTGAAACGGGCCAACTTGGAGCAGCAGATGCACCACAGGACATTTTAATTTACACTGTCTATACTTTTACAAATAAATTCATAAAATTTTGTTTGCATGACCAGGAAGAATTCAGGAATCACACTCCTAGCAGAGGAAGTTCAAAAACATAACAAAACAATTTTTTTTTTACATGTGAAATTTCATCATTCTTTCACTTGGTATTGGCTGTATTTGTTGCTGTAGGTACACTTTTCTTCATAAGTAAGAGAGCATCTTCGATGAATTTCGTACAGGATACAAACCATACCTACTGGTGTATGAAACTCTAGAATTTCCCAAATCTGTTAAAAACTGTGGTAAAAATTGAGATAATTAACTATAAAATTCGAGTTTCCTCTAAACACGAAGTTTAAAACGTAACAGCCCATTCATTTTTCCATAGATTAAATAAATTCTAGAGTTTCATACACCTGTAAGTATGGTTTGTAAGCTGTGCAAGATTCATCTAAGAATCTCTCTTACTTATGAAGAAAAGTGTACCTATAGCAACAAATGCAGCCAACATTAATTGAAAAAAATCATGATATTTCACATTTAAAAATTATTATTTTTTGTGTTTTTGAACTTCCACTGCTATGAGTGGGAATCCTGAATCCTTCTTGGTCATGCTGACAAAGTTTTATGAATTTATTTGTAAAAGTATAGACAGTTTAAATTAAAATGTCCTGTGGTGCCCCTCCTTCTCGAGGTCGGCCCGTTTGACGTCCTAACCCCCTTAAATTACGTAACTATCCGGAGAACGGTCCGGGCACTTGGATGATGTCGTCCAGGATACGGAGCAGCATACATAGCACACGCCCGTTGGGCATTTTGATCACAATAGCTATACATCAAAACGATATCGACCTTTTCTGCAGTTGGTAAACGGTCCATTTTAACACAGGTAATGTAACACGAGACAAATACCGTCCGCACTGGCGGAATGTTATGTGATACCACTTAGTTATACGTATGTGACTATTACAGCACCATCTATCACAAAGTGAAAAAGTGGTCCAACTAAAACATTCATATTTCTTTACATTCTGCACGAATATGTAATAAAAATGTGGGTACATATTTTAAAAAACGCAGTTGATATCCGTTTGACCTATGGCAGCGACATCTAGCGGGGCAGCCATAGCGCCATCTGGTTTCCCCCTTGGAGCTAGACGAGTTTCGTCCATTGTAGTTTTTTCGTTTGACGCTTATTTCGTGAGATATCTGGCCCGGTCACTATCAGTGGACCACCCTGTATGTGTATGGGATGAGCTGTACAGGCAGATCGTGTGTTACATTGAATTTCCGAGCTAGTCTCGTGTTACATGGAAATTTACTTAGATGGGCCACTGACCGAAGTGGTAAATCTGTCTTTGAGCTGTTCTGTTCCGATTCTGCTGGCGGTACTTAACGTGCACTGTTGCTTCCATTTGTTGTTCCTTAGCTTTAAGTCATTCCTTAGTTAATGTAAGTTTTGAGCAACGTTGAATTAGCTTTTGAAGTTTTAAACAAATGCTCTATTAAGTTTGTTTTAGAGGGATGTAAATCTTTAGGGTCTGCAACTTCAAACTTATCTGTAAATGTTAAGCCCAAAGTCCGTTCTAGGCGGGTAAGCCTGTATCTATTATTCTACAGTTACAAAAGAGCATTCAATATCTGTTGGTAAATATGCTATTGATTATCAAAAGTGTCGTATCCTTGTATTAGCAATTTTAGTACAGTAAATTTCTACCAGTAATTGAAAGGCTAAGCCTTATACACTAAAAATCAACTGCGTAGCGGACGTTACATTACTTGAAGGACTTTATTAGGTCTTGAAAGGCTTGAACACCTTATACTATTTGTCGACAGCCTTGGCTTCTGAGCCGTGAAAATGTAGTTGACGCGGCACTTGCCGGCATGTACGCGGTCAAGTATTTGGGCCTGTGCGTGTACCCGTATGGCGTCTCCGGTGGCCGTTAGCTCTAGCTGGAGTTTTGTTCCAGCTGGAGCTGATGAACAAGTATCCTGTTTGATTAGTGGTTTCAAGTAACTACCTTTTTCGAGCCTGTCTGATTTTTGTGATCTAACTTAACGAAACTAAGAATCTAATTTCTGTACCTGAGTTTACGAACGTTTACTGTACTTAAGTTTTCGAACTTTCAAATTCCATCCGTAATTCACTGATCTTGATAGCCTGGTCTAGCTTTGTTGTACACCTCTAGTAAGTGATTGCATGATTGCCAGACATAAAGTCGTAAATTTGCCTTCTTTCTCGAAGGATTGATTCTTGTTCTTGGTTGTTGGGTAATTTAATTCAGCAACCTTTACTTAATTCTACTGTTATAATTGTCGATTTTATTTAACCCTTTGTTTCCTGACATAAGAAAATTTTTACTTTTTAACATTTTCTTTGCAGAATTTATGCTATTGTGGCCTCAAATGACGGTAGGATTTTTTGTAAAATTTTATTTTATTTTTTGCAACTTTTTTCTCTCCTGGTACTCAGAAGTACCGTCAGACTCCATGGACAGAATCACAACATGCGCAGAAAAATGCTCCAATTTTTATAACTTGTACTTTATTCCACATAAATATTAAATATTTTTACATTAGAAAATAAAAGAAATATGATATTTCTGAATTTTTTTTTTAAATTTCGCATTAATTTATTCTAGAGCAACTTCACAATACATAGTAACTTGGCTATACATTTTTGACAGTATATACATATCACATATTTAATGATACCTCATGAAATTGTAGGAAACAGTTCTTTTTCTCATTGCAGCACAAATACACTTTACATGTACTACATTGTGAATGTGGTCTCGACTGAATTTTATTTTTTGCACGCATTTCGCATCGTCCTCTTTTACAACTGAACACTACAAAATGGTTTCCTCGGTTGCCAAGACGTACATCCTTCGGAACAGAAAAGTTATCCTTCCTTCTCTTTGGGAGAGTTATTTCATCTTTACCAGAGTTTCTCTTTTTGAGATATGGCACTTGCTGTTCATTCATTAGCCCTAGTGCCACAGCACGCCTGAATTCCAGCAGTGGCAGTGCCCCATGTAGATCACTGAAAATGACGTAAGCATTGACATTAGCAATTTCTATTGCTCCCCAGAAGAGACGGTGCCATCATTTCTTTGATCGCTTGTCAAAACCATCAGTTGAACGTAATCTGTCTGCATGATCCGCACCACCCATGTTTTTATTGTAATCACATACAATAACTGGACATGGTATAGTCATACTAGTTGCATCTTCCTGTTTTCTTGTCACTACGCTCTGTTCGGTGCTATGGAAGTTTGACGCAAAATACACTACTTTATTTTCCTTCCATTGAAATACTGTTAGTTCTAAAGATGACACTCTGTGATTTGATTTAGACATTTTTCTTCAGGTAAATTCCCTGGCAAACCTTTCCTGTATTTTCTAATTGTTCCACAGGCAAATGTATTTACGGATTTCTGTGTGAGAAAAAGTGGACAGAACAACTAGTGAGAGGTAACGCGTTGTTGCTACAATAAAGTGTTCGCACAACCTGACGGTACTAATGAGTCCGCCTTATATTTTCCACTTTATCTCATACACTTGTAACGTAATGCTTCAAAATGTTATAAAAAAACAAAGAAGGTAAGTACGTACAATGGAAACCTCAACGGAAGTTTCAATAAATTTCGCACAAATTCAGGCAACACCATGGAAACAAGCACATACAATCTTCTGTTTTCACAGCAGCGCGCGAAAATCAATTTCAAGCTCTGACCGCCAGAGAGGTCTATGTATTGCACAATAACAACTATGAAACAGTAGAACAGAGTTACTGTTACGCACCGACAGGCTCTCAGATCACGAAACTGCACCACGAGAAAATAAGGAGAGTCAAAACTTACTGGTACTTTTAAGTACCGTCAGGCAACAAAGGGTTAAGGGCCTTAGGGCCGTTCAAAATTTTGGGTTACTTCAACTTGTTGTCTACTGAGTGTTAACACTAGCGCTGCAGGGGTTAGGGTGGCTTCGGGCTACTTATTGTTATAAACAGTAACTATTTCAATTGTTGTTTCTCCGTTTTAAAAAGTGGTTCAAATGGCTCTGAGCTGTATGGGACTTAACTTCTGGGGTCATCAGTCCCCTAGAACGTAGAACTACTTAAACCTAACTGACCTAAGGACATCACACACATCCATGCCCGAGGCAGGATTCGAACCTGCGACCGTACCGGTCGCACGATTCCAGACTGTAGCGCCTAGAACCGCTCGGCCACCCCGACCGGCTCTCAATTTTAAACTTGCTTGTGTAAATGAAGCTTGTGGTTTAATTGATATTTCTCTTCTCTTAGACTATTTATGTAATAGAAACTCACTTTTCATTGTTGTATATCAGGTGCAAGAGAGTATTGTCGTTTTAACTATCATTCTGATTGTGGGAATACGTTTAAATAAATCTGTGCTGCCCGTGATGGTCGAGCGGTTCTAGGCGCTTCAGTCCGGAACCACGTGACTGCTGCAGTCGCAGGTTCGAATCCGGCTTCGGGCATGAATTGTGTGAAGTCCTTACTTTAGTTAGGTTTAAGTAGTTCTAAGTTCTAGGGGACCGATGACCTCAGATGTTAAGTCCCATAGTGCTCAGATCCATTTGAACAATTTTTCAAATAAATCTGTAATTCCTTAGAGAAAAATGATGTGCTCAGCTTGGGTTCGCCCTTCTGCGTCTCATATTCTTTGTCCACGGACATTTCAATGTGTAACAGTAATAATGCTAATGGCTTCAGACAACACATATCATAAGGTTAGAACTGAATCAGAAATAAAGAAAAGGCGCCGATGAAACCAAAAAGTCTTGCGAGTGTCCCTGAAACTTGTCAGTTGTGTGTACGAAACGTGTTGCTTTGTAAATTCCTCTGATTGTTGGGAGTCGAGCGATCTCACTCCTGTGAGCCGAGCGCCCCTCCGTCTGTTTTGGTGTTCCTTTTCCCAGCAGTTCCACGCCATACATCTGCCGTTCCCCACAGCGCGAGCTCACCGCTGTGGCAGCAGTGAGGCGCAATAACACGCGGAATTTCATCATAAATTTGATACCGCCGGCGAAATGAGACTGGAGCCGCCGTGCGGTTTCCGCCGGGTAACTGCCCGGTGGCAGCCAACAGGTTGAGGCAATGCTGAGGTTAGATGCCCATCCTGCGCTCTCTGCCTCTCCGCTCTGCAGCCAAACGCGTACCGTTCTCTACAGCTACCATGCATAGGTTCGTCTGTTTGGTATTCCTGTTCAGTCACATCATGAACCACCTTAAGTTGTTCGTTTGCGTACGATGATTGGTTGGTTGGTCTGGGGGAGGAGACAAAACAGCGAGGTCATCGGTCCCATACCATTAGGGAAGAATGGGGAAGGAAGTCGGCCGTGCCCTTTCAAAGGAACCATCCCGGCATTTGCCTAAAGCGATTTAGCGGAATGACGGAAAACTTAAATCGTCGTCCACCCGTGGGTGAGTCCGGTGTGCTAACCACTGCGCCACTTCGCTCGGTTTTGCATAGACTAAGGAAGAAGTTTTGTTTACCATATGTGCCCATGACGTAGAGTTAACTGAAGTGCTAGAGGGAATGTTCATTTTCGATACTTCACCTATATTTCCGTTAACATACATGTCATTACTCTGCTTGTCACACCTGAGCCTTAGGCAAGAAACAAATTTCGGGCTATGTCTCTACCGTTAAACTCTCGACAGCACGCGGCAAAAATGAACACCCAGATCTTTCTGTGAATGTTCTGACTTTTCTTATTTTGCTACAGTGGGAGTCAACAAAATATCTTTGCATTCAGAGGACAAAGCTGGTTATCCAAGTTTCGTGATAAGATCTCTCCACAGCGGAAAAACTTTCTCCTCTGTTTCCTGTTGTCCTTATATGAACCTTTGCGGTATCCTGCGTTACAGAACGAGCTGCGCTTTTTTTAACCTTTTCGATATCCTGCGTAAATGCTACCTGGTAAGAATCCCATATAAATGAGCAGTATTCCACAAGAGAACAGATGAGTGCAGCGTAGGCAATATGTTGAGTTAATTTGTTGCATTATCTGTTCTGCCAATAAAATGCAGTCTTTGGTTCGCTTTATCCACATTTTCCATGTGCTGGTGCCATATTAAGTTGTTTGTAATTGTAATCCCTATTATAACGTCTTAATGTGGGGAGGTTTTGCTGTATATTGAGAAAAAATGCAGAGTTCTTTAAGAAATGTTTCTCAAATAGTTGACGCAAATACATTAGTTCCGAAGCAAGGGTCACTACGAGGTCACGCCTTAGAATGACAACATCGTGTGCAAAGCATACATTTGTTTTACTTACACAAATAATAAAACCTGTGAAGGAAAGACTTTCTTAAACACGATGTACTGAACATTTAAAGGTGATGTCTACTAATACACTAATTGTTAATGAAACAACAGATCAGCATTTCAGACCCTCAGCTTTAACTGCCAAAAACGGTTAAATAAGAGCCTACACTCTACGCCTTGTCGTCAATCTGAAGTATGGTCTTCTCCACCCAGATGTGTTTGAAACAGGCACACCAGCATCTGCTGTCGATAACTTCGTTAAGTTATTGCTAGTTTCTATCCATATTTCGACTATGTTTTGACACCTGGTAACTATAATCGAAACAGACCATGATGCCAATAGTAATTTGTAAAAGTTTAAACTTACATAAATTTACATTGTTTATTTTAAAATGTCATCCAGCCAATTCCCCACAACTTTACTTGTGTGTGCATTCAGTAGATTAGATTAGATTAGATTAATACTAGTTCCATGGATCATGAATACGATATTTCGTAATGATGTGGAACGAGTCGAATTTTCTAACACATGACATAATTAGGTTAATTTAACAACATACTTAAGTTAATATAACAACTTTATTTTTTTGTTTTTTTATTTTTATTTTTTTATTTTTTTATTTTTTTAATATTTTTTTTCTTAATTTATATCTAAAAATTCCTCTATGGAGTAGAAGGAGTTCTCATTCAGAAATTCTTTTAATTTCTTCTTAAATACTTGTTGGTTATCTGTCAGACTTTTGATACTATTTGGTAAGTGACCAAAGACTTTAGTGCCAGTATAATTCACCCCTTTCTGTGCCAAAGTTAGATTTAATCTTGAATAGTGAAGATCGTCCTTTCTCCTAGTATTGTAGTTATGCACACTGCTATTACTTTTGAATTGGGTTTGGTTGTTAATAACAAATTTCATAAGAGAGTATATATACTGAGAAGCTAAATAAATGTCTGCAGGATGATCTTGGGTGGACTCCAGCTATTATTCTGATTACACGCGTCTGTGCAGTAAATACTTTATTCCTCAGTGATGAATTACCCCAAAATATGATGCCATATGAAAGCAATGAGTGAAAATAGGCGTAGTAAGCTAATTTACTAAGATGTTTATCACCAAAATTTGCAATGACCCTTATTGCATAAGTAGCTGAACTCAAACGTTTCAGCAGATCATCAATGTGTTTCTTCCAATTTAATCTCTCATCAATGGACATACCTAAAAATTTGGAATATTCTACCTTAGCTATATGCTTCTGATTAAGGTCTATATTTATTAATGGCGTCATACCATTCACTGTATGGAACTGTATGTACTGTGTCTTATCAAAATTCAGTGAGAGTCCGTTTACAAGGAACCACTTAGTAATTTTCTGAAAGACAGTATTAACAATTTCATCAGTTAATTCTTGTTTCTCAGGTGTGATTACTATACTTGTATCATCAGCAAAGAGAACTAACTTTGCCTCTTCATGAATATAGAATGGCAAGTCATTAATATATAATAAGAACAACAAAGGACCGAAGACTGACCCTTGTGGAACCCCATTCTTGATAGTTCCCCAGTTTGAGGAATGTGCTGATCTTTGCATGTTACGAGAACTACTTATTTCAACTTTCTGCACTCTTCCAGTTAGGTACGAATTAAACCATTTGTGCAATGTCCCACTCATGCCACAATACTTGAGCTTGTCTAGCAGAATTTCATGATTTACACAATCAAAAGCCTTTGAGAGATCACAAAAAATCCCAATGGGAGGTGTTCGGTTATTCAGATCATTCAAAATTAGACTGGTGAAAGCATATATGGCATTTTCTGTTGAAAAACCTTTCTGGAAACCAAACTGACATTTTGTTAGTACTTCATTTTTACAGATATGTGAAGCTACTCTTGAATACATTACTTTCTCAAAAATTTTGGATAAAGCTGTTAGAAGGGAGATTGGACGGTAATTGTTGACATCAGATCTATCCCCCTTTTTATGCAAAGGTATAACAATAGCATATTTCAGTCTATCAGGGAAAATGCCCTGTTCCAGAGAGCTATTACACAGGTGGCTGAGAATCTTACTTATCTGTTGAGAACAAGCTTTTAGTATTTTGCTGGAAATGCCATCAATTCCATGTGAGTTTTTGCTTTTAAGCAAGTTTATTATTTTCCTAATTTCAGAGGGAGAAGTGGGTGAGATTTCAATTGTATCAAATTGCATAGGTATGGCCTCTTCCATTAACAGCCTAGCATCTTCTAATGAACACCTGGATCCTACTATATCCACAACATTTAGAAAATATTATTAAAAATATTTTCAACTTCTGACTTTTTGTTCGTAAAGTTTTCATTCAATTTGATGGTAATACTGTCTTCCTCTGCTCTTGGTTGACCTGTTTCTCTTTTAATAATATTCCAAATTGTTTTAAAGGAGTATGTTGCTCACATGTCCTCCTCCACCTCTCTCTGTCCATCTCATCCTCTCCTGTCCTGCTGTCCATCCCTTCCCCCACCATCTCCTTCCATAAGCCGTTTTTCCCTCTCTGACCATCTTTTCCTCCCCTTTACTCTGTCCACCTCATCTTTATCCCGGTCTCAGCATCATCCATCTCCTCCTGCTCTCTCTCCTCTCAGCCATGCCCATCTGCACGTGTAGCCTCTGCAAGGCATGCCGATACTATCTACACAAATCGCATGACATGTAGGGAGCAGCCTACTTTTCAGGGGTTGAAAAATCTTTTTTGTCCATATCTCTGCCCGGATGGCAGCAAAGAGGTATTTCTGATTTTCGTGTGGCAAGGAGTACTCAAATGTGTACCAGCCCAACGGGTGAGGAGTAGATGCTGGAGACACACACACACACACACGCACGCACACGCACACACACACACACACACACACACACACACACACACACACACACACACACACAAACGAACATACATGTATGCAAATATCGTGTTTTACATGTATAGTCGTATATACTTCTCATCAAAAAATTCGTTGTGCTTTTTTCTTTCTAATACTTTACTTTATAACTGCCTTATTGTTGAGCAGCCCGGCATAGGTGTTGTTATTACATGTCAGTAATGCTCTTACAGTATCTGGACACACCTTCATTAATGTGCTTATTATATTTGGCCATACCTGTAATTTCATCAGAAATACGCTTCTTGTAATACTTTCCTTTCCGAATATGTTTAATCAGCAACCGCGTTAAAAACTTCGTTCCTGTATAGATGAAACGCTATTCATCGTGTCAGGAGCCTGTTCTTTGCAAATCCGTTATACCAACAACTTGAGAACAGTTGTGTATTTCACAAGTTACCACGAAAGATACTACAGAGGCTCATCGACCTCTCATCTATATGCTATAATTACTGATGAACCTGTGTGCTATCTTTCTGTAAGCTCTTATTGCAAATCAATGAGTGCACAATTACCCACACTACTTGGTTTCTGGAATTTGTTCTCCTCCTGCTTCATCGTAGTCACAGACAGTTTGCTCTCAGGTTGATGAAACTCCAGACGAGCTGTCAATTCTTGTTTCGTATTTGGGTTACAGAGAATATGTGTGCATAACTGAACACACGTGCCACACATGTCTGAAAGAGAATAGTGAAAAGAGAGGTTAGGCAAATGCTTCTTAAAAGTGTCATAATAAAACGCCATTGCACTTTCGAATCACCATCTACGTTTTTGAAGGCACTGAACATTCGATGCACATTCAGCTTGGGACTGAGATATTCCTACTGCGCCACGAATAAGTACAGGCGTGGATTTTGGGAACTCTTATAAATATAAAACTTTGAACATAGCTGCTAAGGTTAAGTGACCGTGTCAGAATTATATTAGAACAAATAAGCCCTCGGTCACAAATATTCAGTCAAAATTGACCGGGTTTCGACGCTACTATGCGCGTCGTCTTCAGAATTAGAGTAACTGTTCTAATACATATTAAGTATATAGTACATTAATAAAATTAATGTTTGTACTGAGTGGAAAAAGATGCAGTACTTATGAGTCACATATTAAAAAAGATCTAAGCCGGAAAGGCGGCGTCATGAATAGTTGTAAGTAAGATGGCGAGCCGCTAAGGGCTGCTCGTACTTTAGTGAAGAAGGGTTGCAACAAGACTGAGGTGCCCACGTTAGAAAGTGTGGGCAAGTAAACATGGTGTTGCTACGAGCGCCTGAATAAGCTGCATCACAATTTCATGTGTCTAATTTTGAATGTACACTAGCCTCGTTGTTTCTGCGGCTACTAGATGGCGCTCGTAGCAACACCATGTCTACTTGCCCACACTTTCTAACGTGGGCACCTCAGTCTTGTTGCAACCCTTGTTCACTAAAGTACGAGCAGCTCTTAGCGGCTCGCCATCTTAATTACAACTATTCATGACGCCGCCTTTCCGGCTTAGATCTTTTTTAATATGTGACTTGTAAGTACTGCATCTTTTTCCAGTCAGTACAGACTTTAATTTTATTAATGTATTATATACTTAATATGTATTAGAACAGTTAGTCTATTTCTGAAGACGACGCTCAACCTGGTCAATTTTGACTTCATATTTGTGACCGAGGACGCAGCTGTGGCTAGAAAGGAGTAGACAAGGGACATATCGTATGGCAGGCGTGGGCAATGTTGATATTTAGCAAAAGATTCTGCGAGGCAGGTTTACGATACCGCTCGCAGGTGTGAAGGCACAGCCAGGCGGGCACTGTATACAAATGCGAAGTAATCAGGTCAGTGCACTGCGCTGGCGTGCTGTGAGGAACCCATACTTTGCAGTTACTGCCGCGTCTAGTGACCTGTGGGTGGGGGCCTAAAGAGACTGAGGAAAGCTGACACTGTAGTCACTAAAGAACATCCGTCTCCAGAGGAGCTAAGTCCGAGGCGTAGGAAAAAGGCGTATAAATAAGCGAGTCGTGTCGCCATTCTGCCTACGACCAGAACCGGAAAGAATGACGATTGTTTAAGCTGCAGGACATTCACGACGACAGATGGTCGAGTCATAGCTGTGACGGGGCGGGCCACACCTTGGAGCTGCACCGGCGGGGCGGAATGGGGGCGGGGGGGGGGGGGCGAGACGGGCAAGGGGGGAAGCGACTGCTGGCCTCCACTCTCTGGGTGACATAGTCCGGCGGACTGGAAGCTGCCATCTACAGGGGCGGAGCCATGGCTTCCCAACTGCAGAGCTGTCTGCAGACACTGAAAGAGCTGCCTTGGGCAGATGTTCAGATCTGCTAAGGCTCACTGCAACGACGGCGGCCGTCTCTTCCCCCTCGGCGCTATACGTAGGATTCGCGAGTTGCACTTGATGAAGCAGTCAGTCGTGTTCCAGGCTATCGGGTGCAGCACACACGTGGCAGCCTCTTACCCGTAGCTTGAACAGGAGCGCTGCCGGACAGCTGGGCGATCGGGTGCTGACGTTCTGGATTCCAACATCGGCCTTGGCGCGGCGCCATCGCCGAGTTCAGCAGAAGGCTCGCTGTGCACCTTCGATGTAATAAAGTCAATGACACAGTTGCCTGAGTTTCTCTGCACGCTTCGACCTGAGTCATTCCTCTCTAGCACATCATACCAGCTTACACTACACTCGTTCGTCCTCTGTTAGAATATTGCTCTCTCTGAGTACTATAGGACTCAACCGCTGTGGTCATCAGTCCCCTAGAACTTAGAACTACTTAAACCTAACTAACCTAAGGACATCACATACACCCATGCCCCAAGCAGGATTCGAACCTGCGACCATAGCAGCAGCGCGGCTCCGGACTGGAGCGCCTAGAACCGCACGGCCACCGCGGCCGGCATAATATTGCTGCGCGATGTGGGATCCTCACCAGGTGGGATTGATGGAGGACATCGAAAGGGTGCAAAAAAGGGCAGCTCGTTTTGTATTATCACGTAATAGGGCAGAGAGTGTGGCAGATATGATACGCGAGTTGGGATGGAAGTCATTAAGGCAAAGACGTTTTTCGTCGCGGCGAGATCTATTTACGAAATTTCAGTCACCAACTTTCTCTTCCGAATGCGAAAATATTTTGTTGAGCCCAACCTACATAGGGAGGAATGATCATCAAAATAAAATAGGAGAAATCAGAGCTCGAACAGAAAGGTTTAGGTGTTCGTTTCTCCCGCGCGCTGTTCGGGAGTGGAATGGTAGGGAGATAGTATGAATGTGGTTCGATGAACCCTCTGCCAAGCAGTTAAATGTGAATTGCAGAGTAATCATGTAGATGTAGATGTAGATGGGTCGTTCTGACATATGACAATCCTTTGTAACAACAACGACTCTGTACTACTCTACATATAAGTAGTTCTTTTCATCTGATTTTACGACAAACTTGTGTAATTGATGTTCTGATTTCATTTCTTTTTGTTTCATGCAATTACGGTAAGAAAACTGTAAATAAGTATCGACGTGAATATTAATGTTTATGTCAAATGTCAAGTAATATTGTAATAGAATTGAGATGTAACAAATGTTGAAACTGTTGTAAGATATTTAAAATTGTAATTGTGCGTCTGGTCCATACGTAGGTAATGTGTTAGGATATGTAGAACCCCGGCCTGTCAGGGAGCGGTAAAAGGTGGACGGCAGGCGAGCGCGGGAAAATGTGCGCGGGCACTGCACGGCACAACGGGCACAGTAGTAATTGGAGTTTGGCAATGGTTTGAGCAACACCTTCTGGAGCGAGGAGGCTCTCCTGGTAGACGTAGCTTCACTGAGCCTCGTGTATGCCGTTCCAACGCCCACACAGCATGGCAAAATTCCATAGGCACTAAATGGAAAAGTATTGCGACGCTAAGAAGAATTAAAGTGCCGATACGTCAAGAGCCATAGCTGTGGTTGTATGTGTGCTCTGTGCCTCGTCATAGCGCCGCCCGCCAACCGCCGCATCGATACTAGCAGGTTGAAACTTTTAGTACTGTATTCGTATGGATCAGAGAGTGAACTGTGCAATAATTACCTAAATTTTACCAGAACTTTCCCATCATTTAATTATCCTCACAACTAACCTAGACAGGGTCCTTTCCAAATATTGTGCAATCCGAGTGTCCCGAAATGAAAATTTAAAATTTGTGTTAATAATAATTAATTACAGACCTAGCTATGTTAGAATGGTGTTTAAAGAAATGTTTCGTTAATGAACCAGTAAATGAATAACGAAAGTCTAACGAAGTTTAAAGATAACTTAAATATTGATATAGTAATGGAGCTTAATTATTTCGAGAGAGATATAAAGGTATTTAAATAAGCAGTAAATAAGATGAAAAGAGTAGTAACTTATAAACAGGAAATCGTGAACGCATAATAAATTCAGTAATCAATTTTTTTAATACGGTGATCATAACAGTTTCTGGGTCCCCCCCCCCCCCCTTTTATTCATTTGACCAGCAAAAGTTAAAGTCAATATAAAAGTCAAAATTTATCAGTATTTTATCTTTATCAAAATTGACATTTTGTGTGTGGCATGAAAGTACAATTTCTAGGGTAACTTATGCCCGATTTTAATCAGATTAATAGACAGTATAAAGTTTTCTAGTAAACGTGTAGTGTTATGTATTCATAATTTTCCATACCATTACAGAACGTGAAACTATCAGTTCAATAGATTTTCTGGTTCTAAAATTCTACTATATTATGCAGTGTTACAACTCTTTGTTTTGCATGAATATGTACCATATTGTACAGGGAAGAAACTCAGTTAATGCCTAATTAGGCTGGCGACCGTATTATTGTCACATTGGTAGCATCTTCTGGGTTGCTTTTGATCCATCCTGACGTGTGGTTACATTTCGAACTTGCTTGACGTATCATTGTTATTACAGAGTGGATGTAAGTCTGAATTGCCACCATTCAGGTACACGCGGTCGATATCTATGCGAAAATCCTTTCTCATAAAGTGAGTCCCGCTCACTTACCACAGCACAGGCTTTAACGAGTACTGTGTCAGGGATTACACCTTGAGCTCGGGGGTTGTAACATTCATTTTTATTTTTGAGCCTGCTACAGTGACTTTGCTCTCACGCAAAAGACTGTATATCCTGTACCACTTGATTTTCTATTTTGACGCTGAACTTTACGCATTGTTTTATTACCTTCTGTCTGACTCTACATGTTAAGGTCTCTCCTCTCCTTTTCAGTTAGTACCTGGATTTTCTCCAGAGTGAACTAAAACATTGCAGAGAATATTTCGCAGGAAACTTACACTAAGTCACTTTGCCCATTTGGAACATTCAGTAAATATTGAAATTTTGCAATACAGTACGTAAATTTGATAATTTTAACATCTTCGTAATTTACTACATCTACATTTATACTCCGCAAGCCACCCAACGGTGTGTGGCGGAGGCACTTTACGTGCCACTGTCATTACCTCCCTTTCCTGTTCCAGTCGCGTATGGTTCGCGGGAAGAACGACTGCCGGAAAGCCTCCGTGCGCGCTCGAATCTCTAATTTTACATTCGTGATCTCCTCGGGAGGTATAAGTAGGGGGAAGCAATATATTAGATACTTCATCCAGAAACGCACCCTCTCGAACCCTGGACAGCAAGCTACACCGCGATGCAGAGCGCCTCTCTTGCAGAGTCTGCCACTTGACTTTGCTAAACATCTCCGTAACGCTATCACGGTTACCAAATAACCCTGTGACGAAACGCGCCGCTCTTCTTGGGATCTTCTCTATCTCCTCTGTCAACCCGGCCTGGTACGGATCCCACACTGATGAGCAATACTCAAGTATAGACCGAACGAGTGTTTTCTAAGTCACTTCCTTTGTTGATGGACTACATTTTCTAAGGACTCTCCCAATGAAACTCAACCTGGCACCCGCCTTACCAACAATTAATTTTATATGATCATTCCACCTCAAATCGTTCCGTAAGCATACTCCCAGATATTTTACAGAAGTAACTGCTACCAGTGTTGGTTCCGCTATCATATAATCATACACTAAGGGATTCTTCGTCCCATGTATTCGCAATACATTACATTTGTCTATGTTAAGGGTCTGTTGCCACTCCCTGCACCAAGTGCCTATCCGCTGCAGATCTTCCTGCATTTCGCTGCAATTTTCTAATGCTGCAACTTCTCTGTATACTACAGCATCATCCGCGAAAAGCTGCATGGAACTTCCGACACTATCTACTAGGTCATTTATATATATTGTGAAAAGCAATGGTCCCATAACACTCCCCTGTGGCACGCCAGAGGTTACTTTAACGTCTGTAGACGTCTCTCCATTGAGAACAACATGCTGTGTTCTGTTTCCTAAAAATTCTTCAATCCAGCCACACAGCTGGTCTGACATTCCGTAGGCTCTTACTGCGTTTATCAGGCGACAGTGCGGAACTGTATCGAACGCCTTCCGGAAGTCAAGGAAAATGGCATCTACCTGGAAGCCTGTATCTAATATTTTCTGGGTCTCACGAACAAATAACGCGAGTTTGGTCTCACACGATCGCTGTTTCCGGAATCCATGTTGATTCCTACAGACTACTACTACTACTACTACTACTACTACTACTACTACTGTTGGTATCATTGTGTGTTCTGTTTATTATTACCAGCTGCCGTGCCATACATAGAGCGAAACAAGTAGCAACTTCATAAAGTTTTCGACAGCAGCTAATGGTGTACCAGTATAAATATATCTTTTATGGAACGTATTGGAGCTGTCGAGTACCACATCACAAGACATATTATCTAGTGATTCTTTCTTGATCACTGCCACTTTCGTTATTCAACTGAGGCACTTGCAATATCTTCTGAGTTCAACATGTGAGACCCGGCAACGGCCTTGCCGCAGAGGATACACCGGTTCCCGTCAGATCACCGAAATTAAGCGCTGTTGGGTGTGGCCGGCACTTGTATGGGTGAGCGTCCGGGCCGCCATGCGCTGTTGCCATTTTTAGGGGTTCACTCAGCCTCGTGGTGCCAATTGAGGAACTACTCGACCGAACAGCAGCGTCTCGGGTCACAGACAACCATCATAACGACCGGGAGAGCGGTGTGCTGACCACACGCCCCTCCTATCCGCATCCTCAACAGAGAATGAGACGGCATTCGGATGGTCCCGATGGGCCACTTGTGGCCTGACGAGAACATGTGAGAACTACACTGCATCCGTCCTCCATCATCATTTCTTTTATTAGTGATTAATTTACATTTGTAATCGTAGCCTTGAACTCAAGGCGAGGCCATAGAGACCAATAACATTTCTCGTGTTTCATCATGGTTTACCTCGCCCCGGAGTTACGAAACTCATCCACGCTACGGTACCGCAGCGAGGGTGAGTTTCATAACTCCAGAGCAAGGTCACCCATGTTGAAACACAAGAAATCCTGTTGATCTCTATGGCCTGTCCTTGAATTAGAGGCTATGATCACAAATGTGAATTAATAACTAATAAGTAGAAATGACGATAGGGCAAGGATGCAGTGCAGTCCATTATTCTCCGTCCACCTCCTGCCACACACGTCCGTTGCTTGGACTGTATGCACTCTCCTCACACCATCTGGTGGTAATTGGCATGGGATGTGTCCACCTCTTTCATAACAGCTTCCACACTGTTGGGGACACTTTCATTGGGTTCTCCGAATATTTGCGATGGAGGGGCAGCCCACTTCTCTTCAAGTTCCGAAATCTGAGAACGTAATGTAATTCGATTTTTGGGTGTGGAGAAAAGTCGAGGTTGTAACTCATCCCAGAGGCGTACCGTTGGGTTCGAGACAGGAATCGCCGGAAGCCAGTCCATTTCAGCAATGTTATAGTGCACAAACCACTGTTTCACAGACGCTAGTTTATGACAGGGTGCGTTGAGTACTGATACAATCACCGTCTTCAGACGTTCCTCCTGTACGCAGTACACATTGCTGTAAAACTTGCTCCTTTTCCTGCATTTAGTATATTCTTAGGCGCAGTAATGGGACCACACCATAAACAATCTTTTGCGGTATGTGTTTTCCGCAGCTTAAAGTTTGTGATTGATTGATGAATATGGAAAACTACTCTTAGTTATAAGATTGAAATGTGCGACGAAAATTGTTCTGGGTGTTGTACCCCATAATAATACATGTACTAGCTGTGGAAACCTGCATAGCTGCGTCTGAGATAGGTATCTGAACAGTAAACTGGAATGTTAAACGGATATAAAGAAACCGGCATCATTCAAATGGGAAACGCAAGTCAATCATCGTAAATAGAATAGCTGTGTCATTGAAGCTACAGAGAACTACCGTCCAAGATTACAGACAAATAATAGATCATGACGCACAAGGTGAGCAGATTATTTGGAGTTTTTTGGAAACAGATTCATTAATAAGCACCTTTGTCACGAATAACATGTATAAAAAATAGCGTCAAATCATTTTGAAGGTATAGTTTATTTCCTTTGATCTTAAATTGTTTGTTGGTCGCATCAACAAAACCTGATAATAATTTCTGACCATAAATGCCTTATTGAGGAACTATACAAATTAGGTTCGGAACATCCTGTAAATGAAATGATAATTCAGTCAAGACCCTAAGCTGTCGACAGGCGTTGATATACATCAACGGGGACCGTTGAAAATGTGTGCCCCGACCGGGACTCGAACCAGGTATCTGCTGCTTACATGGCAGACGCTCTGTCCATCTGAGCCAGCGAGGGCACAGAGGATACTGCGACTACAGGGATTTATCCCTTGCACGCTCCCCGTGAGACCCACATTCCGAACTTAATGTCCACACATTACATTCGTAGTGGCCTTAACCACTACACTCATTACTCGTGGCAGACAATTTTACCGAGTCCTGTAAGAGTTCGGGTAATGCATGTGCATCCTGTGGTGTCACCGCCAGACACCACACTTGCTAGGTGGTAGCTTAAATCGGCCGCGGTCCATTTAGTACATGTCGGACCCGCGTGTCGCCACTGTGTGATCGCAGACCTAGCGCCATCACAAGGCAGGTCTCGATATACGGTAGAGCACTCACCCCAGTTGTACGGACGACATTGCTAGCGACAATACGGACAAAGCCTTCCTCTCATTTGCCGAGAGTCAGTTAGAATAGCCTTCTGCTAAGTCCATGGCTACGACCTAGCAAGGCGCCAATTGTAACAGTGCATGTATCTTACGAGTCTCATTTGTATAGTCCAGAGATATGTATCACAAGGAGTAAATAAAGTTAAGTATATTCCAAAGCTACGTATTCTCTTGATAGCAGTCATAACGTATCTTGTTCCAGAATTGACGCCCGTCGGCGTGTGTGTACGCGTGCCTTTCTTTCGGCTACTTCAGTGTGGCGTAACAGTCTTGTTACGTCACAACAGATTGGCGACGTGTAAAGAGTTCTTTCTAATTGCTTACATTTACTTGTGTCATGGCTTCGCCAGATGTACTGTCCGAATTTTATCGCTTGCAGAATCAGCAGACACAGGCGTTATTGGATGCCCTTGGACAGCTCGTCCAGGGTCAACGTGCCATTCAAACCGATGCAGCAGCCGCCGCTTCACCGCTCCCGCAGCCACACCATGCCGTTGCACCGCCGTTTCGCAGTTTTAACGCGGCGCACGAATCGTGGCCACAATGGTCCCGCCAGTTCGCCTTTCATCTAGCCGCCTACAGAATTCAAGGTAATGAGCGGCAGCCGTTTTTGCTTTCTTGTGTCGGTGTGTCCACCTACCGTGTGATAGTGAAATTGTTTCCCCGACGCGACGTAGCAACTCTGTCCTACGAAGAAATTTTGTCTGCTTTAGATGCCTATTTCAAAGAAACAGTTAATGTGGTTGCAAAACGGTATACGTTTTTACGTACGAAACGTACGGCCGGTGAAACTAATAGGGAGTGGGTAGCAACGTTGCAAGGACTTACTAGGGACTGTGCCTTTGAATGTGACTGTGTCCTTTCTTATTCAGATACAATGGTGCGTGATGCAATTGCACAGAACGTTTCTGATGTTCGCATACGGGAGCAAATTTTGAAACTAGTTAATCCCTCCCTTCAACAAGTGATAGACATATTAGATAGACAAGACACACCTGACTGTGCTCAGGAATCTTTTGAATCTTCGCCAGCCGTGTGTAACATTAGCTGGCCCGCTGGACGCGCTGCGCGGCCCGGTAACCGGGCCTCGCGCACTTCGACGCAGCTGCCGCCGCGCACTAAACCAGGTGTGCCGCGCCAGCACACAAATGCAGTGAAATCATGCCCGCGGTGTGCTACTAGACATTCGCGTGAACATTGCCCGTCACGCCAAGCTATTTGCTTTTTCTGCAATAGGAAAGGACATGTTCAAAGTGTTTGCCAGAAAAAGCTCAGTTCAGACAATCACAATCATTCCAGGCCCTTTGCTTCGTGCCGGAATCGAACCAAGGACACTCAGGCTCGTGGACCTTCGCCCATGGACATTCATGTCGTTACTTCCACCCCGTCCAGTGCCACTTTCTCTAACAGTGACTGTGTTCGTCCCACACAAACTGTGCGTCGACGTCGCCGGAAATCACGTCAATTAGCAAGTGATTCTGTACCAGTGTCTGTTCAAATTGCACAAACCAGTCGCTCTTGTCGTCAGCAGGACAATAAACTTTTTGTAGATTTGGACTTTCATGGCAAGGTCATACCATTCCAGCTCAATACCGGAGCTGCTGTTTCATTGCTCAATCACGACACGTACAAACAACTGGGCAAACCTCCGTTGCGTGCCGCAAATGTTAAGCTAACCACATATTCAGGACAGAAAATTCCTGTGTTAGGACAGTGCAGCCTTCTTGCAACATACAAGGGACAAACAAAACTTGTGTCATTTTACGTTCTTCGTTCTTCTACTGCAGTGAACTTGTTTGGTTTAGATTTATTTCAGTTGTTTAACATGTCTATTGTAAAACAAGGCCACAGTGAATCCACAACTAGTGACTGCTACTTTTCCTTTGCCCTGCCCAGAAGACCTTTTTGCTAAACTGTGCCCGGGAAATCATTTTTCAAAATTGGACCTAGCCGATGCGTACTTGCAAATACCGGTGGACGACGAATCCCAGCGCGTATTGGTGGTTAACACGCATCTTGGATTGTACAGGTTCAAAAGACTGCCATTCGGGTGTGCATCCGCCCCTGCATTGTTTCAGCAATATTTACAAACTATTTGTGCGTCGGTCCCTACTGCAGCAAACTATCTGGACGATATAGTGATCTCCGGACAGACAGAAGAAGATCATCTTGCGAACCTACGAACATTATTTCAGGTCTTGCGACAAAATGGTCTTCGCTTGCGGAAGGACAAATGTGTGTTTTTTGCTCGTGACTTACCATACCTGGGCCATGTCATCAATGCCCAAGGCATACATCCGAGTCCAGAGCACCTCCGTGCCATACAAGACTTGCCTTCCCCTCAAAATGTGAAGCAGCTACAGAGTGTGTTGGGTAAAATTAACTATTATCATAAATATGTGCGCAATGCCTCTTCCATTTCCGCTCCGCTTCATCGCTTACGCCGTAAAGGTGTTCCGTTCGTCTGGACGACGGAATGCGAACGCGCCTTTCGCCAGTTGAAATCGGCGTTGCTTTCTAATACTTGCCTCACGCCTTTCGATCCCCAGAAACCCCTTTTGTTGATGGTAGATGCATCGGATTTCGGGATCGGTGCTGTGCTTGCGCACAAAGTTGGCTCGCATGATCGCCCTATTGCCTTTGCGTCAAAATTGCTCTCGTCTGCGCAAAGAAATTACTCACAGATAGAGAAAGAAGCTTTGGCTCTCGTATTTGGTGTTACTAAGTTCCATGATTTCTTGTATGGTCGTCACTTTACCATCATCACAGACCACAAGCCTTTGACATCGCTTTTTCATCCGACCAAGCCTGTACCTCCACGTACAGCACAGAAATTCATTCGCTGGTCTATTTTCCTCTCGCAGTACCGCTACGATATCTTGTATCGGTCCACTGCTAAGCACGGAAACGCCGATGCGTTGTTCCGTTTGCCTGTTGCTGAGGATAAAGCATTCGATTCTTCCGAACTTGCTTGCATGTTCATTGATTCGGAAACCGATGAGGTGGTCGAATCGTTTCCGATTGATTTTCGTCGTGTAGCTACAGCCACAGCTGCTGACCCTGTCCTTGCTACCGTTTTGCGTTTTGTTGCTACGCAATGGCCTTTGTCAAAGTCTCGCATCGAGGATCCGTTGGTTCGCCGATTTTTTGCTCACAGGGAGAGACTTTTTGTTCGACGTGGTGTTTTGTTGTTGCGTTCTGATAATGATCAGTCCCGAGTCGTGGTCCCACGTTCGTTACAGTCCTCTGTCTTTCGGCTTCTTCACCGAGGACATTGGGGTATAGTGCGAACGAAACAACTTGCTCGTCAGCACTGTACTTGGTTCGGAATCGATGCTGCGATTACGAATATGTGTTCTTCTCGCATGGCGTGTGCCGAACAACAATCCGCACCGCCGCGGAAAGTCTTTGCATGGCCAAAAGCCACTTCCCTTTGGCAACGCTTGCACATTGATTTTGCTGGTCCATTCTGGAATGCTCGATGGTTGGTTCTGGTCGACGCCTTCAGTAATTTTCCTTTTGTTGTCCGGATGTCTTCCACGACGTCCTCCGCCACCATCCAAGCGTTGTCTGCTATCTTTTGCATTGAAGGTCTTCCGCAGACTATTGTTTCCGACAATGGCCCACAATTCATGTCCGCAGAATTTCAGTCATTCTGCCAGGCCAATGGTATTCAACATCTGACATCCGCGCCGTTTTCGCCTCAGTCAAACGGTGCCGCTGAACGATTGGTCCGGACTTTCAAGTCACAGATGTTGAAGTTGAAAGAGTTGCATTCTCGGGAGGACGCGTTGTTGCTCTTTTTGTCTTCGTATCGCTCTCAGCCCCGAGATGGTCGCTCGCCGGCTGAGTTGCTCCACGGTCGTCCTCATCGCACCTTGATGTCTTTGCTGCATCCGCCGCATCAGGTTCCTGTGCAGCGGCAGACTCCTGCTTTTGCTCCAGGCGACGTTGTATTCTATCGCAACTATCGCGGTTCACGGCGTTGGCTCGCAGGGCGCATTCTTCGCTGCCTCGGCCGCGCGATGTATTTGGTTTTGGGGGCCTCTGGTGAGGTGCGTCGGCATCTCAATCAGCTGCGCCTCTGTCGTCGCACGGGTTCTGCCGCTCCCCGTCTGCTTTCAGCGACGGTGCCGTCCGGTCAGCGCCCTGGGGACCCATCTACTGGCTCGCCTTATCCCCAGGTGTTACCGACGATGCCTTCCATTTTGCCCCATGGCGACGCGCCTCCGCAGCCGCCGCCGCCGCCGCCTGTTCTCCCGCCGGCGCCGCCCGCATTGGACGCTTCGCTGCAGCCGCCAAGCGCCTCCCTGGGTCACGCGCCGCCGATCGCTTCCCGTGACCAGCCGTCCTCCGCCATGGACCTCTTGCCCGCTCCGGACCACATGACGTCATCGCGCGTCGGGTACCCCGACGCAATGGAGGTCGACCCTTCGGCCCCTCCTGTCTCATTACGGGCGTATACACCGCATGTTGACGTGCACCCTGGACTAGGTTTTCAGGCGTTTCCTAGATCCCCTCGGACCGAATGGCCGGGTGCGGGTGGCACAGCCTCGCCTGTTGTTAGGCTCCCCACCTCATCGCATACGTCAACATGGGTCCTCCCCACGGCGGGCGGAAGCCTTATCACACGACCGTTCGCCGATTTGCGGGGGAGGAATGTGGTATCACCGCCAGACACCACACTTGCTAGGTGGTAGCTTAAATCGGCCGCGGTCCATTTAGTACATGTCGGACCCGCGTGTCGCCACTGTGTGATCGCAGACCTAGCGCCACCACAAGGCAGGTCTCGATATACGATAGAGCACTCGCCCCAGTTGTACGGACGACATTGCTAGCGACAATACGGACAAAGCCTTCCTCTCATTTGCCGAGAGTCAGTTAGAATAGCCTTCTGCTAAGTCCATGGCTACGACCTAGCAAGGCGCCAATTGTAACAGTGCATGTATCTTACGAGTCTCATTTGTATAGTCCAGAGAGATGTATCACAAGGAGTAAATAAAGTTAAGTATATTCCAAAGCTACGTATTTTCTTGATAGCAGTCATAACGTATCTTGTTCCAGAATTGACGCCCGTCGGCGTGTGTGTACGCGTGCCTTTCTTTCGGCTACTTCAGTGTGGCGTAACAGTCTTGTTACGTCACAACACATCCAGCACAGAAGAAGGAGGTCAATGGCCGGTTAGCCTTAACTACATGAAGATGGTATCTGTTCCTCCAGACATCGCCATAGATACAGCAGTAAGGAATAGCTCAGTAGGCAGTACAGTTGAAGAGAAATAAACATCAGTAAAAATGGCGATAACAGAGGTTGGGAGGGGAAACACGGGTACAAAGAAGATAACTGCGAAAAAACCATGGGTAACAAAAGAAATACTTCAATTGATCGATGAAAGGAGGAAGTACGAAAATGTTCCGGGAGACTCAGGAACACAGAAATACAAGTTGGTGGGGAATGGAATAAATAGGAAGTGCATTGAAGCTAAGACGAAATGGCTGCATGAAAAAATGCAGACGAGAGAGCGGATTGGTGGAAAGAATACATTTAAAGTCTCTGTGAGGGGGAAGATTTGTTTGATGTGATAAAAGAAGAAACATTCCATCAGAATTTCTAAAATCATTAGGGAAAGTGGCAACAAAACGGGTATTCACTTTGGTGTGTAGAATCTACAAAAAGTCTGACTTCCGGAAAAATATCATCCACACAATTCCGAAGAGCTGACAAGTGCGAGAATTATCGCACGATCAGCTTAACCGCCATGCGTTCAAGTTGCTGACAAGAATAATACACAGAAGAATGGGAAAGAAAATTGATAATATATTAGCTGACGATCAGTTTGGCTTTAGGAAAGGCAAAGGCATCAGAGAGGCAATTCTGACGTTGCGGTTGATAATGGAAGTAAAACTAAAGAAAAATCAAGACACGTTCATAGGATTTGTCGACCTAGAAAAAGCGTTTGACAATGTAAAATGATGCAAGATGTCCGAAATTCTGAGAAAAATAGGGGTAAGCTATAGGGGGACACGGGTAATATACAATATGTACAAGAACCAAGAGGGAGTAATGAGAGTGGACGACCAACAACGAAATTGTCGGCTTAAAAAGGGTGTAAGACGGGGATGTAGTCATTCGCCCCCACTTTTCAATCTCTACATCGAAGAAGCTATGATGGAGGTGAAAGAGGTTCAGGAGTGGAATTAAAATTCAAGGTGAAAGGAAATGAATGTTACAATTCACTGATGACATTGCTATCCTGTGTGAAAGTGAAGAGGAATAAGATGATCTGATGAATGGACTGAACCGTGTAATGAGTACAGAATATGGAATGAGAGTAAGTCGAAGAAAGATGAAAGTAATGAGAGGGAGCAGAAATGAGTACAGCGAGGAACTTAGCATCAGGATTGATGGTCACGAAGTAGATGTGGGTAAGGAATTCTGCTACCTAGGTTCAAATGGTTCAGAGCACTATGGGACTTAACATCTGTGGTCATCTGTCCCCTAGAACTTAGAACTACTTAAACCTAACTAACCTAAGGACATCACACACTTCCATGCCCGAGGCAGGATTCGAACCTGCGACCGTAGCAGTCACGCGATTCCGGACTGAAGCGCCTAGAACCCCTACACCACCGCGGCCGGCTCTGCTACCTAGGCACCAAAGTAACACATGACGGGCGGAGCAATGAGGACATAAAAAAGTAGACTATCACCGGCGAACGGGACATTACTGGGGAAGAGAAGTCTACTAGTATACAACAGGCGTTAATTTGAGGAGGCAATTTCTGAGAATATACGTTTGGAGCCCAGCATTGTATGGTAGTGAAACATGGACTGTGGGAAAGCCAGAACAGAAGAAATTCGAAGCATTTTAGATATGATGCTACAGGCGAATGTTCAAAATTAGGTGGTCTGATAAGGTAAGAAATGAGGAGGTTGTGAGCAGAATCGGAGAGGAAAGAAACTTGTGGAAAACACTGATAAGGAGAAGAGACGATATGATGGGACATCTGTTAAGGGAATGACTTCCATGGTAATAGACGGAATTGTAGAGGGCAAAAACTGCAGCGGAAGACAGAGACTGATATACATCCAGCACATAATTGAGGACGTAGGTTGCAAGTGCTACTCTGAGATGAAGAGGGTGGCACAGGAGAGAAATTCGTGTCGGGCCGCCTCAAACCACTCGCAAGGCTGATGACTCAAAGGAGAAAAGAAAATGGTCCAAGTTTCACTGAGCAGTTGCATGGCAGTGACACTATATGCGAAAGTTTTCTTCGGCCTTAAGTATTCCATAGCACTGCACAAAGTCCAAACTTTACTAGTATAAGATCTTTTACGAAACTGTGTTCTGCCTATGGTAGTAACACTACAGAAACGAATGCACACACTTTCAGTTTCACACATTTCGCAATAATTCCAGGTCAAATAACTCGACACTTCGCGCATGGGACGCAGTTTTCAGTATTAATTTCGGATACACACATTTCACGAAACAGCAGTATAGCCGAATCTTTTCTGTATGAAATCCGCGGAGGCCGAAATTAAAAATTAATTACGCGGCATCAGCTACCGTTGAGGTTTTAAATGGAATCTGCGTTATATTGCGCTTATTCTGCAGGGAGTGAAGCAATTATATAATTACAATTACTCAAATTACTGCCTAACTCGAAAAAATCACAGATATCACGCGGAACACATTTTAATTTCAGTCCTATTAAAGTGTCAGAGAATTAAACTTCCACAATTTTTTTCCAGATTCTGTGGTTGGAGTGCGGTCGTTAGTGCTGATTTGGCTTTTTAAATATGACGATACGGAATTTAATGTCACGATTCATTCTATAAGGAATGCGAAATGGTAACTACATAAAGCTAAACAATATATTTATTTAATTACAAGTATGACTCAGTGGATTAATACATAATCGTCTGTTGATCTGAAGAACGTACGACCTTTTAACAGGTGGCTTTTCCTTAAATTTCTTGACAGTCAGAGACAATTCTAGATTAGCAGTCAATTGACGTATCACTCACTAAATGATTTTGTTGCCGTCGTATTTCCCGGAATGTGTTCTCCATACCAATAGTGATTCCTTTATGTTAATATATTTCTGATTTAACGGGTTCAATGTTAATATTGAAACTGTAATGTAATGCGAGCGTTTAATGCTGCTAATTGATCCCAATATTGAACTAATAACTTTTCAATTCGCGCTGTTTCTCTGTACTACCACAAAAAAATGTGTATATTGGCTCGTAAGTAAGCCGAAAACCGTCATGAATTTAGAATTCGAACAAAACCAGGCGAACCATTCGCAATAGCCAGATTACGTTTCTTAAATAACGCAGAATAGTTCACAGCTGCGTTCATATGTCCGCCAGCTTTTAAAAATATTGCTTAATGAAATTTTTATGGCCGTTCATAAATAATTCCGAAAAAGTTCTGTCACTAAACCGTGGAAGAACACACTACATGCAGTTCAGAACTTGTAAGAGGTCTCCTTACAAGACTCAAATAAGGCAACGTGCAGTCAGATGTGGTAGAAAGTTTTAAACTCTTAGGGTTATAACCTGATGATAATTTTGCATAAAGAATCACAGCGTATACTGCTGAAGACATTAATCAAACATTTATTTGCAACATGAATTTTGCTAGCCAAAGATAGTATACAAATAAAAAAAGCTAGTACACTTCCTTTAATTATTTACTGATAGGTTATACAGGGAACTCATCTAGTCAATGTAAAGTTTTTCAAGTGCAAAAGAGTGCAATATTAATAATTTGTGGAATGGACTCGAGAACGGCCTGCAAAGTACTGTTCAAGATGATGGGCATACTAGCTACTGTTCCGTAACTTTCAATCGAAGTACAGAAAATCCGATAAAACAATACACTACCACAGGTGCTAATTTGAAAGAAAATTACACCGTAGGCTTGCGCTCTGCATTAGGGAAAAAATTTTAAAAAATCAAAATACTGCTAAAATATAATACAGACTGGCTTATTAGAACAAAAGAAAAAATTCAGATACATGACAATGAAATTAAAGTGTCTAAACATAACAGCTATCAACAGGCAAGAATTAATTAAAGCAATAAAAAATACTCCATAGAAAATATTTGGATCAGTCAAGAATAAAAACATCTCACAATGGAATGAAGTATGTGAAGGATCTGTAAGAGAGAGGGCCAAAAAATGAGGAAAGTGGAAATCCTCACAAAAATTGAAGATTACCATCAGTTGAAACAGCAAAGGAAACAAACACCAAGGATGATCAGAAGAATTCAAAGGGATTTTGAAACTTACAGAAGTTGAGGGATACTGTTCAAATAATAATACCGGTCATTTTCATCAGACGTTTAAGGGCAGACTGAAAGGATACCGTAGGCCAAGTATCTTTTTCGTAAACGAAACTGACAGCCTTGACTTCAGCAGTACTGAAAAATGCTTGCAGATTGTTTAAACACGTTATTAATTGTCCCGAACTAAACTATAACCTAGAATTCTCAAACACTCGTGAAAATACGGAAGATTTACCTCTATCAAAGAAATAGAAGAAATAATTAAAATCTTAAGAAACCTTAAAGCTAGTGGAGAAGGCTCTACAACAGCGAAGGTTTCGAAATGGTCTCTATCAAAACCACAAATTGCAGAATTCTGTGTGTCTTCTCTCATTCCTAGTACCAAGCATGTTTTCTCCCGCATTCCGTTCTTCTGCTCTTCTGCTCCCTCCCCTACAACAGCATTACAATACCCCCTGCCTATTGAATTTCCATCTCCGTCTCCTTTTTTTTTTTTTTTTTTTTTTTTTTTTTTTTTTTTTTTTTTTTTTTGAGTCATCAGTCTTCAGACTGGTTTGTTGCGGCCCGCTACGAGTTCCTCTCCTGTGCCATCCTCTTCATCTCAGAATAACACTTGCAACCTACGTGCTCAATTATTTACCGAATGGATTCCAATCCTTGTCTTCCTCTACAGTTTTTACCTCTACATCTCCTTCTTGTACCATGGAAGGCATTCTTTCATGTCTTAACAGATGTCCTATCATTTCGTCCGTTCTCCTTGTTGTTTTCCGCATATTACTTTCCTCTCCGATTTTGCACACCCTCCCCATTCCTTAGCATATCAGTCCACCTAATTTTCAACGTTCGTCTGTAGCAACCCGTCTCGAATGGTCCGATTCTCTTCTGTTCCGGTTTTCCAACAGTCCATGTGTCACTACCATACAATTCTGTGCTCCAAACCTCCATTTTCTGAAATATCTTTATGAAAATCTATGATATTTGTGGATTTCTCTTGGCCAGGAATGCCATTTTTCCCAGTGCTAGTCTGCTTTTGAAGTCCTCCTTTCTTCGTCCATCGTTGGTTATTTTACTGTCCAAATAGCAGAATTCCTTAACTTCATCTACTTCGTGCCCAGCGATCCTGACGTTAAGATTTCGCTGCTCCCATTTCTGCTACTTACCATTACTTTCGTCATTCTACGATTTACTCTCAGTCCATATTGTGTATTCATTAGACTGTTCATTCCATTCAGCACATCACGTAATCCTTCTTCGGTTTCACTCGGGATAGCAATGTCATCAGCGAATCGTACCATTGATTTCCTTTCACCTTGAACTTTCATTCCACTACTAATCTATTCTTTCATTTCCTTCATTGCTTCATCGATATAGAGATTCAACAGTAGGGGCAAATGACTACATGCCAGTCTTACACACTTTTTAATCCGAGTACTTCGTTGTTGGTTGTCAACCCATATTACATTCTATTGGCTCTTGTACATATTGTATATTACTCATCTCTCTCCATAGCTTAAAACTATTTTTCTTAGCATCTTAACACTCCGAACGCTTTTTCCAGGTCGGCATATTCTATGAACGGATCTTGATTATTTTTTTAGTCTTGTTTCCATTATCACCCGCAACGTCAGAATTGCCTCTCTGGTGCCTTTGCCGTTCCTAGAGCCAAATGAGCGTCATCTAACACCTCTTCAATTTTCTTTTCCATTCTTCTGTATTTTATACTTGTCAGCAACTAGGATGCATGAGCTGTTCAGCTGATTATGCGGTAATTCTCGCACTTGTTAACTCTTGCCGTCTTCAGAATAGTGTGAATGGTATTTTTCCGAAAGTCTGATGGTATGTCACTTGTCTCATACATTCTTCACAATAACGTAAATAGTCGTTTTGTTGCCAATAGACCCCAATGATTTTATAAATTCTGTTGGAATCTTATCTATCACTTCTGTCTTGTTGGATCTTAAGTCTTCCAAAGCCCCCTTACATGCTGATTCTAATATTAGATTCCCTGTCTCCTCTAAATCGACTGTTGTTTCTTTTTCCATCACATCCGACAAATGCTCTCCCTCACAGAGGCTTTCAATGTACTCTTTCCACTTGTCCACTCTGTCCTCTGCATTTGACAGTGAAATTTCCATTGTACTTTTAATGTTACCACTATTGTTTTTAATGTCACCGAAGGTTGTTTCGACTTTCCTGTGTGCTGTGTCTGTCCTTCCTAAAATCATTTTACTTTCGATTTCTTCACGTTGTACATGCTGCCATTTCGTCTTACGTTCCTGCTCCTCCTATTTATTTCATTCCTCAGCGACTTGCATTTCTGTATACTTGAATTACCCTGAACATTTTTATACTTTCACTTTCATCGATCAACTGAAATATTATTAGTGTTACCCACAGCTACTTTGCAATTATCTTCCTATGTATCTATGCTTTTCTTTCCAACTTCAGTGATTGCCCTTTTAGAGATGTCAATTTCTTTTAGAATGTACTGCTTCTGAGTTATCCATTATTTCTGTATCTATAGTCTCAGTGTCTATAGTCTTTAAATGTATGTCGTCATTTCTTAGTATTTCCGCATCCCAATTCATTGCATATTGATTCTTCCAGACGAATCTCGTATACGAGGCGTGTTTTTTTAGTAAGTACCGTTTTGAAATTTAAAAAAAAGACGTGCTAAAATATGTCAATAATTTTATTTTTACATGAAAGCCCTTCCTTGTTTACGTTGTGCAATGAGTGTTTAAGATGCCTCCGATAATCGTGAATCCCGCCGACTGTGAAGTACGGGCTGTTATAAGATTTCTTAGTGCTAAAGGCCTAAAAACGATCGATATTCATCGTGAGATCTGTGCAGTTTACGGTGAAAACATTATGAGTGATGGAATGGTAAGAAAGTCGGTAAGAGCATTTAAAAGATGGTCACACAAATGTGCATGGTGAACAAAGGAGTGGGCGTCCTTCGTTAAAGACAGTTTGGTGCAGGAAGTGGACAATAAGTTGAGAGAAAACAGACGCTTTACGATTTCCTCCTTGCGGGATGACTTTCCTGATGTTTCTTGTATTGAAGAAACACCTGGGCGGTCAGCGTCAGCAAGATAATGACGAAGTCTAAACAGTGGTGATGAAGCGGTTAATGAGTCATGCGGCAGACTTCTATGAGGAGGGTATTCAAAAACTGGTACAACGTTACGACAAGTGTCTCAATATTGACGGAAATTATGTAAAGTAGATTAACGTATAGGCTTTCATGTAAAAATAAAATTATTGAGATATCTGAGCAAGTCTTTTTTTAATTTCAAAACGGTAGTTACTTAAAAAACACGCCTCGTACTTCAGCCTACTCTTCATCACTACTACATTGTGATCTGAGTCTATGTCCTCTTCTGGGTACACCTTACAATCCAGTATCTGCTCTCAGAGTCTCTGTCTGACCATAATGTAATGTAATTAAAATCTTCCCGTATCACCCGTACTATTCCATTCATAAATGTCGGAAAGAAAAACATAGAAACAAAGAAGGTAGCTTCAGTCGATCGATGAAAGGGGGAAGTACAAAAATGTTTCAGGAAACGCAGGAATACAGAAATACAAGTTGCTGAGGAATGAAATAAGTAGTTCAGGGAAGCTAAGTCGAAATGGCAGCATGAAAAATCTGAAGAAATCGAAAAGTGAATGACCGTTGGGAGGACAGACTCAGCATACAGGAAAATCAAAACAACCTTCTGTGACATTAAAAGCAAGGGTGGTAACGTTAAGAGTGCAACGAGAATTCCACTGTTAAATGCAGAGGAGAGAGCAGATAAGTGCAAAGAGTACGTTGAGTACATTAAAGCCTCTAGTGGGGGGGAGCGGGCGGGCGAGGGAGACTTTTCTGACGTGACAGAAGAAGAAACAGGAGTCGATTTAGAAGACATAGGGGATCCAGAATTAGAATTTAAAAGAGCTTAGGAGAACTTAAGATCTAATAACTTAGAAGAGATAGATAACATTCCAACACTATTTCTAAAATCACTGGGGCAAGTAGCAACAAAAAGGGCGATGGTGTGTAGAATGTAAGAGTGTGGCGACATACCACCTGACATTCGGAAAAATATCATCGTACGATCAGCTTAACAGCTCATTAATCCAGGTTGCTGACAAGAACAATGTACAATATGGGAAACAACATTGAAGAGCTGTTATATAACGACCATTTGGCTTTAGGAAAGGTAAAGGCACCAGAGAGTAAATTCTGACGTTCCAGGTGATGATGGAAGCATGACTAAAGAAAAATCAAGACACGTTAGTAGGATTTGTCGACCTGGAACAAGCGTTCGACAATGTAAAATGGAGGAAAATGTTCGAAACTCAGAAAAATTGGAGCAGCAATAGGGGGAGACGGATAATAATGCTAAGCAATGGGGACAGACAGGTAATATACAATATATAAAAGAGGTAAGAGGGAATAACAAGACTGGACGACCAAGAGCGATGTGCTCAGATTAAAAAGAGTGTAAGACAGGGATGTAGCCTTTCGCCCCTACTGTTCAATCTTTACAAGGAAGAAGCATTGGTGGAAATAGATGAAGGTTCAGCAGTGGAATTAATATTCAAGTTGAAAGGATATCAATGATGTAATCCACTGATGACATTGCTATCCTGAGTGAAAGTGAAGAAGAATTAAATGATCTGCTGAATGGAATGGATAATCTAATGAGTACAGAATATGGATTGAGAATAAATCGAAGTAATATGAAGCAAATTAAAAGTAGCAGAAATAGAATAGTGAGAAACCTAACATCAGGACTGATGGCTAGGAAGTAGGTGAAATAAGGAATTCTACCACCTAGGCAGTAAAATAACCAAAGACTGACGGAGGAAGAAGGACATCAAAAGCAGACTATCAATGGAAAAAAGGGTGTTCCTGGCCAGGGAAAGTCTACTAGTATCAAACATAGGCTTCACTTTGAAAAAGAATTTCTGAGAATGTATGTCTGGGGTATAGCATTCTATGGTTGTGAAACATGGACTGTGGGAAAATCGGAACAGAATAAAGAGGAAGTATTTGAGATGTGGTGCTGTAGATGAATGATGAAAATTAGGTGGACTATTAAGTTAAGGAATGAGGAGGTTCTGCGTAGAATAGGAGCGGAAAATACGTGGGGAACGCTTGTAAGGAAATGGGACAGGATGATAGGACATCTGTTAAGACATGAGGGAATGACTTCCATGGTACTAGAGGGAGCTGTAGAGGGCAAAAACTGTAGAGGCAGAAAGAGATTGGAATACATCCAGCAAATAAATGAGGACGTAGGTCGCAGGTGCTCCTCTTGAGACGGAGAGGTTAGCGCAAGAGAGGAATTCGTGGCGAGCCGCATAGAACAAGCTAAAAGACTGATGACTCAAAAAAACGAAAAATCCCCTGGAGTATGAGCGTTGTTACCGACAATACTGCCTTGCAGATTGGTGCTGTCGTTCTCTACAATGGGTTCCTCGCATATCATTTGCGATTGCGGTTCAATATATACAAATATTAACTTTCTCCATCTCTGTCGTGTCACTGTGGCCTTTCTCCTGTTCCTTACTGTTCAACATTTTCTAGCTGAACACAATTCTGTGGGCTTCGTTCATCGATGTGGCCACGATCAATGAGACAGGAAGATACTTCAGATAAGTTATTTTCTGAATGTAATGTTAGAAAGTTATTGTCCGAGCAGCGGGACTGGTAGTCACCAGCATTTCGTCTTGTTATCTGTTCGACGTGATTCTATTGAAACTGACGTACCTGCCCTTCAAATATGTAAAGAACTGGACGTATGAGAATGTTAGTCATCATATACATTGGAAGAGTTCTGCGTAGTGTGCTCGGGTTTCCTGCTGGAAACCTTCAGAATGTGGCAAATATCTATATGAAGCTTTTGCATCAAATTAGTTTCCCCATCGCATCCGTGAATACTGACTAATCACCTGGGGCACCCCATATATATATAATCACAGGCAACAGGTACAACATGATATATGTGGACTTAGCAAAGAAATTAGAATACCAATGTAAGATTTTCAACTACTGTTACAGTGAAAAAATGAACGACGGAGTGAAGCAACAGGAGAAAATTACTGTTATTCTATTTGTTTCCAGCTATTCTTTTAATACGCGCAACACATCAGTCTTTTGACAAGGATAGTATTCAACTACTAATTTTTCATTGACTGATGAGAACTAGCTAGACCATACATCGTACTGAAGATTACAGAAACGTGAAATAATTTCGACGCGTTTACATACAGCAGCAGTAGTCTGAATAAAACAGCCGAATTGTGATTAAGGCCCTTTGAGGTGGGCAACGAGTCCCTTGCTCTGAAGTTTGTTGAGCATGTCTCTGGTACTCTCACGCTGGCTAGGCAAACCTTTAACGAGTCGTGCATCTCGTCTCACAATTTTCTGTAAGACAATAACAGTCCCAGACCAATGAACAAAATAACTGCAGAATCTATGGCTTTCTTTGCGATCGTTTTCATGAGTGAATTGTACTTCGTTACCTTGCTTTCAATAAATCTGGATCTTGTGTCTGCCTTTCTCCCGACCAGATTTCTAATACAGTTCTACCTCAAATCGCTCCAGACAGATTTTGGTGGTTTTGAGTGATCACTAGCGACTAATCGCTGTTTGTGTTGTGTGGGTGGAAGACTTCCAGGAAAAATCGGTGCTGTTTACAGAAAGCTCTCCTTCATAACACGCAATTAATTAATTTCAGTGACCTGGACAGTTGTAAAACTCCAATCAAAATTGCGTCACAATACAAACAAAAAAAAAAAAAAGAAATTAGAAGAAATACGAAGCACCACGAAGGAATTATCGGAATAGAATCTAAATCGATAGATGCGATGTACATCTACTGAAAGGCAAATGATTACAATTTCAGAAAAATTAGATGATTTATTCAGGAGAAAGAGCTTCACAAAATGAGCAAGTCAATATACCGTTGGTCCACCTCTGCCCCTTATGCAAGCAGTTATTCAACTTGGCACCGGCGAGACACCGTTCCAAATTCTGTCCAGCTGACGAGTTAGATCGTCAAACTCCCAAAATGGTTGGAATGCCCATGCTCCTAACGTTTTCGGTTGGGTAGAGGTCCGGCGACATTGATGGCCACGGTAGGGTTCGCCCGCCATATGGTCCGACTACCAACTGTGACGATATGGGGTGCCATTTCTTTTCATAGCAGGACCCCTTTGGTTGTCATCTGTGGCGGCCTTACGGCACAGCTCTACATCGACGACATTCTAAGTCCCGTTTTGTTGTCTTTCATGCGTGTCAACTTGGGCTTACATTTCAACAAGATAATGCCAGCCCACACATGGAGGGAGTTTTTGCTGCTTGTGTTCATGGTTGACAAGCCCTACTCTGGCCAGCAAGATTGCCGGATCTCTCCCAATTGAGAATGTATGGAGCATTATGGCGCGGCTATCCAATCAGTTCGAGATTATGACTATCAAACAAGCTAATCCGACAGTATTTGGCACAGTATCTGTCAGGAGGACCTCCAATAACTCTCCCAGTCAGTGGCAAGCTAAATAACTGCTTGTGTAAGGAACAGAGGTGGACCAATGCTTTATTACCTAGCTTAATTTGTGAATCTCTTTCTCTTGAACAAATCATCCACTTTTTATGAAATTGTAATCGTTTATTAGCGTGTACATGACCATCACAGCTACCGATTTCCGTTCCATTCGGATAATTTTTTCATAGTGTTTCCTTTTTCTTTTCTTAGTTTCATAGCGGAACCAAGTGGATGGTGTTGTATCCTAGCCAGTAATGCCAACCGAGCCCGCTGCAAAAAGGTTGGCAGCATCAAAGTTTGGACGCCGTCCGCATAAGCAGCGCCAGCGAGACAGCAAATCGCCGCAAGTCTGCGCGCGCCACCGCTGGCGTCTGGCTTCTTAAGCGCTGGAGTCGCGAGCGCTAGGACAGTTCTGTATTCGCCGCTCAGTTGTATACTCGCCACCGAATTGTGTACTTGCGAGTCAGTCGTGTGTTCATCGCAGCAGAGTTGTTGTTTGTCGTCAGCCGACGCTGACGTAGCCGCTCCGACTTGAACTAGACAGATTTCCGTAGACACGGAGTTCACGACCTTGTTTCTGTATCTTAGTGAATAAAGATAAGTACCGACCTTTATTTAATCTGAGTGTTTGGGCTTTCATCTTTCTGTTCACTGTTCCAGCGGACCGGTCGGCCCGCTATTAAAAGTGTGGCGGTGACTTCGTAAGCCATTTCCACAGCCAAGTGTTTGTCGCTACGAACACCGCCACAAAACATGGTGCTTCTACTTTTTGAATAGATTGGCATCGGGGAGTTGTATCAGAGTTTTGACTGCTGATACAATAGCAAATAGCCCTCGAAATTTCAAAGTTCCGCAAAGCGCTCAAACTGGCAACATTGTAAGCTGTGGCAGCCTTTGGTGGATACGTTGTCTCTCGCTCAAGTTATTCTGTGTTGTACGTTCTATCCGTCTGGGAACTACGAAAGTATTCTGGGTTATCAATGACGTCTTACCATCATAATGTACCTCGTCTGATTCATGTATAATTAATTGTTAAAATATTTAAATACGTATCTGTAGATAAGTGCTTGTAATGCATATATGAAGTTAAGTAAGATGAGCGCAGCAACGTTTCTTCACAGCTTTCTGGAACAAATACCTCATGGATGATGTTGTCATAGGCCGTTATGCTTATAAAATGGGTCGTATGTATAAGGCTCACAGACTTTTTGCCTCAAAACCATAAAATAAAAGTTGTTCTTTTAATTTTATGGCCGTTGTTATATTTTGCAACACGTAGTTCCAGGTGTAACCCGCGAACACCAGTATCTAAAGAAACCTCCTAGTTCAAGTTGGATAATATAAAATTCATGAGGTAACTTTCCCTGCTCGGTTACCAGGTCTCTATTACATACCACAGGTATCGATGTTTACAGGAACTCCGTAGAACTCCCTATATTCTCAGTTGTATCATACCGTAAGAAGCCTTTTGAGTAATACTGACTTTTATTTAAGTGTACATTTTCATGCAGAACTATTTTCTACAATCTGTTTATTATTTCTTTCTTTTCCGTTACGGGTAAAATGAATATGGCGTCAAAACAGCAATATCATCTCGATTCTGTCTCCATTACTCCATTGTCTGATTGCTGCTTCCTATGTTTTTCCTTTCATTAGCTGTATTCCTCAATATATCTAACGTAGAAAGCATTTCGCTTTTTATTTTTTAAGTGCCTTTTTCTGACAGTTTCGTCCACATCTTCATATACTTTTGCTAAACCTATTTTCAGTTTTGAATAATGCTGAAGGTCGTACAGTTTATTCGTGTTTCTCTTGGGTCCATTTCTTTCACATGACTGCAAAATATTAATTTTGTTTTCAAGTTATAGGGCTAATGTTTCCTACGTTTTCCTGTGGTTCTCAGTTATATCCTCCTTTAAATATTTCATATGTTATTCTATTGTTTAACATTTTCCTTGCAATATTTATTGGTTTATTTGTGATTTACATATTTTGCCTCATCACTCCTGAACATTTTGCGTCTGTTACGTACTCACATTCTCAGGAAATTATTCATTTCCGATGCTTTGTATTTATAGAGATCTTTTTGTTTTCGTTGTATACTACTTTTGTTAAGTGAATCGCTTGTTCTTTTTTCTCTTTGATGTTCCTGTATGTGTGAAAATATAGAAGAAGCCGAGGTAAACACTACTGCAGTTTCTTGACGCACAACTGTACTACCTATGGCGAATGATTATTGATCGCTGACAATAAGAAGTTCTGTTCCCGCTAGTATTAGATGCACATTTGACACAACTGGAAAATGTTGTACGAAATTCATCAAACAGACGAGTACTCCTACATCAACAACTAATTGAGTATCGGTAGACTCCACTTCTTCTCTCTCTTACGTCGAAGTTTTAGTCCGTTGCATCTTACAAGGATATCGTACGCCCAACGAGTCATCGATTTGGATCATTTAGCTTAGTTTCAGTACATACTTAGACTAACAAATAACATTTTAGTACGGAGCGCTTCTCAGGCTTCTATAAATATAAACTCAAAATTTATCTTACAAAGAAGCATTGTGCATATAGGAAAGATTTGCTGTTGAATTTTCGAGAGAGCCCTTTCTGAGAAGAGTCCGACAACTTATTACTTCCCCCTACATACACCTAAAGCAACAACCAAGTTGAGAAAATGCGAGACAGTAGACCTAATCAGAAGCTTACCGACAATCCTTCTTCCCAGGCACCATTCATTAGTGGAATAGGGAGTGAAGGATCAGTGAGTGGTACCAGAGGTACCCACCACTACACACCCTAAGGTGACTTGTGGAATATGATGTAGATGCAGACGTTTCACGAGCTTGTCGACTACCAGACGACAGCACCAGCCGTCGAACAATGGCGTTAGCGCAACCGACAACGGCACCAGAAAAAACCTTTTTTGCTCCTCCAGTCATCCATCAAACAATTGGATCGCTTCTTTCCTTTGTTCGGAAAGGGACAGTAATAATAGTAATTGTTGTAAGCCATAGCGAGATTTAATCGAGCTATTATGTGGAACAGTGTATGCAGTGAACACTTATTTACAAATATCTACGTACTTATTCAAAGGACGTACACCCAGGTATGATTTTAGTGTGATACGTGTTGATCTATGTTCATTTCATCACGTTTCATTATAATATCTCACTGTGAATGTAACTAATTGATTATCGTCCCTTCTGTTGTTCCTTTCCGCAGAAATGTGATTCGTTAGGTACACATCTTTAGCAGAAGGTTAAAAAAATGGTTCAAATGGTTCTGAGCACTATGGGACTTAACATCTGAGGTCATCAGTCCTCTATAACTTAGAACTACTTAAACCTAACTAACCTAAGGACAGCACACACATCCGTGCCCGAGGCAGGATTCGAACCTGCGACCGTGTCAGTCGCGCGGTTCCAGACTGAAGCGCCTAGAACCGCTCTGCCACAACGGCCGGCAGCAGAAGATAAAAAAATGGGCGGAACTTCCGATCTGCCACTTTAGTGAACTGCGCTTGCGCCAGTGCTCCACAGCTAGAGCTGTCGTGTGGTTTTCCACAGCCTTGTAAGACTTTGATCCTCGATTTCTCGAATATGCGTTAGAAGCGTACCCCAGTACGGAAGTGTAGGGGTTGGACAAAAATATGCAAACGCCGCTAGAAACACATGCACGAATATAACCGTAGATAAGAGCCAAGCCTGGAGGTTGCGCTGTTGTATTTGACCACGAACGGAACCTGTGCAATGTCCATGATACATTGCAAGTATCCGTCGTAGTCAGAACAGTGTTCTATGTGGTTGTGAGATAAATGAATTCGAACGTAGACAAATTGCTGGTTCTCGTATGATGAGTGCTACCGTAACGTAGGCAGCCGAAGTCTTTTGTGTTTCGAGAGACACCTTCTCTAAGATTAAAACTGCGTGCAGGAGAACAATAAACACCATCGGCTAAGTCACAGAGCGGAAGAAATTGTATTCTTAGTGATCGTGGCACACGTTCATTGAAGAGAATTATGACGAAATATAAGAGGACGACAGCTGCCGGAATGAATTCGCACAGCAAACCCTCTCAGCGCCAAAACAATAGAAAGGAATTCCCATACCCTGGGAAATGTAGGGCTTACTGAAATTCCACAATCACTCATCAGTGATGCAAATGACCTTAACTGGAAAACGTGGCGCCGATGCCGTAAATCCTAGGCAATGGAGCAGTGGAAGATAATCATTTGTTGGGATTTTGTCGCGTCTGTCTGTAGCGTGCTCTTCAGAGTGTTCGTAGAACATTTAGCGTCTGTTTTCGTATTAGTGCAGGTATACAGAGGCCACCTAGGCACTGCAGTGTTTATTATAAATGGTACAATGCAAACATGACATGTATTACCTTTTCAGGAAATTTCAGAAGTAGAAACAGTTACCGGCTGTAACACAGACCCCAACATTGGCAATTATCTATGTAGACAACGGCTGGTGAGTGGGCGTACAACAAAGACAAGGACACTATGGCGACGCCACAAAGTATTCTTCATACATCTGTGTGGCAGAAAGCATCACCAGTCAGCTTATTACTTAAGCAGTCCTGACACTGGTCGGGGCAGCTTACTTCGACATGGACGTCGGCGCTAAGACCAATCGTACGAGACACAGAACCTGCATTACACGGGACATGCTAGTTAGCGTAATATGCGACGGTAGGTCTCTCCAGTGGCTCTTGTCGGCTGCCTCTGGCTCGCAAATCACACCGGATTTTCACGAAAACTGACGAAAATATAAATGAAAACTTCAATATCCATGAACACATTATAATGAAAAGACAGAAGTTCCTTGTCGAATCAGTATGGACATCAGTTTTTAAAAATCCCTTCACAAATAGTGCGACAAAAATTTGCAGCAGTCTTCCACGTAATACACTCCTGGAAATGGAAAAAAGAACACATTGACACCGGTGTGTCAGACCCACCATACTTGCTCCGGACACTGCGAGAGGGCTGTACAAGCAATGATCACACGCACGGCACAGCGGACACACCAGGAACCGCGGTGTTGGCCGTCGAATGGCGCTAGCTGCGCAGCATTTGTGCACCGCCGCCGTCAGTGTCAGCCAGTTTGCCGTGGCATACGGAGCTCCATCGCAGTCTTTAACACTGGTAGCATGCCGCGACAGCGTGGACGTGAACCGTATGTGCAGTTGACGGACTTTGAGCGAGGCCGTATAGTGGGCATGCGGGAGGCCGGGTGGACGTACCGCCGAATTGCTCAACACGTGGAGCGTGAGGTCTCCACAGTACATCGATGTTGTCGCCAGTGGTCGGCGGAAGGTGCACGTGCCCGTCGACCTGGGACCGGACCGCAGCGACGCACGGATGCACGCCAAGACCGTAGGATCCTACGCAGTGCCGCAGGGGACCGCACCGCCACTTCCCAGCAAATTAGGGACACTGTTGCTCCTGGGGTATCGGCGAGGACCATTCGCAACCGTCTCCATGAAGCTGGGCTACGGTCCCGCACACCGTTAGGCCGTCTTCTGCTCACGCCCCAACATCGTGCAGCCCGCCTCCAGTGGTGTCGCGACAGGCGTGAATGGAGGGACGAATGGAGACGTGTCGTCTTCAGCGATGAGAGTCGCTTCTGCCTTGGTGCCAATGATGGTCGTATGCGTGTTTGGCGCCGTGCAGGTGAGCGCCACAATCAGGACTGCATACGACCGAGGCACACAGGGCCAACACCCCGCATCATGGTGTGGGGAGCGATCTCCTACACTGGCCGTACACCACTGGTGATCGTCGAGGGGACACTGAATAGTGCACGGCACATCCAAACCGTCATCGAACCCATCGTTCTACCATTCCTAGACCGGCAAGGGAACTTGCTGTTCCAACAGGACAATGCACGTCCGCATGTATCCCGTGCCACCCAACGTGCTCTAGAAGGTGTAAGTCAACTACCCTGGCCAGCAAGATCTCCGGATCTGTCCCCCATTGAGCATGTTTGGGACTGGATGAAGCGTCGTCTCACGCGGTCTGCACGTCCAGCACGAACGCTGGTCCAACTGAGGCGCCAGATGGAAATGGCATGGCAAGCCGTTCCACAGGACTACATCCAGCATCTCTACGATCGTCTCCATGGGAGAATAGCAGCCTGCATTGCTGCGAAAGGTGGATAGACACTGTACTAGTGCCGACATTGTGCATGCTCTGTTGCCTGTGTCTATGTGCCTGTGGTTCTGTCAGTGTGATCATGTGATGTATCTGACCCCAGGAATGTGTCAATAAAGTTTCCCCTTCCTGGGACAATGAATTCACGGTGTTCTTATTTCAATTTCCAGGAGTGTATAAAAATTATTTTATCGCTTTTGCCTGCTTGATCGAGGTTTGTAGTCAGGTGCAGTATTTTAAAACTTGTGAAATACTAGACTCAAAAATAAGTCCAAAATATCGTACTGCAAGTAGATAAAGTGAAAAAAATCGTATATTTACTCCAATATTTAAAAAAAACATTTTTTGCTGTAATGTTAATGTTCCATTTTCTGTATTATGTGTAAGTGTGTGTGTGTGTGTGTGTGTGTGTGTGTGTGTGTGTGTGTGTGTGTGTGCGCTACGCAAACAAACAATATTTATGCAATATCTCAATTATAACACCGAATACAACACAAAGAACTTCTGTTACGTTGTTAATAAGGAAGTCCCAGAACCTTTCAAAAACGCGATGGCGAAGAAAAGATTTTTGGGTATAGCGAACTAACAAGACAAAACACTTCGTAACGCCACAGCTCTATCCGCTACACTATGGTATTTTCGTGTAACACATGACCACTTCGTATATGTTACGTTCGGAAGGCTTTAACGCTGATGGGTTATTAACATTTAATTATAACTAATTGTACTAAGAATTAGAGGTTTACGATGAATCTTCAATGTGCCCTTGCCTTGAAACGGGATACAATCATAATACGCTAATTATAATACGGAAATAACTGCTTGCAAAATTCTTTAACAACCAATATGACGTTTCACGTAATTTTATTACAAAAATGTTATAATAAAGATGCATTTTCTGAAAATCTTCGTTGTGTTGAGGCTTGGAGAAATAGCGTATGATTATAGGACGTAAGTTACAATACAAAACCTCCTTGGTGGGGCATTCAACTGAAAACGATGAAACCCCATACGGCGTACTCCAAGTTCTGCACCTGATGTTGAACGTGATCATGTATCTCATTGGCCACATTCCTCTCAACGGAAGCGCAATACTGAATTGTCTTTTTCAGTCTTTCAGACTACAGAGTGCTATGGAATGTGTAATTCCACGCTGTGACTTCATAAATATCGACCCGCTTCTCTTCCACGAACGCCTTCTCGTCCCGTCTGGTGACTGCATTAAGCCGTCCTCCCACAGGACGCTGGAATAGTGTTGATGTGAACGCTGGCGGAACATCCGATCTTACGAGAGAGAGGGCTATCGGCACAGAGGACGAGCTCCTTAGTGTGAACTGCACTCTCAGCACTCTCCAGCGGCAGTCGTCGGCTTTATGTGCTTGTAAACCAGAGAATTACTTTACGAAAACGGACGCGCGAAAAATAACTGTGTTAACACTTTAGCGGTTGTCGAAGAAGAGTGGGGAAAATCACGAAGATGATTCTGAACCCGTTAATGAGTTGAAAAACAATTTGCTGGTGGAGGAACAATACTTAATGCTGTACAATGATCTTAGATACACACTAGTAGAAATTATTCCTCAGTTCAAATTGTATTTTAATCCCATTTTCGGTTTTAAGAGCCAAAGAAATTTGTACATCTGACTAATATCGTGTAGGGCGCTTGCGAGCACGCAGAAGTGCCGCAACACGGTATGGCATGGACTCGACCAATGTCTGAAATAGTGCTGGAGGGAATTAACACCATACGCCCTGCAGGTCTGTCCACAGATCCGTAAGAGTAAAAGGGACTGGACATCTCTTCTGAACAGCAAGTCGCAAGGCAACACAGATATGCTCAATAATATTCATGTCTGGGAAGTTTGGAGGCCAGCGGAAGTGCTTAAAATCAGAGGGGTGCTCCTGGAGCCACTCTGTAGCAATTCTGGACGTGTGGGGTGTCGCATTGTCCTGCTGGAATTGCGTAAGTGGAGGGATGCAGATGAACAGACAGGATGCTTACGTAAGTCTCACCTGTCAGAATCTTATCTAGACATATCAGGGATTTCATGTAACTCCAACTGCACACGCCCCACACCATTACGGAGCCTCCACCAGTTTTAACAGTCGTCTGCTAACATGCAATGTCCACGGGTTCGTGAGGTTTTTTCCACACCCGTACAAGTCCATCCCCTCAATAAAACTTGAAACGAGACTCGTTCGACCAGGCTACGTTTTTCCAGTCAGCAACAGTCCGATGTCGGTGTTCACCGTCCCAGGTGAGGCGTAAAGCTTTGTGTCGAGCAGTCATCAAGGATATACGAGTGGAGCTTCGGCTCCGAAATACATTATCGGTGATGTTCCGTGAAATTGTTACTTCGCTGACACTTATTGATGGCCCAGTATTGAAATCTGCAGCAGTTTGCGGAAGATTGCACATCTGTCACGTTGAACGATTCTCTTTAGTCATCGTTGGTCCCATACTTGCAGGATCTTTTTCCGGCCGCCGCGATGTCGGAGATGTTTTGTTTTACCGGGTTCCTGATATTCATGGTACACTGGTGAAATGGTCGTACGGGAAAATCCTCACTTCATCGTTACCCCGGAGACGCTGTGTCCGATCGCTCGTGCGCCGACTACAATGCCACGTCCAAACTCACTTAAAGCTTGGTAAAGTGCCATTGAAGCAGCAGTAACTGATCTAACAACTGCGACATACACTTGTTCTCTTATATAGGCGTTGCTGACCGCAACGCATTATTCTGCCTATTTACATATTACTGTATTTGAGTACGGATGCCTACACCAGATTCCTTGCCACTTCAGCCTACCGTCTGTTTTCCACATATGTAATTTCCGTGTTCTCGATGTTTCACTGATTACCAGCACACTGAAATCATGTACTTATTCGTATAGATTTCAAATCGAGATCCGTTTTGTAATGTCATAGAATGGAAAAGGAGTTTTTTTTTCGAAACTGCACACCACCATTGAAAAAGATACAAGATACAAACATGGGCTACACCAAAAACCCAGATATCAAACAATTCCAATGTGTAGCTTGTGTTTACTTTCTGACAGACTTGACAGTCGCGTTAAGATATGTGGCCACTAGGGAAACATCCTAGTTGTTGTTCTCCTCAATAGGAATTGCACTGATGCATTATTAATAACAAATAACATCGACTTCTGAGACAATAGTTCTGTTATGTTAAGGAAGACCCAGAATCGTTTAGAAAAGAAAAGATGGAAAAAATCGAGAGGAGATGGACATGAACCTGCTCCTATTTCATAAAGCGAAGAGTCAACAACGCTGTCAACTGCTCTACAGTATCGACACACACACACTCTGTATATGACATACGCTGTCTAAAGACTATATCCATAGATGTCATATACTTATATGCAAACTGTATCAGGAACACGCGTTTCTGGTAGATCGGAATTGCGCCGTAGCATTGATATGGTAAACCTTCGTAGCATACAAATTATCACTCTAAAATCTTAAGTTATAGTAAGACGTTACCTACCGATATGTACACTATGTGATCAAAAGTATCCGGACACCCCTAAAACAGGGTGCATTGTGCTGCCACCTACTACTAGAGACTCCATATTAGCGACCTCAGTAGTCATTAGACATCGTGAGAGAACAGTATGGGCCGCTCTGTGGAGCAATCGAACTTCGAACGTGCTCAGGTGATTGTGTGTCACTTGTGTCATACGGCTGTAACTGAGATTTCCACACTCCTTAACATCCCTAGGTCCACTGTTTCCCATGTGATAGTGAAGTGGAAACGTGAAGGGACACGTAAAACACAAAAGCGTACAGGGCGACCTCGTCTGTTGGCTGACAGAGACCGCCGACAGTTGAAGAGGGGCGTACTGTGTAATAGGCGGATATATATCCAGACCATCACCCAGGAATTCCAAACTGCACCAGGATCCACTGCAGGTACTATGACAGTTAGGGGGAGGCGAGAAAACGTTGATATCATGGTCGAGCGGCTGCTCATTAGCTACACATCACGCCAAACGACGCCTCGCTTGGTGTAAGGAGCGTAAACATTGGGCGATTGAACAGTGGAAAAAGGTTGTGTGGAGTGACGAATCACGGTACTCAACATGGCGATCCAGTGGCAGTGTGCGGGTATGGCGAATGCCCGGTGGACGTCATCTGCCAGCATGTGTAGTGCCAACAGTAAAATTTGGAGGCGGTGGTGTTATGATGTGGCAGTGTTTTTCATGGAGGGGCTTGCACCTCTTGTTGTTTTGCGCGGCACTATCACAACACAGGCTAAATTCCCACTGTTCAAGAGCTATTCGGGGATGGCGATTGCATCTTTCAACACGTTCGAGCACCTATTCATAATGCACTGCCTGTGGCGGAGAGATTACACGACAATAACATCCCTGTAATGGACTGGCCTGCATGGAGTCCTGACCCGAATCCTGCAGAACACCTTTGGGATGTTTTGGAACGCCGACTTCGTGCCAGGCCTCAGCGAGACATCGGTACCTCTCCTCAGTGCTGCACTCCGTGAAGAACGGGCTGAAATTCGCCAATATATCTTCCAGCACCTGATTGAACGTATGCTTACGATAGTGGAAGCTGTCATCAAGGTTAAGGGTGGGCCAACTCCGTATTGAATTCCAGCATTACCGATGGAGGGCGCCACGAATTTGTAATTCAATTTCAGCCAGGTGTCCTGATACTTTGGATCACATAGTGTAGGTTCCTGTCATTTTAGTATATCAGATAGTGGTTCAATTGATACATTATCGAGAGGTCCTCAGTGTGCTGAAACTTTGAACCAGTTTATATGCGTACCACATATGGGATGAGGAAGAAAACCCACCAAATACGATGCTTATCACCATACAGTACGGTGGCGCCTGTGTTCTGTTCGTGAAATAAAGCGATGACCCACTTCATAGATCACGGTGCTCTCCACGAAGCAAAAATCTGAGATGCCATATTCTTTATCTCATGCTCCGCAGTATAGTGGAACATGAATTCCATGTTGTTGTGTCACCAGAACTGATCTTCGATTACGTCCTGTAAGTGTTCAATGGGGTTCGTATCAGGCGGTCAGGGTGGCCAAATCATTTGCTATAATAGTCCAGATTGTGTTTCAAACAATTTGCAAGCATTTATGACCCAGTGATGTGGTACATTGTAATCCATAAAAGTTCGATCGTTGTTTTGCAACATGAAGTTAGTGAATGGCTTAAAATGGTGTCCCAGTAGCCGAACATGACAATTTCAGTCAACGATCGGTTCAGTTGGACCATACTATCAAGTTCATTCCATGTAAACACATCTCACACTATTATGGAACCACCAACAGTTCGCACAGTGCCTTGTTGACTACCTGGGTCCATAACTTCTAGTGTCTGTGCCGCACTCGATCCCTATCACCCGCTCTTAGCAACTAATATCCGGACGCATCTGACCAGGCTACTGTTTTCCAGTCGTATGCGTTCCAATCGACGTGTTCACAAGCCGAGAAGAGGCGCCGCTAACAAAGGCACTCGCGTCGTCTTCTGCTACCACAGCCCATAACGCCACAGTCCGCCGCGTTGTACTAACGGATACGTTCGTCGTACGTCCCACTTTGAATTCTGCGGCTATTTCACGCAGTGTTGCTTGTCTGCTAGCCCTGGCAACTATGTGCAGACGCCGCTGTTCTCGGTCGTTAAGTGAAGGCCGTGGTGAACTGAGGCCATCGGTCAAGGCGTTTAGAATGAGATTTTCACTCTGCAGCGGAGTGTGCGCTGATATGAAACTTTCTGGCAGATTAAAACTGTGTGCCGGACCGAGACTCGAACTCTGGACCTTTGCCTTTCGCGGGCAAGTTTGTAAGGTAAGAGATGAGGTACTGGCAGAAGTAAAGCTGTGAGGACTGGGCGTGAGTCGTGCATGGGTAGCACAGTCGGTACAGCACTTGCCCGCGAAAGGCAACGGTCCCGAGTTCGAGTCTCGGTCCGGCACACAGTTTTAATCTGCCAGGAAGTTTAGGTCAAGGCGTTGTCTGTGGTGAGAGGTAAAGCCTTGTAATTTCGTATTCTCGTCACACTCGAGACACTGTGGGTCTCGGAATACCGAATTCCCTAACGATATGCGAAACAGAATGTCCCATGCGACTAGTTCGAATAACCATTCTGCGTGCTAAGTCTGTTAATTCCCGTCGTGTGGCCATAATCACTTCGGAAAACTTGTCGCCTGACTCGCACAGAGGGTAGTTCAGCCACTGCACTGCCATTTTATACCTTGTGTATACAATACCACCCGTGCGTATCGCTGTCCCATGAGTTTTGTCAGTGTAGTAGATCGTCAGGAATCATGCTGGAACTCGCCCACTAGACTCTAGTAGCCTAGCTAGAGGACCTCACCCCTATCCACAGAGGTCACCCCTACCTGGAGGCCCAGCATCGCTCACCCCTGATCGAGGTCGCCGCCATCGCCCCCGGTGCCGGACTTTTTGTCGCGCAGCGCCGTGGGCATCCATCACGGCCTGCACGCCCCGGCGTAAATCTCCCTCTGCCTGCTGTCCGCCGCACTTCCAGCTCTGATAACAGTGAGTACCCACACAGCTGGACGCGTCGCCCATCGCTGCGTCAGTAGCAGCATTGCCCGCATTTAAATCCCTTTCATCAATCAGCGAATTGTACAATAAGCCACGGTGAAATATTCTGCCTCTGCCAGCTTTATCACACGGTATCTCCAGCATTCTGAAAAAGTGCTTTACATTTTCTGACCAAACATCCTGTTGTGCGTGGAACAAAGCATCAGGAAGAAAATGTAAACAAAAAAGACATCTCTATTCACGGACTATGGGGAACTGAAAATTTAAATTGACCCAGTTTCGTCTTATCGAAGCACAATAATTTTTCTCCCCTTAGATCATCTAAAGGCGTCCGGGTCTTGGTATGATAGCGTGACACACAAAAAGCTTCTCTTTAAAACTTGTTTCCCTAGGGCCTTTAGTTTTCCTTAAACTACCTTCAGGTTATTTTTAATTTTGGTCGAATGTGAAACGCAGCTACAGATTTTTGTTGCTACTATTAATAAAGTGGTTCAGTATAGATCATAAACTATTCGTTTCGTGCTGCTACCACACACAGGATTTATTTTCTGTTAATTCAATATAGGAAGCATCACCAAAACATGCAACAAATTTACAGTGTCTTATATTTTTAATTTATTTATTTCTTCACTCTACGTCGTTCAAAATAAGTAGGGGAACACGTGTATCAATGCAGTTTGATGCAGGTCTTATTGCATAGTTTGAGATCATTCACCACCTATTGGCTGTGTTACGCATTACAGCGTCAGGTGACCCCTCAGAAGGAAGTCAGTACTGATATTCCAGTGTTTTCCAGTGAGGTACGCAGATGGCATTTGTCATTTGTTGGCGTTATATTCAACCAAGCATATGCAATCCGACATCTTAATGCAGTGTAAGTTGCAAGGGCTGTATGTTTGAACCAGAAAGGATGGACTTGAGGGCTGGCAGTTGTAGCCTAGCTGTTCTAGGCACTTCAGTCCGGAACCGCGCTGCTGCTACGGTCGCAGGTTCGAATCCTGCCTCGTGCATGGATGTGTGTGATGTCCTTAGGTTACTTAGGTTTAGGTAGTTCTAAGTCTAGGGGACTGATCACTTCGGATGTTAAGTCCCATAGTGCTTAGAACCATTTGAACCATGGGCTTGAGGTCGTGTTGCGGCAGACGCAAGCGCTTCTCCATGTGTCACCGACAGGTTGTGGACACGTTATAGGAAGACATGTAAGTACACAAGACGAACTGGACAAAGCCGCTGACGAATAACAATTTCACGTGAAGACAAATGTCTGGCCATCTCTACGTCACGGATACCGCTAGAGCACTGCAAGACAATCTCAGAAGGATCACAGGAGCTGCTGTGTCCGATCATACATCAATGAATAGGCTACAAGAAAGGAGCTTACAGCCCAGATGTCCTGTTCGAGTTTCGAGTATCCCACTTGACACGACAACACCTTGCAGCCAGCCTTCTGTTTTGTTCCATGTCTACGTATAACACTTCTGTCCGCTACTGTAATACTATAACCTTAAAGCTGGTGGCAATTCGTATAGTGAAATTATTTTTATTCAAGCAATTATAGTATAAAGAAGCACAGCAGTGTTACCCTCTGAGAGGGATTTCGTTGTATTGAACGTGTTGTACCTAACGGAGGTGGCTTATCGGAATTGAAAGTCAAAATTATGTAAATATTTAAACAGTACCAAACAATATTTTACCTATCTACACCGTTCAAAGAATAAAGAAAATGGTCGCCAGCCTACTTAGGCAAGAGAATGATTGACATTCTAGTGCAAGAAAGTAAGTATCAGTAACTTTAACGGACAAACACAACCTATACTTTACCACACGAGAGTGCAATGAACTCTGGCACCTGCATATGTTCACGTTAAAGAAAGTGCTAACAGTTATATGAGAACATGGCTATTCCCATAATGGTAACAGAAAATGACATATACTGCCTTCAAGGCTTGTTCAAACTGAATGGTCTCAATAATATTACTATCAATATTGACTGTAGAATCATAAAATAGGCATAGGATCAATATTACTTTTCAAACACTTTCCTATCTGACAAAGGAATTGTAAATGCAGTTCGCTGCAAAATTAAGAACTGGTCATTGGTTAAGTCTCTCTCTCAGCTAAATACTTTTCTATTTAGAATGAAAGTTAAATGTATTTCACTAACAAAAAATTTCTCGCCGAATTTTGAATAAAAGAAGTTACTGTTTTCATAGATAGTGGTCTTTCTATTAATTGTTATTTATCCAGAGCATAAAGGGTAAACCGTGCATCCTATTACATTACTAATATGCATTCGATACACAATAGGAACCCAATTTTGTACGGAATTTGAATTGAATAGCAAGACTAATTAGAACTTTCTATAATTAAGTAACTTTGTGCATTTGAACTACTTTCAAAGGAGGGTGGCAACCACTGTAGCACAGCAAACTAAACACATTTTCAATACACCAGACAAACAAGTACTTACCAAGCATGAACATATAACTCTCAACAGTTGCAGTTCTGAACTTTTACTGCAGTTAAACACAAATTTGAGATATTTGTAAGATCCTTTCAACAAACAATATTAATTTTAGCACACTCTAATGTTATATTAATTTTAATATGCCTTCAATAAAGGACACTCGGTAAACACTTTAGAGTGGGAGAGACCCTAAGTGGATATGTGACTGAGGATGAATCACGGTAGGTACAAGAGTTCTGTCAAATTTTACCTTGTATTTGGATACACTATAACATCCAATGAGCTGATCCTTCACTTTACATTACTATAGTGTTCCATTACAGTGACTGCGCAGTATGGTGGCGATTGCATGTTGGTAGGTGGATTTGCAGGTAGAATTGCTGGACTCTGTCATTTCTTGATGGCGATGATAGATACCAATTCCAGAATAGTTCCAGTTCTTTATCCATCCATCCAAGGCATTGGAAAGTGTCAGGAAAAGCCTCTCTCGGAACCAGCACAATACACAACTTTTACATAAGCAGTTGATAGTTTGGTAGCTCATCCCCGACTGACTCTTGGTTCCACCTTTTTTACATAGTCCAACAATAATTTGTCCGCGCTACACAGTTCCGTTCCCGAGGGGAACCACAACACCTTTTACATACGAAATAATTAAGAACCCTAGGTGAAGGTCAGCAGTTTACATACAGCAAACAAATATTTTAAATAAAACAGATCATTTGTATATATTGGTAGTTCTACACAAAATTATTTAAGTAAAATTATTTAATTTTAAAGATTACCAAAGAGATTGTATGACAAAGACAAAACACATAATTTGCTCGTAGATTACACTTCTTACACTCTAAAAGACATCAAAATTTTTACAAAGAAAGGAGTATACAATTTTGTGTTTTCGAATCAATCAAACACATTTACAGACGCTCAACGATGTAACATTAAATAAAACTAAAGGCAAAATAAATCATTAGAGCATTAGAGCTATGGTGTTACATACTGTCAACTACATCACTGGCAAATACGTGTTATTCACAGACAATTACAGATATCCTCTGACGCAAAGTGCTGGCCCTTTCCTATATGGAGCCATATAGTGATCGTTACCTGCCAAATATTGTCCAGGAAACCGACAGATTTCTAAGGTTCTATGTTGTGAGGAGGCTTCAGTATTGACAGCCATATGGATCTTGTCTTTGTCTACCGTCGCCTTACCACCAGGCACTACATCAAAAACGTGATGTATCATGTGGTAGCTGCTGCTTACTGTGGTCGTCCTGAATCCTCTCTAATGGTAAGGCCTATGTGGCGGGCGTCAGCTGGAATGTCTGGCGAAGCCTGGACATTGAAGTAATGCTATGACCAATGGTGAGTCATGATCTACGCCCCCCCCCCCGTGCATGTGTGAAACATACTTGATAGATGGTTTGTCGGCGTGATATTTCATGACAGTGTCTTATTGAAGAACAGAAACGGATACCATTGGCTGACCTCTGTATATATAAACACAACGTGCCACTTAGGTGTCAGACAGTGATAAACGCTCACGGGGAGCATACACGTAATTGAAGCTTTCAGATTCCGATACAGACCACCCAAGATGACAGGATGAATGATTGTTTCCTCTTTGTTCGTGAAACTTGTCGTACATTTCAGTCTTTTTTGTGTAACTGATCGAAGATCGAAGGTGTATATTGGGTATTTAATTTTTTAAGATAAAGGTATAGTTTGGTAACGTACCCAATCCTTAGTTCTAGCTCAGTGAAGTATTCAGACCCCCAAAGTCTAATTATTTTGAGCAGTGTGTTATTTTTACTTTTTTTTTCTTTGGCATCAGTCTTCTGATTGGTTCGATGCAAACCGCCCCATATTATTTACCTGAATCACAAACGCTTCGATTCTCTTCATTTCTGCATTTCCCCACAGTCCGTGACAGACCATAACATAATGCTTCGCCGCATGCGTACTTCCTCAGAAATTTCTTCCACAGGGTAATGGCGGTGTCTGAAACTAGCAGACTTCTCGTAGCCAGGAATTCCCACTTTTCCTGTGCTAATCTTATTTTTATGACCTCGTTGTTTCCTCCGTTATGTATTATTTAGCTCCAAAGATAGCAGAATCACTTCACTTCGTCTACTTCATTGTCGCCAGTTTTGCGATTGCTCATTACTTTCATCTCCCTTCGTTTCACTCAGTCGAGATTTTGTACTTTTGTAGATTTCATTTCATTACGCACGTCCTGCAGGTCTTCCTCATTGTTAGTGAGAACAGGAACGTTGTCAGCAAATCTTACAACTGATATTCTTTCACCATTTATCTTAATCCCATTCTTGAACCTTCCTCTTATTTCCATCATTGACTCTTCGAGATACGGGCAGAACTGTAAGGGAAAAAAGATTGTATTTTTATCTTACACTCATTGTAATTTGAAAATGTCGTTCTTGGATTTCCATGCTTCTTGTTCCTTCTCTGCTCGTATACATACTGTATAATACCTGTCTTTCTCTATAGGTTACTCCCAATTTTATCTCAGATTTTAGAAAATTTTGCATAATTTTACATTTTCAAACGCTTCACTAAGGTCGAAAAATTTTATGAAGGTTATGAAGATTACTGACTTATAGTCTTGCTTCCGTTATAAAGCCCTAAGTCCAAACAGTGTTTCTGGCACATTTACTTTTTCTAAAGCCAAACTAACTCATCTAACTGCTCCCCGATTTTCTTTACCATTGTTCTGCATATGATTCTTGGCAACAACTTTGATACGTGAGATGTTAAACTTAACGTGTTACAGCTCTCGCACTTATCTATTCTTACTCATTTTGGAATTAGATGGATGATATTTTTGAAAAAGTCTGACAGTATGCATCCAGCCACAAAGATTTCACACATTAGCTTGAATTACACACACATACGATGGAAAAACTTTTTTGCTGAAAATACCTTATTCTTATGCTTTATGGGGTGGTAAATCCAAATACGATACTTAAAATGTTGTCAGCCACCATTTATTCACATTTTACAGTTAAATTTATTAAATTAAGCGATTTTTTAAAGAATTTAATGGCTTTTTTGTAGTTAAAATAATTTAAAAATGGGGTGTAATGAATGTAGATGACGCTGCGAGCATTGCTGAAAAACATTTGCTGGCAAAAAAGGTCGATTCTATTTTTATGTTAACAAATGGTGTTTTGTTTACTGTCAACCTAACCTCACTTTTCCGTTTCCTGTACATGTGCTCAGTACAATGTCTAATCGTGGTTGTAAAAACTCTGCTGACAGTTTTTGTTATATTTGTGATGAATTTGTGATTAAGAACACGAAAAACATTACAGACTTTGTGAAAAAGGTTTATCTATCATACTTTGGATCTAAACTTGGTGATCAAGATAAATCTTGGGCGCCACAAAAGGGATGTTACGTGTGTTGAAGATCTAAGAAACTGGTCCAAAAAGGAGGAAAAAGCCTTTAGATTTGCTGTTCCTATGATATAGAGAGGGCCAAGAAATCCTTCGAATGATTGCTACTTTTGCAGTGTTGATATTACTGGTCATAATTCGAAAAACAAGGAGGTAATAAGCTACCCTAACCTTCCCTCTGTCATCCGACCAGTAGGGCATGGTGTAGATTTGCCAGTTTCTGAACCACCAGATGATTTAAATTCTATTCCAACAGAAGTATTTTCTGATGTACAATCTGATTTAGATGAACCAGATGATGATGAATTCCATTGTAATACAGAAAGTCTAGAGCCCAAATTGTTTACTCAGACCGAGCTCAACAATTTGGTTAGGGATCTGGGCTTAACGAAAGAAAAAGCTGAATTGCTTGGCTCTAGATTAAAATAAAAGAACTTATTGGAAGTTGGAACCAGCATATACATGTATAGAAAAAAAGAGCAGCAATTTTCCATGTTTTTAACAAGAACGTGTTTAGCGTACTGCTCAGACGTTCCCGGTCTGTTGAATGAGTTTGGTAGTGAATACAAAAAGGAAGACTGGAGGCTGTTTATTGATTCAAATGGTTCAAATGGCTCTGAGCACCTTGGTACTTAACATCTGAGGTCATCAGTCCCCTACACTTAGAACTACTTAAACATAACTAACCTAAGGATATCACATACATCCATGCCCGAGGCAGGATTCGAAACCACGACCGTAGCAGCAGTGCGGTTCCGGACTGAAGCGCCTAGAACCGCTCGGCCTTTATTGATTCATCCAAAAGTAGCTTAAAGGCTGTTTTACTTAACAATGGTACCATTTATGCATCTATACCTGTTGGACATTCTGTACATATGAAAGAAAGCTATGAAAAACTAGAAATAGTGCTAAATAAAATAGGCCATTCTGCTCATGGTTGGATGATATGTGGCGATCTAAAAGTGACATGTATGTTCCTTGGTCAGCAAGGTGGCTGTACCAAATTTCCATGTTTCTTGTGTGGACAGTAGGACTATGGAGCAATGCTGGTGCAGAAAAAACTGGCCTGTGAGGGTGTCTTCACAAATCTGGCGAGAAGAAGATTCTACGCAAAAACATTGTAGATCTAAAAATAGTTCTCTTACCACCTCTACCTATAAAGTTAGGCCTAATGAAACAGTCTGTAAAGGCTTTGCCCAAAGCTTCCACACCTTTCAGAAGCTAAACTAAAAGAAGGCGTCTTTGCCGGACATGACATTAGAAAATTGATGTTTGATGTTAATTCTGAATTCACTATGACCTTAAATGAGAAAGAAACATGGGTTTCATTCAACCAAGGCGTTACAAACTTCTGAGGAGATGAAAAAGACCTACGATATGTTTCTATTATAGCTACAATGTTAAAGAAGTTTAAAATTTTAGGATGTTTAATGAGCCTGGAAGTTCACTTTTTGAATCTTGATTGCATCCCGGAAAATATGGGAGTTGTTAGTGAGGAGCAAGGAGAGCGTTTTCACCAGGACATTAAAGTGATGGAAAAACGCTACCAAGGCCGATGGAACACCAACATGATTGAGGACTACTGTTGGCCACTTCACCGACAAGTTCAGCAAGCGATTCATCGTGGAAAAAGCTGCACAAGAAACTTGAAAGAAAAAAGATACGGAAAATACAAACCAATTCCAGCTAACAAGTGAAAACTTCACTAACACATAAGTAGCTTACTGTAAATACAAACGATGCTTATGTTGTAACAAAGCGTTTCATTAATTTCCCTTTTTACAGTACAGTATAGGATTTTTATACTATACACTAAAAAGCATATTGCTCGAAAAGTATAGGTGATACAAAAAAGTTACGCTAGATTTGGAGTAAGATCATGGAAATCTATAAAGATCAGCTATCAAAGTAAAAAAAATTCCAAATGACTTTTTCGTTGGCCTGTATTATCGACTGGTCGTTGCAACGATTTAAGAAATTCCGTTGGATTGTTGTCTATTCCTTCTGCCTCATTTAATCGTAAGTTTTCCTAAACTCTGTAAAATATGACTAATACTGGCTGCTGCATGTCTTCTTAGTCATTGCATTTCTTCTTCTCTCACATCAAGAGACAGTTCCTCCCAATAACAGAGGCCACCAAACTTCTCTTTCCAACAATTGATTCTCTCTTTCTCATCTAACGGTGGAGTTTCTCTTCTACACTTAATATTGATGCCTCAACTTTCAATTTAACGGGACGTTGTTTTGATTTTTTTGTATGCTGTATCTGTCCTTACTACGACCATTTCCTTCTCGAGGTGTTCCCTTTTGTTCCTGAAACCATTCGTAAGACATCGATTCCTAATTATCTTTACTATTTTCTTAATTTGATCGATGTGAACAGCAGTATAGCAGTCTCGCTAGGCCTCTATCCTGCACAGTAGATTTTCCTAACGTGATGATACACTTCACTCATTTGTTCACGAAAATAAACTATCTTGGCACAAACGAACAGCATTCTAGTGTGGTTTCTGAATGAGAAGTTTTCAGTGTGATCTTTCCTTATATGCAGAATGGACACGACCGAGCGAAGCGGCGCGGTGGTTAAACACACTGGATAAGCATTCAGGGTCCACAGCTCGTGGTGTAGTGGCTGCCCCTGCACCACGGGGTCTCGGCTTCGATTCCCAGACGGGTTGGGGATTCTCTCTGCCAGAGGACTGGGTGTTTGTGTTGTCCTCCGCCTCCGCCTCCTCATCATTATCATTCGTTGCAGTAGCTAGATTGGACTGCATAAAAATTTGGACTTTTTAGAGGCGCTGATGATCGCGCAAATCAACCATCATCATCATCATCATTATCATCATCATCATCATCATCATCGCATTCGGGAAGACGACTGTTCAAACCCGCATCCGGCCATCCTAATTTAGGTTTTGCATGATTTCCCTAAATCGCTTCAGGCAAATGCCCTGATGGTTCCTTTGAAAGGCATTGGCCAATTTATTCCCCCATCCCTCTCTAAGCCGACTTCGTTGTCGACGGGACGTTAAACACTAATCCCCTCCTCCAGAATGAAGATCGCGTTAGTCCTACTGGATGTAGTTTCACTGAAATGCTAAACATTCGCATATATACGCAGGTGCTACATTCGATGAGAGTTTGAAGTTTGTTACATGTCATCTTGATGGTGATAAAATTTTAATGGCCAGAGTTCAGCCACAGCTAAGCTCTTACAAAAGTTACTGTAAATATTTCACGTATCGTTACTCCTTGCTGATGTGTGCTTTGCGACATAAGAGAATACTTCGCTGCAGTGATTATGACTGAATCGTCTTATTCACACTGTGTTTTTATGAAAATTTTAATAGTAATCCCTCGTGGATTTACAACATTTAACTAGATGTTTTCGATGTTCTCCTAAGTTTCCGCCGTGTATCTGTTATTTTTTTTATGTGAAAGAGCGTGTGCCTCTGGCTTATGTGCCTGTCTGTTTATTATGGAGATGTGGTTGTCAAGGCCTTCTGTGTTAACAGTAATCCGCATTCTATCAACAGCCTAGGAGGATTAGAAAAAGTTTCAGGACACGCTGTTGGTCTTTTAGAGGAAAAACTGCCGTACACAGCAGATAAATCATCAATAAAAAAATCTGTTCATTTGTAAAACGAGCAAGGTTTGAGTGGTGAGCACAAAGTTAATGACCAAGCTTTATATCTCGATTGCACAGATGGTTAACTGACGTAGTGTCACATGCCATTTCCCCCATGAGACGCAATAGACATAAAACCCTTGACACCTCTGGTTATGTCGAGGAACGGTGTGGGGGCAGTGCTGACTTTAATCCTAGTCACAAGGAAAGAAACTGATTGGAATCATATGCTTAACAACTCACAACTCTGTCCATGTCAACATGTGCGCTCTCTTTTCCTTTTTCTGTGCTTAGCTGTAACGTCTCCATGCCAGCACGCAATGCTGTCTGCCTACTACTGTTTGTTGAAAGACAGACCTGCAGACTGCGTTCGTCCTACATAAAACCTTGAACAATGGTTAGCTTTTACATTTTCTAAAGAAATCCATATTTGAAATTCTTTTCATGTTGCATTAAAATTAATACTTTTTAATGTGTCATGGTACTTTTATAGGATTTGTTTTACAATATTTGTTACTTCTGTTAAAAAAAGTGTCCCTCGTTTTTGTTCATTTTTGTGTTGTACACTGTCGGAACAAAAGTTTCCGAACATCCCAATGAAATGCAGAGTTCAAAAACAGAAGTCACTAGACGCGGCCCCATTAGTATAAAAGGAGGCGGTGAGTTGTGTGTTGTCAGCAGAGAAGTAGTTACATGAGAACGGGTCGATCAGAAGAACTCAGCAACTTCGAACGTACACTAGTTACTGGATGTCACCTGAGTAGCAAAACCTCCAGAAGCCTTTAAACTCTTCTAAACTGCCAATGTCGAGGTCGTTAATATCATTATCAAGTGGAAACGTGAAGTAAGAACCACAGATAGGGTAATACCAGGCAGACCTCATGAACTCACTTGTAGAGACCTGTTGAGTAATAGCTTCTGATAGGCCGCACATTTCTGTAGTCGATGTTAAACGACACCACTGGACAGAGGATGACTGGAAATGAGTGATCTGGAGTGATGACCCACGCCATCCGGTGGAACTGTTTGGGTCTGGCGAATGCTTGTAGAACGTTACCTGTAATAACATGTATTTATTTTGAAGAATGAAGAAGATGGTGTTTCGTTGTGTGGATGTTTTTCGTGTTTGGTGTGTGGTTTCCTTACTGCGCTTAAGAAAACGATAAATGAGGAACGAAATGAACATATTTTACAGCATTCTGTACTGCATACATTACAGGAGCAGTTCGAAGACGACGATTATTTATGTCAGTATGACAGCGTTCCCTGTCGAAGCAGCATAAATGAGGCAATGGTTACTACACAGTAACACTCCTAAAATGGACTGAGCTGCCTAGAACCCCACTTGAACACAATGGAACCCCTTTGGAAGCAGCTACAACGACGACTTCGCACCAGACCCTAGCGTCCAACACCCGTATCTTCTCTGGCACCGGCTCTTGACGAACAATGAGCTGCCATTACTCCAGCCTTCACACGCCTCACTGAAAAGGTCCCAGCACAGTGGAAGCTGCCATAAAGGCGAAGGCTGGCTACTAATAGCGGTCTGAATACCTTTGATCAGAAAACGTGTTATGCTAACGTTTTGATGAACACACTTGTACAAAACTTCCTGGAAGATTACAACTGTGTGCCGCACAGAGACTCGAACTCGGGACCTTTGCCTTTCGCGGGAAAGTGCTCTATCAACTGAGCTACCCAAGCACGAATTGCAATACGTCCTCACAACTTCAATTCTGCCAGTACCTCGTCTCCTACCTTCCAAACTTCACGTAAGCTCATCTGCGAAGAGCTTCTGTGAAGTCTGGGAGGTGGGAGACGAGGTTTTGGGGAATTGAAGCAGTGAAGACGGGTCGTGAGTCGTGCTTGGGTAGCTCAGTTGATTTGCCGGCACGGTAGCTCAGCGTGTTCGGTGAGAGGGCCGCTCGGCCTCTGTAATAAAAAAAAACTGAGTAAAGGAATCAACGATCAAGTTGAACGGGTGTCTTGTCCACCCAGACCAAACGCAACGAACAATACCGAACAGTAAGAAATAAAAAAAAAAAATAGTTGGTAGAGCACTTGCTCGTGAAAGGCAAAGGTCCCGAGTTCGAGTTTCGGTGCGGCACACAATTTTAATCTGTCAGGAAGTTTCATATCAGGGCACACTCCGCTGCAGAATAAAAATCTCGTTCTGGACACTTGTACAAAGTTTAACTGACTGTTACAGCAATGTTTTTGAGCTTTCTTGTTCCATTAATAGATAGCGTAGAACTCATGAGAATCAGTTGTGGAGTAGCTTCACCTAGTGCGGCGTACTATGGACATTCATTGTACAAAGTCAACATGTATGCTAGTATGGTATACATAGTACTTACAATTTTACATAAAAATGCGAAGCTTGAAGGTTTATTTCTATGACCGTATCATATTAACATATGTTGCCTCGTTGAGATCTACATCTACATGGATATTCTGCAGATCACATTTAAGTGCCTGACAGAGGGTTCATCGAACCAGCTTCACAACTCTCTATTACTCCAATCTTGTATAGCGCAGGGAAAAAACGAACACATATATCTTTCCGTGCTAGCTCAGATTTTCCTTATTTTACTGTGGTGATCGCTTCTTCCTTTGTAGATATTTTCTCATTCGGAGGAGAAAGTAGGTGACTGAAATTTCGTGAGAAGATTCCGCCGCAACGAAACACGCCTTTGTATTAATGATGTCCACGCCAAATGCTATATCATTTCAGTGACACTCACTCACTTACTTCCCTATAATACAATCGAAAAATTATCGGTGCTCAGATATGTGAATGTGGTATTTAAGCATAAACTGTTCTCTTATTGCTTTACTTTTAATTTTTTACACACTTCATATGGCAAGATGTCAATTGTATTGTTCTGTAGGTCTGAAGATGTTCATCACTGGCAGAAATTCGTAAGCTGGCGTAAAAATTTATAGTCTGTAACCGCAGTAAATAAAATACCAAAAAAACAAGTTTAAGAGGATATAATCGAAACCAAGCTTGTGATCTGTCTTTTTTTGTACACATAATTTACTTTTCTAACATCTTTTGGCTTACTAAACATTCGTCCTACATTCTTAAAAATGTCTGGTCACCTTGTTTAGAGTGCAATATCATGTTTTGTAAACCGGAAGTGGTTCGCTCGTCATCATAGTTCCTAAGATAACTATGTTGTGGAGGTACAGTGAAACAGATTTTTCTTCACAACCTTTTTCACCTCACCTGCCTTTACCAATATACGTACTGAAAATATCCGTCTTACTTTCTCATGCTCTGTATCTATTATTGACTCATGAAATTAATGTAGGCTGTCTTATTTTGTTATGAAAACAAACTTGTATACACGTTTGCTTATAATAATTTATTTCCAGATGACTTGGAAAAAAATGTTGGATTAGATCCGAGAGATGTAGGAAACGCTGAATTATTCCATTATGTTTTACGCGCAGCGCAACACAGACACTGTGAATGGATCAGCTAATAGGCCAGCAACCGTGCTGAATACCCTTTAACGCAATCACTGCTGCCTTTCGCCGGCTAAAGACCCGCCTGGACGCACACAGGCTCGCGCATACGCACGCCATAGACACTGTTACGCACTCTGACACACGTTCGTCCATTCTGCAGCACTTCGAATCAGTCGTCTTACTCGCAGCAAAATTAGCCCCTGGCTGTGCAAATTACAAAGGTAGTCCGCTAATTGCAGGTGGCAGGGCCTGCTAGCTGACGAACGGATTTAATTATCGTCCCGCTCCTGGCCCCGCACTCTGCTGCTATTCCCGCATTCCCCCCCGCCCCGCCAACACCGCCAACCCTTTCCACCGACCCTACGACCATGGCCCTGTTTAAAGTATGGCACACATTATCCTCTAAGCTCGCTGTTTGTATTCAAATCCCGTCTGCGCAGAACTTTGTGCCTGGTCGAACCAATCAGACAGAGCCTCGTAATCCCAGTTCGTGATCTACTTTCGCTCTTGCTTTCTCTCTCTGTATTTCCCTCTGCATTTCCCATCTCTTCCCTGTCCACTAGTAGCACTGTGTTTCATTGACATCCTCCACCTGACTACTTGCTGGACTGCAATACCTTCATCTTCCTTTTTTGACATCTGTTCTGTTCTCGAGAGTGCTTTGTTTCTCCCAGTGATAGATTTTTGTCATAGCTACTTTTCCCTCATCACAACACTCTTTATATAAATCGATAATAGCGAATACGAGATATCCGCAATATGTAATGTGTTAATGCTCACATATCCTTCTTCCACATTTGCCTCTTCTATACGGATCTACACACAGGCTGTATCAAAAGGGATGGCGCAAATTTACACGGCTGAAAGTGCACTATAATAGAAGCACATCCGGCCGCTGTGGCCTAGCAATTTTAGGCACTTCAGTCCGGAACCGCGCTGCTGCCAGGGTTGCAGGTTCGAATTCTGCATCGGGCATGGATGTGTGTGATGTCTCGGTTAGTTGGGTTTAAGTAGTTCTAATTCTAGGGGATTGATAACCTCAGATATTAAGTCGTATAGTGTGTAGAGCCATTTGACCCATAGAAGCACAAATGTCAAGTTGACATGGTCCCTAAAACTCATACCTTTAGAGCTATGAGATATGCCTGATTTTCAATACTGTGAAACAAATCTCTTCTACTGCAAGCTCTTTGCGTTCCATATTTTTGGAAGTGGTAGTATGGACCAAAACAACTCTAGTAAACGTTTGCTCTAAAATGCATACCTTAAAAGTTACGAGCACTTGTTCATTATAAGAGTTGTGTTCCAAAGTACCGAAGATGAACAGGTGCTAAAAGCTGTTAAGGTATGCATTTTAGAGCACGTGTTTACTGAACCATTTTTCTTGTTTTAGTCCATAGTACCATCTCCCAAAATATGGAAAGCTAAGAGCTTGCAGTAGAAAAGATTTGTTTCACAATATTGAAAATCAAGAATATCTCATAGCTCTTAAGGTATGCGTTTTAGAGCCCATGTTTACTTGACATTTGTGCTTCTATTATCGTGTAATTTCAGCCGTGTAAGTTTGTGCCATCGTTTTTGATACACTCTATATATATATATATATATATATATATATATATATATATATATATATATATATATATATGTGTGTGTGTGTGTGTGTGTGAGAGAGAGCGAGAGAGAGAATTAAATTCGTAGTGCAATCGAAGGCGCAATGGAGCAAATTGTAGATGAAGTAGAAGATATTATTCAGTTGGCAGGAGGTAGTCCTTCAACAAACAAGCCGATTTTCTACCCGGTGCGCCACATGGAAGAACATGATGGTCATTATGTACGCACGGCCTCTATTCTTATCACCGAATTATTGGATATCGTCGAGTATTGCCATGAAATTATTAACACTAGGAACTCACAAGGATGGCTCGATGAGAGCGTCTCCGTTTGTGGAGACACATTTTCAAGAACGCCTCTCTATAAATAAGTTGCGTAATGTGATAGACAATTAGTTGACTGTGCCTGTCCTGCTTCTACATCGTCTTTCGAGGCCATTCAGTTAAGACATTATTTTACTACGAACTTCCAGCATTGCTGGAAGAGATTTCTTTTGTATGATCTGCCAGTGTGACGAGGCTCCTGTACAGTCCATTCATCAGTAGGCAGATGATCCAAATGTGGTCAGTAAAATTCGAAAGTTTACTGGAAACGGAGGTGCATTAATGAAAAATCGCCTGTGAACTTCGTCTTTGTTTAGCACTTGGTAGTGTCTGTTACAGTGAGGAACAATTTGTAACACAATTTCTCTAGAGTTAAATTTATTAACTGTTTTAGGAAATATGGGCATGCTGACTTAAAAACTGTAGCTGGTTTTGCTTCTACCACCTCAACATTTTCTCTGTATCTTATGTGAATGTGACCACTCTCCGCGGGATTAAGCGTGGGCCACAGCAGAAACTATTGCCCTCCTACTGGCTGGATAAACCTTTTCCGATTGGCGAGGGGAAAGATGAATGGTACTGTAGCGGACCAGCGACAGGCTCATACAGTCTGGACCAGATCATTTACGTGTAGATGTGTGGTCTGTTCTATCCGTCATGTCCGACGGAAGAGACAATTCTGGTGGTGCAGCTACCGTAAACAAAATATGTTACGAGAAGTCAGTAATTTAAATAAATCAATGGCAAAATATATCATTCACTTCCTTTCACCACGAATTCCAATTCTTGAACATTCCTTTTATTTTCCATTATTGATTCTTCGATGTATAGAGTGAACAGTACGAGCGAAAGATAATAACCTCGTATTAAACGTTTTTCAATTCGATCACGCCGGCCGGTGTGGCCAAGTGGTTCTAGGCGCTTCAGTCTGGAACCGCGCGACCGCTACGGTCGCAGGTTCGAATCCTGCCTCGGGCATGGCTGTGTGTGATGTCCTTAGGTTAGTTAGGTTTAAGTAGTTCTAAGTTCTAGGGGACTGATGACCTCAGATGTTAAGTCCCATAGTGCTCAGAGCCATTTGAACCATTTTTTTTTAATTCGATCACTTCGTTCTCCACCGTACAGTTTTGTTCTTCCCTCTTGGTTCTTGTGCTTATACTATATCGCACCTATGCAATACGCAAATTTTTCTCAGAATTTCGGAAGTTTTATACAATTTTACATCGTCGAACGTTTTTTCTAAATCAATAAATCCTATGAGCGTAATTTAATTTTTCTTCAAACTTCCTTCCATTATCAAGAGCAATGTCATAACTGCTCTCTAGTGACTATCTTTCCTAAAGCCAAACCGATCGTCATCGGAAAGACCCACACCTTTCTTTTCCATTCTTCTGTATATTACAATCGTCACAGCCTGGATGTATGAGCTGTTAAGCTGACTATCTTCGGAATGGTGTTGATTACATTTCTTCGAAATTCTAATGGTACGTCGCCAGTCTCGTAGGTTCTACACACATAGGCGTGCCAGTTCGCTTATTGATTTTAGAAATTCAGATGGAATGTTGTACATCCCTTGTGCCTTATTTCATCTCTGTATATAGTTACTCCAAGTTAAATGCCTTTCGTACAAATAGTCACGTTTCTTTGCCAATCAGTAAACATATTGGGGTAGAAATAATTGCTTATGACTTCTTCTACAGCGTTTACTCTATGGATATTCTCGCTAGGCGCTCCAGCAGTAGTGAGCCATCATACGAGGGTTGCCCAGAAAGTAATGGAATACATTCCTTTCTTCAACAATTTTTTATTGAACATAATCAGAATTACACACTCGAAAGAATGGAGTTTTATGTACACACCCAATTTTTTACGTATCTCCATCCCCTTCAATGGCCTTCCTGCAGGGTTGAAACTACGGTGTGTATGTCCTGTCAGTACCAATCGTTGCCCTGGTGGCGGAGCCAGTGCTTGTGTGAATCACCTCCTCATCGTCCTCAAAAAGCCTTCCAAGAATGGTGTCTGTCCTCACGAACGACATCAGCTCGCTGCAACGTGTGACAGCGGTGGATGGTCTCCCCGGTCGCTGCAAATCGTGGAGCTCCGCCGAACGACTTTATAACGCCCTCACCCTCCGTGCCCAGCGACTAACTGTGCTTCTGTCGACAGCAGATGCTTCATAGACTTTGAACAAGCGTTTGTGAATATTCCCTACAGTTTCTTTTTCTGCAGTGAGAAATTCAATGAAGGTACATTCCTTGTGACGTTCATCACATATAGACCCCATTTTCAAACTGTCCTGCGGCTACGCTATCTGTCGGAAGTGACGGAAACTTGCCGTGACCACTCAAGATACTTCAAATAATACGTACGTAACGTTTCGCATTCGTAGCATTGTTTTCGGCTGAGAAAAAGTAATCCGGTGCGTTACTTACTGGGCAATCTTCGTATTTAAATCCGACCGACGGCCCTGCCGCAGTGGTAACACCTGTTCCCATCAGATCACCGATGTTGAGCGTTGTCGGGCTTCGCTTGCACTTGGATGGGGTAACGTTCAGGTCTGCCTCGGGCTGTTGGGAACTGGGATGGACTCAGCCCTTGTGAGGCCAGCTGAGGAGTAACTTGATTAAGAAATAACTATTCGGGTCGCGAAAGCTGACAACGATCGTAAAAGTCGTGAGCTGACCACGTGCCACCCCATACCCACTTCCATTAAAGTCTTCGGCTGAGGATGACACGGCGGTGTGTCAGTACCGTTAGGCCTTCCGAGGCGTTTTCGGACGGAAGTATTATGTACATCTACATCTACCATGACTCCAAACCTTAGTGGAATCACTCACCCTGCTCATCACTGATGGCGGTAAGATTTACCAGGAAGTCAGCAAGAAGGCTTATTAAAAACGCAGTTTGATTCTCATCCTGCCGCCAAGCAGTTTGAAGCTCTGCAAGAGTTGCTGGACATGTTCGGCGTAATTATGTACTCGCGTATTCCCAAGAATGTCTTCTACAGTGTTCTTTAATGCCAACCAAACAGTTATTCCGACGAAATGTTCATCTTTAACGAACTGTCGAATTTGTGGCTCATCAAATACATTGGCCCTTATCTTCTCATACGACAGGATAGGAAATGCTTAAAAGAGTTACTTGAAAAAGTTTCAATCGACAAATTTCTTCATGACACCAAGTTGTATATGCAGAGGTTGAAATGTACTGTTCCTTCTGTCGACAAGTGGCTGCTGTGGAATGGTTGTTGGAGCATCAGGTTTCAGCTCATATTTTGGCAGTCAAATCGACTGCACTCAGTGCTTCTTACGAGTTCTAGTGCTCCACATAGAAAAAATATGTGTATACCCGTATTGTTGGGCAAGAAGGAAGCTGACCATGTTAAGGCCTACACAGATGATCCATTGGTTTCTATGATTCTGCAACAAATTACTGACTATCACTTTCTTCAAGGAGGAAAGCTGAATGGCTTGTTCGGACAGCACCCAATAAATTTCCCTTTTGGTGGTGACACACTTCCAGCTCTGCTTTGAGCTATCGGTGAATAATCGCCATTCAGTTGCTTTATAGACTGAAATTCCCAAATGTTTCTTTAAACCATGCACTTTATGGCAATGTACAAATCCACCATCGGTCCGAAAGTACTGCAGAAAGGAATTCACTTGATCGAAAGTAGGCTCTTTAGATCCTCTTTCAAGCGAATCTTGATGATCAAAATTCCGAAACTTTTTTGTGCGGTCCCAAATCTCGTACCAGATCACTGAATTTGTGCTTTTCAATTCTATTAAAAACTGAGTCATCTTCAGTAGCAAATATTCGTCGTTGTAGTCACATCGATCTTTACTAGCCCCATATTTCTGTATTTCAAAAGAAATGGCATTGGGACTTCAGCTGATTTGGGGGGCATATAGCTGATGATAAAGATACTCTATTTCTTACGTGCTTTTCTTGATGTATCCTGACTTTTCAGCATACATATGAAAGAATCACTTGAGTGTACTGAAACATTTCCTTATGTCTGTCTCTGGTAGTTCGTGTCGTAAGTGCGTAAACAGCACCTCTTCTTTTACTATCATGGCACTCTAATCATTTCTACTCAATGGACAGATGTCAGTACATTTTGTAGGAAAGCCAGTTCCGCCTATTGTTAAACTGATGACCGTGATAAGTCATGAGCCTCTCACAGGTGCGCAAGCAGTGTGTTGAGAGTTTAAGAATGTGAACGACGGAAACACGTGATAAACCTTCATTTGTCATACCTACGATTTGGTGAGAGCCCACAGGTTACTCAAGGGAATGTTACTTTCTTATACTGAAAAAGTCAAGATACATCAAGGAAAACGTATACAAAATACAGTAGCCTCATCATCAGCTATACAGCCAGCGACTCAATCAGTTGAAAACCCAGTGCCAGTTTTCGATGAGTTTTGAAATACAGCAATACGAGTTTAGTGAAGTTCGAAGTGGTCGAAATGACGAATATTCACAACTGTAGATGACTAAATTTTTAATGATCTGGAGCAACACGCAATCAGTGATTTGGTGTGAGATTTGGGACCATCCAAAAAAGTTTAAGAATTTTTATCATTAAGAATTGCTTCGAAAAGGAACTAAATCGCACTACTTTCGATCAAGTGAAATTAGGTCTCTGCAATACTTTCTAAGTGAGAGTATATTTGTATACTGCCATAACGTACGTGGTTTAATGGAAGAATTGGGAATTTCAGCCTATAACCCAACTGAATGACGTTTGTTCATCGATAGCTTAAAGCAGGGCTGAAAGTGTGTCCTTCTACAAAACGGAAATTTATTTCTTGTCACAAGTTGCCATTTAGCTTTTTTCGTGAAATAATATGATAAAGTCATTGATTTGTTGCAGAATATCTGTTTTGAAACGTAAAACGGTCAGCTTCCTGCTTGCCAAGCAGCTCGGATATACATGTATATTTTTTATGTGGAGCAGTAGAGCTCGTTAGAACTATTGAGTGCATCGAATTGGCTGCCAAGATATAACATGAAACCTGATGATACACACATTGTACATCAGCCACTTGTCGTCAGAGGAAACATTTCAACCTCTGCATATAGAACTGGGCCACGTCAAGCAATCTGTTGACTCAGAGACACCTTTTCAAGTATCTCATTGAAGCAATTCCTAGCCTATCATAAAGAGAATGTAGCGGCCATTGTACACTCCTGGAAATGGAAAAAAGAACACATTGACACCGGTGTGTCAGACCCACCATACTTGCTCCGGACACTGCGAGAGGGCTGTACAAGCAAAGATAACACGCACGGCACAGCGGACACACCAGGAACCGTGGTGTTGGCCGTCGAATGGCGCTAGCTGCGCAGCATTTGTGCACCGCCGCCGTCAGTGTCAGCCAGTTTGCCGTGGCATGCGGAGCTCCATCGCAGTCTTTAACACTGGTAGCATGCCGCGACAGCGTGGACGTGAACCGTATGTGCAGTTGACGGACTTTGAGCGAGGCCGTATAGTGGGCATGCGGGAGGCCGGGTGGACGTACCGCCGAATTGCTCAACACGTGGGGCGTGAGGTCTCCACAGTACATCGATGTTGTCGCCAGTGGTCGGCGGAAGGTGCACGTGCCCGTCGACCTGGGACCGGACCGCAGCGACGCACGGATGCACGCCAAGACCGTAGAATCCTACGCAGTGCCGTAGGGGACCGCACCACCACTTCCCAGCAAATTAAGGACACTGTTGCTCCTGGGTATCGGCGAGGACCATTCGTAACCGTGTCCATGAAGCTGGGCTACGGTCCCGCACACTGTTAGGCCGTCTTCCGCTCACGCCCCAACATCGTGCAGCCCACCTCCAGTGGTGTCGCGACAGGCGTGAATGGAGGGACGAATGGAGACGTGTCGTCTTCAGCGATGAGAGTCGCTTCTGCCTTGGTGCCAATGATGGTCGTATGCGTGTTTGGCGCCGTGCAAGTGAGCGCCACAATCAGGACTGCATACGACCGAGGCACACAGGGCCAACACCCGGCATCATGGTGTGGGGAGCGATCTCCTACACTGGCCGTACACCACTGGTGATCGTCGAGGGGACACTGAATAGTGCACGGTAAATCCAAACCGTCATCGAACCCATCGTTCTACCATTCCTAGACCGGCAAGGGAACTTGCTGTTCCAACAGGACAATGCACGTCCGCATGTATCACGTGCCACCCAACGTGCTCTAGAAGGTGTAAGTCAACTACCCTGGCCAGCACGATCTCCGGATCTGTCCCCCATTGAGCATGTTTGGGACTGGATGAAGCGTCGTCTCACGCGGTCTGCACGTCCAGCACGAACGCTGGTCCAACTGAGGCGCCAGGTGGAAATGGCATGGCAAGCCGTTCCACAGGACTACATCCAGCATCTCTACGATCGTCTCCATGGGAGAATAGCAGCCTGCATTGCTGCGAAAGGTGGATATACACTGTACTAGTGCCGACATTGTGCATGCTCTGTTGCCTGTGTCTATGTGCCTGTGGTTCTGTCAGTGTGATCATGTGATGTATCTGACCCCAGGAATGTGTCAATAAAGTTTCCCCTTCCTGGGACAATGAATTCACGGTGTTCTTATTTCAATTTTCAGGAGTGTATTTGATGGGTTACAGAGTTAGTAGCCTAAAGATGAACACTTCGTCGGAATAATGGTAGAACTTTAGAAGATTGCATTATTGGCATTCAGAAACATTGTCAAAGACTTTCTTGGAAACACAAGAGTAGAAAATGACACCGAAATTGTCTGTCTGCTCTTGTAGACCTTCAGAAGGCTTGGTTGTAAAATAGGCGTCAAATTACGTTTTTAAATAGCCGCAATGTTCACTCCCGGAAAATCTTGTTATCAGTGATGAGCAGGGTGAGTGATTCCACCAAGATCTGAAGGTCATGGAAGCACGGTCTCAGGTTAGAGATGATGTAAATATGGTGGCTGACTACTGTTGGAGCATCCAACGAGAATGTCCGCAGATCAAACGCTACAGGAGAAGACATAAGTCGAAAATTTTTGTTAATGTGTTGACCAATTGGAAAAGAAACTTTACTATTTGTATGAAAGCAATTACGCAACTTAACTTGGAGTAACCATATATAGAGGTGAAATATGGCAGAACGGATACATAACATTCCATTAGAATTTCTAAAATCTTTGTGGAAACTGGCAACGAAACGAATATGTGTGTAGAACCTATGTGACTGGCGATGTACCATCGGACCGTCGGAAAAATATGATCAACACCACGACGAAGATAGGAATGCTAGGTAAGTACTAAAACTATTGCACACTCGGCTGAAAATCTCATGCATCCAGTCTACTGACAATGATAATATACATAATAATGCAAAAGGAATGGATGGATATGATAGACGACGATAGTTTGGCTTAAGGAAAGTTAAAGACACTAATGAACAGTTCTGACTGTGGCTTGATAATGGACGCAGGGCTGAAGAGAACTAAGAATGCGGCCATAGGCTTTTTCGACAGGGAACAAACATTCTACAATGTAAAACGGGACAAGATATTCGAAATTCTGAGAATAATAAGTGAATGCAGTAGAGAATTACCTACGATACGCTATATGAACAAGAACAAAGAAGGACCACTAAGCCTGGACGACCAAAATGAAGTGCTCGGGTTGAAAAAGCTATACAACCTTTCTATCTATACATCGAAGAAGCAATGTCGGAAATAAAAGAAAGGTTCAAGAGTGGGATAAAAATTCAAGCTGAAAGAATGAGAATGATGAGATTCACTGATTACATTACCGTCCTCAGTTAAAAGAGAAAACGAGTTACAGTATCTGTCTACTGGAACCAATAGTCTAATGGGTACTGAATAGGGCTTGAGAGTAAACCGAAGAAAGATAAAATTAATCAGAAATGAGAATAGTGAGAAACCTTACGTCAAAATTGGACATCTGAAAGTAGACAATGTGAACCAATCCTGATTCCTAGGCAGCAAAATAATCCATGATGGACGAAGTAATAAGGACGTAAAACGCAGACCAGCACAGGCAAAAAGGACGTTCCTGACCAAGAGAAGTTAACTGGTACCGAACACGGGCCTTAATCTGGGGAAGAAATTTATGAAGGTGTACGTTTGGAACACAGCATTATATATTAGTGGATCATGGACAGTCGGAAAACCGGAACAGAAGAGACTCTAATCGTTGGAGGTGCAGTAGTGCTTAGGAATGTTGAATATTAGTTGGACTGATAAGATAGGAAATGAGGAGATTAACAGCAAAATCTGTGAGGAAAGGAACATATTGAAAACACTGACAAAAAGAAGTGTGAAGAGATCGGGGAATATGTGCATGGTAATACATTTAACTGTAGAGCATAAAAACTGTAGAGGAAGGCAGAGATTGGAACACATACAACAAATAGTTGGGGACGTATGCCGAACAGGAGAAGAATTCTGTTTTCCAAACGTTTGCAATGTGCTCCAGGGTGTTTGGTTCACTGCACGTGTGACAGGTGCCTGTCCCGATTAGGTGTATACCAGCTAGTTTATCATTGGTCGGTATCGTCCTGCTAACAGTTTTTGGGGATAAAAAACGCGCTGAGGCGTTTTTCCATATTATGTTTGACCGGTATTGCGGAAATTTTGACTCAGTGGTGTTTTCAGTGGATTGCCTCTGACAGCATGATATTTTTTCTTTGCAGTTTAATCTGGTGCGACCGAGTACGTTTTCTAGTGAGTGGCTCTTCGATGTGTAGTATTTTCGAGTGTTGCCGTGAGTAAATGAAATCTCTGTGTGGTCCACTGGCGCTGTTTCGGACTCTGGTCTGTATTTGTCGATAAAAACTGCTGTCGGAACGGGCATGTTGTTTTCTTTGACTCTCGATAACCTGAGTGTCTGCAGAACAGCACATGTCGACATAAAATCGATTAGGTCGGTGCTACCTTCTTTTAGTCTTACATTATTACATGTGGCTTACGTAAATTTAAAATGTCGCCAGACCACGGAAGCAAGGAGACCGCATGTAATATACCCTACTGGCCATTAAAATTGCTACATCAAGAAGAAATGCAGATGATAAACGGGTGTTCATTGGACAATTATATTATACTAGAACTGATATGTGATTACATTTTCGTCGGCCGGAGTGGCAGAGCGGTTCTAGCCGCTACAGTCTGCAACCACGCGACCGCTACGGTCGCAGGTTGGAATGCTGTCTCAGGCATGGATGTGTGTGATGTCCGTAGGTTAGTTAGGTTTAAGTAGTTCTAAGATCTAGGGGACTGATGACCTAAGAAGATAAGCCCCATAGTGCTCAGAGGCATTTGAACCATTTTGATCACATTTTCACGCAATTTGGGTGCATAGATCCTGAGAAATCAGTACCCAGAACAACAACCTCTGGCCGCAGTAACGGCCTTGATACGCCTGGGCATTCAGTCAAATAGAGCTTGGATGTCGTGTACAGGTACAGCTACCCATGCAGCTTCAACACGATACCAAAGTTCATCAAGAGTAGTGACTGGCGTATTGTGACGAGCCAGTTGCTCGGCCACCATTGACCAGACGTTTTCAATTGTTGAGAAATCTGGAGAATGTGCTGGCCAGGGCAGCAGTCAAACATTTTCTGTATCCAGAAAATGCAGTCGTGCATTATCCTGTTGAAATGTAGGGTTTCGCAGGGATCGAATGAAGGGTAGAGCCACGGGTCGTAACACATCTGAAATGTAACGTCGACTGTTCAAAGTCCCCTCAATGCGAACAAGAGGTGACCGAGACGTGTAACCAACGGTACCCCATACCATCGCGCCGGGTGATACGCCAGTATGGCGATGACGAATACACGCTTCCAACGTGCGTTCACCGCGATGTCGCCAAACACGGATGCGACCATCATTATGCTGTAAACAGAACCTGGATTCATCCGAAAAAATGACGTTCTGCCATTCGTGCACCCAGGTTCGTCGTTGATTACACCATCGCAGGCGTTTCTGTCTGTGATGCAGCGTCAAGGGTAACCGCAGCCATGCTCTCCGAGCTGATAGTTCATGCTGCTGCAAACGTCGTCGGACTGTTCGTGCAGATGGTTGTTGTCTTGCAAATGTCCCCATCTGTTGACTCAGGGATCGAGACGTGGCTGCATGATCCGTTACAGCCATGCAGATAAGGTGCCTGTCATCGCGACTGCTAGTGATACGAGGCTGTTTGGATCCAGCATGGCGTTCCGTATTACCCTCCTGAACCTACTGATTCCATATTCTGCTAACAGTCAGTGGATCTCGACCAACGCGAGCAGCAATGTCGCGATACGGTAAACCGCAATCGCGATAGGCTACAATCCGACCTTTATCAAACTCAGAAACGTGATGGTGTCCATTTGTCCTCCTTACACGAGGTATCACAATAACGATTCACCAGGCAACGCCGGTCAACTGCTGTTTGTTTAAACGAAATCGGCTGGAAACTGTCCTCATGTCATCACGTTGTAGGTGTCGCCACCGGCGCCAACGTTGTGTGAATCCTCTGAAAAGCTAATCATTCGCATATCCCAGCATCTTCTTCCTGTCGGTTAAATTTCGCGTCTGTAGCACGTCATCTTCGTGGTGTAGCAATTTTAATGGCTAGTAGTGTAGTTCTTTGGGCAGGTTGAGTTACTGAGCCGTAAACCACGGTTTTAATAACAAATTTGCCCTTATCACCATCATGTTCACTGTCAATGACAGATATCTTGGCGCATACGCTTTAGTATGTGCTGTGGTAGTATATAATATTGTTCGCCAGTTGAAAGTTGACATTTGTTGAGTATCTGCTTTCACACATACTCCGAGGACTTTTCGTTTTTCTGTTACTGCTTATGAAGGCCGCTGGAGTTTCTTTGCTTCCTTCGTATGGGTATCAGGGACTTTAGAGACTTCGTCGCTGAACAATGTGCACTTTTCCGTTGATTTAAATTTTCCTTTCCCAAATAATATATTTCCCTCATTACATTCGCCAACACTATAGAAAATGAGAGAAAACCGTTAGCACTATTCGACTACGTTTCTTTAACCGAAATCTGTGTGAGAAAAATGTGAACATATCTACACAGTTTCATCTTATGATCAAGTTGGATCAATTAGGAAGAAACCATATTTAAGTTTTCTGGCAATCTCTGTCCTACTACACAATCATTCCTTTCTGTTTATAAGCTTCGTAGTGGCGTATCATTGGTTTTAAAACATCGTAAGATTCCTTGGTCTGGTATGAGCGCGATGCGTTTTGGCCGCGTGGTTCGAGGCGCCATGTCACGGATTGCGCGGTCTCTCCCGTCGGAGGCTCCAGTCCTCCCTCGGGCATGTGTGTTGTTATTAGCGTAAGTCAGTGCAAGTAGTGTGCAAGTCTAGGGACCGATGACCTCAGCAGTTTGGTCCCTTAGAAATACAAACACATTTACATTTTCTGGTATGTGCCTATACATTCGTATTCTCTACAGTCGTATACAGCCTGTATTGACATCTGTTCACAAAATGAAGGATTTAGGAAATGTAACGGTTGACTTAGATGACCTACAAAAGCACCGAATTAATAGAATCTATTTAAAAGCTTACCACCGTAAATACATCGCGAACTAAAAACCAGACATAGATTTGAGACGAAGGATAATGGACGGAAATTGAATTAATTTCAGGTTCCAAATATCTGCGTCTATACGCATCTCGTTATTCAGGCAATGTATTCGCAACTGTGAATACGAACCAACATCGGCTGTATTTGGAATGATGGCACTGACAACTGGTGTCGGACCGAGACTCGAAACCGGATTTCCCATTTGCCGCGAACGATCGCCTTAACCGCTTCCGCTACCAGTGCACGAATGAAGGTCAGACTAAAACTTCTATATGTCGCCGTCCATGTTTCAATCGCCCAGGGAAGACATTTATTTAGGGTCAAGGGCCTGACATTGGCGAAATAATACAAAATACCGGTATATGTGTTTAATAATGCGGCCACTGCTATTTCGTATAACTCGTTGTACACTGCAATGGGCCTACTGCCTAGAAGACATTTCCCGGCTCATAAGACAGGAAGGCTTGTTAGCTTTGATATCGATTTCATATTTAGAACAAGGAGCGTTAATTACAATCCGACTAACGAGAGTTACAGTGCCTTGGTTCCGCAACGTCGCTTCAAAGAAGACACAGTGGAATCATTCTTCTACCTTCTCTGCGTAAGCTAGCAGACTACATTTATGACAGGTACTTACGTCACACATGAATCGTGAATCACACATGAATCGTGAATAGTAGCTCGGGATGTCTGACCGAGCTAATGTGCTTTACTTATTTTCGTCGAGGTTCTAACCTGTTCAACAGCTAGTGATCATTATATTTAAAAACGCTAGCTTTCTTGTAAATACTTTTGAAGTAAGTTGGCTTAAATTATGTAACGTACAATAGCTAATGGAACTGCATAGTGTAACACAATAGCGCCGTATTTAAAAGTGCTGATACCTATTCTGCAGGACCCGCTTTCAAATTCCTGTCAGATAGTCCTTATTTACTGTCTCCGTGGTTTTTCTAAATCAGCCGAGGCTGAGCATGGTTCCTTAAACGAAGCTAAAGTCGGTATGCTTCGCTAGGCTTGTCCAATTTGAACATTTCTTTTGCGTATAATGAGCGTGCTGTCGACGGGACGTCCCTCTAAACAAACCCACGCTCGATATCCTTCCCCACTCTTGTCAATAACAGCTTGAGCTCTGCTTCTAATGAGCATGTTGTCGACGAGACATCTTTTTTTAATGAGGGACATTTATTCGCCTGTCGCTGACGTAAGCGCAAGAAGGTCCTAAATTCTCATAGTATCCGATACTCGTAGTTGCGTTGCGTGTTATCAAGAACAATGTTTTCTAGAGATTAAAAAAGAATCTGAAAATACTCAACTGTACAATCGTCTGTTGTTGCATTCATTATACGGAACTTATTGTGAAGCAGGATTCTGGTGCGATGGGACTTGGGTTTTTGTTGTGCAATCGTGGGCTTATATGTAATGCTTCCTTTATTAAACACCATATTACAGCAGTAGAGCACATACTAATATTTAACCTTTGCACTCAGTTTCAGTTCAAGAATATCCGAGATCAAAACAATACCCCACCCCAACACAAGTACAATAAGGTTGAATCACAATGATCAACAGTAATATTAATCTAAATAAGAAATGTTATTGCTCGCCCACGGTACACAAAAGAGGTCAGAACATTATTGCAGAAACAACGAAAAAGACTATGCCTAATTTAAAAGAACGAAAAATACCCAAGACCGGTAAAATATTACAGAAGCTCGGAATTTAGCTCGAACCTCAATGCGAGAAGCTTTTAACAGTTTCCATAACGAAACACTGTCTCGAAATGTGAAGATTCTAGCCGCCGTATTTAAAGTACACCAGGGGTGAGACGCTATCAATACCTTCACTCCGCGATAACAATAGTGATATTACCGATGACAGTGGAACTAGTCAGAGTTACTAGCCGCGCGGGCTAGCCGCGCGGTCTGAAGGCGTCTTGTCACGGTCCGCGAGACTCCCCCGTCGGAGGTTCGAGTCCTCCTTCGGGCATGCGTGTGTGTGTCGTCCTTAGCGTAAGTTAGTTGAAGTCAGATTAAATACTGTGTAAGCTTAGGGACCGATGACATCAGCAGTTTAGTCCCATAAGACCTAACCGGCAATTCCGAATTTCCTGTTTTCAGAGTTACTAAACACTGTTTTCCGAAATTCCTTCACCAAAGAAGACAAAGTAAATATACCAGAACTCGAATCAAGAACTACCTTCAACATGAATAACTTAGAAGCGGATACCCTCGATGGTTCAAATGGCTCTGAGCACTATGGGACTCAACTGCTGAGGTCATTAGTCCCCTAGAACTTAGAACTAATTAAACCTAAACTACCTAAGGACATCACACACATCCATGCCCGAGACAGGATTCGAACCTGCGACCGGAGCGGTCTCGCGGTTCCAGACCGCAGCGCCTAGAACCGCACGGCCACTTCGGCCGGCGATACCCTCGATGTAGTGAAACGTTTCAACAATGGCAAGGCCTCCGGCTGAGATTGTATAATAATCGGGTTCCTTTCAGAATACGCTGATACAATAGCTCCATACTTATCAACCATATACAATCGCTCACTCGTTAAAAGATGCGCACCTGAAGACTGAAAAGTCACACCAGTACCCAAGAAAGAAATAGGAGTGATCCGAATTACCTCGAAGAAAACAATTTATTGACAAATAGCCAGCAGAGATTCAGAAAATATCGTTCTTGTGAAACGTAACTAGCTCTTTATTCTCACGAAGTAATGCGTGCTATCGACACGGAATGCCAAATTGGTTCCATATTCTTAGATTCCCAGAAGGTTTTAGCCACTGTTCCTCAAATGTGATTTCTAATCAAATTGTGTGCCTATGGAGTATAGTAGCACTTGTGCGAGTAGACTCGTAATTTAGAGTCAGAAATATTGCAGTTGGTAGTAACTGACGGAAAGTCATCGAGTAAAACTGAAGTAATATGTGGTGTTTCTTAAGGCAGTGTTAAAGGCCCTCTACTGTTACAGATCTACATAAACGAGGGGATAATATGAGGAGCCTTCTTAGATTGTTTGCAGTTGATGCGGTCATCTACCGTCTTGTAAAGTCATCACATGATAGAAACAAAACTAAACTAAAGAAAAAATTTGGAAAATCGTTTAGATGGGGCATGGGTCTATTGCGGAAAGTGGCAACTGACTCTAAATAATGAAAAGTTTGCAGTCATTCAGACCCTATAAGAAATCTGCTAAATTTCCCTTACATGATAAATCACACAAATATAAAGGCTGTAAATTCAACTCAATAGTTAGGGATTACGGAGAAGAATAACTTAAGGTGTAACAATCACATCGATATCGTTGTGGTGGAAGGAAACTAAGGACTGCGATTTATTGGCGGAACACAGAAAATACAACTGGTCTGCTAAAGAGACTGCTTATATTACGCTTGTCCGGCCTCTTCTGGAGTATTGCTGTGCGCTGAGGGATCGGGGTGACAATCATCAAAACAAAGGCTTTCCCGTTGCGGCAGGACGTTTTCATAAAATCTGTATCACCTGCTTTATCCTCAAAGTGTGAAAATGTTTTTTGTCGCCAACAACGTGGGGAGAAAGGATCATAATAATAAGAGATCGGAGCTCGCATGGAAAGATTTATGTGTTGCTTTTTTCTGCGTGCAGTTAGAGAATGGAACGGTAAAGAAATAGATTGAAAATGTTTCGATGGACCCTCTGCCAGGCACTTAATTGTGAACCGCAGAGTAATCATGTAGAGATAGATGTATAATTTGATCTAACTAAAATATATCCAACCATTATATAAATAATCTTCGTACATCCTTATTTAAATTGGATGATGATGGGACATCAGCTGGTGTAATTTTTACTAGAAGTCCGCGGTACTCAGCCACACAAATTGATATCATCAAAGTGTATGGGTCTGAAGATGTCGTTGACGCAACGTCGAAACTAGTAGCCAAATGAACATGAAATCTTCAATACAGCTGGAGGAGTTTCATTTTTAATAAAAATTATATAAATAACGTTGCTTCGGCAGAGAATTATTGTATAACGGGGCTCTAAAATAAAATGACAACTTACTTCTGGCCATGATTAACTGTACAACCGGGCATACTAAACTAAACAAAGACAAGCCGCTGAATCGTCATAATTATCTAAAACATACTGCCGCTACTTCTGCTACTACTACTACTACTATTAACACACAGAAATATGCTGAACACAATAAAATTAAGATGAGCAAATGAAACATTAACAGAGAAAACAAGTAAGCAAAAGACACAATACGTTTTAGCTGGTACAGTATCATCTGATAACGGCCTCACCATATTTACAGTCCCACAATCAAAATTGTTACACACGACGCCACTACGGTCCCACTTTACAACATTCTTGTCAGCAGCTTTGGCGCAGTCAAATTCATCACAGTCTGGCAGTACACTCATACAATGACAAACTGAATCAAGCCGAAGTCTACGATCACAGAGCACACTGAAGCACTGTAATTTAGTTGCCAAACTCTAGTAGCCAGTAACAAAAGTGGCCCACGAAAGAATGTGTCACCATGTGCTCTGCACTGTCTTATCATAACCAGCTTACTCACCATTTCTCCTCACTAACTATGAGCTGCTATCTTCAGCTGGACACTGACAAGAAGACGGGGTCCGTTACTCAAAGTCGATAATGTCCTACTTACAGCTGGCCATGCTCCCCACTGGCTCCTGCTGTACACTTGTGCTGTTTTCACGCTGCCCGAAGCTCCACAACATTCTCCTCTCCAGAGTCTGTGTTCCTTGGTTGCTGTCCACGATCTCCAGCCTGCCTTGTGCACTTTCAGCTGGCCACAATGACACAAAGTCAAGTGTGACCATTGTGTAAACAAGACACCAACTAGACCTCACAACTAGACTGCTGCTCCCCACAGTGGCCTCCTGCCCAAACACAAGGCGATGTGGCCACTCCCATTCGTTACTAATGACATGTGACGACTGTTTCCCTTGGTGATTCCTTGGCCTAACCACGCCAACGTAAAACAAGTGTGGCCAGCATGGCATACAAAGCCACGACACCGCCCAATGCTGGCTCAAGTCAATGTCCTGAATCCTCTCACTACTGTCTACTGTCCACTGCTGTGTTACGCTGGCAAAGCCAACCTCACTATGGTGATGTTTCTGTGAACGCCCCATCACACGTGCCATTCTTGGTGGCACGACCAGCGGGGCAGGAGGAAATAGATTTGTGCCATGAACTTTCAGTTCCATGACACATATATAATGTTTTAAAAGAAGACATTAAGATTTAATTGTGTTTGGCCGGTTGAAAGACATATTTTTATGTAAGTTTGCTTCCATAACAACTAAGCACCCTGGAATTTAGAATATTCCACGGTAAATGGAAGGGAATCTGGCAAGAATCCGGCATTACATTGCGTCAGCCACGTAACAATAACATAGAAAATGCTGGGAAAGACGGTAAGAAGAAGTAGGTTATTCCATGAATCGTACAACGAACGTCATTTATTAATGAAGGGCAGAAGTATAAACAGGGTGAATCACTTAAAACTTACACCGCAAACATTGTGGACGTGAAAAGTGCTATTGATGTCCGGTTTTCACAGAATGGATTGGAGGTCAGGAGCTCGTATTGTTAGCCAACAGCCGGCCGCGGTGGTCTAGCGGTTCTAGGCGCGCAGTCCGGAACCGCGCGACTGCTACGGTCGCAGGTTCGAATCCTGCCTCGGGCATGGATGTGTGTGTGATGTTCTTAGGTTAGTTAGGTTTAAGTAGATCTAAGTTATAGGGGACTGATGACCTCAGAAGTTAAGTCCCATAGTGCTCAGAGCCATTTGAACCTTTTTTTTTTTTGTTAGCCAACAAACATGTTGTAGTAACAACTTGTTGTAGTAACAACATAAGAAGCCAACTTTTTGCGTAGTCATATACTTTTTTTAAATGGAACTATGCCTATTGACATTAACAAACTAAAAGTACGATAAATTAGAAAGTAAGCTGAATTTGTTGTAGGATTCCAGCTCTAGTCGTTTGCGAGATATCGTATTCTGAAAGCTTTCACTCCGACATTGTCTGTGCCATTCAGCCTGCGTAGTTGCTAGATACAATGTTATATTTGCTTAGAGTGTGTTATGTTTCTTGAATGCATTGACACTGACTAATCAGTTAGTGTGTGACAATTAAAGCAGTAGGTCGAGAGTGGACGATGGGATTTGCCAAAATCCGACATCCTCATGGTGCATGGCAGGTATAGGAAGAATGCAGATTGTTCTTGTCCAGTATATGCGGCGAGATATCCCAATAGCCGTCAATCATTTAGGTAATTATTTACCAAGCTCGTCAACCATTTGCGTGAAAGTGGTGGTGTAACACCTAGACAACGTAACGGAATGAAACAAATGACGACAGAAGTGGAAAAAATTCATGTTCTTGCTGCTGTTGATATTGATCCGCACGTTAGCTCCCGCGCAATCGCGTGAAGAAGTGACATGTGTCCTACACATTTTCCATCATCATAGGTTTCATCCCTATCACATCTCTCTCCATCAAGAGGATTATGAGAATCGTGTTAATTTCTATAAATGGACTTTAAGACTGCATACTCCAGATGTATCGTGTATCTTGTTTAGTGATGAAGCCACATTTACCAATCACGGCCAGGTAAACAGCCGAAACATTCGCTGTTGGTCTGTTGACAATCCCATTTACCTTCGTCACGAATAACGTCATTTTCAATGGAGTCTAATCGTGTTGTGAGAGATAGTGAACCATCAGCTCATAATCCCATTTTTCATAGACGAAACGCTGAATGTCGACAAGTATCGTAGCCTCCTAACAACTGTCTTCCACGGATACCAGAAGACATTCCTTTGTAGAGAAGGAGGAACATGTGGTACCAACATGATGGCTGTCCAGTCCATAATGCACGAAGTACTACAGCATGTCTTTACGAATTGTTTCCAAATCGTTGAATTGGACTGCCGAGGCTCCCTATCTTTCCCCGCCAGTTCCCCAGATTTGACGCCTGTGGACTTTTCTTCTGCAGCGAAATCAGAAAGAAGCTGTCTCCAAGGACATGCCAGCTACACCCGATGATATGCAACGACGCATTATTGCAGCCTGCTCGGACATCTCTGCTGTGCAGCAGTCGTTCCACACCAGACGGCCAGTATGTATTGTCGCTGCCGGTGGTCATTTTGAACACAACCTGCGATGTTCAGTTGTCAAAGTCCACATAACTAGTATGTGCACTTCTGCTGTTTTTTTGAGTGCGTGCTACAACATGTATTTTAGAAGTGTCGGTGTGGGAACTTTTCAAAATACGATATCCCATAAATGACTCGCACTAGAATCCCGCAACAAACATCCCAACATTGTAATTTACGCTAATTTTAGTTTGTTAATGTCAATAGGCATTGGTCAATTTAAAAAGTGTACGTTTACACTAGAAGCACACTTTCTGAGTAATAATCTGCTGATTGGCTGACAATATGACCCTCTGACTACCAATCTATTCGGTAAAAACTGCACGTCAATAGCAGTTTAGGCAATATTTGAGGTGCAAAGAAGGCTGCAAAGCCGAAATTGGATATCAATTTCAATAAAGTACGGAGACACTGATGTATATAGCCTAATAAACTCTAATGTCATTTACACCGTTCCTGGTCACTGAACTCCATAAGTGTTCATAACAAACACAGCTCTAAGTTTATTTTGCGATCCAGAGGGAAATTACATTTCAATAGAAGTGGAACTCGCTTTTCACTCCACTGAGAACACAGAGATGATTTTTCACCGATGGTATCGGTGTCATCTTCTTATAGGAGAGGCTACTGCTAATCTAGATTTACAGTTTCATTTGCCTAATTTTTCTTTGAGTAAGATCTATTATGTGGTTATGCTGTACAAACATAAAAATGTTACATCGAGTACTCTACGGTTACGATGCAATCGACATCTTGTACAATGTTTCATACTTGGTGCTCAAGTAATCTGCAACGTCTGCTACGGACGTTTACCTTAACAATGAATAGGTTGTGAAGGCTGTTCTGAGCAGCCTGCAGGTGCCTGTTAGTTCTCCGTCGACGAGGCTATTCGAGAGAATTTATTTCATTCAGAATATATTCGCCATTACAGAAAAACATAAAAGGAAGGCAACTTTCAACAAATCTGACAATCGTTTGGTGCTCTTAAAGTTCCAAACATTCCAAACATCTTCTTAACTGGAAAATAAGTTTCACCTCAGTAAGATTTTACATATGGTAAGTGTGTTAGTGACAAAAAAAAACAGAACGTTGTAATAAATAGATATAATAACGTGAGCTGCAAGCATATGAATCAGTTGTATCTGCCCCAAACATGGAAGTAAGTGATGTGTGGATGTGACAATAACTGAATTTTGAGAAACAAAGCGACAGGTGATGGTCAGACTCAGATAACGTGGGTAGCAGAATATTGAATTACGAAGGTTTTAGCGGAATGGTAATGAAGCATAAATTGTGATAGAAAATTTTGTGTCAAACACATTGAAAGTTAAGTACGCGTGATGGACCTGAAATACAATTTTCTGAAGGAAATACATAATTATTTAAGTATGCCATTTGAGCCGTGCGTGGCTCGTGTTCGTGCTATCTCTTATTTAACATCCTGCTTTTTTTTATCGTACCGCCACCTCGTTATGTCAGTTTCTATTACTGGTGTCACTGAGTTGCTGCTTCGCCTGCCCGTGAGCTGCAGCAGCACCGCTTATCGATTTTAGCCCTGCCGTATTATCTTTGGGGAACTGCTATTACTCTCCGGTCGTCGTGTGACATCGAGGGTGTTCGAACGCGCCAACAGTGGCGCAGTCGGACAGTTGGGACGCGGCAGAAGTTCGGTCGGGTTGGAGCGGCAGTGAGGTTCGGATAGCTATGACTCGCCCGACCGATGCCCGCACATACGGCCTGAGTGGGGAGGGTCTTGTTTGATCCGCGTTTGGTCGTCTTACCGGATGACGTGTAATAGTTCGCCAATCACTCATGGGTTGGCGGTGTGTGTCTCAACTCGTGATTCGTCCTTATTATTCCATAGTCACTGCTGTTAGCAGTGCGAGTGTTCGTGAAACTGTGTGTGGGTTGTTATGTGCTTTTGACTGACAAGTTAATTTAAATGTTGTCGGCGTACTGGCTCTGAGTTGGTCGGTTGACGTGGAGTGGTGAGGAAGCCATCACTCGCCCGACGATTGCCGACACACACGTTTGAGTGGCATTGACCTTCCTTGGCCGTTCGGCCGATCGTCTGATTAGACAGCCTGTATTTGGGTCGTCCACTGCTTATGGGTTGTCTGTGATCCGTTATTGTTGCTGCTCCACAGTCTCTGCTGTTGAGTTTTGGTGCAACTGTGGAGCGGAACTGTCTGTTGACTATCTGTCGGTTGGGTTGCCTTTGGATTGAGAATGGTTGGCCCGACTGCCTGTCTCACTTCAGCGAGCGTTCCAGGCCGACCCTCGAACATCTGAGCGCCCTTGGGTGCACTGCCTTTTTTTTTTATTTGTTCTTGTTGTTTGTACTTGTATGGCTTCTAGCCGAATTTTTTGTTTTTTGTTTTTTTGATTAAAGTTGTTTTGCCCATAAGGCGTAACATTATTTAGGCCTTCAGCCTAATTTAAAGAACTTTTTCACGTAAGACCTTTGGCGTTTTAAAGGTTTTAATGTTGTTGAACTTTAAGTGTTGAGCCTTCAGCCGATTTTGAGTTTAACTTGATTGCTCTTGAAGTGTCTGATTCTTTGGGCCAGCAGCATAACTAAAGAACTGTCTTTAGGTAAGGATTTGTATTTTAAATTTATGTTTTGGTTTGTCTAATTACGGACTGTTTTACGTAAGGCCATTGTAAAAAAATTATGTTGTTTAGCCTTAAGTGTTGCGCTTTCAGCCGATTTAGGACTCAAGTTGTTTTGCTTTGAAAATCTCAGATCCTTTGGGCTTTCAGCCTAAGCAAAGAGCTGTTGTAAGATAAGGCTTGCCTTTTAAATTCCTGATGATGCTTGCGTTTTAAGTTATTGGCCTTCAGCTGTTTTTAAATTAAAGTCGGTTGGGTTGGGTTGTTTGGGGGAGGAGACCAGACAGCGAGGTCATCGGTCTCATTGGATTAGGGAAGGACGGGGAAGGAAGTCGGCCATGCCCTTTCAAAGGAACCATCCCGGCATTATTTGCCTGGAGTGATTTAGGGAAATCACGGAAAACCTAAATCACGATAGCCGGACGCGGGATTGAACCATCGTCCTCCCGAAATAAAGTGGTCTTGTCCTTAAGGCATTAGATTTTATGGCATATTCAGCCGGTGACCAAGTTCCAAAGATGAAAGCTGGTTTGGTTTAAAAAAGAAAAAAGTTTTTCTTGGTCCTTGTAACTTTTGATCAAGTAAATAAAGTTGTATGTTCGAATATAACTGACAGCCGCTTATTTTGGCCCCTTTCCTCAAATTATACTGGATGTACTGTCCTGCAAGTTAAGCTGGGCGTCTCACCATTATTAGCCTCCGGGCGACTATTTTTGTGTTTCTCAGAGAATAAAGGAGGAAAGAGGGACTATGAAACAAACAAAATTATTAAAGCTCAGTAATATTCTGAAACTAACTGCGCTCGGTATGGAAGAAGGTCTTCGTTCTCAAGGTATTTTTCAGAACGAAGAACTGAGGTATTCAGTTGTTTCACTCTTATATACTCCATACCTGTGCACAAATACCAGCAATAAAGGACTGTAACAAAACTTCGGAACACGAGATCTCGCGATATGCATTTAAAATGTATTTTCATTTATGTACAGTGTCAGCAGCTGGGCCCAATAGAAGAATGATTTTGCAATAGTTAACTCGAGCCCGAGTTCACAAATAGTTTGCTGCATTGAGCACCTGTGTTCCAAAAATATATTACTCTGAAAGACAATGTGGTTTTTGAGAAATGTTGCATTGATAACATTTTCAAATATTACACTCATAGACAGTAAGTTAACTTTACAATAATGGTATCTTTAAGACACAATATATATGAACAGGTTTTCTTTTTAACATGTTATTCAAATTAGCATTATAAGTACATAAGACATTTCTTTACAAAAAGGTTTCCCCTGCATTGCTCATTAAATAAAGATTATGAAAAGACTGTTATACTGTTCTCATTCAGATACTTACACATATTGTATAGATAGATGTGAATTGTATCTAATCGATATGAGTACATCGAAGTCTTACGTTAACTGTTGTGCTTTTTGCAGTTTTTTCGCAGTCTGCCACTGATCTTTACCTAATTTCGACCAGTATTTTGACACGGTGTCTACGAATGTCTTGCGCAAGGTTGGCGACGAATGCCTTTGCACGAAGCTGAAGAACTTTTACGAGATGTTTATCGGCAAACCTTGGGTGGACAGCGCCGTTCTTCGTCGAAATTTGCAACAGGATGTTGCCGTAGTTAGGTGTGGCCCTCATTGTAACACAGACCTTGTAGGGCGCAGTGTCGTGGCTTATTGCCTTTAAGAATGTGCATTTTTTCTTCTCAAGACATTGATGAAGGTGTTTATATCTTTGTAGCGATTCTGGCCGAGCGGTTCTAGGCGCTACAGTCTGGAATCGTGCGACCACTGCGGCTGCAGGTTCGAATCCTGCCTCGGGCATGGATGTGTGTGATGTCCTTAGGTTAGTTAGGTTTAAGTATTTCTAAGTCCTAGGGGACTGATGACCTCAGAAGTTAAGTCCCATAATGCTCAGAGTCATTTGAACCCAGTCCATCTGACTCAGGTATCGGTCGAAAGTGAATTGTCGCAAAAAAGGCCTGGACCCAATGTCGATCTTCTGCTCCTCATCCACCCTCCATCTACTTCCGTTATCAGGTCAAGGTTGCTGCCGCAGTTCGGTACAAGGACTGAATTGGTTACAAATCGCCATCCTCTGCGTGCCCTTGCCGGCGACCCCGCATCGTAGAAAATCGTTGATCTTGTCCATGCACGTTCCATATATATTTTCAGTTGTCGTCCTCCGCATCGTCGTGGGCCGTTGACGACTGTTTCTTAGAGGAGGTTTGAGTACAAAAATCTTTTCTTGTAATGTACCTTATGCCTAATTTACGCCTCTGAAGAAACTCTTTACGTGGTTCGGCGACGTTTCTCTCTGTTACAGTTATAGTTTCTCTATCAGGTTCCAATTTGTTCCTGATATCTTACACTAATCAGATTCCCTAAGTTAGTTTTGTGTGGTGTCATGGTGTGGCACGTTAGTTTGTCATGCTGTTAGAGCGTCAGCTTTTGCCAACTCTACATATCATATTAGTTGCTACATATAAAAATTTAAAATCCTTCTCAGTTCTCTGTCTCTTCTCTTCCTCAGACTCCTGTCTGAAACATACTTGATGGCTTCTTTGATATGATGCCTACAAGTGATTATTCATCATACCTTTTAATATGTCTTACATAATGATGTCATAAACTTTTACCTATCTCGTTCTATACTCGGTTCGTTCCTTCTATACCATTTTGTTGGAATGGTGGAACATCGTTCGTTAGGTCTGGAAGGCTCTTGCTCTTCCACCTATGTTTGACACTGTACAGCCCTGGCTCAAAGAGAAGAGTAGTGTTCTCAGATGGGACCTAGTCTTTTCCCATGTTTATCACAGCTCGTCTTTGATTCATAAAATCCGCACCTATTATTGTGTCTACCGTTAATTTCGGTATGATAACGAAACTGGCTTCAATCTTTTGACCTTCTCACGAGAGAGTTAACTTTGTTGGGTTATTGACATCCGCAGTATAATTTTTGATGGGACCCTTCACTTACATCTTCTTCGTTTTTGAAATCGGTAATTTTTCGTTAGTATTGCGTTGGTTAAATAAGTTCTCCGAAATTGCGGTTAGCTCGCTTCAGCTATGATTACACTAACTGGAATTTTCGCTACCACGACCTTCACAACTGGTTGAATCTTGACCGGTTTCCTCTGCTCTTCCTCATATTCCTGCATTAAAGCATCCTCTACTCAATCATATGTGAGTCGTTTAAGGATTTTTACTTGTGAATTCGAACTTTCTGTCGGATATGCCAGGACCACTATCTCTCTCTCTCTCTCTCTCTCTCTTCTAGAACTTCATCTTCACATTTAACTTTGTCTTCCCTAATCACTCTCGTCCCATTAAATTTTCGCTTCGCCTCCTGAGTGCTTCCCCTTTTTTTCATATTTTTGGTCAGGCACTACATAATTTGCTTGAACTGATTGATCCCAATAGAGTTATCATAATAAACTCATCGTAAGGGGTAAAGGCCTCTCTCTCCAACTATACCTGTCCAAGCGTTATGGACACATGGTGCCGAACGTTAGCTGAGCAAGAGGGGTGGCCGGAGCAAGTGGTCCATTGGTAGCGTGGCTGGGAATTCCGTTGTGAGGCTGTGTCAATGAAGGAGACACGCCGGGAGAGTTCCAAAGATGGCGGACGTTGTGAAACCATCATGGCAGACCTTTCACAGTTCGTATAGAAATTAATAGTTGCCAGATGAATCATGATTCCACAAAAAAAAAAAAAAAAAAAAGAACATGTACATTACCATTATTTGCACGAAGATTATGATAGTGTAATCACGTTTTCAATATCTTTACTAGCTTAACGTTCAGTGTCCGACGCTAAATGAATTTCCAAAATCTAATCCGTTCATCCGATTTCGTCGATCTACGTGTCTTTAGAAAGCTATTAGAGTAAACATGAACTGACATAAATTACAGGCATGCAACGTAAATAGTACATGAGTTACAATTGAAAAAAAGAGCCCTCGGTCACTATTTTTAACGAATTCGTTAAAAATTGTGACCGAGGGCTGTTTTTATTTCAATTGTAACTGTTCACGGTCTCTGAAAGTGCAGCCATGTACAAAATTTTGTGTACATGAGTTATTGGAGGTCAAAGTGGCCGATTACTATCGATCGCGTCAGGCCATAAGTACGCCACTGTTACACGGAAAAACAGTAGCAGCATACTTATAAATAGAACGAGATTTTCACTCTGCAGCGGAGTGTGCGCTGATATGAAACTTCCTGGCAGATTAAAACTGTGTGCCGGACCAACACTCCGCTGCACAGTGAAAACCTCATTCTAGAAACATCCCCCACGCTGTGGCTAAGCCGGCTGGCGAGATTCTGTTAAGTTTGGAAGGTAGGAGTCAAGGTACTGCCAGAATTAAAGCTGTGAGGACAGGCCGTGAGTCGTGTATGGGTAACTCAGTTGGGAGAGCACTTGACCGCGAAAGGCAAAGTTCCTGAGTTCGAGTCTTGGTCTGGCACACACTTTTAATCTGCCAGGAAGTTTCATGCTTGTAAATATATTGACTCACCTATGTCTTTGTTAATAGCCGATATATGCTATTCATGAAGAAACTAGTCTATTATTTACTGTCTTTCAGAAAGCACATAGACATTAGGCTCCTGGTCTACCTTTTTCTTTTTCTTTTGATATATGTTTATGTAATTGTTTATGTGTTTAATAACGTGTGTTAGAGCTGGTTTATGGTCCAGTCGTAGGAATAGTTATTTAATTTCAAGTATTTGAATGTAAATCCAGTATTTCGTATGTGCTTAAATATGAGTGTGGGTGCGTTGGTTTGCAGACATGGCGCGAGCGCTCTAGCCAATCACAGAGCTCGTGAATGGGGAGCATCGTTTACGAGAGGACACGAGACAGTACGGCACAGGACACGAGGAGGTTCTGGACGGAGGTCTGGAAGTGCTGGACGCGGAGAAGCGACGGGGACGCACAGTCGCCGCACAGACTTGGGAGTGTGGAGCGGTTTGCGCGTGGTCGCGAGAGATAGAAAGAAATACTTCGGAGTGCGGACTTGTGAACTTGTGAGATATCCGAGGTTTCTACAGTGAAGACGTAGTGTGCGTTTAGAAGTGAACATCACGCGAGCTATGTTGTTACAGTACAGTACAGTACAGTTACGTACAGTAGGAATCTATTGTTTCCCTATTATACAGATAATATATTATTTAATTAGTGGACCATCGACACCAATAAGTGTTTTGCAGAAAAATACCGCATTCTCAAAAGGACTTCTACTATTACAGTCATCATTTAAAGTCGTTAAGATAGTACTTGCAGATTTTATTTAATTGCAATCTTTCATTTATAAATTTATGTGTTACATTCATAATTCGCAATTGCCGAGTGATAGAAACCTTCGACCGTTCAATTCATGTGTGTATTCTTATCGAATAGTGTAGACTCAGCAGCATTTTGCCTGTAATGCGGCAACTACGTATCTCAGTCCATAGACAACGAAACGAGCCAAAACTTTTAATATCGCATCTCAGAGTCTGATGGTGCGTAGTTGCTATTTCAAAGCCCGCGGGCTGTACGCAACCTTCTTTCCTAATGTCATAGCTTCGTTCTTTTTTACTACCTAATGAAACACGTCTTTTCCCCAACTGCCATCCATTCGTCTGGCTACATGTTCTCTCCACCCGCATTTTACTTTCATTACGGTAATAATTACGCCTATCACTCGAGCCACTAGCTGATCCATGTGTTCGATTTCTTCTCTCTCTCTCTCTCTCTCTCTCTCTCTCTCTCTCTCTCTCTCTCTCTCTCTCTCTCTTATCTGTATCTCTCTATTATTGCTTCCCCCTCACAGTGACACGCGAACCTAAGGACGCAGGCCTAAAACCGACGCAAGAACTGTCTTCATAAAGTGAAGTGTATACCTCTGTCGTCCGATAGTACATTGGAATAGCGACCGACCGTAGCTTCATTCTCTACGTATGCAGCCTATGGATATGAGTACGGCAAGGACGCCACGTAGCTCTGCAGCTCTTTCCAACCTGCATTAATAGTTTTCCAGTAACTTGTATCGAACAAGAGTCCTCCGCTTAGCAATTTCGTACGTTTCCTACTACGTAAATGTTTCAAACTACCTTATATGGGTGGAGAGAATATCAGTTTTCCGACTAGCTTCATGTGGTCCGCCATATATAATGAGGCACTTTTCTCTTAGATACACATTATGTATGTTTAATGCTATGGTATCCATTCCCTGCTGCATCGTCGTAACGATGACTGTTGTTAGTAAATCCCCCTTTTATTGACAGTTCCCCACCTAAAGGACAAGAACGTCCCCCGAAACTCTTTCACGTCATCCGTCCACTTTGAGAGGGATGTTAGTAGAATAATGATAATTCCTTGTACGGAAAGTCTAGCTTTGTAACATATAGTCAAAATTAAGAAACCTCGAAATAATAATAACAGGAGACTGTCCGGAGACTAGAAATTGGTACCACTCGGATACTACTCTGATGAAATAAGAAAAAATTCATTTCTCTCAATAATATTGAAAAGTTCATAATATTGTGCATGGTACTCATACGCATCCTTATTATGAGGAACAAATTGTTACAAGTCTAGATAGCGCAAAGAGATTAAAATCACAATGTACGGGATAGCGACTCCGAACTACGCAAAAAATATTTGGGGACTAAAGTCACTAAATTTTCAATCTATATATACAGCACAGAAGCAGTGGGTAAGCTAGACTATATATCCTCGCTTCATATTTTACGAATTGTTGTGTAGTATCGATACATGCATGAGGAACTGTAATGAACAATGGGTAGAGAAATGACGTCATAGCACATTTCCACGGAAACCACGCTTAGCATTGTCGTACATCTATATAAGGAAAGACGATGTGAAGCTTAGCCAGAGTGTCAGAGACAGGTTGCTGAGAGCGGACAGTATTCTGCAGAAGGCGAACGAATTTGGACGCCGCCGCCGCCGTGTACAAGTCGCTGGAGGAGCAAAAGCCGAGGATGTGGCGGCGTCGATGTTTGCGAACGTTACAGAGGTATGCCGTGGTGTATGAGCACGCACGAGCTCCCAAGACTCATGTACTCTCTCTTTTTTTCAGGGACTTGCATGTCTTTGAGTATGACTACGATGACGCCGCCGTGTATAGGTCGCCGGAAGCGCAAAAGCAAAGGAAATGGCGGCGTCAAAGCTATTACGAACGATACGAAGGTATGCGTGGTGTATGAGCATGTACGGGCTCCCACGATTAAGTGCGACGAAGAAATCATCCCTGTGCAAGTCGCTAAAAGCTCAAAAGCTGAGGAGGTGGTGACGTCGCAGTTATTTTCGAACATTACGAAGGTATGCCATGGCGTCTGAGTACGTAAAAATTCCCCCGACTCAAGTAACTCTTCTTCACGTACTGGTTTCTTTTTTTTTCAGAGAATTGCAGTTATTTGAGGGCAATGACAACGCGTCGTGTACCAGCCACTATAAGCGCAAAAGCTGAGGAGGCGGTGGTGTCGTAACTGCGAACGACACCATGGTGTCTTAGCACTCAGGAGCTTCACGATTCCCAAGAATCTTTTGCTCATATATTCACTTTCTTTTTCAGAATCTTGGATTTATCTGAGTTTGACGACGACGACGCTGCTGTGTACAGGTCGCTGGAAGCACAAAACCTCAAGAGGAGACGGCGCCGAAGCTGTCTGCAAACGACACGAAGCTGTCTGCCTTGACCTTTAGAAGACTCAAGATACGTGAGGAAGGCGGAGGAGCACTCTGTACCTGACGAGCTTTGAAGATGCCGGGTGCGCTCTGGATTTCTGGATTCAATATTAATGCAGTCGTAAATAAAGCAGATATAAGCAAAATGATTTTGTTCTAGCTGCAATAGTGATAGACATGTAAAGACATACTGGTTTGTTTCACCAGGGACGCAAAAATGTTTCCTCACACTTTCATAAATACATAGAGCTGGTACAAAAATGAAGTTGAAATAAGAAAATTGCATTTGCTCTGTCTGCAGTAGCGGTAGACGAATTTGAAGTATACCGGTCCAGTGCCTTTGAATTCCGCTTCAACTCCTGTTTGCACTACGCCACACTAACCTATTATCCAGCGCGACACAGAGCTAATGCAAATTTTTCCTGCTTCACAACGAATGATCCCTGCCACACAATACTTGGAATATGTGAACACTGAACTGTTGAACGTTTCATGTGGATGAGAACAGGCATGCCGCCTCTCCTACTCTTGGATCAAGTAGTAACTGCCTTTGATAACGTGTCCGTCGACAAAAAGACAAGCTAGTAGGCAAATAAAAGTTACAAAAGACACACATGGGATTTCACTGTCTCTCTCGCAGTCAGTGATGATGCTGCTCACACAGAATGGTGCAGTTCGTAGCACTAACTAGCAGAACACCGTCACGACAAGATGAGGTACTATGGTATCACAAGACTAACTACCAAGGGACAAAAACGTGTGACGATGTTCCTTAAACAGATCTTCCTAAAGAGGATTACGGTAAATCAGGCGCATGGAATAGCGGCACCTACTATACATACCAGCTTAGGAGAAGACATTATGCAGATACAATGAAGCACATCCCCGCACAGCAAAGATACAGCTTTCTGATGCATCACAGCTTTCGCGTCTAGTTTAGCAGGGTACACAAACCGTCGGATTTGACCAATGACGTCAGAATTGGCCAGAGAGCGTGTATTACAAAGATGAAAGAGCTGAGAAGAATGTTCAGAAACAAAGGAATGTGAGACAGAAAAACTACTTCACATATATAAGGGCCAGTAGCATTTTCACGTTATCCCACCGGAGGTTCCCCACTGTTGTACTTCTTTTTCCCAAAATGTGACTCGTCAATTTCGACCATAACACCTCCCCCAAAGGCCACCTATATTTCATATATTCCCCACAAACGTCCCTACAAAACGAGTACCAATCCACTACCGTACGCTTACTCACACGACATTCATGCACATAGAGCCATACAGGACATCTTAAACACCAACAGTACGTGATTTTCATTATGTCTCTCAGGGCGTGCTTAAGTTTCTCGAACCACGTTCCCCTTCTAACAGATCGCCACAACCGGTCTCAGCTGCACCTCCATACAAATAAGTCGTGAGTACGGCGACTTGTTACACTGGTGAGGCGCATATGTTCGCCGCACTCATGATATCGGACATATTCAGCAATAAGGCCACACATCTGCAAGAAACAAACTAGCTTCTCTTAAATCGTCAAGATTCATTGGAACAGACAAATCCATTCCTAAAAACTAAAATATCATTCCGAATAAAATTAAATACCGTTTGAATAAGAAACAACCAATTAATTTAATTAAATCACACGATGAATAATTTAAGGAATACCAATTTGAATTCAAATTCAATTATTTTAATGTACAATGATAGCGCTTATCCGGAACACAGAACAGTTTTATTAACTATGCCTCGAATTGAAGACATTACTACCTCTTACTAATGTATGACATCATTGGTCAAAGCCGACGGGTTGTATCCCCTGCTTCACTAGACCCCAGTTTTCTGATGCATCACAGAAAAATTCTCGTTACAATTTCTCGGCTCCGCTTTGATCACGGTAGATCCATGCAGCACCTTTGTCGTCTACGACGGACAAACACTTGTATGAACGCGCTACGGAAGAGAACACCGAACATGTCATTTTCAGCTGCCACTGCAGTGCCATCCGGCAATCAGCCAAATGCAATTAAAAATCGTGTGCCTATATATAGGCAACGCATTCTTCTTAGCTGGGTTTGGTTTTTAAGGGGAGAGTTGTGGCTTTCTCTTGATATATATGTATATACTCACGATTTTTAATAACATCTGGCTGACGTATTACCCTGAGAGCTACAATCCACAATGCCGTCGAAACGACCAAAAGTTTCTTCCTAAACAAAGCTTGTTTGTAGATTGCAAGAGTTTTACCATGTGGTGACGTCTGCCCTTTCTATTAAACAGAAACCAAACAAAAAAATCTAATACTAATCAGCAGATAATATCGGAACAACAATTTATTGTCCAAATACAGTTACTTTTCATCTACCACACCATCTACCGATATTTACTGAAAACTCTCCCCTAGAGGTCATACAGATAAACTACACACGTGAGTGAGTTCCCAAACCATAGACGTTTATGACATTCCCTTCCCGATCCGTCATGAGAACAACATCGAAGACAGACACAAACTTACCTCCTTTCTTCCCTCACTGCCTCCCACCGCTCCCTCCCTACACTGTGTATGGCGGTTGTTACTTCGTAGCGTAACAGGTTATGGCATTTGGAAGCGGGTGCAGAATGGATGAAAGCTTCTATTAGGCGAACTCAGTTTCAATTAGTGATCCTTAAAAGTGCCAGTAATGAACCACGAGAGACAGTACTTTTACAGCACATAGATATAGATGTTTAAAATGAAACGTCTTATATTGTGAAAAATCCTGATGTGACTGAACAAAATGACAATAATGTTCGTAATTGTATCGATTCTAGAACACATGTTTTTGGGAAATCATTTACAGAAAATTTTCAAAACACCAGCTTGTGTAATCTACACATAGCACCAGAAAGGAACACTTCTTCGGAACTCCGTAACTAAGTCTCATTGCAATGCATATGCTTAAAATTAGGCTCGAAGGTGCCTACATCGTTTCTATGTAGGGGTGAAGAGCATGTCGCCCTGTGACGTCACCGTCGGTCTCGATGACACTTCAAACAGCAAGGTGTCACCAGATGCGAAGAAAGGTAACAGCTCAGAAGTTCACGTCACATGTGAGGTGGGTCAATGACGTCACACTGGCACCAAATATGACTACGATTCGGCTCAGTGCCGCCGTGCACGTGTCACACGATGGGAAGGTCTTCACAACCCCCTGTTACCAACAATGCACCCCTTGTCTTGACGCCACAGCTGGAGGACAGAATGGCGATACTCAGCGTTTCATTAAAAGTTGTGGAGGAAAACATTTCAGATACATCACCGATTAAAAATAAAAAATAAAAATAAAAAACCCAAAAGCCCTGAGGCAGTGGCATAAAGATCGTCAATGAAATCACTTCTTTCCTCTGGACGTTGATTCCTGCGTAGTGTGATGAGCAACAGGACGACGTCCTTGACAATATTCGACGCTGATGATACCCCTGGATGTTTCAACGCCTCTCTAAGGACAAGTCTCTAAGGACATTGTGGGGCTGCATTCCCACTGAACGGGATCGCACCCCTTTGGAGTGCAGCATGACAACAATTTTTGATCTCGTATAAAGGTTGGAACCGGTAGGAACCGTTCAAAATTATTCGAGAACTTTGAACGTTATCCGAAGCAGGCAAACGGTGCTCATTTCACTCATGTCTGTGGCATGACCACGGACGGATGTATCATTGACAGGTGTATGAATACAATGGGAAAGGATACGTCTAAGAGTACATCCCCCAACCACCACCACCACCGCCGCTCCACGTTTGACAATGCCATTCGTGGCATGCACCCACCATGCCTGCGAATTAGCCCTAGATCCCTGCAGGGAGGTAACTGGCATTGCAAGGCTGTAAAGTGATTGGCTGCCTGCAGGCGCCCTGGGCTACTTTCTCTGTGAAGGCACATTTCAAAAATTATCAATGAATGTGTGAGGGTGCCCTGAGAAGACTGGTAAACTATATGGTCTTAGAGGAACCCTTTACCATTATATTCATGCATGTGTCAGTGTTACACCCCACTGCATTCACGCCATGGGAGGGGGCGAAACAGGAAGACTGAAAAAGCATTACCTCACTTTACTGCTTCGGATCAGGTTCAAATTCCGTCAAATGATTTGGAACGGTTCTTATTGGTTCCACCTTGCACATTAAAGCCAAAATAGAGGTGCACTGCGTTCCAAGGGGGTGTGATCGCATTCTGTGGCGACGAAGTCACACATTCCGCTTACAGAGGGATTGTAAGTCTGGGGATGTCAGCAGCATCAAAAGTTATCAAGAATTGTTTTAAAGGGCACCATATTCGGCGTTGGCTGTAGAAATTATTTACAATTGTAACTTCGGCCTTTTGGATATTTTCAGGTGGTACTGAAAAAGCTAAAGGAATCCAAAAATGAAGCACAGACTGTATATACAGATCTCCACAATCATGTCATGAACACAGTAGTTCATTACAATAATGGTGAAAATAAAATACATCACTGACATTTTGCTTCAGCACATATGTCAGATATTAAATCCTCCGGCACGTATATATCTCATCGTCAAGAATAAGTCTTTCCTTTGTATAAAAACAGTAACACAATACGAGTGTGAAGCGCTGTGCATTGTGAAATAGTGTAAATTATGTGAATTGTTATTAATGTTAACATTCTTCACATAAATTGTCACAAAATAATGTTCTAATATGCTGTTTACGTGTGAACTCAGGTCATTGGCGTGAAAATACATTCACAAGTAAGAATATCTGTGCGTGTATCACAGAGAGTATATTTGGGCGACAACAATTATTATGAGCTTCATATCATATCATCTTTGTACACAAATTGACAACACACAGCATTGTAGGTGACGAGTAGCGTAAAAATATTTGCATTATCTCTTCAAAAGGTCTCACACTTATACAGAAACATGGAAACAGAAATATTACATATTACTTTGTTTACCTTTACATTACCATTACCTTTGAACGCCACATTTCCAGGAGACCTTATCCCTGGCAGTCTATAACCACTTATCTCCTCATGTTTATGTGGCTAAAGAGCGGAAAATAGCACCCACTGATAGCTCATTTCCTTGCCCATTTTTGAAATATTCGAACAGTTTGATATACCCTGCAAAAGTACTCATTATTTCGAGCGAATAAAGAACTAGTTGAGTTTCAAAAGAGCCGTATTTTATTAATCCGTGCAATATATCACCAGACAGTTTGCTTCAAGTTAGATCATAATGTTCGAATGTAGTATATTTTTTCGAATTCCTACTGCTAATTTACGACAATGTACGGGTCTATAATTCACTGGATAATTGTTGTTCCCTATTTTGAGTTTTGGTGTCATTTGTACTACTTCCCAGTCCTTAGGTACCGATCTTTTATCGAGCGAGCAGTTGTGTGTGACTGATAAGTATGGTCCTATTATACCGCATATTCCGGAATACCCTGTTTGGTATACAGTCAGGACCGGGAGACTTGCCTTTATTAAGTGATATACACTGTTTCGCTGTACAGAGGATATCTATTTCTAAGTTACTCATATTGGCAGTTGCTCTTGACCTGTATTTGGAACATTAATTTCGTCTTCTTTGGTGAAAGTACAGGGTGATTAATTATAAAAGTTAATTATAAAGTTAATTAGAAAAATAAACCTTCGAAACGCTGTATAAATAACACCACTGGTCAGAATGACGTCAAATTGCAACGGGATATTAACGGAGAAGGGGGAAAACGTATGGCAGAAGGAAAATAAATAGTTACAAAATGTAGCAATAGATGGCGCTGTAAGCATCATATTTAATAGTGGTCAACTACAAATGACAAGTGTTACTTATAATCCGTCTTGATTGCAAAAATGTTTATTCACATGACCGGTTTCGGTTCCTCTAGAACCATATTCAGATCTGCAATTTCGCTTACAGGAGTAACCGGTCATGTGAATAAACAGTTTTGCAATCAAGACGTATTATAAGTAACATCTACATCTACGTGATTACTCTGCTATTCACAATAAAGTTCCTGTCAGAGGGTTCAATGAACCACTTTCACGCTGTCTCTCTACCGTTCCACTCTCGAACGGCATGCGGGAACAACGAGCACTTAAATTTTTCTGCGCGAGCCCTGAATTCTCATATTTTATCGTGATGATCATTTCTCCCTATGTAGGTGGATGCCAACGGAATGTTTTCGCAATCGGAGGAAAAAACTGGTGATTGAAATTGCAAGAGAATATCCCGTCGCAACGAGAAACGCCTTTGTTTTAATGATTGCCACTCCAATTCACGTATCATGTCTGTGACACTACCTCCTCTATTTCGCGACAATACAAAACGAGCTGCCCTTCTTTGTACTTTTTCGATGTCATCTGTCAGTCCCACCTGATGCGGATCCAACGCCGCAGAGCAATACTCCAGAATAGGGCGGAGAAGCGGGGTTCAAATGGTTCAAATAGCTCTGAGCACTATGGGACTTAACATCTATGGTCATCAGTCCCCTAGAACTTAGAACTACTTAAACCTAACTAACCTAAGGACAGCACACAACACCCAGTCATCACCCCCCCCCCCCCCCCCCCCCGGGAATCGAACCCGGGAACCCGGGCGTGGGAAGCGAGAACGCTACCGCACGACCACGAGCTGCGGACGAGAAGCGTGGTGTAAGCAGTCTCTTTAGTAGACCTATTGCACCTTCTAAGTGTTCTGCAAATGAATCGCAGTCTTTGGTTTGCTCTACTCACAATATTATCTATGTGATCGTGCCAATTTAGGTTATTTGTAATTTTAATCCCTAAGTATTTAGTGGAAATTACAGCCTTCAGATTTGTCTGACATAACGCGTAATCGAAATTCAGCTGATGTGAATAACTTCACACCTTTAAGGATCAATTGCAACTTTTCGGACCATACAGATATCTTATCTAAATCATTTTGCAAGTCGTTTTGATCATCTGATGACTTTACAAGACGAAAAATGGTTAAATTGGCTGTGAGCACTATGGGACTCAACTGCTGTGATCATTAGTCCCCTAGAACTTAGAACTACTTAAACCTAACAAACCTAAGGACATCACACACATCCATGCCCGAGGCAGGATTCGAACCTGCGACCGTAGCAGTCGCACGGTTCCGGACTGCGCGCCTAGAACCGCGAGACCACCGCGGCCGGCTTTACAAGACGGTAAGTGACAGCATCGTCTGCAAACAATCTAAGACGGCTACTCAGATTGTCGTTAATATAGATCAGGAACAATAGAGGGCCTATAACACTTCCTTGGGGAACGCTGGATATTACTTCTGTTTTACTCGATGACTTTTCGTCTGTTACTACGTACTGTGACCTTTCTGACAGGAAATCAGGAATCCAGTCGCACAGCTGAGGCGATGCTCCGTAGCAAATAGTTTGGTTAGAAGACGCTTGTGAAGAGCGGTGTCGAAAGCCTTCTGAAAATCTCAAAATATGGAATCAATTTGACATCCCCTGTCGATAGAACTTACTACTTTAAAGAGGATTAATAGCTAGTTGTGTTTCACAAGAACGATATTTTCTGAATCCGTGCTGACTACGTGTTAATAAATCGTTTTCTTCGAGGTACTTCATAATGTTCGAATACAGTACATGTTCCAAAACCCTGCTGCAAATCGACGTTAGTGATATAGGCCTGTAATTCAGCAGATTAATTCTACTTCCCTATTTGGGTAATGGTGTGACTTAAGCAATTTTCCAGTCTTTAGATACGGATCTTTCTGTGAGCGAGTGGTTGTATATAACTGCTAAATATGGAGCTATTTTATCAGCATACTCTGAGAGGAACCTGACTGGTATACAATCTGGACCGGAGGCCTTGCCTTTATTAAGTGATTTAAGGTTCTTTGTTATTCCGAAGATATCTACTTCTATGTTTCTCATCTTGGCAGTTGTTCTTGATTGGAATTCAGGAATATTTACTTCAACTTCTTTGGTGAAGGAGTTTCGGAAAACCGTCTTTAATAACTCTGTTTTAGTGGCACTGTCGTCAGTGACTTCACCGTTTTTATTGCGCAGTGAAGGTATTGAGTGTGTCTTGCCACTGGCATGCTTTATGTATGACCAGAATCTCTCTGCCAGATTTCGAGACAAAATTTTGTTGTGGAAATTATTAAAAGCATCTCGCATTGAAGTACGCTCCATGTTTCGAACTTCTGTAAAACTTTGCCAATCTTGGGGATTTTGTGTTCTTTTAAATTTTGGCATGCTTTTTTCACTGCTTCTGCAACAGCGACCTGACTGGTTTTGTGTAGCATAATGAATCAGTACCATCACTTTTTAATTTATGTGGTGTATATCTCTCAATCGCTGTCATTACTATCTCTTTGAAAACATTCCACAACTTTTCTATACTTACATGATCAGATTGGAAGGAGTGAAGACTGTCTCTTAAGAAGGCTTTAAGAGCAGTTTTATCAGCTTTTTTAAATAGATATACTTTGCGTTTCTTTTTGATGGTTGAAGGTGTTACGGTATTCAGCCTAGCAGCAACTGCCTTGTGGTCGCTAATCCCTATATTTGTCACAATACTCACTATTTGTCAAGGATTATTTGTTGCTAAAAGGTCAAGTATGCTTTCGCAACCATTTACGCTTCTAGTGGGCTCATGAAATAATCGTTCAAAATAATTTTCTGAGAAAGCATTCAGTACAATTTCGGATGACGTTTTCTGCCTGTCTCCGCCTTTAAATGTATAATTTCTCCAGCATATCGAGGGTAGATTGAAGTCATCACCAACTATAATTGTATGAGAGGGATGCGCAAGTTGTTTGTTTATTGACATCCGCAGTATGATTTTTGATGAGACCCGTCACTTTAATCTTCTTCGTTTTGAAGGTAGGCAATTTTTTGTTAGCATTACGTTGGTTAAATAAGGTCTCGGAAATTGCGGTTAGCTCGCTTCCGCTATGATTACATTAACTGGGGTTTTCGCTACCTCGACCTTCACAACTGATTGAATCTCGACCGGTTTGCTCTGTTCTTCCTCATCTTCCAGCATTAAAGTATCCTCTATTGAATCATATGTGGGTCGTTTCAGAATTTTTACTTGTGAATTCGAACCTTCTGTCGGATATGCCTCGGCCACTATTTCTCCCTGTTCTGTCATCTTGACATTTAACTTTGTCCTCCCTCAACTCACTACATCTGCCTCATATTTCTTCGTGTAAGCACCCAAATAATCGCACTTAAATGCACTTGTTATATCTCTGTAGCTTCCATCATTGCACACATTGGGACCTGTGCCCAATTGTAATTTATTATCAACTTCCGTCGACTGCTCATTATTCTCCTCGAGTTCGTTTTCTCTGCTCTCAACCTCAGATAACTCTGCAATTTTAATTACTTTGTTTTTATTCTCTTCTCCCATTTTGCCTACCTCTGGTGCTTCGTTTTCTTCGTCGGTATCCTCAAATTTAGTTTCTCCCCAGCATGATGTTCTTGTTTTCCTGCCTTCGTTTGGTCCCCGTGATCCTACTTCCTCATTTATTACCTGTCGTGACAAAATGTTTATTTCTCTCGGGTCTACGTTATCCTCTTGGAATCGGCTGTCCCTAGTTTCAGTATTAAATAACACTGCAGTGCTAATTACTTTACCTCTTAGCTCTACTTCCGTTATACTTGCTTCATTTTGTTCCGGTAGTTAGTTTTTTTGCGAAATCCTCCCAACTAATTCCTGTCCAACCTGCTGTTCGCGGTATCTCGATTTCTTCGGTCCCACTCGGTTCTATTCCTTCATCTTTCACCTCTAGTGATAATGTGTATATTTGTCTTATTATGTTGCTGCTGCTTACTTGGATAGGTGCGCCGTTCTCTTTAACTTGGTCGCTCTCTCGTCAATTCGAACGTTTACTGGGGTTTGGTGGCCTTATCTCCACGTCATCTTTTGGTCCTTCATGTCTTTATTCGACTTGGTGACACAGTTTAGTCGCTGGTAATTTGCCGGCCTGTTTTTCCTCCAGTATCCACTGCGATTACCGATATTCCCCCACAGTAATAGTTATTGCCATTCCTGGTTGGATAACCTTGGCAGTTTCTTGTTCTGTACCCATACCCGTTTCTTTGTTGGAATCTATTGTCACTTCACTGCGCGAAGTTATCAAGCGGTTCCTAATAGCTGACATTCCTTTTGGCCGATCGGTTCTAGGCGCTACAGTCTGCAACCATGCGACCGCTACGGTCGCAGGGTTGAATCCTGCCTCGGGCATGGGTGTGTGTACTGTCCTTAGGTTAGTTAGGTTTAAGTAGTTCTAAGTTCTAGGGCAGTGATGACCTCAGCAGTTAAGTCCTATAGTGCTCAGAGCCATTTCAACCATTTACATTCCTTTGTGCGGTCTCTGGCGCATTTCCCGGTCTTTCATTCACGTTTGCACGCGGGTTTCGCTTTTTTCTTGCCTCGTCTATCGAGGATATGAATTCTAATTCTCGCTAAATTCCTTTGAAAGCTTTCACGTCATTGCTTCAACGCGCTACCAATGACTCTTGGTATTTTGTAGCAGCTCCATGGTACACAATTTAATCAGTTCTCCATCTCTGTATGACACATCCAAAAATTGGTTTTTCTTTGCCGTTCCTTTGAAAACCTTTACAGGGCTCTTCTCTCCGGGACTCTCGAAGTATGGATTTTGTAATAGTTCATACTTCACCCTATATTGCGCTTCAGTCGACCAGTAACATGAGGGAAACTTATCTCTGAAGTCTTCATATGATCGACATGTAGCTGCTATATTTTTGCATCATTTCTGCAGGTGTTCCAGACATACGGGCACATATAAAGTCTAGTATGTGTGCTAATGTCCAATGTTCTGGTAGTCCTGCTCTGAAGTGGTCATTGAAGGTTCGTGCATTCAATAAGTTTCCTTCACGAAAATGCTGAAACTTACAGTGAGGAAATGTTCCTTGTCGTACCTCGTCATAGTACCCCACAAAATTCGAGAGCCCTCGTACCTTTGTTCCAGATCATTTCAGGTTGTGGTAAATCCATTGCATATTTTCCACTGTAACTTTCGCCTAGTGTTTTATAATATCGTTGCAATGGAACGCAATGACTTTCTTCCATCGGCTCTGCGCGAGAGTTGGTATGAGCTACGTTCTAACCGTCGCACCCTTGCATTTCCCTGTCACGCATGGGCTCGGTGTCTTGCCTGGTTAATCTTGCCGCTTCATCGTGTGGTCCAAATTGTTCCGAAAAGTATGCTTGCGCTATCCGATGTCTTCGTGGTGCCGTCTGCTCATCGTGAGTTTCGAAACGTGCTTGTGGCATCACAGGTGGTCGGCTATCGCCTAATTTTTCTCCACCTGTGATTGGAGTTGTATTTACGTGAAATCGTATTTCATTCCTCGTGAAACTTCTTGCCTTTCTGGTAGTGTTACTGCCTCAGATGTCGTTACGGATTCAGAACTTCTATGATCTTGATCGCTTCGTTCTTATATAGTTCGCAAAAGCTCTTCTCTAAGTATTTCGAATTGATTCTTCGTCTTCTCTTCTATTCTCACGATGCAAGTATTGTACCTCTTGAGAACGGCTTTCGTGATGCGTTTTTGTAACACAATACCTTCAACTATTTGTCGTGCTGTGCCCGCTGCTTGGCGTGTAATTGCATTAACCTGTTTGGTTATCTTCGCAATTTCACTGTATCGTCATGTCATGTTTTGTTTTCATCACATAATGATTTGATTTCGGTCTGTATGTCGTCATGCAATGTTTGCACGTCCACTTCGAGGTTGTCAATGTCTGATCCTTTTGCCTCTCCTCTATGTGAGGTAAGTGTCTTTTGATCTCAAACAGTTGTTTCGTTGTTTCTGCATTCTTCTCACGTATGTGCTGTTGCAGTTGTTTCGTCTGTTTTTTTCATCTCTAGTTTGTATCGTTATGGTGCGCGTTAATTGCTGGAAAATTGCCGACAAATTAATGGGTCCACTTCCTTTTCTTCCAACGCGCTTTGTTCTGCGTTTACATTCTCGTGTCTGTTCGCTTCTGAACGCAGTGAACCTCGCGGTGACACATTTCGACTTCTATTGCCTTTACTTGGTGTGACGAAGGTCTTATGGGTTCTACATATTCAAGATGTTCCCCATATTCCTGCACCTCTGCATTATGTTGGTCGCTGCTTATGGCGCCTTGTTACTCTGTATTTACGTCTTGCTGCTCCTCCTGATCTGTTTCTTGAGGCACTGTGTCTGTCATGTGTTATTCTATAGTGAGGTTCCCGTACGTTATCCTGCTGAGTGTCAACCTCAATTCGGTCTAGGTCCCGATCTGCGATTGCTAATCTCTCTGATTCCCGTTTTCGCAATTTTCACTGACGCGCCCCCATGCTTCACAAACTTACTACCTGCGCCATTCATCTAATGTTCGTAGTTCCTTTGACACAATGACAACACTGTACGACCGTCAGTTACCAGTTGGGGTAGAACCAACTTATCAACGCTGTGTCAGCCACCTGTGCACTTACAAGAAAAACTTAAAGCCAACAATAGCGTTACACCTATACTATGGGATACTGCGTATGTCTCTCAGTGAATTGCACATCTCTATCTCCGTAATGACTTGTCAGTAGCCACAAATATTTACCATTGGTTGATACAACACAAAAATGTATTACAAAAATTTATTACAAATATTTTTAAGTGTATATTTTTTTCTATTAATTATGGTTGACCACCTTACCATGGTATTTTACAGTATTGGCAGAGTCGCCGTTATCTAACACGTGGAAGGCTGGTTTTGATCTATCTTCCTACCACAGTTTCGCAAGGACGCTCTGTGAGTGTTTTAGAAATTTGGTGTTGAATCTACGGCCTGCACGGTAGGAAGATACCATCTCACACACGCAGAGTTCAGAAGAATGCAGCAGTACGGACAGTGATGTAATCAGACAATTATTTAAAAGTCGGTTCCACTACACTCCCTGTAAAGAAATAGTTATCACTGACAAAAATTAGTGTACGGATTCAGGTGTAACTATATGTTAGCAAAAGTGAAAATCTTAGATTTTCGTTATTAAGGTTTATTTTTACTCTAAGTATGACTTCATGACATAGCAATGCTAGGAAAATTATGTACAAGATGGTAAACTATTGATACTGGGTGTTCACAACTGTGAAGCGAAATTCCTAACTATTATAAGTTTCTTTAATGGTAAGAAGGTTGATTACCATGTCTGGGGGTCGATAAAAATACAAAAAAATTAAATACGTTTGGGGCCAGAGATGTCAATTAAGTTCAAATGCACAATGCAAATATCCGAAACTGAATGGGTCCCGATAACGATCAATCAAAAAGAAGTACACAATTAAAAGAATTCAAAAAATTTCATACTTTAAAGTACTCTACAGAGGCTGATCAGTCCTTTGCGTTAAATCGGATATCTCGCGTTTCTGCTTCAATTACGCCAGACAATTGTGAATAAGTTTAACTACAGGTCATAGTTGAGTGTATAGAAAAATAGGAGAGACGGAGATAACCTCAGTTCTGAGCGTCAATTGAATATCACGTGCTGATATAGTGCTAGCCCATGTTCACCTTGCATCGGCAGCGGCAGTGGCTGTTGTCGTCGAGAGCCGTGAACCTGGGAATCTATTCTAAACCTCTCTCGACTGTTAAACACCATTCTGATACATTCCCTTCGTCTTTGGTGATGCTGAGACTGCTGTTTATTCCCTAGCTAAGTTAATTGACATGGTACAAGCTATTTGGCTGGAATAGCGTGTACGTCGTTGCCTTCAAATCGCTCGCAAGCATTAACTGTCAGTGCTCGGTGCGATTCTCTGAAACAGGAGACTTTGCACATTAACTCCTTGCGAGTTAAGACGAGCCTGTGAACAAGTATTCACATAATGTCTCGCACAATCGTCTCAGTGCAGAGTGAGTCGCCTTGCTCAAACACTTGACGATTTTCTACAAGAGAAGAAACATATTACTCTATCTGCAATTTGCCTATGGCAAAGCTGGTGGCCATGCGTTTTCTTTCTGGCCAGTCGGGGCATTCGTACTTGTTATATCTCCACCCACTACGGTGTTTTGTAGCCTATCACATGTATAGTTTCTTTCGTAGGGCAGAGTTTAAGTTCCGCTACGTAATACTGAGACAAACAGCCTTTTCTTTCATGTAAGTTGTTACGCAGGTGGGCACAGTGAGTCATCAATGTTTTGAGTTAGATTTCTACGGACGTTTATCTGCGATTCCCAACTGTGTTCCTGTAGAAAGGCTTTCCGAAGGGTCATTGTTAAAAGCAGGGACAAGATCTGATTTTGGTGATGGCCTACGAAGCAGCTGCAGCTCTCATTGCTCATTGTGTCTGCTAGGTGTCCCGTGGCAAGACTTTCAGCCACATGAGATGGCGTGCCGTCATAAAATTCTCCGTTTCCTCAGAACTGCGTCTCATAGCTCAGGTTGGGGAATTTACTTGCGTACAATTACTAGCGGCTTGTTTATTCGTGGTTTGTTTATTCGCTTCACTTTGTCTATCAATAAAATTCACACATATGTAACTATGTCATGTGACATATCAGTTAACTGGAATTGTTTCAGGAATTCAATGTAAGGTGTGTTTCTGTATGACACCTTGCAACGAATTTGATATGCTACTTCAGTTGCAAGTTTGGTAGTCGAGTCCTTACATTTTTAGAGTGTAGTCACAAGTATATTTTTCTGTATTTATCGTATTTTGCTGTTCTTGCTTTGTGTAACTAGAAGATGTGGTGCAGGGAGCTCGTTACTCCAGCACAGGTTTAAAATTCAATAGTCTGAGTTTTGTTTTAACTGTGTGAACTTTTCCTGTGAGTATGTGTTTCATTAGTTTTGCGTTTTATTTCGTTCCAACCCTAAGATAGCGTAACTATACTTATCCATGTGGTGGTAATTTCATTGCGTGTAACTTCAGTACCATCTTGTAGAAATTTTGTTCTAAATTCCATGTGATACTTAATTATTCTTGTGTCTACGTGTTTTACATATTTGGTGTTCTTGATGTCTTCACGAGTCTTAGTAATTTCGCTTTGTTGTTGAATATTACAGCAAATGGCAGTGTTTCACCTCAACATGCGTTAGTTTCTTTGAAAGATGACGTACATAAATTTCTTCGTTGGAAAATGTTCCATAGCATTCGTATTCACAATAATTTAGTTGTAGCTGTGGATAGTAACCTCTGAGCCTTTGACTTAGTGTGACATCCAAAACTTTTCTTATCTCTGTTCTTCTGTGTGTCAATCTGCAATATACCTCAACACTAAATATAATAATAGTATAAAGACAGGCAATGATGAATCATAGTTTAAAATTACTTTGTGAGTTTTTAATGTGACGGTTTATTTCAATAAACTGTGTTAAACTGTAATGACTGTTTCTCAAAAAAAAAAAAAAAAAAAAAAAAAAAAAAGCATCAGCTATTGTAACATTGTTTTCATACATCCAACTTGGCGTTTCTGGATCGCAAAAGGCAGGCGTTTTACTTCCAGATTTTTGTCTGATTAACTTACATTTTATTGAGGCTTAACCTCCAGCATACTCTAAATTATTTGATTTATTGCTTGTGTTTAAATTTTTCTCACATGCTCATTCCATCTATTGACTTGATTCAGTTTATTAATACTAACACATTAGTACTGCTTACGAATTCAGTGATAAATTCAGTTGCTTTTTCTTGTATTAAATTTTCTCTATTTCAATCAAACTGGGTGACAACCTAGCAAATTTTTTGCTGCACGGAACTTACAGTAGACACGAGAGTTCCACACTGGCTAACTACCCCCAGTTTCTGTTTAAAAATCATTTTCTGGTTAACCATTACCCATAAATGGCCATTTAATATATCCTAAGAGATCATTTTATGCGATAGAAAGGTTAGATATGTAAGAAACTGTGGCACAAATCCTTTATTTCACAAATACGTTATTCAAACTTGTTTATTCTGAGACATCACTTTGTACGAATGCTTGGTGCTACAGCAGCAGTGATGTAGACACGTATTCCGTTTGAAACGGAAGCGGGTATTTAATTTGGCTGCGTAAACCGGGGCTGGGGCTTCATTTTGTGGCCGGTCGCTGGCCGTGTCGTGATGCAGTCAATAACAATGTTGGCTTGTAACGATGTCACCGCACAGTGGCATAACGGGAGCAGGCCGGCGCTCGCTCACATTAGCCGCGCCGTAACGCGACGCGATAATGCCGGCGCGGAGGCCGGAATGCGCCGTTCTGCGGCCTGTATTTACATCTTTCAACGCGCAGCACTGCGCGGGGCACCCCGTCGTGGTAAGCCGGATCATTGTCACTCCATGTTTCCGTACGAGGGCTTAATTCACTTTTTGTACATCCAGAAGGTTTTATGTGCATGTTTTTAGTTCGTACGTCGGCGATGTTAGTGCATGAATTAATTATTTACACTTAATGGTACCATAGCAGTGAAACATATTGTTCCTGTAAATCCCGTTATTATGCGTGTATTGCCATATACAGCCAGTATTCTGTTTACTTTCACTTATATTCTTCAAAAATACTGTTTTAAAACACATAGAAATGAGAAATGCTGAAAGGAGGTGTAGTCATCCATAGCGTAGGCGTCGTACCGTAATAAATATTCATTCAATTAATAGTAAATGACCGTATGAAACTCAGCTAAGTAAATTAGCGCCATACGTATTTAAAATGAGATGAGAAAACTCGTGGAACAGCAATATGCACATACGCAAAATGCGCTAGTACCACGTACGCAAGGCATAAAACGGCAGTGCATTAACGAATTTCTCATTTGTTCTCAGTTATGCATGAGAAATGGTTTCCGACGCGATTATGGGTGCATGAAGGGAATTAACAAACTTGGAACGCGGAATGGTAGCTGGAGCTAGAGGCAGAGGACATCCATTTCGGAAATCGTTGGGGTATTCAATATTCCGAGATCCCCAGTGTCAAGAGTGTGCTGAGAATACCAAATTTCAGGCTTTACCTCTCATGACGGACAATGTAAAGGCTGACGGCCTTCGCTTAACGACCAAGAGCAGCGGCGTTTGGGTAGAGTTGTGACTGCTAAAAGGCAAACAACGCTGCATGAAATAACCACAGAAATCAATGTCGGATGTACGACGAACGCATCAGTTACAATAGTACGGCGACGTCTGGAGTCAAAGGACTGTGGCAGCAGACGACCGTCGCGAGTGTCACTTGCAACGGTGCGACATGGAATGCAGCGTTTTTCCCCGGCTCGAGACCATATCGGTTACACCCTAGGCCACTGGGAAACCGTGACCTGGTCAGATGATTATCGATTTCAGTTGGTAAAATGTGATGATTGGCTTCGAACAGCCGGTCTATGTGGCCGAGCGGTTCTAGGCGCTTCAGTCTGGAACCCCGCGACAGCTACGGTCGCAGGATCAAATCCAGCCTCGGGCATGGATGTGTGTAATGTCCTTATGTTAGTTAGGTTTAAGCAGTTCTAGGTTCTAGGGGACTGATGACCTCAGCTGTTAAGTTCCATAGTGCTCAGAGCCATTTGAACCATTTTTGATATTTATGGAGTTCATGTCCTCAAACAAAGATGGGAATACGCCATGTCAGAACATTCCGTATAACTTGAGGGAATGTTTTGGCCAGCCAGATCGCCCGACATGACTCCCATAGAACATTTATGGTACCCAGACGATAGATCAGTTCTTGTACAAAATACTGCACCGCCAACACTTTCTCAGTTATGGACGACTATAGAGGCAGCAGGGCTCAATATTTCTGCAGAGGACATCTGATGACTTACTGTGTTCTTACCACGTCCAGTTGCTGCACTACGCTGCATAACTAAGTCCGACATGATATTAGGAGGTACCCTATAAATTTTGTCAAGTCATTGTAAATTACTATATGAAAGTCTACAAAGTAGATGAGCACATTGAATATTCGTTGTGTGTGCTTCGATAGTCTGCGTAGTATCAGTGTGTTGCTATTAGGCAGGTAAACAGAACGAAAACATACGTAATCCTTCGCTGCGATGTACGGAACTCCATTATAAAATTCTCATACAGGTTAAAACCCTGTATTGGTTCAAAACTCGTACCGGGGCTCTTGTCTTCCATGGACAAACTGACGTACCACCTCTTTACGTGGTCACCCAAAATAACGTTTGGTCATCCTCTGTTGCCTTTAAGACTAAATCTCCTACACTAGTAGCTGTAAATAACTGGATTGCCAGCCAGACTACAAAATGTTGACCTCGTGAAACTAGAGCACTAACTGTAAATTACTAGGCCCTTCTTACTGATCACTCACCGAAAACCTACATTCCTTCAAAGGATGCGTCAACTAAAGAAAAAACACAGAAAAGAGCACAAGAAAAATCAAATAAAATTAAAAGGCTTTCTATTCACTTACATCTGCCACACAGAAGTACTGTATTATAAAACACACTGGAAAACAGCGACAACACAGAATAGCTGACAACACTTTAAAGAAACAAAAGACTAACTACTAATCAAAGTCAATGTATATTTAGAGTGAAACGGTTTTATTAAATTTAATAACGAAAGTATATTACTATGTGAATGCTCAGCAATTCTTTTGCATCATATCTTAACTGAATCAATCGCTAAAACTCTGCTGTGACTCATAGTTTCTCCTGGACACAAGCCACAGTGACAAAAGCTACGGGTATTTCAGTCCTTTACAGACCAGAGTTCCTTCCTCTGACCCGTAAGTTAGCTACGAGTTCCCTTCAACGTTGTACCCCGAGTTATCCAGACGGCGTCTCTCTGTTTTACGCCACTCCAGTTATAATTTCCAGCCCCTTTCTTCCGCAATACACCCACTGTTTGCCAAAATATCGCTCGCTGTACTCCACAACTGGGTGGCCAACACCAGTCTGACACCGACAAAATGCAGTCCATTTTAACTCCCGTCCACCGAAACACAATCGGCCTCTTCAGGCCTTTGACTGGTACTCTCATAAACATTCACAGCGACATGTTCCCACCATTCTCTAGAATCCCGCCTACACTGCCGCCTTGATTGCTCCTCCATTTGAATAGCCGTCGTGGTTTAGGTGCAGCCGAGAAGAGCAGCCGCGAGTACGTTCGCCTTGTTTTCTTCCTTCGTTCGACACGATCGTGAAGCCGTAGTGCGACAAGATCAAGGCGAATCAATGCAGAAAATCCACATTGAAATTCGCTTTTAGAAACGACTTTGCTAGATCAAAAGCATAGATCAAAAGCATAGATCAAAAGCACTCGATGTCGAGCAATTTTTAAAGAGAGAGGCGAAGATCCCGGCCGTCGACATCGTCGACATCCACTTTGCGATCGTACGTAAGTTACATGGTCTACGTGAGACCTATTAACGACGCTACATGCGACAGGTTCTTCGAGACATGAAACACGGACGCCGCTTATGCCACGCAGACGGAATAGCTGGCAACGTCGAGCTTAACCATGCAGCAATGGTACTGCGGACCGTGCGCACATTCGAAATTCCCTTCGAACTCCCGGTGGCAGACGTAGTGGCGGCGGGCCGCCCATGCGGCACGGTTTAAGAACAAATGCAGAAAAACGGATCCGGTTTAAGAAGAAAGCCGGGCTGAGTACGCCAGGCGCACAATAAACTCCGCCGACACGGACCATCATACCTCGAAATAGGATACTTTTGGGCCATAGTTATTCGTGACAGCCAACTGACAACGTATTCCGGATACGGCAGCGGAGTTTTCGAGTGACGCCAACGTCGGATCGGACAACTTCCGCGTTGGACGTGACACGTCCATCGACACCATCCTCCCAGAAACTTAAGAGGCTGCGCTCACATCTTCGTCTGTCCAGACGCAACAGACTTTGCAGTACCAGAACCCCCTTCCGCATATAGACGACTGGCCAATAACTCAGCCTGGCAAGTTGCAGAACTCCGTACAACGCCTTCAATATCACCGAATACTTAAGTCGATTCACTTACCACTTTATGTCTGCGAATCTTGAGTCAACGCCATTGTTCGACACGGAAGGATACAAAAGCAAACAGAGTTCATGAAAACGCCGAAAGCGACGTCGCAGTACCGTGTCGGGAAACGGCAGCTCCCACTCTCAGGACGAAGAAGAACTGATCCTGCAGAACGCCGACCATGATGCTGGCACCATTGCCACAGACTCCACTCCTGCAGAACCAACGGCAGGGAGGGTGAAGCACGTCTGCCACCCGTCAATCACCACGATGTCATGGAACATGGACAGACTACTGCATCCACAACGTGGGCCGAGGACGTCGAGACCGAGCAGGACCCCGATCCGGAAGGGCCGGAAGGACTGCAGTTGGCGTGGTGTGGTATAACTCTCGACGTCCACTTCTCTCCACCATCACTATGGATAGCTCTGCCTACCACCGTATCGCCAGCCGTACCGCTAGGCTTACCGCCCGCATACCATGCAAACCAACGTGGTTAGCTCTTTTGCCGATATCCAACTCCTGAGAGAAACAACAGAGCTACAGGAATTGACTTTGCATTCCCGCAAGAAGCGAGAACGATTGCACACCCGACCTTTTATAGCTATGCAACGTATGTGACGTCTAGTGTTTCCACAGACAGCAGCATGGCAATTTTAATGCGTGACAGTACCGAAGCCACTGACACCACCTATTTCCCTTCCGCTCGAGGGTTAGCGGTCATGGCACTCAACACAACGATTGACTAATGTGTATGTACTTTCGAGGCCGGCCGCTGTGGCCGAGTGGTTCTAGGCGCTTCAGTCTGGAACCGCGCCACCACTACGGTCGCAGGTTCGAATCCTACCTCGGGCATGTATGTGTGTGTTGTCCTTAGGTTAGTTAGGTTTAAGTAGTTCTAAGTTCTAGGGGACTGATGACCTCAGATGTTAAGTCCCATAGTGCTCAGAGCCATTTGATATTGACCTGGTTACAGCCCTGTTCTCGACTGCTGGTTCCTCTTCATATGCCTCGACGCTCAGAACGGATTTGAACCATTTTGTACTTTCGAGGCACCACCAAACATCATGACTGGTCCAGGTTCCACTCCAGTGACATCGCTGTCTTCGTCGGCGATTTTAATTGCGTTCTTCATTCCGAGGACCAAATCCCGCACTACACGTATAGTGCGGAACTTGGTATGACGATATAATCTTCACGTGTGCAACATGTGGGAATATATACATGGCGACAGTTCTGGACACACGCATCCTGCCGGTCACCCGATAAGCTGTACAAGGTCTTACGTGGGGAATGGTGGCCACCGTACGATCAGCACGATGCAGCTCCCCCCTCAACAAGTCTTACATGGTAACGGCCTTTGGCAGATGAATGTAACACTCCTCCAGAACCCGCACTGCCGTCTGCAAATCCCCGTAACGTGAGACAACTATGAACTACGTCGACCCCGATACCACTCGAACTAAGCTTGGTGGCTCCTCTGCGCCAAACGTGCAATCCTCAAGATGTAGTTTGGCAACACTCAGATCCTACACTTTTACTACGCGGCGCTCAGGCACGTCGGCGCTGTATCCCCATCGCCGGACAGAGAACAAGAACGACACCGAATCAAGGCTCACGTATACCATTGACGAGGCACCGATGAAAGGCGGCGTAGGCCGTTAGCGATGACATCACCGAACGGCCGCAAAGGTACCCACTATGCACCACATTACGAAGAACACAAGCCAACACCTCCAGTAGGTAATCATACACGCTACGACTGGAGACGGTTTCTCGTATACGACAGAAGCCGTGCAGATTTTCGGCGTCTTTACGTGGAAATAACCGTAGATGACGAGGCCACTGTGGAAGGATTACAACAGGTGACACTTACTATAGACACATCAACAGCTACGGCGTTAGTGGGTGAAGTCTCGTTTGAGGAGGTGGTGGGCGCCTTGGACAAAGGGGCGGTCAGTAAGTCACCAGAGCCCGATGCATTGCCAGTCGAGTTTTATCTGATATTCCGTGACTTCGTGATGCGCTGTTGGGTTACAATGTGCGCGCACTGCACAGTATCGCCTACTTCAGTCGAAGGACTTCTCGTACTGCCACACACGACAGCGGAAGTTTAATCGGCCAATGACTATAGGCCACTTAGAATGACAAGATCTTCGCCAGGCTTTTGGTAGGCCTCTTTAAGAAGATTTACCAGTGATCCACGGCCAAGAACAGGCGTCGCAAGGTGGAGATGCCAACATACAAATGACCACCAGCGACTACAGAGACTTAATAGTGATCGCCGCAGCGTGCCGCCTGAGAGCGGTGATCGTCTCTACCGGTGTCAATCGGACCTTCGGTAGAGTGATCCATAACTTCCTTCTGCAGGTGATGGACCATATGGATTTTTAGGCAAGGATCAAAGACATCCTGAGTTTCTTTCTGAAAGCAGCCAGCTCTCAGCCAATACCCAGTAAGAGGTCTCTGCAGCAAGGTTCTCCTCTTTCTACCAATTATTTTGCAACCACGCTCGAACCACTCCTCAGGGGCCTCACCCACAGGCTACCTGCGGGAAATAGCTTTACGCAGCATGGTGTGCGCCGACGACCTGCTACTGCTGGACCGTTCCACCGATGAAGTCTGCAGCGTACTGAACTGTATCGAACATTATGTACAGGCTGCGGGCAGTCTTCTGAACATCAATAAATCGGAGGGCCGGATATCGGACTCGGCCACGGGGCGGACGCTGTCGGCCTGCTGTCGTCAGTTACTGAACTGATGTATTTGGGTGTCACGTTCACGAAGGATGTGCGTGGACGGTAGCCGTAAACTATCGACGGTTATTACAGATTTTATGCTTGATGGTGCGTTAGAACCTGCTCCGAGACTTAAACCAGCTGCAACGTGTGGAGTACCTGAACCTCCACGTAGTGTAAAAACTCACTTGTCTCTAATTACCTCGTTGTCTACGGGACTTTAAACGTTAACCTCCTCTTTCTCCCCAAAACTCGGTCACGTCGTACAATTCCTACAGGCGGTGATAAAGTCACAGTCTTCAGACGGCCTTCGGTTATTTCCTATCCACAGCAAACATATTTAAAGTGTGTTACGACACACTCACGCCCACCCTGTAGGATGGAGGCCTGGGACTGGTTAACGGCCGGGCTCGGGTAACTGCCCTCTATATGAGCAGAGTTTGGAAACGATGGATCACTCAACATACCTCCATTACATGTCGTCTATTGTGGGTTCTGGCGCCGGTATCCCACACCCCGCTAGTGTAGGTGGAGGACGTAGCGACACAGTTACCCATCTATCAACAATCATTCTGGAATACAGCTGTATGACATCGGATCTCCCTGCAACACGAACTCGGAAGGGTAATGATTCATACGCCATCCTTCCGCGGGGAGATCGGCGTACCGCCGTGATGGAAACCAAGTACTCAACTTTCCATTGGCTACGAGCATAGGAAATGATACACCCCCCCCCCCCTTCTGCCATCCACCGTGAGCGTAACGTGCTATCGAGTCACCACAACAAAACAAAAAAATGCTACGAGGCTTCGGCCCACAGCTATCTGATTAACTGACTCCCCACTTTTCTCTGTCACTTTCTGGACACCGATGAACAGCGCTTCAGGCGTGTGTTGTCGTCCGGCGCTTGGTGACTGACACAGTATATCGTAGCTTCTTACCTTCGAGTCACACCCGACGTGATTGAACCTGGCACTCTCCTATGTCCGGACGACTATTACTTTCCCATCGAAAAACACGATGTCATTACATGGTTCAAGGGAATTATCATCGACTACATCATCGACAAGGGAGAAAATGTGGAGCTTGGTTACTGGTCGTATCTGCAAAACGCTCACAAGATCTTGGATGGATACCGAGGAAGCGCACGCTCTTTGCACACTATTTACGCAGTGTTTCCTTAATTTTCTTTTTTAGTCTTAAACTTAGTTGGGTAAGGAGCTAAGTGCAAGTAATTTTGGGTGACAACGTCTTTGATTAGTTCTCAAAAGTTCCTCGGTCCCATTGCTTATATTTTTAATAGAAGTCATCAGCGATGACGGCAGAAGACGTCCCACGTAGGAAGTCACCCTTATTCACCCAACGGAATTGTCAAAGAGGGCGGAAGACCGGACAGAGGTTCAGGAAAATCTCTTACCCTTGGGGTGGGAAACTGCATTAAAGTGGAAGAATCAGCAATGATGAAAGGCATGAGATTCCACAAGGCAATGGAAATCACTGCTCTAAAGAAACATCAAGTGATAAATATTTTCTGGAGCATTGTTCTACGAAAACAACCATCTCAGGTGTATCAATAAAATTTGCTAGAAACAGTCTTGATGGCATTAATATTTTATTTGAGACTGTTGATCGGTTTCGATCTATTGTACTTAGATCACAGAAGCGGGGCTGGCTGAGCAGGCTGCTTTAGAGAGATTACATCTATTTAGAGCACCCTGCTCAGTAATCCCAGCTCGGGTGAAATAAATAGTAAATGCAGGGAAGTTAGGGAGGAATGGCTGCAAGTAAAATTTGAAGAAATCGAAAAGAAAATGATTGTGGAGGGACTCAAGCATCATAGAGAAAAGTCAAAACGAGCTTCAGTGAAATTACAGGCGTGGATGGTAACATGAGGAGTACAATGGGAATTCCACAGTTAAATGCAAAGGAGAGAGTGAATACGTAGGAAGAGTACACTGAAAACATCTTTGAAAGGGAGGACGTGGCTGATGATGTGATGGAAAAACAAACAGGAGTCGACAGGGTGGGATAGGGGATACAGTATTAGAATCAGAATTTAATAGTGCTTTGGACGACTTAAGGTGATATGTGGCAGAAGGGATATAAAACACTCCATCAGAATTTCTAAGATCATTGGGAGAAGCGGCAACAAAGTGACTATAGCTGTGTTGATGTATGAGTCTCGTGATATACACTCCTGGAAATTGAAATAAGAACACCGTGAATTCATTGTCCCAGGAAGGGGAAACTTTATTGACACATTCCTGGGGTCAGATACATCACATGATCACACTGACAGAACCACAGGCACATAGACACAGGCAACAGAGCATCCACAATGCCGGCACTAGTACAGTGTCTATCCACCTGTCGCAGCAATGCAGGCTGCTATTCTCCCATGGAGACGATCGTAGAGATGCTGGATGTAGTCCTGTGGAACGGCTTGCCATGCCATTTCCACCTGGCGCCTCAGTTGGACCAGCGTTCGTGCTGGACGTGCAGACCGCGTGAGACGACGCTTCATCCAGTCCCAAACATGCTCAATGGGGGACAGATCCGGAGATCTTGCTGGCCAGGGTAGTTGACTTACACCTTCTACAGCACGTTGGGTGGCACAGGATACATGCGGACGTGCATTGTCCTGTTGGAACAGCAAGTTCCCTTGCCGGTCTAGGAATGGTAGAACGATGGGTTCGATGACGGTTTGGATGTACCGTGCACTATTCAGTGTCCCCTCGACGATCACCAGTGGTGTACGGCCAGTGTAGGAGATCGCTCCCCACACCATGATGCCGGGTGTTGGCCCTGTGTGCCTCGCTCGTATGCAGTCCTGATTGTGGCGCTCACCTGCACGGCGCCAAACACGCATACGACCATCATTGGCACCAAGGCAGAAGCGACTCTCATCGCTAAAGACGACATGTCTCCATTCGTCCCTCCATTCACGCCTGTCGCGACACCACTGGAGGCGGGCTGCACGATGTTGGGGCGAGAGCGGAAGACGGCCTAACGGTGTGCGGGACCGTAGCCCAGCTTCATGGAGACGGTTGCGAATGGTCCTCGCCGATACCCCAGGAGCAACAGTGTCCCTAATTTGCTGGGAAGTGGCGGTGCCGTCCCCTACGGCACTGCGTAGGATCCTACGGTCTTGGCGTGCATCCGTGCGTCGCTGCGGTCCGGTCCCAGGTCGACGGGCACGTGCACCTTCCGACGACCACTGGCGACAACATCAATGTACTGTGGAGACCTCACGCCCCACGTGTTGAGCAATTCGGCGGTACGTCCACCCGGCCTCCCGCATGCCCACTATACGCCCTCGCTCAAAGTCCGTCAACTGCACATACGGTTCACGTCCACGCTGTAGCGGCATGCTACCAGTGTTAAAGACTGCGATGGAGCTCCGTATGCCACGGCAAACTGGCTGACACTGACGGCGGCGGTGCACAAATGCTGCGCAGCTAGCGCCATTCGACGGCCAACACCACGGTTCCTGGTGTGTCCGCTGTGCCGTGCGTGTGATCATTGCTTGTACAGCCCTCTCGCAGTGTCCGGAGCAAGTATGGTGGGTCTGACACACCGGTGTCAATGTGTTCTTTTTTCCATTTCCAGGAGTGTATCTTTTGACTATCGGAAAAACATCTGTAAGGTGTCAGGCAAATCCAACACCTTTCACGAAAACCCTGACAAGATAAGCAAATCTGGCAGTATGTCACATAGCTCCGAATGAATCCTGAGATTAAATTAACCAAAGTAATACAATCAACGAGTGAGCAAATGGAATACCACAGACTAACACAAGAACGCCTTAATGCATGTCATACCTTCCCACCGTGAAACAGACGCAGTTCCGAGGGGAGAAACGAGAACAGAAGCAGAGAGCAGAATCGTGTAGGCTAGGAGGCCCTACGATAAGGGACGGACACCCACGTCGTCAGCCGACCGCCAAAACCACCCCCAGCCCATGTTAAAAGATAGAGCCCTCCAGAAGAACAGTATAGATCTTACGATAACACTAAAAGCGCCACACCAGCTGCAAGTTTTAGCGTGAGACTTTTTCGCGTCTCTGTTACGTTGCAAACGTTAAAAACATTGCTCCACCACGAAAAGTATAACGTTTCTCATTGGATGGACAGAATTTTTGGTGGCGGGGCTTAAGGTTAACATTGAGACCCTGATTGGTCAGTTGAAAACACAGCCAGATAGCTTCTTTTTAAATCAACTTCGATAAATTGTAGTAAGGAGAAGTTATAAAAGAGTTGCTTCCGAGACGGCGAGCTGTATGGAGCTCCGCCACCCGCCGCCCCCTGACGCTGCCTAAACACCGACAAAGTAATGAACGCATGTGATGTCGCATTTTTGTGCGCGTAAGGCTTCACTCAGAACTGCAGAAGTCTCGTCTGTTACATCCCCTTTTTATGTAATACATTTGCTACTTGAAGTTAAAATCTGAAATGCCATGATTTTTCTGTTATATAAAAATTGAGAAGGCATATAAGCCATTGTAATTTACGACTAGTTAGATAAGTAATTATAGATAATTGAGGGTCACTGTAGACCATTTTGATAGTTTTCTCTTTTTTATGAAACTTAACTTAAATCTAGATTATAGATGTAATATGGCATAGGTCATCCTTCGATCCATTGTAGAACTTGGAAACCCATTCAGGGAATATTCCTTCACATTTTTTTTGAACGCAGTTGGTTTTTATCATCCTGTATTAAAATATTTCCTTTCAACACTAGCGCAATCTATAAACAATGTTTTGTGCATGGAATAAAAATTCCAATGGTAAACGTAACTGCTTTTTCGATGTTATTATACCAGCTAACTAAAAATAGGAAAGCCTTGAACCCCTTCCACTACATTTAGTTAGTATTAAGATTCTTTTACAGGGAGTGCAGTGAATCTGACGCTGAAATCATTAAGTATTTGATTATATTATCGCTAGTCCCCTACGTGTCATGTTTGGTCTGGCGTCTCCTTACCAGCTACAGGTCAAAGGTTCAAACTAGTCAATTCCCTAAAAAACACACTCAGAGCGTCGTTGCGCAAAAGTGGTAGGGAGACACGACTTAGAACAAACAGACACCATACAGAATGTTAGATGATGGTGACCCTGCCAGGATGGTAAAATACCATGACAGAAGGTCGACCACATGCCCAACTAGATCAAAAAAATATGGTGTTAAAAATTTTTTCGTAATAAAATCTTTTTGGTAAGACATAAATAGCAGAAAACAGTAGCTGCAGCGATAGACAGTAAGAAAGTATTCAATAGAAAGTGAGACATTCTAGCAGAGACAATAGGATAATTAAGTTATGAATTTTAATATTGTTAGAATTAAGTTTTCTCTCCAATGCAAGCGCACAGGTGGCGGATACATCGTTGACAAGTTTAATCTGACCCAACAAGTAAGTGAATGGATTGTCAGTCTTGGGTATAATAAGTGTCAGGTCGTGTGAGCAAAATGTTTATGAAACGCGTGCGATCGTATGAGCGCATGTTGCCGCGAAGTAGTGCGCGTGAATTGCTTTTAAAACAGAAAATAAGGGATTCGGAAAGATTAGCAATGGCAGATCGAGACATTGACCGAACTGAGGTAGAGACCCAGCATGAAGATGGACAGAAAATAGAATACAGTACAACAGCCGATGCAGTTGCGCGAGAAATAGGACAGATAACGCACCATAACAAGGATAATATACGCCAAGGCATAGGAAACGTAGGTCAGCATACGACAGAGGAGCAGGAAAGTAGAGAGACAGTCGATGAGAATTCTGACTTGCGTCTTGAATATGTAGAACCCATAGTACAAATAATCAGAGCTCCTTCACTACAGAGTACAAGGAATTCGACCAGAAACGTGTCAACGTACTGTTCAATGCAATCGGTTGCAAACCAACACTTGGGCGAAAGTACAGATAGTAGGACGTCGGAAGAAAACGCAATAGGACCCACCAATCTGGCAGAATTATTACAACAAATGACGGAAACCATGACAAGACAAAATAAAGAAATTGCGAACCAAATTAAAATTCAGAATGCAGAAACGACGAAACAAATTGCAGAAACCACGAGACAAATGCGTGAGATTAAAGAACAAACCAAAAAAATTCAGTTACACCTAAGTCGTATTGAAGACGAGGCAAAAGAATCTCGAGAAGTGATAGGAAACTTAATAACAGGTCACAGTCAATTGAGAACAGACATTGACAAGGTACAAGTGGACGTACAAACATTGCGTAATGACACTCAGGAAGAGATCACCTAACAACACTGTATTGGATAATAAAAAAAAAGGGAGAAGAGAGACCGTGAAAAAGGGAAAGAATGAAAGAAATGCAGATCGGACTCTGTATTACAGAAAAGCTATCGGACTTCGTTATTCGGAAAGGCTATTGTTCCCCAACAATAGCCTTTCCGAATAACGAAGTCCGATAGCTTTTCTGTAATACAGAGTCCGATCTGCATTTCATTCTTTCCCTGGTCCTTGTGGCGTTTTTGAGCAAAAGTTAAACCAATTTTCACTACAAAAGTTATTGAAAAGAAACAGAGAATAACAGAATGTAACTGACAGGGGGAAGTGGCGTAGACGAGAGATCATCCTTTACCAGATTAACTTATCTTCTTTCGGGCGGCGTCCACGTCTTCAAAAATCTCCTTCATTTCAGCGTGAAAAAATCTGCTCCGAAATGTTGTAATAGTCCAGGGATCACTAATTTATACCAATTAAAATCATCTTGATACTGTATGCAATTTAATTCACTTTGCTACTTCCATCCACCGAATTTCTTAATAACTTCCACAATGTCTACACATTACAATCAGATCAAGATTAGCCATTACGTTTTTACGTCAGCATCCGATCACGCCTGCCTTAAGCTACGGCTATCAAGAGACAAACAAAAAAAGAATAGAAAACAAAATAGGTGTTACCATTTTAGTATTTTCTCTGCCGTCGAGCGCTCATACCGCTGCGACGGGATATTTTTTATCTGAGGGAACGAGTGTAGCGCGGCGAAATTCAAAGCCCCGCTACATCGCCCCCTCGACTGTCACGCTAAAACATTTGGCGTGGCAGGCTAGCAAACAATAGAATAGATACACCTAAATGTCTATTATACATATTTTCCCAGGAAACGCCACGGGCATACTTAGAGGATTATCTTTGCCAATACTTGGTTTCTAAATCTATATACAACATACACTTGTTACAGTTTTGATCCTTTTTAGACAATTAATATATATATGTTTACATAGTGTGTGTTTGAGCAAGCTGCTCACCAGCGCAGTTAATGTTGTGCGCTTCCAGCGTTGGTTTCCCAGTTCATCTCTGGCAGCACGTAGTCTTTGTGCATGCGCAATAGCATCACTGAATTCCGCGTGCGGCAGTTTCAAAATCGCTGTGTTATGACAGTCTTCAACAGTATTCGCTCTCACATAGTGTTCATTACAAGTTGTTATTCCAGCATAAATGGCGTGTTAAGTTCGGTGACACCATAAGATTGAGCGTGTGCGTGATCTGAAGCAATGTCTATGTCTTCTGTTACGACACAACACTCCAGGTCCTTGTGCGTTTTCATGACTATTGTTCGCGGGGCATATATGGTCAATGCAGTTTTTAGCCTCCACATCGCCTACGACAGGTGCTGAGTTTATTGTCCCCAAAGCATCTGAAGGCCGGCCAGGAACAACGGCGTCGAAGTTCGCAAAGGTAGGTGTTTCACCACATTGTTTACACTTGCCAACAAACGTTCATCTGCAGTGTGAAAATCCTCATTATCGTCGAAGTAAATTGCAGTTTATATCGATTTACAAACAGTTATTTGGTTTATGCGCCATAAGTTTCACAAACAACACAAAATTCGTCGTTTATAACGTTCACAGTTTAACACAGTTTGCAACACTTTTTGCCACATTTACATTTTAACAGTTCACTTTGTCCAAGCATGTTTACATCGTTAATTATGAAAGCTTACATTTCGTGGTCACGTTTCAAAATATGTTGACAATATGCAAAGTTTTAACACATATACAAATACATATAAATTTACAAGAATATACACGTGAAATATTTACACTAAAAAAAATTATACTAAGTCCCATTGGCTTTCTTTTATTGGGGTTTATGGTCATTTTGATTTTCTTTATTAAGGTTTTGACGTGCCAAGGGATATAAGACTTAATGTTTCTTTTTTAAGGTCATAGGTCTCGGGGTTGCACACTTCTCTCCTTAGACTCTGTTGCTCATTCTCGGACCAGAATTCGTCCAAGAAGGCTTGTTCGAACTGTTCAAACGTAAGGCACCGCCGCTTCATAGCGGCACCCCACTTAGCTGCTCGTCCTCTCATGAGATTGGTGACGTATCTGATTTTATCGACTTCTGACCAACTACGTGGAAAAACACCGTCAAATGATCTAATAAACACAATATGGTGCACTTTGTGCTTGTCCTCACTGGAAAATGTCTGGAAATGCCCATGTCTTACAAACTTGTCATCGGCCATGCCGGTTGGCATAACTGTATTGACGTAGTTTGTGTCACTTGCTACTCTAGGTGTCGTATCGTAATATTGCTCGTTTGGTGGAAAAGAAGGCGGCACATTGTAATTTTGATTGGAAATAGGTGATTCCACAATAGGTATTCTGTCTGTGTCATTAGCCATGGTTTTAGCAGTTTTGTTGTTTCCTAGCGATGCGTTTGCACCAATCGCCAAACACGGCACAACATTGTCTCGTAATTTTGTCACTTCGCCTTCTGTGTGTTTTGTCTCGTCTTTAACATGTGTCTTTGCTTTTGAAAGTATGTCCTGTGTAATTGTTTCAAGTTTTTTGTCCAGATAGTCGTCACACAATTTACATTCATGTACAATTCTTTCGGCCATGTTGGTGTCGTTGTTTAGTGACGCGAGGTCCGCTCGGTCTTCTAATTTTTCTATCTTATCTTTGAGGTGGATCTGTTCAAGAACTACCATTGTGAGTTGTTGGGTAATATTTCCCACTTCTTCAGTCAGCTTTTCTTGGGTGGAGCTAGCTGAAGTGTGGGCCTGAGCTAACTCTTCCACACGAGTGTTCACTTCCTGCTGCACATTAACTATTTGAGTTAACTGATTCTCACAACGGGTGATATTGTTTTTTGTTTCGTGTGTGAATGTAATCAAAGTTTCTTCCTGTTTAGTGACTCGATCGGACAATGTCTCAAATCGCTGGCTGAGCTGTTGAGTGGTGTTATTTAATTCTGTCATCTGTTTTGTCGTCCGTTCAAAATTTTCGGTCATAGTATGGTTTAATATGTCAATTTTCTGACTAACGTCTCGTTTCATGTCTGCAAATATCTCTAATAGTCGGTCCAGTTTGTCAGTTTCCTGTGTCCGATTTGTGTCACATTGCTGAATTTGTCTCATATTCGGTTCTGACATTGATGTTAACAATGGCGCTGACGGTCTAGTCTCGCGTCCATCCCACATTTCGTCATTTAAAGTCGCCATCTGTGTATTATCACAAATGTTGCGAGTTTGAGGCAAAATCGTTGCATTGATCTGTGAACTCGTCCATGGAGGGAAACGCGGACTTTCTTGTTGGTTGAAAGATGAATCTACTTCACTTAATTCATCTGCCGAAACTATCTCTTCCTTACCGCGTTCCATTGTAATAGGATGTATAATAGTAAGTCAAAAAGGGAATTATATAAGTCAGATTAATAAAGATTTGACTCAAATTTAGGATGAAATATTTTCTCGTCAATGTAAATGATTGCTCTATTGCAAACAATGGTTGAGAAAGATGTAGCAGGGCGGACAAAATTTTTCGTAACAAATGACTGTTTGGCGGTCAAATTCACGATCTTCATATGCTACAACAATACTACAATTACCACAAACTACAATAGAGATAAATAATTTTGGAAAAATCTAGAAGAAAACTACAGGATGTGTGGAAAGGGAAAAATGGATTCTGCAGTTGGCTATTGAATGCTTGAATGAAACATAATTGTGTGACTCACCATTAAATTTTCTGTCCTGCAGTGGCTGGTCAATCACTTCTGCGTAAATCGTATTCATCGAATTATGGATTTTCTTAATACATCTCCATCGGATAATCACCAAAAGGTCTCAAAATAACAGTTTTGCAGCAATATATGCCATCCAAAGAAAAACAGATTGAATTAGTTACAAACATTCTTTGCGATATTGTTGTATGATCATTTGCTTAGGTACAATAAAGTTGGTGTTTTAGTTACCCTTTAAAGTTCAGGATTTTTGGATAGTCTCTGTTGGGAAAAAATACAAATTAAAGTTTCAAATTTGCTCAAAAACGACACATCCGAAAATTGCGTCCTGTCGCGGTCGCCAGTTGTATTGGTTAATATAAAAAAAAAGAAGGGAGAAGAGAGACCGTGAAAAAGGGAAAGAATGAAAGAAATGCAGATCGGACTTTGTATTACAGAAAAGCTATCGGACTTCGTTATTCGGAAAGGCTATTGTTGGGGTGGTCCTTGTGGCGTTTTTGAGCAAAAGTTAAACCAATTTTCACTACAAAAGTTATTGAAAAGAAACAGAGAATAACAGAATGTAACTGACAGGGGGAAGTGGCGTAGACGAGAGATCATCCTTTACCAGATTAACTTATCTTCTTTCGGGCGACGTCCACGTCTTCAAAAATCTCCTTCATTTCAGTGTGAAAAAATCTGCTCCGAAATCTTGTAATAGTCCAGGGATCACTAATTTATACCAATTAAAATCATCTTGATACTGTATGCAATTTAATTCACTTTGCTACTTCCATCCACCGAATTTCTTAATAACTTCCACAATGTCTACACATTACAATTAGATCAAGATTAGCCATTAAGTTTTTACGTCAGCATCCGATCACGCCTGCCTTAAGCTACGGCTATCAAGAGACAAACAAAAAAGAATAGAAAACAAAAAAGGTGTTACCATTTTAGTATTTTCTCTGCCCTCGAGCGCTCATACCGCTGCGACGGGATATTATTTATCTGAGGGAACGAGTGTAGCGCGGCGAAATTCAAAGCCCCGCTACAACACCCAGGGAAAAGTCAAGAAACTAGAGAAAAGATAAACGTAATTACTAGACAAGCAGCAGGTACAGTGCGTGAAATTGTTGAAAACAGTGTGTTACACAAACGTATCACAAAAGCAGCGCTGAAACAATATGATAATCACATAGTCAAAATAGAAGAGCAAACTAAGCAGCAATTTCGGAAATTGCGAGCAGAGTTTTTGCAAACTATTGAAGAGCGTAGTGAACAAGATCGAGCAAGCACTGAGTCTGCAACCACATCCGTATCTGTAACAGCACCTGAAAAACAAGCAATTAACGAAGATATTACGCATTTGCGATTCCAATCAGAGGCGGAAAGTATCATACGTGAAATCAGACAGCCTGCACCTGCACAGCAACAAACACGTTTCGAAATTCTTGATGAACAATCCGCACCAAAAACACATGCAGAACCACAAATGTATGTTTCAAGATAGTCTGGATCGTGCAATCAAGCGACAAGGTTAGCCAGACATGATACCGAACCAATACCTGACAATGGAAAGCCAGGTCGCGAAGAGTACAGTGCAATGCATTCAGCCACACGTTCACAACCGATGGAAGAAAATTATTGCGTACCACTCCAACGATACTACGCAAGGGTAGGCGAAAGTTACAGTACACAATATCCAATGGATCTACCACAACCGGAAAGAACGCCGGGAGAAATAATCAGAAACAAAAGTGGCGAAGAATCGCGAATTTCATGTGGAACTATGACGAAGTACGACAACGATCATTTTCTCACAGTCAGAAAATTTCAACACTTTCGAGAAGGAAACTCATTACATCCACGAACTTTTATTGATCAATTCCGAGTAGGATTACCAGAACACTGGACGCTAGCACACAAATTAGACTTTGATGTGCACACATGTCAGGAACAGTCGCAGCAACCATGCAGAATGTTGCAGCGACATGCCGATCGTACGAAGATTTCAGAGAGAAGTTTCTCTCACGATATTGGTCCAGCAAAGCACAGAACAGAGTGAAGTACGAATTATTACAGAACCCATATCTTGAAAATTCAGGAGAGAAGTGTCCCGTGACATTTTTCTAAGTAATGGCAAAGAAAAATCAATGCTTAGGTGTACCATACAGTGACGGAGAGTTGATTAAATTATGCGCAATAAAGTTACCATTGAAATACCAGCAATCATTAGTAGGTCGCGGAGGCAACGACGTCGAAGCATTTAAAGGAATTCTAAGGGATCTAGAGTTTATATTTTTGGAAGATGACGCAAGAAAAAGACGAAGTGCACGTAAAAACGAAAGCAAAAAGCAGTGGAATCCATAAGACACAGTACGAAGAAACAAAAATTTCGAACCACGTGATAACTTCGCACCAAGAAACGACAAAAGATTTCAACAAAAAAAGAACGGTTATGGATTTAGAAGAGAATGTGGCAATAACTACAATTCACCCAGGAGCGGCAACAACTATTACAGAGGGAACAATGACAACCGGAAAGGGTATTGGAGATCCAATAGACCGACAAATTATTAACAAAGAAACCAATATCAACAAGCGGAACAAGAAAAGAGAATACAGATAGAAGAGGTGGAGGTAAGACCACCAAACCCTGAAAAACGTTCGAATTGACAGCTAAGCGCCCATGCCAAAGAGAATGACGCACCGACCCAGGACAATTGCAGCACCTTGAACAGAGAATTAAATACTTTATCACGAGAAGAGAAGAAGAATGAAACAAAACCGCAAGGACCAGATGAAAACGAAGACAGGAAAATAACAATATCGTGTTGGGACGAAATTAATTGGAAGAATACTGACGAGGAAGATGAATGCACAACGAATGTAGGAGAAAAGGATGAAGTAATGAGTATTGCAGAGCTATTTGAGATGGAAACCAGGGAAAGGGAATTCAATGAGGATAAAGCGCAGTCGACAGAAGTTGAAAATAAGTTACTAGTGGGCACACAATCCAACGAATATAATGAAGGAAGTTATGAAGCAATAATTAGAGCATTGAAATGCGATTATGTGGAAGTAGCGACGAAGAAGGAGAAGATAGATGAGGATGAGAAAAAGGTAGAGGATGTTGAAGAAAGCATAAATGAAGGAAGAAATAGGGAAGAGGAAATAAAAGAGAGAGAAGTAGCAGTTGAAGCTTATCCTACAGAAAGTTCGATTTCACAAGGGAAATTCCTGAAAGGACTCATGTATGATTCAGTGGAGGATTCGTTGATGCAAGAAGAAGAAGAACAGAACCAACCCTTTCAAATTCAACCAATTGTGAAGGCCATGGTAAAGCATATCCCAGTCAATATTGTAATTGATAGCGGAAGTCAACTGACCGCGATCTCAGAAAATTTATTCATGCAGTGAGGAATTTCCAGTTCTGAAAACACGTCAGACTAAAGTAAGAGGTGCTATTAGAAACAATGCTGCGGAAGTTACGAGACATACAAAGCTATCTCTTTCGTGCCAAGGTCAAAAGATCGAAGCCAACTTCGTGGTTATACCTAAACTAACTGTAGATTTGATTATAGGTGCAGATTTTTTAAATGAGAGACGAGCGATAATAAATATGGGGAAAGGTAGCGTAACATTTCTGGAATGTCACACTTCTCTTTGAGCAAAAGCTAAAATTAGAAGAAATATCAGTTATAACAAGCAATTAAGAATGATGAGAGATAAAGAAGATAAAGAATTAGAATGGTATGCACAAAAAGGGGGAATCGCCTCAACTCATGTTAGAAGTAAATAATTAGCACAATATTTCAACTTTATGTAGCAGATAAGATCGTCAGGAGAAAGAATAATGAAGAGATAGGAAGGTGGGGAATAGAAAGTAGTTTCAATAAAAACAAAAACAAAAAAAAAAAAAAACACCAATAGTACCATAGATTAATGTGAAGGGATAAAGCGTAGATAGTCTAACAGCATGAAATACTAAAATGCTACACACCACAACTACACACCACAACACTACACAAAAAATAAAAAACGAATTTGAGGATTCTTGTAGAAGTTAAGACTCAAAATATCTTAGAATTGTAACATGGAAACGCCGAAATTTGTAAAGCTTTTTAAGAAGGCATAAAACAATGTAGGTACTAGACATATGTTAGATGATTATAAGTAAAACTTTTTGTAAGAACCATGGTAAAAACTCCAGCAAGGACCAGATGCAACGACCCACAAGTTGCAACGAGAGAAGTATCAAGAAAGAAAAGGACGTAATTAGCAAGACACGATTCCTACAAGGCAGAAGCGTCGAGAGAATTAAAAGGAAAGTGAGACCAACAGAGGGCCCTTGTATCCGAAGTGGGCAGAAAATCTGCTGCTAAGCAGAAGCCTTTCAGAGACACATGGAAGGCCAGGAGGGTCTCGGGACGCCTCGACTCAGCGGAGCGAGCAAAAAACGGCCAGACGAGAAGACCGCTTGGGCAAGACACCACTGGCAAAAAATATGTGTAAAAGTAACACTACTGCTATTAAACAGCACGCTGATGCACGATACTGATGAAAATGTCCGCAAAGTAGAAATGACATGTCCAAACAATTTATCAAACTGTTACTAACAAGGGAACCTCCCCATCGCACCTCCCTCAGATTTAGTTATAAGTTGCCACAGTGGATAGACCTTGAAAAACTGAACACAGATCAATCGAGAAAATAGGAAGAAGTTGTGTGGAACTATGAAAAAATAAGCAAAATATACAAACTGAGTAGTCCATGTGCAAGATAGGCAACATAAAGGACCGTCAGAAGACAAGAGCACCGTGGTCCTGTGGTTAGTGTGAGCAGCTGTGGAGCTAGAGGTCGTTGCTTCAACTCTTCCTTCGAGCAAAAAGTTTAATTTTTTATTTTCAGACAATTATGAAAGTTCAGGGACTCACACATAATGAACTTCGGTCTCCAAAATTCCAGGACATGTTCAGATTTGCTTGGACATACGCAGGATTTGACGGTCTACACACGGAAAAATTAGAAAACGTAAAAAACGTGTTTCGACAGAGCACAGGGAAAAGTGTGCGAGTGTGAAACTTTTGGATTCATTTGTTGCAGTTTATGTGACAAACTCTTATGTTTTCATCACTTCTTTGGGAGTAATTATCACATCCACCAGAAAACCTAAATCGGGCATCGAAGAAGAATCTTTTTACCCATTCGCCAAGTGTACAAGTTAGGTGGGTCGACAACATATTCCTGTCATGTGACGCACATGCCGTCACCAGTGTCGTATAGAATATATCAGACGTGTTTTCCTGTGGAGGATTCGGTTGACCTATGACCTTGCGATCAAAAGTTTTTGGTTCCCATTGGAGAGGCACGTCCTTTCGTCTACTAATCGCTCGGTTTTGCGGTGCGGCCGCAAAACACAGACACTAAACTTATTACAGTGAACAGAGACGTCAATGAACGAATGGATAGATCATAACTTTGCTAAAATAAATAAAAATTTTTCGCTTGAGGGGGGACTTGAACTTAGGACCTTTCGTTCCGCAGCTGCTCACGCTAACCACGGGACCACGGCGCTCTTTACGCCAGAAAGTACATGATGTTGCTTATCTTCACGTGGACTACTCAGTTTGTATATTTTGCTTATTTTTTTATAGTTCCACACAACTTCTTCCTGTTTTCTCGGTTGATCTGTGTTCAGTTTTTCAAGGCCTATCCACTGTGCCAACTTACAACTAAATCTGAAGGGGGTGCGATGGGGAGGTTCCCTTGTAAGAGGAGAACTTCAAAGCGACTAGTTATCAATAAATATTCCCATATCCTGCCCAGAGAAGAACCAAGAATCAAGTAAGAAGCACAGAAAAAGAAGGAAGAACAGAAGTTGAAGATTGGCAAGACTGAGACCAAGAAAGAAGATGGGTGAAGAACAGACGACATACCTTCCCAAATCCCTATCCTATTGTAAACTAGTCGTCTGCGACGTATTACAGTGAAAAACGACCGCCTTCAGCGACACATAACGATGACTTTCACGCATACAAAGCCAGTAAACCATGAGATTCTGCACTCACAGCGCCATTCCATTATGGGACCTCCACATCAGCAACACACCGTTGCAAAGCTAACAAGGAACGACGAACGAAGCTGTACTTCAAATACTTGCCCACATCCATCTCGCTCAAGTCCATCACCTTCGTGCAAAAACATTCGCCACCCTCATGCTTAAACATTCATAGGATTGTGTGAATGTGTGACATCAAATTATGTGATGTAGGAATTGTGCAATAGAAACGTGTGAAAAACTAAATAAGTTAAGCACACCAGACAGCTAATAAACTACAAAATAACAGTCATTGACTAAAGAACAAAAGTAAGGCATAATAAACACTAAAACTATATGCCACTTATTTTCTCCGCATAAAAATAAAAGAATAACTATATTTTACTTCTTTTCTCCTTATAAAATCAAAGAATAAAAAATTATCTTGTTGGATGTTTTGCCTTTTTTTTAACATTTGTAACATTTGTTAGGATAATATCTTAATACTTGTGTATGTATATTTCTCTGTCAAGTAATTCTTGGAAATAATTCTTATTTGTTAGTGTAAAAATGTTGAAATGAGTGTCTAGAAACAAAAACATTTTACTTGTACGTGATATTTAGAAAATGTGTTAGGGATAGATATTACTTAATTACTACATTTATAAAAAAAAAATATTTCTAAGAAAATCGATGTGAAAGACTCCTCACTTTCGATAACACACTTCTTAAAAAACAACTTCACACTTAAATAAAGAAAGAAAATAATTAAAATTAATAACGATAATAGCATAAAAATTTTCTTCTCTTGTCAATATAAACATATTTTTGAGAATAATGTGGTAGAATATAAAAATATAAATTAGTAATACAAACTAGCATAGAACCAGAGCAACGTGGATGAACAGTAGGCAACAAAATTTAGATAAAGGAATAGTTTTTGGCTGCCTTAGACAACGATTCAATCATTGCCTAACGTCAGTGCAAAAATTAAGTTCGAAGGGTGGTGATATGTAAGGTGTCAGGCAAATCCAGCACCTTCCATGAAGGTGACTGATGACCACAGATGTTAGGTCCCATAGCGCTCAGAGCCATTTGAACCATTTTGAAGCCTCGAAGTTCCAGAGCCACAATGTTTCCACAAAAACTCCACGTGTCGCGTAGCATTGGTAGTAAACATTTCTTTCAATGAATTAACGTTTCTGTGTCCGGTGTTAGCCGGCCTTCTGGATTCACAGGGACGCAGATAATTCTTCTCCCTCTTCTCCATAGACCACTATACACGGAGATATTCATCTTGCGTCCTAGGTAGTGGGATTCTGACATTGCCCTTAAACCAATGAACAACCAATATGGAGTTATTGCAGATTAAAGCTGCACGAAATGAGTTTTCTAAAGGTCCATGACTTGCAGATCTGTCAAGGCACGACTCATATAATGGCTCGAAATTTCTATCAGACTATTCATCTATTCATCTTTCGGAAATCCAAGAAAGAGTGCTGGTGAAAGGCATGTTAGTCATTTATAGTTCCGGAATATGACGAAGTTTTCTGCTGCCAGGAAAGGTTGTCGGAGCAACTTTTTTCTTACAGTTTTCGGCTAGTATGATGTGGCAAGCGATGAATTCCTCGATTGTACCAACATCGTCCCTGAGAGAAGCACTTACATCGTAATCCCCCAATTATTTGAGAATGTACCCTATGTCTTAACCGACAAATCGTAACCTCTATTGCTCCCCTGTATAATTAGTTCAAAGGACTTATGGGAATGCAGCCGCGTTATGTTTTGACGGCGCCAATATTTCAATATGAGCACACCTTGCTGTTTTAAGGCACAAATGCAGCGAGAGAGCGCTGTGCAGTACCTTGGTATATAGAGCACATGCCGAAGTAAAACCACACACGTACGCACACACGCATACATACACACCTACACACACATACACACTCTCTCTCTCTCTCTCTCTCTCTCTCTCTCTCTCTCACACACACACACACACACACACACACACACACACACACACACACACACGGAAAATACTAGCGCCACCATACAACCAAGGATGACCAACGTCAGAAGTTATCGACATTTTTTAATTAATTAATTAATTTTTTTTGAGTCATTAGTTTTCCAACTGGTTTGATGCGGCCCGTCACATACATACTCTCTCTCTCTCTCTCTCTCTCTCTCTCTCACACACACACACACACACACACACGGAAAATACTAGCGCCACCATACAACCAAGGATGACCAACGTCAGAAGTTATCGACATTTTTTAATTAATTAATTAATTTTTTTTGAGTCATCAGTTTCCCAACTGGTTTGATGCGGCCCGTCACAAATTCCTCTCCTGTGCCAATCTCTTCGTTTGCTGAAAGAAACACTCGTTCCACATCGCTTGTCGCGATTTAGAGTTGCCCTTTTCTGAAGTAATTCTCGTAGTCAGCTAATTAAACTCAGTACGCACTCAGACAAGGGAACCCGTACCTACATGTGCAGGATGTCTATTATTAAAGTTCCAGTTTCAAAACGCTGTAGACAGAGAAACATGGTTCAAAATGACATCAGATTCGAACAGCATGTTATAGACGCAGGGGAAACGTCATGTAACAAATAGAAATTAACGAACGTTTTACAAACAGATGGCGCCGTAAGTGTGTTAACATATATGAAGTCGGCTACAAATGACAGGTGAAACGCAATTCGACGGCTATGATTTGAGATGCAAATTGCAGCATCAGTTCTATTCAATGTGCACTTTGCACAAGTTCGACAGCCCATAGTTGTGGCACTGTTTGTTATGTAAATCCATCCACTGCAGCAAGATTATACCACAGCGGATGGGAAAATCGTTTTTTAGCTGTCCTGAGGCCAAAATCCATATGAAAAGCAAAATAATGTCAATTTTTGATTGTCCTGGGGCCAAAAACGGCATAAAAAGACAAATGACTTCTGGTATCTAATTATCTTGTTTCGTGAGAATGTATCAAGAGACGTTCAATGTGATGTCCAGCGTTTTTTGCCACAAGTTGGAATCGAGAAACGGCATGTTCCGCAACAAATCGAAATGTATCGGAGGTCAAGTTCAGAATACGTTGTGAATTGGATGTCCGAAAGAACAGACACTACATATATAGATATCAAGTTTCCGACTTTAACAAAGGTTGGATTGTAGCCTATTGCGATTGCAGTTGATCGTACCGCGACATTGCTGCTCGGGTTGGTCGAGGTCCACTGACTGTTAGCAGAATATGAAATCGATGGCTTCAGGAGGGTAATATGGGACGCTGTGATGGATCCCAACGACATCCTATCACTAGCAATCGAGATGACAGGCATCATATCCGCATGGCTGTTCAAAAATGGCTCTGAGCACTATGGGACTCAACTGCTGAGGTCGTTAGTCCCCTAGAACTTAGAACTAGTTAAACCTAACTAACCTACGGACATCACAAACATCCATGCCCGAGGCAGGATTCGAACCTGCGACCGTAGCGGTCTTGCGGTTCCAGACTGCAGCGCCTTGAACCGCACGGCCACTTCGGCCGGCGCATGGCTGTAACGGATCGTGGAGCCACGTCTCGATCCCTGAGTCAACAGATGGGGACGTTTGCAAGACAACAACCATCTGCGCGAACAGTTCGACGACGTTTCCAGCAGCATGGACTATCAGCTCGGAGACCATGGCTGAGGTTACCCTTGACGCTGCATCACAGACAGGAGCGCTTGCGATAGTGTACTCAACGACGAACCTGGGTGCACGCATGGCAAAACGTCATTTTTTCGGATGAATCCAGGTTCTGTTTACAGAATCATGACGGTCGCATCCGTGTCTGGCGACATCGCGGTGAACGCACGTTGGAAGCGTGTATTCGTCATCGCCATACTGGCGTGTCACACGGCGTGATGGTGTGGGGTGCCATTGGTTACACGTCCCGGTCACCTTTTGTTCGCATTGACGGCAAAAAGTAGACGTTACATTTCAGATGTGTTACGACCAGTGGCTCTACCCTTCATTCGATCCCTGCGAAACCATTCTCTCACCAATGGAAAACGTCTGGTCAATGGTGGCCGAGCAACTGGCTCGTCACAATACGCCAGTCACTACTGTTGCTGAACTGTGGTATCGTGTTGAAGCTACATGGGCAGCTGTACCTGTAAACGCCATCCAAGCTCTGTTTGACTCAATGCCCAGGCGTATCAAGGCCGTTATTAGAGCCAAAGGTGGTTGTTCTGGGTACTGATTTCTCACGATCTGTGCACCCAAATTGCGTGAAACTGTAATCACATGTCAGTTCTAGTATATTTGCCCAATAAATACCCGTATATCATCTGCATTTCTTCTAGGTGTAGCAATTTTAATGGCCAGTAGTCTAGCGTAAAATATTTATTTAAGACAACCGATTTCGACAGACTTTGCTGTCATCTTCAGGCTTTTAAAATCGGTTTGTTGAAAAACGAAATTATTTTACGCTAGAAAGATGGTTCAAATGGATCTGAGCACTATGGGACTTAACATCTGAGGTCATCAGTTCCCTAGAACGTAGAACTACTTAAACCTAACTAACCTAAGGACATCACACACATCTATGCCCGAGGCAGGATTCGAACCTGCGACCGTAGCGGTCGCGCGGTTCCAGACTGAAGCGCCTTTAACCGCGTGGCCACAATGGCCGGCATTTTACGCTAGACCTCGCGCTAAGTTGTCTGGTGGATAAAAATCAGCACATTGAAACAGTTTTATCGTAAGTAAAATTTTTAAAAAAGCCCGTTAGGAAAAAGCCATGTCGAAAGCGGTTGTCTTACACAAGGAAATATTTTATGCACCGTGCTCGTAGGCATGTCCAACGGTCGGCCAATGCCCCGTGCACTGCATGTTTGCCATTACCGCTCGACCCCATTGCAATGCTGTGGCCACATCTTCGACAGACGTCGGATCAACTCCTTTCCTCCCATGACTTTTCGAATTATTCTTTAGATCCTTATCAGACATACTGAACGTCATGCACGGCTACTGGGACACAATCACCATTGTTATAAAAGAGCTTTATCAGCAGCGCGCTGTCTCTCTTCATACAGACAGTTATGTTATGCGTCTCGGACGCATACTGTGGAACAGCCGCGTGCCGCACGTGTGCTGGCGCGCATATTCTCACGCACGCTTACAGTGCCATCTATTGGCTTAGTTTTCGCCAAGCTGGTTTCGTCACAGGACGTTTGGCACAGCGTCAATAAGATGCCGTTCTAATTTGACTTCATTCTGTGCAGTGGTTCTCTTTCCACAGCTTTTATAAACAGATAATTTTAATTATGGATACCCTGCATATTTCTGGATCTTTTCTTTCACTGAACTAATTATCAGTCATTGGCGGTTTACATGAACGTAGCTAACCGTATCATTTAAATTCCAGTTCTATCGGCATATGCCGGTGTATTACCGTGTATGTTGAAAGATTACCGTCAAACCACCTTGTCTAGGGACGCCAGATGAAAGTTGATGGCGTCAAGCCCGGAATGCAAATTACTTAACGGATAACTTGGGAGGGGAAGTTGAAAGCGCTACCTAGAGAGCGTGCCCTTTCTGTACGATACTAGGCAAGGGGCTGGAGGGTTCACACGCAGATGTGTGGATCCCTGCATTCTACATCTTTTATCTTAAATGAATTTCTTTTTACTTGACTTCTTTGTGATTTTTAGGGTATGTTAAAGATTGATCACAATTGATTACCTACTTATTTTAAACATTATCACTCGACTTTACAGCGATTGCAGCAATTGTTTCAGTTTACAGATATTACAATTTTGCAACTTATAGCTCGGGTATATTACATACTAACCTGCACGCACATTTCTACGGGCAAGACGGAATTGCGTTGGCCAAATGTATACCACCAGTCTCCCAATACTTTACATGGGACATCCAGATACATTAAAACAGAGGGGTCAAATTTCCGAAATTAAACGAGAACGTTCATTTCCTTAAATAATCCGCGGCTGGAAATAAAATAATTAGTGCAAATATTCAAATACCTCTCTTCCACACGTGGTCATCGAGATAGACGCACTGCGGGCACGTCTGCTCACTTACCCATCTTCTGTAACACACACAGAGTATCGTGGGCAGCCGGAGGTCTTCCTAGGCCCCGGTGGAGGGGATGGTCGAACGACTTGGCCGTGACCAACCTCTCCATCCCACATCTTGTGACACTGGAACGTCTTTGACTTTTACCTGCCTGTGCTGTCTCTCTGATCCCCTACCCAGGCGTAAGGTTTGCACTACCACACTACAGAACTACTTCCCAACTAAGATTTGGCCACGCTTTATGGAAAGGTGTGAGGAGGATTAGGAAAGTTCATGTGCAGATTCACATTCACTTACAAGAAATGCATAATACACGACACATATAAATACGTATTACGAAGCCTGACACATTTCTTTCCACCCGCCCACACGGGTTCTGTTGCACCTGCGGCCGGCCGCGTCGTGCAATAAAATTGGCGGCGGAGCCGCCTCCGTTTGTATTTCCAGGTGCGAGCGAACAGCGAAACCTGCTGCTTATGGGGCGGAAACTACTGTACTGTTTCAATGTTTAATGATTCGTTTAACCTTTGTGCTGCTTGTAACTATTTGTATTGCCCATCAATGTCTGAGATCAAGTTAATGCAAGTCTGCAATAAATATGCAATAAATAGGACTTTATTGTGAAATCTTTTTCATTCCATAGTTTGATGAAGCCCTTTCACAGTACATGTATGTAAACTAAGTCGTAAAATGATGATGACGAGAAAACGAGAAACATTAGAGCAAATACAGACATTCTTCGTGCTATTTTTTCGGGAATGGTATAAGAAGAGAAGGAAATTTTGATGACATTCGAAAACTCTCCCACGCACGCGATGTCTTAGACATAGTAAAGCTGCCTTTTCAGTTTAGTGCATTTTCAAAACTAATAAGTTTGATGCCCCGCATCTGTTGGTCTGTAGCAAGCCATGGGAGCCCAAGATCGGCCATATCAAAACACTCATGAGGCAGCTTTTTCAGCCACCGTAAAGGTTGTTGGCGTAGTTTGTTGTACGAGGAGGAGTTCCCCGAGGCCACATGAGTAGGAGGCGGCTCCTTAAGCAATAATACTCTAGGTGACCCTGTACTCTGTCTTCCTGTAGGTTTCTTTCGTCTCAAGCTTTAGATAGTAGTATAATAGAGTCTGTCTAAGGGACGTACCTTGTTGACAACTGGGCATGAAGGATTGCAGAAACTGAAAGAAAGAAATGTGAACATTACTCATCTTTGTAGAGGAAATGTTTTTAGAATCAGACAATCTTGGTTATTGTTTACTTCTGTTACTGTGAGAACAGAGCATTAAGCAAGAGCATCGAGAATTGTTAGAAAATTATTTTATTGGTGGTATAAAAATACATTCTATTGCAAGACGCTGTACGCCTATGCATTATGCAAGACGCTTCAGTTACTGTTCAGAGATGACAGAGTACTTTACTTCCGACAGTAGGCATAAACAGAAACTCAGACAAGAGCCACTTGTTCAGCTCAAACTCAGTCAGCACACGCACCCACCCACCCACCCACCCTACCACCCACCCACACACACACACACACACACACACACACACACACACACACACACAAACATGTAAGCACGCACACGCACGCACAGTGCCTGCTGTGTTCGCTCAGAGAACATGCTTCCAAACGGACGCTGCCTGCCAATTCACAGAGCGCCAGCACACCGCCAGCTCATTGCAACTCACCATTTATATAGTCACACACTGAATCAGTGATCAGCAATCAGTCAGCAGCAGGCTCCGAGAGGCCCACAGTACCATTTCATGCTGTCCACATACTCATCATCGTTTCGCTCGATATGTGGAGCCTAAAGCACCAGACAATTTATTCGTTTTTCGCAGAAAGAATATAGATCGAAATTACCAGTTAGAAACAAATCCGATAGTCCCAACGCGGTCAACATGTTTCACTTTTGACAACTACGACACTTTCGCAATGTTAGTAACAGCGCAGCATGGCAAACTATGTTTTTCGTGGTCTTGATGGTGACGGGGCTACAAAAGCTAGCCCGGTTCCAACTTACTTCGACGTTTGTCATACAGCATACGCCCTATGACAAATAAGAATCTGTAGAAATGCTTGTTCTTTAGGTAGCAGTGTCTTTCCACTGTTTGTTCTGCACTTTTCTAGGCCGTTGATTGCATCGTAGAAGATGAAGTTAAAATATTCGTTTCAGATAGTAAAAAATAACCACGCCCCTGCTTATTTATTATCTGTTCTGCGTTGCTGTAAAATCCTGTACAGACTGTACTTTATTATTTCTTTTCCTAAACAAAATTGAGCTTTCAAAATAACAATTTCTTGCACAATTGCAATTTAAACTATTTTCTGGCATTTAGGAAAGCAAGAAAGGCTGTTCAGTTTTCTTTATCACATTTAAATTATTAATTTGGACACGTGTAGGCCCCTCAAGATATTCAAGATGTGGCGCATACGTAATAAGACGTTGTCGACTACTGTGCTAGGAAATGTTGCATTCCTCTCAGTGTAGTAATCTACACAACTATAACCATGCAGATGTCACACAATGTTCACATTATCTTTTTTGTGGTTAGTCTGTGATGGAAAGGTGAGAACTAGTTTGAAATTACATCGAGAATAATCGCATTTGGTCTATTTTGTTGAAATAAGGACATTGTAGTGGACTCTATTTAACCATAACTGCCGCATTCTAGTGCATTTATAAATATAATTAGCATAAAGTAATTAGACAATATTGCGGCCATTAACGAACTCGTCACAATAAAAAGGACGTATGAAGCTAGACTTACGAAATATTTACTACAAGTTTAGTCTTACACCAATACAATAAATGCGCCACCCCCTCCCAATCCCCCACGCTACTGATTCCTTAAAGATTCGACAACAAAAACAAAAAAAAAAAAAAAAAACCTTTGACTAACCTGCGGTCCGTTTTAGGGAAAACTATTGTTTCACTCATCTAATTGTTTATGACTTCAACTCTTCTGAACGATATGTTGTACACTTATATAATTTTGCTGGTACATTCAGTGGTATATGTGGATAGGGTAATATGTGTGGATATTGTCTGAAACATGTGATGGGTACAGAGTTAATAGTGAGGAAGAAATAAAATAAATCGTTATGCTCAGTGCTGCAGTTTGACTGCATGAACAGCGAAAATTTGTGAGAGATAAACATTCATTATCAAAACTGGACATATTTGCCACAGGCAATTATTCGCGAATCTAATTTACAGGCTATTTTGCCTTCTGTCAGTAGCTATTTTTGTTTCAAAATGACAGGTTTCCGGGAATGTTACACATCTTGAGGTATTTTAAAAAATAGAAATAAATTATAACTGGGTTATAATCCAGTGTGTACGAGACTAAACGTTTTTTGTACCTAATTGCAATACAAAAGTTGTATAGCGCACCTCATCTCGTTGCTACAGAGTAGACTAACCTAAAAAAACCTCAATTCACTGGCATATATAAATAAAATAGCGCGTGCTTCTGCTTTCTATTTAAATGTTAAAAGAAATTGGAATGGTGCAAAACGCTTTATCGATAAAGAAAGCTCTCTACACGTAATAACGGATTTCAGCTTCAGTACTGAAATGATTCGTAGATTCACAAAAATAATAAAATTCTGAACACTTTTAATATTTCAGGACCGCCTGGGTGAAACTAGAGACTGGCTACCAGGAACATTGTGGGCATAGTATTAGGACAACAATTCGGGCGCACGCAAATAATAGCAAATATGAGGATCTCACAGTAGCAGGTAAAAAAGGAGATACTACGCAGAGCTCCGAAAAGGTTTATTTGAATGTGTTGGAGGCACTTGAGCCGTATGCCTATTGTATAAAGTCTATGGGTGAAATGTTGAACGAACAAAGTAGTGTTGCGCATACTAATTATTATAAAATCTTTAAAGATAATTGTTATGTTTTTTATCAGCGTTTTGTTGGACAGGGCGCTTTGCCATTCGTCTGATGCACAGGTCGGCTGTACACCAGCAGCAACGGTTTTAATACAACCGAGGAAACCTCAGGATGGCGCTGTTATTGGCCAGACACTTAACTCACTTTCCTCTACGATCGCCAATGGAAAGAACAGAGGATATGTTTTTAAGAAAATTTTCAACTATTCCCCTTAGTAAAATGATATTTGTATAAGGCTTTGAAATATTTTATATTGAAATTATTTCAGTACTGTATTTTAAATCCATTAATACGTGGTCAGGACACTCTTTAACGATACAAGCTTTCTCAACCAATCAAATTTCTTTCAAAAATTTTAAGGTTAAGTCCATACAAATAAAGCTAGGGAATTCTCATTAATGTTTCATGTATAATGCTTTCCAATGTTTTATACAAGGATTACGAGGACTTGCTGAGAAGTAATGCCTCGAATTTTTTTATGTGAAAACTCTGAAAGAATTTTAAATAAAACGAACGTTATTGACATTCTGCAGCTTTATTATTCATTTATTATTCAGTCTATATATTTGGAACCCTCTGCCACCAAGGGACCCCGAATTAAAAAGTGTAACACGACAACATGTAACATAAATATATCGATTCGTGAGAGATTTCGCACTGTAATCGAGGTTCGAATTCGGTAGGTTCATCCGCACATGGAGCACCCTCTCCTTTTCCATAAAAACGTCAGACCACAGACGAGCACTGCACATCTGCAACAGTCCGAAGCCTTGGGTTCACTGTCATCGATCGCCCTCCATACGGTCCCGACTTGGCCCCATCCAATTTTCATGTGTTTCCAAAACTTAAAGAAACACCCCCGAGGACTTCACTTTGACAGTGAAGAAGCGGTGAAAGCAGAGGTGGGGTTGTGGCTCCGTCAACTAAGTCAAATATTCTATGGTGTCGATGTCAAAAAATTGGTTTCTTGTTCGGAGAAATGTGCTCTTTTCCGGAGTAACTCGGAAATGAGTATGTTGAAGTGATGAATAAAGATAAAGTATGTTAGTAACGTCTGTTTTATTTAAAAAGCGTTAAGAGTTTTCACATTTAAAATACGGAGGCTTCATTTGTCAACCCGGCCTACTATTTCAGCATTATGTTTTAAGTCCACTACTATTTGCATAGAGTACTCTCTAATGTTACGAGCATCACCCACCAATCAAATGTCTTTTAAAATTTTAATATAAAGCCATGAAATGTTACCATGGTTTTAATATACGGCAGTGAACTGATCGTTCTGTTAGGACTTGTTACTCTCTGACGTATAGTATTTAATTTACATTCTATACTGCAATCAGGGAAATAAATGATTCGGATTTCCAAATGGTGGACTATAATCCTATTTTAATTTATTTTTATTGTTTAACAGATTGGAAGATGGGCGACAGTGTCTTAAGCCAGTCATTCTTGAAATGAAAATAAATAAAGACAGAAAATAAACCTACTTTGGGTAAAAGTTTTTCCTGTACTTATTATGTTGAGGATGTCTATGAGAAAAAGTTCTTAAAAGGTTTGTTGGAAGTTGTTGTGTTCCTAATTGTGGATGAACATAGCGTCGGTGGTTTAGGCACGTATATATTGTCTAACTAATGTCAAATCTTTAATGTAGGGTTATACGTGTTAACGAGTACATTATGTCAGAATTTTAAGCGTTTAAATTTGGTCAATAATTCTTCGATAATGATAACAGCTGAGGAAATGAATTAAAATTTGTGCTATGTCAGGGACTAAAACCTGGGTCTCCTGCTTACGAGGCAGAAATGTTAATCATAACACCAACGCAGCAGTAAAGCTAACACAGCTGTACAGACTAACCTAGTCCAATGCCTTGCGTAACACAAACTTCAGTTCATGTCTCCAGCCTACATTCCCCTTTTTAAATCGTCAGCATTGCAGAGGCTCTCCGGTATTGGAATAGCACCTCGGTTTTCTACGTAACATGTAAACCCTGTCTGTACATCAGGTGTAGGTGAACTATTGATCTCACGCAGTTACGTTTTCCGTCAGCCATATGAGTCTTTACTGCATATTCGATAATGATAGGAGCTGAAGCTATACCGCTATTATACACATAAAGTATGTTTATTTGCATTGCCCCGATGGTAATATAGGTGTCACTGCTTCGACATAAAATAAGGACCAACAGATCATGAAATGAAGTCCTCGAAAGCTAAAAATATGCTACACTCCACTGGAAACGAGTAACAGTGCAAACTGTCAACCTACTCTCATACATTTGTATCATATAGAAACCTGTACGCTAGTGACACAAAATTATTTATTTTTTGGCATTAATCGTCAAATAAAACTGAGGAAAGAAGTCAACAAATCTAACTCGAAAATTTCACGAAAAGATTTGAAGCGTTCCAGAAACGGACACAACGAAAAGTATCCTATGTCCGAAAACTCAACACCGAAAAGATATTGAATGAAAGTGTAATAAAAGAGGAAAGTTTTCAAAGGAAAAACTGAAACGAACTATGTGCTGTCTGTATGTACATTGCATAAAGTTTTATGATTAGTAAAAGAATGTTCAAGTACTGGCCATACCACAAATTTTAATCCATTTCTTTAGGTTCTATCATTATCGAAGATAAAGAAGTTGAGACTCATATGTGTCAATGAAAATTTAATTCTATGAAATATAGAAAACAATATTTATGTTACCCAAAAAACACCGTCAGCAACTGGGAATGGGTTATGTCAGCCGTTTAGTGTTACACTGTAAATTCCGTGTCTACTTCGCCAGATCTACGTGACGTACTTCGAAAGTTAGAGCACACGCCATATCTAGGCATAATAACATAAGGTAAAGCAACAGCAGGCTTGCTAGAAAACAGCGACAAAAAGCCATCAGATAAGGTAAGGCGCTAATCTCGCGTTTCTGAAGCCTGTTGGGAGGCTGACTGCTAATTGTAGCCCGCACAGCACGGAGCGCGGTGTTTAAAACTTCTATGACGTAAATCAGAGAGCGTTTTAATGAAACTGAAACCCAGCGTTTTGTGCAGGAAGCGAGACCTCCGTGTCGGCGGCGAGGGAGGAAGCGGTAGTGGCTCCAGAATGGAAGCGAGGGGTGGGGGTGGTGGGTTACATTCCAGGCGTGACCGCTGCAGCTCGGCATCCCGATAAGATCTCGTATTATTGCAGGTAATTATTCGGCAGCCGGCGAGCACGCGAGCCAGAAACAGTAATTACTTCATAATGGAACGCATTACACTTATACGGTTTCTGTGTTTTAAAGTTGGGTCCGTGGCTACCGCCGACGGTTTAGCAGCACAGTAATTATTAGTTGCGGCCACGCGCGTTTAAAGCTTCGCCGTTCGAAGCTCCCTCCTTCCTTTCTCGTTCCCCTCTCCATTAACTATAATCGGTGTGGTTTATGTGCGGGGCAACAAATATTCGTTAGCTGCAAACAGAGAGCAGGCTGAAAACTGTTTTTGGCGATACTAAACGATAACTCTGACATCACAGAAGATGCGGTGTCGTAGGTTATGAAGAGAATCAGTTGAAACAACTACACTACTGGCCTTTAAAATTGCTATACCACGAAGATGACGTCCTACAGATGCGAAATATAACCGACAGGAAGAAGGTGCTGTGATATGCAAATGATTAGCTTTTCAGAGCATTCACACAAGGTTGGCGCCGGTGGCGACACCTACAACGTGCTGACATGAGGATAGTTTACAACCGATTTCTCTTACACAAACAGCAGTTGACCGGCGTTGCCTGCTGAAACGGCTTTGTGATGCCTCCCTTAAGAAGGAGAAATGCGTACCATCACGTTTCCGACTTTGATAAAGGTCGAATTGTAGCCTATCGCGATTGCGGTTTATCGCATCGCGACACTGCTGCTCGCGTTGGTCGAGATCCAATGACTGTTAGCAGAATATGGAATCAGTGGGTTCAGGAGGGTACACGGAACGGCGTGCTCGATCCCAACGGCCTCGTATCACTAGCAGTCGAGATGAGAGGCATCATATCCGCATGGCTGTAACGGATCGTGCAGCCACGTCTCGATCCCTGAGTCAACAGATGGGAACGTTTGCAAGACATCAACCATCTGCACGAACAGTTCGACGATGTTTGCAGCAGCATGGACTATCAGCTCGGAGTCCATGGCTGCGGTTACGCTTGACGCTGCACCACAGACAGGAGCGCCTGCAATGGTGTACTCAATGGCGAACCTGGGAACACGAATGGCAAAACGTCATTTTTTCGGAAGAATCCAGGTTCTGTTTACAGTTTGATGATGGTCGTATTCGTGTTTGATGACATCGCGATGAACACAGATTGGAAGAGTGTATTCGTCATCGCCATACTGGCGTATCACCCGGCGTGTGGTATGGGGTGCCATTGGTTACACGTCTCGGTCACCTCTTGTTCGCATTGACGGCACTTTGAACAATGCATGTTACATTTCAGATGTGTTACGACCCGTGGCTCTACCCTTCATTCGATCCGTGTGACACCCTACATTTCAGCAGGATAATGCACGACCGCATGTTGCAGGTCCTGTACGGGCCTTTCTGGTTACAGAAAATGTTCGATTGCTGCCCTGGCCAGCAAATTCTCCATATCTTTCACCAATTGAAAACGTCTCATCAATGGTGGCCGAGCAACTGGCTCGTCACAATACGCCAGTCACTACTCTTGATGAACTGTGGTATCGTGTTGAAGCTCCATGGGCAGCTGTTCCTGTACACGCCATCCAAGCTCTGTTTGACTCAATGCCCAGGCGTATCAAGGCCGTTATTTCGGCCAGAGGTGGCTGTTCTGGGTACTGATTTCTCAGGATCTATGCAACCAAATTGCGTGGAAAGGTAATCACATGTCAGTTCTACTATAATATATTTGTCCATTGAACACCTGTTTATCATCTGCATTTCTTCTTGGTGTAGCAATTTTAATGGCCATTAATGTAGTATAGTTTGTCCATGGTTGGATCTCATAACTATGGTATTCTCGTAAGATAACGAGATTTTTTGCATACAGAGCAGGTAAAGTATCATACAATACTCATCGTGTCATCATGCCAGAGAGAATATGCACGATTACAAGCGAGATTTTATTCTATGTGAGATAGTCGAATGGAACCGAGACAGGTGGAAAAAAAGTTACGGCCGTAACTGTTATTACACTTATCCCACTGTGAGAGAAGACAGCCCATGCCTTGATGGATACCTTTGTGGTTGCCCATGACTTTACCGAGGCATGCTCCTGTTCGTCCGAAGTAAACCGACAGGCACTGACGGCTTTCTTGAGGGCTCGAAGAACTATATAAATCCGGACTGTGTGAAGTGTAAGAGCTGCCCAGTGAAACTTCTGCAGCCTTCTCGTCTATGTCGGTAGCATATGGGCGGGTCCACACGTTGCCAAGGTTGTTTCGACTACGCTGCAGAACATTCTGTGGGTAGCTTTTAGATATACTCCTTACAGTCACGATCTCTCCTCATGGGATTTACATATTTTTGGAGCTCTGGTGAAAATCACTTGTGAACCGTCAATTTGCTTTGGACGAGCAGGTGCACGCCTGGGTACGATCATGGTTTCGTAAACACCCTCTTGTAGCGCAAAGTCGATTCGTTAATTTTGAACTGTGTTTAAATTTTTACAGCTGGTCACAATTTCAAAGCACCTGGTTCACTGAAATAGTGACACACTACAGAGAGGTAGGAATGGTAGAATTTAAATAAACAGTTTTCATAGTACTCTTCTGTTATTGTTCTTCCTCGTAGTCGTCGAGGGTTGTCGTCTCATAGTCCATATCCATGCTTGATTCTGAAATGCAACTTTACATACTGGTCTACATCTACATCCACATTTATACTCCGCAAGTCACCCAACGGTGTGTGGCGGAGGGCACTTAACGTGCCACTGTCATTACCTCTCTTTTCCGTTCCAGTCGCGTATGGTTCGCGGGAAGAACGACTGCCGGAAAGCCTCCATGCGCGCTCGAATCTCTCTAATTTTACATTCGTGACCTCCTCTGGAGGTATAAGTAGGAGGAAGTAATATATTCGATACCTCATCCAGAAACGCACCCTCTCGAAACCCGGACAGCAAGCTACACCGCGATGCAGGGCGCCTCTCTTCCAGAGTCAGCCACTTGAGTTTGCTAAAGATCTCCGTAACGCTATCACGCTTACCAAATAACCCTGTGACGAAACGCGCCGCTCTTCTTGGGATCTTCTCTATCTCCTCCGACAACCCGATCTTGTACGGATCCCACACTGATGAGCAATACTCAAGTATAGGTCGAACGAGCGTTTTGTAAGCCGCCTCCTTTGTTGATGGACTACATTTTCTAAGGACTCTCCCAATGAATCTCAACCTGGTACTCACCTTACCAACAATTAATTTTATATGATCATTCAACTTCTAGAGGTTGCTCAGCTCCATTTACTTAAATAATATGAATACTGGTGGAGTTTCTGTTGTTAAATAGATATATCTTCAGTAATTTTACTTCACAATACTATCAGCATGAACCTCCACGATAGCTCCACTCGTCCTCCATATTCGCACTCAAAACGCGCACTGAACAAGAATAAAGGTTTGTCTATAACAACGCGTGGCAAAGAAAGTACTACCGTATATCATGCAAAATCGTCTTTGGAACACACACTACAAAAACAAGGTACAAATTACTATTTGTCATTGTCTATCTTTTTAAAAAATCCATAATCACCTTAGAAAGTACAAAGTTATGGTGAGATTACTTCTCACGAAAAGTAATGTACCTTGGTAAAGTAATGGGCAACTACAAAGGTATCCATCAAGACATGGGCCGTGTTCTCTCTCTGTGGGATGAATATAGTAACGGTCATGGCAACTACATTTTTCCACATGACTTGATTCCATTCGACTATCTCTCATAGAATAAAACCTTGCTAGAAATAGTACATATTCTCTCTGACGCGATTCACGACGTGTTTTGTATACTTGTGGATGCGGTTTACAGTCCATTTTAGGTGAACGTATGTTACTTTTCTTGATCCTTATACAAAAAATCTCGTTGTCTGACAGTTTGTGTTGCGAGTGTATAACAACCATGAGATCCAACCGATGACAAACTATACTAGTAATTTAAACTGGTTCTCTTCATAACTTACGACACCCCATCTTGTCTTACCATAACCAGTTTCATTACAATTACCTCTCAAAAGTTTTGAAAGCATGAAAAGCTAGAAAAATGATGATACAAAATAATTAATCTGTTTATGTCAACAAGCAATGATCTCCTTACATATAACTCTTCTGATAGAACATAATTTTGTACGTTTGGAGAAAGTATCAGCTATATAAAATATAACGATAACCATTTTTACTTTTCTATAAGCTTCCATAGAAATCTACAGCAAGTAAATCCGTAGGTTTCTCAGGTATTATATCTTTCATCTCACCTTGACAGGTTGACTTCCCTTGACTCTTTCACATCTGTCACAAGCAGACACTTCTTTCCCAACATTTTTAGCCATATTATAGAAATACAAATTTTATTGTAGCTTTTGTATAAATTTTTAATACCATAAGTCTCATGTATAATTACAGTGAATCAACTTCCCAGTTTCTTCTCTGGCGATGTAATTTCCACTCATTAGGATCCACATCTGTTCTCCTGAAAAGTGTTCCTTTATGTACCCTGTGATGCCTATCCAATTTTTCATAACCTCTTTGCCTTAACAACTCTTTACTAACCCGCAGTTTAAATCAAGTTTTGGTTCGTTCGAATTTTGTTACATTTTCCCTAAAAATTTTCTCATCGTATATACCCTTCATACATGTGATTTTAAAGTCTTTTATCTCACTTTGACCGAAATTTTCATTACTTCCAGCTAATGGCATCTTTGACAACAACAGTGTCTGTACCTTTATTATACTCTGAAGAGCCAAAGAAACTACCTGCCTAATACACTGCACGGCCCCCACGAGCACGCAGAAATGCCGCAACATGACGTGGCATCGACTCGAGTAATGTCTTAAGTAGTTCAGGAGGGATCTGACACCACGAATCTTGCAGGGCTGTTCATAGCATCGACTCGAGTAATGTCTTAAGTAGTTCAGGAGGGATCTGACACCACGAATCTTGCAGGGCTGTTCATAAATTCGTAAAAATACGGCGGGGTGGATATCTCTTCAGAAGAGCACGTTGCAAGACATTCCAGATATGCTCCATAATGTTCATGTTCGTAGTGTTTGGTGGTCAGCGGAAATGTTCATGGATTCATGAGGTTGTCTCCATACCAAAACACGTCCATCTGCTCGATACAATTTGAAACGAGACTCGTCCGACCAGACAACATGTTTCCAGTCATCAACAGCCCAATGCCGGATTTGACTGGCAAAGCACCCAGTCCAACAAAAAGCTGATAAATCTTGAAAACCTGCCATTATAGCAGCAGTAACCAATCTAACAACTGCGCCAGACACTTGTTGTCTTATGTTGGCGTTGCCGACTGTAACGCCGTATTCTGTCTGTTTACATACCTCTGTATTTGAATTTGCTTGCCTATACTAGTTTCTTTGGCAAATCAGACTATTTTATTTCGTAATCAGATTGTCCAAAAAGTATTACCCATCTCGCAAGTCTGTTGTGATATATTCCTATGGGTAGCTTAATGCTTTGTGGTCTGTACATACACTTACTCTATGTTCCAAGAAATAGATTCTGAATTAAGTAAATGTCCAATAAACAGCTAATAATACTTTTTCTGTAACTGAGTAAGATTTCTAATGTTTAAACAGCATTCTGCTTGCAAAGGTAATTGTGTGATGTGTGGTTTCCCCTTTAACTTCGTTTTCGTGAAATGGTTCTTCTCTGAAACCATCATACCGCCATCTATATGTAAGCTAAAAGGTGGGCTGAAATATGGTCTGTGTAATAAACTTTGATTACTGAATTATTTCTTAATATTTTCAAACATTTTCTGACGTTCTTAGGTCCAGACCCAATTAGTTTTCTTTTTAAGTAAATTACTTAAATAGGATGTATTCAAACAACGTCCACTCACAAATTTTCGAAACGTTCTATATAAACCATAAAATTATTTCAATTCTTTTCTACTATGTGGTGCTGGAAAATTTGAAATTAGTTTTATCTGGATCTGCCATTATTCATTCCTTAGTAATAACACGTCCTAAGAAGTTTAGTTCAGGCATTGCAAATTTACATTTATCATGTTACAGAGTAACACGTCCTTGTCTAAATTTTTGCATATATGCTTCAATAATTCAAAATGTTGTTCCCTACTTTGTTCAATCACCAAAATATCATCTGAATAAACAGTACGTACTCCCACCAGGTCTTGGCCAAGAACAAAATCCAACGCTCTTATAAATTCAGCTACACATGAATTTAAAACAAAAGGTACTACAAAGTATTGGTATCATCTACCACTGAAAATGAAGGCAGTAAAATTTAAATGATTCAGAAGCCAAAGTACCTGATGGAATCCAGAAGTTAAATCCAAACAAGACATAATCTGCATATTTTTAAATTTCTGTAAAAGTTCATCTATGATTTCAGGGTGATGTGTTTCGCTGAACAAAATTTTTTTCAAATGCATGGAATCGAGAACCAACCTCACTCCTCCATCTCTTTTTGAAACAATGACTAATTCGTTATTATTTGGGCTGAAACGTCTCTCAATGATGTCACACACTTCCATCTTATGCAACTCTTTCCCAACTGCAGCTCTCTTACCTATACATACACAACAGGGCTTTATTGTGCCTATTTTGGTTATTGTGGCTTTACTTATAAAGTACACCGTAATTCTCTCACTGTCAGGAATATTACTGAACACTTCACTACAATCTCACAATAAAGAGTTCAATGCCTATTTCTGATTATCATTTAACCCTTTTACTTCTCAAGCCTCAGTGTCTACATGTTCTTTAAATTCTAGTTCGTCTGTATCTAATTTTGGCATATCTTTAACTGCAAATCCACTGTCTTTTAAAAATTGTATACTACTTATTTAATCCCCCTTATAAGATACAGCTGATTTTATAAAATTAGTACAAATACAGTCTCCATCAAGTGTACTGATAATGAACTTCTGCCCTACCAAATCAAAATATGCATTCACATTAGCTGTCCATGATATGCCAAGAATAAGATCTTTGCTGAGACTTTGAAATAATAAATACCCATGTGTAAAAGTTACTCCTCAGCTATGAAAGTTATGAAAGCCTGACTTTTAACTATTTGACTATGTTTCCCAGTGGCACTTTTAATTTGCACCCCAATTGCAGGTATTTCTACATAGTCGTTTGTATGTTTTAATTTTTTAATTAACTCTAGAACGGTCAGGCGAAAAATAGTTTCAGAGAATGGTCAGGCTGGGTCTGTGGGACCCAATAAATAAAACACTTACAAGAAGTGACAAAAAGTATATTTACATCAAACGATCTATTTTTATTTCGTTAAGATAGTACAAAATGCTATAGTGACATTATTCTAACTTTTCTAATTACACAATAAATAAAGCGAAATACGCACTTTTCTGTAGTACTAAATATAAGTAATCTAGAAATACAAGTAAATTTTATTGAAATACAATATAAATGAGAATAAGTTTTAGATCTAAGAAGCAGAAATGCTGAATTTTAGCATTAGAACTAGAAATTTTGAATATAATGAATAGTTTGTGAGATGTCGTCTTCTAAAATCATCATTTTTCAATACAGCCACCGCAAACCATTTCAGCATGCGCCTATCATAACCACACCTTGGAAACAAAAGTATTTAGTTTTTCTGTCACTGCATTTGTAGCATCTTCCTCTCTTCCCTGGTTGTGGATCTTGTACTATCCTTTGTTCTTGGGTGCCAAAGACGTTAGAGGCAAGCTTGTGAATTTCACACTGGAGGTTTGGCTGTATTGCACACATTGTCAAATATGTTGTTATGAGAGACTAGATTCTAGGTATTCTCTTCTGGCTAAAACTTTCTTTTTTATTACCGACTTTTAGGTCCTTTCCGTTGTGCACCTGCTTAGACTTCCCAATGTTTACATAGTATGTTTTAGGATAAGCCAGAATGAAAACTTTGATCCTATACTTGGTAGGTTTATTTGGGATATACATCCTGAACCTGCGCCTGCCTTTGTATGGACCAAGCATTTCGTCCAAAGTAAGATTTTCTGACACAGCAAAAGATGCATTGCAGTTAAGACAAACATATCAAGAATGAATCTTAATGCAGTAAAATTATCTTGTGCTTTTCTTTCTTCCCTCATGTGGGTGTTGTCAAACGTAGTGCAAACAGTAAAAAATCTGAACCTTTTCAATGGCATACTTGCTCGAAAGATTGCTATTCCTGTCCCATCCATGTTCCAAAAGACTTCAATATTTATTTTACCGTGATGCACTGTTCCAACTACATGAGCAGGCCAAAATATGCCTTCATTTCCTCAAAATTTGTAGGCCTAGATTGATTTGGGACACTCGTATATTTGTTTTGAACTGAATCAGTATAGATATTAGTTAATTCAAGAACTAAATCAATCAATGGATTACTAAAACAAATAACGGCCACGATTCTAATGATGAATGTACATACATCGTCGCTCGAATACTTCGAGGCAATGGTATGGTAACTACACTGTGACGTCTTGTTCGAATGCTTTGTAGGAAACAAGTGTTTCTCCATTTAGTTGCTCCGTCGTCCCTTCCCTTACAAAAGCGCATAGGCAACGGAACTGAATCAGTCACGGGAGTTATATTTAAATCATTAACAGTAGGTGCAGCGGTGCTGGCAAAAGGCTGAACTACCTCCTCTTCACCACCACTTACTTCACACTGTCACGATCACTGTTTATTTCGAAGTCTGAATCGGCGTTGTCATATAAAATTCTGTAAATTTCACTGACGAAAGATTTTCTCTTGCTGTATTATATTCAAGCCATTGACAATGGTAATACTTTTGGAATACTGCCAAAAAACAACGAAACAAACAAGACCTCATGCATGACGTGAAAACTTTCTCTCGGATGTTTCAGGAAGAAACTATATGAATATAAATGCAGTGAAATAAAAACTAGTGGGTTTCACAGACCCAAATCGACTGTTCTAGGGTTAAAGATTTCGACACTCCCGAAAGTTGGGTACCTGTGTCTAGAAGACGCCTGCCTTCCCGTGATTCCGTTCTGACTTTAATGAACAGACACCCAACATCAATACTTTCATTTGTCTTAACGTCGTCATATAATTGCTCGTCTTCTGTCTCTTCAAAACTAAAGTCTACGAAATCACTGTTTTTCTTACTATTTTCATTCCCTTGCCACACTTTCATTAAATTAACACAAACATCAATATCACTGTCACAGAATTTCATCAATCCATGTAGACTAACTTCAGTTGTTTTATAGAAAACTATTTAATTTTACGCTACCAGTCTCGATATGAAGTTGAACACAGATTGTTTTCCATATTTCCCAAGCTTTCATCTTTCTCGATGCAACGCTATTTAACCATGTATTATATAGAAAAAATTCATTTTCGTTCATATTATTCAGCAGCCTACTGTCACTGTCATAACTGGCAACTGAATTAGTATGGTCATCTATACATGCCTCCTTACTAGTAATTAAATCAATAGTTTCGCTCGTCGTGATATTATCATTAATGGCCCTTAATCCTTTAACAGTATCCTTGAGTACCTCTATAGCATCACAGCCACTACTAAACATTTCTCACTTACGAGTACACCCAGTGCTTCCAATTCTTCTTTAAAACCAGCAATATAGTTTTCTTCTTCATTACTATACTCATTATTAGTTATCTTCAGTTCGTTATATTGATGGTCATCATCAAATCAACACACATGTCACCAATAACATCACTCACTACTTCATTACTGTTTAAATACGCACTTTCACATAAGTTGCTGTCAGTTAATGCAGTATTCGCTTTTTCCTTATGTGGTCCTACCCATTAGTTTCTGAATTCCAGAATCATGACAAAAATCAGTTACTTCAAAATTGACAAATGACAGTTCTCCTCCCAGTTATATAACTCTGATAAATTAATTTCTTCTGTACCCTATTTTCAAATTTCTGTGTGCTCATTTACCTTATTTACATGTTTTGTGTTATCTGGTGAACATACTTCTTTCTCAACAGATATAGTAATAATAACAATAATAATAATAACAGGATAGTACATATCTTTAAGACAGCTACTGATCACTCCACTAGAGTGTTTCTCTTGTGTGTCAGTATTAGTGTAATTCCTGGTCCATTTGTTATTTGTTTAATGAGTCCCTAACTTGTGGACCAACAATGGGGCCCAAGCTAGTCTTTCGTTTCCTGAACTAATACTGTGTCCTGTTTCATGTGTTTTTATTATCACCTCTAATACAACTTCTGTCCCAACTAATTCCATATTTCTTTCAAGAATAAAAATTGGCACCATTTGCTTTACTGAATTCCTTCTGATGACGATCGTTACCATAGTGGTTACTATGTTCCCTCCTGTTGTGATTATTACTGTGCAACTTTGGTTATTACCTATTTCAAAATGTGTGTACCTATTGTGGTTGTATTTCCCTATTTTTTCGAAAATTCTGTCAAATTTTTCTATACAAATCAAAACCTGGTCTATTGTGTCACCTAGCCCATAGAATAGATCCTACTGTACTTCAGCTGCTAACCTCCTTTTCGAGGCATCGATTTGGGTGAGTTCATTGAAAGGTTTGCTCAAATGAGGTAAATTTTATGTCGATTTCTTGCAAAACTGTTTCATGTTAATATGCTCTTCCCAGTAATTTGATCAATTGACAAATTTACTTTCCATTCTAACTTTTTGACTCTTTGACAGAAACTTATCTAAAAGTCCTTTCTCAAAATCTACATAGGTTGTGTCATCATTAGCATACTTATTATAGATATTAGATACAAAATTATTTCTGCCATGCTGCAGAAAATCTACAGGATGTAAATTGCCTTCACCTGAAGATTTTTCACTGGAATGTTGCAAAACGTGGTACCAACATTGTTAACAAGATTTCTGTTAACCACATCAGTGGACAATTCTTCAACTTTTTTGTATAGAACAGAAACACTACTTGCTAGAGCGCAACTTTTGATGTCACTTACTAGTCGATTATCTGTGAATTTACTGTTTACTGTCTTCACCTGTTGAATGAAATTGCTTTCAACAAGTGCCAGTGTAGTATCAACATTAGTTTCCAAAGTCGAAATTCAGCTGTTTACATTTTTATCAACAGTTCCTATTTGCACATACACTTTTTGGATAGCAATTTTGTTTTGTTTCTTATCTACTGTTATTCCATATTTGTTATTTTTGACTTCAGTATTAAATTTAAGTTTACTTTCTTTCATCTTGAACTCAACAGACTCTACGCAATTATTTAATTCATCAATTTTTTCATTCATATCATTTAGCTGAGCTCTATTTTTTAACGATACAATCATATAACCGAATTCTGTGAACTGGTCCTTATTTTCCTGTTTACGGTTTTCAAGTTGCTCATTAATTTTTGCAAACTAGTCCTTATTGCCATTATTCATTTATACTGAAAATGTCAGTATGGTATTTATGTCATTACTAGTTTCTCATTGTTTTCATGGTTTACATGGTCCATCAGTTCCTTTTCCTGTTCTACTGCTTCTTCGCTCAATCTTTCCTGTTCTTGTTTCACAACGCTACTGAAGACTCCTGTGTCTCTATTATTTTCCACTGTTTCGGATTCCTGTTCTGTGACTGTCATTGTTAATGATTATGTATTTCTCTGCCTCTTGATGACTGGGTGTTGTGTGATGTCCTTAGGTTAGTTGGGTTTAAATAGTTCTAAGTTCTAGGGGACTGGTGACCATAGATGTTAAGTCCCATAGTGCTCAGAGCCATTTGAACCATTTTTTGATTATGTAACTAAACACTCCTTTTTCTGTTTTGTTGCTGTTTTTTAGCTGTGGTTCATACTTGGCTGATTGTTCATATACAATTTCACAAGATATATACTTTAATCTGCAGAAAGAGAAATAGTCTGATAAAGTATTCACATATTACTTTGAGAAGATTCCTGATGAGACCCTCATATTCTATCACCGTAGCTTATATTCTGTTCATTCATTTTGAAGCAAATTTAAAATTCCGTGGCTGGTCGCAATTTTACAGCTGTGCACTTTGAAATAGTGACACACCACAGAAAGATATAGCAACAGTAGAATTTTAATAAACAATTTTCCCATATGTTACTGTCTCTCTTCTTTGTATCTGTCGAAAGGTATAGGCTCATTGTCCATGTCCATGCTTGATTCTGAAATGCAACTTTATATACCTGTCTAGAGGATACTCTAGAGGGCCGGTTCTCTCAAGCCTACTTCCTAAGGGCTCAAAACGTAGAAAAATTGGTCACATTAGTATCTTGCATGTGATTACCTTTACGGTTGGGTTTTTTCAATATATAGGAGGAAACCCTGTAAATAAGTTCTTAGGGACGCTGTGTTAATCTTTAGATATGGCGTTTGTCTCCGAGTACCCGTTGTAACGCTTGTGCAGGGTGTCAAATATAACAGTACGGCCATACATGTTCGTCGGGCCTCTACTACGAAAGGGGAAAAGGATGTCTCTGGTGTCATGTTGCGGCTAATACCACTTAAATGAATACCAATATTGGTTAGCCTGTGTATGAGTACTAGTCATTTTCGCTTGTTGTACGTGAAAAACTCATTACACTTGTGACAAAGTAAATACAGGGTGTTTAACAATTCATGTTACACACTTCCAGAGGTTGTAGATAGGAATCCATGTCCGCAAACGTCATCCAACGACGCTACAGACCGGCAAAGTTATATCCACCGACGCTTGTATATGAATCTACATATGGTGTGATTCCGTGATTATGTTAGAGACTGCCAGGGATGGTGGAGAAGGACAAATATATAAATTTGAGATAAGGATCCCTGTAGAGGGAACGAATGAGTCGAGAGTTATATGCGGAAACCGGTACTGTTTTAGCTAAGATTGTAGGGTAGGAAATTTTCAGAGTTAGTAGCACTGACCAACACAAGAAAAAAGTCTGGTAAACATGGGCTCTAAAATGCATACCTTAAGAGCTATGAAAACTTGTTCGGTAGAGGAGATGTTTTTTACACTAGCAAAGATGAACACATGCTCAATGCTCGTGAGGTATTCATTTAAAGCCGATGTTTACTAGACTTTTTCCTCTCCATGGTCCATGCTACTACCTATGAAATTCACAGACCCTACATTCATAGCAACAACAGCATCGGTACATGTGTTAAACTTCCAGGGGTTCCTGAATAATTTTCGCTTGTAATTTTCGACTCGTTCTTTTCCGAACCAGGTACCCTACCTCAAAGTGATACGTTTATCCGACTACACCATCCTTTAAAGTTTATTACGTCATCACTTAATCACCTTGTTTATGCATTTGTTTACGGACGCCGATGCCTAGAACTTTGATGCATTGTAGCGACGTTGGATGAGGCATTGTTTGCAGATGATGCTGTCATTTACCGTCTAGTAAAATCATCAGACGATCAATTCCAACTACAAAATGATCTCGGGAGAATTTCTGTATGGTGCGAAAAGTGGCAATTGGTACTAAACAAAGAAAAATGTGAGGTCATACACATGGATACTAAAAGAAATGCGATAAATTGTGGGTATACGATAAATCGCACAAATCTAAGGGCTGTCAATTCGACTAACTACCGAGGAATTACATTTAAGAGCAACTTAAATTGGAAAGACCACATAGATAATATTGTGGGGAAGGCGAAACGAAGACTGCGCTTTCTTGGCAGAACACTTTGAAGATGCGACAAACCCACTAAAGAGACAGCCTACATTACACTTGTCCGTCCTCTGCTGGAATAATGCTGCGCGGTGTGGGATCCTTACCAGGTAGGATTGACGGAGGACATCGAAAAAGTGCAAATAAGTGCAGCTCGTTTCATGTTATCGCGCAATAAAGGTGAGAGTGTCACTTATACGATACGCGAGTTAGGGTGGCAGTCACCGAAACAAAGGCGGTTTTCTTTACAGTGAGATCTATTTACGAAATTTCAATCACAACGTTTCTCTTCCGAATGCGAAAATATTTTGTTGACACCCACCTATGTAGGAAGAAATGATCATAATAATAAAATAATCGGTATCAGAGCTCGAACGGAAAGATTTAGGTGTTCCTTTTTCCCACGCGTCATTCTAGATTGGAATGGTAGAGAAATAATAGAAAACTAGTTCGATGAACCCTCTGCCAGGAACTTAAGTGTGAAGTGCGGAGTAACCACGTAAATGTTATGTAGATGTTCTGGATATGTGTTCCTAGGTAAAATTTGATCTGCTAAGTTGCCTCTACAACCTCTAGAAGTGGGTAACAAGAATTTTTAAACACCCTGTATATGAAAGCGCATTATTTACTTTTGAATAAAGTATATATGATAATAGTTACGAAACAGGATTGAGACTGATATAATTAAATATTTTATAAGACTAAATGAGTCACATTACCGTCTGATTAGGAGCAGATGTCACAGTGCAGAGCGTCGGGGAAACAATATGATAACTGCGAAATCCATCCCAGCTGCAGAGATAAATTGGCTGATTAACCTGGCGGCGAAATATTTGTGAATTGTCTGCAAGTGGTTGTGATTCAGTAGGTCGGATATCTTTATTATAGAGTGTGTGTCTATTAACACAGTTATGGAGCAAGACGACTACCAATTATACAACCGGATTTTTGAACTCTTGAAAGCTTCTCTGGTGTTCCATGACACAAAATTAATTACAAAAATGGCGTATCGATTACCCTGATGCGAAATTTAAATCCACCTACATCGTGTATTGGAACGACCCTTAAAGTAGCTTCTTTCCAACGTAGCGTGATACAAGCGGAAATTTTGACGGGACGTGGCGCAGGCGAGCGGTTTCTCACATCCCGAATCCCGCTTATTCCTAACAGTTCACCATTTCGCTTTACACGTGTACAATTCTCAGTGAGCGTATGTTATAACATGACCATACGCAAAGCACAAGTGTGGACCTTAGTGTCAATTTCTTCTCGCATGGCATCCCTGCGGTGCTGTCTGCCTTGTTAGAAGCAAACAGCCTCTTTGTTCGTGTTCCTAGTCGTATTACTATAAAGATTGCGTACAAAGACGGTATGTGAATCAAAAATAAGTTTCACACGTACGTAGTCCAGGGCACAGCTATAAAAAGTACTCGAGAGGGGCCGGGTTTCTCACCTACTGGTAACTGCAACTGGTAGATGAACCATAAATCCGTTCTGAGCGTCGAGGGATATGAAAAGGAACCATCAGACGAGAACAGGGCTGCAACCAGTCCTCGATGGTATTAAAAGTGTGCGTTGAGCAAGCATTAATGGAACTAAGACAAAATTTGGAAAGGGAATTATTCAAGGACATGAACACAAAAACATTGTGGTTCAAAATGGTTCAAATGGCTCTAAGCACTATGGGACTTAACTTCTGAGGTCATCAGTCCCCTAGAACTTACAACTACTTAAACCTAACTAGCCTAAGGACATCACACACAACCATGCCCGAGGCAGGATTCGAACCTGCGCCCGTAGCGGTCCCGCGGTTCCAGACTGTAGCGCCTAGAACCGCTCGGCCACCCTGGCCGGCAAAAACATTTTGGTTTGCTGATAATATTGGAATTCTGTCAGAGGCGGCAAAGGGCTTCAAAGATCGTTTAGGAGTTATGGTTTAGAAAGGATTTGAAGATGAATATTAACAACAGTAATTCGCAAGTATTGGAAGGTAGCATGATTAAAATAAGCGACGTTGAGGGTATCAGATGTGTTTCGCCATTTGGCCAGAAAAATATCTGACGATGAAATAATTGTAATTAGGGTATTTTAGATCTTCTTGAGTCCTATACAGCCCAATAAAAACTGAAATATCAATCCGCCTCATGCAACATGCCGTTTGTTTATATTTTAACAAAACATGTTTCAATACGTGCCGTGCTGCCTTCGATGTGCATAATTTTTTATTTTGACCCGCATGGCTCTGTTAGTTGTTTTGCTGATAGTATGTGAGCTGCCGACTAATACGCCGCGTTTTGGGATAAAGAGAATGGGTGTATAATGGTTAAAACAGTAATAACGAAAGAGCTACTCTAGCGTATCTAAAATGAGAAGAGAGCAAAACGAATTGTCATCAGGAGCTATGACCAGCTGTAGAGCGTACGGCACAACTGAGAATTACCAGCACAAAACCGACAACCTCATGTGAGACAGAATATCAAAGAAACCACAATTAAGGTTGGAAAATAAGCAAATTGTGGCTTGGATAAGGCGTCATTTCTCAGCATCGTTAAGTGATTGAGGGTATTAAATGTAGTCAGGCACTAGCAACAAAAATCTTTTGGAAAAGAGAAATTTATTAGCATGTGATATAAATTTAATATTTATAAGTTCTTTTCATACCGCGTATAGCCTTGTACGGAAGTGAAACGTGGACAATAAGCTGTACAAACAATGAGAGAATACAATAGTTTGACATGTGCATCTACATAAGAATGTACGAGTTTTATAGCTCTTACGCCTAAAACTTTGCTTCCGTCATTCTTCTCGGAGTTCGCGGCTTTAATGTGAAAAACTTAAAAAAAAAAAGATACGATTCAAAGCATTTGCCACCGCTGGCCACTGCTTTTACCCATCTTTCTCGCAGCATACGAATCCCACGGCGGAAAAATGGCTGTCTTTTGAGGAGATCAATGAATCGATCCACTGTCGCAGATGATAGTATGACCGGAAGTTCTGGCCAGCCAGCCGCGTGCCATTGATCGTAATATATGGTCGTCAGAGGGTGCAATGTCTGGAAAATACGGCAGCCGGGGTAGGACTTCCCATTTAATCGTATCAAAGTATGTTTTGATGGGTTTTACGACACTGGGTCGAGCACGGTCATGTAGCAAAATAACGTTTTCACGTCTTTCGCTGTATTGCGGCAGTTTGTCTTCCAGCGATCGGTTCAAACGCACCAGTTGTTTTCGATAGCGACTTCCTGTGACTGTTTCACTCGGTTGGAGTAGTTCATAGTACACCAGGGTGAACTGATCACTGGTTTTCTACCTCAAAGTCACTGTTTTCTAAGCACTGAAACTATTCTCACTGAGAATTGCCTCACCATTGGTCTGACCCAGTATTTTATAAGCCTCACCCGCAGCTTTCCTGATGTTAAAGCAGAAAATTTGAACTTCTCACAAATGATGAGAATTGGGCTCGTAAATTGACATATTCAGTCGAGCATAACTTTCTGATTCAGTCACAAGTTTACTAATAGTTTGGTTATTGTGTGACACGTACGACCTATTACCTGCCTCAACAGTTGCCGCTATAGTCATCAATTGCGCAACGCCTGGAACAAAGTTGTAGACCTAATAATGAATCGAATCGGAGAGCAGAGAATTTTTATGGAACAACTTAACACCTTCAAGATCTTGGCGATCATAGCACGGACCACAACGCTGTGTTCAAAACACTGCTCCCGACTATATGTCGGGGAGCGATTTTCTCGACGCGTGAGCCACTTACCACTCGAGAAATGGACCCATTTAGTATGAGAAAAATGTACGGACGTCTCGCTTTCTGTCGCTTGACTGGTGCTGCCTTCTATTCTCAATATCTAGAACTATTTCGAAAGAAACATAGTAAATATGACAGGGGATGTTTCTAATGGCTTAGCCAATATGGTCGCACTGACGTAATTCCGTGCATGTACTCGTTAGGGTTCGCAGTTTGTTAGAATTCTGCCGCAAATACATCATGATTGTTGAGTGCACAACAAATGTTTGAAGCTTAAGTGAAAAAAATGCTCTATAACTCACTTCTCATTTCTTCTTGGAACATTAATTATCCTTGCTGTCATCGTTATTTTAAAATACATAACCCCCTCAAAGAATTATAGTAAATATGAAAAATAAATCTAGAACTTAGTCAGTTTTATTATGTATTACTATTGAACATACAACAATTACGTACGTGGCAGTAACACTTCAAATAACGGAATAAGTGACTGGTTTTCTAGGCCCGATATTGTTGTATGTTGTCGGTCTCCAAGGTGTTACATAAAAGAACGAAATAGTTGATAGGATATCTCCAGACACATCAGAGCTTCTTCAATTTAGTTATGGAGGGAAGTGTGGGACGTTTATTTACGTAATCGTGTCAGAAACTCACATGATGTCATTAACAAAAATACTACAAACTGATTGGTACGACAAGCGGTAACATTTCTGATAACAGGTAATGGCATCGGCATAATATATGCTACACAAATATCCATTAAATATGAGGGACCTGAACGCAGCTAACGTACATGCTTCCTGGTGACGCGAGTCTCATTCTTGGGACAGCATGTGCTATTTTCACATCTAAATTTACGTCTGCACCTTTATGATTACTCTGCAATTCACAGTTAAGTGGGTGTCTGACACAGGGTTCATCGACCCACCTTCAAGCTACTTCTCTACCATTCCACTCTCGAACTGCAAGCGTAAAAAACGAACACTTAAATCTTTTTCTGCGACCTCTGACTTCTTCTTATGACGATCATTCTCCCCTACATAGGTAGATGCCAAGAAAATAATTTTGTACTCAGGAGAGAGTTGGTAACTGAAGGTAGCGAAAATCGCCTTTCCTTTAATGACTGCGACCACAACCCGTGCATCATATCCGTGAAACTCTCTCCCCTATTCCCCGCTAATACAAAGTGAGCTGCCTTTCATTGTACTTTTTCGATATACTGCGACAATCCTATTTGATGCGGAACCCACACCGCACCCAATATTCAAGAATTCGAATCAAGAAAAACTGCCAACATGAGTAATTTAGAAGCAGGTATTCTCGCTGTAGCGAAACACCTTAAAACGCTTAACAGAGGCGAGGCCTGTGGTCCACGTTGTGTACCAGAGACGTTCCTTTCAGGGTGTGCTGATACAGTAGCTCCATACTTGCAATCATATACAACCGTTCGCTCGTCGAAATACCCCTACCTAAATACGGAAAAATTACAGAAGTAACGCCAATGCCCAAGAAAAGATCCACATCTCTAAAGTCAAATTGCCACAGGAATTTGGAACATACACTGTCTCGAACATTATGAATGACATCGTAGAAAACTACTTATCGACAAACAGCCGAAACGGATTCAGAAAACATCGTTCTTGTGTAACACAACTATCTCTTTATTCTGACGAAATTTTTAGATTTCCAGAGGGTTTTTCACACCGTCCTCACAAGTGACTTCTAACCAAATTGTGTGACAAGCATAGTGTAATCAGTATCTCTAGCAGACCTTTTGCATTTTCTTCTGATAAAAAAATCACAGTCTTCGGTTTGGTTTCCCCACAACATTATCTATGTGATCGTTCCAATTTAAGTTATTCGTAATTGTTTTTAGCTGAGTTTACAACCTTTAGATTTGTTTGATTTATTGTGTAACTGAAATCTCGTGGATCTCTTTTAGTACTCATGTGGATCACTTCAAACGTTTCGTTGTTTAGAGTCAACTGCCATTTTTCATACCTTACAGATATCCTGTATAAATTATTTTTCGGTTCTTTTTGGTCATCTAATGACTTTAGAAGACGGTAAATGTGAGCATCATTTGGAAACAATCTAAGAGGGCTACTCTGATTGCCTCCTAAATCGTTTATTAGCTAAGAAGCAGCAGGGGGCCTGTAACACTGCCTTGGGGAACGATAGGTATTACTTCTGGTTTACTCGATGATTTTCTGTCAGTTACTATGAACTGTGACCGTTCTGACAGGAAATCACCCATCTATTCGCACAATTGAGACGATACTTCATAGTCACACAATTTGGTTAGAAGTCACTTGTGAGGACGGTGTGAAAAACCCTCTGGAAATCTAAAAATTTCGTCAGAATAAAGAGATAGTTGTGTTACACAAGAACGATGTTTTCTGAATCCGTTTCGGCTGTTTGTCGATAAGTAGTTTTCTACGATGTCATTCATAATGTTCGAGACAGTGTATGTTCCAAATTCCTGTGGCAATTTGACTTTAGAGATGTGGATCTTTTCTTGGGCATTGGCGTTACTTCTGTAATTTTTCCGTATTTAGGTAGGGGTATTTCGACGAGCGAACGGTTGTATATGATTGCAAGTATGGAGCTACTGTATCAGCACACCCTGAAAGGAACGTCTCTGGTACACAACGTGGACCACAGGCCTCGCCTCTGTTAAGCGTTTTAAGGTGTTTCGCTACAGCGAGAATACCTGCTTCTAAATTACTCATGTTGGCAGTTTTTCTTGATTCGAATTCTTGAATATTTAGTTCGTCTTCTTTTGTGAAGGAATAAATAATGTAACCATTGTTATCGCACAATGAAGGTGTTTATCGCATCTTGCCTTTGGTATTCCTTATAAACTATCAGAATTTCTTTAGGTTTTCTGTCAGCTTTGGAGAGAGAGTGTCGTTGTAAGAAACTATTAAAAGCATCTCGCGTCAAAGTTCGCCCTAAATTTTGGGCTTCTGTGAAACTTGGTCAATCTCGGAGATTCTGTATTCTTTTCAATTTGGCAGGCATTTTTCATTGCCTCTACAACAGTGTTCTGACCTGTTTTGTGCACCACCGGGGATCAGGATAATCGTTTATGAATCGTTTAGTATATATCTCTCAGGTGCCATCGCTACTATTTCTGTGAATTTTAACCACATCTGCTCTACGCTTACGTAGATTTGAAGGAGTGGAGACTATCTCTTAGGAAGCTGTCAAGCGAATTTTATACCGTTTTTAAATAGATGTATTTTGTGTTTATTTTTGGTGGGTTTCGCTGTTACGGTATTCAGTCTAGCTACAAACACACTGTGGTCACTAATCCATTTTGGCCACAAGTAGACCACTTCTTCACAACATTCGGTTATTTTAGAGTCGCAGGCAAATCCTGACTTTTTCATGCTGATCTTCATTCTGCGACCTCCAGAGAGAAACCAAGACTTGACTACTGTACGTATGTTCGATGATGTGGGCGGCAGTAGTTACGCGGGAATGAGAAGCCTTACAGAGGATGGACTAGCGTGGAGAATTGAATCTATTCAGTCGTCGGACTGAACGTCACAACAGCGCCAACAGTCATACCTCGGAAAAAGGATAAAATAGAAATGAAAGTGACCTGTCGCTCCGAGATGGCTTTTTGCGGTGCCCCTGTGAGCTCTGCAACCCCATCAGCCAGCGGCTTCTGCAGGTTCCGTCCGGCAGGACGTGCCTCGCTGGAGTGTCTGTCTGCCAGGGGCAACGGGCCACGGGCCACGCCCCCGCGCCATTGTCTCGCGCTCCGCCAGATTGTTAATTAGAATACAACGGCCGGTGCGGCGGCGCCTTTGTGCTCGCGGAGACCGCAGCCCTACCGCCTACGGCCGCCTAATGATGTCATTATGTCGCCCAACAATTACCGGTGACTAATGTTTTACTCCAGGGGCTTCGCTTCCTCTCTGGCTGCGGCCGCGCTGTGCTTCCCGTCTACCGCCCCTCTCCCTCCCCCGTCACTTACCCCCTCTCTCTTTCTTTGCTCCCCTCTCATGCTCCCACTCAACTCCCTCGCCTCCTTAACTCGCTCTTTCTCGCGTACAAGGCCGTTTGTGGCTCTTAATCTCGGCAGTGTCTCACTTCGTCTCTAGATCAGATCCTCCCCTTCGATTAAACTGACCTGACCATTGTTCCACTAACACCTCTTGGAATGAAATATGCTACAGGTCCCACAAGACAGCATTTAGGTATTCAATTCATGCCTTTAGAGCGGCTTATTATGTCTGTGATGGAGATCCGCACTTACTCTAGTGATTTTATTTGCTTATACTGCCTCAGTAACGTGGAGGGGTGCAAATTTGCCTGAGTGTAAGTAAGTAAGTGGGGAAGGCGAGCCAAAGGTTGCGTTTCATTGGCAGGACACTTAGAAGATGCAACAAATCCACTAAAGAGACAGCTTACACTACACTCGTTCGTCCACTGTTAGAATATTGCTGCGCGGCGTGGGATCCTTACCAGGTGGGATTGACGGAGGACATCGAAAAGGTGCAAAACAGGGCAGCTCATTTTGTATTATCACGTAATAGGGGAGAGAGTGTGGCAGATATGACACGCGAGTAGGAATGGAAGTCATTAAAGCAAAGACGTTTTTCGTCGCGGCGAGATCTATTTACGAAATTTCAGTCACCAACTTTCTCTTCCGAATGCGAAAATATTTTGTGGAGCCCAACCTTCATAGGTAGGAATGATCATCAAAATAAAATAAAGGAAGTCAGAGCTCGAATAGAAAGGTTTAGATGTTCGTTTTTCCCGCTCGCTGTTCGGGACTGGAATGGTAGAGAGATAGTATGATTGTAGTTCGATGAACCCTCTGCCAAGCACTTAAATGTGAATTGCAGAGTAATCATGTAGATGTAGATGTAGATCTTTCTGTGTAAAAACCATTAGTGTATTTTTTATGCGATCACTCTACTGATTTGATATGGCCAATCATGCTTTCTTCTCCTAAGCTAGTCTCTTTTGCTCCAGCACTATGGGACTTAACATCTGAGGTCATCAGTCGCCCAGACTTAGAACTAAGTAGACCTAAGTAACTGAAGGACATCCCACACATCCATGCCCGAGGCAGGATTCGAACGTGCGACCGTAGCAGCCGCGTGGTTCCGGACTGGAGCGCCTAGAACTGCTCGGCTACAGCGGCCAGCCCAGATGCTTGTACTCACTGTCAGATGCACTAGTGCATGTGGGACCTCTGACACCACAAACACGTTGACCGAACGCTACCGTATTAATACACCAGTATTTATGTGCCTGTGTGATATATTAATTGAAATTTCTTCCTTGTGTGACGTTAATTTCTCTACAGAAGAAAGACTTTCCTACGTATGTAGATCTGAATGATACATGGTGGCTGCTGTGTGAATTTTTCGAATGGGGTTCGCGACGGCCAAGTGGTCTAAGGCGCTGCAGTCACGGACTGTGCGGTTGGTCCCGGCGGAGGTTCGAGTCCTCCCTCGGGCATGGATAATTTAGATTAAGTAGTGTGTAAGCTTAGGAACTGATGATCTTAGCAGTTAAGTCCCATAAGATTTCACACACATCTTTGGATCGTGACGCATCTTGCTAGAGAATGTGCACGTACAGCTTTTCCCAGTCTTTCTGACTTTGAGACAAGTCGAATTACTGACATTAGGACAAACCCGCAGATCGAAGAACCAGCGGCTGTATTGCAGAGACCACAGAACTTGTAGTGATGAGATGAACTCAAGCCAGGACTTTGAGAGTAGGCTTCGATACGTACAGAGGGAGAACACCACGAGATTATCATAGGATTGTTCGACTGGCTCTGAGGAATATATGGTTGGTGAGAGCTGAAAACTGAGTAGAGTTTCACAATGAAAGATCCGAACAGATTACCGGAAGCTGGGCCCAAAACTCAAGTTGCTAAGCGTTGTTTACCGCTAGCAGCGTATCGTACATGGAAAATAGACAGAGAATCCCATTAATAATACTGCGATAGTGTGATATTAAACACAGTAATGGTACAGGAGAGATGGCTTATGAACTCCTGAAACAAATTAACAAACCGATTCTGCACGATTACACGCGGTATACAAATGAACTTGGATATAACAAGAATGATGGAGAGAAAACAATGATAAAACAGTCTAGGACAAGAAAATGTTGATGAAATACACGAAGTAGAAAACATCCCATTGGCTGAGATACAAGAAGCATTAAATCAGATGAAAGATTCAAAAAGCAGCAGGACCTGATAATACTAATGCAGAAATTATCAAATTTCAAGGGTTAATGTTAGAACTGAGGCTGTTGCATTTCCACATAAACGTTGGAAGTGAATTATGGTACTCCACTCTTGGACAGGGCGGAAGTAATATCACTGTACAAAAAAGGAACTAATACTTGTGAAAATTACAAAGAAGTAAGTCTCTGTTACTGAAGGAGTAAATCGTTTTAGAAAAGGACGATCATGTAGTGACAAAATTACAGTAGTGCGTCAGGTAATTGAAAAGAGACGAGAACATAATGTGGAGGCTCATAATGCATTTGTAGATTATGAAAATGCTTCCTGTAGGACGAACCGATAAATGCTGTGGAATACAGTGGAAACACGAGGTTATGTGAAGACTTCATATATGATTTTAAGCTTGTGTTTAAATCACTAAATTTTAATTAATACAGCCGTAGAGGGAACAGGACGACTAGCAATTAGCAGAAGAGTACAATTAGGATGCAGTGTCTCACCCCTTTTATTTATGTTAATGACATTGTTAGACAATTGAAACAAGATGATACCCCAGGGATAAAATTTATTTCTAAATACTTACATTTAAGTATTGTAGTCTTTGCTGATGACCAAATACTTCTACAAAAGATGGACGATGATTGACAAACAGCTCTACATCTCTTGAAGTTAACAGCCAAATGCTATAAGTTGACAGTACTAGAAATCAAAACTTATGACTTCTAAAGTAAAAAACCCAGTAAGTTCTAAAACAATGCTACATGGAAGATATCCTTTGCGACTATTAGGGTGTAATATAAGTTATGGATATGATAATGACATCTCCTACAAGGAAAATGAGTTTCTAATGATTTGTGACGCTAATCATAGAAAGTTAGCTAGTAAGGCCAGGTATGACACAAAGACAAAATTCTATAAACTAATAGCAACATTTATGCTCACATACGGAAGTAAGACGTGGACAATAACTAAGAAAGAGAAAAGAACGATACAGTGAGCTGAAATGAAACTCTTAAGGAAGATAGAAGGATGTATTCTGAGAAAGCAAATAAATAATTCTGAAGTAAAGTAAGAGTTAAGTAGGTTTCGCATAAGTAACAGAACAGAACATACTGAAAGAATGAAAGAATTGAATAGCATTTGAACAACAGAAAAAAACTGATTAACTTACAATAAAAAGTAGAACTTGCTAGAAAATATGATACTGCATTAATTATTTTCATTTCACCAAATTGAAAATCTTACTAATTGCACAAGGCAAAACTTCAGAACCTTGTCAGTCAAATGGTAATTAAGAAACAAAACACTTTCTTTAAGGTCCGATAATGTAAAATAAAAATAGTAAAAGAGAATTTATGAAATTTACTTTCTCCTGGTTTACACTGGCAGAAGAAAATCGCAACACCAAAAAATTATTACTGTAGAGTAATGAAATTTCGGGAATGCATATGTACTTGTAACCTATTTAAAAAATGAACATTGGAAGATCACAGATTAACTTAAGCGCCAGAAGAGACGTTGCAAATGTGAAATGCTGGTACATTAATAACCGATGTAAAGGGCAAAATATCTAATGCAAAAATGCAGACGTGTACCAACTGGTTGTATGGTGCCGGCTGTAAGTTTGTGCGATGGATTTCAATGCTTGCTGAACTCTGTTGGTCAATAGAGGGACTGTTGTTTGTGGATGATCCTGGAACTGCCGTCCTATGATGCCCCGTATGTGCTCGATTGGAGACAGATCTGGTGATCGTGCAGGTCAAGGCAACATGTCGACATTCTGTAGAGCACTTCAGGTAACAACAACAGTAATATGTAGAAGAGCGTTATCCTATTGGAAAACACGCACTGGAATGCTGTTCATGAATGGCAACACAACAGGTTGAATCACCAGACTGATGTACAAATTTGCCGATTAACCACAAAGTGCTCCCACTGTCATACGAAATCGCATTCCAGGCATTAACTCCAGTTGTAGGGCAATTGTGTCTAGCACACAGACAGGCTGGTTGCTGGCCATCAACTGGTCTCCTTCCAATCGACACACGGCCACCTGGTACCGAGGCAGAAAATAGAACTGACCGCCTACGATAAGCTCGCGCTTGACACCATTGAAATCGCAAATGGCTGTGGTTATGGGTCAATGGAAGACACGCTCCAGGGCCTCTACCTCGGAGCTGTTCTTGAAGCAACATATTTGTAACAGCTCTTCGTGTCACTGCGCTGCCACCTGCTGCTCAAATTGCTGCTGCATTTGCGTTATGATGCACCAGAACCATAAGCCGTGCGTGATGGCCTTCCCTCTTGGTAGTGCTACGAGATTTTCCGGAGCCCTGTCTTCTTATGACTGAGCACTGCTTCCATTATTCCCTACAGTGGCTACATTCCTGCCAAGTCTTTTCGCAGTATCGCAGAAGGAATATCTAACTTCTTGTAGTCCCATTATGTGACCTCCATTAAACTCAGTGAGGTGTTAATAACGGCACCATTGTCGCCTTAAAGGCATTCATGACTAACATTCTCACGATGTCTAATCTCAGAGATAAGTTACAGCATGATCCATTTATAATAAATAATGCTAATTGCCAGTAAACCAATTTTGTCGCAAGTATATGCAAGAACATTTGTGTAATAGGATAATTTATTGACAATTAGCATGACGCCTTCATAATGCTAACTGCCAGTAAATTAGCCTATTACACAAATGTTCTCGGATTTGGTTTTGACAAAATTGGTTTATGTAACCGCAGATACATATTTTGACAATGACTTGTGTTCTGCTGAAGTCTAATGATTTTTGATACGAAAGTAAGACAACAAATCGTGCAGCCCTCACATTTATTTAACTGTTTGCCCGCTATTTTTCTGACAGTTGTAGTTTTGTCGTGCTTTAATCCGTTGCAGTTGTGAGACTTGAAAATGGCCTGAGGCCGAAATCTAGATTGTGGAATAAAACCTGTTGTACAGTCAAATGGTGATTATATCTTTTAAAAAGTTATATATGACTCTGGCTCCACACCAAAGTAAAATCATATGTGGAACAGTTTATAAATATTAGCACACAGCGGGTGGTTGACTCGGGCACACGATACACGACTGACTGCATGAGTTAACACACACTGCTGTCCTCCACAGTGTTCCTGATCACTATGCAGACTGCGGCACTTAGTGACACACAGAGTGCGCAAAAGCAGATAACATGTTCTATGTCCCGACTCTCAGATTAGACTACAGATAAATACCTTCAGAAGAACAATCCTAACAAAAGTTTACTTCAGATTTTAACAAATTTACCTTCGTCAGCCGCGCGGGATTAGCCGAGCGGTCTCAGGCGCTGCAGTCATGGACAGTGCGGCTGATCCCGACGGAGCTTCGAGTCCTCCCTCGGGCATGGGTGTGTGTGTTTCTCCTTAGGATAATTTGGGTTAAGTAGTGTGTAAGCTTAGGGACTGATGACCTTAGCAGTTAAGTCCCATAAGATTTAACAAGCATTTGAACATTTTTACCTTCGTCAGAAACGTTTTCCTTGGCGTAACAGTCTCCATTTTACATCCTCTCCGCTTCGGGCACTGTCAGCTTTTTTGCACCCAATTAACGAAACTCATCTACTACCTTCAGTGCGTGATTTCCTAATCTGATACTCTTATAATCACATGTTTAGTTTCACTACGTAACATACCCTTATTTTACTTTTGTTGCTGCTCATCCTATAACCTTTTTCAACACATTATCCATTCCGCTGGTCACGACATCCAAGTCTTTTCCCGTCTCTGAAAGAATTACAATATTATCGACAAATGTCAAAGTTTTTGTTTCAACTTCCTGATTTTCAGTTCTCTTTCCATGTTTCTCCTTAAGTTTTTCACGGATTTATAACTGCTCAGATTTAATAACTATATGAATAAGCTACAGCACTGTCTCATTCCCTTCTCAGTTTCCGATTCCCTTTCACGTCCTTCGACTATTGCAACAGCTGTCTTGTCTTTAAGGTCCAAGCATATTACTTCTGCCTGCTTAAGAATTTCCGGAGTGAGGGGGGGGGGGGGGTGATCCAGTCTAATTCCAACTATGCAGATGCTATAAAAGAAGGTGTGCCTTTCTTATCTACGTTGTATTGCTACATTTCTCTGCAACACAAACTCCTCTCCTTAGGTCGGTTTTCACCTTTCTTTCCATTCCTCCACAAATTATTTGTATCAACATTTCGGAACCATGAATTATTAACCTGATGCTTCTTTGTTATTCACAGCTGTTAGCATATATCTTCTTTAAACGGAACTATACCTGTCTTACATTAACAGTATTGATACCACAATATAGCTTTCCATGACTTACATTTCTGTTTGCTTAGTAGTATCGTCCTAAAAGTGATTAGACGTTTAGGGCACATTATTCTCATATGACTAATTTCCGACTCCCGTTACGAAATGAGAAAACTAACGGCTGTTGGTGTTTGAGCCAACACTGAGTGACATTTAAGCGACATAAATTTGTGAGACGAGAGGTCGCGGCACTTCACAGCCTTTCCTGGACGACGTTGGCTATTCACCCAAGAGTTAGTCCAAGTTCAAGAGGCGCCATTAAGCGCAATAAGTTGAGAGCACCTCCTCCAAACTTTTGTGAAAGAATGCTGTGCCCCCCCCCCCCCTCACTCCCTTCACCACTTCTGACAGCGCGCGCCCTACCCCGCACGCTACCTCACTCTCCCGTTCCTGCCTTCCCCTTTCCAGATGGAAATCCGCGGTAATACGGCGTGTCCCCTAAGACATCCGACGCTCGTCTCTCCTTATGGTCGGCAGTGCATTTGCGTCCCCGGAGTTGGCAGCATCGCTTCCTCTCCGGCGGCCTGTTCATATCCTCCTCAGTCGGAGCTCCGCCCTCTTCTCGGCTTAAATTGCCTCTTCACTCACGGAAACAAAAAACGCCATTTTGCTAGTAGATTGCTGCCAGTTTCTGGTACATGAAGGCAGTCCATCAATTGAGGGAAAAGAAATCATAGGCAAGACGTAAAGGAAAGGAACGTAGCTCTTACTTGAGAAGATCCAACGTATTTTTTATGTATGTTCACGTTCCGAAAACACAGAACCCTTTGAATGGCTATATATTGGACGTTAATATTCACAGGACATGTAATTTAGTATGGTCTATAGAAATTTTAGCATTTCAGTCACCTCGTTTCGCAATGTGTGCTGTTGTCTTGTAGGCACAGAGTCCACTACAGGCCTGATGGCGTCCTGGGGTATAGCAACTCATCCTGCATTGGTTCCGAAGTTCGTCTGTGGTGGATGGCATTGGGTCACAGCGCAAGAACCGCCGTTTCACCATTTCCCACACATGTTCGATTGGCGACGAATCTGTTGATCTGGCGGGCCAAGGCAAAAGGCTAACATCCTGTGACACCAAGAAAGCACGAATCAGTGCAGCAATATGAAATTGTGCGTTGTCTTGCTGAAAAATGGCATGTTGTGCAAAAAGGGGATGGCAATGGGTTGCAAGATGTCATTTACGTAGGCCACACCGATCAGTGTCCTGGACACGCACCAACTGTTATTTGTGGTTGTACGCAATAGTACCCCACACCATGAGGCCTTGGGTTGGTGCTGTACGTCTTGTGCGAATGCGGTTACTGTGATACCGCTCCCCCAGTCTGCGGCGAACCCAAACAAACGGAACCTATATTCGTTCGAAAACACTATCTGATGCCATTACTGTTCCCATTTACGTCGTACCTGCACCATTGTCGGCTAGCATGTTTCTGCACATTCGTCAAACGTAGGTGGAGAAGTGGATGGCGCACCGTAACCCATGTCGTTATTAACGGGCTGTCACCCCTGATAATATACTATGTATTACACTGTTTCAGAGCCGAGGAGGACACAGATCTGTTCTTTAGTGCCACTCGGATGAGATGTCGGTCTATCTTCTTGGGGGAGAGACGGGGGGGGGGGGGAGGGGAGGGTGTAGGTTTGGATGGTGCGACCTGACCATTCTCGTCAAATTCTACGGCGTTCCGTGAACCATTTGGCAGACACCCGTTGCACGTTGCAGTTGCAGTGCCGAAACACTTCATCCCACACGAACAGCAGCTTCCTGGATGGATGTATCACATACTCTCATACCACTAATGAGTACTCTTTCAAAGTCACTGATATGGCGATACGGTTCTCGCATGCGTCTGCGAGTCATCCTGCACGTCTGCTCAAGTCACACTGATGCATTATCTACGGTTTACGGCGACAACGAGAGCCACAGGCACATTCTACCGTTAGGTGGTGTTGAGCCGCGATATCGATGCTGACCTTGAACCCGCAAGCCGACATGGCTTAAATTTTAATCATTTCTCCAGAAACTACTAATGTACACGCCCCCCTGTGGGTGTCAACATCCTATCTATAGTCGTTCACGGTTTTCCGTTGTTCTTTTTTTTCTTCTGGACGTGAGAATATTTGTATGAAATTATCGTTTCCCAAATACGTTATGTTACTTATTGTACTCAGTTACTTCGCTTGGTCCGATCTGGGTACTTAGAATTGGGAAGCTATCAGATTAGCATTTACCGTCACGTCAACAACGAAGTGAATAAAGATGACACACAAATGAGAATTTCCTAGAGCAGTTGATGCCACTGTTAACCTCAGTTTAGGTGGCCGTGTGGTGCTCGTGACTCTATTCTACCCGAATGTTTATTTATTTAATCATCAGGTGTGGAATGGTTCTCCGTGTGCCGTCCAAGACGATGGAGCACGGAATACTCCTTCTCCAGGTTAAGACCTACTTCCTCAAGTAAGAAACTTGCGATGAACTGTCTCAAAGCACTTTCTGTGTACCACCTTTCCCGAGAGTTTCTGAAAGGTGTGCTTGACTTTTGAACTTTCTTAAAGGAACCACACAATCAATTGTAGTACAATTCCAGATACCGTCAGACCTTTGCTAATTACTTGAAGAATGCATTCATGTATTTCCCCCACAGATGGGTAGTATCTGTTAAGAGAAATTTATTCTGTTGGACAAAGATTTCAATATTGAAATGGACAACTGAACTAGAGTATATTTTGAGAAGATGTACCCGATTCTCCGCTTTGGAGTCTTGGGAACAGACAGCGTCTATTTTCTAAGGCTTTCGAGTGGGTGTCGTTCTTCTATTGCACTACCAGAAGGGCACCCTCAGTTTGATTGTATCCTGTATTATATTGTTTACTAATAAAATACAACGCAGTCCCACAGGTTTCATTTTGTATTGTAATTGTATTATGTAGTGTTGTTAGCACCATGTGAGTCCACTAACTTATAAAAATAAATAACAGTTAAATGAAAAATAAAAAAAATGAAATAAAAATAAAATAATGAATAAACTAAAAAAACGTTAGTGTCGCAAGAGGAAAAATTATTGACATTTTTCTACAAAAATGTCGTCAACGCGACAGACCTATTTGTGAGGAACCCAGGTTTAATTCGCGGAACCGATAGGGATTTCTCCTTGGTGGAAGAAGTGCACTGGGTTGCTCTCAGCCAATTGATGAACTATTTGAGCGAGAAGTAGAGGCTCTAAGGTCGAATAAGGTCGAATCGTCGATAATGGCCGGGAGTGCGGTGTGCTGACCCGAAGTCGCTCAATAGAATATCCGACCTGACTAAAGGTGATGTGGTCTCGAGGGCCTGGTGGAAACTATGTAAAATATAACCTTCTCAGCAGTGCACACTTTTCTAAGGTGTCCTAGGAAGCCGTATCCAAGTATAACTAGTTCTCCCGTCTAGTGTTCACTGAATGAACATGGGAATTCTTCTGCCTGAGGAAATATAGTAAATAGCGGGTGCCACGATGGAGTAAGGTAAAGGCGCCAAATTTCGTCTCTGTGCCTAATTCCGTTCCCACAATGTTCTCTGTTCTGTCGGTAGGGGCCTCAACGGTTATATTTTCCGTTAGTTGTGCTCATGGCAACTAGTTAGTTGTGAAAGTTTCATGGGTCCTGTCCTCTGTGTGGCCGCTTGAGAAAACGTATTCTAATTTGTCAAAAGCTAAGTTCTCGAAATACTATTTGTATATGCTCTTTTCTAATTATTATAATGTGTTTATTTAGCTGTATTTGGAATATCTGTTTAGGGTAAACTATAAAGTGAATGATCTGAGTGTTTTGCCGTGTTTGGTTTACTTCGCGTAGAGTAGGAAGCCGCCATATTGGTAAGTAGGATGTTCATATTTTCGTCCCCCCATCTGATCCTAGATTCGTCCAGGGTACGATACTAAGAATACAGTTTTTCATTTTGTTTCAGCTGCCGCCTAGGAAGAAGTGAGACGAAGAGGGGATGAAATCGGCTATAACTGCGGTGAGAAACAAGAAAATGGTATATAAAGCTGCGAGTAAGATATTTAGTGTGCCTAGGGCCACTCTCAAGGATTATATAAAGAGAGGAGAAGGTAAAAGTGCTGAAGAGTTAATCGAAAAAGGTATTGGTAGAAAACCAGTTTTTTCACGTGCGTTGGAGGGTAAGTTAGTGTCTTATTGTAAGGACATGGAGAAAAGTTTCTATGGCCTTACTGTGAATGACAGGTGAACGGCCTGTCAGCTTCCTATACGCAACAATGTTGCTCACCCATTTTCAGTAGGGCAAAAACACAGCTGGACAGAAGTGGTTGCGTCTGTTTCTTCAGAGACATCCAACACTTTCTACACGAACGCCGCAATCATTGTCACTAGCTGGGGTACAAGGTTTCAACGAGGAAAGCGTTAAGCTCTTTTTTTCTATTTTGAAGCCCGAGTTGGAGAAAGTGTTCACCGTGTATGAAACAGTGGTACAACATAAAGTAAGAAAGATTTTTGCTGTGAAAGGGAAGAACTGTCGTCTGCAGAGAGAGTTGCACTAGTACGGTTGTTTTGTCCATGTCGGCTTCAGGTACATTTGTGCCTCCTCTTATGATTTTTCCCAGAAAGCTGATGAAGAACGATCTGATGGATGGAGCTCCACCTGGGTCAGTAGCAGCAGCGAATGAGTCTCATTGGATCACAAGTGATCTTTTTGAAAAATAGTTTCGTTTTTTTTTCTGTTGAAAAGCAATCAAAGAAAGATCCTATTGTGATGATACTGGACAGACACTGTTCACATTCTCGCAATGTGCATGCTATTAACATTGCTCGTGATGATGGTGTTGTCATAATCTACTTGCCTCCTCACTCCATTTCAAAACTGCACCCTCTCGGTATGTCGTTCATGTTTCCTTCTAAAACATTTTACGCGCAGGCAATAGAAAATTTGCTATCTAACAGAACTGGCAGGATTGTTGGTAACCTGCAGATTGCACAGCTATTCAAAGAAGCCTTTGAAAAGGGAGAGGTCGTAAAAATTACTGTGAATGGTTTTAAGAAAACTGCCTTACATTCCGAATGCGTTTGGCTTATAAGACTTTTCGGCGATTGCTGATGCCTTCTCAGCTCCTGACCAACATGCAAAAAATCAACCTTCAATAAGCACAGCTATACAGCCTTCCGTTTCAGCAGCTCAACGTTCAAGCAGAACACAGATGCCACAGCTAACAGCAGTTAGCCCGAGAGATATCGCAGCGGTGCCTGTTATCCTGTCATCTTCATCTAAGCGACGAGGCAGTGCTTCTCTTATTACAGGCTCACCTTACAAGATGAGGCTACAACAATCTCAAGAGAAAACCAATCGTAATGTGAGAAAACGGTTAGGCCTAATTTCGGAGACATTGCCAGCAAAGGTAAAGAAATCAAAACTGGAAAACAAAACTAGAAATATCCAGTGACTCTGATGGCGACTGTGATGTCCCATACCAAGATTCAAGTGTAAGCGAGGACAATGAAGATGATGCGGAGTGCCCGATTTGTCTAAAAACTTTTTATCAAGACAATCATGGGGAAAGATGGGTGTGTTGCATTCAGTGTTCCTTGTGGCAAAACGAAAAGTGCTCACGCACAAAGAACAAATAAAAATATTTCAGACTTTGTGTTTTTAAGCAATTAGTGCCTCTTTTACAAAACGTATTGGTAGGGGATGAAAATAGGACCCCTTTTTTATGTTTGGTAAAAATAATTGATTTAAAGACATGGTATTCTGAGGCCAAAAACAGACTGGGGCACGAAATTGGCGCCTTTACCTTAAATGTACGGGGATGGGGGTAGTGTTAGAATTCCGAAATCCGTTAACGACGTCCTAAACGAAGTCGCAGCCTACCACAGCAAGTCTGCCTTACCGCCCTTTTCTGGACTAAGGACATTCTCTGTGAGCGCTTGTCCCAAATTAATATATCATAGGAGATAATAAATCCTAGTGGTTGATGTGGTCTTCACTCCGAAGACTGGTTTGATGCAGCTCTCATTGTTACTCAATCCTTTGCGAGCCTCTTCATCTACGAATAACTACTGCAACCTACATCCTTCTGAATTTGCTTAATGTATTCATCTCTTGCTCTCCCTCTACGGTATTAACCCCCCCCCCCCCCAAACCCCCGCCCCTCCCTCCAATAGTAAATCGAGTATCTCTTGTTGTATCACAGTGTGTCTTGTCAGTCGATCCCTTCTTTTGGTAAAGCTGTGCCACAAATTTCTTGTCTTCTCAGTAGTTAAGTGGTCAACACGACCAATGTTCAACATTCACTGTAGCACTAAATTTCGAAAGTTTCTATTCTCTTTTAGTCTAAACTGTTTATGGTCCATGTTTCCCCTACGTACATGGCAAAACTTCATACAAATATCTTCAGAAAAGTCTTCCTAATGCCTGACCCTACATTTCATTTTAACAAATTTCTCATCTTCAGAAATGCTTTTCTTGCCTTTGCCAGTCTATCTTTTATATGCTCTCTACTTCGGCCATCACCAACTATTGTGTTGTCCAAATAGCAAAACTAACCTACTACTTTAAGTTATCGTTTCCCAATCTAATCATCTTAGCATCGCCTTATTCAGTTCGATTGCATTGCGTTATCCTTGTTTTGGTTTTGTTACTGTTTTGATGTTCATGGTTCAAAAATGGTTCAAATGGCTCTGAGCATTATGGAACTTGACTTCTGAGGTTATCGGCCCCTAGAACTTAGAACTACTTAAACCTAACTAACCTAAGGACATGACACACATCCATGCCCGTGGCAGGATTCGAAACTGCGACCGCAGCGGTCGTGCAGTTTCAGAGTGAAGCTCCTAGAACAATCCGCCCACTCCGGCCAGCTTGATGTTTATCTTTCATTTTCAACAAAAGACACTTTCAACCGCTCTTCCAATTCTTTTGCTGTCCCTGACAGAATTATAGTGTCATCGGCAAACCATAAAGTTTGTATTTCTTACCCCTGAACTTTAATGCCCACTCCCAATTTTCCTTTGGTTTCTTTTACTGCTTATTCAGTGCACGGATTGAGTAACATAGGGGATAGGCTACAAATCTATCTGACTCCATTCTCAACAACTGCTTTCCTTTCATAACCCTAGACTCTTTTGAGTGCCGTCTGGTTTCTGTACAAATTATAAATAGCATTCAGCTCCCTGTATTTTACCCCTGCTACCTTCAGTATTTCAGAGAGAGTATTCCACTCAAACTTCGTCCTGTAGCCTTTCCTGCTTAGGCATTTTGCACTTCGTATCAATCTAATTTCATAACCGTTTGTATTCCCTTTCACCTGCTTCATTAGCTGCGGTTTTGAATTTTCGCCTTTCATCCATTAGATTCAGTATCTCTTGTGCTTTCCGAGGATTTCTACTAGACCTTGTCTTTTTACTTATTTGATCCTCTTCTGCCTTCGTTATTTCATCTCGCAAAGTTACCTATTCCCCTTCTACTGTATTCCTTTCCACTGTTCTAGTCTGCTGTTGCCTAATGCTCCATCTGAAACTCTCAACAACCTCGGTTTCTTTCAACATTTCCAAGTCCCATCTCCTGAGTTACCTACCTCTCCGGAGACCTGGCAGTAAACAAAAGCACCGTGAATCGTTGAGGGAGGCGTCCGTCATCATCGCAACAAGGTCGCGCAAACCGGTCCGAACTCCCTCGTGCCGGCCGGACCACACAGCTGTGACTCTTCCACTGTTGGAACGTGCTGACACTCTCATTCCAAGTGATCGACAAATCATAGTCAAACACCTTGCTGTTCAACTGGACGTCTGTGTTGATAGTGCTGACATACCCGTCGCACACCTGTTGGGGTACTCATAGGTGCGCTCCTACTACATTACAGAGGACCACAAAGAGCAACGACGGACCACCTACGCGGAATTTCTAGTGCGTTACAAGACTGAACGTGGCACTTTTTTGTCAAACATCGTTAGGTGAAACATGGGTTCATCATTTCGAAACGGAAGCAAAACGGCAATTCACATAGTGGCGCCACACGGCCTCTCTTCCGAAGAGTAAGCTCAAAGTCGCACCCTGAACCGGTAAGGTCATGGCGACGGTCTGCTGTAACTCTGAAGGGGTTATTCCGTTTGATGTCCTCCCTCATGGTGCAATAATAAACTCATAAGTGTATCGTGCTACCATCGGAAAATGGGAAAAAAGACTTACCGTACTCACCGCCAAAAAAATGCAAACTGACGTTTCCTTCTCCATGACAACGCAAGACCTTACACAAGTCTGTGCACCCGAGAGGAGCTGTCAGAACCCATTAGGCCTTCATAATCCGCCCCACAATCCCGATCTGGCACCTTCCGATTTCTATTTGTTTGGCCCAGTGACGGATGCACTTCGTGGGATGCGCCAAGACATTGGCTTCGACGTCGACCAATAGAGCGGTAACATGAGGGGAAACAGGTCCTCCGATTAAGGTGGCTTAAGGCCTTCTCGCTGAATGGATATTATGTTGCAAAATGGGGGTTTGTAGCCAGAAGAGTGTGGGATAACATAGGCAATGGAACCGAGAATAAAACCAGACTGCTCTCAGAAAAAAACGGTGTTGCAGCACTTATTGAACGCTCCTCGTAAATAAGATCCTGAACGTGATACTTCCAAGAAATCCTTTAATCTGTACTCAGTCGTCATAATTTAAAAATACCGGGTTCACGACTGTCTGAAAACCTTGGGTGGAAAGGCTAGCTTTTACAAGCGAGTTACGAAACTCTACCCACAGCATTTTGTTGCAGTTAAGCCGTAATCGAGCCACGAAACTGTATGCACTGCAGTTTGTTCCAGTTAAGGAGTAATCTGTTCTGTGGAAGCCATGTGCTAATGTTACCGATCATCCTAACGTCTAGCTCACTTTCATTAAATACCCAATATTTCTTTAAAACAGTTTATAGTATCTAAAGAGAACAATTTTTGCGTACAGTGTCTTACCAGCTGCAGCATTTCGCTCTACTTCACCTTTTCCGTCATAAATCTTTTGACGGGTTTGATGTGGCCCGCACGAATTCCTCTCAGAGATGCACCTTCCATAATGTCTACGGTTATTTGTTACATCTATTCCTGCATCTGCCATCAGCTAGAGTTTTTCACCTCCTACAGCTCCTTCACCAAAGGTTTTCATTGCACGTAACAGTTGAAGGATTTATCACCGTTTGCATGCTATAATAAAACCCAAACGAAAAGGAAGACACGATAACTCGATAGGCGAGAAAGAATCAGAGCCAACTTCATCTAAGGCTTTGTAGCAAACCTGTGAGACACAGCAGGTGCCGGCCGGTGTGGCCAAGCGGTTGTAGGCGCTTCATTCTGGAACCGAGCGGCCGCTACGGTCGCAGGTTCGAATCCTACCTCGAGCATGGATGTGTGTGACGTCCTTAGGTTAGTTAGGTTTAAGTAGTTCTAAGTTCTAGGGGACTGATGACCTCAGATGTTAAGTCCCATACTGCTCAGAGCCATTTGAACCATTTGAACCAACACAGCAGGTAGAGGACAACAGAATGTGTTATCCTATAATACAGATGTGCTACATAAAACGTTTTCCCATTATTTTTACTGTAAATATGATGTACTGTGCCGGTTTTATTCTGTAAATCCTTAAGTACTACTCGAAAGTGTTCATTAGGAATGTGATACGTGCTGTAACCTGTATGAATTAATTTTTATTGTGATATGTTTATTCTGGGTTAATGTCCTTAGGGGAAGTTATGAAAAGCGATGTTGTTGGCAGAGAATAAAGACCGTAGAGATTAAAAGTAATTAATAACGAAGCCACAATAAGTTATTAGTGCTTTTCATTCGTATTTAGAGACACAGTCATTCTTGGTTACTGAGTGAAGACGACATGAATTAAGGCAACTAAAATTAAAATAATTCTGGCAGAATAAATTAAGTTCACATATTCCATATCGGTGTCTAACGTAATCATGCTATACTGTTGTGACTTGGTTCGCATTTCGGCGTTGTCACTCTGCTGAAAGCCTACAGTTGGTTATTGGATCGAGTGAATTTTCGTAGTTATTAAAGTCTTTTCAACGTACTTAGCTTGCAATGTCCATGAATTTGTTACACCTAAGTAAAGGTTAAAATCCATTCAACGTACTTAGCTTGCAATGTCCATGAATTTGGTACAACTAAGTAAAGGTTAAAATCCATTCAACGTATTTAGCTTGCAATGTCCATGAGTTTGGTACGACTAAGTAAAGGTTAAAATCTATTCAACGTACTTAGTTTGCAATGTCCATGAATTTGGTACAAATAAGTAGAGGTTAACCTGAGGTTAATAAATGGTTGTGCTAACAAAAGAGTTACATTCAGTCAGTTGCTTGCTTTTCTGTAACGGCCTTAAAAGTTTTTTTTCAAATTAACGTATCCGAATTTTGACAATTCCAGACAATTTCTTTCCTAACTCATTGTTATTTCGTAACGTATTGTGTTGTCAAAAACATGTGTCAACCTTCTGTTGCCACACGTGCAGCCAAAAGGTTACGTATTGTTGATCAGATATTGGACAGGCTATGCGCAATTGGACTGGTGACGGTATTAATTAATTTCTGGATTATTTCAGTCAATTTTGTTATGGAACCTTTGAGTAATGTGGTACCTCCTTTCGCTTCGTATTTTATATACTGGTGGTGCTGTTTTAAGCATTATACTGTAAAGGAAATAAGTATAAAATGCAGGAGTAGAATAGGTCGCTCTTCTCTCCACTAATCGGATAAATTTTCTTGGGAGTCAAAATTCTCATTCTAAATTAAATTCACTGAGAATACGTTACCATGGTCAGATTAACCCCTTTACAAATAAGTGAGGTGGCAAGTTACAAATGGATGCTCAGTTGAGTTAGAACAAGTAAGACTTTGTCATGTTATTGTAAGAAGATACAAAGTATCCGGGCACCTGGCTGAAAAAAATGTTCAAATGTGTGTGAAATCTTATGGGACTTAACTGCTAAGGTCATCAGTCTCTAAGCTTACACACTACTTAACCTAAATTATCCTAAGGACAAACACACACACCCATGCCCGAGGGAGGACTCGAACCTCCGCCGGCACCAGCCGTACAGTCCATGACTGCAGCGCACCTGGCTGAAAATGATGTGTTGGCCCACCCTTAGCCTTGATAACAGCTTCCAATCTCGCTGGCATACGTTCAACCACGTGCTGGAAGGTTTCTGGGGGAATGGCAGCCCATTCTTCACGGAATGCTGCAGTGAGGAGAGGTATCGATGTTGGTCGGTGAGGCCTGGCACGAAGTCGGCGTTCCAAAACATCCCAAAGGTGCTCTATGGGATTCAGGTCAGGATTCTGTGCAGGTCGGTCCATTACAGGAATGTTATTGTCGTGTAACCACTCCGTCAGAGTCCGTGCATTGTGAACAGGTGCTCTATCGTGTTGGAAGATGCAACGGCCATTCCCGAATTGCTCTTCAACAGGAAGCAAGAAGGTCCTTAAAACACCAATGTAAGTCTGTGCTGTGATAGTGCCACGCAAAACAATAAGGGGTGCAAACCCCCTCCATGGAAAACACGACCACACCATAAACATCACCACCTCCGAATTTTACTGTTGGCACTACACACGCTGGCAGATGACGTTCACCGGGCATTCGGCATACCCACACCCTGCCATCGGATCGCCACATTGTGTACCGTGATTCGTCACTCCACACAAGGTTTTTCCACTGATCAGTCGTCCAATGTTTGAGCTCCCTACACTGAGCGAGGCGTAGTTTGGGATTAAGTGGCGTAATGTGTGGCTTATGAGCAGCCGCTCGACCATGAAATCCAAGTTTCCTCACATCTCGCCTAACTGTCGTAGTACTTGCAGTGGACCCTGATGCTATTGGAAATTGCTGTGCGGTGGTCTGGATAGATGTCTGCCTATTACAAATTACGACCCTCTTCAACTATTTGTGGTCTCTGTCAGTCAACATACGAGGACGGCCTGTACGCTTTTGTGCTGTACGTTTCCCTTCACGTTTCCACTTCACTATCACGTAGGACACAGAGGACCTAGGGACGTTCAGGAATGTGAAAATGTCGCGTAGAGACTTATGACACAAGTGACACCCAATCACCTGACCACGTTCGAAGTCCGTGAGATCCGCGGAGCCCCCCATTCTGCTCTCTCACGATGTCTAATGAATACTGAGGCCACTGGAATGGACTATCTGACAGTAGGTGGCAGCACGATGCAGCTAATACGAATAACGTATGCTTTTGGGTGTGTCCGGATACTTTTGATCGCATAATGTATGTATAACTTATTCATGACATTGAAGCGTTTGTGTTTTTTATGTAGGGATTGGGACGAGTAATACGTCAGAGACACTTGAACATAGCTTTCTAAATTATATGATACAGAGTATGTAAGCTGTATAAGTAACCATTCTTTTACAATCAGTTTCAGACCCAAAATTTGACCATTACTTGCTTCAGCAAAAAAAAAAAAAAAAAAAAAAAAAAAGTTTGACATACAGTAGGTCTGTTATATTGTTAGTCCTGTTAGGACACATTGGTTGTTGATTACTGTGATGAACGTTAAGAAAGTAGAGTAAAAGCTGATAGTCGTAATGTATATTCCATTCGTCCATATTCCAGCTCGTCTGAACTGAAAAATAAAATCATACTTTCTAAGTTAATGTATAAAGAAATAAAATGTTAATTGTCTTCAGTAACAAAATGAAACGTAGCACTTAGGGAAAGCAGGAAAGGTGTGGACAGGTCCTAATCAGTTACCCTTGGTTGCACAGAATACACGTACACTTTATTTTTTTTTTTAAACTCTCAACAATCATTTTTAAAAGATTTTACTACACTGGTGGCTGAAAACCTTATTAGAAGAATTGCAAGTTATTGTTGGCTGAAGGCCACAAGTAATGTTAACCACAATAAACGGCTGAAGGCCCAATTAGGAAGGTTCAAAATTATTCGTCGGCTGAAGGCCAGAAGCAATTTAAAAATACACAACGGCTGAAGTCCTGAATTACCAGTAAGGTGGACAATTACACGTTAAGAATACCGAAAACCCTTTTAACAATCTTAATAACTGTAACAAGTTATAGTGACGGCTGAAGGCCTTATCAAAATAGAATTGAAACTATTTGTCGGCTGAAGCCACAAGCAATGTTACAAACAATTAACGGCTGAAGGTCTGATTAAGAAACGATTTAAAATTATTGGAGGCTGAAGGCCACAAGCAATTCTCAGAATACTCAACGTTTGAAGGCCTGAATTACAAGTCAGGAAGGCAGTCGCATGTTAAAGCACTAAAACCTGTTTAAACAATCTTGACGAACTGTAACAGGCTATAGTGATGGCTGCAGGCCTTATTAAGAGAAAATCGAAAATAATGTGTCGGCTGAAGGCCACAAGCAGTGTTACAGACAATTAACGGCTGAAGGCCAAAATTACAAGTAGGTAAGGCAATAACATGTTAAAACATTAGGATAAATTTCATACAAGTATGATAACTTGTCCAAATAAGACGGAGTGATCCACAGATAGTGCTCCATGCATCGACCTGAGGAAGGTGATTACAGCTGTGTAAGTGGTGAGACAGGTAGCCAAGAGTTGTACTCACGTAACAGGATGGCAGCTCACACTAGGGGTAGCTTAAGCGCTGACCAAACGACTATCCAATCCACCTAACGTTCGATCACTGGTATAATGTTGGAATATTTTTAGGCAAGGGCAACGAAGCAGATAGCACTACGTCATTGGAAAAACACCCAAGGCCGAAGGAAACGCTAGAACCAAGGTTGACCGACCAAAAACATATGCACAGTACAAGTCAAGAAGCTGTCGAACTAGACGCCGTGTCAGACAGCATCAACACGTTGAGGAAATGTACACTGCAGGAGAAGTACGCTAACATCCAGGGCAGGTAACTGGAGCGTTAGCGGCCACAAGGCGAAAATACTGCTGTTTGCACTTCACTAATAAGAATAATACTACATCCAAACTAACGTCAAGGAGTAGAAGGCGGCTAATAGCTTCCGCCAACCCGACAGACTCCACTGATTGAAGTTGGTCTCATGCAACATGCAAACAACAGCGAGACCTCGAAAAAGTTTGGCCGGCCGAAGTGGCCGTGCGGTTCTAGGCGCTACAGTCCGGAACCGAGCGACCGCTACGGTCGCAGGTTCGAATCCTGCCTCGGGCATGGATGTGTGTGATGTCCTTAGGTTAGTTAGGTTTAATTAGTTCTAAGTTCTAGGCGTTTGATGACCTCAGAAGTTAAGTCGCATAGTGCTCACCGCCATTTGAACCATTTTTTGAACAGAAAAAGTTTGTAAACTCCATCGGAAAAGTCGCACATTTCCATGATATTTTTATGTTAAAACTTCAGTGGGAGAAATTTGAATGTCAGTTTGACAGTTCTGCTGACAAATTCTTTCACGTGGTAATCTGGTGTGCTGCAAACATTCAGCTGATTTCAATTCTGGTTTATTTCTTTGGAAATATGCCACCAATGAGATGCGGAAATACCAGCCGGCGTACGCGCAACGCATGGCAACTACATGATCGTCGAGTCAGTAACATTGACGAAGAGCTAGACAGCGTTTGGAGGCAATTCGAATAAGAATTTCTCGATCGCGATCCATTATGGCTCCGGAATAACAGATTGAGTCGAGTTCGACTAGCTCAGTTGGAGCTTACGCACAGAATAATTAGGGACTTTGACTGAATAGACGGCCAAACGTGACAATTCGAACGAACGTTAGGCGTTCAGAAACGATGCAACAGTCAAGCATGTCGCTGATGTATTGGTTGACTTCGGAACAATGGACAATGTTTGTCAACACTGGAATGCTTTGAGTTTACGACACGAACCGCTAGGATTGTGTTATGTGAGCAATAAGGTTACGTTACCACAACCTCGATCGAAGCATTTCTTGCAGATTGTACAAAAGCACAACCATTTCTTCCAAATGAGAACATTTCGGGCGAATATTATCGAAGAACGAAGCCTTAACCAAAGTTTAAGGTAAATTCGTTTTCCACTGCATCACAGATAACACAGAAAAACACGAAATTTCTTGGCAGATTAAAACTGTATACCGGACTGAGACTAACTCGGGACCTTCGCCCTTCGCGGGCAAGTGCTCTGCCGACTGAGCTACCCAAACACAACTCACGACCCGTCCTCACAGCTGTAATTCCGCCAGTACCTCGTCTCCTGCCTTCCATACTTCATTCTACAGAAAAACAATTCTAACAGAAAACATCAACGATTCACAAAGTTTCACCAAGGCTTGTAAATCGATAATTTCTATTGATTTTTAAGGATTCACGGACACATTCACCACCGTGCAGGAGCATTGTTGCTGCCAGTGAATGTTGATAACAAATTTCTTCACATTTGTTTCCTCGGAAACTGTTGGCAAAGCATTCAGGTCCGATTTATTCCAGTTCAATAAATTCATGATCCTACTGAAATTGTTTCTTGTTTATTATTTTCCAAATCAGGTAAATTCAAGGAAAGATTCGACTGGGTGAATTCCTTCTTGTCCAGCTGACTAACTGCCTAACTGACAGACAGCGCACGGCCTAAACAAACCACTGGAAACATGGACACTGAACAGTGCGTAGCTCGCATTCCCGCCATCATGTATTTTACACCCTGTTTTTAACGTACTTCCACCTCACTACGTTAATTTAAATTACTATTGTCACTGAGTTGCTGCTTTGCCTGACCCTGTGCGGCGTTATCAGCGCGTATCGATATGTCCCCTCTCGCAGTATCTTTCCTCGACAGCTAGTACTTCCCAGTCGTTGTCTGTCGTAAGCCAGTTTGGGTCGCGAATTCGGGCTACCAGTCAGTTGGAATGTGTCTGGAGCGTAGTCCTGACCTGCCATTCGCGGAGCTGCAATGCAACAATAGTGCAGTCTGATTAGAGCAGTGACGTCTGCGTCGACATGGCTCGCCCGACCATTGCTGCCACACATCACTTGAGCCAGGCCACAGTCTTGGTGGGTCGTCGGTCGATCGTCCTGCCGTACGACGCGGTTTGGCTCGCCGATCGTTCATGAGTCGGCTGTGTGTGTGTGCATCGACTCCCGATGTGTCCTCGTGCGTCCATAGTTACTGTTACGTATCTTGCAGGTCTTGTTTAAGTATTTGTCAGGTTGTGTGTGTAGTTGGCGTTAGTTCCACTGACGACTATTTTAGATGTTGTCCGCATTCTGGGGAGTCGGTGAGTTGCTGCAGACCAGGGAAGTTATTTCCGCGCGGTGCAGTCGGCTGGGTCCGCTGGTGGTCCCTGCACAGTGTCGGAGCGTGTGTCGAGATGTCCGATCACTGCAAGGTTCGTGGTTCACCAACCCAGGACGTCAAAGTTGAGTAGTGGTTTCAACTACCCAAGCCACGTGCATTCATGTTGTGTGGTTCATTTAGGTGGTTCGCTATTGGGGAAGTTTTCCTGTGAGCAACACCAAGTGTTTCTATTACTGAAATTTAGCCGCTATGTGGTGCAACTGACTGTATTGGTTGACTACAATTCAAGTGTACTATCGGAATTTTCTGCCTTGTGGCCGTTAGTGTTCGGTTACCTAGCTTGGCCACTAACGTAATTTCAAGCAGCGTCCTTTCCTCACATGTTGTTGCTGTCCAACATGGTGTGTAGTTTTGACAGCTAATACAACTTCATTGTGACTTATCACGTTCGTCACCTTTTGTGTTTGAGTTCTCATGTACGGATTGGTGGCAAGTAAGTCGTTGTGTCGGTCAGTCCGTGGCTCTCCCCTGGTTGGGTTCCGACGATCAAGTATAGTTCGGCTCACCATCTGTCTTACCTAAGTGAATGAGGGCACACCGACCTCCCTGGAGGCTTCTCAGTGCCGTTTTCTTTATTGTCCTTCTCACCGGTGTTTAATTGTCTGATTATAATCTATGATAGCCAATGATTTAAAGATTCTTGATTTTATTGGACTTTATATATTTTTGAAGTTTGGGAAACCAATTGTGAGCCTTAAACCAAGCAACCTTACCTTACAGACTGTGTAATGGTGACTGAACTGTTTAGTATACCACAACAGGATAATGTTAACTCTTGGTGCCCTACAGAGAAGGAAATCTCCCCATAAGATCACGAAAATTTTAACGAAACACCAATGTTATTCAGGGATAACTAAAAGAGGTCATACAATCGAGCATGAAAATATGGGTACCACATCATTCCTGACTGTAAGAATGTAATGTGTCCTCTACATACTACAAAAACAAGCGCTCACTGCAACTCTTTGGTTTATTGTCGTAAAGCACTTACCCATTGAAATAAGTGTGAACATCCCGTGAATTTCAGAAATTACAGAAATTTTATGGGGTGATGGGCTGGATGAAAAAAGTCATTTTTGACGCATATTTACGGCGGTAGGTGGTCTCTAAAAGTCATCTGTAATCCTAGTTGTGCGATAACTGGCGGTACGTATCCGTAAGTTTGGATGTTAGTACCTTTTGTTTTCATTGGCGCCCGCGCCGTAACGCTTGGGCCCCTCTGTACTAGTTCCCTTTGTCCCCACTCAGTGCTCTGTATCTGAAGTGTGCTGTCATTTGTGTACTTCCCTTCCAAATCAACGTAATTCGTACTAAAGTGTTGTACCGAACATTAGGTAGTGTGTTATGGAACAATGGATGAACTTGAAAACGAAATCAAATGTTCTACTGAAAGCTTTATTATGCATAGAAGACGCAACGTTTCATGTGGAATCAAACTGCAGGTATGCACTTCGCCTTTGGCACTACAGGAACTATCTAACGAGCATGGCATTTGTATTCGGAATGTTATCCAAACAGACGAACACGAAATCGGAGAACATTTGCTGCTGTGGATCGACATCTCCATGAAAGGGGCACGTTAGAGGGATGTCTTCATACTCGAGGTCGACCTCGGAGTCTACGCACTCCTGGTACTGAGGAACGAGTACTACAAAAGTTCGAGAACCATAAATCAGGTAGCGTACGCTAATGCTAGTCGTAGCAGCGTTTGGAGAACTTTGCCTGATAATCATCGTCATCCCTACGAGTTGTGTAACGTGCAGGACATTCTAGAGGGTGCACAGAATACCGTGGTAGGTTGATGCGCATTCGGCAGTGCAAGCGTGGGAAGAGTGGTAGTGGTGGAGATTGCGTGCAGGCGGTCAACAAGCCGCAGGGGAAATGGCGTTCCAAACTGAAGTTTACAATCACATTTATTGTAAATATTAAGCGGAGCCCCCACATTCCCGCACTTGCGTAGTGACCATACAAAAACATCTATCACCTCTGTTTTTGTTGGTATGGAAACCGAATTCCTCTGAAAATGCAAAAAAAGAAAAAAAACTGCTCTTAATTTTCGCCTGCCCTGTTAACGATTGTTAACTTTCAGAGAAGCGTCATGAATGGCGAATTTTGATTAAAACCTACATTTCCCTTGTTCCTATGTTAAAATTAGCTTCTTTTACGGAAACACAGCAGCGTTTATACAATGTCTCATCACTAACATGTTGTGCAGACGCAACTGTGAGAGAATTATGAAACAGGTTCATTAAGTTCTTTAAGTAAGCAATTAGGGCAAGTAAAGTCAGTAGCTTATGGCTCTGAGCACTGTGGGACTTAACTACTGTGGTCATCAGTCCCCTAGAACTTAGAACTACTTAAACCTAACTAACCTAAGGACATCACACACATCCATGCCCGAGGTAGGATTCGAACCTGCGACCGTAGCAGTCGCGCGGTTCCGGACTGCGCGCCTAGAACCGCTAGACCACCGCAGCCGGCACAGTAGCTTATGAATGAGCGCATCCTCAGTGCAAAAATAAATGTGTAGTGGAAAGGTTGCGTTGGCAACACCACAAAACACAAACCACAACACATACTTAGAAGTACAAAAACAGAATACAGTGCTGTGCATAAAATTGTGTTGCGAAAACGTGAGAAATGCATAGTGCTGCAGAACAACCAAAACTTAGACCAATTATATCAGTGTCTAACGCAGAAAAACAACGATGTGCTAGCAGACGGCATTTTCCGGTGTAAGCGAGAAATCAAGCGAATATCACCGTAAGTAGAAATCAACACATTCTTAACGAAGTGTTTTTCGATCCAAAAGGAAATCAAAATGTAAATAACTTAATTACATACTACTAACGATGCTATACGTCAATAAACAGAAACGTATCTGGCAAAAACATCACTCATTATGGTAGTTTCCAACTACAGAAGAAAAATACCCTCAAGAATTGTGAAGCAATTACGGACACTATGGCCACACAAATGAAGAATTAAATGTGTAATGATCATAACGTGTAGACTTTCACGGCCGGCGTCTTCATTAATTAAAACGTCAGGGCTAAGATCCGTGGTCGAACAAAAGAAATTCTTCCTCGTGACGTTTCATTGCCAACTGCTGGCAACATCTTCAGAGGTGAGCCAATGGTCCTCGTAGTTGGCAACGAAACATCAGGAGGAAGAATTTCTACTTTCCGACCACAGCCACTTAGCCCAGAAGTTTTAATTAATGAAATGATAAATAAACCCACAATAACCGTAAAACTAACATGCAAAACAAAAACACTACGAACTCATGCACCAACATAGTAAAACAACTATTTGCAGAAGTCACTTTTCAGTGCCTACCACGACGGATATCTGTTGTTTATACATTCACCCTGACGTAGCTACAGTGATTAACGTTTGTATTTCCTCTTGCGGTGTGCGTCTTACGTTTCACTTCGCTACAAATTAGTTGCTAAGTTCCGCTGATTAACGTAGCACAGTCTGACAGAAAAAGAAAAAGTGAAACACCTAGAAGGCATGGATGGATGTCACTATAATTTCATGTAGAACAGACCATCTGCTGTTGTGTAAATGACTAGAGTTGCAGTTCTCTGAGACAGACAGAATGGCCACCAGACTGCAATAGCGTTGTTCGTGCTTAGTGTTGTTACCAGTCCAGTGGTGCGAACAGCATCAGATAGAAATTACTGTGAATGACATTATTTAATACTTATTGATAGTGTATAGAAACAAAGAATTCTCCACAGACACCCGATAGCTTCACAACAGCAACAAATATTTATCCCATTACTCCAAATTACTAATGTTAGTTTAATAAATGTTTTTATATTTCACTGTTTGTGAGATGGATGTCCGAGTAGCGTAGCTTGAAAGTGGAAAGGTAAATAAAGTTATGATTTTAACTTGCACTTGTCGTTCCGTTTCTGTGATGTAATATAAATTACAATTAATTATTGTACAATGTTTAATTTGTAATGAGATAATATTTGTCTGCACATTCTAAGAAAAATATTTGATAGTGCTTGAAATGTTTAAAATTGTAATACTCGTATTCACTAGAATTGGGGGAGGGGGGGTTAAGTATGATACTCGATAATAGTAATTAATCTCGAAACGGAAAGGATAAATAGGTAGCAGAGCATGATTCTTGGACTTTTTGGTTGCGCGATTTTTCTTCCTCAAGATAAAATTAGAAAAGCCAGTGAGTCACGTGTATTCTAGTGAAAGTTTGCGGATAGGAATATTTCCTTATTCCCCTTTTCGGGACATAGCAATTTTCAGAGTAAAAGTTTGGGATCTGGAGAACACTTGAACAGAGAGAGCTGGCGTATCTGTTCGTGATTTAGTTTTGCTATGGTGTATTGGTTAGTGCATACTCATAGTGTCCAATGACCTTACTGAATTTTAGGAATGTAATTGTTTGACTGACTTCGGTGCACTGCACAATCTCTTTTGCTTTAATTCCTCTTTATCTGGTAACGTTCTCCTTGCTCTGCTATATAAGTTAAACCGTATCTTAAAGCTTCACCATGAGTAATTATTAGCAGGTGCAAGGCTACCACTTGAAGTAACTTATGTTTGATGTGAATAAATTAACTGTGAACTATAACCCCGTGAATAGACTAACTTTAACGTGCGGGATCATTCCTTTTGTTACCTCCTTAATAAGAAGTTCATTTGTATATGTGTATTTGTAAACTATTCATGAACTTCTATTAGGCAGGTCATATGAATATTCGAGGCTTCTCTAAGGTCTTAAAGCAACGGCGCACGACCAAAGCACTAAATTTGCAAATGAGCCAATTACAGATTTAATATTGTGTTTTCGTCCTCTGGTGGTTAGGTGGCAACAAATGACAGTTTATTTAACAAGATTTATCACTAATTTTAAACCCCGGTATCGTTGCTAGGATACCAAATGACATATTCCAGCAGGGTAATGCAAGACTTAACATTGAAGACACACTTGTAACACCTTAAGGTATGCGGAGTCCTTGACTGACCTGTTCCGTGTCCTGATTTCTCACCTATAGAGGATCTCTGAGATACTGTGGAAAGACGTATACTTTCGCACCTGGCTCCTGCAATAACCTTCGTGAGTAGACATGGCTCAAGGAACATCTCAAATGACACTTTTGGAGACGGTTTTCACCTACGTCACAACGAATATAAGAATGTATTCGTAACCATGAGGGTTCATCATGAAATCTTGGACTGGTGGTACAAGTAACTTTTCCCATTTCCGTCCAGGGCGTTTAAAAAAAAAATGCAACTTATTCCTACTGGAGGTAGTATGGGTCAAAGCTAAAAGAACAAGCCCGATAACGATATGTACAGAAACAAACATCGGTTGAGATGTGGCACAATCTGTCCTCTCATTCTCATCTGCTACGTAGAAACAGACAGTACAGGCAGCGCTGGGTGTGGTTCACAGGCGATGACACAGTAAATTACCACAATAAACACGTTTGAGCCGATGCAAATCGTCGAGCGATCATGAAGTAAAAGCATCAGAATCGTTTCACCATCAGGGTACAGGCAAGAACGGTCGGTGACATTCATAGGGCCTATAAATGAACATATTAACAGGTCACAGAAGGAAAAGGAATTCAGCAATCCACTCCGTATTTTACTGCAGATCTAGATTTGAGCTACTGATTGGTATCTTCTGTGCGTTTAAATGGAGTCATATGGACTCGTCAAGCCGGTGGCAACACATGTTACTATACGACTTTAACAAATACACTGTATAGTAATATGAGTGGTCACACGCTTGATGAGTGTACATGACTCGGTATTACTTCACTGAAGATAGCTGTTTAACAGCTGAAATCTAGATCGCCAGTAAAATAGAGATTGGATTTGTGACTGATTGCTGAATTCCTTTTCCTTTTTAGAAATACGAGTATACCACAGTCTCTGAGAATGGTGCTGACAACGCCGCCCGTAGCCTGGACGCCAGTTCCCCCACCGTTCCGTGATCATTTTGTTGCCTACTGCTCAGTTCATATTCGAGCTGATCCCGATTTACGTACGAAATACGGGGACACTGACGTGGATCCATGGTGCGGGTGCGGAGAAAAAAGCATAATTAGACAGTGTTCCAAAAGAATAAAGCATAAAATTTAACTGAAGCAAGTTGCGTGAAATGAAATTCGTGAGAGCTTCCGGTAACGGATAGACAACCAGTGAGACACGGTATCTACTGGTATTAAGGAAAACGTGAAAGGGACGACCCACCAATGAAACTTTAGTTTCACACAACCTGTTTATTTAACAATATAAGTTATCATAAATTTGTTTCCTTTACAGGCTGACAAATTTGTGAAATTGATAAACTTTTGGCAGGGAAATCAAAACAAAAAGAACATGAGAATAATTACAAGGGCTCGGACCTGCAGCCCGGCCGTTATCGGGTGAAACAACGGTGATTACTACAGCACTGGACACAGTTTCTCTTATTAAATGCCCTTCTGTAACACATGAAAACATAAGTAATATTGATCACAAGAGTGTTTAAATTGCTCAAACACATGACGTAAACATTTTTTTAAATTTATAAACTGTATTTCGAAAGGTTCGGAGTAAGCTGCGCACCTATGCTTGAAGGTTTAACTAATAAGGAAACAATTATGACAATGATAAGTCTTACTTCAAAGCGAGCAACCCTTTCAATTCAATCAGCAAACAAGGTGTGACTTTTAACAATCTTATTCTGACTAAAGCCCTGGTAACAGTTGGCTGTTAATATGGCAAAAGTTAAACTGCTTATCAATTAAGAAGGCCGCTCTGAGGAATGTTTTAAAACATTACGTATTAGCACTTATTGTTGTTCTTTTTGGGGAAGGAGACCAGACAGCGAGGTCATCAGTCTCATCAGATTAGGGAAGGACGGGGAAGGAAGTCGGCCGTGTCCTTTGACAGGAACCATCCCGGCACTTGCCTGGAGCGATTTAGGGAAATCACAGAAAACCTAAATCAGGATGGCCGGATTGAACCGTCGTCCTCCCGAATGCGGGTCCAGTGTCGAACCACTGCGCCACCTCGCTCGGTATGAGCACTTATTGCAGCAAGAGAACTCACTCGACGGAACCACAAGACGAAATCATATGATCCCGCTGAAAATACACAAATAATTACCCGGTCTTTCAAAGACATGAACGCACAGCTTAGTACAACAGGTAGTTCAGATTACCTCAAATGCAATTACAATCAAGGAATTGAACCGGTTAACATCTAAATCTATTCACAAGACCCCTCTTTGTTAAACAGCAGCCTGTGCCTTGGTACAGTTGTTCCAGGAGCTGATTCATTAAAACATTAATGATCGGGTATAAAGTAGAAAGAAAGTACAATATAACATCAGAACAGATTTTCTATCGAGATGAAGTGTCTAGTACAATACTATGGTCAATGTTTACGACCAAAATTCCGACCGACTAAAGCTCTCAGGGTCGGGTACGTACCAGAAAATAATTAGGAGGTCGGGTAGACAATGGCACCAACCGCCACGAGGATTATAGAATGTTGCTCCCTTTTATCAGCAAGCAGTTCCATGGATCCACGGTGAGTCGCGGCGGGTACTGAATGGTGCCGATGACAGCCAGGTAGAGGAGGGGCAGCCAGGCGACGAGCGGTCATCCGGCACATATGTTGCCAACCAACCTACAGGATGTCGGCCTGCTGCTTGTGGTCTACGCTGACCCCGGTGAAGTGTTCCGGTATCTTTGCTTTGGGCAGTCCATCCTTGCGTATCTTGGGGCTTATGGCCACTCGGACCTCGTGCCCGCCTCTTGTTGCGACACTACCGCTAATCCCCAAACTTGGTGCCTCCTCCTTGGGGCCAGTGAACTCGTATATATTATCGGTAACCAAAGAGCTTCTGAGGACACAACCCACAGATACCAACTCCTCCTCATAGATACTGGCAACAGGGCCGCAAGAGAGATAGTCGATACAACCCTTGAGCTAGTGGCGCCAGACAGAACAGTCTATGAACTTAATGACGCTACGGCTCAATTCTGAGACGCAAAACTCCTGTATTCGCTCTTTCACAGTTAATTTTTGAGGTGATTACGTAAAATTCTGCAATTCATCTCAATGCTTTGTCGGTTGCAGCTTCTCTTTCAGTTTATTAATCAGCAGCCTCTGAACAAAGCTATTTTGGTATGCCTTACCTGTATTTCTTGCTTGAAAATCTTTTATTTCAAAGTCCCCAACAATAGCAATAGCAATATTGTGCGTAACCTCTTCTTAAGTGTTGCTTGTCTTTCTTTCTGCATAACCTCTGCCATCGATCTCTGACACCTGTAGAAAAAGCTCAGGAGAGATTCAAACTGCAACTACGCTTCTGGCGAGTGATTTCGACTGATGCATTTTCTCCGTTTCATCCTCTGAGTGTGACTGAGCTGACTCCTTTTGTAAGACTTTTTTTATAGCTGTGTTGTTCATATGTTTCATTCACAACAAGACCTTTACAGATCAGAATATTCCCCACGTACAAGCTGACATGTCATTCATCTTTAAATATTCCATGCATATTATTCGAAATGTATCTTCCTAATTTACAAAATCTTAGTCATTTATACACCACCGTCGCACTTCTTATAACAACTACTATCAAACCCACCCAATTTGTACATATAATGTAAACCTGCGTTAGATCTTGGTGACTAAATAAACTAAATATATGTCCAGGCGGAAATTTCGTCAGTGCAATTATGCACGGGTGTGGCTCCAAGTAGACTGAAAAGAATTAAGCGAGAAACAGTAAAAGTATAACCAATATAAATATAAGAGACGAATAGGAGTGTGAAGCGTTCTACAGAAAATTTTAGTTGTCGAATACGAGGTGGAGCAACAACAAGAAAAAAATTTAATTTGTGTGTAAGATTTGTCTCAGTTACTAATGTAAGGACAGCACAGGAATCCTACAAGCAGTGGAAATGAAAACAATACATTTTAATTACGGAAACTCAGCGGACACCTTTGTACTTACAGACTGAATGTTGATGAGAACTTTCGGAAAAACGGAAAACACCGGAAATAAATTACCAGTTCAGAAAAGGAGATCGAATGAACTGAAAATTACAGAAGGATCAGCCTGTAGAGGTGGTGCATAAAATTTGAGTTATAATTTTTGTAAAACATTTTCAGACGTCTCTTGCCTGGTAAAAGAAATGATTTGACGGAAGGTTTTTTTTTATCCTGTTTGAAAAAAAGCTTGTATATTGAACAAATTTATGGGAAGGCAAAGGGAATTTTAGTTAGGGGTCTCATACTGTAAACGGCATTTGAAAAATGGAGTGAAAGAAGTTACTGACTATAACGAATGAAAGAGCCCTCTTATACTGTTTGTGATGACTGTTAAAAATCTTTTCAGGAGGAAAACAACTATATAAATACGTAGCTACTTGACGATTATTAAACTGCATTTAGTTACAGTAAAGACTGTATGCAAATGCTAACACAATAAAGAATCTAATTTATAAGAATAGCAAAATAAAAGTATCGAATATGAAAGCGCACATTTCAGATGTATGACACTCTGCAGCTTCCATATACTTGCTAAATCATATTTTGTATTACTTATTACTCCGTAGGTACTCAGGATTAGCACATCATGAAGAAGTTTCCGTAGAAGTTCAGTTGTGCTGAATCCTTGGGGTGTGTTGCTTTGCAGTGTACACTGACATGTTATAAAGTCTTGAAAACCATGAGGTAACATCAACAATTTTAAGAAGTCCCCATTGCATTTATGTGATTATCTATTCCACGTTTCCTCTTAACGAAAGTAACGCTGACTGTTGTTTACCACTGCGTGTGATGCAAGCATGAATGTTGTTAGTGCTAATGTTTCTGCTGATGGGGTAGTCCGAAACATGAGACACGTAAAGGTAATATGTACATGACTGTTTGTTTAAAAGGAACTGTTAATAAAAAATGAATGACATTACTGATAAAGTCTTTCAGACAGCCATAGATCTTGGAAGACCGCCTTGGATGTGCACACTGCCGACTGAACAAATTCTGCATTCATAACAGACAGTATGAAAATACAGCCTTTATAAGCTTGTAGCAGTTTCTTAGTGAGATACTAATTTCCACCAAGCTATGTAATCCATGAATAGTCTGACATGTACCACCTACCTTCACTTCTAACTGTATGCATATTTATTTTCATGCCTAAAATTCTTAGAAATGTAGTGTATCGACTGTATTCGGTAAATAGTACCCCAGAGTGGAAGTGAGTTGCAGCAGAGCCAGCCACAGGGGCAAATCTCTCATGCGTTGCAAAGTAAAACTCGGCCGACGGGTGTTGCGAAGCCAAACCAGGTGGGTGCGGTATAGCAACACCAGATGCTGCAATACTCTAGCAGAAGGACAGAAGCCTTTCCTCTCTTCCCACCACAGAAGTGTTTACGTTTGTTTAGGGCATAAGGCAAATACTCTAATCTGGAGCATATAAGGACTCAGCGATTCAGTTACTAAAATATTCTCATCTCAGTATCACAGCCTACACCACGAGCCTGTGACACCTGGAGCGACATCCTAAAACGCAGTGCGGGATCCGCTGTTCGATTACGGGACAGGACAGCCTCCCTTATTCACGAGAGAGCTGCCGCAGCAAAGAGCTGCTCACTCCCCGGAGGGAGGCCACAGCCACCTCCGTGGTACTGTCAGCTACGTTGCCAAATTGTAATCATGGTCTTATCCAGAGACGTAGCTTACAGCGGAATTCGAGTGACACCTTGCGTGGGCCCGCTCTTTGCACTGTCAGGAATGCCAGACGTCCATCGTTTCGCATTAGAGGCAACTGGATGCCTCCATCAAGCTGTTCCTGATGTACTATAGCACAGCGCCGGAATAAAGAAATCAGTTAAACAAATCTGCTGCGGACCTGACATCTCATTTCACTTTCCGCAGGTGATAATCCATGGGTCATCCAACACTGGTGCCAGATCTTTGACGTCACCTTCTTAGAACAAGGTCTGATTCTACAGTCTACAGTACGGTGAGTCCAAAAAGTTTGATTGTATTTTGATCATGGAAAAAAGGTTTGAAGGTCGTTCATTTTGTAAAGTAGATTGTATTGCAAGTAGAGAACCGGTCGATTTGTATAACTTTGGAGGTAAAGGGGATCACAGTTGGTTAGTGCCTGTCAAATGTGCACATCGCAGGTTTGTGGGCCACTGCGCCATGTATGGAATCAGCTCCAGTAAAATGTTATGCATGTGATCATTGGGGCCATATGGCACGTGATAAGACGTAAGGATTACGTTGACGTATTTTGTTTTCTTGTCTTGTGGGCGTTAGTTCCGAAAGTGAGTGTTGTCAAGGACAAAGCTTCGGCAGAAGCTGAACTCAAGACGTGTCAAACCATGGAGCACTATGCACATTATGGGAAATTGTAGCGCAATTAACAGCGGATAATACAGAACTATGTGGGTTTGTAGCATCGCGATCGTCACAGTTGGATGTGGATTAGTCTGTCACAAAAGTTAATTCCTCCTTTTCCTGGTAAGACAATCAAGGAATTGCAGGCATTTCTGAGAGACCTTGGAAACCTGGCTGAGATGGAAGGGTGATCAGATAAGGAATTATGAAGTGTTCCAGAATTGAGACTAACAGGTGAAGCTGAGCCTTTTATGGGGCATACAGGAAGCTTTTAAGGGAGCCACAACATTCGAAGAATTTAATGAATGGGTAATTTAGAGATATATGAAACGAAATAGCGCCAGACACTATAGGCAGCAATTAAGGGTAATAAGTAGGAAAAATGTGGAAACTGTGGAACAGTCTGCGTATACGATAAGGAAAATTAATGGATGTAAGTATCAATAAGGAGAAGATGTTGCATTCAATGAAATTATTTTACAAGAAGATAAGCAGAGGGCGCTCGATGCTTCTTTAGCAGGGTTCCATGTGGAACTGTCAAGATATGTACGGAAAGGGGGTCTGACGTTTTGCGCACAGTCGTGCAGTGAGGTTCAAAATGGCTCTGAGCACTATGGGACTTAACATCTCAGATCATCAGTTCCCTGGAACTTAGAATTACTTAAACAAAACTAACCTAAGGACATCACACGTATCTATTCCCGAGGCAGGATGCGAACCTGCGACCGTAGCTGTCGCGCAGTGCAGTGAGGTATAGAGTGTGAGGAGATCAATTTGTCGACTGGAATGCAGGGTAAACGGATGGTGTTTGAAGTTAGTGTAAAATCTTTCAGCTGTGGACGAATGGGGCGTGTAAGGAGGCAGTGTCACCAGCCTCCGGCTGAGGTAAATAAAGTTAAGAGGAAATGATACTTTTAGAAGTAGAGGACCGGGAAAGAACAAGGTGTTAAACGCCAATGGAAACCCCAGGTCCACCTACGGTCTTTCCCAGTAAGATTGGATGCTATGAAATAGTATGCAGAGGTCGATTAAGAGATAAGAGGAATAGGAGGAAAAAGGTTTGCAGGATGTTATTGGACACAGGGGCGCATGTGTCAGTCACCACTAGTGATCTGGTGAAACGTAAGCAATGTGACCCACCACGGTACTGATTATATGGAGCGGGAGATAAAGATGTCACTCCATTAGGATCTATGGACACAGCCTTTTTGCCTGGAGACAGTTAAAATTAAACAATGTGTAGAGATTTTGCCACGTGTGAGTGAGGGCTACGGGGTGATTCTAGGCTTAAATTTCTTATATCAGCATTTGTCCGTAGTCGACCTTCACTAACGCAGTGTGGAATTTGACGCAAAAATATTTCAGTTGGGTGAAGTCTTTGCTAGTATAGCGACGTCGCGAGGGAAGTCTGTCGTGAAAGACTAACTCATTAAACCATGAACGATCATACTAAGAATTGTTTTGCACGATTGTGTACCTAACGGTACTGGCAAATCACTCTGGGTCAGTGTTCATTCCAGCTTGTGGACAGGAATTTTGCGTGTGGTGAAACTGTTAGAAGAGAGCGAAGTGTTATATCAGGCGGGTTGCTTAAAAGAAGTACGCATACAAGAAATAAAGGGTTAACAGAAGGTAATTGTTTTTATAGATAATTTTAGAGCAAAGAAAACAGAACTAACAAAGGAATTGTTATCGCTAATATAGATGTCCTGGAGGAAGAAAAATATGACATATGACGAGTCGGTTATGAACAATCGCCAGACTACATTGAAACTGCAACGCGAGGAAATGTGAAGCATCTAGAGGGAAATAATAGGCAACAAACGGAAAAATTTGTTTTGAAATTTAATGATTTATTTTTCCAAACGGGCCATTGCCAGCTATGCATATTACACAGCAACACATATCTGCGGGTAATGAATCATCAGTCTACTGCAGATCATACAGAACACCTAGGTACTTGTAGCCAATTTCGGAGAAATTTATGTATCAATAACTGAAAGATTGAATATTTGAAGACAGTAATAGTGCGTGTGGGGGGGGGGGGAGGGGGGGGGGGGAGAGGCAGGAATAGTCGTCATGGCACAAAAATTAACCGATGGAAAACGGAAATATAGGTTTCGCGGTTATTAGAGACATCTAAACGATAACGGACTCCTCGCTTTTGCCAAGCATCATAGAATCCTTGAATCCTTTAGGGCAATTCAAGTATTTTTCAGCAGTGGATATGAAGAGTTGTTATCACCAGATAGAGGCTGCACTGCAGGATCGACACAAAAGAGCGTTTTCGGCGCTCTGGGGCAGTGCCTATTCAGAAGAATACCATTCGGATTAAAAAATACACCTGCAACGTTCCAGATATTGTTGGACTGACTACTCACAAGTTAAAAACCATGGCAATGCTTAGTGGATCTCGTTTACATAATCGTCTATGGGAGTGACATGGAACAGCATACGCAGCGATCAAAGGAAGTATTCATCTTGTGATATGCAGCTCCTTGTATAGGCCGTGTTTGCAGTTAAAAAATTTTTGATGTGAGGTCCGCCAGTTATGAAAAACACAGTTTTTCTCAGTACCCAAACATGTTTCGGAACCACTGTGCCATCATCAGTAGATTTTTTTTATTTATTCTGCAATGTGAACATTTTCTTAAATGATTATAAAATTATGTGCATTTTTACTTCAAACAACAGATCATTTCTTTTTGCAAATACTTTTAAATCTGGTGTGCATGAACTTTCTGGATCACTTTTGTGTTAATTACTACAGGTAGCTGGTCATCTGCAACCAAACGATGTTGATGAGAAAGTTTTTTGCTTGGAGTTAACCTATCTTCCAGAATATAATTTAGTTTTCCGCGATGTTTTCGGCGCCTATTTTCGTATTTACTTACGTTTTCGTGTGGCAAGCGCTTCCTTTCTCCACATCATGCTGAGATGCATATGTAACTATAACAAGTATTTTCCACAAATAACGTAGTAAAATACTTTTTCACTACACCATTACACAGTGTGATTGTGGTTTATTATGTGTCCCAGCCCACTCAGTGCCCATTTGTTCACCAGAGAGTTCGGCGCCAAATTTGAATTTTGTTTACATTTTATCTTTGTGTGTGTGTGTGTGTGTGTGTGTGTGTGTGTGTGTTTGTATGTGTGTGTGTGTGTGTGTGTGTGTGTGTTTTCTGTGTGGTTCCTTAACCGTGTGTCTTGTCTTTTATATGGTATTCCTTTTGTGTGTAAATGGTGCGTCTTTGCAGATTTTAGTGTATCTATTTTTCGTGTGTGTGTGTGTGTGTGTGTGTGAGTGAGTGTCGGTGTGTGTGTGTGTGTGTGTGTGTGTGTGTGTGTGTGTGTGTGTGTGTGTGGCTGGGTGGGCGTGTGCGTGTGTGCGTGTGTGTGTGAGTGAGGACACTTTATCTGTTTGTGCTGTTTTTATTTGTAAAGTTCCTTTAATGTGTTAAATAGTGTGCCCTTGCAAAGTGTAGTGTATTCGTTTAAGACCTGTTTTCCTTCTGCTATTGCCTTCTGTATATGGAAGTTTTCCTCAATGGTCAGTTTGCTGTAATAGGCTGTGGCTGGGTTTTAGTATTCTGAAGTCTATTTCTATTGTGGTTGGGTGATGATTGTTGGCTATAAGGTGGTCAGCAAACGCGCTGTGGGAGCTGTTGCTTATTAAAGCTCTGAGATGTTCCAAATATCTTGTTTTGAAGTTTCTGCATGTTTGTCCTATGTATACTGACTGACAAGTGTTGCATGTGAGTTCATATATTCCTGATCTGTTAAATTTATCCATTGGTGTTTCTTGTGTTCTGATCCTTTTCTGTGTTGTGTTCTCCGTCCTGTACCCTATTTGGAGTCCCTGTTCCTTTAATGTGTTGCCTATTCTGTGAACATTCTTATTATCGTAGGTGAGTATGTGCCATTTGGTTTTGTGTGTGTGTTGTTGGTCTGTTGTGTCTTGTGTGTGGTCGTTGTTTGTGTTTTGTGTTGTTCTGTGCTGGGTGAGGATTTGTGTGTGTGTGGTTTGTTCATTTTTGTACTGTTTTCATATTTTTTTATTTAACTTGTCTGCCTTATGGGTAGGATAATCATTTTATACTGCCATTTGTTTTATTGTGTTTATTTCTTGTGCGTAGTTATGTTTCTTCATGGGTGTTCTGTTTAATCTGTGGAGCATGAATCTAAAGTTTGCATGCTTATGTGTCAATGGGTGGTTTGATAGGTTGTGAATGGTGGTGCTTGGGGTAGTCGGTTTCCTGAATATTGTGAAGTTGTGTGTGTTTGTTCTTTGTATGGTGAGATCTAGAAAGTGTAATGTGTTGTTAGTTTCTGTTTCTAATGTGAAGTTAATTTTTGGGTGTAAGTTGTTTATTCCATTGTGTAGCTGTTCTATGTGTGTATGTGGTTCATCAATCAGGCATATTATGTCATCGACATAAGGGTACTAGTATATAACTTCGCAGTTCTCTAGTTTTATTATGTGTCTGAAGATCCTGTTCTCCAGGTGGTTCATGAATATGTTAGCTAGGAGGCCACTGATTGGTGATCCCATTGGCCGCTGTAAAGGTATTTACAAAAAGAAATGATCTGTTGTTTGAAGTAAAAATGCACATAATTTTAAAATCGTTTAACAAAATGTTCACATTGCAGAATAAATAAAAAAAAACGAAAACCCACAGATGATGGCACAGTGGTGCCGAAACTTGTGTGAGTACAGAAAAGTGCAATTTTGCGATGGAAGAGTGAGCATACCTAGTTTATACCATAAGTAATGATGGTGTTAAGACAGCCCCAAGATTCATTAAAGCTAAACGTTAGTTTCCTGTATCAGAATATGTAAAGGAGCGGCAATCGTTCATAGTGTTGGGCGGCGGGTGGAATAATTGTAAATGTTCCTATTATTTATTTAATGCTGTTGTTTGCCGTCCTCAACACTGGCTCTCTAACTACAATATTGGCAACCAGAAAGTGATTAGCAAAACGTGAATCCTGTAATTACAATTCCTAGTGCCCACTTCATCTGAGAAATACATTTATAGCTACAGCTTATAGCTCTGAGAAATTGGGAGATATGTAAACATATAGAAATATTAAAAGAAAACGTATTACCTACTTCAATTATTTAAATTGCTGGCATGTTCACTGCCTCTTAAGCAACATTATCACTCAAAATTTAAGCAAAATCAATGAAACACTTTGGCATACGTATTGTCTTAGACAGACAAACACATGAAAATATGTAAAATTATGAAAATCTTAAATCCATTAAATTGTCTATAAAAATTTTACATACACAAATTCAAAGAAAATAACACAATTATTCATGATACATAGATAATTATATATTAGCAATCTTTTCTAAACCTGAAAGAAAATTTCACAAATCATGACAATTTCATTTTTACACACGTGGTTGTAGCCGCTTTGGCTGGCGTTCTACACTTCCATTCACAAGGGTGGAGGAGGGGAAGTTGCTATGGTGCGCGTCCTTCACGTTCACTCTAATTTACATGGGGAAAGGGGAGGGGTCACTGTGAGTTGTGTCCAAGTCATTCCATGCTTTCACGAAGCTACCAGGCTGCCATTATCTGGTTTGTCCTGTAGAACAAACAAAAAGAGTGCCTCAGACTCTGTTCACTTATTATCTAAGGGTGGGACACAATGAAATGGGGATATATACATTTTATCTTTCAATATGTTACTGGAACAAAGTTAACAGATCTTTTTCAATTTTACTCTCGCGGTTACTTAACTGTCATAAAATCGGTAAACAAATGGCTCAAAACGCTGTTAGTCACGTACTAGAGAAAATTTATGCTCAAGGCATACAATCATAAATCCTATTTAATCTCAATATATTATTTCTGGGCCGGAACACTGAACCAATGCTCGGTACATTCCTGACAAATCTGTATTTTATTTACTTAACTGATTCATATTCGTTTACCTTATACTTGGAGATAGTATGAGTATATTTTATTAGCAGTTGTCTTCTCAGCCTCTTTGTACATGTGAGTAACTTGTGGTAATAGTACAGTTCTGAGTGTTCAAAACACACTACGTTTACTTGACTACTGAATCCACTTATTGGTCCTCTCCTGCTGTGTCAGTTCCACATCTGCAATGTATTTACTTCATCGAAGTATATTTATACTGAGCTATAAATAATGTTTCACGTCTGACATTATGTTACTCAATTATGTTGCCAGTGTATGTACTTATTTAACACTCACTCTATTAACATTTAACGCATAGGATAGCACATTTATTTCATATCTATAGCGTATTGCAGCTGATCAGTTTGCTCACGTTGCAATCCATTTCCACTTGATTGGATGCTGAAAACACAGGTAGTCTCTCTCGAACTATCACTAAAGTGCATTAAGTAATTATGGCCGAGCGTAATGCTAAATTCCTTAAACCTATAGGACACCACGAGCTGCTCTGTCTCATCTAACAGAAGGGTACTTATGGTCGCATTCACGCCTCCAACTCATAACCTCAATACATGTAGGTTTGTCACCGCACACCCAACACCAAAATAATGGCCAGCTCCAACCTTATAAATACTTCAGGGACGTGTCCTTCACGTCTGAACCACAAACACTACTCAATTCTATTATACTGACATTCCTTGCTACACAAGGTGAGTTCATTTTTACAACTTATCTGTCTATTTTTCATAAAACTAAGCACTCTCTCTTACTATTTATTAGTTAGCTCTAATGCATACACTAGGTCTCATTGCCACTTCAGATCCTGCTTATAAACGAAATTGTATATCTTTTTTAAATATTATTGTTGGTGGACCATTTCCAATAAAAAAACAACTTTGTACTTATAATATTACCAGGGTTCTATACATACTTGTTACTCAAATACCTTTTGTATCTTAATTACATCAAACTTCTCTGTTGTTTATGTCACTGTTAGGTTTGTCACATTAGGTATTTTCTTCACTAATCGGTGGATAGAATGGTTACAGAACTCATGGCTTGATAGCCATGACGGAAAATTTTTGTATTACAAAGAAGGAGTCGAAACTTTGGTGGAAAGGAAAGATGAAGATAGAGTGAGATTTGAAATGGGAAAGAAGATCTCACACAGCTGGGACTGCACAGCTGCCACACTGTGTAGAGGTTACAGAACAACCTCCTCCCTACAGAAAGCATTCACTACCTATGATCTTCTTCAGGTCGATCACGTTCCTGAGACCTAATAGCTTTTTACTCTTAGGGTACTCTAGCGTATATGCATTGGCATTTGGTTTTCCTATGATCCTGAAAGGTCCTTGGCATACGAACATGAATTTCTTTGTTTCTGCACTTATTAGCTTTGATTTTTCCTTGGTTTTGACAAGGACTAACTGACCTATTTCAAAACTGGTGGGTACAGCTTTAGCGTCATGACGTTTCTTCCTTTCCAATGCTCTTTTTCTTATATTTGCCCTAGTCTTTAACTTCTTCTCGTCTGTGGATATTTGAGTTAGAATAGGGAATTCTACCATATCTGCAATCAGATTGTGCGGTTCTTGACCAAACATCAATTTGCAAGGCGCAAAACCAGTTGCATCATGCCTTAAGTTGTTAATTACATTCTCAAAATACTTCATGTGCTCTGCCCAACCTGAGTGTTTCCGAGCACAATAAGTCCTGCAAAGCCTATTCAATTCTCTCATAATACGTTCACTTATATATCCTTGGGCGAAATACGCAGATATTTTCAGATGTTTCACTCCAGCCTTATCCAGACATTCTTTAAATCTATCAGAAGTAAACTGAGGCCCACTGTCTGACAGCAAATTCTTCGGAACGCCAACGTTCACGAAGAAATGTTTTTTCCAACTTTTCTACCAACGTTTTTGCATTTGCTCTTTTAATTAACATATTTACTAAATCCATCCACAACAACAAAAACATGGGTGCGCCCACCTCTCGAAGCAGGAAGAGGGCCAAACAAATCACAAACCGGTAATTCTAGGGTTTCAGTTGGCTCTACTGAATGCATATTCCCTTGTATTCTGGTCTTAGCAGCACGGACTTTCTGGCACACTACACAAGATGCTAGACGTTTGGCAACACGGCGGTACATGTTGTCAAACACAACCTTCTCTTTTATTTTGGCAATGCACTTCTTTGCACCGTAGTGCCCATACCTCAGGTGTACATAGTCGATTAGTAAGTCTACATGTTGTGAGGGAAAGCACAGCTGCCACTCAGAAACACCTACCTTTTTCCTCCTAAACAGAATACCTTTATGCAGACAGTAGTATTGCGAAACCTTATGATAGTTCGCATCTCCCAAATAGCTCTTTACTAATTTCAGCTGGTCATCTGCATTCTGCTCACGTCTCAAGTTCTCAATCACCCTTTTTAATGCACTTTCTTCCTTTATATCGTGCAACGCAAATATTTGTACTTCACTTAGGTCTGCTGCTGTAATTTCCGCGTCATCACAGAGCTCCGCACTTCTAGATAACCCATCAGCTACCAAATTATCTTTCCCTTGAATATATCTAACCTCAAGGTCAAACTGCTGGAGATACAATGACCATCTTACCAAATGAGCATTCCTCAACTTACAGGTCCTTAAAAAGGTCAACGCCTTATGGACACTGTAAACAATTATCTTGTGACCCAATAGATACTGCTAAAATTTCTGTACCCCAAATACAATTGCCAATGCTTCCAGTTCTGAGATGCCATAACTTCTCTCTGCTGCCTGTAAAGATCGACTTGCGAAAGCTATAGTCTTGTGCACTTCTTGTTCGTTCTCTATTTCTACTTGGAATATCTACACAGCTATACCATAGCCACTAGCATCAACAGACATACAGAATGGTTTTTCAAAATCAGGATGATGTAAAATACGACTATTAATTAAAGATTGTTTAAGCACCCCGAACTCCTGTTGGCATTCTGCTGTCCAAACCCAAGGGGTATTCTTTTTCAGCAGGAGGTGAATACAGGGCGCATTAAAAGCCTGATCACTAACAAAATGTTTATAGAAGCCGAAAAGACCGAACATGGATCTCAACTATTTCTCGTTTCTGGGAGCCTCAAATTTTTCAATGACTGCTAGCTTGCCTGGGTCAGGCAGAATACCTTTTCCACTTATCGTATATCCCAAGAAACATATTTCCTCTTTAACGCACTCTGTCTTTTCAATCTTTAGTTTCATGCCACCTCTCTCAATAGCCTCTAACACTTCCTCTAATAAAACGATGTGTTCTTCCCAGGTAGGAGTTGCTATTAACAGATCATCTACGTAGACTGTGATTTTACTAATTAAAGCTGGTCCTAAAACATGGCACATCACACTTACGAAGGCACGAACAGAGATATTAAGTTCGAAAGGTACCACACGGTATTGGTAACAAACTTTCCGCCAGTGGCAAATTCCAATATCCACACGTGATATCCATAGAAGTTAAGAATTTTACTCCCCGGAACTTTTGCAATAACTCGTCCATGTTATGCGGTCTATCACTTTCCCTAACCACTATTTCATTCAACCAACGAGCGTCCAAGACCAATCTGACACTCCCGTCTCTATTTGGTACAACAACAAGAGGATTATTGTACTCACTGAAGGATTTTTCAATCACACCCCACTCTAGCATTCTCTGTATCTCCTTCCGAACCGCCTCCTTCCTAGCTGCGTGTATTTGGTATCACTTCCTGAAAAACACTTGGCCAAGTTTCACCTTTAATTGACATTCATAACCTTTGACCACGCCAGATCGATTTGAAAATACCTTATGATGCCTTTTTAAAACCTGTCTCAGTTCTTTCTTCAGATTAGCTGAAATTTTATCGATTTCCTGCAATTTAGCTTCTATTTTGTCCAAAATAATTGCTTCTTGTTCTTCTGTGTTTAGCTTACTTTTACTAAGATTGACACCTGCGTACCAATATCTCCTATTTTTCAGAACTCTTATAGGCCGCTCCCAAGTTTCATCATTAGTTACTACATGTTTATCAATAAAAGGTACCGTAATTACTCCGGTTATCGGCAAGACAATTTTTAACTGGCTTCTTTCAAAGTCAACAACACTCTGATATTTTGACAAGAAATCTATGCCAATTAAAACCTCAATGCTGAGATTACTTACAATTAAGCATGGATGATCAATTAAATTACCATTAATGTTAAAGGGCAGTAAAGCTTCTTGCTTTACCGTTTATGGCACATTGTCAGTAGCATCAATTATTCTTGGTCCTGATACCCTCATTACGGTAAGCTTGTCTTTACTAGGTAATGCATCAAATAAGGACTGAGATATCGCACTCACCTAACTTCCACTGTCTAAGAGACAACGTACATTGATATCCAACATATTCACTATTATTATAGGGTGGCTTATTCTAGTTTGTACAGGTGGTTCCTCAAACTCATCCAATAGCTCCTTTTGGATTTGTCTCCAACTAAAGTGATCGACATCTGTCTTCATTACATTTAGGACAAAGTGTGTAGGGGTTTCCTGAATTACATTTTCAGCTCCTTTTCCAGTCGGTCTATTAATTTTAAATCGAAACACCGCACGACTTCATTACATTTAGTTTGCTGAACATGACCAAAATTACTGTAGTCTGAGCGATTCTGCGCCTCCAGACCGGGCATAACACTAGTTACAGCTAAACCACTTTCACTATTATCGTCGGTTTCCTTCTCCAGTGAAAACTGGTCACAGCTACTGGGTTCATCGACCCCCAACAGGCTATCCTCTACATTCTCACTTACCTCCCTTCCTAAATCTATTAGTACAGTATCAACAACCTGTACAGGCACTTTAGATAAGAGCACATCATCCTCATCGTAAATATAAGCATGATTTTCTTCTGCTTCCTCACCTCACAGTTCAGTATTTTGTAGCTCTTCCCTACCGTTACACTGCTGCGCCTTCTCTCTATCTATCAAATACTGTGAGTGGTTCAATATTTCTGCAGTATCATTGGATGCTACCGACTCATCATCCGAGCAGATAGAGATCCTACCCGTCTAAATAAAAATACAGTATGTTACCTAGCAACATATTAGGTAAAAAGCAACAAACCCAAAATCATAGCGGCTCCTATTTTTCATTGTAAACTTTCCGAATTTCGCGCAGAGTCTTACTTGCACATAAATTTCTCAGTAACTATGACCGTTAACGAAATGATGGCCAATTATCATAAACCTGACATACAAAGCTATGAATAAAGCAAAAATGATTTTTTTACTGAATAGTTTTATAAAATCGTTAGAGAAAGATTGCAGGGCGTGAGCGTCAATTCTGACGTCACTGACTGGCGGAAAGGTGGCATACACAGTCGGCCTATCGTTCTGAACAGACAAATGAACTCGCCCAGCGCTTTGGACGAAAATTTGTCACTGCACATCGCTACTGTATCCTGCGAGGCTGGTCCATATACGCGAAGGAAGGGTGATTGGATCGACACTGGAGATCAGCTTATGAAAACAATATTTGGCACTGCTGATTTGGAAGACATTCTAAGGGTGAACGGCACCGTAGGAGGGGCTTAACAGTGGGAAAAAGTAGCAAAACCGTGAGTGATTCGGACACTACGCAGATTACAAATTTACAGACGGACGTATTGAATAACACATGAGTATTACAACTGACTGGAGAAGTAATGCGGTACACAAGAGCTGCGGAAGATGCACACAATCAGAAGATCAGGGAACTACTAATTAAAGTCGAAGTCTCAGATAGGAAAACAGTATTGACAAAATGGTTGCTGTCTGTAGAAGAAAGTATTTGGAAAGATGAGAGAGAAGTAATAGAACTACAGGGGGCTTTGCAGCGGGCTGGAAGTGGTCTGCTGGAAGGGGGGTGGGGTAAACCTCTTGTTGCCCCCACATAATTTGGAGAGTCTAAGGATAATATAGAAGGACTACCGCTGGAGCTGGGACTGGTTTTAGATCCCGAGCACAAAAAAAATTCACATGAGAGGCAACTGGATGCCTCCACCAAGCTGTCCCTGATGTGCTATGGCTGAGGGCCAGAATAAAGAAATTATTTAAACAAATTTACTGGTGTCCTTGGATCTCATTTCACTCTCCACAGGTGACAGTCCATCGGTCATCTAACAGAAAAACTCCATATCGTGGTCTTTTGATAACATTAATAATGTAACACACTGAAGCAACCACTCACCAGGTAAATTATTTACAACCAGAAGATGGCCTTTTCAACATGGCCGAAACTATGGTTATTTCAGTAATTCATAAACAGAAGGGACTGTACACAGCGGAAGGTTTATATAAGGAATTGTGTTGCTCAGATCCGTAACTAAGATAAGTGTAGTAATCAGAGGAATACGATATTCACTAGAACCCAAATGAAACGATTTGACAGCCAAGAGCTGTGCTCACACAGAATATGAAATTCGAGGCATAAAACTGTGAACTGTTGCGAATAGTAAATTATCATACACACGGTCCTACCTCTATCAGTTCTAGTACCTACGCATGAGATTATTATTACATGTTTCTGAGATAGATGGTGATGTCCGTAAGTGTAAACGACTGCAACATTTCGCGTTACCTCGTAAGGTAGATTTTCTGCGACAGGAACCAGAAGAGAAGGGAGAACAATGGGTGACAGCTTAATATCACGAAAGTTCTTTTAATCGTAAGAGTTCACATTTTCGCTTGAAGCCACTCAGTAGAATAAGATAGCTTGGACAAAAAATATGTTGCTGAATGTGATAGAACTGATAGAGGTAGGACCGTGTATGCTGAAAAGATTTCAAGTACAAACATCAAAGCGTAGCATTCAGAAAACAGTATTATCGAATTCTCATCAACGACAGTTGTATATTTAGATATCACTCTACGATTCTCCTTTCACGCCAGTCCTTGTTATGAAAGAAAGGAGCGAAGGTTTGCCTGACGTCATGCAATTGCTCATGCCATCATTCATTTCGGACGTGACGAATTGCTTAGCACTGGGTACAAGCCACTCTGGCCGAAACTGGGCCTTCGACTATTATTACGTGAAAAGACTTCTTGACACATTTTCACGCAATATATCTAGAGAACCGTGCGTTGTATTACAAAGCAGGTCGAAAAAGTAATAGGTGATGGAACATATTGTACGACAGTGAAAGAAATATAAACCAAAATTTTTGCTTTATGCGCCATTTTGTTGACGAAGTGCAGCACGATCTCTGCTCATTTTTTCATTCGTGTCCAGTGAGTTTTCTACACATTTAAAATGCTGTCGAACCATTTCTTTAGTCAGAATTGCAATGTCAGAGCAAGCGGTATCGTTATCTCCTGCCAAAGGTATTATAGTCAAATATCTCACAACAGAGGACGTAAAAACGTGCGGCACAGTTCGGGAACAACCCCTGACTAAAATTCAAGTATAGGTCTATGCATGGCACAAACAGGTTATACGAGGACGAGAAACTGTTGCGAATGCAGCTCAGTATGTCACCCGAGGACAAGCATAACTGGAGAATATTTGAAACAGCCTTTTTTGATTTTAGAGGAGTTCTTGTTATCAATTTTCTCCATGAACGTCAAAGTGTGAACGCAACTTTTGGGCCAGACAAAGCTAGCATGTTGTCAGATAAGGAGAACTTTTCCAGTCCTGGATGTGATCTTGCTTCATGACGACGTTTAACCCTACACAGCTGCCCAAACTTAATACAAAATTCAGGAATTGTTCTGGACTACACTAGAACATCCTCTCTACAATCCAGACTTATTTCTTTGTTAATCGCACTTCTTTGGGCCACGAAAGGAAGCAGTAGGAAGACAGATTTGACGAAGATGGCGCTGTATTCCTGCACTGCTGTCTGTTGTCACAGACATGTTCATGGTTCAAATGGCTCTGAGCAGTATTCGACTTAACTTCTGAGGTCATCAGTCGTCTAGAACTTAGAACTAATTAAACCTAACTAACCTAAGGACCTCACACACATTCATGCCCGAGGCACGATTCGAACCTGTGACCGTAGCGGTCGCCCGGATCCAGACTGTAGCGCCCAGAACCGCACGGCAACTCCGGCCGGCGACATGTTCATTTTACGAAAAAATTGATAATCTGTTAATGAAGAGGACAAACCAACCAAAGGGGCAGCGAGCACACGTGATGATAAATTAACACATGAAAAACATTCGAAAGGGAAAGAACTTCAGAATTACAGACTTCAAGAACTTTATGCTGGGTTTAAATGCTAGTAAATTCTTCGGGAATGAGAACGTTTCTTACCAGTTTTTAGTGGATGAAATGTATATACGTAAAGAACCAGTAGCCATAGACATATTTCTGGGCTGGTCACTATAAAATGCAGCCGAACGATGATTACAATACGTTCTCATAAGAAGAACGCTGTTTTTATCACTGCATATCACCTACTTCCTACGCAGTCCAGCAATATATATAAGCTAATGATATTAGCTATCGGTTTTTAGAAGATGTGTGCGTTACAATTTCAGCATCTCTACGGAAGAGAACTTTATTCAGAGATTGTTAACATAGTTTCCGGCACGTCCAAACAGTCTGGCTCGCACGTACCTGTGTGGGTGGAAGTGACTACGACCTCAGTGGCACGGCGACCCGAAAAATATGCCTGATGGCGTTTTACTTTACTGCGAGAGTTCATCCAACACGGAGCACTTTTCATGTTCTCGTGACACGCCGATTTACATTAAGGTAAATGATGGGAAAGAGAAGAGGTTAGTCAGCTTGTGAATCAGTTCCCAACCAAACTGGGAAAATAGATAGTATTACTGAGAGCATGTGTTCCCCAGTTAAATTTGTTTCCATAAGTCTCATATACAGGGTGGTGCACTTAAAACGTTTCAGGGCAGATTTTACTGGAATAACAATAGGTACTGAAAAACGACTTTCGCGGGTGTGAACGTAACACAGGGTCTCATGAAAGAAAGTACTATGAGACATTCTAAAACGTAAGCAAATATTATTTTTAAAACAAACATGTTGTTAATGGACACCCGTTTTATTTCTTACGCAATGAGTAACGCGAAAAATCACAAAAAATGGCGTTGGTTGCATTGAAATACGTCAATTATATTCCGCGAAATTGCAAAGCTAAGTTGGCTCTTGAAATAAACGAAATGCGCCGCTATTGCCCATCTCGAAATGCAACCGTGAGCGGCACGTTGCTTGTAATCGCTAAGCGATTCACGTATGTACTCCTGCTTTCACTGTTATCCCGATTACCGAAAGTAATAATAGGATTTCCTGTCTCAAACACTGATACGTACTCTTGCGTCCGCTACAGTCGCAGGTTCAAATCCTGCCTCGGGCATGGATGTGTGTGATGTCCTTAGGTTAGTTAGGTTTAAGTAGTTCTAAGTCTAGGGGACTGATGACCTCAGACGTGAAGTCCCATAGTGCTTAGGGCCATTTGAACCATTTACTTTTCCGTGTGTTATTTATCTACGAAACAGTATCGGTCAATACACTAAACCAACAATTATTAAATCGATGGATAGGACGTGCAGCTCTGTTCAGATATTTCCAGTGCGATTGCTGGATCTCACACCCAAGAGATATTTTGTCTGGCGATATGTGAAAAATGTGGTGTGTCAAATGTTCCAAACAACAATTGGAAACGCGAAAGCGCATATTAACGCAGCATTTGTCGAAATATCACCAGAAACGCTAACAGCAATGAGTCGATTAGTGCTGGAACGTGCACATCGGTGTTGTCATGAAAATGGCGATCTCTTCGAACATATATTGTAGGGTTTCTGCAGTGAGAAATGTCATTTGATACGGCGAGCATAAGGTGTCTCTGAGAAGACGTATGTTTGTTTCGTCGGTACTTTCGTACATTTGTACAATCGTTTCATCATGCCCCGAATTTAAGTTCTAACGAAATCACCAAACGTGTTGGGTGGCATGTAATGTATGTGTCGCCAGCCGCTGTGGCCGAGCGGTTGTAGGCGCTTCAGTCCGGAACCGCGCGACTGCTACGGTCGCATATTCGAATCCTGCCTCGGGCATGGGTGTATGTGATGTCCTTAGGTTAGTTAGGTTAAGTAGTTTTAAGTTCTAGGGGACTGATGACCTCAGATGTTAAGTCCCATAGTGCTGAGAGCCATTTCGATGTACGTGTCATGTACCGTTACGTAATTGAAGTACAACGACGTACAAGAACTTACACCATGTTAGATAATTGGTCAGCCATTAATTATGTTTATCGGGGGCCGTGATATTTGGTACTGTGTTACCATTATGTCTGTTCAGTAGTGCAGCAAAGATCAATAAAGCATGAACGAGTAAGCCTTTTCCTTATTTTTCACTATTTGTGAATAGACATTTGTATTGTTTCCAGTAAGCAGCAATAAGCACTACATTTGTTGCATAGTAGTACGTCAATCACATCACGATTACGAGCAATATGGCGTTCGCGCTTCCATCTTAGGATGCGCAGCAGCGGCGCGTTTCGTTTGTTTCAAGTGTCAACTTCGCTTTACCATAACTCGAAATGTAATTAACGAATTGCTGTGCAACCAACGCCATTATTTTTATGAGTTTTCACGTTACTGATTGCGTAAGAAATAAAATGGGGTATCATTTCAAACCCATAAGTTGGTGTTAAAATAATATTTGCTTACGTGTCAGACTGTATCACAGTATTTACTTTCTTGAGCCCCTGCCTTGCATTCATACCCATTAAAGTCGTTTTCCATTAACTGATGCTATTCTAGAAACATTTGTGCTGAAACGTTTAAGTTAGTTCAAATGGCTCTGAACACTATGGGACTGAACTTCTCAGGTCATTGGTCCCCTAGAACTTAGAACTACTTAAACCTAACTAACCTAAGGACATCACACACATCCATGCCCGAGGCAGTATTCTAACCTGCGACCGTAGCGGTCGCGCGGTTCCAGACTGTAGCGCCTAGAACCGCTCGGCTACTCCGGCCATGGGTTTAAGTGGGCCACCCTGTTTATTCCTAGTAGCGAAAGGGGTTTCACTCGCGAACTGCTGGTTACTTCCTCACTGGTCTCGGGAAATTATCGTTTGTAAGAAACCACCAACATTTTCCTTAACTTATGAGCTCCCAATACATTCTTCTTCTTTGCGTACACCGCTCCTTAAGTGTTCTACATGTTGCCAAAATCTCCATTTACTTTAGCTCCTCCTCCAGAGGCAGAGAACCGAAATCGTATAACGATCCATGCCAACTCTCGAAGTTTTTAAAATTAACTCCTTCCGATTATTTCTGTCGTCGTTCTGGCGATTAGTTGCGGACTCCGAATCGTCTATGGGTATATGACACGTCCATTGTGCGCTTATTGCTGTGAACTGACCCTTGATGAGGAACAACAAAGTTTCCTGCGTAGTGTACTGCCCAATTTATAAGAAATTGCAAATTCCACGTTGAGAAACCTTGTATTCTTGGCTGTGGTCGCTAACGAATGTTGGTGCGTTGCTGCTCGGTCCAGAGTAGTCGGTCTAATTTTTTTTTTTTTTTGGTGACAGATATAAACGTAATCACGAATAAGTGTCTGATAAAGGTAAAGGTGATAGCGTAAAGTACAAAACTGTTGAGGTTTTCTTTATCTGTTGGCTTTCCTCTTGGGATCTTCGACCCACCTTTGCCGCGGGATCACCTACACTTTTGCCATGCACTCAGTGAAATCAGTACTGTTTCATGAACTTACATTATGTGGCACTACTGACAATGACTCGTTCATCGTACGGTGCCACTTGTTGGTCCTCACCGTGTTGTTAGATGTAGCTGCGTCTTCTGTTGTCGTTCACAGCTACAGTAACAGAAAAACAACAATATACCGCACAAGCATCTGGTACTTGACAGCAACGGAATAGAATAACTAAAACTTTGCTTCTGAACTTTCATCATGATAACAATGTAATTACTTTAGACTACCCAAAACGTTCTACACCTTAAAATTAGACTTAGTGGACCAGACGAAAACTTGGATGTTTTTTTCATCACTTAACATCAACACCGTCAAACGTAGTTATAATATCACATCGACAAATAGTATATACTTTTGGCTAGTGCAAACTGATTACAACATATTAATCACAGTTTTCGAGATCAACTATAATAAAAATACAAGAAAATAATCATATTTAACGCATTCGTAGCAAGGCATTGGAAAACCCGTTCAAAAATGGCTCTGAGCACTATGGGACTTAGAACTTAGAACTACTTAAATCTAAACAACCCAAAGACAGCACACACATCCATGCCCGAGGCAGGATTTGAACCTGCGACCGTAGCGGTCGCGCGGTTCCAGACCGTAGTGCCTAGAACCGCACGGCCACTCCGGCAAGCGGAAAACCCGTTTTTGTTGCAAGTTTGTAGGTACAGAGGTGTAGGATCTCACTAACAAAAACACACATTTCTTGTGATCTATGGTTGTGTCGTATGTCGGTAACATCGTTTATCAGTAGTGAACATTACACGCAGGTGAAGTTATGAAACTGGATGACATTCACTTAACGCAGATTATATTAATTTATAGACACGTTCTGATCCTGATTACACACTTTATACCTTCGCCCAACGGACTGTCGAACTATAGTTTGGCGGGATTGTTGTGAAATGCGTCGTTGGTTCGAGAAATCAACATTTTTGGAAACCAACATATACAATACTTTTCACATACCGCGAAGCGGAAAATGAGGCACGTTGTACCAGGTGAAAGTTTTAATCTTACAACATACCTTACACGTGGAAGCTGGACAAAGTATTTTTAAACAGGCGTGGATGTAGAGATATCTGTGGCAGATCTAGTTCTACATCTACGTCTACATCTACATTGATACTCCGCAAGCCACCCAACGGTGTGTGGCGGAGGGCACTTTACGTGCCACTGTCATTACCTCCCTTTCCTGTTCCAGTCGCGTATGGTTCGCGGGAAGAACGACTGTCTGAAAGCCTCCGTGCGCGCTCTAATCTCTCTAATTTTACATTCGTGATCTCCTCGGGAGGTATAAGTAGGGGGAAGCAATATATTCGATACCTCATCCAGAAACGCACCCTCTCGAAACCTGGCGAGCAATCTACACCGCGATGCAGAGCGCCTCTCTTGCAGAGTCTGCCACTTGAGTTTATTAAACATCTCCGTAACGCTTTCACGGTTACTAAATAACCCTGTGACGAAACGCGCCGCTCTTCTTTGGATCTTCTCTATCTCCTCCGTCAGACCGATCTGGTACGGATCCCACACTGATGAGCAATACTCAAGTATAGGTCGAACGAGTGTTTTGTAAGCCACCTCCTTTGTTGATGGACTACATTTTCTAAGGACTCTCCCAATGAATCTCAACCTGGTACCCGCCTTACCAACAATTAATTTTATATGATCATTCCACTTCAAATCGTTCCGCACGCATACTCCCAGATATTTTACAGAAGTAACTGCTACCAGTGTTTGTTCCGCTATCATATAATCATACATTAAAGGATCCTTCTTTCTATGTATTCGCAATACATTACATTTGTCTATGTTAAGGGTCAGTTGCCACTCCCTGCACCAAGTGCCTATCCGCTGCAGATCTTCCTGCATTTCGCTACAATTTTCTAATGCTGCAACTTCTCTGTATACTACAGCATCATCCGAGAAAAGCCGCATGGAACTTCCGACACTATATACTAAGTCATTTATATATATTGTGAAAAGCAATGGTCCCATAACACTCCCCTGTGGCACGACAGAGGTTACTTTAACGTCTGTAGACGTCTCTCCATTGATAACAACATGCTGTGTTCTGTTTGCTAAAAACTCTTCAATCCAGCCACACAGCTGGTCTGATATTCCGTAGGCTCTTACTTTGTTTATCAGGCGACAGTGCGGAACTGTATCGAACGCCTTCCGGAAGTCAAGAAAAATAGCATCTACCTGGGAGCCTGTATCTAATATTTTCTGGGTCTCATGAACAAATAAAGCGAGTTGGGTGTCACACGATCGCTGTTTCCGGAATCCATGTTGATTCCTACATAGTAGATTCTGGGTTTCCAGAAATGACATGATACGCGAGCAAAAAACATGTTCTAAAATTCTACAAGAGATCGACGTAAGAGATATAGGTCTATAGTTTTGCGCATCTGCTCGACGACCCTTCTTGAAGACTGGGACTATCTGTGCTCTTTTCCAATCATTTGGAACTCTCCGTTCCTCTAGAGACTTGCGGTACACGGCTGTTAGAAGGGGGGCAAGTTCTTTCGCGTACTCTGTGTAGAATCGAATTGGTATCCCGTCAGGTCCAGTGGACTTTCCTCTATTGAGTGATTCCAGTTGCTTATCTATTCCTTGGACACTTATTTCGATGTCAGCCATTTTTTCGTTTGTGCGAGGATTTAGAGAAGGAACTGCAGTGCGGTCTTCCTCTGTGAAACAGCTTTGGAAAAAGGTGTTTAGTATTTCAGCTTTACGCGTGTCATCCTCTGTTTCAATGCCATCATCCTACCGTAGTGTCTGGATATGCTGTTTCGAGCCACTTACTGATTTAACGTAAGACCAGAACTTCCTAGGATTTTCTGTCAAGTCGGTACATAGAATTTTACTTTCGAATTCAATGAACGCTTCACGCATAGCCCTCCTTACGCTAACTTTGACATCGTTTAGCTTCTGTTTGTCTGAGAGGTTTTGGCTGCGTTTAAACTTGGAGTGGAGCTCTCTTTGCTTTCGCAGTAGTTTCCTAACATTGTTGTTGTACCACGGTGGGTTTTTCCCGCCCCTCACAGTTTTACTCGGCACTTACCTGTCTAAAACGCATTTTACGATTGCCTTGAACTTTTTCCATAAACACTCAACATTGTCAGTGTCGGAACAGAAATTTTCGTTTTGATCTGTTAGGTAGTCTGAAATCTGCCTTCTATTACTCTTGCTAAACAGATAAACCTTCCTCCCTTTTTTTATATTCCTATTAACTTCCATATTCATTGATGCTGTAACGGCCTTATGATCACTGATTCCCTGTTCTGTACATACAGAGTCGAAAAGTTCGGGTCTGTTTGTTATCAGTAGGTCCAAGATGTTATCTCCACGAGTCGGTTCTCTGTTTAATTGCTCGAGGTAATTTTCGGATAGTGCACTCAGTATAATGTCACTCGATGCTCTGTCCCTACCACCCGTCCTAAACATCTGAGTGTCCCAGTCTATATCTGGTAAATTGAAATCTCCACCTAAGACTATAACATGCTGGGAAAATTTATGTGAAATGTATTCCAAATTTTCTCTCAGTTGTTCTGCCACTAATGCTGCTGAGTCGGGAGGTCGATAAAAGGAGCCAATTATTAACCTAGTTCGGTTGTTTAGTGTAACCTCCACCCATAATAATTCACAGGAACTATCCACTTCTACTTCACTACAGGATAAACTACTACTACCAGCGACGAACACTCCACCACCGGTTGCATGCAATCTATCCTTTCTAAACACCGTCTGTACCTTTGTAAAAATTTCGGCAGAATTTATCTCTGGCTTAAGCCAGTTTTCTGTACCTATAACGATTTCAGCTTCGGTGCTTTCTATCAGCGCTTGAAGTTCCGGTACTTTACCAACGCAGCTTCGACAGTTGACAATTACGATACCGATTGCTGCTTGGTCCCCGCATGTCCTGACTTTGCCCCGCACCCGTTGAGGCTGGTGCCCTTTCTGTACTTGCCCAAGGCCATCTAACCTAAAAAGCCGCCCAGCCCACGCCACACAACCCCTGCTACCCGTGTAGCCGCTTGTTGCGTGTAGTGGACTCCTGATCTATCCCGCGGAACCCGAAACCCCACCACCCTATGGCGCAAGTCGAGGAATCTGCAGCCCACACGGTCGCAGAACCGTCTCTGCCTCTGATTCAGACCCTCAACTCGGCTCTGTACCAAAGGTCCGCAGTCAGTCCTGTCGACGATGCTGCAGATGTTGAGCTCTGCTTTCATCCCGCTAGCGAGACTGGCAGTCTTCACCAAATCAGATAGCCGCCGGAAGCCAGAGAGGATTTCCTCCGATCCATAGCGACACACATCATTGGTGCCGACATGAGCGACCACCTGCAGATGGGTGCACCCTGTACCCTTCATGGCATCCGGAAGCACCCTTTCCACATCTGGAATGACTCCCCCCGGTATGCACACGGAGTGCACATTGGTTTTCTTCCCCTCTCTTGCTGCCATTTCCCTAAGGGGCCCCATTACGCGCCTGACGTTGGAGCTCCCAACTACCAGTAAGCCCACCCTCTGCAACTGCCCGGATCTTGCAGACTGAGGGACAACCTCTGGAACAGGACAAGCAGCCGTGTCAGGCCGAAGATCAGTATCAGCCTGAGACAGAGCCTGAAACTGGTTCGTCAGACAAACTGGAGAGGCTTTCCGTTCAGCCCGCCGGAATGTCTTTCGCCCCCTGCCACACCTTGAAACGACCTCCCACTCTACCACAGGTGAGGGATCAGCCTCAATGCGGGCAGTATCCCGGGCAACCACAGTCTTAGTCCGATCAGGGGATGCGTGGGACGAGCTGGCCGTCCCCGACAAACCTCCATCCGGACCCCCACAGTGATGCCCATTGGCAACAGCGTCAAGCTGTGTGACCGAAACCAACACTGCCTGAAGCTGTGAGCGAAGGGATGCCAACTCAGCCTGCATCCGAACACAGCAGTTGCAGTCCCTATCCATGCTAAAAACTGTTTTGCAAAGAACGTCTGAACTAATCTACAGAGAGCGCAAACAAATCGACAAAATTTAAACGGTTATTAAAATACAAGATTGCCTAGTAAATGCAGTAATGCTGCTACTTGCGCACTGCTGACACTGCTCGGCGGCGGAAGGAGACTAAGCGAAATTACACTATTCAGGTACTAAAACGCGATGCTACACTCTCAGATACTATAATACGCCCGAAATTTATGAATTAAACAATGCAAGTACCAAAAACACGCAAAGAAATTAAGAATTAAACTATGTAACAAATGAGTGAGCTAGGAGTATACGACTTGCTGCTCAGCTGCTTATCCAACGGCGGCAGGGAGCACACTGTGACCAACCGACACTGGCCGTTCAAAACAAAAACAGTAGACAAACGACTACGCGAATTTACACTATTCAGGTACTAAAACGCGATGCTACAACTCTCAAATACTATAATACGCCCGAAATTTATGAATTAAACAATGCAAGTACCAAAAACACGCAAAGAAATTAAGAATTAAACTATGTAACAAATGAGTGAGCTAGGAGTATACGACTTGCTGCTCAGCTGCTTATCCAACGGCGGCAGGGAGCACACTGACTGTTATGCATTCTCGCAGCCGGTGCACAACAAGACGGAGCCTTAATTCTGTATTTGGTAAGTGGAAAATTTGAACAATTAGTGCCTGGCGGGCAAGTATGTTCCTCGCTCGACACTGAACTTTTTGCGCTTCGGGAGATGGAGGCTGTCAACTTGGATTTCGCTAACTGGGAAGCCTAAGTACGTTACGATCACTGCCGCTGAAGCACCGGGAGCAAACAGAATAAGTGTCGCCGCCGCTGGGATTTACAGAGACTCAGCGACAAAATTAATTTCACGCGGCCAACTTCGCCGAACTAATTTTGATGAGTGAGAGAGAACTAGGTATTGGGAAACTTTTTTAATCGCGCCGAGGAAACAGGTCTCAGTAGTTCGTTGGCACCGAGCTGTGTGGGTGTTAAGCGCGAACTGTAAATTCCCGGAACGCTAACGAGTTCCTCTTTACTTCCTGCCGTGGCTCTCTTACCTCATTAGTGGCAGAGTCATTAGATTTTGGTGTCACAGGTATTAGCTCTCTGCTAGAACGTCCTTACCTGTTTTTGAAGTATTGATACCCGTATGCATGCAAAAACGCTCTCCAAAAGTATGCAGTACTTTGATAATATGATACACTGAAGCGCCAAAGCAAATGGCATAGGCATGCATATTGAAATACAGGGATATGTAAACCGGCAGAATATGGCGCTGCTGTCGGCAACGCCTATATACGACAACAAGAGTCTGCTGCAGTTATTAGATTGGTTACTGCTACTACAGTGGCAGGCTATCAAGATTTAAGTGAGGCTGAACGTAGTGTCATAGTCGGCATACTAGCGGTGGGTCACAGCACCTGCGAGGTAGCGATGAAGTGAGGATTTTCTCGTACGACCATTTCACTAGTGTACCGTGAATATCAGGAATCCGGTAAAACATCAAATCTCCGACATCACTGCGGTCGGAAAAAGATCCTGCAACAACAGAATGACGACGACTGAAGAGAATCGTTCAACGTGATAGAAGTGCTAACTTTGCGCAAATTGCTGCAGATTTCAATGCTAGGCCGTCAACAAGTGTCAGTGTGCGAACCATTCAACGAAATATCGTCGGTATGGGCTTTCAGTGCCGAAGGCTTGACTGCACGGCACAAAGCTTTACATCTCGCCTGGGCCCGTCAGCACCGACATTAGACTGTTGATGACTGAAAACATGTCGTCTGGTTGAACGAGTCTCCTTTCAACTTGTATCGAGCGGATGGACGTATACGGGTATGGAGACGACCTCATGATTTCGTGGACCCTGCATGTCGGCAGAGGACCTTTGAAGCTGGTGGAGGCTCTGTAACCGTATGGGGCATGTGCAGTTGGAGTGATATGGGACCCCTGATAAGTCCAGTTACGACTCTACAGGTGACACGTACGTAAGCATCCTGTCTGATCACCTGCATCCATTGATGTCCATTGTGCATTCCGACGGACTTGGAAAATTCTAACAGGACAATGCGACACCTCACACGTCCAGAATTGCTACAGAGTGGCTCCAGGAACAGTCTTCTGATTTTCAACACTTCCGATGCCAGCAAACTCTCCAGACATGAACATTGTTGAGCATATGTGAGATGCTGTTCAGAAGAGTTCTCCAACCCCTCGTACTCTTACAAATTTATGAACTGCCCTGCAGGATTCAAGGAGTCATTTCCTTCCAGCACTACTTCAGATATTAGTTGAGTCCATGCCACGTCGCGTTACGGCACTTCTGCCTGCTCGCCGGGGTCCTACACGATATTAGCCAGGTGTACCAGTTTCTTTGACTCTTCAGTGTATGATAATATACAGTCATATCTGCTTGCCTATGCACCCTGCACTACTGTTCTCATATGCTTGAACATTTCCGATGTATTCCCAAATACTGACTGCCTCAAATTACAATGACAACTATCCAGAAGCTACCTCTTCACTTAGTGAGTAGGCCAAAACGATTAAAATACGGCGCGCTCTTACTACATGTCCGTATATCAGCATCCTGCAATGCTGCTGTTCAGCCGACAGTGTGATACACCTTCAGTTTTAATGGTATGCTGACGCTTCTGTAGGATCTACTCAGTGCTAGCCTGACCCCTACCTTGACCTAATACCGGCGATGTAAGATACTTACATACAGGCCTACAAGAAAATACATATACGTACAATATAAAATCATGATAGATTATGTATATAAAATTATTGAAAGATAAACCCTTTCTCTAGATTCTTTTGAAAAGTGTTGTAGTCTGTGAGAATATTAAGTGTGACTTTAAGGTTTGGAGCTAATATTGTACAAGCATAGTGAACTACTGAAAGTTCATGCCAGTTTAAACCTGTGTCCCAGATCGGGACTTGAACTGGGACCCTTGTCTATTGTTTTACCGACTGAACTACCCAATCACGACTCAAGATGCCTCCTGCGTTATAACTGGCTGTACCTGTATCTCTACCTTCCGAACTTAACAGAAGTTCCGCTACAAAGTGAGAAAATCATTCTAGAAATTGGACTGTTAATGTATTCTGATTAATCTGCACGTTACGTTATTTTCTGAATGAAATTAGCAATAAACACTGTCCGTCGAAATAATCCTTTTGTACAGAGGTACATACACTGGTGTGCAGAATTAAAGTAATAAGAGCAGATTTTGCGAGGTTGCGTTTATGTTTTCACAAAACAATTTAAACAGTTGATAGTAAAGTAGGAACAATGTGAAGAATATAGAACATAAACAACTGCAACATGAGTAACGGCAGACCAAAACGTTCTTCGTTTCTTTCCAGCTTAACGGATTAGCACACACAATCTGACAGCTGGTTAGCCGGCCGCTGTAGCCGAGCCGTTCTAGGCGCTTCAGTCCGGAACCGCGCTGCTGCTACGGTCGCAGGTTCGAATCATGCCCCGGGCATGGATGTGTGTGGTGTCTTTAGGTTAGTTAGGTTTAAGTAGATCTAGGTCTAGAGGACTGATGACATCAGAAGTTATGTCCCATAGTGCTTAGAGCCATTTTGTAACAACTGGTTAATGGGCACAGTATGTGGCGTTACCATCTCTGGCATCAATACAGACCCGATAAACACGGAACATGCTGTGAAATATGTCATCAATGTTATGTTGTGGCAGTAATGCCCTTTCTTCCTGGAGAGCTAAAGTCTTGCAGAATAGTTAGTGGACGACGACATGATGCAACCCGTCTCTGTCTATGGGATTTAAATGGGGAGAGCGAGCAGGCCGCGCCATAAGTGCAATATCTTCCGTTTCCAAATAGATAAATAAACAAACCACCCATGCTCTATGAGGACGAGCATTATCATCCATCAATACAAAGTCTTGGCCGACAGCACCTAACAACAACTGCGCATGACATCGCAAGATCTCCTCATTGTACTGACAGGAGTTAAGTCTTCCTGATTCACTAGTACAATTTCATGAACAAGTGTTCGAGTGGTCAACATAATTCCAGCCCGAACCATTAGGGACCCTCCTCAATATCGATCTCTTTCCACAACGATTTGGTCCCGCAATCGTGATCCACGTGCTCTCCAAACACGAATCCGCGGAGAATTTCCCTCCATACCAAATCGGGACTCATCTGTGCAAAGAGCACCGTCCAGGTGGCATGTTGACGGCTCTACTCTAGACGTTCAGATCTTCGAGGACACTCCATGAGGTAAACAGACAGCAGATCTCCAACAATAAAGGCCACTCTGCTGAAGCCTCCTGTACACCTCTTGCCTTGATACACCGCATCCACAGGATGCTGCGAGGTCAGATGCCAGTTGCAATGCAGTATTAAGACTGTACCGTCGCGCTTCTTTTTTTTTTAAGTCATCAGTCTACTGACTGGTTTGATGCGGCCCGCCACGAATTCCTTTCCTGTGCTAACCTCTTCATCTCAGAGTTACACTTGCAACCTACGTCCTCAATTATTTGCTTGACGTATTGCAATCTCTGTCTTCCTCTACAGTTTTTGCCCTCCACAGCTCCCTCTAGTACCATGGAAGTCATTCCCTCATGTCTTAGCAGATGTCCTATCATCCTGTCCCTTCTTATCAGTGTTTTCCACATATTCCTTTCCCCTCCGATACTGCGTAGAACCTCCTCATTCCTTACCTTATCAGTCCACCTAATTTTGAACATTCGTCTATAGCACCACATCTCAAATGCTTCGATTCTCTTCTGTTCCGGTTTTCCCACGATCCATGTTTCACTACCATACAATACTGTACTCCAGACGTACATCCTCAGAAATTTCTTCCTCAAATTAAGGCCGGTATTTGATATTAGTAGGCTTCTCTTGGCCAGAAATGCCTTTTTGGCCATAGCGAGTCTGCTTTCGATGTCGTCCTTGCTCCGTTCGTCATTGGTTATTTTATTGGCTAGGTAGCAGAATTCCTGAACTGCATTGACTTCGTGACCCTCAATCCTGATGTTAAGTTTCTCGCTGTTCTCATTTCTACTACTTCTCATTACCTTCGTCTTTCTCCGATTTACTCTCAAACAATACTGTGTACTCATTAGACTGTTCATTCCGTTCAGCAGATCATTTAAATCTTCTTCACTTTCACTCAGGATAGCAATGTCATCAGCGAATCGTATATTGATATCCTTTCACCTTGTATTTTTATTCCACTCCTGAACCTTTCTTTTATTTTCATCATTGCTTCCTCGATGTACAGATTGAAGAGTGGGGGCGAAAGGCTACAGCCTTGTCTTACACCCTTCTTAATACGAGCACTTCGTTCTTGATCGTCCACTCTTATTATTCCCTCTTGGTTGTTGTACATATTGTATATGACCCGTCTCTCCCTATAGCTTACCCCTACTTTTTTCAGAATCTCGAACAGCTTGCAGCATTTTATATTGTCGAACGCTTTTTCCAGATCGACAAATCATATGAAAGTGTCTTGATTTTTCTTTAGCCTTGCTTCCATTATTAGCCGTAAATTCAGAATTGCCTCTCTCGTCCCTTTACTTTTCCTAAAGCCAAACTGATCGTCACCTAGCGCATTCTCAATTTTCTTTTCCATTCTTCTGTATATTATTCTTGTAAGCAGCTTCGATGCATGAGCTGTTAAGCTGATTGTGCGATAATTCTCGCACTTGTCAGCTCTTGCCGTCTTCGGAATTGCGTGGATGATGCTTTTCCGAAAGTCAGATGGTATATCGCCAGACTCATATATTCTACACACCAACGTTAATAGTCGTTTTGTTGCCACTTCCCCCAACGATTTTAGAAATTCTGATGGAATGTTATCTATCCCTTCCGCCTTATTTGAACGTAAGTCCTCCAAAGCTCTTTTAAATTTCGATTCTAATACCGGATCCCCCATCTCTTCTAAATCGACTCCTGTTTCTTCTTCTATAACATCAGACAAATCTTCACCCTCATAGAGGCTTTCAATGTATTGTTTCCACCTATCTGCTCTCTCCTCTGCATTTATCAATGGGATTCCCGTTGCACTCTTAATGTTACCACCGTTGCTTTTAATGTCACCAAAGGTTGTTTTGACTTTCCTGTATGCTGAGTCTGTCCTTCTGACAATCATATCTTTTTCGATGTCTTCACATTTTTCCTACAGCCATTTCGTCTTAGCTTCCCTGCACTTCGTATTTATTTCATTCCTCAGCGACTTGTATTGCTGTATTCCTGATTTTCCCGGAACATGTTTGTACTTCCTCCTTTCATCAATCAACTGAAGTATTTCTTCTGTTACCCATGGTTTCTTCGCAGCTACCTTCTTTGTACCTATGTTTTCCTTCCCAACTTCTGTGCTGGCCCTTTTTAGAGATGTCCATTCCTCTTCAACTGTACTGCCTACTGCGCTATTCCTTATTGCTGTATCTATAGCGTTAGAGAACTTCAAACGTATCTCGTCATTCCTTAGTACTTCCGTATCCCACTTCTTTGCGTATTGATTCTTCCTGACTAATGTCCTCCTGGGTACGCCTTACAATCCAGTATCTGATTTCGGAATCTCTGTCTGACCATGATGTAATCTAATTGAAATCTTCCCGTATCTCCCGGCCTTTTCCAAGTATACCTCCTCCTCTTGTGATTCTTGAACAGGGTATTCGCTATTACTAACTGAAACTTGTTACAGAACTCAATTAGTCTTACTCCTCTTTCATTCCTTGTCCCAATCCCATATTCTCCTGTAACCTTTTCTTCTACTCCTTCCCCTACAACTGCATTCCAGTCGCCCATGCTCTTACAGCCAAATAACGGTCCACGTGGTCGGCCCTGTCCTGGTCTTCGGGATACAGTTTCGATCTCTATAAACTGTCGCCTCATCCGAGAAACAACAAAACGAGTCACATTAAGCCATCGGGCTACATGAGTTTGCGACTCTCCTTCTTCCATTCTTTCTATGTCCCTTCACAGCAGAGAGTCCGAAGGCGGCTTCTCTGTGCCATACTGCACAGCGATTGTGGATGTGGGACTACACTGCAAACAACACCCCGTTTGGTAGGTGCCTGAACGTCATTGCTGGCGTGGTTGTCCGTTGATCGGAATGCCATCATCCATGCAGAAGACGATAGTAACGACATCTGTTGACAGTTTGTACGATTATATCGCGAACTAGACACAGGACGGGGAAACAGCAGATTGTGGCTTTAAATTTGGACACCAGTGTAGTTTGACTTCCACAAAGTCACTGGTGTATAAGTAGACACGACTTAATGTAACTTGTAGAACACTTACAAACAAGATTTAAAGTTGAAAAAGGCGAACGTGTTCGATCTTTTAAGCAACTTCTGTAATATTCTATCGTACTGTAAGGCTTTTATCCCGCTCTCATTAAATATAAATGAAGATGAGATATGGAAAGTGAACATAGAGAAATTAACAATTCTATAATAACAATGTGAAATGTATCAGCAGCTGGGTGTGGCATATTTTCAGTTTAACGCATATGATTTTATTGTCCACTTAAGTAGGACAATAACAGCTCGTAACTGTGAGAAAGATTTTGGCCGATAGTAAAACAAAATTGTATAAAATTTATAGTCGTTCTTCTTGTTAATTTATTTGATTTTTACTGTTCTTTGTATTGTGTAAATGACTACACTGTGGGCTTCTATGAGACTATATTCACGGAATTACAAAAGAATATCTCTTCCTGCAGACGAATCGCTTGAATAATTTCTTATATAACCTTGATACCGCCGCTGTTGCAGAAAATCTCTGGTGTCTTAGCGTTTCAAATGTTCTTTGGTTCATAAGAGGAGGACAAAATAGTTCATGCTACCTTACCAATGAAAATTAAGTCTAAAAGAAATAAAAAATAAACTACATTGCAGCTTCGGTCCATAGCCTAGTCGTGGAACACAAATTGCTAAACTTTAGAAGTGTTTTAGAGACGATTTGGGAATCTGCTTGTGTCAGGATAACATGAAGACAAAGTGTTGCATACATTCAACTATGAACGACCGCTCAACGATTCATTTCGAAACTGCATCGTTCCTTTATTAGCTTTCACTTTGAAATGTCGCTTGCTTTAGTCCCTCCCTCCACTTAAATGGATTCTTTATGCCAGCCTTAAAACAATTAATTTCTCGCGGCGTAATGAATGATCCATTATATTTCGAGCATGCAACCGCGCAAATACTACTTTTGCAACTGATATTTCGGGCACGTAGCATCTGGCCATCTTCAGAGTGAGTCGCAAAACTGACAATAACGTAACACGTGGGGCCTTACACACACCATCCCGGCGATACTGCGCAGGCGATTCAAGATATCGGTCGGCGCAAAAAGACACACACACTCACGTGTCAGCTATGGTGAAAGAGTTCAGACATACTATTCACTTATCGAAGTATATTCGGCGGCGGAAGCACTTTGACGACTTCTCTGCAATTTAATTACACAACGAGCCGGATTCCATCCCTGTTTATTAAGATATCGAGTAATCCAAATTCTATTGCTTTCTCGCAAAAACAGAATTCCAAAAGATATAGACGAATGTTAAAATATTCATGCCACTATAGTTCGCCGAGTGACTCGTATTTATGTAATATTCTGCCATAGCTGACTTGTCTGGCTGTCGTAGGTGTGTGTATCTTCGATGTCCAACGCACTTCTCATGGACGGTGAGTGTTGTCTGACCTTTACATGAATTTTCGCAATTTTCGAATGAAATGTGATACACACACGCCTTGAAAAGCAATAAATCATTCTCCACAGATCAAAGAAAGGGTTCAGCCTTCGTAGGAAGCCGGAAGATCACCTTAACACAGTGGTTCTCGAGAACATATCTTATCTTCGACGAAAGAGCTCTCACATACGGCAAGAACACTCTTGATCTGAAGGTATTACTCTCTCCTTCCAAATTTCGTACTCACATTTTAGGATTCACATTGAACGCTCTGCGAAACCGTTGCTGGGGATATACATTCACTTTAAAATTGTTGTTGTTGTACCTTGCGCTCATCTTGTAAATTATGGTAATCGGCTATACATTTTAAGTACACCTACAGTTTGTGAGGAATGTTGGCAAGTACTGCCATGTAAATATATATGAGCTGGTTTAGGATGTACTTTTATACTAGCGTGGATAGAATTCAGATGCTCAAGAAATCCATATTATTCATCCCACCTGTGAAGCCAATCTACAATTCTGTGGTCACGTACCTCCAGAAGATCGTTGGTTTAAACCAACACATACTAATCTCAGGAGCATTTTTAAAGTGAACGGATATTCTCAGAACCATATTCGGGTGGCGGGAGACATCTTCAAGGGGGTCCGTAGCTCGCGGTTCTCCATGGAAGAGAGTGTACAGAAAGGTCTCTGCAATTCGGTTGCGCTGCCACCGAGGCTTTATGGATTGCCCAAAATTCATAAAGAAAATGTGCCGTTAAGACCGATACTAAGTGCCACCTACTCGTTAGCCAAGTTTTTGACTACGCTGTTAAAACCACATGTGGGCCGTTCGGACTCTTATATAAAGAATTCTACACATTTCATCAGCAGATTGAATGGCATAGTGGTCCAGCCGGAGGACATATTGGTCAGCTTCGATGTTGTATCGCTGTTTACCATGGTTCCACTCAATGATGTATTGGAACAGCTGGATCGAATTTTTCCTGCCGACATTTCAGAACTGTTTAAGTGTTGTTTGACGACCACATATTTCAAGTGGAATGAACAGTTTTATGAGCAAACGGATGGCGTGGCTATGGGAAGCCCCCTAAGTCCCGTACTTGCAAACTTCTTTATGGAGAAATTCGAAGAACAGGCCTTAGGTACTGCCAGCAAAAAACGAAATGTATGGTTCCGATACGTGGATGACATGTTTGTGCTGTGGAGACATGGTAGGGAGGAACTAAGCCCGTTCCACGAACATCTGAACAGTATAAACACGTGAATTCAGTTTACAATGGAGGAGGAGGTAGACGGCAAATTACATTTCCTCGATGTGCTTGTTTCTAGAGACGAAAATGGTAGTTTGGGCCACTCAGTACACCGCAAACCCATGCACACGGCCCGTTATTTGCACCGGGATTCGAACCACCACCCACAACAGAAGCGGGGTGTTATCAAGACGTTAGCGGACAGAGCTAGAAATATTTGTGAACCTGAGTTGCTCGACGCTGAGATGGAGCATCTCCACAATGCCCTAATGAAGAACGAATATTCGTCCGCCGAAATAAGACGTGCGTTGAGGCAGCCACGCAGAAATCATACTGACGTACAGGCTACTGCAAAATCTAAGGTTTTCCTGCCGTTAGTTAAAAATGTAACGGAAAGAATAGGGAAGATCTTGACGAAGCGGAATATTACCGTAATTTACAAGCCCACCAGGAAGATACAGGAATACCTTAAGCCTGCCAAGGACGCTCGCAAACCATTGGAAAAAGCTGGAGTGTATAGGATCCCATGCAGCTGTGGTGATGTTTATGTGGGTACCACTAAAAGAACTGTTTCTAAACGTTTGGAAGAGCACAAGGGAAATTGTAGAAGAGGAGAAACGGAACGATCAGCCGTTGCGGAGCATGCTTTCCAGCCAGGGAACCACAACATCCGTTTCGAGGAGACGCAAGTACTCGCGGCCACAAGCGGATATTACGAAAGGCTCTACAGGGAGGCAATCGAAATCGCTAAACACCCAAATAATTTCAAACGAAAGGAGGAGGGCGTGAAATTAAACGGTATATGGATGCCGGTGTTAAAGAAGATGTGTACCACCCGTCCACTACTGGGTGATGGCAACGGCGATCGTCGGCGACGGACAGCGGCCAATTGCACTGACGTTTTCAAAACACGTGACGTCACGCCGCGGCGTGGGAGCGCGCGGACACGGAATTTAGCGGCAGTCAGTAGCGAGCCAGTGCGTGTGTTGGACCTTCCATCGAGCTACGGACCCCCTTGAAGATGTCCCCCGCAGTCGGAGACGAAACGTTGGGAATCGACGCAGAATTAATCAAACGACCACAGCTTAACAGCCAGGATAATTATAATGGACATAACCTAAGGACATCACACACATTTATGCCCGAAGCAGGATTCGAACCTGTGACCGTAGCGGTCGCGTGGTTCCAGACTGACGTGCCTAGAACCGATCGGCCACAGCGGCCGGCTAAGATTCCTTTCGAAAGTTGCGATAAGTCACATCGAACTCAGACAACACGCACCGTTCATGCGAGGAACACAGAAAATACACACTCCTGCTACAGCTAGACAAGTCATCTGTGAGGGAATATTATCCAGATTCGGGTCATTCGATGAACTACGGCGACATAAAAATTTCAACATTCAGATTTTCCTTTTAGGATTCCATTTCCAAGAAAACAGTAGAAATTAGTTTACCCGATAATTCTATAAACAGAGCTAATGGTTTTAATTTGGGTAAGACATGTAACCCGGCAGTTGATGGAATTAAATTGTAGAGAACTGATTAAGGTGTTACCATTGCCGAGTATACATCAACAAGAACACGTTCTGCCATTCGATTTGCTTAAATCGAATGGCAGAACGTGTTCTTGTGGTACCTGAGCTCCTCTTGTAAATGATCGTTATCGGCTACACAGGGTGTCCCGAGAGGGAGTGAGACTGACGCGAATTATATTCAGGGGTCTTACCTCGTTCGATCTTCTCGAAGAGTAGAAGTAGGTGCGGGCAGCTTCTGCAACTCTGACAGCTAGACGGAGCAAGCTAATGCTAAGTTGCAGGATACGGAACTCGGTGAAAGGTGGCTACTGTTGCAGGGTAGAATTCATAAGAGCCCTTATCGTTTGATAACTGAAAATCCCTACTGGCACTATCTTGCGCTACTTTCTGTCAGTTAAATCTCTTACTCAGGAATCTACCTCCCTGGCTGTTGCAGAGCCGAGGCTAACGAATCGTACTAAGTCCCCAAAGTCTGCTGTAGAACGACATAGTTTCTGTGGCAGTATGCTCAGCAGATCTCGACTGCCAATAGGGTCCTTCTGACCCCTTATTTATACTACCTTCGTGCGTCACGGAAAGCTTCTAGAATGTTCTACACCTCCTCACTGGAGACTGACCACGTACTTGGTATATTTCCATCATCATGTGATGTGAGAAAGCTACTTTGATCCTATTATGCGTTTGGCTACAGCGTCCAAATGGTTCAAATGGCTCTGAGCGCTATAAGACTTATACAGCGTCCAGCTAGTCACGTAACGCTATTTGCCAGCTGGCGCCGCTTCGTCGGCGCTGGCCTGTATCTCGGCAAATGCTGTCGCACTGTTTCTGTCTCGGAGCTTAAGCCTAGCCGCTGAGCAAGTCCCAATACATTTAATTTGTTCTCATCGCTGACTGAGATTCGCAAAAATAGGTGGTGCTTGTGTTAGTGTACCTCTTTGCTACTGAACAGCATCTGTGCAGTACCGTCAACGTGGAGTATATAAGGTCGGGCGTGGCACCTTCTCGTTAGCCTTGCGACTCCCTCTGAAGAAGGTCGGAAAATACGCGGCCGAAATATCAGCTGGAGAGGTAGTATAACAGAATCGGTAGAACTGGTATAATTCACGGTCTGTCCTCAGTCTAATCCAAAATGATAGATTTTCAGATAGTTCTTCAGTACACTGCCTCAGTGGCACCACAAAATGCTTAGGTTTTCTAGATTCATCTGCTTATTGTCCGCATTTCAGCTACGTATCGATAGTCTTGATCCTCCCTTGTCTTCTGAACTAGTTTCTGTATAAATCTTGTGTCTTGAAAATATTGCCTTTTTGCTTTCTTCTTTAAATCTACTCCGCCAGCCGCTGTGGCCGAGCGGTTCTAAGCGCTTGCGTCCGGAACCGCGCTGCTGCTACTATCGCAGGTTCGAATGCTGCCTCGGGCATGGATGTGTGCGATGTTCTTAGGTTAGTTAGGTTTAATTACTTCTAAGCCTAGGGGACTGATGACCTCGGATGTTAAGTCCCATAGTGGTTAGAGCCATTTTAAATCGTCTCCTCTTGCGACTCCTCTTCTTTGTTAAGTTTTTAGACACGTCTCACCTCGAAATAGTGTTTTGCTGTAACAGTGTCGATGTACCAGTTTTCTGGAACCATCTGTTTACTGTCTATCTCCACCCACTTATACTGTGTCTTCTATCTCAGTACGATGCTTCTGTTTTCTTCTTAAAGTCCTCCAACTTCCACTACAAAGAAAATCACTTCTTCTTCTCCAAATTATTACTTTTAGACTAAGTAAGCCTATGCTGCGTCCTTCCATCATTACGTGCAAATAATCTTGCAAAGACTAACTTTTTGAGTAGTTACTTCCCAATAACAAAATTTTAGCAGGTATGAGCTTTTAATATTGTACCAAAGCTGATATAGTTTACACTTAAATCACATGTCATTACCATTTAGCGCCCCCTTCTCTTCCCACACTTTATCTCTGTCATTTAAAAAAAAAATGCTTCAAATGGGTCTGAGCACTATGGGACCTAACATCTGTGGTCATCAGTCCCCTAGAACTTAAAACTACTTAAACCTAACTAACCTAAGGACATCACACACATCCATGCCCGAGGCAGGATTCGAACCTGCGACCGTAGCAGTCCCACGGTTCCGGACTGAGCGCCTAGAACCGCTAGACCACCGCGGCCGGCTGTCATTTTTCACCACTAATTGTGATACGCACTGTAGACACAGCTTTCACTTTGATGCTCTCCTCACCTTGGTGCTCCAAGTAAATTTCATCAATTACGAACCCGCTTAATCGACTTTGCGTAACAGCAATTGTCTCGTCAGTATCTAATGCACTAATACCATATGATACAGCTGATGACAACCCAGTCTTGGGTTGGAGGCTTTCGCTAAGGTCGACACTTCCACTGATATTATTCACTCTTTAAACTTCCGTAATAGTCTATGACACAGTATTACAGTACACTACACAGCATGAGAACAGATCAGTCATCCACAGAATAAATATACATCTTAGCAGTATGGCTATAGCTTCTTCAGAAAACTTTTCGAAGATCTATATATGATACCCCTAGTATGAGGAATTGTCAGTGCCGTTCTGTGACACAGAAGGATGATAAATACAGAACATGTCAAAGATGACGGAATCCGTTTTGTCGGGGTGGCGGGAAATTAACAAATACAAAATAGTGTAAATTGGCACCATGTCAAGAATTATCCAAACGGCTTAAGTTGTTTATCAAAAATACGTAAAGATATAGACAATTCTGGAACGAGTTACAGAATCTTGCTGTCTATATTATTTATCTAAAATGCGTAAGCTTCTGCTAAACTGCGGAAATTAGCGACATGTTCAAAGTATCCGAACGACCGTTATCATTTATCGAAAATATGTAAATATACTGTCAATTTAACTTATATTATTTCGACACACGTATTATGTACCAAAAATATACACATACACTAAAAATAGAGCACAAATATGTATTGTAACACGTAAACTTGTGTTTTATATTAAGCAATTGCCGCTAATATAACTTACAGATTAAGCTGCAATTGTCAACTAGCACGGTTCCATCATTGTATCACACTAGTTGCAAGGCAACGAAGAATTAAGTTAACTTTCGTTGCTGCGTAGTTAAAACAGCTACACTCTACTGGATTTCGGATCACTGTCTTATCCGAAGTAACTATAATTTGCAGACGCTGTCCAACCGATAATTCGATGGACTATGGGCTCATATGATCCTACTTTCCTTCAGTATCAAATTTCAGTTAATTAAGTATACTATTTTTCAAAGGTCAATAGAGTAAATTTCCTTCCAAAAATATTTAAAGTTATATGTATTAGATCCACTTCATCGCAGTATTGTAAAGCAAAAGGGATTTGGGATTTTCACTTCCCTTAATACTCACTATTCCTCTCTGTGTCATTTTACAAAAGCATTGGTCAGATACATACTGTCAAGGAACCCCTTCAGTGCGAGGGTGCAAATTCAATCTTTAGTACGCCTCATTTGATAGTACTGTATCAACAACTGTGACAGGAAAAATATTTGCTGCTAATGACTCACCATGTGCATCAGGAAGGCGACAGAAGAAGAGTGTTTGGGAGGTGCAGAGAGCAGACTTCTGTGTGATATATGTTTTACACGTCAGAAAATGGCCCTCGTCGACGTTCAAGAAACGTTCAAAACAAACCATTAACCCTAGGACGCCTAAGGGGGGGGGGGGGGATTCGTTGAACCCACAATATTTTTTATGTCCCCTGGTTTTGCCCAAGTAACTTTCATGCTACATATTCCCTTTGAGTTATTGTTTGTTTGCTATTTTATCAAATGTTAGTGTCAATATATTTTATAGAAAATTCCTGCATTGAAAGAAAAAATAAATAAACTAATTATGGGTCCAACAACCCCCCCCGCCCCCCCTTGGGCTTCCATGCTATAGAAAATTTCCCTTAGTAGGATTTTGTATTCCTCATCTCTACAGCAATGCAATTTAGTTTCTTGTTGGTTGGTATTCTTGATATTCACAACAATCGGTTTACATTCAGAGGAAGTGATTGTTGATGTCAGTCAGCTGTTATTTATCTTGTAAACTTGCAGTGAGTTAGTGCAGCTTCCTCCTGTTCACATCCAGACTTAGAAATGACTAAAAGAATACGTGACTCGTCTTTAGAAAGAGTTTTGAATGAAATTTTAGATGAAGATTCTGACTCGGGGAGTGAAAGTGAATATGAGGACGGTGTTATGGAGTATGATTCAGATCGGGAAAGTGATGTGGATGTTAGAGAAGATGAAGATAGCGCAGCTTCAGGCAGTGACCATCAGGATGTTATTGTGGCCAAGTCTGTAAGAAGGTACGTAACCACACAGCCTAGAATTCCTCGGAGGTCTGTTGCTAATATAGTAAGAGAGCAGGCAGGAGTAACTCCAGCTGGTGTTTGCCATTCACCTGGGGAAGCCTTGAAGTTACTTCTTACGCCTGACATCATGGATGTTATAGTAAAACATTCAAATGAAGAGGCAGTTAGGCGAAATGTTACTTCGACTAATGAGAAAGAATTGTATGCTTTTATAGGAATCCTGATACTTATGGGGCAAATAAGGATAATACTGTCAGTCTACACGACCTTCGGTCAGACCTAATGGGTCGGCCCGTTTACAAGCGTATATCGCAAGAGAACGTTTCAAGGAACTTATTGCAATCATAAGGTTTGATGAAAAAAGTACCCGCCAGCTAAGAAGGGAAGCAGACAATTTCACAGCAATCCGTGATGTTTTCAACAAAGCGAATGATAGGTTTCCACTATTGTATAAACCAGGGGTCCACCTCACCATTGATGAGATTCTCAGCTTGTTTAGAGGGCGCTGCCCCTTCAAAGTATTTATGAAGGATAAACCGGGCAAGTATGGCATCCTTATACGCATGATGTCCGATGCAGTTGACAGATACGTCTTGAATATGGAACCCTGTGCAGGTAATGTTCAGAATTTGCCGAAAGAAGACGGGGTTCAGCAGCCGTCGTCAAACGTCTGGTAGCACCTGTGAAAAATACCGGTCGAAATATTACTACAGACCGATACTACACATCGGTGGATTTGGTGAAAGAGTTATACCAAGATTACAAAGTTACTACAGTAGGAAATCTCCAGTAAAACAGGAAGCTTATTCCAGACTTAATGAAGAGCACATCAAATCGAGAGCTATATTCATCAATGTTTTTGTTCACAGACCCATCATCAGGTAGGCCTCCAGTAACTTTGGTGTCCTACATAGCAAAAACGAAACCAAGTAAAAATTTACGGAAGTTGTCAACAAAGCACCAAGATATAGGCACTGTAGGAGGTGAGAAGAATAAAACCGAGATAAATGCGTTTTATAATTCCACTAAAGGTGGAATTGATACCATTGATCAAATGGCGCGTATGTACACCTGCAAGAGATGTCCTCTATCTGTATTTTACTCTCTTATCGACATTTGTGCTATCAATGCAACCACCATACTCATCCAGCAACATCCATGATGAAAGTTGTAATTTTTCGTCAGTAAACTTATTTAATACCTGTAGACTCGCCGAACCCCTCCCCCCCCCCCCCCCCCCCCTGAGGCATCCAAGTTAGAAAAAAAGACTTGGGCGTCCTAGGGTTAACTTGAACCATGAGCACTGAAGGAAAAATGACGCGCCACAGTGACCACAGAGGTTCGTACCATGAAGATCGAAGGCGAATTCCTTGGGGGTTACAAACCGCGCAGGACGTTGCTTCCAAACGCGAAACAGTTTTCCGTGGATCGTATCTTGAAACTGGCCATCCTTTAACCCTAGAATGCATGGTGCCGAAAACACATATGAATGCATATGCAGGGCCTCCAAGGCCCTGACCTAATTTAAAATTTTCCTCTTTTCATATAATCATTCTTTGGAGTTAAATTTATTTCTGTCAAATTTATGGTCGTATTGAAAGATTCCTAAGATACAGTATCAGGATCTGGTGGGCCTGATTAACATTTTATTAATTAAAAAAAACTGTAAGAGAGAATTTTATTAGTTAGATCCATTTACATACAACACACAAAAATAATTTTATTAATTCACTTATAAGTTGCAGTTTACATTTTATAACATTTATTACAACCAATTTCTTCAAATAAAACATACGCATTATCCATAATATTATGTATATAGGCAATATTTTGACAAAAAGTTATTATTCATTGTTCGCATAAAATTGCATTTTTCTTAGTTTTCAACATGTAACAAACAAGAAGCACAGAGAACGCCACTCTGCTCCTTAGAAATGTTGGTTTTACACTTTAAGCATGTCGTGGTGTTTATTACATGGACAATAAATGCGTCTTATTCTTTTTCCTGAAACAGGTACTTGGTTCGGCAATATGACCTATTTTTTAACACCACATCTTTGCATGGCATCAACGATTTTCTTTGGAAGATTATGGATCTGGATACGAAGTTCCATTAGTGGTCTTACCATTTCCTCTGCTAAATCTCTTAGGAACAAACGCCTTTTATCACTTCTTCCACAATGGTATGTCAGATGTTGGCGGAAAATAAAATTTCACTGTTCATTGCTGCGAAGTCCATCATATTCATCCATAATGCAAATGGCCATCTTTTTGTTTGTCTCTTGCAAGTGCAGCAACGAATTTTTTGGTCCATTTGATCTACTCCACCCATCGTAGAGTTGTAGAACTTTATTATATCTGGTTTCCTTTTTGCATGAGTTTCATCAATGTTTCTGCGTGATGCATTGTGCTAATGAGAACTACAGACATTTTCTTTTTGGGAACTTAACTCACCACTGTAATGTCACGACAAATGCAAACAAAGAGGAATGAATCGCTCTCGAGGAAGATGGTTTCATCTCATTAGGAATTCCTGGTTTATTTTGTTTGATGGTTCCCACCACTGTAATTTCCTTCTGAAGCATCTCTTCTGCCAGCTGCACACTAGTAAAGAAGTTGTCAAGAGTAATATTTTTTATGATCCTTCAATGCTTTTAGCTAGATCTTTCACCACATTCAATCCAAGATTTTTCTAAATACGTTCATGGGGCTTCCTTCCCGTGTAAACAATTCCGTCTAAAGCATATGCAAATGTAGCATCACACAACCAAAATATTTTTATCCCATACTTGGCTAGTTTAGAGGGCATAAACTGGGTGAAGCTGCATCTTCCTCGGAATGGGACTAGCTGTTCGTCAACTGTGAGCGAATCATTGGGAGTCATTCTATTTCTACACTTGTCAAGAAATAGTTCCCATACGTAGCGAACAGCTGCAAGTTTGTCATCTGCAGATCGAGCTTCACGGGTGCGCCTGACATCAAATCTAATCATTCTCCTTATATCCTCGAATCTATTTACTGACATGGTGGCCTTATATGTAGGATTTGCCTTTTCATCCAAAAATAATTCTCTATTAGTGACATCCCAACTCTTCTCAACACCAGAAAGCAGTAAAAGACCAAGAAAACCCTCCATTTCAGCAAGCGAAACGTTTTTCCACGTTTTACCACGTAAAGCAGCCACTCTTCTGCCTTCAATATTTGTGCAGTTGATGATTTCCTCTAGTATTTCCTTGGAGATGAAATAGTCCCAGGCATCCTTACGTTTACAGGTTTTCAAACCACGGGCTGGACCAGGTGCCTTCTTTACAATATTATGAACAGCTGTACGAAAAGTTGCAGGAGGATCTAATTTCCAACTCGTTCCATTCCGACTAATGTATGTGTTGTCTTCTACACTTTTTGTGGTGGTTCTTCATTTTCAGACTGATGAAGTGATATTATCGGAAGGACTGTCATCTGCCTCAATATTCACATCTGCAGGTTCATTGGCTGATTCTTCACTACCTGCATCTTCAAAAATATTACCTTCCTCGCAAGAATCATCTTCTTCAAACCACTGAGCCACAACACTTTCAAAATTAGCAGCATTTGCACGTACTGACTCTCTTGCTTTGCATGTCGAAGCCATAGCATAAGGCGTGTCCCTCGAACAGCAGCTTGTGCAGCACTAAACGAGTCATACTCGTAACAATATGGGCCTTGCAGCAACAAACACAGTAACAATGAGGCCGACAAGAGCAGCACAGGATAACAATACTATGCAATAATAAAACATTCGACAGCAAAAAGATCAATACTACACCGACATCGCCAATATGTGAAAGTAGTGTGTATTATTTTTTAGTTATACTGTTACTACTACAGCTACTGCTGCTGTTGGCACTCCTGTTGCTGGAAATACCACTACAGTTATTGTTGAATTAATAAGTGCTTCCAAACAAATGTTGAAAGCAATATAGGCTAAAGAACATTTATAAATGTGTGAGGGCTTCTGAAACCCGGTTTATGCATTCACAGTGTACGGGTAAACGTATTGAATTATACAAAAAACTTAAAAAGGTATCTCGTTCAGACTTGATAGGGGGAATGTCACAGTGTTAGTGAAAGAGTACTGGAAAGCAGTTTGAAATAAAATAAAATTACCGATTTTTTTAAAAAATGAAGACATACAAGGGCTTCGGAGGCCCTGTATATGCATTCTAGGGTTAAGGCGTAGCTGCAGGCAGTGTGCTAATATGTTTCATAGCCACGGAAAAAACGAACATCCAGAGGCTGAATTTTGCAGTGGTTCCAGGTGATACGAATTGAAAAGTCATACACTTTTCATAAGGGATTAGATATAGTGCAATATTTACTTTGTATATTGTTGCCATTGTTCTGCTTTGTATCAGCATCACTAGCACTGAAGAACTGTTGTGAGTTACTCTTCGACCAAACAGTTCATCTTCGCTCCGTTGCCTCATGCTGTGCTCTCCACTGGATACCTTCAGTCCCACCTTGTGTTGCCTTTAGCAGCCAATGTTGTGGTTGTAAGGTAGACAATATATGGGGCGTCGAGTGCCGTAAATATCATTGTCCTTTTGCGACCTAGCACTCGAGATGTTCCTTTTGAGTCATTCTGCGTAGTTTTTTGCACTTTCAGACTGGTCTTAATATACAGTTAGGTTTAAACTATGAACATCCAGAGAGCAACATTATTCGCCTTCCTTTCTGCTACAGTAGTGCGTGCTTCTCATTTTTGCCGCGCTCCACGTCGCTGCTACGCTCTTACTAACTGTACAACACTCCCCGTTCCGTGCAGCACCCATGTGGCCAACAACTAATTAAATCCATCTTTTAACGATCCATTGTTCGGGAAACGCTCTTAAAAACATAAAAGGACGTACTCTTCCCACCAATTGCCTTAACGTGTGGGGTCTCTGCCTCTGACAACAGCCTGTCATCGGTTCTCTCCTCATGGTGGCCTGTGTTTGCATTAAAGTGACTACTAACAATGCTATCTTTCGATAGTTGTGTGAAATCCGCAGCCACCCATATTTCACCTCTTCTTGACGCTCTCTAATACTCAATAATGTTATTTTTAAATCTGAGTGACGTATTTTTGTCAATGAATGTGTCAATGGCCGCATTCCTACGTTCCCATTTTCGTAATATACAGAGTGTTTTGGTTTGAGTTTCGCAAGTACTACAGTGTAATGCTCTTGTCACTTACATTCTATATTTGTGGTTGTTACATTTGTGACTCATACTCCAATTACGCGGATACAGGCACGGGATGATGGAAACCGACAGTGCAATAAAAGAACCAAATACAGCTCTGTGTTATGAATTTTGTGAAACAAACCTGCGCTGTTGACAACTGGGTGAAGAAAATGTTCCATAAATTTCTAGTAGCAATAGCAACAAATTCCATTGCTCTCCCTTATTCCTTGTCCAGAATATTACATCATAGTAAATATATGTCACTAATTATACTATGGTCCTGGAAATGACTTTCTCTTCTACTACCTGACTCAAAATATATTTTAATAGTCGCTTTATAGTATCTGAACAAAGCTTCTGTTAATCGATTTTCTTCATTTTACTCTTTTCATTCTCCACTCCTAGGAGTGGATTGGGCTGTTCGAGATCCAGTCCATTGGAAAGGCGCGGTCCTATTGAGCCAAGGATCAGGCAAGGTAACAGTGGATCAAATGGGGGATTCCTATTGTGAATAAACGGGAGAGATTTACCAGTTCAGGCATATGCCTTACAACCAACATAAACCTCCCGAATACCCTGGTCGGAGCCTGGGTACTGGAACCACATTAATTTATGTCTGGTACGATGTCCTTCGATGATAGCGTTGTCTTAGCCATAAACTATAATGTTGTGTACATGTGAAACATGTTGTATGAGTGTGAATGTTTTACTGATCGGAGGGAAGTGTAGCGAATCAGCCAGTGTGACTCGAGAATATTTGTACTCTAGCAAAATTGTGGCAAACGCGTGCGCTGCCTATTGTTAGCTGGAAGGTGCCTGTGGAATGCTGCAGTTCCTCTCATAGTCATGTGTTGACTTGCTTCAGTACCACGAACTGAAATGGCACCGACTTGAGAAATTGATTGCAGTTGGAAATCTCAGAAAGCTGTCGAATTCGAATTAATAGTTCCATGTGGACAAAAAGAACCCTTTCCGCCCCAAATGGCTTCTTCTTCATCTTTTCTAGTGTCTTTGTCATCGTACTTGTTCTTTCCTTTTTGATGGTCTTCTTTCTTCAAGATGATTTTCCTTTTCCAGATATTTTTCGTTATTTTCCTGTTTTTAAGAGTGACACATAAAGTGCTACGACCCATGTATTCAGTCTAAGCTCAGTTGTGCTACATGCTAAGATACCGAGGCTCCACCACTATAATAGATCTGTTGTACTATAGTACAGATCGCTTTGTCATCTGAAGTAACTCTAAGGCTCTTCCCCATCGATAATTCGATGAATTAACGGCGGAAACGAAGCTACTTCCATTCAGCCAAGAATTTCAATCAATTTGCGTAACATGTGCACTTTCGATAATCTGTAACCAAGAGAACCAGATATAAGGCAACTGGGCTGTATAACAACTAGCATTACTCACCGTATGCTAATCAGTTATTCTTTTTTGGATTCAAAATATTAAAGGTTTTATTGCTACCTGATCACTTTTCAGTTAATTAAGTATACTACTTTTCACAAATGGATGACAAACTTCCTCCTTTTAAAAAGTAGTTGAAATAAGCAAGACTGGCTCCAAGAAAAAGTCGGTACTATCTTAACATTTTAATTACATTCTAATTTTTAGCTATTTTTTATTTTACGTTGCAAAAACAGTGATCTCAGGAATGGAGTGCAGCGCCAGGCTCCCTCTCACGACACACGGCCGTCGATCTAGTGAAGATTCCATCTGGTGACGTAAGGCCACCATGCCTCTCAAATAACCACTGTCGGCCGTAGCTGTGATGCTCATGCAAGGAAGAAACAGACAATATACAGTTACATTTATACTACCATAGAAATTCACTGACATGGATAACAAATATAAATTACAGACATATATTACGATAAATAATACAGGTGCTAGAATTGCACAGTGGTACATCGCCATCTAACGCTAGAACACACACACCCAAACGCACACACAAAATAGTTATATCAACTGACAAAATCTCACTTCCACATCTAAAATATCTGCCGAAAATATCTAAAGAGTGCTACTTATAGTATTTCCATATCAAGAACGTATACAAAAATTTGTCAGAAACATATGAACAATGTTTATGCCAACGTTGCTTCCATGTCTAAATTACACACACACACACACACACACACACACACACACACACAAACACACACACACACGCACGCACGCAAGCGCACCAACGTATATGGCCCACTACATGTTGCTTTTTCTCGGTGCAGTCTATTCATTATCGTATAAATTGTAGCTTTATTACATTAGCTCCAACATTATGGCACCTAGCAACCAATAAAAGGACTGACAAGATACATGCTACATATTGGCTTCACAAGTGTTTTAAATGTTAAATTTTTAGTTTCATGTGTCGTAAGATGCGAACTGCGATACAAGGAAAGCTGTTTAGTGACCACTGATCACATTTTTTAGCCAATGCCAGTGAAAGAGCTGTTAGAAATAATAGTGGAAGTTATGTCGAATCTCTGTTGTGATGATGATCGGTATTGGACACTGAATATAGGCCACACTCACAAGAGAAAGACGACAGTCGATCAGCATTCTGACATCTACGAAGTTAAGATGCACTACAGTGATGCAGATACCAATCTTTACCTTTACCTGAGACGCACATTAATATATTTATTTTCCTCGCGATTTGATGTGACGGACATGGCTCTTTCCTAAATCACTAAAATAAAAAACTTCTAACAATCACTTTTTCTTGCCATTCTCCATGGTATTGGAAAATCAGCCAGTGGAGCCAGGCATCTTTTTTAATGGATTAGTTCACTCTGTCCGTTCCTCATCAATGTCTATCGGACCACTTGTTGAACTCAGGAGTAATTGATTACGACCAGTCTACTGGGCTCGTTGCCATACGTCAGCCTGGCGAGTAATTGCCGCCGTTGTAAAACTTCAATGTTTTAGCATGGAAGGGACTCAGCCGAAATGTGCAGTGATCGCGAGGGAGCTTAGGGAGTTCTTCGGGATTAGAGCTGCATGCGTTTCTGTACTACAGAGATGAATCGACTCAAAAAAAGAGCTTCATTATTCACCTGACGCGACTGAAACATAGTCAGAAGTACGACAAGATACAGTTTTCAAACATCTTCCACTACAATTATTATCACTAAAGGCACCTTCCATCACGTAACAAAACAACGTTAGATGTTTTACCAAGAGTTGCTTCAAATTACCCCTCTTCAGTAGAAAGAAGACAAGGTTGGATTAATTCCAGCACGAACAGAGGTATTAAAACCGTCACTCTTCCCGATTCCATACGTGAATAGTTCGGGAAGAAATCCTGATAACTGGTACAACGGGAATTACCCGCTGCCGCGCACTTCCCAGTGGTTTGCTTAGGATGGGTGGAGGTAGATACAGATATCGAAAATCAGTGCCTGACGTTTCAGAAGTGTCAAACACGGAAGTAACCGACTAAAGCATTTACAACAGGAGCAGAAAAGCCGATGTAAAAAATAATAATTTGGTTGAGTGATGTCAGTGGAAAGTAAGTTCAGACACAGATGAAAATCTGGTACTAAACTATATTACTGACTAGCGAAGCCGGCAATGCTTCGCAATTTCTAAATATGTATGGCACTTGGGTTTATTTTATAATCTCTTCTCCCCCCTCTATTTATCCCTCTCCTCCTCCTCCCTGCCTTTGAGCATGTCCTCTTCCTCCCCCTATCTCTGCCCATTACCTTCCCCTTGCCCACTCATATCACACTTTCTGTATATATCACCTCCTCCTTCATCTTTCTGTCCATATCATCCGTCCCCTCTTCCTATCCGTTTCCTCTACCGTTCTCTGTCCATCTCCTCCTCCAACCTCTCTCTGACCATATTTATTGCCATTACAAACGGGACCTTGATTGGGAATAGAACTAAAAATGAATTGCTTAATCGGTTGGAATCATTAGCACATGGGCTATGAGAGAGACAATTCCATCTGCTGGATCTGTGAGTATAGTACCTTTAATCACAACATTTCACGTGGTTTTAGTCTACAAAGAGGTAGCATTATAAAGTCAACCATAAACACAACTTTTCTGTTTCCTGTTAGAAATGACTGCGAGGAGGAAAACAAAACCGTACATTTTCATAGCACAGCATAGCCTTTCTTTCTCGCAGCAGGTTTAACAGTAAGTATTTATTAACATGTACTTATTGTATGTTCAGTGGCTTAGCTTTGCGTTCTTTGAGTGAGCGAGTCGAATTCGTCTGTATCCGTTGTTCCGGACTCATAATAGATCACGCTTGATAATTTATTCGATTAGTTTGTATACGCTGTCTCCGCTTTGGCTCAGTGTCATTGACCCGAGTACTGTGAAGTTGGCCAGCGTTGCGTGAACGCTGAGCGATATTTCGATGCCTCATTGGTGATGTGGGGCGGCGAGTAATTTGTAGGGGGTGAAGCTGACTCCTGCACGTGGTGCCCCTGCATAGGTACTGGACTAGATTCTCCAGTACTGAACTGAACGTCAGCATTCCAAAAGCATTGCATTATAGGTTTCACTATGAATGGAAACCAAAGGTCTTTATCAAGACCTCACCTTGTGATTGTATCAATCAACATAGAAGGATTGTCTGTTGCCAAAGAAGAACTCCTGCAACATATTGCCAAGGAACCTAGGTGTGATATTTTATGTATACAAGAAACCCATCGAGATGACACCATGAGAAGACCAAAAATCCTTGGGATGAAACTGGCAGTTGAGCGACCCCATAGACAATATGGCAGTGCTATCTTTGTGAGGAACGATATAGCTGTTCTCTCTACCTCACTTACAGAATTCAACAATATTGAAATACTGTCTGTAGAACTGAATGGTTGTATTGTGTCGTCAATTTACAAACCCCCAGGAGCAGATTTCCAATTTTCACCTACAGACAACTACACCAATCAACAAGCTCACTTTATTGTTGGAGATTTCAATAGTCATAGCAGTGTTTGGGGTTATGCTGAGGACGACAGTAATGGTGAAGCAGTTTTGACTTGGGCTGATACCAACCATCTTAATCTTGCCCATGATAATAAACTCCCACCATCTTTTAACAGTGGGCGTTGGAAACGTGGGTATAACCCCGACTTAATTTTTGTTAGCGAGAACATAGCTCACCAATGCAGAAAAACTGTTCTAAATCCGATACCAAATACTCAACACCGCCCCATAGGCTGCCAAGTGTTTGCAGCCATTACTCCTAGAATCACATCATTCCGAAGGCGATACAATTTCAAGAAAGCAGACTGGCAGAAGTTTGCTGATCTCCTTGACTCAGAAGTTTCACGCATAGAACCCTCAGTTTCCAACTATGATGAGTTTGTAGAAGCCGTGAAAAGATGCTCAAGACTCTCAACTCCCAGAGGCTGTCGAGTTAACTACATACCTGGCTTGACAGAAGAATCCGTGAAGCATCTACATAACTATATCCAACTTTTCAATGATAATCCTTACAGCATTGAAACCTTAACTGCTGGCCAAAATTTATCCTCAGCCTTAGCCAAATCCAAAAAAGAACGATGGATAGAGCTACTCGAGAACCTTGATATGTCTAAAAGCAGTCAGAAAGCCTGGCAGTTGCTGCGACGCCTGAACAACGACCCTGTCCACAATTATGGCCATGCAAACATTGCACCAGATCAAATTGCTCATCATCTAGTTCAGAATGGAAGGGTCAATTGTTCTAAAGATAGAACAAAACTCAAAAGAGAACCTGAACGTGAAAACAACCATATATCAAATGACTTCATCTTACAAGAACTCAGAACCGCAATTCAGAAATGCAAAAATGGTAAAGCGCCTGGTCTAGACGACCTAATGATTGAGCAAATTAAACATTTTGGTCCCATCACGGAAAGATGGCTTCTGCAATTCTATAATGGTTGTCTGAAGCGGAAACAGATCCCTGCCATCTGGAGGAAAACTAAAGTTATTCCCTTACTAAAACCTGGAAAGGGTGCAGCTGATCCCAAGAACTACCGACCGATTTCGCTCCTTTGCCATTTGTATAAAATCTATGAAAGAATGTTGCTAAATAGACTCACTCCCATTGTTGAAAAACAACTCATACCTCAACAAGCAGGTTTCCGACCTGGAAAGAATTGTACAGCACAAGTCCTTAATCTGACTGAACATATTGAAGAGGGATATGAAAAAGGATACATTTCCGGGGCTGTCTTCGTGGATCTCACAGCAGCATATGACACCATTCAACATCGACAATTATTGCACAAAGTCTACTACATCACTAGAGACATTAATTTCACCAGAACTGTGCAGACACTTTTGGAAAACCGGCGATTCTATGTGGAGTTCCAAGGAAGAAAGAGTAGATGGAGAAGTCAAAGGAATGGCTTGCCTCAGGGTAGTGTCCTTTCCCCCATATTGTTCAACATATTTACAAATGACCAGCCTCAACCTTCTCTTACAAAGAGTTTCATCTATGCAGATGATCTTGCCTTAGTCACACAAGCCAGAGATTTTGACACAGTAGAAAACCAGCTTACTGTTGCTCTCAAGGACCTATCTGAGTACTACAGAGTCAATAACTTAAGACCGAACCCTGCTAAAACTCAAGTTTGTGCTTTCCACCTACGCAATCGAGAGGCCTATAGAAAACTTACAGTGTTTTGGGAAGATCAAGAGCTTGAACATTGTTTCTACCCCAAATATCTGGGTGTCACCTTAGATCGAACGTTGACCTACAGAAAACACTGCACTAACACCAAGCAGAAAGTTGCTGCTCGTAACAACATCCTGCGGAAGCTCACTGGCAGCGTTTGGGGTGCAGATCCCAAACTACTAAGAACATCAGCCTTGGCCTTGTGTTATTCCGCAGCTGAATACGCATGTCCTGTATGGTACAAGTCATCGCATGCAAAGCAGGTTGATGTGGCCCTGAACGAAACCTGCAGGACAGTAACGGGATGCCTCAAAGCTACACCTATTGATAAACTCCATAAACTAGCAGGTATTGCTCCTCCAGACATAAGGCGTGAAGTCGCAGCCAAACTTGAGAGACATAAAGCAGATCATAACACCGATCACCTGCTACATGGATACCAGCTACCAATTAGTAGACTCAAATCTAGGAGGAGCTTCATGAGAACTACTACACCCCTCACCGGTCGGACTGGAGCAGCCAGACTATCTCAGTGGACAGCAAAATCTGACAGTAACGATTGGATGACTCCTTCTGAGACCCTTCCTCCTGGTGGAAATCAAGTCTGGACAGTGTGGAAGTCTCTAAATCGGCTCAGGAGTGGCGTCGGACGAACTAAGGACAATCTGTTTAAATGGGGCTTCATGAAGGAATCTTCCACCTTGTGTGACTGCGGAGAAGAACAGACAACCAAACATTTAATTAACTGTCCTAGATGTCCTGTATCATGTTCCACACAAGAGCTTGTTGATGTTTCAGACAATGCTGCTGCCGTTGCACAATTTTGGGCTAATACCGTTTAGTTTGTTCTTTTATGATTTGACCTGATTTGTTATATTGTATATATTGTAAATATTGTTGTAATGTTTTTGACTCGAAATAAATAAATAAATAGTAATTTGTAAAAAATCTATTTGCTGTTACAATGCTTGCGTGTAGAATCAGTTTCTGGCTTTTAGAATGTTGTTAATGCTGTCTTTCGCCGTTCTCAACACTGGCTCTCTATTTACTTTTTGGCACCCAGAAAGTGATTTAATAAAACATGGAACCAGTAATTAGAGATCCTAGTGCCCACTTTATCTGAGAATGTTATTATAGCTGCAGCTTATAGCTCTGAGGAATTAGGAGATTGTCCGGGATTTCTAATCAAAAACGGTTTTCCAAAATAGTTGAGTATATTCTGAAATTCACTGATAAAAAACACAAGTATCCCTACAACCTAACTAACAGAGCAGTTCAGAGTCTAATGCGCTGATGCAACTATAAATGTCCGAATTAAATGTTAAAAAGAATGCTCGCCATAATTTGATGAAAATACTTCATCAAACGCCACGCTAAATATTTGGTAGAATGTCTGTCCCGCGACGGCACGTGAAAATACGACAATACGCAAACTGAAGCTAGATAATGAAAATCATTCCAGAATTAACACTTCACATGAAATGTTTTCATGGTTCCGCGTATTTCTAGTAACTTAATACGGCACCAGAGGCTGTTTGTAGCAGATACACTGATGCGACGCGACTACCGACACAGATGGCGTGTCATTCAGCGTCTGGAGAGAACTGGGGCCTTGCCTTCTCGCGTAGCGTCCTTATATATAAAGCCGCGGTGCGGACGGCTAAGGGAACGCTTAATCAAATCGGCTCTCTCGACTAGCCGCTGGGCTAGTAACGCACCACTTCAACTTACATAATAATTTATAGCTTCTTTTGCTTATGGCCGATGAAGCTTTTAATTTAAACGTGCATTCAGCACGCAGGTAAGTATTGATAATAAAATTTTGACGTGGCTAAGTTAAATACTTTGGGCGAGAGAATTAATTTAATTGCACTGCACGCAGTAGATGAGCTCTGAACTGGCCCTGTTGAGATCCGCTATCGCTATAATTTTATAGGTATTAAAAAGAAACTTTACACATCTTCATAATCATAGCGGACCTCCAACCTATTTAAATCTAAACATCCTAGCCTTATTTATTAACCTACTTAATCTATCTTGCTTCCTTCAGTTTTGAGATGAAAACCAGAAAATCATGAATTTCCACTAAAGTCTTAATATGTGAAATCCAAAGTACTATTTTTATTAAATCATTATGAAAGATGAATCTAAATATAAATTTTGAAGTCTCTAGCTCTTTTCTGTTGCGCCAATGATTTTTTCAGAAAAACGTCCAAATTTCGAAAATGACTGAAGTTATCGAACTGATATTTAACACACATTAATTTAGTATTATTCCTGACATGCTAGAAAAGTTTTAGTTCATTTGCTTGATTTTTAAGGTATTGCGCAACATTTATGACGTCAGAGCTAGTTACAGCAGACTGGCTGGCACACAATGGAAACTGATGTGAATTTACTACAGCGTGAGTAGGCTGCTTCCCTACATCACCCTCTACTTAAATTTTTTTTTGTTTATGAATGTTAATGAATGAAAAAAAAATTTAATTACAAAAAGGGAAGCAAGAGTACAGTTTAACTCCCTATGAAAATCAAAATTGAAATATAAACCTGTAGAAACATTAAAGAAAACTGATTACCTACATTAATTATTTAAAATGTGGGCATGTTCACTGCCTTTTAAACAATGTCATTACTCAACATTTTAAGCAAAGTCAATGAAATGTTTTTGCATACATATTGCCTTAGACAAATAAACACATACAAATTGAAAAATTATGAAAATCTTAGATCCATTAAATACATTAAATACAATTTTACATACACAAATTCAAAGAAAATAACATGACACATAAACAGATGATTATCTCTTAGCAGTCTTTTCTAAACCTGAAAGAAAATTCCACAAATAATTTTTACACACGTGGTTGTAGCCGCTTTGACTGGCGTCCTACACTTTCATTCACCAGGGTAGAGGAGGGGAAGTTGCTATGGTGTGCGTCCTTCACGTTCTCTCTAAATTACATGGGGGAAAGGGGAGGGGTCACTGTGAGTTGTGTCCAAGTCACTCCACGCTTTCACGCAGCTACCAGGCTGCCATAATCTGGTTTGTCCTGTAGAACAAACAAAAAGAGTGTCTCAGACTCTGTTCACTTAATATCTAAGGGTGGGTCACAATGAAATGGGGATATATACATTTTCTCTTCCAATATGTTACTGGAACAAAGTTAACAGAACTTTTTCAGTATTACTCTCGCGGTTACTTAATTGTCATAAAATCGGTAAACAAATGGCTCAAAACGCCTTTAGTCACGTATTAGAGAAAATTTATGCTCGAGGCATATAATCATAAATCATATTTAATCTGAATTTATCATTTCTGGGCCGGAACACTGAACCAATGCTCGGTACATTCCTGATACATTTGTATTTTAAGCACTTAACTGACTCATCTTTGATTACCTTATTCTTAGAGATAGTATGAGTATGATTAGTGGTTGTTTTCTCAGCTTCTTTGTACATGTGAGTAACTTTTGGTAATAGTACAGTTGTGAGTGTTCAAAACACACTACGTTTAGTTGACTACTAAATCCACTTATTGGTCCTCTGCTGTTGTCAGTTCCACATCTGCAATTAGGTACTTACTTACTTTGAAGTATATTTATGCTGAGCTAAAATAATGTTTCACGTCTGTCAGTATGTTATTTATTTATTATGCTAGTGTATGTACTTATTTAACACTCACTCTATTAATATTTAAAGCATAGGATAGCACATTTATTTCATATTCATAGTGTATTGCAGCTGATTAGTTTGCTCACGTGGCAATCCATTTCCACTCGATCGGACGCTGAAACCTCAGGTAGTCTCTCTCAGACCTACCACTAAAGTGCATCAAGTAATTATGGACGAGCGTAATGCTAAATTCCTTAAACCTATAGGACACCATGAGCTGCTCTGTCTCATTTAACATAAGGGTACCTATGGTCGCATTCACGCCTCCAACTCATAACCTCAATACGTGTAGTTGTATCCTGTCACACACTACACTAAAATAATGGCCAGCTCCAACCTTATAAATACTTCAGGGACGTGTCCTTCACGTCTCAACCACAAACACTGCTCAATTCTATTACACTGCCTTTCCTTGCTACACCAGGTGAGTTTAATCTACAACTTATCTGCATATTTTTCCTAACACTAAGCAATCTCTTTTACTATTTCTTAGTTAGCTCTAATGCATACACTAGGTTTCACTACCACTTCAGATCCTGCTTGTACATGAATTCATATATCCTTTTAAATTACTGTTGGTGGACCATTTCCAATAAAACAACACTTTGTAGTTACTATATTACCTGGGTTCTATACATACTTGTTACTCAAATACATTTTATATCTTAATTGCGTCATACTTCTCTATTGTTTGTCACTATTAGGTTTGTCACATTAGGTATTTTTTTTCACTAATCGGTAGATAGAATGGTTACATAACTCATGGCTTGATAGCCATGACAGAAAATTTTCATGTCTGGAAAGAAGAGGTCGAAATTTTTGTGGATAGGAAAGATGAAGAGTGAGTGAGACCTGAAAGGGAAAGAAGATCTCACACAGCTGGGACTGCACAGCTGCCACACTGTGTAGAGGTTACAGAACAACCTCCTCCCTACAGCATTCATTGGTTTAATGCTGTTTTGATAGTCATAACGGAAAATTTTAGTATTTGGAAGAAAAGGTCGAAATTTTTGAGGACAGGAAAGAGGAAGAATGAGTGAGATCTGAAATGGGAAAGAAGATCTCACACAGCTGGGACTGCACAGCTGCCACACTGTGTAGAGGTTACAGAACAACCTCCTCCCTACAGCATTCATTCATAACCTTTGACCACGCCACGTCGATCTGAAAATACTTTATGATGCCTTTTTAGAACCTGTCTCAGTTCTTCCTTTTGATTGTCTGAAATTATATCGATTTCCTGCAATTTAGCTTCTATTTTGTCCAAAATAATTGCTTCTTCTTCTTCTGTGTTTAGCTTACTTGTACTAAGATTAACATCCTCGTCCCAATACCTCCTATTTTTCAGAACTCGTATAGGCAGCTCCCAAGTTTCATCATCAGTTACTACATGTTTATCAGTAAAAGGGACTGTAATTACTCCGGTTATTGGCAAGACCATTTTTAACTGGCTTCTTTCAAAGTCCACAACACTCTGATATTTTGACAAGAAATCTATGCCAATTAAAACCTCAATACTGAGATTGTTTACAATTAAACATGGATGATCAACTAAATTACCATTAATGCTAAAGGGCAGCAAAGCTTCTTGCTTTACCGTTTTTGACACCTTGCCAGTAGCACCAATTATTCTTAGTCCTGATACCCTCATGACTGTAAGCTTGTCTTTACCAGGTAATGCATCAAAGAAGGACTGAGATATTGCACTCACCTCACTCCCACTGTCTAAGAGACAACGTACATTGATACCCAACATATTCACTATTATTATAGGGTGGCTTACTCTAGGTTGTACAGGTGGTTCCTCAAATTCATCTAGTAGTTCCTTTTGGATTTGTCTCCAATTAAAGTGATCGACATCTGTTTTCATTACATTTAGGTCACAGTGTGTAGGGGTTTCCTGAATTACATTTTCAGCTGCCTTTTCCAGTCGGTCTATTAATTTTAAATCGAAACACCGCACGACTTCATTACATTTAGTTTGCTGAACATAACCCAAATTATTGTAGTCTGAGCGATTCTGCGCCTCCAGACCGGGCATAACATTAGTTACAGCTAAACCACTTTCACCATTATCGTCGGTTTCCTTTTCAAGTGACAACTGGTCACAGCTACTGGGTTCGTCAACCCCCAACAGCCTACCCTCTACATTCTCACTTATCCCCTGTCCTAAATCTATTAGTACATTATCAACATCCTGCACAGGCACTTTAGATAAGAGCACATCATCTTCATCGTAGATATAAGCATGAATTTCTTCTGCTTCTTCACCTGTCAATTCAGTATTTTGTAGCTCGTCCCTATCGTTACACTGCTGCGCCTTCTCTTTCTCTTCCCACTTAGAAAGCGTCTCTAGCACGGTATCTATCAAATACTGTGAGTGATCTAATATTTCTGTTGTATCCTTAGGTGCTACCGACTCTTCATCCACATGTTCAGTTTGAGTATTCTGATCTGTCTTACCAATTCCCTTAACTACTGGCATAGAAAAAGTAACCGCCTGGTGAGCGCCAGTGTCCTCATAGACGGGAACTAGTTTTCCTGCCTCGGCCTACTACTGTTTCCTTTATTTTCATTATAGTTGACTGGCACAGCATTACTTTCCGTACTGTTGTTTACATGCATATTTCTGTTTGGAACAAAATTATTATCCCTTGTACGCCATTGTTGGCTCTGATAATTATTTCCCCAATTCCTACCTCTCTTAGGATGGCGAACACCTACTGTTCTGATGTTTACATTGCCATTTTGATCGTTCCTAAAATTACTATTATTGTTATTGGCATTTCGGTTATTACGTGCTTGCTCCTCATTGGCAGCAACACGTTCTACACGTTCCAAATACTCAATGAAACGATCCAGATTGTCTCTAGGGGCTGATATAATTCTAGTTTGCCAATACCATGACAGTTTGGCTTCAAGACCTAGTATAATCATTTCAGGTTTCAGCTTTTCCGCCAAATGTGACAAACGTGAAATCCATGACCTAGCAAACTCTTTAATTGATTCCTTGCCTGCATTGAAGCGTTTTCCACTCCAAAATTCTCTCAACACTTCATTTTGCTTGTTGCTAGACCAATACTCATTAATAAAAGCTGTTTTAAATTCCGCTAATGTTTTACATTTCAACATAACATCAGCTGACCAACGCATGGCGACACCTGCTAAATGGCTTCTAACAAACGAGATTTTCTCTCGTTCAGACCAAGTTGGTGGAATCACATCTTCAAAATCGTTCCAGAAATCTAGCGGATGGATATTTTTATCTGGATCGAACCGCAAGAACTGCCGACACCCGATAAAAGCGGCGTTTGCAGCTACAACTTGTTGTATATTACCATTACCAGAAGTTACTGAAGCTACTTTACTCTCAATGTTAGCAATGTTAGTACTAATATTTTCTACTTTCATTTCAACATTATCTACTCTTTGCACAATATGAGTAGTATCAGTTTTGATTGCATTTACTTCTGCTTGACATATGTTTACTTTTATATTAACATCTTTAAACCTATCTGAGCACAGTTCAGATTCCGCGTCGATCTTTTCTGTTAACTTGTGCTCCAGCTTCGCATCTTCCATTTGGAAGTCCTTGCGAACCTCAGCAACTTCGGATTTTACTGTTTTATACATTTCAGAAAATTGTTGAGCAACCTTGTTCTTAATATCCTCATGATTGTAATCAATTTTACAATTCAAACTGTCTAGATCCTCTTCCAACTTATTGCAACCAGCCTTGAAGGTATCGTCCATTACCTCCAATCGTTTATTAAAATTAGTTTGACTGGCCACAATCCTGTTATTTACCTCAACTATATTAGATTTTAATTCAGCATTCATTCTAGCATTACTGGCTGATATTTCAGCATTATTGGATTCTAATTTATTGTCCATTGCCTCAAACCGCATATTAAAATTTGTTTGACTGGCCACCATTTCAGACTTTAATTCAGCATTGCTGGCAGCTATTGCTTGAAATATAACATTTAAATCAACAGCCCCAGCATCTTTGGGTTGCTCACGAGCTGGCTTTTTATCACACCCAGGTGACGAAAAACTAGCTCCAATACCAGAATCATCAAAACTACATGAAACTTCTGATTGATTAGTCATATCCAACTGCTCCTTCTTAAACTCTACCATTTCTGATGACTGTTTCATTTTTAATTCATCAGAGAAACTATCATCCCATAAATTTACAATTTCTACTTTCCGCTTTACTACAGGGGTCTCTATTATTGAATCATTGCCCCTTCCCACACTACTGTCAGGAGACAATACTTCATTTTTCACTTTAACATTACTACTTTCATGCATATTCACACTTGAACCGTTGTCTGGATTTACAGTTCCTTCAACAGACATGGGTTCTGATATAAGTTTAATCTCAGTTTCTTTTGCCGGTTCCATCGCCGACAGTCTTTAGTGCAGGTTAGTAAAATTTTTAACAGCTTTTCACTTAACTTAGTTCCTTCTGCACGACGTATGGCGTTGCCGGCGCGGCGTACCAGGATTCCTGCTGCGACGTGGCACGTTGAACTGCAGACGGCTCTCTGACAGCTGTTGTGTGTTTGCGTGGCCCGCAATTGCAGGCTCTGCGCCGGCTGCTCCAGCGGACGACTGCGGTGCGGCGAGACTGGCTTCTCGCGATGCCGGCAGCACCGCTAGACTCAGTGCCAGCTCCGTCAATCCAGATGTGTTGTTAATCCAATTGCGTCGTCCACATGCACACGTAACACATTCACTGTTCTATACTCAGTTGCGTGTCGCATTTCACTCGCGAATCCGAATAGTTAAAAATCACTTTCACTTAGTTGATTTCCCGGCCGATGCACCATATGTGGGGCGGCGAGTAATTTGTAAAAAATCTATTTGCTGTAACAATGCTTGCGTGTAGAATCAGTTTCTGGCTTTTAGAATGTTGTTAATGCTGTCTTTCGCCGTTCTCAACACTGGCTCTCCATTTACTTTTTGGCACCCAGAAAGTGATTTAATAAAACATGGAACCAGTAATTAGAAATCCTAGTGCCCACTTTATCTGAGAATGTTATTATAGCTGCAGCTTATAGCTCTGAGGAATTAGGAGATTGTCCGGGATTTCTAATCAAAAACGGTTTTCCAAAATAGTTGAGTATATTCTGAAATTCACTGATAAAAAACACAAGTATCCCTACAACCTAACTAACAGAGCAGTTCAGAGTCTAATGCGCTGATGCAACTATAAATGTCCGAATTAAATGTTAAAAAGAATGCTCGCCATAATTTGATGAAAATACTTCATCAAACGCCACGCTAAATATTTGGTAGAATGTCTGTCCCGCGACGGCACGTGGAAATACGACAATACGCAAACTGAAGCTAGATAATGAAAATCATTCCAGAATTAACACTTCACATGAAATGTTTTCATGGTTCCGTGTATTTCTAGTAACTTAATACGGCACCAGAGGCTGTTTGTAGCAGATACACTGATGCGACGCGACTACCGACACAGATGGCGTGTCATTCAGCGTCTGGAGAGAACTGGGGCCTTGCCTTCTCGCGTAGCGTCCTTGTATATAAAGCCGCGATGCGGACGGCTAAGGGAATGCCTGATCAAATTGGCTCTCTCGACTAGCCGCTGGGCTAGTAACGCACCACTTCAACTTACATAATAATTTATAGCTTCTTTTGCTTATGGCCGATGAAGCTTTTAATTTAAACGTGCATTCAGCACGCAGGTAAGTATTGATAATAAAATTTTGACGTGGCTAAGTTAAATACTTTGGGCGAGAGAATTAATTTAATTGCACTGCACGCAGTAGATGAGCTCTGAACTGGCCCTGTTGAGATCCGCTATCGCTATAATTTTATAGGTATTAAAAAGAAACTTTACACATCTTCATAATCATAGCGGACCTCCAACCTATTTAAATCTAAACATCCTAGCCTTATTTATTAACCTACTTAATCTATCTTGCTTCCTTCAGTTTTGAGATGAAAACCAGAAAATCATGAATTTCCACTAAAGTCTTAATATGTGAAATCCAAAGTACTATTTTTATTAAATCATTATGAAAGATGAATCTAAATATAAATTTTGAAGTCTCTAGCTCTTTTCTGTTGCGCCAATGATTTTTTCAGAAAAACGTCCAAATTTCGAAAATGACTGAAGTTATCGAACTGATATTTAACACACATTAATTTAGTATTATTCCTGACATGCTAGAAAAGTTTTAGTTCATTTGCTTGATTTTTAAGGTATTGCGCAACATTTATGACGTCAGAGCTAGTTACAGCAGACTGGCTGGCACACAATGGAAACTGATGTGAATTTACTACAGCGTGAGTAGGCTGCTTCCCTACAGTGACATTTTTTTTTTCAAAGAAATGTACCACGAACTGAAACCAACTGAATGTTCGCAACATACTAAGTTACAACGCAGTGGCATCAATTAAGTCTCTGGAACACACTAAAGATATGATCACCACAGATACCACACTGAAATATAGCATAGCTTTCAATTGTATTCTTTCTAACTAAATACCAGTATTCAATGGAGAAGTTGTTGTTCTCAAAACATGTGACAGCAGAACAGTCAGTCCGACCGTGTCATTTTTTTCATTGAGATTTTCATGTAGAACTACCATCGGGATTTTAGACTTTTCCGGTGGATTTTTCAAAAATTTTCTTTCGTACAAACCATATCCTGACAGTCACGAACACAGAAAAAATACCAGCCAAATAGGCAATTTATGTTTATTTATATTGATTTACTCGAGGGGACAGACCAAATGCCAAACAGACAGGAAGAATAAACGAAGGCATTAAATGTAAATATCAAAGCGATTTCGCAAAATAATCATCTGCGTTTAAACATAGACACATATTCGGCCATCACAGGCCCTGCAGACCACCCGCGTCTTTCACATGCTGTCACAATTCCTTTGACCTCTGTTCCTCCAGGAGTCTTCAGTTCACAGGGCAGCCAGGTCCTTCGGAAGGTCGTCCATCCAGTGCTTCTTTGGTCGTCCTAAGGAGCGTCTGGTGTTCGGTTTCACAAGTGACTTCTACTGGCATACGGGCTACATGGCCCACCCACTGAATTAGTTATCATTTTTATCGAAATAATAAAGCATCAGATTTACACGATCTTTCTTCGGTGTTCCATTTGATATTTTGGGCTATCTTCTTGGAACAGGTCACTGTCTTATAGGGAGAACCTGATTGAGTAATTCTGCGAAGGCGTTGTTGTACCAATCTCTAAGAATAATGTAGCCACTGAGATGAAAGCGTACAGATCAGACACGCTGATAAAGGAAGAATAAGGTTTAACACTTCTCAAGGACGAGTTCTTTAGCGACAGAGCATTACTTCTGACTGTGGAAGGATGCGCAAGGAATTCGGCTGTATCCTTCTCAGGGGAATTGTTCCTGGATTTACCTTAAGCGAGCCGGCCGCGGTGGCCGAGTGGTTCTAGGCGCTTGAGTCCGGAATCGCGCTGCTGCTACGGTCGCAGGTTCGAATTCTGCCTCGGCCATGGATGTGTGTTGTGTCCTTAGGTTAGTTCGGTTTAAGTAGTTGTAAATCTAAGGGACTGATGACCTCAGATGTTAAGTCCCATAGTGCTTAGAGCCATTTGAACCATTTTGAACCTTAAGCGAATCAGAATGACCATGGAATACGTAAATCTGGAGGGTAAGACGGCCTTTTGAATGGCCTCCCTCCAGAATGCGAGTTCAGTACGTGTTAAACTCGCTCTGCCACATAGTTGAACGCAGACTGTAAAATATTAGCTCCCCAGATAGTCAAGAAATAACGGTTAAGCCCTCCTTCCCTCCTCCCCTCCCCGCCAGTTTTTCTCGGCTTTCGCAAACCACTCGACAGCATTAGTGAAACTTTTTACAGTATTTGTCTTAAGTAAATTAGATGTTAGTAGTACCTTTACTACGATAAATTGCAACTTAACCAGATGTGCCTAATCGGAAATCCAAATCTACGTTAAATTAATTAAGGTAGTTCAAATAACACGGTCATTGACACACAGATTCCCACTATCAACAACGTCTTATACAATAAGCAAAACACGTCCGCTCAGAAAATTACAGTCAATTTATGTGGCTTGTTTATGTTAGGGACCAGGATATCTGCCAAGATTTTGCGACCGACATCAGTTTCGCAGTCTAACCCACAGAGAATCTAGAGTTTATCATAATATTAACAGATATTGATGTTTTAAGGCTACAGGTGTAATAACAAACGATCAGAAATCGCGGATATTAGAGGTTCTAATAATCTGAACGCCAACTGGGCACGAGAATGTAGTTGGTGGTTGGTTGTCATGAAACGCACATACTCTAGGGAATATAAATCCGGCGGAAATAATTATCAAAATGTGACATACCGTGAGAGAAAAGCAATACACGGATGTAGAAAAATTACAGCGTGTGCCTTTCTACAAATGTACTGAGTAAGCTCTGCTACATTCATACTTGTTTGACCAAACTGCCCTCTCCTGCCCCTCGCTGGGTATGGCGTTGTAAGCTGTGCGTTGGGCGTCTCTCGTATAACACGGCATTTTTCTCTACTGCTTGAGATTTTGATGTTTCCTACTATTGTTAGAATATGTCCCGATTTTTTAAAAAATTTCGAAAATTTTGTTTCTGATTGTAATAAAAAATGGTTCAAATGGCTCTGAGCACTATGCGACTTTACTTCTGAAGTCACCAGTCGCCTAGAACTTAGAACTAATTAAACCTAACTAACCTAAGGACATCACGCACATCCATTCCCCAGGCAGGATTCGAACCTGTAATACATATTTCGTTGGTGCGTGGGTTTTTAGTTTTGCGACTAGTGTTCAAAGTCTGTTGTTTCACTTGGTAGACTTGGTTACAGCAAGAAGGCTACACGCAGGCGCTTGCGATTCTTAGTTGGAACTGCCCCACCCTTTCATTCGTCTCAAGCCAGTTGACATCCATTCTTGAGGCTTACAAATTTTTGTACGTGAGCACAGTTGTTAGCGCGTTTGATCCCCGGAATAATTAATTCTAGACACTTTTGTTCCGTCACTCCTCTTTTTAAAATGTTCTTGATTAATTGCTTCGACGATATAATGTCATCATGTATTTGCGTGCGTTTTCAGGCTTAAGCTGTCGCTGGTAGCTTTCGGCTTTTTACCAAGTTAGGCTTACATGTATCTACATAGTAGTAGTAGTTCGCTCGTTGTACTATTTTGTCGTACCCCACAGGGTTCGCCCACCTCTCGGTTAAAGCAGCGGTGCTACTCTGCTTCGTCTCTTTAGCTGATGGCCCTGAGCACCAATAGAGCGTATTGCCTGCGTTAAGGCGGGACCCTCGTTCCATTTAGTTGATAATGGAAGCCTCTCGTGTAGAGGCTTCACAGGGCAGGGAAGAGGATTGCGCTACAGCGGTCTGTAATGTGAGCACACCTGATTTCTCCGTGTGAACTCTCAGTTCACTGTTTGCTACGTTCCCACACTTGTGGCAAAAATGTTAGCTTCCTTCGAAAGTAAGGAAAAGGAACCTTAATTATTGTTTATGTACATACCAATCTCTGTATAGCTCTACAGTTATTATCCTCTACGGATCCTTCTCTAGCTATAGATGATATTTCGTGATATCTTAAGTTCCATCTTCCTGTATCTTATTCTAGATAGTGTTTTCCTCCTGTTCTTTTCCTCTATGATAATCCGAAGAACCTCAGCATTTTCTGTATTTTTAGTCAACTTAATATTTAATATACATACTAGTACCACAAATAAAATATGTCTGTTCCCGTCTTATCCGGATTTTCCTCTGTTCCTAATGCACTTGCATACAATGCTATAACTCATATGTACATTCTCATCGCTCTCCTTCTTAGATTAATTCCATTGACTGATAATAATAGATTTCTTTTACTGCTCTGCTTTTCAATGATAAGTCAACAGTTCCAATTAAAAATATCATCTGTGGGGTATGAAAAGCACCCATGTAAACTGGAAGCTGTACCTTCTCCGCTTCGACCGATCTGCGTTATTTTCCTTTCGTCTATTACATGGGTCCCCAATTTAGATGTTAAGTTTGTCGCTAGCCACATTCTTTTTACTCCTTTATATTTTCGTCTTCCTTTGGTACACTTTCAATCTATGTTGTGTACTCAGAAGTCTTATCATCCATCTAAAATTGTGTTATTCTTCCCTACTTTTGTCTAGAATTACATACTATCATTGATTTCCTTTTCCCACTTACGAATCTTTCTCTTACGTCACTACTGTTTGCAGATTTTCATATTGTGACTCTATGTCACCATCTCCAAAGATTCCTTTTTCTTGTTATGACTGTGTTGAAATAATAGAATACGTTGTATGTTCACTATTTTGCAAGTTCACTTAGATGCTGGAAGAAGATTCCTTTTAATCTGTTGTATACTCTGAGGCAAGAAAAACGACGCAGCACGAAGGTATTATCTGAATGGGAATGAAATAGGCAGCTTTCATGTACATGTACAGACAAGCAAATTATTACAATATCGAAAAAAAGTTTGATGACTTATTGAAAACAAAGAACTTCACAAATTAGGCAAGTCAATGACGCGTTGGTTCACCTCTGGCTCTTATGTTAGCAGTTATTCAGCATGGCATTGATTGATACGGTTGATGGATGTCCTGCTGAAGGCTATCGTGCCAAATTTTGTCCATCTGGCGCAATGGATCGTCAAAATCCCCAGCCAGTTTCACGGCCCTGCCCAATTCTCAATTGGGGAGAGATCCAACAACCTGGCTGATCAAGGCAGGGCTTAGCAAGAATGAAGACAAGCATTAGAAATATTGGCAGTGTGCAGGCGGGCATTAGTTTGCTGAAATGTAAGCACAGGATGACTTGCCAAGATGGGCAACAAAACAGTGGGTAGAACATTGTCTACATACCACTGCGTTGTAAGGTTTCCGTGGATGACAACCAAAGGGGTCTTGCTGTGAAAAGAAATGGCAGCCCGAACCACCTCGTCATAGGACCGTATGGCACGTCTTCGCTGGTAGTCGGGGCTCAGTTCGAAACAGAACTCATCGCTTAGGGCACTTACGGAATATCGTCTCAGTTATGTGACAAGATTCGTCATTTCCTGTCAGAGAGGTCACATTTCGTAGTAAAATGGCAAGTCATCGAATAAAACAGGAGTAATTTCTAGCGTTCCACAAGGTAATGTTTTAGGCCTCTGCTTTTCCTTATCTTGTAACCGATTTAGGAGACAATCTTAGCAGCCGTCTTAGGTTGTTGGCAGATGACGCTGTCGTTTATCGTCTAGTAAAGTCATCACAAGAAACAAATTCCAAAATACTTGGAAAAGATATCTGTATGGCGCAAAAGTTGGCAATTGACCCTAAATGATGAAAAGTGTGAGGTCATCCACATGAGTGCTAAAAGGAATTCGTTAAACTTCGGTTACGTCATAAATCAGTCAAATATAAGGCCACAAATTCAACTAAATACCTAGGAATTACAAATACGAACAACTTAAATCGGAAATAACACGCAGAAAAAGATGTGGGGACGGCGAACCTTTCACTGGAAAAACACATAGAAAATATAACAGATCTAGTAAAGAGACTACCGACCCTGCGCTTGTCTATCCTCATTTACAGTACCGTTGCGCAGTGTGGGATCCTTACCAGATGGGATTAACTGAGCATATCGAGAAAATTCACGTAAGAGCAGAACGTTTTATATTATCCCGAAGCAGGGGAGAGAGAGTCACGTACATGATACATGATTTGTGGTAGACATCACCAAAAGAAACATGTTTTTCTTTGCGGTGTAATCATCTCACGAAATTTCAACCACCAACTTTCTCTTCCGGATGTGAAAGTATTTGGTTGGCGCCGACCGACATAGGGAGAAACGATCATCATAATAAAACAAGGCAAATCAGAGCTCGCACGGAAAGATGTAGATGTTCATTTTTTCCGCGCGCTGTACGAGACGGGAATAATAGAAAATTAATGCGAAGGTGGTTCGATGAACCCTATGCCAAGCACTTAAGTGTGATTTGCGGAGTATCGATGTGATGTAGATGTAGATGAATGACTCCCTTCTGATCTCTGAGAATGCTTCTTTGCACTTACGAGATGCGGTGCGCTTTTTATACGCTCGTTTATTTGCTTTTAACATTTTCAATAAAATTTTCATTCAGCGTACAATTTACTTAATATTTAGGCACATAATGCCACATGGTATTTTTTTCAACCAGATCGTTTATAAGTAATTATAGAAAATAGCAGCGGTCCTACCACGGTTCCCTGCGGTATTCTTGACGATATTCTTGTTTCTGATGAACACTCACGGTCGAGGACAACGTACGAGATTCTATTACTTGCGAAGTCTTCCAGTGATATATATACAATGTGTTACAAAAAGGTACGGCCAAACTTTCAGGAAAGATTCCTCACACACAAAGAATGAAAATACGTTATTTGGACATGTGTCCGGAAACGCTTACTTTCCATGTTGGAGCTCATTTTATTACTTCTCTTCCAATCACATTAATCATGGCATGGAAACACACAGCAACAGAACGTACCAGCGTGACTTCAAACACTTTGTTACAGGAAATGTTCAAAATGTCCTCCGTTAGCGAGGATACATGCATCCACCCTCCGTCGCATGGAATCCCTGATGCGCTAATGCAGCCCTGGAGAATGGCGTATTGTATCACAGCCGTCCACAATACGAGCACGAAGAGTCTCTACATTTGGTACCGGGGTTGCGTAGACAAGAGCTTTCAAATGCCCTCAAAAATGAAAGTCAAGAGGGTTGCGGTCAGGAGAGCGTGGAGACCATGGAAATGGTCCACCTCTACCAATCCATCGGTCACCGAATCTGTTGTTGAGAAGCGTACGAACACTTCAACTGAAATGTGCAGGAGCTCCATCGTGCATGAACCACATGTTGTATCGTACTTGTAAAGACACATGTTCTAGCATGATGATAACGTGCTCCATTGAGCGTAGGTGGAAGAACTTGGGCCCAATCAAGACATCACCAACAATGCCTGCCCAAACGTTCACAGAAAATCTGTGTTGATGACGTGATTGCACAATTGCGTGTGGATTTTCGTCAGCCCACACATGTTGATTGTGAAAATTTACAATTTGATCACGTTGGAATGAAGCCTCATCCGTAAAGAGAACATTTGCACTGAAATGAGGAAAGACACATTGTTGCGTGAACCATTTACAGAAGTGTACCCGTGGAGGCCAATCAGCTGCTGATAGTGCCTGCACAAGCTGTACATGGTACGGAAACAACTGGTTCTCCCGTAGCACTCTCCATACAGTGACGTGGTCAACGTTACCTTGTACAGCAGCAACTTCTCTGACGCTGAAATTAGGGTTATCGTCAACTGTACGAAGAATTGCCTCATCCATTTCAGGTGTTCTCGTCGTTCTAGGTCTTCCCCAGTCGCGAGTCATAGGCTGGAATATTCCGTGCTCCCTAAGACGCCAATCAATTGCTTCGAACGTCTTCCTGTCGGGAGACCTTCGTTCTGGAAATCTGTCTCGATACAAACGTACCTCGCGACGGCTATTGCCCCGTGCTAATCCATACATCAAATGGACATCTGCCAACTCCGCATTTGTAAACATTGCACTGACTGCAAAACCACGTTCGTGATGAACACTAATCTGTTGATGCTACGTACTGATGTGCTTGATGCTAGTACTGTAGAGCAATGAGTCGCATGTCAACACAAGCCCCGAAGAGAACATTACCTTCCTTCAATTGGGCCAACTGGCGGTGAATCGACGAAGTACAGTACATACTGACGAAACTAAAATGAGCTCTAACATGGAAATTAAGCGTTTCCGGACACATTTCCACATAACGTCTTTTCTTTATTTGTGTGTGAGGAATGTTTTCTGAAAGTTTAGCCGTAATTGGGGAAGACAGGTTGGTGGAGAGTGGGTAGAAACTGGCAACTGGCAGAAAGCGAGGAGGAATAGACCTGAGAGTTCCGTTTGAGCACACGATAAATGTTTCAGCACCTGGCATTTACGAGCAGAGGGTGCTAACGAGGAGAGGTGCCTCAGGAAAAGGCATAGGATGTATAAACCAGACTCCTGCGAGATCAGGAGTCCTAGAAGGGCGAAAAATCTTAGAATACTAACAAATGGCAGGAACTAGCCGTGGGTGACGTGTAAGCCCTCGGCTGCAGAAAATACTCTCATTAGAGTCACAAACCACTAACAGTCTAAACTGTGGTTCAGGACTGTGGCAGCGTCTTGATACAGAAATCTTACAAGAAAGAGTCAGGTAGTAATAGTGACTGGGACAGGTGACAGTCTAAAGAGTGAGTCACTAACTATTGCCACCTAGAATAACTCCGAAAGTACGATAGTAGCTGAAAAGTTTGTGGGACAAGTGTTGCCTGGGACAATGAGGGCCATAATATGATGGTTTTTTGTTGCTAGTTGGGTTCGCGTCAGACATAAGAAGGTCAACTTCGTTTTTTTTTTATATTTAAATGGGATGCTATGGTTTGGTATTTATTTTCTGGTAGCGGCTTTTATCCTAGATTGTTTTTCCATTTTCTTGAATATTCTACTACATCTTCATCGACATACATACTCCACAAGTCACCACATGGTTAGTTGAAGAATGTACCCTTTCAACGGCTATTCGTTATCTTTCCTATTCCACTTGCAAATATGAGTAACATGAGAGAAAAAGACTATCTGTACACCTCTGTAAGAGCCCAAATTTCCCGTGTCTTATCTTCGTGGTCGTTAGGCGAAATTTATGTTCGTGGAAGTAAAATCGTTCTGCAGTCAAATTCAAATAACGTTTCTCTAAGATTTCTCAACGGCGTCCCACAGAAAAATGTGGTCTTCCTATCAGCGATTCCAATTTGAGTTCTACTAAAACTAAATTAACCTCCGTCCTAACAGGTCTCGGAAGGTCCTAACGGTACTGCCCGACCGAGGTGTCATCCTCAGCCTATTAGCGTCATTGGATGAGGTCAGCACATCGCTCTGCCGGCCATTGTCATTTTTCGTGAACGGAGCTGCTACTTCTCAATCAAGTAGCTCCTCATTTTGCCTCACAAGGGCTGAGTGCACCCCGCTTGCCAACAACGCTCGGCAGACCGGATGGTCACCCATCCAAGTGCTAGCCCAGACCAAAAGCGCTTAACTTCAGTGATCTCACGGGAACCGGTGTTACAACTGCAGCAAGGCCGTTGGCTTTTGAGTTCCCCCAGTGTCTTCGTATTCCATTTGCTTCATATCTTATTATAACAAATCTATCGGCCCGCCACTGTATTGCTTAAATTTGCCTTTAATTCAACCTGGTGGTGATCTCATACCCCCGAGTACTACTCAGGAACACGTGGTACCGATGTTCTATATGCGGTCTCCTTTACAGATTTTCCGTTCTTTTCAGAAATACGTAATCCCAACAAACCGAAGTCGGCCATTAGCCTTCTCTACCACAGTCATCGCATGCTCATTTCATTTCACATCGCTTTGCAGCGTTATGCCCAGATATTTAAACATACTGACTGTGGCGAGCACGACACTACATATGCTGAATCTCCACTTTAGAGCTTTGTTTTTCCTATTGATCCGCATTAAAATATTTTTCTATACGTAAAGCTGTCTGCCATTGACCACAACAACCAGAAATTTTATGTAAGTCATCTTGTATTCTCTTAAAGTCACTCAACTTCGTCACCTTCCTGCACACAACATCTGTAGTAAACAACCCTTGAATGCAGCCCACACTATCCACCAGATCATTTATAAGCAATTATAGAAAATAACAGCGGTCCTACCACGCTTCCCTGCGGTATTCTTGACGATATTCTTGTTTCTGATGAACACTCGCCGTCGAGGATAACGTAGGGGTTCCATTACTTGCGAAGTCTGCGAGTGACGCTCTTACTGAGAACTTATTCCATATGCGCTACATTCGTTAACAGTCTGCTATGCGGCCATGTCAAATGCATTTCGGAAATCTAGAACTACGGAATCTTCCTGTTGCTTTTCAGCCTTGGTCAGCAGTGTATCATGTGGGCAAAAGGCAAACTAAGTTTCGCATGAGTGATGCTTTCTAAAACCATGATCATTTATGTCCATAAGCTTTTCCATCTCAAGGAAATTTATAATATTCGAACTCGGAAAATATTTAAGATCTCTACAGCAAACCGATTTTAAGGATACGGGTCTTCAATTCTGTGGGTCCCTCCTTCTGCTATCATTACGTAAAGGAGACACGGGCGCTTTTTCCAGTCGCTAGGGACTTTGTCCCGGTGAAGAGATTTGCGATAAATGCAAGCTACGTAAGGGGGCAATGCCGTAGAGTACTCTTTGTGAAACCTATCTGGGATTCCATCCAGACCTGGCGAATTATTTATTTTCAGCTCTTTCAGCCGTATCTCGACGTTTCTCTATGTCATCCGTATGGATTTCTGTCCGATTGTCAACCGGCGGCATTATTGTACCATTCTCCTGCGTGATCGATTTCTTAAACGCAAAATTTAAAACATCGTCTTTCGTTTGCTGTCTTCTACCGCCATACTAGACTGGTCAACGTGTGGTCGGTTGAAGGCTTAGACGTGCTTAACGATTTTACATAGTACCAAAACTTTGCCTTTCTTCATTTGCAACAACCTTTTCTTCCCCAGCATTTTCCGAATTTAACTGCAAAATCACGGTGTGTGTTTCCTGTGTCTTCAGTCCCCTTACTAGGCACACAGTTTTCCAGTGAACGATCTACAATCTGTTGAAACCTTTCCCGTGATTCCTCTCCGTTTTTCATAACGTAAATAAATAATGTCAATTCATTGTCTAAATGAAATGCTAACGACCGCTTACCTGGTCTTCCTATATTCCCCTAGGTTTCTGAACCTATTTATTAACATTCGTAAGCATAGTCGCTATGATGACGTCATAATCCCTAATCCTAGTCTCTCTCATGACGTCGATAAGGTCCAGCCTCCCTGTTTGCTACAAGGTATTTCCATGGCGTGTGGGCTTCCGAATACCTGCTGGAGATAGTTTTCGGAAACCTCGTTCAAAAGTGCTTTGCAGGACAGTCTGTCCATATGCCCCGCAATGAATCTCTAGACTCCACAGTCTACACGCGATACGTTAAAGTCGCCTCCAACTATCTACGCCCTACTGACCGCAGACTTTCTTTGATTGGTTCTAGAACTGTGACAGCGGAATCGTGACCGGTAAAAATATCGAACAGTTTCACCAGGACCTGTTATACACGATCAGGTAATTTCACTGCCACGTTCAACTTCGACGAAAGTACAGACAATATTTTTATCAACTGTAATGAACCCTTCCATTCTTGCTGTTGTTGTAGTCTTTAGTCCAGAGACTGGTTTGATGCATATCTCCGTGCTACTCTATCCTATGCAAGCTTCTTCATTTCCAAGTAACTACTGCACCATATATACTTCTGAATCTCCTTGGTGTATTCATCTCACGGTCTCTCTCTACGACTTTTACCCTCTACACTGCCCTCCAATACTAAATTGATGATCCCTTGATGCCTCAGAACATGTCCTACCACCCGATCCTTTCTTCTAGACAAGTTGTGCCACAAATTCATCTTATCTCCAATTCTTCTGAGTACCTTGTAATTAGTTACATGATCTACCCATCTAATCTTCAACATTCTTCTGTAGCACCACATTTCGAAAGCTTCTATTCTCCTCTTGTCTAAAGTATTTATCGTTTACGTTTCACTTCCATACATGGCTACACTCCATACAAACACTTTAAGAAAAGACTTCCTGGCACTTAATCCTATACTCGTTCGTGTTTCATACAGTTCTCTGTCCCAATAATAATTTCAGCACGTGACACAGTCTGAAGGGCTGTAAATTCGGAAACATTATTACAAAATTTGGACAATTTACAGATAAAATTTTTCCGTTGGAAATGTCTTGACTCCTCCATAAACAAAGGAGGTGGCTTACAAAACACTCGTTCGGCCTATACTTCAGTATTGCTCATCCGTGTGGGATCCGTACCAGGTCGGGTTGACAGAGGAGATAGAAAAGATCCAAAGAAGAGCGGCTCGTTTCATCACAGGGTTATTTGGTAAGCGTGATAGCGTTACGGAGATGTTTAGCAGACTCAAGTGGTAGACTCTTGAAGAGAGGCGCTCTGCATCGTGGTGTAGCTTGCTGTCCAGGTTTCGAGAGGGTGCGTTTCTGGATGTGGTATGGAATATATTGCCTCCCCCTACTTATACATCCTGAGGAGATCACGAATGTAAAATTAGAGAGATTCGAGCGCACTGGGAGGCTTTCCGGCAGTCGATCTTCCCACGAACAATACGCGAGTGGAACAGGAAAGGGAGGTAATGACGGTGGCAAGTTAAGTGCCCTCCGCCACACACCGTTGGGTGGCTTGCGGAGTATAAATGTAGATGTACATGTAAACTCTGAACGCGGTCTGATGTCATTATTTGCGCATCGACAGTCGGATGTTCATCAGAGTACCTCAAACTTCCGTTTAGCACAGAAGAACCCCTGTGCACTCCACAAGTACTCTGGTACCGAAATACCTGCTTTCTTTGTGTAGCGAACCTCTCACTTACCAAAGGTAGTCCTACAACCTTCCAGGTCCAGAAACTTGCAGCCAATATTGTCACAGAGCCGACGAAGTTTGTGGCTAAGGTGTCCAATATGACCCGTCTGATTTTCTGCCACCGCTACATCCTGAATCAGCAACCTGAAGGTTGGTGACCATAGCCAAAAGCCATTCAGCTGTTCCCAAACTGCGGCCGACACCTCCTGCGTCCGCATGCAACATGTACACATCCTACAAATCCTAGCAAGACTAATTTAAGAAGTAAATTATAAAAGCTGACAGAAACGTAGATATGCCACTTGCTACCCTCCAGATGTGTTACCAATGGACGCTAATGCATTAAAGAGGTGTGTAGATGACTGATCAGAAGAAACGAAAATTGATCTACAGACTGCCTGTATTTTCATTTACAATTAAAATTGCGAGATTAAACCTCTTAAATAGAAACACATACTTTGAATTTAAGAAATGTACCACTAAGAATATTCAGGAAAAGTGAAATACATAATATGAAGCTTTGGAGATTTGAACAGGCGACAGATAATTGCCTTACAGCTTTTCGAAATGATCAATAAAAATATCTTCGTAAACCACATCCTACCATGAGCTGTGGTGCTATTTTCTGCGTTCCATCGTCTTTTGCTGCTTTTCCCGGCTGATGCCTTCTGACCTCTCCTGCCTGTAAAGTTTCTTTATCGTCTTCCACGTCTGTCTTCTCACTATGCTTCTTAGGAAGGGTAGCCAGATCAATTGTTGTTGGTTTGTGTGGGCTCGGTTCACGATTCACATCGTTCTGCAACGGTTTCTCGTGGGTTATAGTCACTGCTGTCTCTGCTCTCGTTAAAACTCCAACATTGCCTACATCAAATTGTCCTATTTCTACAGCATTTCTTTCATTCAGCATTTCATCCAGACCTGTTTTCATCTTCGTGTCCTTCCGTGACTTACCATCCCGCAGCTCAATGAAGTTAACATGTTCAGTTCGTTGTGGGCATTCTGTTTCTCCATCACTGATTCTACTCCTGGTCCTACTACATTGAAGGGAATGCTAAATGTTTTGACCGACATTGACAATGCTAAAGTTATACCTTGGTAAGCCTGGTCCTGGGATCTAGGGTCTGACTGTAATAAACGCGTGTAAGGATAAAATAAATTCTAAAAATCGCAATGTGATTGCCAAAAGAAGATTTTCTGTCTCTGTTTGTGTCTAATGAGGACTGGCCTCCCTAAGTACAGCTGCGTTTCTCTAACTTCTAAATCACTCGTGTTTCCTAATCGTTGTGGTTCTTACGTTGTGTTAAACATGTTTATGTGGCCTGATCTCAGTGATTTAAAAGGTGTCCTAACTTCCCTGCTTCTCACTCTGTTTTCAGTGGTCTGCGTATTTCGAAGAAACACTGCTTTCTACTGTATTGTTTTCAAAAGTGTTCTTCTAGGTCTTTGCCAAAAATGCGCGTAACCTCCTTCGATTCTCACCTCATTAAAAACAGAGTCTGTTGTGATGGTGCCACATGACATACTATATGCTCTGTGAGTTTTAGCATCAAGTGACTAGAGCGTCTCTTCGAAGCACAGAACTCTCTCCGTCGATCCCCTACAGATGTCAACAAGACTCTTCCAGAAATTTTCCTCGGCAGTCCCCCTGTTAGCTAGAGTGACCCGCTACACATCTGCTGGCCCACAGCACAACACAGTACGTTCTCACATAGAGGCCACTTATTTGGGTGATCCATGCAATTCAGTATGAAAATGTAATCCACGTTAGTTAAGAACTGGCAATCACTTGTACTGAGATATTCGTACGTTTCTTTTATCAGTGGGGATTATTAATTGAAATTTGAGTTATTCTTTTTTTTATTAGAGTAATGCAACAACTCTGGAAGGAAACGGTCACGTAACAATGCGTCATTTGCATTTGCTGGAGAAGATTATGTAGTTGTAACGGAATCATGACCACAAGCGATACACACCGTCACATTTGAGAATTGTACAGATGATGAGCATACTTCATATGGACTGCGAGTGTAGTTGGTGGGACCTAAGACGGAGACTGAATTTTATGGTGGTACCTTTAACTTTCTCTGGTTTTTCCCAGCTGGATACACAGTATTCGCTTGGTATATTATACCGTTGGGTAAGGACGAGGCTCGGAAGCACACAAGTTCTCAAATACTACAGGCCTTGCTGAAAACTTTTCAATTCACTCATAAATTAACACACGGAAGAGGCAGACATCTCTTTCAGCACCACACAAATTTGTGTCAGCACTTCTTCAAACCACTCTTCTTTTTCCTAATCTTATCTCGTATCTTCGCACATTCGACATGGTCTTAATTGTATTTGGAAATATTAGTGGTACAGGTTGGCTGGTTTCCCTTCCCGTCGCCATCCTTTCTTCCTCTTGACGTAACCTGTGTGCTCCATCTGTCTGCGTCTAATGCTATCTCGTGTGAAACGTGAGAACGTTTTCTAAACGTTTCTGAATCGTGTAACTGTGGACGGATGTGGGGCACCAACCCGGTATTCAACTAGTCAGATGTGATAAACCGCCTAGAACATAATCCAAACTGGTCGATACACCGACCGGCGTCGTTAACCCACTGGGTGGATTCTATTCGGGCCCGGCACGCCTCCCCGAATGCCGATGGCGATACGCTAATGCACGCGGCTCTCAGGGCGGGTTACTCTATCAAACCAATGATCAAAGTAAACTAAATAAATAGCAAACAATACCGACACGTAAGTGAAATAGTTAAAATACGACTGCCTCTTATTCTAATGCAAAATTCTAGGAATTAACAACTGCAGCATTTCTGAAATCGAGGATAGAACGAATTATCTATCTGTGCTCGATGAGTATGTTTAAACGATCATATAGCTGTTGTTGCTCTAAGTAAGACATTATAGTCACAGACCAGATACATAAACGTTTAAACATTTTTGCTGTGTCATCTGCTTTGCTTGCCACTTCCGGTGCTGAGACCAGGAGCAGCAGCATTCATCTAATTTTATTTGTTTGCAGATTCTATAATGCTGCACTCAAAACTGAAATCGCTACACTCACTAGATGAAAGAGACAGGAATTAGTATATATTAAAGTATCCTATTTTTCATTTTGGCTATGCTGAGTCTAAATGTAACAGTTTTATTTAATTCATAACCTTTGAGCTGCTGGAGTTTTTCTTTCAGAGTTGGTTTGCAAAAGAGAACACCCGTAAAAGTGATAACTACACGTAAAAGTGAATTAAACATATTAATTAGTTTGGCAACAATTAGTTTTTATCCTATCCTTGCAACACTTTTTATTTTCATTGTGTACCCTGAGAACATTTCATTAAACTACGTTCTGTGACAAATTTACTCCGCCTGAAGTGAACTTTGAAATAATACAGTCAACACCAGTTTTAAGTAAACGCTAATGATATAAATGGAAAAGAATGACTCTACATAAAAAGGACAAGACATTATGCTATGCAAGGTACTTCAGCATAGCAAAAATTAATTTCTTGTAACACTTAATCTCTAAATAATTGGCGGCCTCTCTGGTACCGAGAAATTGGATTAATTGCCATGAATGTGCAAATAATTGGCGATTCTATGAAACACATGCAGTTCTCAGAATTGCTACTCCTGCCGAGATATTTTTAAAGGAAATGTTTTCCTGGCCTTCGATCTCTTCTGAAAGAAGCACACCATCTATTCTAAAATGTAGTTCGTCTTTGTGCAAGTGATTAAACCAATCTTATCATGTCACACTCTTCATAAAATTAATTTACTCAGTTCTATGTAGACGGACCAAACGTTACAATTATCAGTAAAACATTACACATAATTGAAGATGACAGGACAACAGAAGATGTTTTATTTCTATCAAGTTTATTTGCCCATACAGTTGTTTCCTTTTAAGATTTGTTTGCATAACTCACTAACAACACAGCTGTATGGACGGATGAACATAATAAATAAATTTCAAGTGTTACAGCTAATTTGCTCGTTCTCTATTCCACAGTGGAATGTATCCCTATGTTATGGTCGATAACAGTCTGTTACATCTCCTAGATGATCCCTCAATAAGAATCCATTTCTACACTTTTAGTAGCAATTTAATGTACACACATTTACAGTATTTCACACCAGACCGTCGCTTTTACAGGTGCGCAGAATATTCCTCTGAATAATAACGCGATGGATTTCTTCCCTGGTTCTCTGTGCCTAACAAAGCTTAGTCGCCGAACTCAGCTACGTCCATGAATTAACTCTAATTTTTTCGTATAGTAAACATGAATCAAGTTCAAACAGATATTAATAACATTATCGTTTACATCAGCACCCTTTCCTTCAGCTTCCACAAACGCATACCTTCATACCTACTATTAATTCTACGATTTCACTCAGTGCATAGTTTCTGACTGGTATACGAATCTTCCTCTTTATAACACCAAAATCACCATCACATGGCATGAAAGAATGTACATTTGCTGGAAAATAATAGCGTAATTTCTTAATCTTCCAGTAATAATGAGGGTTCGGAGAAATCTAACAACAGTGTTAATTTTGTTATGACCAAGACACCCATCAGAAACTATGTGTAGGTACGTGTTAGAACTTGGTAACTATAACATGAAAGAGCAAACTTCATCCGGACTTTTCTTGCCCTCTCCCGCATGATACATATAAAATTTTACGTACCTGCTCGTCATGTTGTATGTATTAACTACAGCTGAAGTGACTTTTCTGCACTAAACTGAAATCCTACATCCTGCCTGTAGGCTAGGGATATATGGTAGATGTGTTCTTTTCACATAAAACTGAAGATATTACCTCTATAATTACTAACATACAGGGTGACATTTATTGAACGGTATGAAATAATTTGGTCGCAACTTCGGAACGGTTTGCGTTAGGACGTTCAAACTGCGCGGTTGGCCGCGGGGCATGATGGGACTTAGTATACGCATGCATGGTTTGGTTTACCGACGAACCACTTTCATTTGGATGTGTTCGTCAATAAGCAAAATTGGTGCGTTTGGGGGACTGAGAATCCGAATTTGGCGATCGAGAAGTCCCTTCACCCTCAACTGGTAACCGTGTGATCTGTAATCGGCAGTCACGGAATAATCGGCGCGATATTCCTGGACGGCACGGTGACTGTCGAACGGTACTTGAAGGTTTTGGAAGATTATATTTCATCCCCATTATCCAAAGTGTCCCTGATTTCGACTAGATGTGGTTCATGCAAGACAGAGCTCGACCCCATAGAAGCAGGAGAGTGTTTGATGTCCTGGAGGAGCACTTTGGGATTCGCATTCTCGCCTTGGCGTGGGCCCCGATTGGCCGCCATATTCTCCGGATCTGAACACATGCGACTCCTTTTTGTGGGGCTATGTTAAAGACAAGGTGCACTTCAATAACCCCAAAACCATTGCTGAGCTGAAAACTGCCACTGAGGAGGTCATCGACAGTAACGAAGATCCGACACTTCAGCGGGTCATGCTGAATTTCGTTATTCGTCTGCGCTACATTATCGTCAATGTTGGCAGGCGTATCAAACGTGTCATAACCTAAATCCGAATATCTGTAGTGACGTTTCCATGTTGAATAAAGTATGTACACGCCGTAGTTTGTAACTAATTAAGAATTTTTTCATACAGTTCAACAATTGTCACCTGTAAGAAGACTATGGACGTTAAGTCACGAGGGTAAGTTTTCGACCGTACATTTTCAGTAGTCCAACTGGGTTGGTGAAGTGTATAAACTTCAGTCGTCTCTATTGACAGGTAAAAATGTTAATCACAGGCGAAAACCTCCAGAAATCGAATGAGGGACTTTGTAGGCTTAATTGTACAAAAATGCCAATAACTTGTTTCATTGCTGTGTTTCAAATGACCTGTAACAAGAGGGTTGCCGGGCTCAGTTTCCGTACTTGTAACACTAGATCATACGTTTAATAATTTTATAGCACTCATGGTTTCAAATGTTGTCAAAAGGAGAATGTCTCCAAAAGAAGAACGTTCTGTTGTTCAAAATGCTGCTGTTTCGTTGTTTAGCGACCATTGTGCCCCAACCGTATCTATGCTGACCGGATACTACAGACAACTAAGCGTAAAATTACGAAATACCAAAACTATGGGGCGTTCAGTTCTGCACTTCTTTTGCAGAGTCACAAGTTACGTGACAGGATCTACACATTGAGATGTGGTTTTATGAGCAATGGTATCCACTTCGATAGATGTTTGTAATAACTTTGCGACAGAGACTTGAATACCATATAACTAACCATATAACTAACTGTAGCTGGTTTGAGGATGTGTGGCTGTTATCTCATTGTCCCAGGTTCACCTCGTTTGCTTGATTCTTCTGGTGGTTCGTTTCGCTTACACATAATCCCGTTCTTGGGAAGGTAATTAATTTATACGTACTGCCTCCAGTAATGTATAGTGTAGTAATGAGCCAGTGAATATCTTCTCTCTCTTCCGTAACAGCTCTTAATATTTGCAATTCTGATTTAATGTAAATATATTGAGAATTGAACGTTTTAGATAATTATTTATTGTGCTTGTAAGCCAATTAATCTTAGTACAGTCTGGTTACAATTCTGAAAGCGAGACGATAAGGGTGTGACGTGCAGTTACTGTCGTTGGGCTACGGAACGTTAACGTTTTAAAATTAGTATTGAAACACTGAAAATTAGTATAAAGTACATGACAAAACCTTTACTATGAGTGACCGATAATAACAAATCTTAACTGGCTGTTCATAAAATAAGAATCTCTCAGGGAGTTATGTTGTACATAATTAGAATTTCTTGTCTACACCTGTGAAGGCTTAAGCAAAGGCCAAGGTTGACAAAGTTAGGGCACTGGACGTAAACGCTCTGCTGGTATTGGTGATAGCTGGGTAACCGTCTTAGCTCACGTGCTTTTCGTCGTCTGCTAAATATGGCAGATGTCAAACCGTTAGGATAAAGAGACCCATTACACCTTCAGGAGCACTGAAGTAGATGGCAGTGTGAGAGATTGCCACATGCTAATGAGGTTATGTTAACTATTCCAAGACTCCGAAGGAGCTGAATTGTTAACAAATGTTCTTATGAAATGCTCCAACAGAGGAGACCGTTGTCGCTAAGTTTTCTTCTGCCATGTTGTTGTTGTTGTTGTGTTCAGTCCTGAGACTGGTTTGATGCAGCTCTCCATACTGCTCCATCCTGTGCAAGCTTCTTCATCTCCCAGCACTTACTGAAACCTACATCCTTCTGAATCTGCTTAGTGTATTCATCTCTTCGTCTCCCTCTACGATTTTTACCCTCCACGCTGCCCTCCAATGCTAAATTTGTGATCCCTTGATGCCTCAGAACATGTCCTACCAACCGCTCCCTTCTTCTTGTCAAGTTGTGCCACAAACTCCTCCTCTCCCCAATTCTCTTCAATACCTCCTCATTAGTTATGTGATCTACCCATCTAATCTTCAGCATTCTTCTGTAGCACCACATTTCAAAAGCTTCTATTCTCTTCTTGTCTAAACTCTTCATCGTCCATGTTTCACTTACATACATGGCTACACTCCATACAAATACTTTCAGAAATGACTTCCTGACACCTAAATCTATACTCGATGTTAACAAATTTCTCTTCTTCAGAAACGCTTTCCTTTCGATTGGCAGTCTACATTTTATATCCTCTCCACTTCGACCATCATCAGCTATTTTGCTCCCCAAATAGCAAAACTCCTTTACTACTTTAATTGTCTCATTTCCTAATCTAATTCCCTCAGCATCACCCGACTTAATTCGACTACATTCCATTAGGCTTGTTTTGCTTTTGTTGATGTTCATCTTCTACCCACCTTTCAAGACACTGTCCATTCTGTTCAACTGCTCTTCCAAGTCCTTTGCTGTCTCTGAAAGAATTATAGTGTCATCGGCGAACCTCAACGTTTTTATTTCTTCTCCATGGATTTTAATACCTACTCCGAATTTTTCTTTTGTTTCCTTTACTGCTTGCTCAATATACAGATTGAATAACATCGGGGACAGACTACCACCCTGTCTCACTTCTTTCCCAACCACTGCTTCCCTTTCATGCCCCTCGACTCTTATAACTGCCTTCTGGTTTGTGTACAAATAGTATGTATCCTTCCGCTTCCTGTATTTTACCCCTGCCATCTTTAGAATTTGAAAGAGCGTATTCCAGTCAACATTGTCGAAAGCTCTCTCTAAGGCTACAAATGCTAGAAACGTAGGTTTGCCTTTCCTTAATCTATTTTCTAAGATAAGTCGTAGGGTCAGTATTGCCTCACGTGTTCCAACATTTCTGCGGAATCCAAACTGATCTTCCCCGAGGTCGGCTTCTACCAGTTTTTCCATTCGACTGTAAAGAATTCGCGTTAGTATTTTGCAGCTGTGACTTATTAAACTGATAGTTCGGTAATTTTCACATCTGTAAACACCTGCTCTCTTTGGGTTTGAAATTATTATATTCTTCTTGAAGTCTGATGGTATTTCGCCTGTCTCATACGTCTTGCTCACCAGATGGTAGAGTTTTGTCAGGACTGGCTCTCCCAACGCCTTCAGTCGTTCTAATGGAATGTTTGTGGTGTCACCGCCAGACACCACACTTGCTAGGTGGTAGTTTAAATCGGCCGCGGTCCATGTAGTACATGTCGGACCCGCGTGTCGCCACTGTGATCGCAGACCTAGCGCCACCACCAAGGCAGGTCTCGTGATACGAGAGTGGACTCGACCCCAGTTGTACGAGAACCAAGCTACCGCCCAGTTGTACGCGAACCTAGCTATCGCCCAGTTGTACGAAGCCTTTCTCTCTCATTAGCCGAGAGACAGAATAGCCATCAGAAGTTAATGGCTACGAACTAGCAAGGAGCCATTAGTATCAGTGCCTATAGCGTACGAGTATTCAAGAGAGATGTATTCCAAGGAATCAATAAAAGTTAAGTAAAAAGCATCTACATACTTTTCTTCTTATTCATTCATAAGTTTTTATGTTCCAGACTTCACGCCCGTATGCTTATTGCCGTTCGTGCACTATCGGCCACAGCGTTAGTTTAGCATTCCTTTTCAGCAACCCACATCACGGTGTCGGTCCAGCTACCGACACTACAATTATTGGCGACGAGGGAAAAGGACCTTTTTCTGATTGCTTACATTTATTTCTGATTGCTTACATTTATTTGTGTCATGGCTTCGCCACATTCTCCAGATGTACTGTCCGAATTTTATCGCTTGCAGACTCAGCAGACGCAGGCGTTACTGGATGCCCTTGGACAGCTCGTCCAGGGTCAACGTACCATTCAAACCGATGCGGCCGCCGCCGCTTCTTCGCTACCGCTGCCACTGAACGCTGTTGCACCTCCCTTTCGACCATACGTGGCAGCCGATGAGACCTGGCAAGAGTGGTCTCGTCAGTTTGCATTCCACCTTGCGGCCTACAGAATTCAAGGTAATGAGCGGCAGCCGTTTTTGCTTTCTTGTGTCGGTGTGTCCACATACCGTGCGATAGTGAAATTGTTTCCCCGACGAGATGTAGCAACTTTGTCATACGAGGAAATTTTGTCTGCATTAGATGCCTATTTCAAAGAAACAGTTAATGTGGTTGCAAAACGGTATACGTTTTTTCGTACAAAACGTACGACCGGTCAAACTAATAGGGAGTGGGTAGCAACATTGCAAGGACTTACTAGGGACTGTGCCTTTGAATGTGACTGTGGTCTTTCTTATTCAGATACAATGGTGCGTGATGCAATTGCACAGAACGTTTCTGATGTTCGCATCCGGGAGCAAATTTTGAAACTGGTTAATCCCTCCCTTCAACAAGTGATAGACATATTGGATAGACAGGACACACTTGACTGTGCTCAGGAATCTTTTGAAACTTCGCCAGCTGTGTGTAACATTAACCGGCCCGCCGGGCGCGCTCGCGCAACGCGGCCCGGTCAACTGCCCTCGCGGCCGTCCGCACAGCTGCCGCCGCGTGCTAAGCCAGGTGTGCCGCGCCAGCACACAAATGCAGTGAAATCATGCCCGCGGTGTGCTACTAGACATTCGCGTGAACATTGCCCGTCACGCCAAGCTATTTGCTTTTTCTGCAATAAGAAAGGACATGTTCAAAGTGTTTGCCAGAAAAAGCTCAGATCAGACAATCACAATCATTCCAGGCCCTTTGCTTCGCGCCGGAATCGAACCAAGGACACTCAGGCTCGTGGACCTTCGCCTATGGACATTCATGTCGTTAATTCCACTTCGTCCAGTGACACTTTCTCTAACAGTGACAGTGATCGTCCCACAAAAACTGTGCGTCGACGTCGCCGGAAATCACGTCAATTAGCAAGTGATTCTGTAGCAGTGTCTGTTCCCATTGCACAAAACAGTCGCTCTTGTCGTCAGCAGGACAATAAACTTTTTGTGGACTTAGACTTTGAAGGCAAAGTGATACCATTCCAGCTCGATACCGGAGCTGCAGTTTCATTGCTCAATCACGACACGTACAAACAACTGGGCGCACCTCCGTTGCGTGCCGCAAATGTTAAGCTAACTACATATTCCGGACAGACAATTCCTGTGTTAGGACAGTGCAGCCTTCTTGCAACATACAAGGGACAAACAAAACTTGTGTCATTTTACGTTCTTCGTTCTTCTTCTGCAGTGAACTTATTTGGTCTAGATTTATTTAAGTTGTTTAACATGTCTATTGTAAATCAGGTCCTATCAGTGAATCAGACTGTGCCTGCAGACAGTGTTTCTCGGCTGTGTGACGAATTTGCAGATATTTTTGCACCGGGCTTAGGTTGCGCTAAAAACTATGAAGCACATTTGGAACTGGAAGGACACGCGCAACCGAAATTTTTCCGAGCGCGCAATGTTCCCCACGCATTGCGTCAGGAGGTCGCAAGAACATCGAACAATGTAGAATCACAAGGTGTGAGTGAATGTGCGCAATGCCTCTTTCATTTCAGCTCCGCTTCATCGCTTACGCCGTAAAGGTGTTCCGTTCGTCTGGACGACGGAATGTGAACGCGCCTTTCGCCAGTTGAAATCGGCGTTGCTTTCTAATACTTGCCTTACGCCATTCGATCCCCAGAAACCCCTTTTGTTGATGGTAGATGCCTCAGATTTCGGGATCGGTGCTGTGCTTGCGCACAAAGTTGGCTCCCATGATCGCCCTATTGCCTTTGCGTCCAAATTGCTCTCGTCTGCGCAAAGAAATTATTCACAGATAGAGAAAGAAGCTTTGGCTCTCGTGTTTGGTGTTCCTAAGTTCCATGATTTCTTGTATGGTCGTCACTTTACCATCATCACAGACCACAAACCTTTGACATCGCTTTTTCATCCGACCAAGCCTGTACCTCCACGTACAGCGCAGAAATTCATTCGCTGGTCTATTTTCCTCTCGCAGTACCGCTACGATATCTTGTATCGGTCCACTGCTCAGCACGGAAACGCCGATGCGTTGTCCCGTTTGCCTGTTGCTGAGGATAAAGCATTCGATTCTTCCGAACTTGCTTGCATGTTCATTGATTCGGAAACCGATGAAGTGGTCGAATCGTTTCCGATTGATTTTCGTCGTGTCGCTACAGCCACAGCTGCTGACCCTGTCCTTGCTACTGTTTTGCGTTTTGTTGCTACGCAATGGCCTTTGTCAAAGTCTCGGATCGAGGATCCGTTGGTTCGCCGATTTTTTGCTCACAAGGAGAGACTTTTTGTTCGACGTGGTGTTTTGTTGTTGCGTTCTGATAATGATCAGTCCAGAGTCGTGGTCCCACGTTCGTTACAGTCCTCTGTTTTACGGATTCTTCATCAAGGACATTGGGGTATAGTGCGAACGAAACAACTTGCTCGTCAGCACTGTACTTGGTTCGGAATCGATGCTGCGATTACGAATATGTGTTCTTCGTGCCCGGCGTGTGCCGAACAACAGTCCGCACCGCCGCGGAAAGTCTTTGCGTGGCCAAAAGCCACTTCCCCTTGGCAACGCTTGCACATTGATTTTGCTGGTCCATTCTGGAATGCTCGATGGTTGGTTCTGGTCGACGCCTTCAGTAATTTTCCTTTTGTTGTCCGGATGTCTTCCACGACGTCCTCCGCCACCATCCAAGCGTTGTCTGCTATCTTTTGCATTGAAGGTCTTCCGCAGACTATTGTTTCCGACAATGGCCCACAATTCATGTCCGCAGAATTTCAGTCATTCTGCCAGGCCAATGGTATTCAACATCTGACATCCGCGCCGTTTTCGCCTCAGTCCAACGGTGCCGCTGAACGATTGGTCCGGACTTTCAAGTCACAGATGTTGAAATTGAAAGAGTCGCATTCTCGGGAGGACGCATTGTTGCTCTTTTTGTCTTCGTATCGCTCTCAGCCCCGAGATGGTCGCTCGCCGGCTGAGTTGCTCCACGGTCGTCCTCATCGCACCTTGATGTCTTTGCTGCATCCGCCGCATCAGGTTCCTGCGCAGCGGCAGACTCCTGCTTTTGCTCCAGGCGACGTTGTATTTTATCACAACTATCGAGGTTCACGGCGTTGGCTCGCAGGGCGCATTCTTCGCTGCCTCGGCCGCGCGATGTATTTGGTTTTGGGGGCCTCTGGTGAGGTGCGTCGGCATCTCAATCAGCTGCGCCTCTGTCGTCGCTCGGGTTCTGCCGCTCCCCGTCTGCTTTCAGCGACGGTGCCGTCCGGTCAGCGCCCTGGGGACCCATCTACTGGTTCGCCTCATCCCCAGGTGTTACCGACGATGCCTTCCATTTTGCCCCATGGCGACGCGCCGCCGCCGCCGCAGCAGCAGCAGCAGCAGCAGCCGCCGCCGCCGCCGACCGCATTCGACGCTTCGTTGCAGCTGCCAAGCGCCTCCCAGGGTCACGCGCCGCCGATCGCTTCCCGTGACCAGCTGTCCTCCGCCATGGAACGCCCGCCCGCTCCGGACCACATGACGTCATCGCGCGTCGGCTACCCCGACGCAATGGACGTCGACCCTTCACTACCTCCTGTCTCTTTACGGGCGCATACACCGCATGTTGACGTGCACCCTGGACTAGTTTTGCAGGCGTTTCCTAGCTCCCCTCGGACCGGATGGCCGGGTGCGGGTGGCACAGCCTCGCCTGTTGTTAGGCTCCCCACCTCATCGCATACGTCAACATGTGGTCCTCCCCACGGCGGGCGGAAGCCTTATTACACGACCGTTCGCCGATTTGCGGGGGAGGAATGTGGTGTCACCGCCAGACACCACACTTGCTAGGTGGTAGTTTAAATCGGCCGCGGTCCATGTAGTACATGTCGGACCCGCGTGTCGCCACTGTGATCGCAGACCTAGCGCCACCACCAAGGCAGGTCTCGTGATACGAGAGTGGACTCGACCCCAGTTGTACGAGAACCAAGCTACCGCCCAGTTGTACGCGAACCTAGCTATCGCCCAGTTGTACGAAGCCTTTCTCTCTCATTAGCCGAGAGACAGAATAGCCATCAGAAGTTAATGGCTACGAACTAGCAAGGAGCCATTAGTATCAGTGCCTATAGCGTACGAGTATTCAAGAGAGATGTATTCCAAGGAATCAATAAAAGTTAAGTAAAAAGCATCTACATACTTTTCTTCTTATTCATTCATAAGTTTTTATGTTCCAGACTTCACGCCCGTATGCTTATTGCCGTTCGTGCACTATCGGCCACAGCGTTAGTTTAGCATTCCTTTTCAGCAACCCACATCACGGTGTCGGTCCAGCTACCGACACTACAATGTTGTCTACTCCTGGGGGCTTGTTTCGACTCAGGTCTTTCAGTGCTCTGTCAAATTCTTCACGCAGTATTGTATCTCCCATTTCATCTTCATCTACATCCTCTTCCATTTCTATAATATTGTCCTCAAGTACATCGCCCTTGTATAGACCCTCTATGTACTCCTTCCACCTTTCTGCTTTCCCTTCTTTGCTTAGAACGGCGTTTCCATCTGAGCTCTTGATATTCATATAAGTGGTTCTCTTTTCTCCAAAGGTCTCTTTAATTTTCTTGTAGACAGTATCTATCTTACCCCTAGTGAGATAAGCCTCTACATCCTTACATTTGTCCTCTATCCATCCCTGCTTAGCCATTGTGCACTTCTTATCGATCTCATTTTTGAGACGTTTGTATTCCTTTTTGCCTGCTTCATTTACTGCATTTTTATATTTTCTCCGTTCATCAATTAAATTCAATATTTCTTCTGTTACCCAATGATTTCTACTAGCTCTTGTCTTTCTGCCTACTTGACCCTCTGCTGCCTTCACTATTCCATCTCTCAAAGCTATCCATTCTTCTTCTACTGTATTTATTTCCCCCATTCCTCTCAATTGTTCCCTTATGCTCCCCCTGAAACTCTGTGCAACCTCTGGTTCTTTCAGTTTATCCAGGTCCCATCTCCTTAAATTCCCACCTTTATGCAGTTTCTTCAGTTTTAATCTACAGTTCATAACCAATAGATTGTGGTCAGAGTCCACATCTGCCCCTGGAAATATCTTACAATTTAAAACCTGGTTCCTAAATCTCTGTCTTACCATTATATAATCTCTCTGATACCTTCTGGTATCTCCAGGATTTTTCCATGTATACAACCTTCTTTTATGATTCTTGAACCAAGTGTTAGCTATGATCAAGTTGTCCTCTGTGCAAAATTCTACCAGACGGTTTCCTCTTTCATTTCTCTCCCCCAATCCATATTCATCCACTATGTTTCCTTCTTTCCCTTTTCCTACTCTCGAATTCCAGTCACCTATGACTATTAACTTTTCTTCTCCCTTCACTACCTGAATAATTTCTTTTATCTCATCATACTTTTCATCAATTTCTTCATTATCTGCAGAGTTAGTGGGCATATAAACTTGTATTACCGTAGTAGACATGGGATTCGTGTCTATCTTGGCCACAATAATGCGTTCACTATGTTGTTTGTAGTAGCTTACCCGCACTCCTATTTTTTTATTCATTATTAAACCTACTCCTGCATTACCCCTATTTGATTTTGTATTTATAAGCATGTATTCACCTGATCAAAAGTCTTGTTCCTCCTGCCACCGAACTTCACTAATTCCCACTGTATCTAACTTTAACGTATCCATTTCCATTTTTAAATTTTCTAACCCACCTGCCCGATTAAGGGATCTGACCTTTAACGCTCCGATCCGTAGAACGCCAGTTTTCTTTCTCCTGATAATGACGTCCTCTTGAGTAGTCCCCGCCCGGAGATCCGAATGGGGGACTATTTTACCTCCGGAATATTTTACCCAAGAAGACGCCATCATCATTTAACCATAGAGTAAAGCTGCATGCCCTCGGGAAAAATTACGGCAGTAGTTTCCCCTTGCTTTCAGCCGTTCGCAGTACCAGCACAGCAAGGCCGTTTTGGTTATTGTTACAAGGCCAGATCAGTCAATCATCCAGACTGTTGCCCCTTCAACTACTGAAAAGGCTGCTGCCCCTCTTCTGCCATAGCTTTACTTTTCTCACGAATTACTCTTATCCGTTCATCCGTTGTACTTATGCAATCAGTGGGTCGTTGCGTAAACTCGTGGTTTTGAACAAATCTTAGTGAAGCTAATTTATTGCTTCGCGAGAGAAATTTCTCAAAAAACTTTGTGATCAGAATTTTCAAACCTGGCTGCAACATCCTTTTGGTCACAATGTTCCTTCTACGACAACGAAGTTGCCTTTGTAGTTGTATCTTTGGGGTAGTTGTTCCACTCTGCTGTAGTGGTAGATAGTAAACATATTGACAGTCGGTTGGTGAGAAATTGCAGTGTACAATGAATCTCTGTTTAAAAATTTTGTCACTCACCTACCTACCTATGGTTATGTCTTTGGCTGTAGAACACGAAAAAGAAATGTGGCTTGGACCGCAACCTGTTTTCAGAAAACTCATATTACCAAGCAGTTTTTCGTGAGGTTAAGTGAGGCTGACGACCGTTTACAAGAAAATTTCATTTAGTTGGTAGTGCAAAGAGTGACCTGGGTTCGCTGATCAGTATTTCGTGCAGTTGTATTACACAGATGAATCAAAGTTTCCCTTCTTCCCGATATTTCGTACAGATATGTTATTATTGTGACTGATCTTACACCGATCGGAAGGTCACTTTTGACGTTCTTTATAAGATACACACAGCTACCATGAGCTTTACCTACGGGTAGAGCGCCGTCAGATGGCTAGCAGCATATCAGTTGAAAGTAAAGCACCAGTAGGGACACGTTATCGACGTCTGTGGAAGAGCACAGAGAACATCCATAATTCCACGGACATCGCAACACATAATCCGGTCCGCATTATCACGTTAAGCTTAAGAGGCTTGTCAATCATGGAAGTTCCTTCAAGAGTACACCCGAGTCAAAGTGATATGATGCGGACATGGAATCGGTTCGGAATGACTGGTGGTGTTCAGAACTTACATCGCTCGAAGAATCCACGTTCGATACCTGCACAGTATAATCGATACCTACGACGATGTATTCTATGAGCAACCGCAGCAGGAAATAACAAGGGTGGCAAAGAATGATGTTAAGGTGGTTATGGGGGACCTCAATGCACAAGTAGGAAAAGAAATCACATGCAGGAAAACAGCTGCTAAGGAGAGTCTGCATGAATTTTGTAATGATAATGGTATCAGTCTAACTGATTTTGTCATGAGCAATAACATGATTATTAAAAGCACATGGCTGCAAAGGAAGAATGTAAGGGAAGTTACATGGAGCTTCCCAGATGGGATCACAAAAAATCAGATTGATCACATACTCAAAAGTAGACGACATGTCTCAGATATATTAGGGGTGGATAGCTGTCGTGGTGCAGCTGGAGATAGTGATCATTATTTGGTAAGAATCAAATACAGACAGAGGACAGCCAATTACAGACAGACCAAGAAAGCTGTCGTGCCACGTTTTGATAATACCAAGTTAAGAAATGATGAAAATACAGTACAACGGTAAAAACTATCTTGACAAATAGACTTACTGATGCTGAAGAGCGGGCAGGAGAGGATATTGAAGAAAGATGGCAAACAGTTAAAGGAATAATACATGAGACAGCTAAAACTGTACTGGGCAAGAAGAAGCAATCGAGAACCTACAGCTGGTGTGATGAAGACTGTAGGAGGAAGATATAAGAAAAAAATGAGGCAAAAAAAGATGCTGTAGAGCAGAACTAGAGGTACTGTAGACGACTACCAGGATAAGAGAAATGAAGCAGATAAGGAATGTAGGTAGAAAAAGAGAGAATTTGAAAATCGGTGTACTGATGAGTTAGAAGACAGAAATACTGCTCAAGAAACAAGGAAATTCTATAACGATATATGGCTGACTCTGAGCACTATGCGACTTAACTTCTGAGGTCATCAGTCGCCTAGAACTTAGAACCAACTAAACCTAACTAACCTAAGGACATCACTCACATCCATGCCCGAGGCAGGATTCGAACCTGCGACCGTAGCGGTCGCTCGGTTCCAGATTGTAGCGCCTAGAACCGCACGGCCTCTCCGGCCGTCTATAACGATATAAGGAAGGGATTCCAACCCAAAGCAGTTTTCTGTAAAGGTAAGGAGGTAACTCTGATTGGAGGAAAAGATCAGATTTTAGACAGATGGGTGGAGTATTTTAGTGAACTACTGAATGCAGAATCGGAAAACAAAGGTGGGGTTGATACCAGCATGGAATAAGAGATGGAGCAGGAAGTAAACAGAGATGAAGAGCACCAGGGATCTGTAGCAGAACCCACACTGGAAGAAGTTATAGTTAGTATCAGGACTCTTAAAAACAATAAAGCTCCGGGAGAAGACAATATTACAGAAGAAATGATAAAATGTGGTGGAGGAAAACTAGTAAGGACTTTGCATGAGATTATAGTGAAAATATGGCGAAAAGAAAATATGCCAAAACAGTGGAGTACAACAATACTCTGCCCCGTACATCAGAAACATGACAAAGCTGACTGCGGGAATTGCAGAGGAATTGCACTGCTCTGTATAGTATATAAAGTATTGGGAAAAATCGTGGATGGGCGGTTAAGAACATACGTAGATGAGTATATAGGGGACTACCAGTGTGGTTTCAGGACTAATAGATCCACTGCAGATCAGATTTTCACTCTTAGACAGACCCTTGAAAAATGTTATAACATCGATGTCCACCAGCTGTTCATTGATTTCAAACAAGCTTATGATAGTATCAAAAGAGATCAACTTGGGAAGGTAATGCAAGAGGCATGAGTCCCTAACAAACTGATAACGTTAGTTCAAATGACTTTGAGAAGAACGGTATGCAAAGTGAATATCAAGGGCAGTTTGTCAAAGGCATTTGATGTTAGCCAATGACTTGGGCAGGGTGATGTGCTCTCCACTATTCTGTCTGATGTCGCCTTGGAGAGTGTAATGCGAAAGACACAAAGCAACAACCGTCTGAGTCTGGAGCTTGCATATGCGGATGATATTGATTTGTTATCCAGAAGGAAACATTACCTGTAGGAGAAGCTTGAGAAAGTAGAAAGATATGGTGCGGAGATGGGGCTGACAATTAATCAGTCAAAGACCAAGTATATGGTAACATATAGGAAAAGTTATAGTGAAGGAGAAAGAGGCATGATTTTGAACAGAAATGAATATAAACGCTGTGAGAGCTTTAAATATCTTGGGTCACTGGTAACTGAGAATTATGATATGAGAGACGAAATACATGCAAGGATTGCAGCTGGTAACAGGAGTTACTTTGCACTGGTTAAAAGTTTTTAAAGCAAGGAGCCATAGCAGGAATCTGAAGCTGACTGTGTATCGTACAATAGTTAGACCTGTGGTGAAGTATGGTTAAGAGACCTGGACTATGACACAAAATGATGAGGAGTTGTTGGTGACATGGGTAAGGAAGATACTTAGGAAAATCTACGGGCCAGTTAATGATAGGGGTTTTTAGAGACTCAGAAATAATAAGGAGATCAGAGCGTTGTACAACAAATCAGATATCGTGACTGAAATAAAGAGTAGTAGACTACGTTGTTTGGGACATGTAAAAAGAATAGTGGAGGACAGCACAGTAGAGAAAGTTTCAAAGGGAAACCTGGTGGACGTCGTAATGGGCAGACCAAGGACCAGACAGTTAGATAAGGTGGTGGAGGACTTGAGAAGGACGGGAGTTAGAAGATGGAGAACCAAGGCAGCTAGCAGAGAAGAGTGGGCGGAGGTTGTCCGGGAGGCTAACAAGGGTTGTAGCGCCAATGCGTACGTAAGTATGACGTTTGGGTCAAACGAACATTGAGCGCTCCACAACTGGATATGGTGTTCGAAGAAGCTACATATATCACATCTAATTGTTAGGAGACTATTGCATAATGCGGACCCTCATTTACGATGATTATGGGAAGCACAGCTTCGTACCTCACATTATTATGGAGTCAATTGCAGACAAGCAGGAAAATGTGCGCTATGGGCCCCCAGGATTGGCGTCGTGTGCTGTTTACGAACGAAACCCGTATCTGTTTGTATCCTGACAACTGGAAACAACTTGTTTGAAAACAACCCCGTAATATTGAACGCCTCGCATACTGCTTCCAGCTTCCGACATGTGCAACAACGTGATTGTGGAGTAATATTCTGTTGCGGCATTACAGAGCTCATTGTACATCTCTCTTGATGAGGGCAATCTCAGTGCTCTACGGTACAGGGACGAGTTCCTGCAACCAACAGTCGGAACGTACGAACAACATCTTGAGGCTAATTTCATCTTGACGCGTGACAACTAGCATGCTCATCGTGCTGTTCTCACGAACACGCTCTCCAGCATGGTGAAATCACCAGAATCGAGTGGCTAACCTGTTCTCCGGTAGGGAATCGAACCAAACAAGTGTGGGCTCAATTCAAACGAGATGTTTTCTGACTTCGATAATGATCACGTACTCTGTACAACTTATGGAGAATCGCCTTTGAAGCGTGGAACAATCTGGACCAGGTCTGGTTCGATGATCTCGGCGGTGGTATGCTACGATGTCTGAAGCATACATCCGAACAAAGGTTACGTTCCACCACATGTTGACGTTGATCAGGAGTGATGTGAAGCACGACCAATGGGGAAAGGACGAGTTTGTGGTCACACAATTTTTTTTCCGGACACTTACCAAATGATTAACACAGATGCCTCAACACAGTTTCTGTTTTCAGTGCCATGAATGCATAAATTCTGGTAACATGTGTAGTTAAATCGCGTTGGCCGGCCGCGATGGTCTAGCGGTTCTAGGCGCTCAGTCCGGAACCGTGCGACTGCTACGGTCGCAGGTTCGAATCCTGCCTCGAGCATGGATGTGTGCGATGTCCTTAGGTTAGTTAGGTTTATGTAGTTCTAAGTTTTAGGGGACTGATGACCACAGATGTTAAGTCCCATAGTTCTCAGAGCCATTTGAACCATTAAGTCGCGTTGTAGGGTCGCGAGCATCTAGCACGTAGGTCGCGTAAACCACGGAACTGACTACTTCCCCGAGTTCGGCCTTTAAAGAGTAGAGGCAGACTGTAACAACGCTTGCAGAAAAGACTGTTTCTAACTCGTCACCGTCGAAGTACTTTAAGCACTTAGTGGAAATGCAACTTCTGCTACAGAGGTCGTAACTATGATATATGCCAGCAGTTAAGTGTGACGCAGTGCGTGTCCCAGTGGGACGGCTGGCCGCGCTGCTGCGACAACGCGCGGGGAATCCCCGGGCGCTGCTGCCCTGGAGATGGCAGGCTGTCCTCCCGCCTTCCGGCAGCTGCCTGCTCCGGCGCAAGTAAACACTGGTTTGCGCTCGCCTCGCAGCCCGGGGCGGACGGCCGGCCGGCCTCGTCCGCTACTCCTCGTTACCCGGCGGGCCGGCGGCGCTTTTATTAAGCCTCCGCTTCCTACTGGGAGGCGCGGGGGCGGCGCCGCTGCCGCCGGCTCGGCGTCTCGCCCGAGGGCGCACTTGCCTCTCCGCGGCGATGCGCCCGCCGCCAGGCTGAAGCCAAAGTGGCCCTGGCGGCAGCGCCTTCACTATCCCCGCTTTAGAAGCCATTCAGAGGCGGCCTGGCCCCAGCTAAGAGAATAACGCTGGTTTTCCTCTTCGTGTGTGTTTATTACGAAGTATTTAAAGCTAACATGAGAGTAAAAAGCTCGGAATGCTGAGGGAAGACGTTGTCTCCCTGTCAACCGGTGTACTCAGCGTAGTTTTATTGCATTAATTTCTGTCAATTAATGTACAACGTATACAGGGTGGTCCATTGATAGTGACCAGGCCAAATATCTCACGAAATAACCCTCAAACGAAAAAACTACAAAGAACGAAACTCGTCTGGCTTGAAGGGGGAAACCAGATGGTGCTATTCTTGCCCCGCTAGATGGCGCTGCCATAGGTCAAACGGATATCAACTGCGTTTTTTTTAAATAGGAACCCCCATTTTTATTACATATTCGTGTAGTACGTAAAGGAATATGAATGTTTTAGTTGGACCACTATTCGCTTTGTGATATACGGCGCTGTAATAGCCACAAACGTATAAGTACGTGGTATCACGTAACATTTCGTCAGTGCGGACGGTGTCTGCTTCGTGATACATTACCCGTGTTAAAATGGGCCGTTTACCAATTGCGGAAAAGTTCGATATCGTGTTGATGTATGGCTATTGAGATCATAATGCCCAACGGGTGTGTGCTATGTATGCTGCTCGGTATCCTGGACGACATCATCCAAGTGTCCGCACCGTCCGCCGGATAGTTACGTTATTTAAGGAAACAGGAAGTGTTCAAAAAAATGGTTCAAATGGCTCTGAGCACTATGGGACTCAACTGCTGAGGTCATTAGTCCCCTAGAACTTAGAACTAGTTAAACCTAACTAACCTAAGGACATCACAAACATCCATACCCGAGGCAGGATTCGAACCTGCGACCGTAGCGGTCTTCCAGTTCCAGACTGCAGCGCCTTTAACCGCACGGCCACTTCGGCCGGCAGGAAGTGTTCAGCCACATGTGAAACGTATACCACGACCTGCAACAAATTGTGATGCCCAAGTAGGTGATTCAGCTGCTGTCGCGGCTAATCCGCACATCAGTAGCAGACAAATTGCGCGACATTCGGGAATCTCAAAAACGTCGGTTGAGAATGCTACATCAACATAGATTGCACCCGTACCATATTTCTATGCACCAGGAACTGCATAGTGACGACTTTGAACGTCGTACACAGTTCTGCCACTGGACACAAGGGAAGTGACGGGACGGTGACTGATTTTTCGCACGCGTTCTATTTCACTACAAAGCGTCATTCACCAACAGCGGTAACGTAAACCAGCATAATATGCACTATTGGCCAAGGGAAAATCCACGATGGCTGCGACAAGTGGAACATCAGCGAACTTGGCGTATTAAATATGTTGAGGAATTATGGGAGGAAGGAAATTGGCCCCCATTTGCATCGATGGCAATCTAAAGGGTGCAATGTATGCTGATTTCCTACGTAATTTTCTACCGATGTTACTACAAGATGTTTCACTGCATGACAGAATGGCGATCTACTTCCAACATGATGGATGTCCGGCACATACGTCGCGTGCGGTTGAAGCGGTATTGAATAGCATATTTCATGATAGGTGGATTGGTCGTCGAAGCACCTTAGCAAGACTCGCACGTTCACCAGACCTGACGTCCCCTCATATCTTTCCATGGGGAAAGTTGAAGGATATTTGCTATCGTGATCCACCGACAACGCCTGACAACATGTGTCAGCTCATTGTCAATGCAACCTTATGGAAGGCGAACTACTTGCTGTTGAGAGGAATGTCGTTACACGTATTGCAAAATGCATTGAGGTTGACGGCCATCATTTTGAGCATTTATTGCATTAATGTGGTATTTACAGGTAATCAAGCTGTAACAGCATGCGTTCTCAGAAATGATAAGTTCACAAAGGTACATGTATCACATTAGAACAACCGAAATAAAATGTTCTAACGGACCTACGATCTGTATTTTAATTTAAAAAACCTTACTGTTACCAACTGTTCTTCTAAAATTGTGAGCCACATGTTTGTGACTATTACAGCGCCATCTATTACGAAACGACAAAGTGGTCCATCTAAAACATTCATATTTCTTTACGTACTACACGTATATGTAATAAAAAATGGGGGTTCCTATTTTAAAAAATGCAGTTGATATCCGTTTGACCTATGGCAGCGCCATCTAGCGGGCCAACCATAGCGCCATCTAGTTCCCCCTTTTAGCTAGACAAGTTTCGTTCTTTGTAGTTTTGTCCTAATCAGACAAGCGTTGAAGGAAAGTGCAACAGTTTAATGATAAATTTGCCTCTGAGCCTAATAAAGTTGTAAACGCACCGGAAATTACACTGAAGTGACAAAAGTCGGGGGATTCCTTGTAGCATCGTGTTGAAACTCCTTTTACTCGGTGTGGTACAGCAGCTCGACGTGGCAGGGACTCAATCAGTCATTGGAAGTACCCTGCAGAAATACTGAACACTGCTGCCATATTTACCAAAGTATTGCCGGTGCAGGATAAGATTTTGTGCATGAAACGATCACTCGAATATGTCCTATAGACGTTTCATGGGATTAATGCAGGGAGATCTGAGTGGCCGAATATTTCGCTCGAACTGTCCAGAATTTTCTTCAAACTATTCCCGACCAAATGTGGCCTGGTGACATGGTGCTTTGTCACCATAAAAGGTCTATCACTGAATGGTGACAAATGGTCTCCAAGTAGCCGAACATAACGATTTACCGTCAATGATCAGTTTAGTCGCCAAGAGGACCCAGTCTGTTCTGTGTAATCTCATGCCAGCACAATTATGGGGCCGGTACAAGCTTGGACAGTGCCATGTTAACATCCTGGGTCCATGGCTCCGTGGGGTCGGCGCCACACTCGAAACCTGCCTCAACACTTACCAATGGAGATCGGGACTCACCTGACCGGACCACGGTTCTCCAGTCGTCTGTGGTACAAACTAAATGGTCACGAGCCCAGGAAAGGCGCTGCAGACGATTTCATGCTGTTAAAAAGACAATCGCGTTGGTCATCAGCTCCTATAACCCATTATCGCCCAGTTTCGCAGCACTGTCCTAGTGGATGCTTTCGTCGTTCGTTCAACGTTGATTTCTGTGGTTATTTCACGCAGAGGTGATTGTCAGCTCTGGCAGCCCTGATCAGACGCTTCTGCTATCGGTCGTTTAGTGAAGGCCGTCAGCCACTGCCTTGTCCATGGTTGGAGCTAATGCCTGAAATTTGGTATTTTCGGCACGCTCTTGACACTGCACTTCTCGGAATATTGAATTCCCTAGCGATTTCCGATGTGGAATGTCCCATCCGTCTAGATCCTACTACCATTCCACGTTCAAAACCTGTTAACTCCCATCGTGCGAGTGCAACCACGTCTGAAACCTTTCCACATGAAGCACCTAAGTACAAAAGGCAGCTCCACTTTTTTTTCCTTTATTGAGTCTCAATTCCCCCCGGAAGGGGACGGGCTGGCAGCAGCTCAGTACGCTGCTCTACAGCCTACAGACTTTTTAGAAACGGAATAAGGAACGAAACAAGAAAAAAACAGACGATAAAACGGTGACTTAAAGTGTAAAATGGCGGAAAAATGCGGAAAGTTAAAACTGAAAGCAAAGGGGTTGGCAATGTTAATAAAATACAAAGGAATCAGACAAGTAACATAGTAGACACACAATTAAAAAAAATGGCGACAGTCTGGTTTCTGTTCGCAAGAGATGAAAAAATCACACCCAGCGACAGTATGATGGCCGTTTGCAACACTTCCCAAAAGACACACAACACGGAACACTCACTGTAAAACACTCACTGTAAAACACTGCACGAAAATGGCGGCACAAAGATGACACTCCCGAGCTAAGGGCAGATGGGGGGGGGGGGACCTGAAGGAGGGGGAAAAACAAGGAGGGAGGAGAGGAAAAAACGAAACAGGGGGGTGGAACCAAGGAGGGGGAGGACTCATAAGGGGGAGACGCGAGAAGGAATGAGAAAAGGCAGAGGAGGGAAATGCAAAAGGACTCAGGGGAGAGAAGGGGGCACAGAGAGGGAGGAGTGAAAAAGAGGATGGAAGGGGGGATAGAGGGGGTCCGGGAAAAGGAAAGAAGAAATGAGGGGGAGTGAAGATCAGAGTTGATAGGAGGGATAAATGGAGTGAGAGAGGGCATCATCCAGGAGGGGGAGATGATGGAAGCCACCTTGGGAAAGGAGATGAAGGGTAGAGATGGAGGGTAGAGGGGACACAACAGTGAAGACATGGCATGGCAGGGATGGGAGAGGAGAGGAGCAACCAGGGGGTGAGGGGGATCAAGGCACCGGGAGGTGTAGAAGATGCGGATATGTTCAAGGAATTGGAGCAGATGGGGGAAAGGAATGAGGTCATAGAGGATCCGTGTGGGGGATGGGATGCATATATATGGAAGGCAAGGTGGAGTGCATGACGCTCAAGGATCTGGAGGGACTTATAGAATTTGGTGGGGGGGGGGGCAGATATCCAGGTGGGACTGGCATAACAGAGGATGGGACAGATTAAGGATTAGTAGGTGTGGAGGATGGTAGAGGGGTGTAACCCCATGTCCGGCCAGAGAGGAGTTTGAGGAGTTGGAGGTGGTTGTGGGCTTTGGATTGGGTGGAGCAGAGATGAGGGAGCCAGGTGAGGTGACAGTCAATGGTGAGGCCAAGGTAGGTGAGGGTGGGGGTGAGGCGGACAGGATGGGCACAGACAGTATGGGAGAAATCCAGCAGCCGGAAGGAGCGAGTGGTATGACCTACGATGATTGCCTGGGTCTTGGAAGGATTGATTTTCAGGAGCCACTGGTTACACCACGCAGCAAAAAGGTCAAGGTGATTCTGGAGAAGGCGTTGGGACCGTTGGAGGGTAGGTGCGAGGGCAAGGAATGCGGTGTCATCGGCATATTGCAATAGGTGTACTGGAGGGAGGGGGGGTTGGGGCATATCTGCCGTGTACAGGAGGTAGAGGAGATGGGAGAGGGTAGAGCCCGGGGGCACACCTGCAGAGGGGTAGAAGGTGTGGGAATGGCATTATGGATGGTAACATAGGAGGGGCAGCGAGAGAGGAAGGAGGCCATCAGACGGATGTAGTTAATAGGAAGGGCGTAGGTTTAGAGTTTCAACAGGAGACCGGGATGCCAGACACGGTCGAGGGAGACAAAAATGGCGGAGCAACGGGGGTTAGGCTGGCGGGAGAGGAGATGAGTGAGGCGGAGGAGTTGGTCATCGGCAGAGAAGGAAGGTCGAAAGCCACATTGGGTGTTGGGGAGGAGGTGGTTTTAGTGGAGGTGGTGATGGACGCGCCGGGAAAGGATGGATTCCAAGAGCTTGCTAAACACCGATGTGAGACAGATAGGACGATAGGAAGAGGCATCAGATGGAGGCTTGTTGGGTTTGGAGAACATCAGGATACGGGAGGTTTTCTACAGGTTGGGATAGAAGCCAGTGGCAAGGATGACATTGTAGAAGGTGGCAAGGACTGAAAGGAAGGAGGGAAGGCAGTGTTTGAGGTGGCGGTAGGTAATGTAGGGAGCAGTGTTGCGTTTAGTGTGGAGTGTGAGGCTGATGTCCTGTGTAGTGATGGGAGTGTTGAGTTCAGATGGTGGTGTGTGGCCCAAGTACTGTAAGCTAGGAGCAAGGGGAGGAACAGAGGTATTCGTACGATCCATGTCGACGGGGAAGAGGGAATAATCAAAGTGGGGATCATCTGGGATGGAAGAAACATCTGACAGGTGAGAGACAAAGTGGTTGGCCTTACTGACGTTGTCAGGAAAGGGATGGTCATCAAGGAGGAGAGGGTACTGGGGGGTGGGGCGGTTCCTAGTAAGGCGGTGGAAAGCAGACCAATACTAGGAAGAGTTTATGGGGAGCATGGTGTTGAGTTGTGTACATGTCTGGCGCCAGGCACGACGTTTCTTCGCAGTAAGCAGGTTGGGGATATGTCGTTGTAATTGCCGGTGGCGGGTAAGTGCATCCCGGTCACGACTGCGGAGAAAAATAGCGCTAGAGGCGGCGGGACTCTCGAAGGAGAATGACGGCCTGTGGAGGCAGGACGGGACGGTGAGGGTGGATGGCTTTGGTGGGGATATGGGTGGCGACGGCGTCAGACAAGGTCTGGTGCAGGAAGGCAGCAGTGCGAGAGATGTCATCAGGAGATTGGAGGGAAGGTCGTGGCCGTCAACCTGGGTGTGAATGGAGTCCTGGTAGGCATCCCAGTTGGCACGGGAGTAATCATGGACAAGTTTAGGAGGGATGTTAGGGCGAGTAGCGTTGCGGGGATGGCAACCATTAGAGATAGTCAGGAGAACAGGAGCATGGTCACTGCCAATGATGTCAAGGACATCTGTGGTGATGCGCTCAAGGAGGTTGGGAGAGGCAAGGACCATATCGAGAGTGGTGTTGGTTTCGGGTTGGGTGTGGTGAGGCAGGGGAACCAGGTCTCTCTGGAGGGTGGTGAGAAACTGATGGAGGTCGGCAGGATCACGGCTGTGGATATTGAGGTCGGCGGCAATCACGTAGGTGGAGAAGGTGCCGTCAATGTGGGCGCAGCTCCACCAATGCACTGGCCTTTTATATATTATGTACGCGATACTACCACCATATGTGTACGTGCTTGTCACTGTCCCATGACTTTTGTCACCTCATCGTAACATGTGTAACATGATAATTAAATTTAAATATGTTCGTAAATGTTCTGTGACAGTATTGGAACAAATGCGGCTGTCTGCCCTGTTACGCTTTATTCAAACAAGTATTGGGTATTTTAACATGCCTGTTGAGTTCAGACACAATCTAGAGTCGTCTCTGAACTCGATCCCAACACTCCATAAAGTAAAAAGAAATAATAAACAGAGTGCTCCTGTTCCACATTTCACAGTGCGTGAACAAGCAGTGGGCTAACTTGGTCCTGATCACGTGGTTATCAAATCTTTTAATGGATACCTTGAATAAAATTTTTCGACGTGACAGTGCAGTTCTCAGGCGTACGGTGTCTTAGTAAAGAAAAAAAAGACAACCGAAGCTGCAGACAAATCCGACACGAGATGAAAAAGAGTATAGCAGATCGTTACAGATTAGTAAACACAAGAAAAGCAGGAGTGTGTCATTTAGAGTTGGGAAAATTCGTTCAAATTTCAAATGGCTCTAAGCACTATGGGACTTAACATCTGGGGTCATCAGTCCCCTAGATTTAGAACTATTTAAACCTAACTAACCTATGGACATTGCGCACATCCATGCCAGTGGCAGGATTCGAACCTGCGACCGTAGCAGCTGCGTGGTTCCAGTCCGAAAAATGTAGGATCTGGTGAGGATTGTTTGGAAAAAGGTAAAAGATAATTGATAACTGTTGGCATCTCGTATATTCTGCACGCTCATAAATGCGTCTGACATATACGCCGACAATAATGAAAGTTGATACGCAGGCCAAAATATTAAAATATTAGTAAAAATGAGTACTGTTTCGCTTGCAATGGTTTAATTACGTCATCCAAACTCGCGGCTAGCTCAAAGATAATCAGAAGTAGCATTAAATTATTACTGTTATTGCCCGATAAATTAATTGTTTGCGAGGAGAGAGGCATAAGGATTTGTACTCACGATTAATAATTTCATTTATATCAGAATCGCTTAAGTTTGCTTAAGCATTTACTTGAAAGAAAGAAATGTAACTGCAAACTCAAATACATGGCGAAGCAAATTAAGCCCTTTTGCCTATTGCCATTAAATTTATCAATGCAATTCCGTAATAATTCTGGTAAAATTAACTTTGCAAATATTAATTATTTATTATGTTAACTTGAGATTGACCCCTAATAATTAATATTTGAATTAAATTCCACGTAATGGTCGCCCATTGCCGTTACGACAAAAGAAAGCGAGATGGCGATCTTCCACAGGACTCACTTTAAATAATTATTTTCACTTAAATATTTCCATAGGGAGGAGGAGCTTTTTGATAAGAACAGGAGAAATTAATTTTTACCATATATTGTAACAGAAAATACGTACATCAATTTCTTAGTGCGTCAGAACAGCTAAGCGACTTAATTCTTCAACAGCAGAGACAAACGTAGGATTAGATCTTAGAACCAAATTTCTTTAACGTGAATGATATAGGATTTCCATGGTTACAAAAAATGTCTTTACGTTGTGTAGCAATTCTCTGAAATTAAAATACATGTTTTATTAACATTTTTAATCCAAATGTATCATATTAACGAGTTGTAAGTTTTATAATTATCCGTCGTGTTAGCTACGGTTTTTATCGACAGATATGCACTCAGTTTTGTACTTTCCTTACACTTCACATTTACACGTCTGGTATAGGTTTAGTTTAAATTTTATAGGGATTTCCAGGAGACGTCACAGTACGAATCACATAATAAATTTACGTAAATAGCGCCCACAGCTACGACCTCGCCTACATAACGCCTGTACGTTGTACTGCACGACAAAGCTCTACTATTATGCGTAGGAGCTCCAGCGTTCACCCCAACGAACGAAATGGTAGTCGAAACACTGGAAGACTACATAGACAATAGCTCAGCAGAAAATTTATTCTGAAACATCTACAGCGTTTAGGGGTTGTGCTGAGAAATGAAATCTGCAATCGTAGAGTGTAATTCTACGCCGACCGTTAGTGGATATATAAATAAACACGACATTTGTGGAGACATTTTCATCACTGACCACATACCAATACCTGATTCGTAGAACGGGATTGCTAGTCTCCTTCGATCAAGAGTATAAATAGACCAACCATGTGCTAGACAAACACAGTAATATGCATTACACTGAAAACCCAGTTATCAATAGCAGCATTTCGAGCATTGGCCCGATGCCACGTGTATGTACACCAATGTGTCTGAATACCAGGGCTCCATCGGGTGTCTACGCGAATACTAAAAATAAAACGAGTGAACCATTTAGTCTACCGAAAGAGGCATCAATTTCCAGGAATGAAATCTAGCCACTGAGAGAGGGCTAACTTACGGCATGAACACATCATACTCAGAGACTCGCTCAGCGGGATGTAAGCATTTGTATGTATTGTATTGTATGTTAATCGGGGACCTAGAGACGACGAAGAGGCTCCGTCCCCACCCCAGCTGCAGTGGTTCACAACCCCACGACGACTACCGCAATCCACTTCACCCCTCTGCCACCCCACACCGAACCATACTTTAAGGGTTATTGTGCGGTTCGGCCCCCGGTGAACCCCCCACCCCCAGGGAACGTCTCAGACCAGATGATTGTAACCCGTATGTTTCGTGGTAGGGTAATGTTGGTGTAAGCGTACGTGGATAACTTGTTTGGGCAGCAATCGCCGACACAGTGTAGCTGAAGCGGAATAAAGGGAACCAGCCCGCATTCACTGAGGCAGATGAAAAACCGCCTAAAAACCATCCACAGGCTGGTCGGCTCACCGAACCTCGACCCAAGTCCACCTGGCGAATTCGTGCTGGGGACCAGGCGCTCCTTCCCACTCCGGATAGCCGTGCGTTAGACCGCTCGGCTAACCAGGCGGGCATGTAAGCACTTACTTCAATTGGAAAAGCAAAGGGAAGAGGGGAGATGTTACCTTGCATAGTAAATATCTTCTGTTGTATCGGATTTGTACCGAATCGATTGAGGTCTCATTTGTGCTGATCAAGGGCTATACTGGGATTGTGGGGAACAAAGAAGCCGACCAGTTGGTTAAGGATGCGACTACGACTAGCATTGAAGAGCGATGTATTCCCTTCGAAGGACTCAGGTACAGGTACAGAAAGCTGGCTTAAGCCAGAGATAAATTCTGCCGAAATTTTTACAAAGGTACAGACGGTGTTTAGAAAGGATAGAGTGCATGCAACCGGTGGTGGAGTGTTCGTCGCTGTTAGTAGTAGTTTATCCTGTAGTGAAGTAGACGTGGATAGTTCCTGTGAATTATTATGGGTGGAGGTTACACTAAACAACCGAACTAGGTTAATAATTGGCTACTTTTACCGACCTCCCGACTCAGCAGCATTAGTGGCAGAACAACTGAAAGAAAATTTGGAATACATTTCACATAAATTTTCTCAGCATGTTATAGTCTTAGGTGGAGATTTCAATTTACCAGATATAGACTGGGACACTCAGATGTTTAGGACGGGTGGTAGGGACAGAGCATCGAGTGACATTATACTGAGTGCACTATCCGAAAATTACCTCGAGCAATTCAACAGAGAACCGACTCGTGGAGATAACATCTTGGACCTACTGATAACAAACAGACCCGAACTTTTCGACTCTGTATGTACAGAACAGGGAATCAGTGATCATAAGGCCGTTGCAGCATCCCTGAATATGGAAGTTAATAGGAATATAAAAAAAGGGAGGAAGGTTTATCTGTTTAGCAAGAGTAATAGAAGGCAGATTTCAGACTACCTAACAGATCAAAACGAAAATTTCTGTTCCGACACTGACAATGTTGAGTGTTTATGGAAAAAGTTCAAGGCAATCGTAAAATGCGTTTTAGACAGGTACGTGCCGAGTAAAACTGTAAGGGACAGGAAAAACCCACCGTGGTACAACAACAAAGTTAGGAAACTACTGCAAAAGCAAAGAGAGCTCCACTCCAAGTTTAAACGCAGCCAAAACCTCTCAGACAAACAGAAGCTAAACGATGTCAAAGTTAGCGTAAGGAGGGCTATGCGTGAAGCGTTCATTGAATTCGAAAGTAAAATTCTATGTACCGACTTGACAGAAAATCCTAGGAAGTTCTGGTCTTACGTTAAATCAGTAAGTGGCTCGAAACAGCATATCCAGACACTACGGGATGATGATGGCATTGAAACAGAGGATGACACGCGTAAAGCTGAAATACTAAACACCTTTTTCCAAAGCTGTTTCACAGAGGAAGACCGCACTGCAGTTCCTTCTCTAAATCCTCGCACAAACGAAAAAATGGCTGACATCGAAATAAGTGTCCAAGGAATAGAAAAGCAACTGGAATCACTCAATAGAGGAAAGTCCACTGGACCTGATGGGATACCAATTCGATTCTACACAGAGTACGCGAAAGAACTTGCCCCCCTTCTAACAGCCGTGTACCGCAAGTCTCTAGAGGAACGGAGGGTTCCAAATGATTGGAAAAGAGCACAGGTAGTCCCAGTCTTCAAGAAGGGTCGTCGAGCAGATGCGCAAAACTATAGACCTATATCTCTGACGTCGATCTCTTGTAGAATTTTAGAACATGTTTTTTGCTCGCGTATCATGTCATTTCTGGAAACCCAGAATCTACTATGTAGGAATCAACATGGATTCCGGAAACAGCGATCGTGTGAGACCCAACTCGCTTTATTTGTTCATGAGACCCAGAAAATATTAGATACAGGCTCCCAGGTAGATGCTATTTTTCTTGACTTCCGGAAGGCGTTTGATACAGTTCCGCACTGTCGCCTGATAAACAAAGTAAGAGCCTACGGAATATCAGACCAGCTGTGTGGCTGGATTGAAGAGTTTTTAGCAAACAGAACACAGCATGTTGTTATCAATGGAGAGACGTCTACAGACGTTAAAGTAACCTCTGGCGTGCCACAGGGGAGTGTTATGGGACCATTGCTTTTCACAATATATATAAATGACCTAGTAGATAGTGTCGGAAGTTCCATGCGGCTTTTCGCGGATGATGCTGTAGTATACAGAGAAGTTGCAGCATTAGAAAATTGTAGCGAAATGCAGGAAGATCTGCAGCGGATAGGCACTTGGTGCAGGGAGTGGCAACTGACCCTTAACATAGACAAATGTAATGTATTGCGAATACATAGAAAGAAGGATCCTTTGTTGTATGATTATATGATAGCGGAACAAACACTGGTAGCAGTTACTTCTGTAAAATATCTGGGAGTATGCGTGCGGAACGATTTGAAGTGGAATGATCATATAAAATTAATTGTTGGTAAGGCGGGTACCAGGTTGAGATTCATTGGGAGAGTGCTTAGAAAATGTAGTCCATCAACAAAGGAGGTGGCTTACAAAACACTCGTTCGACCTATACTTGAGTATTGATCATCAGTGTGGGATCCGTACCAGATCTGTCTGACGGAGGATATAGAGAAGATGCAAAGAAGAGCGGCGCGTTTCGTCACAGGGTTATTTGGTAACAGTGATAGCGTTACGGAGATGTTTAATAAACTCAAGTGGCAGACTCTGCAAGAGAGGCGCTCTGCATCGCGGTGTAGCTTGCTCGCCAGGTTTTGAGAGGGTGCGTTTCTGGAAGAGGTATCGAATATATTGCTTCCCCCTACTTATACCTCCCGAGGAGATCACGAATGTAAAATTAGAGAGATTAGAGCGCGCACGGGGGCTTTCAGACAGTCGTTCTTCCCGCGAACCATACGCGACTGGAACAGGAAAGGGAGGTAATGACAGTGGCACGTAAAGTGCCCTCCGCCACACACCGTTGGGTGGCTTGCGGAGTATCAATGTAGATGTAGATGTAAATGTAGATCGAAAGTGACCGGAACGAGGCTGAGAGGCCGACGATTTGCACAGGGACAGCTGGTACAGGCGAATTCTTTCGCGTTTACGGAAGTTTTAGTGGTATGCTGCCAAGGAGGCTCTGAACTACAACTGGGACAGCGACAGCAAGGCAGTTAGTAAGGATCATGGACAGGTTTAAAGGCCACCATGACTGCCTTCTACACCATATTTATATGCTTCACCTCGTACCATCGCCGTTCTACGAAAAAACAGAAATGATAACATTGTCTACGGGGAAACGGATAGCCTGTGAACTGCGTTACACCGGAATCCACTTCATTATTTTGTCATGTGAACAGCAGACCGAGCCGGCTTATCGACTTGTCGATAATCCAATAATTGCCCCTCGACTCTAGCTGTTGAAACTTGTGAACTGCTGGCATTCATTTCCTCACATTCGAGAAACTCGTCGTACTTCTCATCCACTCAATTTTGTTCACTTTTATTTACTCACTACACATTTAGATGTTTCAGCTTCCCGCTTCATCATCTCTTGTATGTGGTATCATCGCCCATCGATACCACAAAGAAAGCAATCGATTCAGCCACAGAAGTTGGCAATGAAGAGCTCAGCAGCGGCAGCTAGAGGCAGATACAGAGTTAGTGCCGCCCAGTCTCTGGACGCAGGAAGTACCGTGCCTCTGCGGGAAGCGCCACCACAGAACCACAAACCACGTGTATAGCACACCGCTGATCGCGTTCCAAGAGACAGTCTATCGGGTGCACCGTTATCCTGTTAACAGTAGGTAAGTGAAAATACAAATACTGACATTAACACTCATATCTACTTCTAATAAATAATATCTAAATAACTTAAAGTAATTTATATTATGAAAGTAACTTACCGTAACTTATAACTAAACTACCCATTCAGATGTTTCACATTTTTTTCTATTCAAACAGTAATGAAGTAACCACAGATTTCACGGACAGTGAAAGATCACATCGACTGTTTCTAGTGGACGGATTTAAGTTTAGGCTTCACAGGGAGTTGGAGGAAGGTACGCTGAGATGTGCTTATAATGTGGAGCAACTCATTGAAAATAAAAACACTCTAAGATATTTTGTGCATGCCGAGTAAGTTGATACGTTAGGAGAAGATAAAGAATGGCGATATAGACACTCTCACACATGAAGACGAAAGCTGCATACGGTAGAACAGGTATCGCGCACGATCACCAGTCCACCCAAAATTGCCCAGCAGCAAACGAGAAACACGACAATATTAAGCTCCTCACCCTGAATACGAGCCGTGATGAGCATCTTTTGATGACGAATGACGATGTGACAGGGAGCACGTGTTGCAAAACAACCCTGCAGTAGTAAAATTTACCGACTACGTACTCGACATGCACACAGGGTGAGTCACATGGGACGTAACCGCAAGACCGCTACGGTCGCAGGTTCGAATCCTGCCTCGGGCATGGATGTTTGTGATGTCCTTAGGTTAGTTAGGTTTAACTAGTTCTAAGTTCTCGGGGGCTAATGACCTCAGCAGTTGAGTCCCATAGTGCTCAGAGCCATTTGAACCATTTGGGACGTAACGCACCTTTTATTTTGTGGATGGCTTCCCATGTGGAAACGCGGTTTTTAGGTAAATGCTCGAGTTTCGAGGGCACGGATTTTTTGTTCGGTTAATGTTTCTAGCGCTAGTATCAACGGAGATATTTAAGTAAGTATGTTTTCTTAAATGGAACCGTGTACATTTTATAACTGCATCCGTAGCTCTTGTGAAGACAATTACCGGGTTACAGCGGTTGTTAATGTTGATGTTGAAATGTTGACGTTGAAACCTGTTGTAAGAAAATCCAAGAAATGTCCTAGAATAGAGAGCATAGTGGCCGGAAATGCTATTCCCGGTGCAACATTGTCAAGTAGGCGTCGCGGACCAGGCTGCGTAGTCGTATACTGTGAGGTAGGCCTGCGCTACGAGAGTAGAGCTTTATTTCTCCTTGAACTAACTTACGACCTATACGCAGATTCACGTACGAATATTATATATGGAAATACGGCAGACTCGAATACAGCGTATCACAAAGGGCTTAGGAAAACTGTACCATATATGTGTATCCTCCGAGAATTACGTGACCTGAAACAGAGAAATCAACTGTTCATTCTTCAGAAATAAAGAGGCCTTATACGCTGTGAAGAGCAACAACTATATTAAATATATAAATGTCAGAAGGAAGATTTGAACTATCTTTTCCTGTATGAGGCTGTGTACTTCTTAGGGGTAAAATAAATGCTCTCGGATAATGTTTCTACCTACACTGGCCTATATTGTATCATATGGGATACATTCGCTAAACTAAACACTTTATTAAAAATACTCTGATGACCACCTGTACGCCGCACAGTAGATGTTCTTCTTAACGAAACTTTGCTTCATGCTGAACGTAAGAGCATAATGACAGCGTTACCAGCTGCATGCAATACATGCTTTCGACTTCTTTTACATTGCACTGCAATTTCGTACACACGTGAACGAAGTAAACAATTTAGTAAACAATTTACTGACTTTTTTAAATATAATTTTTTAACTATGAACCCCCATTTTTACTACATATTCGTGTAGTACGTAAAGAAATATGAATGATTTGGTTGGACCACTTTTTTCGCTTTGTGATAGGTGGCGCTATAATAGTCACAAACATATGGCTCACAATTTTTAAATTAAAATACAGAACGTAGGTACGTTTGAACATTTTATTTCGGTTGTTCCAAGTGACACACGTAACTTTGTGAACTTATCATTTCTGAGAACGCATGCTGTTACAATGTGATTACCTGTAAATACCACATTAACGCAATAAATGCTCAAAATAATGGCCGTCAAGCTCAATGCATTTGACAATACATGTAACTACATTCCTCTCAACAGCGATTAGTTCGCCTTCCGCAATGTTCGCACATGCAATGACAATGCGCTGACACATGTCGTCAGGCATTGTCTGTGGATCACGATATCAAATATCCTTCAACTTTCCCCACAGAAAGCAATCCGGGGACGTCAGATACGGTGAACGTGCGGGCTATGGTATGGTGCTTCGACGAGCGATCCACCTGTCATGAAATATGCTATTCAATATCGCTTCAACCACACGCCAGCTATGTGCCGGACATCCATCATGTTGGAAGTATATCGCCATTCTGTCATGCGGTGAAACATCTTGCAGTAACATCGGTAGAACATTACGTAGGAAATCAGCATACATTGCTCGATTTAGATTGCCATGGATAAAATGTGGGCCAATTATCCTTCCTCCCATAATGCCGCACATACATTAACCCGCCAGGGTCGCTGATGTTCCACTTGTCGCAGCCACCGTGGATTTTCCGTTGCCCAGTAGTGCATATTATGCTGGTTTACGCTACCGCTGTTGGCGAATGACGCTTCGTCGCTAAATAGAACGCGTGCGAAAAATCTGTCATCGTCCCGTAATTTCTCTTGTGCCCAGTGGCAGAACTGTACAAGACGTTCAAAGTCGACGCCATGCAATTCCTGGTGCATAGAAATATGGTACGGGTGCAATCGATGTTGATGTAGCATTCTCAACACCGACGTTTTTGAGATTCCCGATTTTCACGCAATTTGTCTGCTACTGGTGTGCGGATTAGCCGCGGCAGCAGCTAAAACACCTGCTTGTCCATCATAATTTGTTTCAGGTCGCGGTTGACGTTTCTCATGTGGCTGAACAGTTACTGTTTCCTTAAATAACGTAACTATCCGGCGAACGGTCCGGACACTTGGATGATGTCGTCCAGGATACCGAGCAGCATACATAGCACACGCCCGATGGGCATTTTGATCACAATAGCCATACATCAACACGATATCAATCTTCTCCGCAATTGGTAAACGGACCATTTTAACACTGGTATGTAACACGAAGGAAATACCGTCGACACTGGTGGCGACCGAGGCGTTGCAAAGTAAGCACGCACACATAGCCTTGCTGACAGCATCAGTCTACCAACAGGCTGACGCAAGGACGCAAACAGACCGAGCGTCGAGCGAAGCTTGGAGAGTGCTGACTAAGGTGAAGTGAGGCCAGCACGCTACGTTGCGCTGCAATGTACTGCGGGAGTAATAACAAAAAGTTCCCACCGAGGATAAAATATGTCCTTCTGCTGTATATAAATAGTGGACCGCAGGCAGCAACAGACAGAAGCCATTAGGAAGCAGTTCGGATTTGAGGATGGACGTGGTCCGTGTCCGAATGTTGAATCATCGTAGGTGACGATTCCGGAAGTCGGTTCCAGCTTGCGGGAGTCATCTGTTCGCCACCAGATGTCAACTTCAGCTCTGGAGGTCGGCCCGAGTTCGGTCGGCACCATGGCTGCCTAACTACAGCGACAACTTCCAGCAGGACCGGCCGCAGCGCGGTCTTGGTCACAGGCACCGCCGGGGACTGACGGCCGGACTTCACGGCAACCCAGCCCCAAGGCACGTGGTCTGTCCATTACGAGACATCGCAACTGGCGCTTCCCAGCCGCCTGTGCAGCAGGCGTTGGAAGCTGACCTCACGGCGACGCGGCTCTGTGGGCGTGCCCATACTGGGGCGCCGGGCGGCGACGAGTTCATCTCAACCACAGGGCATCCTGGCTTCAGCGGAGCACTGGTGGCCTGAGGCTCCCGAGTGCTATCAGCGGGGCGAGTTGCGCGCATAGTCGGAAAATCTACACAGCAGCAGCCAGGCGGAGGGATCCGCAGGGCTGGGCAGCGACGACGAGGGAGAAATTGTAAAGAAAGTTCAATAAATAACTGTAAAACTCCACGCCGTCTCAGTCTTTGGCGCAGCCACTGTGTTTGCTGGTAACAGATGTGTTTGTTGATTGGTGTTTTAGTTGTACTATCGAGAGGAGACAGTCAACCAGCCTCCTCGTGGTTTCTCGCGGGTAACTTTAACTGGTAGACTAATCCTCTGTCCACAGTCCACATTTCCCCAGTTCAACCCTGTCTGCAGTTCATACAATTTACAGAGTGCTTTCTGTAGTTCACAGGTTGTGAAAACGCTATTCTGTAGCTTCAAGCCAACGGTCAACCACAGAACGTACAAAAACGTCATAGACGACCCCTCAAGGTCTCTGCAGCAGTTTTTAAAAGATTTAAATGAGATATGTGTACTCACCTTCTCTGTGTAGCACACGCTATAAAATGCATCAGTTATACCATGGTCAAGAATACTGACATTAGCTGTAAAAGAAAATATCATTTCAAGCTTGCAGTCATGATCATACAAAATTCTGATAAAGAAATAGAACAACTTCTCTCCATAATGATTCCTATATACATTCATGATTAAACAACCAGTACCATATCGGAGCAACAGGTCCCAGGTTAGGGAGACGAAATATCTTCGTCTAAGCTGAGAGATGTATTGCTCTTCTCGAAAAGAATGTAGCCGTAGAAGTTTCACCATCCTACGTAATATGGATAAAATACCTATAAATTGTATACTTATGAGCCTTTTAACAAAACTCACCCTCAGTGGAGATGAACACAATAATTTATAATGACTCGCGATACTGTGCAGCACAAACATAGCTGCCAGAGTAATTAAATCGAGAGTTTCAAACCGTGAGGCGGAATACAGTAAGGAAATACGAAACGAAGGAAACGCGCGACGCATCACTGCCGTGTCGCTTCCTCTGACGTCGACCGCGAAGTTTTGGTAAGTTTGTTCTTTGAGATCCGAGAAATGAAGTGAGAGGAACTCCTGCAGCAGTTAAATTAGGTAGCTTGCTGGCACGGTTGGAAAGATTTTCCATCGGACAGTTAAGAGAGTCTTAGTATGTAAATGTTGCCTTTCTTCTGGGAGAATCATCTTGACTTTATACACCTAGTTTAATTAGAATACACGTCATTTTACAGGCTGTTTATCGAGAACAGGCATTGGAACTGTTACAACCAAAAGGGAAAACTGTGCACTATATGCGGATTCTCTAATTGAAAAGAATATGATTTATGTGCTGTGCATGTACAGCAACTCGTCTGCGTTGTTTCAAAGTATCTAATGGAAAGTCAGAATTCAGAATAGTGAAAGAGAGAGTAAGATAAGTTTTACATGGTATTACTTAGTCATATCCATCATTCTGTTCTAGTATTCATATACATGTATTCATTAATTTGGCAGGAAAGCTTCTTTCGTCCTTCCACAAAAAGGTTCGGTGAGATATTTACGACATGCCGATGTGATATCTCTACTTGATCTGCATCAATGTGCCTTCTGGGCGACAGATCGTACGACGAGACTCAAATGACTAATAAAAGTTATGCATCGGATGTGATTAACGTAATTAACAAAAACAGGATGGTCCTGTCATTGAATTTCAGGCACCAGTATCCCATAACGTACTGTTAAAGCCTCGTGATGACTGGGTGTTGTGTGATGTCCTTAGGTTACGTAGGTTTAAGTAGTTCTAAGTTCTAGGGGACTGATGACCATCGATGCTAAGTCCCATAGTGCTCAGAGCCATTTGAACCATTTTTGTACTGTTAAATAACTTCCTGAAAGGCATTTACTAATTACAAGTCTAAAGCTTGGCACAGGTTTATCGCAATATTTATTAAAAATTCTTAGCTAGATCAGACTGATAAATATCTTAGATGTTGATGTTGTTGTTGTTGTTGTTCTTATTGTGGTCTTCAGTCCTGAGACTGGTTTGATGCAGCTTTCCGTGCTACTCTACCCTCTGCAAGCTTCTTCATCTCCCAGTATCTACTGCAACCTACATCCTTCTGAATCTGCTTAGTGTATTCATCTCTTGGTCTCCCTCTGCGATTTTTACCCTCCACGCAGCCCTCCAATACTAAATTGCTGATCTCTTGATGCCTCAGAACATGTCCTACCAACCGATCCCTTCTTCTAGTCAAGTTGTGCCACAAAATCCTCTTCTCCCCAATTCTTTTCAGTACCCCCTCATTAGTTATGAGATCTACCCATCGAATCTTCAGCATTCTTCTGTAGCACCACATTTCGAAAGCTTCTATTCTCTTCTTGTCTAAGCATTTATCATCCATATTTTATTTACATACATGGCTACCCTCCATACAAATAATTTCAGAAAAGACTTCCTGACACATGTATACTTGATGTTAACAAATTTCTCTTCTTCAGAAACGCTTTCCTTGCCATTGCCAGTCTGCATTTGATATCCTCTCTATTTCGACCATCATCAGTTATTTGGCTCCCCAAATAGAAAAACTCATTTACTACTTTAAGCGTCTCATTTCCTAATTTAATTCCCGCAGCATCTCCCGATTTAATTCGACTACATTATATTATCCTCGTTTTGCATTTGTTGATGTTCATCTTATATCCTCCTCTCAAGACACTGTCCATTCCGTTCAGCTTCTCTTCCAGGTCCTTTGCTGTCTCTGAAAGAATTACAATGTCGTCGGCGAACCTCAAAGTTTTAATACCTACTCCGAATTTTTCTTTGTTTCCTTCACTGCTTGCTCAATATACAGATTGAATAACATTGGGGAGAGGCTACAAACCTGTCTCACTCCCTTCCCAACCACTGCTTCCCTTTCATGTCCCTCAACTCTTATAACTGCCATCTGGTTTCTGAACAAATTGTGAATACCCTTCCGCTCCCTGTATTTTACCCCTGCCATCATTAGAATTTGAAAGATTGTATACCGGTCAACATTGTCAAAAGTTTTCTCTAAGTCTACAAATGCTGGAAACGTAGGTTTGCCTTTCCTTAACCTAGCTTCTAAGATACTTCGTATGGTCAGTATTGCCTCACGTGTTCCAACATTTCTACGGAATCCAAACTGATCTTCCCCGAGGTAGGCTTCTACCAGTTTTTCCATTCGTCTGTAAAGAATTCGCGTTAGTATTTTGCATCCGTGACTTATTAAACTGATTGTTCCGTAATTTTCACATCTGTCAGCACCTCCTTTCTTTGGGATTGGAATTATTACATTCTTCCTGAAGTTTGAGGGTATTTCGCCTGTCTCATACATCTTGCTCACCACATTGCAGAATTTTGTCAGGACTGGCTCTCCCAAGGCCGTCATTAGTTCTAATGGAATGTTGTCTACTCCCGGGGCCTTGTTTCGACTCAGGTCTTTCAGTGCTCTGTCAAACTCTTCACACAGCATCATATCTCCAATTTCATCTTTATCTACATCATCTTCCATTTCCATAATATTGTCCTCAAGTACATTGCCCTTCTATAGGCCCTCTATATACTCCTTCAACCTTTCTGCTTTCCCTTCTTTGCTTAGAACTGGGTTTCCATCTGAGCTCTTGATATTCATACAAGTGGTCTCTATTCTCCAAAGGTCTCTTTAATTTTCCTGTAGGCAGTATCTCTCTCACCCCTAGTGAGATAAGCCTCTACATCTTTACATTTGTCCTCTAGCCATCCTTGCTTAGCTATTTTACACTTCTGTCGAACTCATTTTTGAGACTATTGTATTCCTTTTTGCCTGCTTCATTTACTGCATTTTTATATTTTCTCCTTTCATAAATTAAATTCAATATTTCTTCTGTTACCCTAGGATTTCTACTAGCCGCCGTCTTTTTACCTACTTGATCCTCTGCTGCCTTCACTACTTCATCTCTCACAGCTACCCATTCTTCTTCTACTGTATTTCTTTCCCCCATTCCTCTCAATTGTTCCCATTTGCTCTCTCTGAACCTCTGTACAACCTCTAGTTTATTCAGTTTATCCAGGTCCCATCCCCTTAAAATCCCACCTTTTTGCAGTTTCTTCGGTTTTAATCTACAGTTCTTATCCAATAGATTGTGGTCAGAGTCCACATCTGCCTCTGGAAATGTATTACAATTTAAAACTTGGTTTCTAAATCTCTGTCTTACCATTATACAATCTATCGGAAACCTGTCAGTATCTCCAGGCTTCTTCCATGTATACAACCTTCTTTTATGATTCTTGAACCAAGTGTTAGCTATGATTAAGTTGTGCTCTGTGCAAAATTTTACCAGGCGGCTTCCTCTTTCATTTCTTCCCCCCAATCCATATTCACCTACTACGTTTCCTTCTCTCCCTTTTCCTACTGCCGAATTCCAGTCACCCATGACTCTTAAATTTTCGTCTCCCTTCACTGTCTGAATCATTTCTATTATTTCATCATACATCAATTTTTTCGTCATCTGCAGAGCTAGTTGGCATATAAACTTGTACTACTGTTGTAGGCGTGGGCTTCGTGTCTATCTTGGCCACAATAATGCGATCACTATGCTGATTGTAGTAGCTTACCCGCACTCCTATTATTTATTCATTATTAAACCGACTCCTGCATTACCTCTTTTTGATTTTGTATTTATAATACTGTATTCGCCTGACCAAAAGTCTTCCTCCTCCTGCCAGCGAACTTCACTAATTCCTACTATATCTAACTTTAACCTATCCATATTCCCTTTTTAAATTTTCTAACCTACCTGCTCGATTAAGGGATCTGACATTCCAAGCTCCGATCAGTAGAACGCCAGTTTTCTTTCTGTTTCTCCTGATAATGACGTCCTCCTGAGTAGTCCCCGCCCGGAAATCCGAATGGAGGACTATTTTACCTCCGGAATATTTTACCCAAGAGGACTCCATTATTCAACCATACAGTAAAGCTGCATGCCCTCGGGAAAAACTACGGCTGTATTTTCCCCTTGCTTTCAGTCGTCCGCAGTATCAGCACAGCAAGGCAGTTTTGGCTAGTGTTACAAGGCCAGATCAGTCAATTATCCAGACTGTTGCCCCTGCAGCTACTGAAAAGGCTGCTGCCCCTCTTCAGGAACCACACGTTTGTCTGGGGTCTCAACAGATACCCCTCCGTTGCGGTTGCACCTATGGTACGTCTATCTGTATCGCTGAGGCACGGAAGCCTCCCCACCAACGGCAAGTCCATGTTTCTTGGGGGGGGGGGGGGGGGGTCTTAGGTATAGACAGATGAAATTCACTTGCGCAGCCGCCTTGGGCGAGATATCCATCTGCAACACTCAATCTATTCGTTCACCCACACATATGATGGTGAAATTATCTAGTGGCGTCAGTTGGTTTACTGCCGTTACAGTCGGATACTAACTGTTTTGTATCCCGCCTGGGAGGCCGCGCGTGGGTAGGAACGGGAAAAGGGAAATTACGTCGGTACTGCCAATACAGTAAAAGCACCTTCACTAGTGGACAAACATAAGCAAACATATTACATAACTTTAGGTGAGTTGCGAAATGTCCCGGCCGTGTGCATTTGATGAAATGGGCTGAAGCAGTCGCGGAGCTGGTAGACCTCGACAGCACCGGCTAGAGGGCGCTGTCGTCGGTGTCTCTCGTAGTGCCAACCTAGCAGAGCGGACCTACGTTGTGGCATCGTAGCTATCGATACCACAAGCTGGCTTTTCATGATATATACAGTTGCAAGTAACTTACTTTCTCTTTATAGCATAATCATGCAATCAATGGTTTAGTTTCGAGTGTTGATACACCAGGAAGTCAATTTGTATCAAACGCATTTCCCTGTTAAATTATCTTTCCCAACAGTACAACAGCCTATTACATGTTAGTGTAATGCCTCACTTCGACGTTTTATTTTGTGCTTCTTTACAAATCTTGTAATGTCCTTAACCAATTTCTGCACACTTGCATTTCTAATAAATATTGGGAATGACCTGGTCAAGCTTTCGATTTGCAATTTGTGTCGACTTAAATGTTGTCATGTTGTCATTGGGTGGTTGGGTTTCGGCTTCTGCCGAATAGGTCAGGCGTTCACTACACGCAAGAGGCGGCTACACGGGCAGCAGGGTCTGTGTGGCGTGGACTGGGCAGTTTTTTTTTAGGTTAGAGGGTTTCGGGAAACACAGGAAAGGCTTCAATCACGAAGGGTGCTAGCCGAACACAGGAAGAACCTAGATACAGGAACCATCGGTATAACAGTGGTAGGTTGTCGTAGCTGTGTTGGGAAAGTACCAGAGCTCCAAGAAATAATAGAGAGCACTGATACTCAAATAGTTATCGGCACTGAAAGCTAGCTAAAGCCGAAGATAAGCTCAGCCGAAATTTTTAGAAGAACCTAACGGTGTTCTGAAAGTATAGGCTAAACACGGTTGGTAGTGCCGTGTTTGTTGCTGTTAGAAGTAGTTTATCTTGTCGCTAAATAGAAATTTCAGTGAATTTGTATGGACAGAGGTCATTGTTGGTAACCGGAATAAAATAGTTAGATCCCTTTAACCAACGTCCCAATTCAGAAGATACAGTTGCTAAAAGGTTCAAAGAAAACTTGAGTTTGACTTCAAACACGTACCCAACTGACACGATTATAGTTGGTGATGACTTTAATTTAGCCTCGATATGTTGGCGGAAATACGTGTTTAATTCCGTAGGTACTCATAAAACATTATCAGAAACTGTGCTAAACACATTCTCTGAAAATTATTTCGAGCAGTTAGTTCATCAGCCCACGCGAATAAATAAACGGTTGTGAAAACACACTTGACCACTTAGAAACAAATGACCGTGAGTTAATAACTAGCATCAAAACGGATACAAGGATTAGTGAACACAGGATTTTCGTAGCGAGACTTAATGTTGTAACACCCAAAGCCTCCAAAAATAAACGAAAATTGTACCTATTCAAAAATGCCGATAAAAATTCACTTGACGTCTTCTTGAGAGACAATCTGCGCTTCTTCCAAATTAACAGTGTTAGTGTAGACCAGATGTGGCTTGAATTCTAAGAAATGGTATCGTCATCAGTTGAGATATTTATACCAAATAAATTAACGAACGGCGAAACTGATCCTCCTTGATACACAAAACGGGTCAGAACACTGCTACAGTAAGAATGTAAAGAAACGTGCCAAATTGAAACGGACGCAAAACCTCCAAGATTGTCAAACCTTTACAGAAGCTCGAAATTTAGCACGGACTTCAAAACGAGATGCTTATAATAGTTTCCGCAACGAAACTTTGTCTCGACACTTGGCAGAAAATTCAAAAAGATTCTGGTCGTATGTGAAGTATGTTAGCAGCAAGAAACAATCAGTGCCTTCTCTGCGCGATTGCAACGGAGATACTATCGAATACAGTGCTGCCAAAACGGAGTTACTAAACAGAGCCTTCCGAAATTCCTTCGTCAAAGGAAACGAATTAGATATTCCAGAATTCGAATCAAGAACACCTGCCAACATGAGTAACGTAGAACTAGATATCCTTGCTGTAGTGAAGCAGCTGAAATCACTTAACAAAGGCAAGTCTTCCGGTCCACACTGTATGCCAGTTAGGTTCCTTTCAGAATATTCTGATACAATAGCTCCATACTTAACAATCATATACAGTCTTTCGCTCGACGAAAGATCAGTACCCAAAGATTACAAAGCTGCTCAGGTCTCACAAATATTCAAGAACGATAGGAGGAGTAATCTGCTAAATTACAGGACCATATCATTAACGTTGATATGCAGCAGGACTTTGGAACATAGTTTGTGTACGAACATTGCAAATTACCTCGAAGAAAACGGTCTATTGACACACAGTCAACATGGATTTAGAAAACGTCGTTCTTGTGAAGCACAACTAGCTCTTTACTCGCACGAAGTGTTGAGGGCCATTGACAAGGGATTCCAAATTGATTCCGTATTCCTGGATTTTCGGAAGGCTTTTGACACTGTACCATACAAGGGGCTGGCGTGCGTATGGAATACCGCCTCGATTATGAGCCTGGATTCGTGATTTCCTGTCGGAGAAGTCACTGTTCTTAGTATTTAACGGAAAGTCATCGAGTAAAATAGAAGTGATTTCTGGCGTTCCCCAAGGTAGTGTTATCGACTGTTTGCTGTTCTGGATGTGTGTGATGTCCTTAGGTTAGTTAGGTTTAAGTAGTTCTAAGTTCTAGGGGACTTATGACCACAGCAGTTGAGTCCCATAGTGCTCAGAGCCATTTGAACCATTTTTTGTTTGCTGTCCCTTATCTATATAAGCGATTTTGGAGATAATATGAGCAGCCGTCTTAGGTTATTTGCAGATGACGCTGTGGTTTATTGAGTAGTAAAGACGTCAGGAGATCTAAAAATATTGCAACATGATTTAGAAAAGATATTTCTACGGTGCGAAAATTGGCAATTCACCCTAAATAACGAAAAGTGTTAGGTCATCAACATGAGTGCTAAAAGTAATCGGTTAAGCTGCGATTACACGATAAATCAGTCCAATCTAAAGGTTGTAAATTCAACTAAATACCTATGAAATATAAGTACGACAGAACACATAGAAAATGTTGCGGGAAGAGTAACCAAAGACTGGTTTTATTGGCATGACACTTAGAAAACGTATCAGATCTGCTAAAGAGACTGACTCCACTACGCTTGGCTGTTCTCTTTTAGAATACTGCTGCGTGGTGTGGGATCGTTACCACATAGGACTGACGGACTACATCGAGAAAATTCAAAGAAGGGCTGAACGTTTAGTATTGTCGTGAAATAGTGGTGACAGTGTCACTGAAATGATACAGGATTTGTGGTGGATATCATTAAAACAAAGGCGTTTTTCATAGCACAGGAATCTTCTCACGAAATTTCGATCACCAACTTTCTCTTCCGATAGCTAAAATATTTTGTTGACGCATATGTACATGGGGAGAAGAGAACGTCACCATAAAATAAGTGAAATCAAAGCTCACACGGAAAGATATAGGTGTTCGTTTCTTCCACGCTGTATGAGACTGGAATAATAGATAATTATGATATTATTTGCAGAGTATCCATGTAGATGTAGATGTAGACTGTTGCGACGTATTCGGACTACCGGCGCTGTGGCCAGCGAGACTGTGACAACTGCTAACCGAAGCTGCCTGTTGTAGAATGACAACAGCGGAGTTTTTCCGCCTCCACGTTTCAACCTGTAACGATCATCGACGGGACCTACAGGCTGGAGGACACCCTTTCCACGCCCTCCACCGTGCTCCATTCTTTGCTCTGTATTGCCGATGCGGCTTCCACTGTCAAGTGGTCCACTGTGTTAATGTTTCTTGTTTGAGGTTGTGAACCAAGAAACATGTCGCTGGATGTACTGGGAGGTCTGGTCGTTATCCAGAAAGGTTCTGGTCGTTATCCAGAAAACAGTTGATGTTGTTGGCATAAGGCAAACTGATTGTCTCAAGAGTTTATGAGCATGGTGACTCCTATCTCACAGGTTTGCTGTATCTAATCAAACTTTCAAAATCCTTTCGCTGCTACAGACTATCTCTCTGCATTCCGTGTTGGCATCGCTTTTGTTACTGAAAGCCGGCGTTCAGACCGATATGAAATACCTGGAATCCGCTATTTCGAAAAATATTGGTTGAAGAAATTTGATTTTAGCGCTTATTACACTCTGGTATCTTCATTCGATAAGTAATTGAATTTATTTTCGTTATCCGTCATACTTACTGCGGTGCGTCAAATTAAGTAAAAATTGCACAAAATTTTAAAGAGTTTGCAGAGGTAAATACACATTGCATAAATTTTACTTGTGACTGATTGTAGCTCATACATCACAATAAATTATATAAGATGTCGAAATTTTATTTTAAATTGAGAGCAGGGCGATACCTCATTTCGTTCTTGAATTATTGGGTTTTATAGCCGAAGGACGGTTGCACGCAACTGGCCGTTATGAAATACTTATCATCGAATTTTAAGAAAAATATTATATGAAAAAATTCATTTTTATACATCTTATAGTATGATACCTTGCTCGATAAAGGTCAGACTTTCTTTTGGTTATATGCCATAGTTACTTCACTGCATCAAATTAAGTAAAACATTTTGCAATACTTAAAATATTTTGCAAAGGTAAATACGCACTGTGTAAACTTTGCTTATGGTTGATTTTAGCAAATACATGTTTGACGTCGTTTTGTCTACATAAAAATTTGTTTTATGGAGTTCTAATGTTCAAATGTTCAAATGTGTGTGAAATCTTATGGGACTTAACTGCTAAGGTCATCAGTCCATATCCTTCACACTACTTAACCTAAATTACCCTAAGGACAAACACACACACTCATGCCCGAGGGAGGACTCGAACCTCCGCCGGAACCAGCCACACAGTTCACGACTGCAACGCCCTAGACCGCTTGACTAATCCCGCACGGCTATGGAGTTCTAATGCAATTCATGTCACGGCAGTATTTTCTATGCATGAGTAATATAGGGTCAGAAATTACGAATTTTAAACACATTGCTTTATTTGATTGTTTTCCTAAGGCTGTAGCTTGCCATCTTGTATACTGACAAAGTGGTGCAGATGTATCCACTTAATTTGTTAAAATCGTTTAAGATTTGAAACTGTGACACACTTGTGATTGGATGAGATTCTGTTACGAATATTGAAGAGTTTTCCACCAAAGTTTTTGATGTAACGTAATGGAAATGCAACATGAAAGTGCCACACTTACCTCTACCTAGCTCTTCCACTGACTTAATCTGTCGCGTAATTATTAAATCTCCCTTTCAATAATTTGGTCGACAGAAAAAAAGTGCCTGAAATTCAATTTACGTGGAATTCAATGCTAGGGTCACCCTTCCTTCACTAATTGTATTGATTAGATCCATTCTCTAACTTTCACTAAGCATTTCAGTTTTGAGGAGCAATCTGCCGCTCATCAGGCCTACTCAAGATCAGGTGGAGGAGTTATATCGTTATTTCGCAATGTAGACTACGCGGGAAATTTTCCAAATTTTGAACGTAGACGGGAAATTCTGGAAGGTTGGGTCTGTCAGGTCAAAACGGGTTTGAGTCCCTGATCAGTAAACGATTTTAATACGTGAGGAAGTTTCGAGACATCCGGCACTCCGTATATTGGGAGGTTCACTCTGGAATTGGAGCAATGTTTTATGATACGAAGTGTAATGATAGAATTCTGAGAAGCATTATCTTGCAATTACCTCACAATAGTTTTATAATCCTAGGAGGATACATTTAAGCACTTACGCGTGGCCTCGGAATGTGTTCTTGATGAGTAGTTAAAGCAATTAGGCCAAGAATTGCTGGTGTTATTCCACTTCTAGCGTGTTAAAATAACAGATAGCGACATTCAATAAAATATGGATGTAGTATTATACTCCACTCAGTTCCAACTTGACCTGATCCAGTGCAAGAGTAAACAACTTATGGGCTGTAGGCATCACACTTAAAATGTGATCAATATCACTATAGAGTGTAGGTCTTCAGAAAAATCTTTTATGTATCAGATTTTAACGGCGATATGTCTGTGAAAGTATGAAGCAATCTACAAGAAATTCGTGATTAAATACTGAAGCAGAATTTCGCAAAATACAGATATGTACATAATATTCTGTATGCCTCTTCCATTCATTCACCAATATGACGTCCCACAGATGCGATTGCTTCACTTCAATCTGTGAATTCAGGATATGGAACCTTTGCCTTGATATACAGACAGGTCCGGAAAATAGTCATTATATAAACTATTGATAAACTTTTATGAACAAAATGAGCGTCTTCATTTTCCAGCGTTCCTCACGCGAATAGAATGTAGGTCCGTTAAAGTAAAGATATTTGATACGTTATACTTCCGAAAATTTATCAATATTGATGGTTTATCGTACATCACGTTAACGTCACTGTGCAGGAGGTGCCGCTATCAGAAACACGCTAACAAGAGCATTACACTAATTCTCGGGTCGCATTATGCAGGTCTCGAAGGCAGTTACCAGGAAGAGCAGCGTGCGGGCAGGTGTAATTTACGGTCGCAAATTATTGCCGGCCATGTCGCAGCGGGTACCTGCGCCGCTTCTGTTGGGCCTGGTGTCACTCTGATGAACGGGTGCGCATAATGCAGCCAATTAATCTCCGCGGAACTGGCTGCGGGGCCCGGCGCGCTCTGCCGCTCCCAGCTGCCAACGACTGCGCGCTAGCTGCAATCGCTGGCAGGAGGCACGTGGATAGGCACCGGTTTTTAATTTAGTACGTCGTCACGAGTGGCACCGTATAAATATTTACGTGAATAAAAGCAGCTAAACGGCTTAATCTATTTATTTACACTGAAGAGGCAATGAAACTGGTACACCTGCCTAATATTGTGTAGGGCCGCAGCAAGCACGAACTAGGGCCGCAACACGACGTGGCATGGACTCTACTAATGTCTGAAGTAGTGGAGGGAATTTACACCATGAATCTTGCAGGGCTGTCCATAAATCCGTAAGGGAACGAGGGGGTGGAGATCTACTCTAAACAGCACGTTGCAAGACATCCCAGATATGCTCAATAACGTTTCATGTCTTGGGAGTTTGGTGGCTAGGGAAGTATTTAAAATCAGAAGAGTGTTCCTGGAGCCACTCTGTAGCAATTGTGGAAGTGTGGGGTGTCGCATTGGCCTACTGGAATTGCCCAAATACGTCGGAATGCTCAGACAGGATGCATACCTACATGTCACTTGTCAGAGTCGTATTTAGACGTATCACGGGTCCATATCATTCCAACTGCACACGCTCGACACCACTACAGACTCTCCACCAGATTGAACACTCCCTGATGACACGCAGGGCCATGGATTCATGTGGTTGTCTCCACACCCCCACACGTCCATCTGTATGATACAATTCGAAACGAGACTCGTCGTCAACAGTCCAATGTCTATGTTGACGAGCCCAGACGAGGCGTAAACCTTTGTCTCGTGCAGTCATCAAGGGTACACGACTGGGCCTTCGGCTCTGAAAGCCCATATCGGTGATGTTTCGTTGAATGGTTCGCACGCTGACACTTGTTGATGGCCCAACACTGAAACCTGCAGCAGTTTGCGGAGAGGTTGCATTTCTGTCAGGTTCAAAATTCTCTTGAGTCGTCGTTGGTCCCCTTCCTGCATGATCTTTTCCCGTCCGCAGAGATGTCGGAGATTTGATGTACACTCGTGAAATGGTCATACGGGCCATTCCCCACTTCATCGCTACCTCGGATATGCTGTGACCCATCGCGACTATAACACCACGTTCAACGTCACTTAAATCTTGATAACCTGCCATTGTAGAAGCAATAACCGATGTAACAACTGCGCCAGACACTTGTTCTCTTACATAGTCGTTGCCGACTGCAGCGCCGTATTGTGTCTGTTTACATATGTCTGTATTTGAATACGCATGCCTATACTAATTTCTTTGGCGCATCAGTGTAAAACGACGTTGCGGCTGCTGCTATCATCAAAGTGAAACGCAGAGTTGTAAAACAATGTTCAATGTCAGTTACAATAAAACTGATGCCAAACGAACAGTCTAATCACTGCGAAAGATATACACACTGAAGAAAAAATCGCAATGCCAAGAAAGAGTTGAGCATAATAAAAAGAAATTTTGGTAGGCTTGTTTCTATATCTGAAAGACGATGTCTATTCAGATTCCAGCCAGTTGCATAAGAGTGGGGATAGTAGCACAACTACGAGGACACAAATTAGGTTTATTTTAAATATAGACTGTAAATGGTCGTCAGCTTTAGTTAGCGTTGAGACTGGACGTGGTGAGCTGACGTTAGCCAACACTGCCTTTAAAGCGATGAAGACACCATAATCAGCGCCTCGCAGAATGAGGTCGTGAAATAACGCTACGAGAAGCTGGATATCCCTTGTGTGATATTGCAGAAAGACCTGGCAGGGATGTAATCATTGCACATGACTGCTGGAAACAGTGATCACGAGAACCCTACGGTAGCGAGAAGACCGGGCTTCGGATGGCCATTTGGTACTACGGAGGCATGGCTCTGGTGCATCGTACTGCATTAACAGCAGTAGTTTGAGCAGCAGTTACGTGCACAATGTCATAACGAATTACTACAAATGGGCTACTTCAAGGACAGCTGCGAGTCAGACGCCCTGTAGGGTGATTGCCACTGACCGCAAACTACCACCATTTTCGACTTCAGTGTTGTCAACCGAGAGATCACTGGAGGGCAGGGTGGATGTCTGTTGTGTTTTCTGATGAAAACTGGTTCTGCCTCTATGCCAATGAATCCGGTGTGTTAGTTAGGAGGAGGCTATTCGAGGGCATGCTGGACACATTGGACTTACCCTTGGAGACGTGGTTAGTTGTGCGATTTCGTAAGACAGCTCTCGTGGTTATCCAACGCCCCTGACTGCAAATTTGTACGTCAATCTGGTGTTTCGAGCTGTAGTGCGGCAATTCATGAACAGCATTCCAGGAGCATTGTCCATCAGCATAACGCTCGCCCACATACAACTGATGTAACCCAACATTCTCTACAGAATATCGACATGTTGCCTTGGCCTGAACGATCACCAGATCTGTGTCCAATCGAGCAGATACGGGACTTCATCGGACGGCAACTGCAGCGTCATCCACAAACAAGCGTCCCTGGTACTTCATGACATCCGGCCCCGTACAGCACAACGCATGCACGTTTGCATGTTTGCATTGAATATCCTGGCGGCTACACCTATTATCAATGCACCAATATTTTACCTTTGCAATGGCTTATCTAGCACTTGCATCAACCAGTGAACTTGCAGTGTTAATCACTTAAAAGTGTTACCCAGACAAATGTATTCCTGAAATTCCGGCACTCAACATTACTATGTTTTTGTGTTGCGATTATTTTCCGTCGGTGTGTTATTGTACCAGATGGCTTTATCCACGAAAGTCCACAAGATCGCAGACACCTAGAGAAAATTTTCTCTCTGAATGCTTCAGAACAGATTCTGCAAAAATATCTTGCACTACTCTGGATTTAGCTGGTCGTAGCATTCGCCTCATCCACATTATGTGTTCTGGATTCATTTTTCTTGTTCGCCTGTTCCTTTTCTCTGCGGGCTCAGTACTCCTTTACTGGTTGAAGTAATGTTAGAAGGTGGACAAATGGTGAACCCTGACTCCAACTCTGCCCCATGTGTCTGCGTATGAAGTAAATCTAATGTGCAAGTGCGAGAACGTTTTAGAAATTTTTTTAGCGTGTATTTGAGGCTTAAAGTGGGCCGTTGTTTATCTCGCTGGGTGTGGAAAACTCCATAAAAACAACAGGATCGCTGTCCACCTCACCATCTTCATCTATAATCCACTAGACGGACTCGGTCCGGATCAGGCTTACATCTCTCAGTCTGGAGGTAGCGCTTTAACGCGCTCGGGTGTTCAGCAGGGCCTATTTTCTTCTTGTTATTAGTGCTATAATTTAGTTTGGTCTCACAGACACTTTTACTTTAAGAAAACTTTTTTCTGCTCTATCGATCTAGATCCACAGTACTACAGCAAGAAGTCTGTGGTATGCCGGGAGGTTCGGGACGTTCAATAAGCTGTGCAATACATTTCTCTCTCTCGGACAGTTTTGGCTGAAAAAAATGTGGAATTTTCTGAGGGACATCTTGGTATATTCACGCTTCGGCCCCTATCTTTTCACGATGTTCCGATAGGTGGCGGTGTTGTATGTAACCTTCAACATGACGTCTATGACGGACAGCAGTCATTGAGTCCTTTTGCCGGGAAGCCATAGCATCACAGATATTCGCAGGCACGTGCAGAATGTCTATGGAGGGCTAGCAGTGAACAAAAGCACAGTGAGTCGTTGGGCGAAGCATTTGTCATCGTCGCAACAAGATTGTGCAAACCTGTCCCATCTCCCACATGCCGGCTGACGCACGAACCCTCAGGAAATTGAAGAAACGACTTCAGCATGTTCGTCGCCACGAAAATGCTAACAAACTTCTTCTCCATGACAACATAGGGCCTCACACAAATCTGCGCATTCGAGAAGAGTTCACAAAACTTGAGTGGACTGTTATTCCTCATCCAACCTACAGCCCCGATCTCGTATCTTTCGACTTCCATCTATCTGGTCTAGTGAAGATGCACTGGGCGGGAAGCAGTACGTGGATGAGGGGGATGTTACTGACGCGGCAAGGCGTTGGCTACCAAGTAGACCAGTAGAGTGGTACCCCGTGAAAATACAGGCTCTCGCACTGAACGGGGAGTACGCTGGAAACAGAGTTTTGTAGCCAAAAGATTGAGGAGTAATATAACGTTCTTAGCTGATGCCACCCTGATGGGGGATGTGGGCTGCAGTACCAGAGTAATTATAATAACATAGAACCAGAGTCTTCCGTTATATTCCGCGGTGGACGAGGGTGATTTAATTTCCCGCCATTTTATCTTAGGGTAATTGGGCTAAAGCGCCAGTGTGTTGGTTGGAGTCTGAATTTTCCACTTAGGTCGACCATAATAGATTTATTAAGCTGGCTACCATGATTTTAACTTAGCACAACTGGGATAAAGTACAAGTGTTCTTGGATTTTGAATTTACTGCTGAGCTATAGTATCTAGAATTTTTCATTACCATCACTATGGCCGCTATTTTAAATTCCGAATTTCCCACAATTTCTAACTCAGGATAACTGAGCTGGTCCACCGTCTTGAATTTTTTTGAATTTCGAGTATACCGATGTCATAGTCGATTTTTCGAGATGGCTACTATGACGTTATAAGACGAAGCAGTCAGTGATGGTAGATAACTACAGAGAGAGAGAGAGAGAGAGAGAGAGAGAGAGAGAGAGAGAGAGACAGAGTGAGAGGGAGGGAAGGAGACAGAGATCAGTTTACTGGAGGTCGGAATGAAGCTTTGAATGTCTTGCTACATTTCACTGATTAGTTTAGTTTGCATACATTTTATTTTGGAGAGTATCTCAAAAAGATAGGCGCAAACTGTCTGAGCACATATCTTACACACAGAAGAACAAATAATATTACATATATGTGGATCCGAAAAAATTTTCACTACCCACGTTCCCATTTATTTCCACATTTCCGTTTATTTGCTCCTTTCAAGATTGAGTGCTAAAACCACATGGAAAAAAATAATTTAAAGATAAAATTAACATCACATTAGCTGCACACACCACGCACCTCAACAGTTAACGCTTTCATGAATAATCAGATGCTAAAATTTTGGCCTTCGGCGATTTATCGGCCTGCCTACCATACATCTGACCCGGCAGTGAGGACACCAACTGTCAGTGTTGGCAATAACACAGACGAATTGAGGCAATCCAAAGGAATGTCTGAGGCTACTGATTTGCACAAAGTGGAAGTGTTTTTCCTTTCAGAACCCTAGTAGAAAGGTGAAAACAGATATTAACAATTGTCCGCTGCCCCCGCCCCCCTTTTTCCTGTCTTCTATCCCACTAGGCCATTCAAAAAGAAACTAAAAGAAGCTGTAAAATTAAAATCCCTAACCGTATTGTAATACTACTACATACGGAAGACAGTGTGGCACCTATAAGAGCGCTAAGGCCATAAACCCGCAACTAGAAGGACCCAGGAGCACGCCCACTTTACGATATGGCGAGTACGTACACGTGTCGACCGTTTATTGCACATAGTCATGCTGAGAAAAGAGAAATGAAGGGTTCAAAAGAGGAGCAGCAGAAGCAGAGGGGGGAACGGAATTTCATCAAAGAATGGCACAAGTGTCCGGAGAGCACTAAATGTCCCTTGCAATTCCGATACTCAGTCTGACCATGGCTGCCACCGTAACTCGCCAGCCCTTTACAACAAGGGCAGCCACGTGCTAGTTAATGGTATCGGCAATGGGCTGTTACGTTCCAGGTCGTGCGTCATCGGCCAACAATATCCGTCATTCCTTGACCAGCTTCTGGTACGCCTCGACCCTTGCAACGTACATGCAGTGCTCTTCGTACACATGTGCCATTATTTGGCGAATTTCCATTCCCTAACTCCGTCCGCAGTAATTAAATGCGCTACACCACTTCGTTCTCCTTTTGAAGACTATTCCCTTTTTTAAACATTACTGACAGGGGAAACTCCCCATCGCGACCCTCTCGCATTTAATGGTTAAAAAAAAGGAAAAAGTCATCACGGTGTTGGACTTGTTGAGTGGAACTTAAGATAGGTAAATAAATTAGTGAAATCAATGTGAAGTGAAGTAGAAATTAGAAAATAAATTAAAAACTTAGTTTAGTTTGGAAAAGTACACACTGACAAACAGCGGGCAAAGCAGCAGTGGCAACGGCCGGCGCTTGCAAGGCAGCACGTTCAAGAGAAGCCATCGCCCTCCCCACATAAGCGGAAGCTGTCGATTCAGCCGTCAGGGCATCGCCCGACCGGCTCACATGTTTCTCAGTTGTCACGTGTGATCAAAGGCTGTCGCCTACATTCCAAGAGCCAATGACCGACGTTAAGAAGTTTATTTGAGAAGCTTTTAAACGTGACAGAAGAGGCAATGAACGTGAAGTCGTTCACCTCCAGTGAACTGAAGTGAATAAATACGCGAGACGCAATGGGCCTGAGGGAGTAGCCTTCAGTTCAGTTTCTGAGCTGAAGACCGTCATGCAGCAAGAGACTACGTCGTACCCAGAAGCACCAAGTCCGCCGCTGTAATGGAATAGCAAGCAGCAGCCTCGCCGCCAGAAGTCAGAAGTTAGTAGGTATTTGAAGACTGATTATTACGTACCCGGATGACTCGTGAGGACGGGAAAGAGACGGCCTCACATCAGCAGTCACCTGTGAGCTGGTGATGTAGATCTGAGAGCCGAAGACTGTTAAGCTGGAGTCCGTTTTTCGAGTCCGGTACACTGGCCTTCCCCAGCCGCGCCGCACCGCTGGCCGACGCACAACACTGTCACACGCGGCCTCATAGAGAAGAGAAACACTGGGACGCCACATCCAAGGTATCACCATCCGGTTCACGACTTCGTTCTCAATAATTAAACGGGCCACCTAACGATGCGCGTCTCCAGTCAACTGGGCGAAACGGCGACACGAGATACACACCGCCAGGCGTAATCAGAAGCCGCCGCTGCCGCAGCAGAAGGCTTCGCAGATGGCAAAGGTGCCGCTCTCCCAGCCAGAACAATCCAGTAAGGAAACCGTTGTACAAAACTTTCAGTAAAGTTATCTGATGTAAAAATGCTGTTTCATTCTACCTCATACCCGAGCCAAGGAAGAACCCACCCTTCCCACATGTTGTTAAAAGAGGAAATGTAATTTATTTAGTGTTTTTCAACTTGATGTAATGGTTTGGAATCAAATGCCTTTCACAGTAATGCTCATCCTGACAATTTACTAGCATCAAAAGAGAAAACCCAGTTACAGACTGTAAAGCGGGTGAGCCAAGTTTAAAGTTCCCTCGTGCCAGCTTTTCTTCCGCAGTTCGCTGTAGTCAGATTTGTGTCCGTGTCGTGACGTAACGTCCGTTTGCAACGGCAAGGTGTATGGAAGGGACTTGTAATGGCAGTTGATTCTGCACAGCTATTCTATTAGCAGTCGAAAGGAAGTGGGTTTCGAAAGGGCACCGCAAACGTTTGATGACAAGGCGACAACTCAACCGAATCCTCTCCCAGTAAACAAGTCTGGTGTCTCATACACGGCATTGGTGACAGTAAGTGATAGGAATTTCTTATCGACACACCTAATTTGTATGCCTGATGAGTGAGTGAGGTTTGCCTCCCTGCCCGATTTATCTGTTCATATGAATGTGAATGTGGTGATTCCCAAGGAAATGATGAAAACATAATAGTTTGTCACATAAGATACAACAAATGAACACAACAGGTCCACAATCACACAGTTTCTCTGTGCTTTGTCAAAACGTTTGTTTTTAACATTTTTGAATTTGTGTTCCGTTTCGGAAATTCTGACCCTTGAATTTCTTTGTTGTAACATAGTTCTAACCCGTTTATTTGTTGTTTTGGTTTCTGTGTTACGTCTATGTGGTATATCGCCTGCTCTCACGATTCATCACGTTTTCTTGCGATGGTAGCGTATTTCAGCAACATGACTCATATTCTACAACCAATGCACCAATGCAGAACTTGTCAAGACTTCAGGAAGAGGGCAAACATTTCAATGAATGGACGGTCAGTACATAATATTGTGAAAAAATAAGAAATTAAAAAAAAAAATTAAATGGCAAGAGAATTTTGAAAACGGCTCACCTATTTGGTACTCCAACACCGAGATCCACTTAACCATAACGCCGTAGTTATTTTGGGTTGCTCTATATTGCACATCGATCCTCGGATCGTTCACTGTTTCTATTTTGCTTTTTTCCCTCAGCTCAGTACACATTCTTCCTGTTTTCATTCTTGAGCTGTGTCCATTTTCTGACGGGCTACCCACTGGGCCATTTTACCACTAACTCTGAGGGGGATGCGGTGGGGAATTTCCCTTGTGAGCGAAATGGACGGTCTACGCGTGACGTGATCGTTCTTGTCGTGGGTAAGCACCCGTGTTCCTCTAGCGGTGAGTTCGGGACTCTAGCGTTTTTACAGGGAAGACATCTTGTTCCGTAGACGACGGCATTACTGTCCCTTGATTAGATTTCATTTTACAGTTTCCGACTGTTTTCTTTTTTAACTACTCTCGTATTTTCAAATGTTTAGGAGGCAAGTAATTGGTTTTTCAGGTATCTGGAATTATTTCAATTCTGATTGCGGTTGATGTTATACACATCAAGAACGCGTCTTATCTGAGAAGCATTTACAGATTCCCTTTTAAGGATTCAGTGCGTCAGTTGGTACAAGCGGAACTCTTACACGATCACCTTGTTGTCTATCCGTCTGTCTACATGATTGTCTACCTGTTCGTCTGTTATGTCCTCTTTTCCTGAGGAACGGAGAGAGGCATTAAGTTGAAATTCATTTAGAATACTAAGTTATACCGCCTCTTGGCGATAAGACTAATTTCAGCTTCTAAGTCATTTCACTCAGAGGATATGACCAGATATGTCACACGTTTTGATATTCACAACTTCCTAGATGAAAACCTGTAGATAAACTATATAACTCTACCTCTCGGACCGAGAAAAACTTTACATTGATGAAGGAAATTATTTGAGATTGTAGATATGCGGACTCAATGTCCGCTGCCAGGATAACAGGCTCGCAATTTCTTTTACGCGAACGCATAAATATTAATTATTACGGATGCCTCAAATTTTATTCGTTATTGGACATCGGACTTCGTAGCGAAATAATAGCTGAGCGCTTTAGAAAAGTTTTCTACGTCAGTAGCGATCTGTGTGAGATGTAAAAAATGGTTGATTGTTGCCCATCGGCAAGCCGCTATTGCAGAAAATTTTTCAAGTACTTCCGGAAACTGGAAGCTTTGGTTGGTCAGATGTGAAAATGGAAATTACTACTTTTAAAATAAACACACCATTTCCAATTACTGCAATTATTATTAACTAAGAATTAAAAATGATTACATAAGCGATGGCCTAGGCAGAAGAGAGTACTGCATCTGAATCAGAAGACAAAATGAATGTCTCAAAACAAGAGAGAAACAAGTTACAAACATTCGGTGATAACATTTTTAAGATTTTTATCGCAGCTACTTACATAGTTTGGGTTTGACTTTTGCGGCAGATCATTTAATTACAGATACTTATCTTCATATATATATATATATATATATATATATATATATATATATATATATATATATATATACACACTCCTGGAAATTGAAATAAGAACACCGTGGATTCATTGTCCCAGGAAGGGGAAACTTTATTGACACATTCCTGGGGTCAGATACATCACATGATCACACTGACAGAACCACAGGCACATAGACACAGGCAACAGAGCATGCACAATGTCGGCACTAGTACAGTGTATATCCACCTTTCGCAGCAATGCAGGCTGCTATTCTCCCATGGAGACGATCGTAGAGATGCTGGATGTAGTCCTGTGGAACGGCTTGCCATGCCATTTCCACCTGGCGCCTCAGTTTGTAACCTCCCCCCTCACTTATCGACCTTAATGACAGTGAAAAATTAAACCGCGTGTACCTAATGGAAATTTGGGAAAAGCAATCGTCACCGAAGTTAACCTGTCGGTAAAGAGGGAGGAAAGGGTTACATCTAAATGAAAGGAAAAATGCAAATGAAACTGGTGGAAATAAATTTTGAAAAGGGATAAAGTTAATAAAGAAAGTAAATGTGCGGCCGTTACGTTAACAATTAACTAGCGGTAATTAGATATTTGAGATTTGGGGGAAATCACGGTCGCCAGTCCTAAGGACAATTACTATAGTAACTGAAAAAGAAAGGTTATTACACATATAATTAGCACTAGAAGCGTGGCAACTGAAGGTTGACACGTGTAGTGTGAAAACTGAAAGTTTGTCAGAAGTAATAAATTTCGCTACACTCTGACTTAATTTAGCAAAAGAATTAATAAAACCGGAAAATCGAAAATTAATTTAGTGACTGAAGTTAATAGTGAGCTTTCTTTCTGAAGCACATCGAAATCCAGTAAAATACAGTTAGTCTTGGACTACCTCAACAATCATTTCAAAAGCAACTTGACTCTACGCAATTTAGAAACAAGATATTTAACTTTGAACTTGAATTAAATGATTCTGAACTATTAACAATAGTAAAATTTAGTACGTACCAAGCTGAGCTTCAGTCACAGGTAAGCTAAAATATGCTAACAAAACTCGCACTCTAAATTTGTGCTCGTGTAACCTAAATATTGTAGCCAGCTACTGAACTTTGAAATTAAAGCAGTGAAATCTAATCATATTATTTTAATGCTGGCGTTTGAATTTCAACGACACTCGGGTTCATTTCGGAAAAGGAAGGGACCCTGCTTGGCAATGCAATTGGGACAATGAGCAACAAAGGTTCATGCTAAGTTGCTGTAATTTTGCGAGGCAAATGGAACAATTTGAAAAGCTGAGGTCTGCCATACAGTTCTGAAACTTTACGTGCTTTTAGTCTTCCTTGTTGGTTGATTGAAGGTTTGAAGCCGTCGATCGAGGAGGTCGCGACAGTCACTCATTGTCGGCCGTCGCTGTTGCAGAAGCTGGATGTTGGCGCGCCTTCTTCTCGACACGGTCACCAGGCGAAACGGGCTCTTGATGTGCGCCAGCTAATGCTTCCCGTCCGCGACACCATGTCAGAAACTATCATCGCGAGTCGAGCGCAATTACATGCTGCCAAACCCCGAAAGCCGGCAACTCGCGGGAGCGTCACACAACACACCTGCTCCACTCGCTACTCCAGCCAGACCCCGACTGTTCTGCCCGCGCTCCACGCGGCAGAGTTAACACTACCAAAGATCCTACACACTTTGATTCGTCACACGACCTATCGACGTAATCGTTCGATAGCAGTTTTCCCTAGGCAAGACCCAGCGTAAAAATACAAATAATATTTACGAAACAAACCAATTATACATCGACATGAGTGCATAAATATATATATACAAACAGTAAAACAATTACAATATATAAAGAGACAGAAATGTCATATCTTGAGGTAACAAAACAAGAAAAAAAATAATAGTACAATAGATGGAAATAGGAGTATATGCATTTCTGGCGTTACACGTGCCCCACATTGTCTGAGGATGTTCGTGTAACGTAAACAGACTCAGAAAATGTCCCAAAAAAGAAACAGCGGAAATGCATATGCTCAAAACATCAACAAAATTTAGCATTCGTCTAATTAATCATAAATCAATTTTTAGACCATAATAATTGAGTGGGGACACTCCTAATCTTATTCCACTCTGTCATCTTGCACAAAATAAAACAGGTTGACAGCATATTAAAATTCATAGAAGATATAGAAAATGGTTTAGCTATTCCAAAATCATTAAAATTCGTAACACTATGAGAAATGGAATACTATTTGCAAAATTAATCAGAGTACATGGTCATAAAAACAGGTAGATCAAAATATGCAAGTTAATAATTAATTACATAGAATACACATTTTTAGATAACCTTTTCATAATTAATATCTCGTCATGAGATTCCACTTAACGCTAAACAAGAAAATAATATTCAGTAGATCGAAAAAAACATAAATATTGACAGCAGAATTCTTTCACATCAGCTGTCCGGGAAGAAAAACTATTCCGCCTTTCGTACTCGCAAGTACAAAGAATGCCGACAGCGGCACAAGAGCCAACAGCGGCACAAGGGCCGACAGCGGCTCGCCTCGCCAGTATTGTTGCGCCCGCGTGTGCGGCACGCTTGATCTCACTCGCCCTTGTGACGGCGTTTCCAGAACGTCCGTTTCACTGAATTCTTTAGGAAAAACTCACTCCCGAGTAATCTCAAGGAGTCCCTTAATACTATCACAGTGGATAACTCAACACTGTCCATCATCACACGCATGTACTAGCCTGAAACTTAAAACAGCGTCTAAGTACATCGGCAATGACTAGTAAAACACATATTCATGAAATCTTACAGCTAGTTACAAAATCATATTTACGTTGCTTAATCTACTGTGACTCAGCTGAAAACTTAAATTAGCAGCTTGGATTTTTCAGTTGATTAGATCATGATTAAATTGATTAAAATTAAATTGATTAATCAAAACGCGCTTTAGTGTCATGACGACGTATGCGAGCATCGGCTTTTAGCTTCATTACTTCTCGCAAACGATCCTTTTTCACACCAATACTAATGTCAATCCGTGGAGGGAATTTGATTATCTCTTCCACTAAACTTGTACTTCTGTCACCCAACAGGATTTCCTCTGGAGAAAATCCCGTAGATTCATGTCTCAAGGTGTTCATAATTCTCTCAAATACTGCTACATATTTGCCCCATGCCCTATGGTTGTGATGGCAATAGGTACGGGAAAGTCGGCCTCGTCTTTGTTCGTGTGTTACGTTTGACACACCGTCTACAATACTTTCCAATTCACTTTCTACATTATTGTCAATGCCGAGATTCTTCACATTACAGTAGTTCAGCTTCATACCTACGTCAATACCATCCGGCCAGTTAACAATGTGTATAGGCTGGTATTGCCTATGCACACCGCCTCCTGCCTCGTCAAAACTAACTACTATTGTTTTATCTTGGGACGTACATGTCAACGTTTTGCTTTCGCAGTTAATCGCTGCACGGTACTTTAACAGCCAATCTAACCCGATAATTACTTCCGTAGTTAAGTCTGGCACGACGACAAACTCTTGTTCAAATCGTGCCCCACATATCTCGAAGTTGACAAAAATCTGTTTTGTGACCGGTTTACTGGCCTTCCCAGTAGCACCGATAATTTTCACTCCTGTTACTGGCATAACTACGATGCCAGGTCTGTCTTTCAGTAACTCAAATATTTTCCCAGATACAGCACTCAATTCTGCACCGGTGTCAATCAACACGTTTAGTTGTAGGTCGTGCATATTAACAGACACTACTATCTGTCTACACTTGTCCTCGACTGTTTCTTTATTTTCCCACAGTAAATCCTCGTCTATATCCAGGTCATTCCAGAAAAAACCATCCGGCTTTGATCCTAAATCCGGCTTATCTGGCGGCTTTTTCAGCCTCTGTTCACATACAGTTTTAATTTCAACACGTTTGTCCTGAGGCTTAGTCTCTAGCTTCGCCTCCAATACCGAAACCTTTTCCTGTAACTCGTCAACTAGTGAGTGTAGCTTTGCTATCAATTCACTAATTGTCACCTTCGTTGATTCCTCTTTAATCAGATTGATCTCATCTGCCAATCTACCTGGAGGAATGTGCCCAGTCGCATCTGAAATTACTTCCTCTGGATCTGCGCAACCCACACTGCTACCGTCTGACCGCATAACGTCAGCTCTAACCTCATACACACTGTAATCTACGTGGTTTTCTACCAATCGTGTCCGGCTATCACTAAAATTTTCGTAATCTTTCTCCTTAATACTCTCGCAATGTTTAAACTGGATGTTCGCGTCGGATGGGTCGGCTACTTCTACCATTACAACTTTCGGTAAAGTCTGCCGGTTAGGGCCAGAACTTTCCGTTACTACTTCAACATTCAACTCCTGCGGGACGAAACACGACGAATCTTGCTCGTGCTCCCCATTAACATCAACTATTTCTGGTAAAGTCTGCCGGTTAGGGCCAGAACTTTCCAACACTTTACAAATACTATCTTCCTGCGGGACGAGACGCGGCAAATTCTGCCCGCGCTCTCCATAAATACTTCTCCCGTACAGGCCCCTATAATCTCTTAGTTCGTCGTATAAGCGACCGAACTGCCTTAACCAGACCTCATCCCTCTCTGCATCCCCTCGCTCGATGACGGACGTTTTATCCGACATCTGATCTTCTCTCAACAATTGCGAATCATTCTTAAACTCAATCTCCAGTTCCGCTGTGGGTATTACAGCTGGCACCTTATAATCGATTTCCGGAACACCACTTAAATTGTTCTCACAGTCAGTGAATGTACCTTCTACTGCCGTGTATACAGCTGATCTACTACTTGTGGGCGCACTCCTTTCTCCTAACACTGGCACACTCTCCCGCCGTTGATTATTCCACACGGAATTTTCATAACGACGACACCTGGGTTTTCTCCTGTTATTGGGCCGCCAAAATTTCTCCACGCCTGGTCGGCCCCTCACCGGCGCGGCTAATGGTTTCCCTGTCTCGTCCCAGCAGATACGCTCCCCGGATGCTGCTGAGGCGGCTGATCACACCCTCTGGCGTTATTACTATTCTGTGAAGCCCGTATCACGTTAGTATGATACTGGTTTCCGTCATTCCTGTTATTATTTGCATTGTACCGATTGTTATTACGGTCCGAACCATTATTGTTATTGCTGCCATGGTTGCGGTATGCATTATTCCCGTGGTTATCGTTGTTGTGGTTGCTGTGGTACCCGTTGTTGTTACCACGGCCTCTGCCACTGTCGCGATTATTGCGCCAATTGTCCTCGTCCTCCACTCTTTCCAGGAAATCATTTATTGTTCTGTAATTGCTTCCTACGTAGCGTTTTGTATCATCTGGAAGCTTCATGTAGAGTTCCCAGACTATTTCGGATTCCGTGCGGCGATCACGCAAATAATCCAACTTGCGGATCCAGCCCTCACAAAACTCCTTCATCGAACCGCGCGAATTCGCATCGAAAGGCCTCGATACGACAAATTCGCGCCAGACACTTTGCTGTTTTTGCTCTGACCAGTATTCAGCCAGAAACAAATTTTTAAATTCGTCAAAAGTCAGGTTCGTAATGTTGAGGTTTAAGCCCCAACGCTTGGCATCACCAGCCAACACATCAATAATCGCATTAATTTTTCTCTCATCAGTCCATGATCTGGGTAAAACTCTTTCACAATTTTTAATGAAATCCGTCGGGTGTATACCGCCTTTTTTCAAGGGGTCGAACCGCTCCTCTTTCGTCAACAACTCCGAACTATGTGCACAGATTGGCACATAGCTCTGTTTTTCGTCAAGTTTCCTTTCTAATTCCGACACCCTCGTAATCACTTGGCAAGTGGTTGTCGCAAGCGTTTCCACTTCCCTCTTTTTCTCTTCGCAGGTATTAGCCTGCTTCGTCACTTTGGTATCTACTTCGGATACTAAAGCCTTTAAAGTTTCCACCTTCTGATGATCCTCTTTTCTCACTAATTGAATTTGTTCCGTCACCTTATTCTCGATGATCGGAGCAACTGCGTCTCCTACACTTTTCTCGATTCTGCTAATTTCGGAATCAAAACGAGTATTTATGCTCGCAATTTCCGCCTGAACGCCTATCATTTCCTGTTTAAGATTACCGATTTCGGTATTAATTACAACAATATCTTCTTTGATTTTATCAACTTTTGTGTTAACAACTCCAACATTGTTGTTAACAACGTTAATAGCTTTGTTCTGATTGTCTAGCATCCGTTCAAATTTTTCAGACTGAGCTTCTTGCTTGACCGATTGACTCTTGATTTCGTTAATCAAAACGTTCAATAAATCAGTTAAATTCCCGGAAACTACCGGTTTTACTTCCGTAGCGCCTTCCTCTTTAATTGTCCCCCCGTATTCGTCATCAAGGGATTCAGATTTGATTTTCACTTCTGATTCCGAAACATTTTCTAAAGTTTGGAATTCCATTTCTGCTCTTTGTTGCGTTTCGCCGGTCGCGTCTTTGATGCTAGCCGCCTGCCCCTGAACAATGGGTACCGCGGTGCGCGTTTCCCACTGTTCGACCGATTGTTCCGTATCCAAGTCTACCAAATTTTGGCAATTGTTGCCTTCACTCATTTTAATAATTTTCAATATAACTGCCAAATCTCAAATCTAATTAGGATTCCTCACACTAATATTCTCGCCGACGTATCGACCATTTCGTAACCAGTACTTTGTTACGAGATTTGCACAATGCAAAATTCGTGTCCAGAACAACCTCAAATCTGAAGATTGTCCTGTCACCAGGTCGCCACGTGTAACCTCCCCCCTCACTTATCGACCTTAATGACAGTGAAAAATTAAACCGCGTGTACCTAATGGAAATTTGGGAAAAGCAATCGTCACCGAAGTTAACCTGTCGGTAAAGAGGGAGGAAAGGGTTACATCTAAATGAAAGGAAAAATGCAAATGAAACTGGTGGAAATTAATTTTGAAAAGGGATAAAGTTAATAAAGAAAGTAAATGTGCGGCCGTTACGTTAACAATTAACTAGCGGTAATTAGATATTTGAGATTTGGGGGAAATCACGGTCGCCAGTCCTAAGGACAATTACTATAGTAACTGAAAAAGAAAGGTTATTACACATATAATTAGCACTAGAAGCGTGGCAACTGAAGGTTGACATGTGTAGTGTGAAAACTGAAAGTTTGTCAGAAGTAATAAATTTCGCTACACTCTGACTTAATTTAGCAAAAGAATTAATAAAACCGGAAAATCGAAAATTAATTTAGTGACTGAAGTTAATAGTAAGCTTTCTTTCTTAAGCACATCGAAATCCAGTAAAATACGGTTAGTCTTGGACTACCTCAACAATCATTTCAAAAGCAACTTGACTCTACGCAATTTAGAAACAAGATATTTAACTTTGAACTTGAATTAAATGATTCTGAACTATTAACAATAGTAAAATTTAGTACGTACCAAGCTGAGCTGCAGTCACAGGTAAGCTAAAATATGCTAACAAAACTCGCACTCTAAATTTGTGCTCGTGTAACCTAAATATTGTAGCCAGCTACTGAACTTTGAAATTAAAGCAGTGAAATCTAATCATATTATTTTAATGCTGGCGTTTGAATTTCAACGACACTCGGGTTCATTTCGGAAAAGGAAGGGACCCTGCTTGGCAATGCAATTGGGACAATGAGCAACAAAGGTTCATGCTAAGTTGCTGTAATTTTGCGAGGCAAATGGAACAATTTGAAAAGCTGAGGTCTGCCATACAGTTCTGAAACTTTACATGCTTTTAGTCTTCCTTGTTGGTTGATTGAAGGTTTGAAGCCGTCGATCGAGGAGGTCGCGACAGTCACTCATTGTCGGCCGTCGCTGTTGCAGAAGCTGGATGTTGGCGCGCCTTCTTCTCGACACGGTCACCAGGCGAAACGGGCTCTTGATGTGCGCCAGCTAATGCTTCCCGTCCGCGACACCATGTCAGAAACTATCATCGCGAGTCGAGCGCAATTACATGCTACCAAACCCCGAAAGCCGGCAACTCGCGGGAGCGTCACACAACACACCTGCTCCACTCGCTACTCCAGCCAGACCCCGACTGTTCTGCCCGCGCTCCACGCGGCAGAGTTAACACTACCAAAGATCCTACACACTTTGATTCGTCACACGACCTATCGACGTAATCGTTCGATAGCAGTTTTCCCTAGGCAAGACCCAGCGTAAAAATACAAATAATATTTACGAAACAAACCAATTATACATCGACATGAGTGCATAAATATATATATACAAATAGTAAAACAATTACAATATATAAAGAGACAGAAATGTCATATCTTGAGGTAACAAAACAAGGAAAAAAATAATAGTACAATAGATGGAAATAGGAGTATATGCATTTCCGGCGTTACAAGTTGGACCAGCGTTCGTGCTGGACGTGCAGACCGCGTGAGACGACGCTTCATCCAGTCCCAAACATGCTCAATGGGGGACAGATCCGGAGATCTTGCTGGCCAGGGTAGTTAACTTACACCTTCTAGAGCACGTTGGGTGGCACGGGATACATGCGGACGTGCATTGTCCTGTTGGAACAGCAAGTTCCCTTGCCGGTCTAGGAATGGTAGAACGATGGGTTCGATGACGGTTTGGATGTACCGTGCACTATTCAGTGTCCCCTCGACGATCACCAGTGGTGTACGGCCAGTGTAGGAGATCGCTCCCCACACCATGATGCCGGGTGTTGGCCCTGTGTGCCTCGGTCGTATGCAGTCCTGATTGTGGCGCTCACCTGCACGGCGCCAAACACGCATACGCCCATCATTGGCACCAAGGCAGAAGCGACTCTCATCGCTGAAGACGACACGTCTCCATTCGTCCCTCCATTCACGCCTGTCGCGACACCACTGGAGGCGGGCTGCACGATGTTGGGGCGTGAGCGGAAGACGGCCTAACGGTGTGCGGGACCGTAGCCCAGCTTCATGGAGACAGTTGCGAATGGTCCTCGCCGATACCCCAGGAGCAACAGTGTCCCTAATTTGCTGGGAAATGGCGGTGCGGTCCCCTACGGCACTGCGTAGGATCCTACGGTCTTGGCGTGCATCCGTGCGTCGCTGCGGTCCGGTCCCAGGTCGACGGGCACGTGCACCTTCCGCCGACCACTGGCGACAACATCGATGTACTGTGGAGACCTCACGCCCCACGTGTTGAGCAATTCGGCGGTACGTCCACCCGGCCTCCCGCATGCCCACTATACGCCCTCGCTCAAAGTCCGTCAACTGCACATACGGTTCACGTCCACGCTGTCGCGGCATGCTACCAGTGTTAAAGACTGCGATGGAGCTCCGTATGCCACGGCAAACTGGCTGACACTGACGGCGGCGGTGCACAAATGCTGCGCAGCTAGCGCCATTCGACGGCCAACACCGCGGTCCCTGGTGTGTCCGCTGTGCCGTGCGTGTGATCATTGCTTGTACAGCCCTCTCGCAGTGTCCGGAGAAAGTATGGTGGGTCTGACACACCGGTGTCAATGTGTTCTCTTTTCCATTTCCAGGAGTGTATATATATATATATATATATATATATATATATATATATATATATATATATATATATCTCGTTTCAACTACCTGCTGGTCTAGGGTAAAGCACATACGTTAGGACCTAGAGGACTCACCATTGAATCTTAGTCGGGACAAGACGCGCTTTAAACTAGCCTTTACCTCTCAACGATGTGAGAAATCGACAGAAAGATCATGTGCCTCGGGTTCCACATTAGGGTGCAGGTCCTCTTTTTCTCATTTAGATAACTGGGTTATTCTAGCGACACCCAAGTTGCTGAATTGGTGTCCAATTGACGGATATACACAAAGCCTTTGAGTCACATGAAATTATTGTTAACTACAAACATAATTCAATTTTTACGGAACCCGCAGAGCGCAAATCATGCTCTCTTGTCCAGTTTTCAACCATATTTCGGATGATATCTTCTTTACCATTAATAATCTTCAAGTTAAAAGAAGTAGAAAAGACATATTGTCCTATCTTTGTTGCTGTTGCATCCAAAGTTTCTTAATATCCAGTTCCTTTTCACCCGAATACATTAGAGTGAAAATAAAGCCTTTTCCAGAACTGAAATATCCTCCTTCTCTAAGGCGTTCTCACATTTCTATTCTGGCGTAGCTTATATCAACTTTGATGGGTAATAAACGAAATTTCTGACGTTAGTTACGATTTTTCTGCGAAATCATATCTCGGAATTGATACAAAAGGTTTTCAACTTTATTTCAGACGTTATTTGCAAATGAGTACTTGCTTACTGATTGAGTGCCCATTCCTGAAATAAGTAATGGAATATAATATAGATGATATATGGGGTTGATTCAGATTACTTTCCGGAAGTTATTTGATTCACTGCTATAGAGCTGTGCCTTGCTAATATATCTGTTGCACGCCATATCACAGACAACCTGCCTTATATACCAACAACTAGGCCGGTATGTGATCCCATATTTCTACAGTTCCTTCTTGGAATCTAATTGTGTGCTTGTTGGCCTGTAAGACACATTATATCCTTTATTGAACGTTTGCAAGACTTTACTTGATCAGTTCATGTGTTCGTCCACTACAACACTCTGAACCCCCCCCCCCCCCCCTCCCCCCATGAACCATGGACCTTGCCGTTGGTGGGGAGGCTTGCGTGCCTCAACGATACAGATAGCCATACCGTAGGTGCTATCACAACGGAGGGGTATCTGTTGAGAGGTCAGAAAAACGTGTGGTTCCTGAAGAGGGGCAGCAGCCTTTTCAGTAGTTGCAGGGGCAACAGTCTGGATGATTGACTGATCTGGCCTTGTAACATTAACCAAAGCGACCTTGCTGTTGTACAGCGAACGGCTGAAAGCAAGGGGAAACTACAGCCGTAATTTTTCCCGAGGGCATGCGGCTTTACTGTATGGTTAAATGATGATGGCGTCCTCTTGGGTAAAATATTCCGGAGGTAAAATAGTCCCCCATTCGGATCTCCGGGCGGAGACTACTCAAGGGGACGTCGTTATCAGGAGAAAGAAAACTGCCATTCTACGGATCGGAGCGTGGAATGTCAGATCCCTTAATCGGGCAGGTAGGTTAGAAAATTTAAAAAGGGAAATGGATACGTTAAAGCTAGATATAGTGGGAATTAGTGAAGTTCGGTGGCAGGAGGAACAAGACCTTTGGTCAGGTGAATACAGGGTTATAAATACAAATTCAAATAGGGGTAATTCAGGAGTAGGTTTAATAATGAATAAAAAAATAGCAGTGCGGGTAAGCTACTACAAACAGCATAGTGAACGTATTACTGCGGCCAAGATAGACACGAAGCCCATGCCTACTACAGTGGTACAAGTTTATATGCCAACTAGCTCTGCAGATGACGAAGAAATTGAAGAAATTGTTCAAGTAGTCAAGGGAGACGAAAATTTAATAGTCGTGGGTGACTGGAATTCGAGACTAGGAAATGGGAGAGAAGGAAACATAGTAAGTGAATATGGATTGGGGCTAAGAAATGAAAGAGGACGCCGTCTGTTAGAATTTTTCACGGAGTATAACTTAATCATAGCTAACACTTGGTTCAAGAATCATAAAAGAAGGTCGCATACATGGACGAATCCTGGAGATACTAAAAGGTATCAGATTGATTATATAATGGTAAGACAGAGCTTTAGGAACCAGGTTTTAAACTGTAGGACATTTCCAGGGGCAGATGTGGACTCTGACCACAATCTATTGGTTATGAACTGTAGATTAAAACTGAAGAAAATGCAAAAAACGTAGGAATTTAAGGAGATGGGACCTGGATAAACTGACTAAACCAGAGGTTGTACAGAGTTTCAGGGAGAGCCTAAGGGAACAATTGAGAGGAATGGGGGAGAGAAATACAGTAGAAGACGAATGGGTAGCTCTGAGGGATGAAGTAGTGAAGGCAGCAGAGGATCAAGTAGGTAGAAAGACGAGGGCTAGTTGAAGTCCTTGGGTAACAGAAGAAATATTGAATTTAATTGATGAAAGGAGAAAATATAAAAATTCAGTAAATGAAGCAGGCAAAAAGGAATACAAACGTTTCAAAAATAAGATCGACGGGAAGTGCAAAATGGTTCAAATGGTTCAAATGGCTCTGAGCACTATGGGACTTAACATCTGTGATCATCAGTCCCCTACAACTTAGAACTACTTAAACCTAACTAACCTAAGGACACCACACACGTCCATGCCCGAGGCAGGATTCGAACCTGCGACCGTAGCAGTCGCCCGGTTCCGGACTGAGCGCCTAGAACCGCTAGACCACAGCTGCCGGCGAAGTGCAAAATGGCTAAGCAGGCATGGCTAGAGGACAAATGTAAGGACGTGGAGGCTTATCTCACTAGGGTAAGATAGATACAGCCTACAGGAAAATTAAAGAGACCTTTGGAAAAAAGAGAGCCACTTCTATGAATATCAAGAGCTCACATGGAAATCCAGTTCTAAGCAAAGAGGGGAAAGCAGAAAGGTGGAAGGAGTATATAGAGGTTCTATATAAGGGCAATGTACTTGAGGACAGTATTATGAAAATGGAAGAGGATGTAGATAAAGATGAAATTGGAGATACGATAATGCGTGAAGAGTTTGACAGAGCACTGAAAGACCTGAGTCGAAGCAAGGCCCTGGGAGTAGACAACATTCCATTAGAACCTCTGACGGCCTTGGGAGAGCCAGTTCTAACAAAACTCTATCATCTGGTGAGCAACATGTACGAGACAGGCGAAATACCGTCAGACTTCAAGAAGAATATAATAATTCCAATCCCAAAGAAAGCAGGTGTTGACAGATGTGAAAATTACCGAACTATCAGTTTAATTAGTCACAGCTGCAAAATACTATCACGAATTATTTACAGTCGAATGGAAAAACTGGTAGAAGCCGACCTCGGGGAACATCAGTTCGGATTCCGTAGAAATGTTGGAACACGTGAGGCAATACTGACCTTACGACTTATCTTAGAAGAAAGATTAAGGAAAGGCAAACCTACGTTTCTAAAATTTGTAGACTTAGAGAAAGCTTTGACAATGTTGACTGGAATACTCTCTTTCAAATTCTAAAGGTGGCAGGGGTAAAATACAGGGAGCGAAAGGCTATTTACAATTTGTATAGAAACCAGATGGCAGTTACAAGAGTCGAGGAACATGAAAGGGACGCAGTGGTTGGGAAGGGAGTGAGACAGGTTTGTAGCCTCTCCCCGACGTTATTCAATCTGTATATTGAGCAAGCAGTAAAGGAAACAAAAGAAAAATTAGGAGTAGGTATTAAAATCCAGGGAGAAGAAGCAAAAACGTTGAGGTTCGCCGATGACATTGTAATTCTGTCAGAGACAGCAAAGGACTTGGAAGAACAGTTGAACAGAATGGACAGTGTCTTAAAAAGATGAACATCAACAAAAGCAAAACGAGGATAATGGAATGTAGTCGAATTAAGTCGGGTGATGCTGAGGGAATTAGATTAGGAAATGAGACACGTAAAGTAGTAAAGGAGTTTTGCTATTTGGGGAGCAAAATAACTGATGACGGTCGAAGTAGAGAGGATATAAAATGTAGACTGGCAATGGCAAGGAAAGCGTTTGTGAAGAAGAGAAATTTGTTAACATCGAGTATAGATTTAAGTGTCAGGAAGTCGTTTCCGAAAGTATTTGTATGGAGTGTAGCCATGTATGGAAGTGTAACATGGACAATAAATAGTTTGGACAAGAAGAGAATAGAAGCTTTCGAAATGTGGTGCTACAGAAGAATGTTGAAGATAAGGTGGGTAGATCACGTAACTAATGAGGAGGTATTGAATAGGATTGGGGAGATGAGAAGTTTGTGGTACAATTTGACTAGAAGAAGGGATCGTTTGGTAGGACATGTCCTGAGGCATCAAGGGATCACAAATTTAGCATTGGAGGGCAGCGTGGAGGGCAAAAATCGTGGAGGTAGACCAAGAGATGAATACACTAAGCAGATTCAGAAGGATGTAGGTTGCAGTAGGTACTGGGAGATGAAGGAGCTTGCACAGGATAGATTAGCATGGAGAGCTGCATCAAACCAGTCTCAGGACTGAAGACCACAACAACAACAACACTCTCAAAAGCTTGAAACAGTCTCAGTTTTGTCTTCCCTGCGGCCTGTGACTCGGACTCATAGCCTTATGCTCCAAGCATAGAGTTTCATGAATCACTTTCGGGGCATAAGGTACGAATACTTGCACAGTAGAAACTTTTTCAAGCTTTCTCTTTTGTGCAATCCCTCGTGTAGCTATTTGGCTTCCGAAGTTCTCCACTCTCTGCACGAGTCCCTTGTCCATCTTCCACGATTAGTCATTCAGAGTCCAGCCGTGTGTGTATTATATTATATTCATCAGGTTGTAACTTTAAGTGTTTCCTAGCTGCTTAGTAATTTAATGCAATATTACCGAAGTCCTTCTAAGACTGGTCAATAATACTGTGCAATAACACTAAGGTTGGCAATAGTGGATGACGAAAACATCACCGCTATGGGAACTGCTCTACTTTATTTCTAGCCGAACAAAATGTTGGATGAAAAACTGGTCCAAAAAAAAAATGGTTCAAATGGCTTTGAGCACTATGGGACTCAACTGCTGAGGTCATTAGTCCCCTAGAACTTAGAACTAGTTAAACCTAACTAACCTAAGGACATCACAAACAACCATGCCCGAGGCAGGATTCGAACCTGCGACCGTAGCGGTCTTGCGGTTCCAGACTGCAGCGCCTTTTACCGCACGGGCACTTCGGCCGGCAAACTGGTCCAAGGAGCGTCAAAAATCACTGACGAAAACTTGAGAAAATGAACGTAGAAAAATATTATCATGGTATTTTACGTGCTTGTAACACAGCATTTGCAAACGGCCTTGCCGCAGTTGTAACACCGGTTCCTGTCAGATCACCGAAGTTAAGCGCTGTCGAGCTGGGCTACCACTTGGATGGGTGACCATTCGGTCTGCGAAGCGCTGATGGCAAGCGGGGTGCACTCAGCCCTTGTGAGGCAAACTGAGGAGCTACTTGATTGAGAAGTAGCGGCTCCGGTCCCGTAAACTGACATACGGCCGGGAGAGCGGTGTGCTGACCACGTACCCCTCCAATATCCGCATCGAGTGACACCTGTAGGCTGACAATGACACGTCGGCAGGTCGGTACCGCTGGGCCTTTCAAGGCCTGTTCGGACGGTGAGTTTAATTCAACATTTGATGCATCACCGAAAATGCTTCTCTACAAATATAAGCATTCGCTCCCCCTTCCCATGAGTCCAGGAATCTGGAGTATAGAGTTTTTGTTCATTGCAAAACTCATAGAAACGATTTCCTGTGCTTCCATGAAACCTCTCGTTTAGCTGATGCTAGTGAGACAATACTATGGCCTCAGCAACTGCTGTGTCATTTATGTCTGTTGGTTCTAAGCATCAGAGTAGTCTACCTGTAACAAATATTGCGTCAATACCCATTAAGTATCTCCGTTATAGTAAAATTGGTGATACTGAAACGTCTCCTTAGAAAAATTAAGAATGACTGTGTTGGTAAACCTCTTACGTTATTTGACTTTCAATTAGCTGACCAAATCTGAACGTACTCAAACATTTCTCTCTTTACTTATTCTGATCAACAATAAACTGACACACAATATTTTTTTAGCGCAACGCAATCTGACTTTCGATAATCCCTACAAAAGAATCTTCCTGACTAACAATAACCTATACCTTTCATGAATAACTTACCTCACAAAAATCTTCGTTACTCGAAGAACAAACAATGTATTTACGTTAATAGTGTACAAAAGTCATTATATATATATATATATCAGTTCATGACGTCCAGTCTCACTAATTTTCTTTTTATGATGGACACATGTCCAGATCGTCCGCTCTCAAAACTCTGTCATCTCCCCCCCCCCCCCCCCCTACATCCATCACTCCTGGCGGCTCACCTTCAACTGCACAACGCTACGCGCTGTTCACATCCAACTGCCATCACTACAATAGCAAATATTCCAACAATGCAAACCAGCCACAGACTGTTCACAGCACAGTCAGTGATTTTCATACAGAGCACTACGTGGCGCTACCAACATAAAAACCTAAACAGCCTACTTACAACACCTATAAAATATATCATGTGGCATGACAGGTATTGAAACTGACCGTCTCATTTATTTAAAAAACTCAATTTTAGGTTCACAGTTCTACGGACGATGGTTGGTTGGTTGGTTTAAAAGAGGGGGGAGGAACCAAACTGCTAGGTCATCGGTCCCATGTTCCGAATAAAGCAATGTCACAAGGGTAAGGATAAAAAAAGCGAGGCTAGCAACACGAAGCGGAGAGAAAGGAAAAATCACAAGAACGACGGAAAAGCAATAAACACTTAAACGGACAAAAGGGGAGAAGAAAACCACATAAACGCAGGAAACTGGTACAATAGATTGAAACGACAAATCGGATTACCATGGCTGGGTGAACATGAGAATAAAAAGAAGAAGCCATCCACTCTGCAACACATTAAAACCTCCACTCTAAAAGCACTAGGGTGTAGGATACAAAGGGACAAAGGCCATGCGCTAAAACTTAGATCAAATAATAAAACCCACCCTCACAAATAAATCAGCCAATGAGGCGTTGTCAGATAAAATTAGCCGCAACGAGTACGGTAACCGAAGGTTTCGTCGAAGGGCAGACAAAGTGGGACATCGCACCAGAATGTGGACCACTTTCAACTGGGCCCCGCATCGACACTGAAGCGAGTCTTCACGGCGCAAGAGGTAGCCGTGGGTCGCCCAAGTATGGCCTCTGCAGAGCAGACAGAGAACCAGAGGGTCCCTGTGAGAGGCCTGTATGCAGGATTACCACACATCCGTAGTCTCCTTAATGGCATGCTGTTTGTTGTGCGTACTGAGACTAAGACATTCCGTCTCCCACAGCGAAAAACATGGCGGCTTAAAAACGAACGCAGGTGAAATGCCGATGTCCATAAGCGAATTCCTTATAGCCTTTTTGGCCAGCCTATCAGCCAGTTCGTTGCCTGGGATTGCGATGTGTCCTGGGATCAACACAAACACCACTGGATGACCGGACTTTTCCAGGTCATAGATGGACTCCTGGGTGTTCGCTACCAAAGGATGACGTGGGTAGCACTGGTAGACAGCTTGTAGGCAGTACACTGAAGAAAAGATTCCCCAGGGCATGAACGGATGTGGTCAAGGGCACGAGATATAGCCACCAACTGCAGCCATCGAGCAAGGAATGCTGTTCAATATGTCCTCCAAGGACACGCGCGAAGCCAACGTGACCATCAGCCATCGAGGCGTCAGTGTAAACCAATTCATTGCCTCAGTACATGGCAAGAATCGATAGGAAGTGACAGCAGAGAGACGCGGGGTGATCTGAGTCCTTTTGGGCCATGTGAAAGGTCCAGGCGAAGCCGCGTCTAAGTGTACTCCATGGAGGTGTTCGCGAATGGACTTCGAGTATAGGTGGTAAAGGCAAGCACTCCAGTTCAGATAGAAGGGACCTGACGCGAACAGCAATTGTAAGCCCTTACCTGGACCGCCGTGGGTGGTAAAAGGAGACAGTAATTCAGATGTGAAGGAGAACTACTAACATGTGCAACATAACTGGCGAGCAGTTCTGCACGCCTGACCTGTAGTGGAGGACTCCAGCCTCCGCCAGTACGCTGGTCACCGGACTCGTCCTAAGGTTCCCGTCGCTATTCGAACGACACAGTGGTGAAAGGCGTCCAGTAAACGCAACGCTGAGGGCGCCGCCGAACCATAAACCAGACTCCCGATGGCATGTCGGGGTTGAACAAGAGCTGTGTAGAGCTGCAGCAGCATAGTGCGATCTGCATCCCAGTTGATGTTGCTCAGGCAGCGGAAGGCATTGAGGTGCTCCCAGTACTTCTGCTTAAGCTGACGAAGTTGAGGAAGCCAGGTCAGTTGGGTACCGAAAACCAGTCCTAAAATTCGATATGTCTCCACTACAGTGAGGCAATCGTCAGTAAGGTGGAGTTCAGGTTCCGGATGAAGTGCACAACACACTACTTTTAGGCCGAATACTGGAAGCCGTCGGCTAGAGCCCATGACTGCACCTTGTGGATGGCTCCCTGTTGGCGCCGCTCAGCAACACCAGCACTGGTGGAGCAGTACGAAATACCAAAGTCGTCTGCATCCAGAGAGGGTGAGACGGACGGCCCTACAGCTGCTGCTAGTACGTTAATGACCACTAAAATTAGACATGCACTCCATACAGAGTCCTGCGGGACCCCATTCTCCTGGACATGGGGGAAACTATGCGAGGCACCAACTTGGACACTGAAAGTTCGAAACGACAGGAAATTCTGGATAAAAATCGGGAGCAAGCCTCAGAGAGCCCACTCATATCATGTGGCAAGGATATGATGTCGCCAGGTGGTGTAATATGCTTTTCGTAAATAAAAAAGACAGCAACAAGGGGTTGTCGTCTGGAAAAGGCTGTCCAGATGGCAGACTCAAGAGACACAAGATTATCAGTGGTAGAGCGACCCAGGTGGAAACCGCTCTGGCATGGAGCCAGTAGGCCACGTGGCTCCATGACCAAATTCAACCACCGACACACCATACGTTCCAGCAGCTTACAAAGAACGTTGTTGAGGCTAATGGGCCGATAGCTATACACATCAAGTGGGTTTTTGCCTGGTTTGAGCACTGGTATGCTGGTGCTCTCCCGCCATTGCATTAAATCCAGTTGAAGATTACGAGGAGACGTCGCTTGTGTTCAGACGAGAGATGTTTAATCATCTGACTGTGGATCCGATCTGGCCCAGGAGCTGTGTCGGAACAATGTGCAAGGGCACTGAGGAGCTCTCACTCTGTAAATGGGGCGTTATAGAGTTCACTGTGGCGTGTAGTGAACGAGAGGATTTTCCCTTCCATTCGCCGTTTGAGAGTGTGAACGGTTGGGGGGGGGGGGGGTTTCTCTGATGCAGAGGCGCGAGCATAGTGCCCAGCAAAGTGCTCGGCAGTCACTTTTGCGGCGGTAAATAACACGCCATTTACGTTAACACCAAGAACACCTGTTGGGTCCTGGTACTCAAAAACTCGTTTGATCTTTTCCCAGACATGGGAAGGTGACGTATGGTACTCAATGGTGGAGAGATATCTCTCTCAACACTCCTATTTCCGTCTTTTGATAAGCTGGCGAACGCGGGCACGGAGCCGATTAAAGGCTATAAGATCCTCCAGGGAAGGGTGCCGATTATGCCTCTTTAGAGCTCGCTCACGCTCCTTAATTGCCTCAGCGACTTCTGGCGACAAGCAAGAGACTGTTTTTCGCTGAGGGCACACTGAAGAACGACGGATCACGTTTTCCGCCGCAGAAACGATCGTTGCAGTTACCTCCTCAACCACCACATCCATATTATCATGTGGGGGAGGTTCAATGGTGACAGCAGAGATGAAGGCTTCCTAGTTTGCTTTGTTTAAAACCCATCTGGGCAGGCGTCCGCAGGCCTGACGCCAGGACAGTGACAGGAAGATGAGGAAGTGGTCACTACCACACAGGTCGTCATGTGCTCTCCAGTGGGTAGATGGGAGAAGGTCAGGAACGCAAACCAAGAGATCAATGGGCGATTATGTGCCATGTGCCACACTGAAATGTGAGGGGGCACCTGAATTTTAGAGGTAGAGCTCGAGCTGCGACAGTAAATTTTCGACATCTCTACCTCGGCCAATAAGTATGGTGAACCTCACAAGGGGTTATGAGCATTAAGATCTCCCAAAAGTAAGAAAGGTATAGGGAGGCGATCAATCAGTGCAGTCAATGCATTCAAGGGTACTGCACCATCTGGAGGAAGATATACACAGCAAACAGTTATTTCCTGGGTCGTCCTTATCCTAACAGCCACAGCTTCAAGAGCTTTTTCCAGCAGCTTTTCGCTCCTTGAGCCACTGGCGATTGTCCGCCATGGCATTAGTGGAGGCCTTGGGAGAGAGGGCCCCAAGGAACACCTTCCGCACGAGAGGAGCCAGAGGAGGCTGTTGCTTCTCCGGCAGGGGAGAGGGGACTGATGTCTGCCGTGTGTGTGGGGCCCCTGCTCCCGAAGTAGGTGCTTTGGGAGCAATGTAGGAAGATTTGCCCCCTACCATCAAGGGGGCGAATGTATTCTGGTGGCTTGGAGGGCCCACTGTTCATGGTACAGAGTGAGGAACCACTGGCACTTGGGACGGCGATGGTGACGTAGCTGCAGCATATATCAACGTCAACCGAATGGGGTGTAATCTTTCAAATTTACTTTCAGCCTCTGTGTAAGTCACTGATCCAGGGTCTTGTACTCTATGATTTTCCGCTCCTTTTGGAGTACTTGCCAGTCTGGCGAGCAGTGGGAGTGGTGCTCTCCACAGCTGATGGAAGTGAGAGGTGGTGTACATGCAGTATCTTGGTGCAGTGGACGTCTGCAATCTCGACATGTGGCGCTGGAGGTGCAGTTGGAAGACATGTGCCCAAACTTCCAGCACTTAAAGCACTGCATAGGAGGAGGGACGTATGGTTTAACTTCACAGAGGTAAACCGTCACCTTGACGTTTTCAGGCAATTAATCACCCTCAAAAGCCCAGATGAAGGCACCGGTAGCAAACCTGTTGTCACTGGGTCCCCTATAAATGCGCTGGTTGAAATGAACACCCCACCGTTCTAACTTGGCGCGAAGCTCCTCGTATGACTGCAATAGGAGATCTCGATGGGAAACGATTCCCTGGACCATGTTGACCATTTTATGGGGAGTGACGGAAACTGAAATATCACCCAACTTGTCACAGACGAGTAAAGCTCAGGATTGGGCTATGGAAGTAGTCTGAATCAAGACAGCGCCGTTTAGCATCTTGGAAAGCGCTGTCACTTCTCCAAACCTATCCTCAAGGAATTCAACGAAAAATTGAGGCTTCATAGGTAGAAACGAGTCCCTATCAGTTCTACTACAGACTTAAAACCGAGGCGAATATGGCTCTTACGGTTCTGCAGCCCTACGTACCTCCCATGGTGTAGCAAGGGAGGGTAATTATTTAGGGCCATAGCTGTCGGCATTGTATTCGATCTTGCCCTTCTTAGAGACTGCTGGTGCTGTGGAGTCACCAACTAGACATTACTTAGTCCATTTCATTGTGGGTCATCCGCCCTGATGTCACCCACTCTGAATCAGGGGCTCTCCCCAGGGGCGCCACTCAGCCACAGCAAAGGCCAACCGGCATGATGGCCATTGCCAGGAGTCCTGATAACTGAGGAAGGCTCCTTGGCATACGTTGGGAGTTTACGGCTCAGTATCAGCAGTGGGATCTCTGTGTTGTCAGGGAGCTACCAACAAATGGCTACATGACAGCCCCACCACAACGGACTGGCTACTGTGGTCGATATTGGGCGCATAGAAATCCAGTATTGTTGTGGGGGTGAAAGAGGACATGAGACAACGAAAGAAGGTGACATGTGTCCTCACCCTAACAGTTGAGTTGGAGGTGGAGGTGCAAAGCCATGACAAGAGCTTGAGGAGATCAAATCTAATGGCCCTATGGATATCTCATGCACCAAGTAAGGCGTCCTTCTGTGGAATTTGGTAAGTGGCACGTCAAACCATAAAATGGGACCTTAACTTACAGGGCCGAAAAGTGTGAGACTCCTTTTAGTCACCTATTACGACAGGCAGTGATACCTCAGGCCTGTTCTAAGCCCCAGACTCGGATCTACGGACATCCACACCATCATCATCAAAAACCAAGATATTACGATGAGAGCCTCAGATCTATCAAGTCGGCGCCTATCTGTTACGCTACGATATCTTGCTACTGGCAATTCTTTCGAAGAGTTGAAACTTCCAAATGCAATACCATTTCAAAGTATTTGAGACACAATTATGGAAATCTGTAATGGATAAAACGTGCACTAAAGGATTATACTCGGCTCAGTAAAGTGTACACACACATAAAAGTCTTTATATTCTTTTATTCATAAATTCATAAACTGCATTAATAAATGAAAAAACTTCTTCCTTTGTGGCTGCCGGGTACTGTTCCAAGCATTTTCTGAGTAACAAATTTTTTTACTCATCGGCCCTAACATCAAACAATACCAACAATGGTTCATAAATTTCGATTCATTATAATAACAACACTCTTTCGTCTTATTTTGCCTCATTTAGAACACAGAAACAACAACCAGAGACTGTAGCACTCAAGATATTAGCAAGGATATTGTCAATACTGCAGCAATATATCTCATCTACATCATACTCCACAAAACACCTAATGGTGTGCGGCGGAGGGTACTTTTTGTGCCATTGAGCCCTCCAAACCTATTCCACTTGGTAATAGTGCGTGGGAAGAATGATTGTCGGTAAGCCTCTGCACTGGCTCTGATTTCTAGAATTTTCTCCTCATCGTTATTAAGAGGTGGATGTGTGGGGAAGTAATATGTTGTCCGACTCTGTCCGGAAAGTGCTCTCTCGAAATTTCAATAGTAAATCTCTCCTTGATGCACAACGTCTCTCTTGTAACGTCTAGTAATGAAGTTTGTTGAGCAACTCCGTAATGCTCTCATGCCGACTAAAGATCCCGTGACGATCCCTGCCCCTCTTGGTTGGATCTCCTCTATGTCTTCTATCAGTCCTATCTGGTTGGAATCACAGATGGATGAACAATACTCAAGAATGGGTCGAGGAAGCGCCTTATAAGCCACTTCCTTTGTGGATAAGCTACATTTCCTTAAGATCCATCCTATGAATCTGAGTCTGCCATCAGCTTTTCCAAATATTTGTTTCATGTGGTCATTCCACTTAAGGTCGCTCCGGATAGTTACTCCTAGATATTTAACGGCACATACTCTTCACAGCGGTTTGTCATCAATAGTGTAGCTATACAGTAGTGGATTTCTTTTCCTGTGCATACCCAATATGTTACATTCATTTACGTTCAGGGTCAATTGCCAGAGCCTGCACCATTCATCAGTGCTCTGGGGGTCATTCTGCAAATCGTTACTATCATGTGGGGTTGCAACTTTGTTATAGAGAATTGCATCATCTGCGAACAATCTTCGAGAGTACCCGACGCTTTCTACTGGATCATTTCTATATATTGTAATCAGTAATGGTCCTATCACATGCCCTTGAGGTACATCGGAAATTACCTTTACATTGTCGAATTTGTTCGAAGTGTTGAGTTCTGTCTGCAAGGAAGTCATGAATCCAGATGCAAATTTGCTCCGATTCTCGATAAGCTCGATTTTTTTACTAAATGACATTGCGGGTCGGTGTCAAATGCCTTTCTGAAGTCAAGGAACACGGCATCAACCTGAGCGCGTTTGTCTACGGAACTGTGTCTTTCATGCAGGAACAGAGAGATAGCTGAGTTCCTCAGGACCTCTTTTTGCGGAATCCACGTTGATTTTTATAGCGGAGATTTTCCTTCTCCAAGAACGTCATAATTATTGAGTATAAAACACATTTTTTAATCCTGTAACAAATTGCTGGCAACGATAAAGGTCTGAAATCGTGTCCATCTGTCCTACGACCATTCTTAATAACGGGAATGACTTGCGCTTTCATCCAGTCGCTAGGTACCCTTCGTTACTCAAGCGATCTATTGCTAGAAGGGCAGCAAGCTCTTTCGCATAATATTTGTAGAGTGTCAGAGGTATCTAACCTTGTCCTGACGCTTTTCCACTGCTAAGCGATTTTTCTATTGTGTTACGATCTTCCGGGGTGAAACAATTTTGGAAGACCGATGGACCATGTTACGATCTCTCGCGGTGAAACAATTTTGGAAGACCGAATTCAGTATTTCGGTCTTCTCTCTGTCATCTTCCGTTTCGGTGCCAGTAGGGTCACTGAGTGAATGAAAAGATGATTTTGACCCACTTACTGAATTTACATACGACCAAAACCTCTTAAGATGTTTACCCAGATCGGTTGACAAAGGTCTTTATTCAATATCATTGTACGCTCCTCTCATTTCTCTCGTTACTCTCATTTTCGCTTCATTCAGCTTTTGTTTGTCAGCTACGTTTTCATTTCTCTTGAATCTGAGGTGATCCCTTTGTTTACGTAGCAGTTTTCTAACACGTCTGTTATATCATGGTGGGTCTTTCCAGTCCCTTAAGACGTTACTCCGAACATATTTGTCTAGGGCACATTGCACAATTCCTTTGAATTTTTTTCCATTTGCTTTCCAAATCTTTGTGCTCATCACCGAATAGTTGATGCTGACTGTTCAGGTACTGTGAAGTTTGTATCCTGTCACTCTTGCTAAGCAAAAATATCTTCTTACCTTTCTTAACATTCTTTGTCAGACCCTTTGTCATAGATGATATCACAGCCTTATGATCACAGATACCTTCATTTATGTTAACTGATTCGATAAATTCAGGTCCTTTTATTGCCAGGAGGTCTAAGACGTTACCGTCATGAGTTGGTTGTCTAACTATTTGCCCACAGTAATTTTCGGACAAGACATCCAGAAAAATGTTACATGAATCCCTGCCTTTGGCACCAATTTTGATAGCATGACACTCCCAGTCTATACCTGGCAAGTTTTAGTCACCCCCTGTTACAACGGCATAATCAGGAAAATTATTAACGATATTCTGCAAGTTCTGTCTGGTACGCTCTGCCACTAGAGCTCCTGAACCATGCGGTCTACAAAGGCATCCGATTACCATTTTTGACTGATCTTTGATACTTAGCTTGAGACCGAGCGAGGTAACGCAGTGGTTAGACACTGGACTCGCATTCAGGAGGAACACTGTTCAATCCCGCGTCCGGCCATCCTGATTTATGCTTTCCGTGATTTCCCTAAATCACTCCAGGCAAATGCCGGGATGGTTCCTCTAAAAGGGCACGGCCGACTTCCCTCCCCGTCCTTCCCGAATCCGATGAGACCGATGACCTCGCTGTCTGGTCTCCTTCCCCAAAACAACCCAACCCAACCCAACTTAGCTTGACCCAGATTAATTCACAATCGGAATCCGTGATAACCTCGCTAGATTTTATCCGATTCTTTACCGCAATAAAGACAGCGCCACCATTGGCGACTAACCTGTCCGTACCATAAATATTACAGTCTGAACTTAGGATTTCGTTGTCATTAACGTCCGATTTCAACCAACTTTCTGTTCCTAATTCAATCTGTGTATTATAACCTTCAGTAAGCGGTACCAATTCTGTGAGCTTTCCTTGAATGCTCCTGGAGTTTACTAAAATCATATTAACCTTTCCTATCTCTGATTTGCAACGTTGAAGTTGTCTGGAGATATTTTGGCTAACTTAATATGTAAATCGGCTTTGAACCCAAGGGAAGGTTTCTCTAACCTAAAAAAAAAGTCCCGTGCTCACGCCACAGGTACTCCGCTACGCTAGCAGCCGCTTCCTGCATACAGTGCACGCCTGACCTATTAAGGGGACCCTGCAATTCTGTACCCGATTGCGGAGGTCGAGAAGTTCGCATCCGATACCATCACATAGTCTTTGGGCCTCTTGTTTAAACATTCCACTCTTTTCGAAAGCAGGGGACTATGATCAACCCTGGATACGATGCTCCAAGTAGACAGCTTAGCCTGCACTCCACGTGCGATGGTAGTTGCCTTCACCAAATCAGCCAGCCGCCGAAAGAAGACGAGGATACCCTCAAAAGCCAATCGGCAGGCGTCATTCGTGCCGACATGTGACACTATATGCAGCTGGTTTCCTCCAGTGCGCTCAATAGCTGCCGGCAGGGCTTCTTCCTCATCAAGGACGAGACCCCCGGCGCACAGGCATTCTTTTCTGCATTGCCAACTATTTTCCTGAGGGGCTCCATCACCCTCCAAACATTGCAGCTCCTAATGAAAAGCATACCCACCCTCTGCTTGTCCGGACTGAGAGGAAAATCGGCCGCTGGCCCAACAAGAAAGACATCCCATGCTGCCTCAGAGTTGTCATTGGATAGCACCTTGTACCTGCTGCTAAGGCTTAGGGAGCCAGGGGATTCCCAAGGCACCAAAGGTGTCGCAGGTTTTGTCCACAGCGCTCCGATGCCGCCGTAATTTTTAACACTAGCCAGAAACATGTCGACGGTAGCCAACGCTGCTTCCAAGTATTTACGGACAGCTGCTAATTATTCTTGAGTCCTCTCTCAACGAGCACACTTCGTAGAAAATATCTTAATGTGTAGAAATAGGTATAAGATCTCAAATGGCGCTACTGTGTTTGGAATATACGCAGAATATAACGAGGAGAATAAAGAAACACTAAAAGCTACTCTGCAGATTTCTCTCTATGCCTTAAGACGGCTAACTCTTTAAGAGAAATAAAATTCTCTACTGAAGTGAATGTATCTACCGTTACCTACACTACTGGCCATTAAAATTGCTACACCAAGAAGAAATGCAGATGATAAACAGATATTCATTAGATAAATACATTATACTAGAACTGACTTGTGATTACATTTTCACGCAATTTGGGTTCATAGATCCTGAGAAATCAGTACCCAGAACAACCAGCTCTGGCCGTAATAACGGCCTTGATACGCCTGGGCATTGAGTCAAGCAGAGCTTGGATGGCGTGTACAGGTACAGCTGCCAATGCAGCTTCAACATGATACCACAGTTCGTCAAGAGTAGTGACTGGCGTATTGTGACGAGCTGGTTGCTCGGCCACCATTGACCAAAAGTTTTCAATTGGTGGGAGATCTGGAGAATGCGCTGGCCAGGGCGGCAGTCGAATATTCTGTGTGTCCAGAAAGGCACGTACAGGAACTGTAACATGCGGTCGTACATTATCCTGCTGAAATGTAGGGTTTCGCAGGGATCAAATTAAGGATAGAGCCACGGGTCGTCACACATCTGAAATGTAACGACCACTGTTCAAAGTACCGTCAATACGAAGACGAGGTGACCGAGACGTGTAACCAATGGCACCCAAAACCATCACGCCGGGTGATACGCCAGTATGGCGATGACGAATACACGCTTCCAATGTGCGTTCACTGCGACGTCGCCAAACACGGATGCGACCATCATGATGCTGTAAACAGAACCTGGATTCATCCGAAAAAATGACGTTTTGCCATTAGTGCACCCAGGTTCGTCATTGAGTACACTATCGCAGGCGTTACTGTCTGTGATGCAGCGTCAAGTGTGACCCCAGACATGGTCTCCGAGCTGACAGTCCATGCTGCTGCAAACGTCGTCGAACTGTTGGTGCAGATGGTTGTTGTCTTGCAAACGTCCTCATCTGTTGACTCTGGGATCGAGACGTGGCTGCACAATCCGTAACAGCCATGCGGATAAGATGCCTGTCATCTCGACTGCTAGTGATACGAGGCCGTTGAGATCCAGCACGGCGTTCCGTATTACCCTCCCGAACCCATCGATTTCATATTCAGCTAACAGTCATTGGATCTCGACCAACGTGTGCAGCAATGTCGCGATACGATAAACCGCAATCGCGATAGGCTAAAATCCGACCTTTATCAAAGTCGGAAACGTGATGGTACGCATTTCTCCTCCTGACACGAGGCGTAACAACAACGTTTCACCGAGCAACGCCTGTCAACTGCTGTTTGTGTATGAGAAATCGGTTGGAAACTTTCCTCATATCAGAATGTCGTAGGTGTGGCCACCGGCGCCAACCTTGTGTGAATGCTCAGAAAAGCTAATCATTTGCATGTCACAGCATTTTCTTCCTGTCGGTTAATTTTCGTGTCTTTGGCACGTCATCTTCGTGGTGTAGCAATTTTAATGGCCAGTAGTGTATTACTAGATGCTCTGCTTACCCGAAAGGTACCGCACATGGTATGTATGCATACTAGAATGCGCTGGTCTAGACTGTATGCCATGAATTAGCACGGGAGTTACACTTAGTTGCCTGACTTGCTGGTCTGACGGCGGGAAATTTATACTAAGAAGCCGCCTTACACATGGATATAAACGCAAGAAACAAAAACTGAGAGTACTTTGCTAACCACTAGTCTACAGGGTATAATACACAGGTACAGTTCACCCCTTTGCAGAAGTATGTGAAAAAACCAAAAACGGAACTAAATTACTGTGTATCAGGCAAATGCTGCTACAGCTGCTGCTGCTGCATCCCCTCGGCTCGGCGTCTGCCGGTATTCAAACAGTTTGTGATGCGCGCAGTGTTATAGCGCAACCTCTGAATCTCAACCCTGCACGTTCAATATAAATGTGTATCCGGAAATACTGGGCAATAATATTTACCTTCTGGAGCCGCTTTATTAACCTGTTACTAAGCTTCGCTCGTTTCCTGGTCTCTCGTGTCGTTATCCCCCAACCTTTATTTAATTTGATGAATATGTGTTAAATTTATACGCCCGTACTGCAGTTATTTAATTTCGATTTCTTCATATTTGTGTGTGCACCATGTTCCATGTTGAATTATTAGTTTGTAGCAAGCAGGCCTCTAAATATTGGAACCGGAACCGAGTTAGCAAGTTACACTAGCAAATATCAAATCATGAAGTTCTCTGCTGTCAGACTAACAAATTAATTTACACGATTCGGTTACGGACTGTAGATTTTGATAGCTACATACATACTGCCTACATGATATTAACGTTATCACGTAATGTTTACGAACAAAATCTAGCTAGCCTCCGACTGACTTGCATTGTGTTTACGTTTTGATACCTAAAAAGGGACTCACCACGCGCAGTGGACGTGATATCTGCTGACTAGCGACTGATGCACTCTTTGCATGACAAGCTTATTTATGGACTCGCAAAATATCATAAATTAGACTTTGTTGAAGTACAAACTTATTTCATATTACATAATGTTGAAACAAACAGGAAAATTAAAACAGATAAAGACGCAGTATACAGTGACGTAAGTTTGTTTAGTTAACAGCTGGATGGCTAGGAAAAGGCTAAAATTATACTTTTAAGATTGATTGGAATGTACACAAGGATTCTCAAAAGCTCGCCAAAATTTTCTATCTTAAATATCAATAAAATAAGAAGTCATTTTAAAGAAAGTGGATAGTTTGGAGACATAAAAATTAGGGCTGCAAAGCTATTGTACTGAATTTTGGAAATAATCGCTATTTAAAATTATAACTTTTTAGAACACCAAAAATTTTTGTCCACAGCTCTTGAAGTATGAAGGTTTTGTAAAATATAAAACATTTATCGAAAAGAGGAGGCTGAAGGCTTTCGAATAACTATATTAATTGAGAAACAACTGTTTGTTTATAGAAAATTTTGTCTCATCTTAGTTTGCATGTGTCGTAAAGCATGAATATTACCCTGAAGAAAATGCTTCCAAAGAACCGAATGTACACTCACGTTCAGAAGACACAGAACTCCTTGGAGGCTAAAGATAGCATGTTCTTATTCACAGGGCATGTACATTAGTTAGCACTGCAGAAATGATTAGCATTTCGGTCAGTGATTCATATCACGCCGCACACAGACGTACACAGCCGACGTGGGCTAGCCACGCCGGGTGAATCGGCGGGGCCAGCGGCTCCAACGCTACCATCAATTCGAGAAAATTTTGGAAATTTGTGGTTAGTTCCTATGGAACCAAACTGCTGACGTCTCCGTTCCCTAGGCTTACACACTGCTTATCTAAATTAAACCAACTTACGCTAAGAACAACACACACATCCATTCCCGAGAAAGGACTCGAACCTACGACGGGGGGAGCCGTGGGAACCTTGGCAAGGCGTCATAGACCGCGCGCTCTATCAGTTCGGAAAGCGGAGGGCAAATAAACAGACATATTATTCATGCAAGACTGAGCATCAAACACATTCCTAAGGCCCGACACAAGAATACTAAGTACAAATACCGCACCATACGCTGACCAAAATCTAACTGTCACAATCACTGCGTTATTAAAACAAAGGCGAGTAACCGGTTACTCATTTAACAGTAACGATCAAACATAACAATTAATCTGATTAAACAGCCAACTGTTAACAAGTGCCCCAAAAAACAAATTCACTTAAGTAAACTTAAAGGCAGCAAGAAATCCATGAGCGCTAAAACCCAAGCACGAGATCACAGTAGTAATAAAATATGCAACAGTAAACAACAAATTCCTTCTTTCAAGAGACGTGCTGGATCTTACCAATACCTTCCAACGTGAGTATGAAAAACGAGCCAACTTTCATTGGGCCTGGCGTTTGCTGATCACGACCATACCCGGTGTTACAATTCATGCACAAGTCGGGAAAGCAAGATCTTCCTACCTTAAAGTCACACTCGATATTCGACCTCAGTCGTCACTAATATATGACCTAGAACATTCTACAACCAGAAATTTCACATCAAACCAATAATGACAAGATCATCGAAATGCTGAAGAGTTTGCAGTAAAGGGAAAACAGTTTAAATACACTCAAATATATAATGATTGTTGGAGTTCACACATAGAGAGCGAAGGTGAATTTAGTAGCTTGAGTACGGAGTGACGAAGAACAGCGGGCAAACCAGCCTGACGGTAGCAAGTTAGCGAAGGAGCACAAGTGCCAAAATCGACAAACAAAAGTACCTTACCCAAAACTAAGGTAGGCCGGGCTGCCAGGGAAAATCATCATGATCATTACGCACACAACATCAGCAGACGGTCACTCCAAAACCCAGAGAGACAATCGGGCGGACCAGCGTAGAGCCCAACACTCCACACCAACACGACTCCGTACAAGTAGCCACCCACTTGGACAAGCGACCGCCGATCAGGCCCCATAACTGCACGCGCAAAGTCCGTTACACGTTACTATCTCTTACTGACCCACCGTCCGTTAATAACCTGGCTCCAACTTTCTCTAGTCAAAGGGCCAACTACAAGAAGACCGAAGCGCCACCAGGTGGCGTGACAGGAAAACGGGTCGCGTCAGTAAGCAACGATATAACAGCTCAGAAAAAGAGCCGACATTGCTCAATTTGCTGTTGCAGCCAGTATCACTCCATACCTTAAAGCTTAGAACTGGCGCTGTAAGTCTTGTGCAAGTGCAGTCACTGTGAAGCCGGTCGCCCAGTCTGTGGCGAACCAAAATGCGGCCGTCATTTTCAACCGAACGGAACCTGGATTCGTCGGAAAACGCTATCTGGTGCCATTCCTTTCCCCAGTGATGCCATTCCATACACCATTGCTGTCTAGCATGTTTCTGCACATTAGTCAAAGGCAGGCGGAGAAGTGGACTACGCACACGTAACCCATGCCGTAATAAACGACGACGGACTGTCACCCCTGACAGTGTACGATGTGTTACACTGTCCTGCAATGTTATTCGTGTAAGGGGTCGATCTTCTCGGGGCACGGGGGTGCGCGTCGGAGGGCGAGGGGCACGGGGGGGGGGGGAGGAGGGGGGGGAGGGGGGGAATCTGAATGGTGCTACCCAAGCCATCTTATCGTGTTTACGGCCATCCATGAACTATTCTGCACACACCCTTTGCAGCCGGCAGGTGTGGCCGTGCGGTTCTAGTCGCTTCAGTCTGGAACCGCGTGACCACTACGGTCGCAGGTTCGAATCCTGCCTCGGGCATGGAACTGTGTGATGTCCTTAGGTTAGTTAGGTTTAAGTAGTTCTAAGTTCTAGAGGACTGAAGACCACAGCAGTTAAGTCCCATAGTGCTCAGAGCCATTTGAACCATTTTTGAACACCCTTTGCACTCCGAAACATTTCGTCCCACATGAACAGCAGTTTTCCGGATGGACGCATCAAATTCTCTCATGCCAATAATGCGCCCTCTTTCAAACTTCACTGATCAGACGACACGGTTCGCTCAGTTGTCTGCGAGGCATCCTGCACGTCTACTCAAGTCAAACTGATCCGTTACCTTCGTTATAGCGACAACGATAGCCGCAAGCACATTTTATCAATAGGTTGTGTTGCACCGTGACGTTGAACCTGCGGGCCGACATGATTCAAATGCTAATAATTTCTGCAGAACATACTACAGAACGTGTCCTGTGAATACTTACGTCCTATTTCCAGTAGTTCAAGGTGTTCTGTTCTTTCTGAACGTGAGTGAACTATTGTTATCAGTAATCCAACAACTCTCCTGTAAATAATAAATTTTAATGAAATACAGCATGAATAGGGTATTAACTATCTCGTCTAACTGTCGTGTACTATTAACAAAACGAGATCAAATAAAGGAAAAAAATTATATTAATATCAGGAGTGGCATAACAACCAGTATGATAGCTCCAACTTATTCTCTTAGATGCTATTACACGTTGCAATTGCTAAGCGCTCATCCCCAATTTATTCGCTTTCAGCAAGCACTACGATGCCATCAGTGAACCGTCTCACTCTTATTTATGGTCCGACACACATACACACACACATACACACCCACCCATTCACACACACACACACACACACACACACACACACACACACATACATAAACACAGACTGAATGTCTCTATCGCCGTTGTATGATACACCCGTCATGACTAGATGAAAAAGTCAGAGCGGAGAGGATGGATGTGAGGTAATTTCCTATGGCAGTTTGTAACTTAAAAAAAATGTAAATGCCGTGTGGCTATGGCCTCCCGTCGAGGAGACTGTTCGCCTGATGCAAGTCTTCCGAGTTGACGCCACGTCGGCGACTTGCGTGTCGGTGGGGATAAAATGAAGATGATAAGGACAACACAACACTCAGTCCCTGAGCGAAGAAAATGTCCGACCCAGACGGGAATCGAACCCTGGCCGTTAGGTATGACTTTTCGTCGCCCTGACCACTCAACTACCAGGGGCGGACAGTTTATAACTGATAGCCACAAAAAATTTCGGTCGATCTAGGAGATATATTTTTATAACATCAGATGTCTTTTGCTGTGTTCTACTAACCACTGCCGATGTGGCCTCTCGTCTACCTGTAATGTTCTTCTAACTCTATAAACTTTTGTTCCTTTCGTCTATGTTTCCCTGTTTTAAGTTCCTTCTTGCCATAGGAATTTTTATTTCCCTCCATCCACGTATTCCTTGATCAACCGCGTTTCATTCTCTTGGAAAGGCTCAGTTAATACCCTCTTCCGGTACAATCTACAAGTCACCGTGTGATGATAGCTTCTCGTCCTTAGCATGACAGAGGGTTTGTTAAATTTCTACTCTGTGGCCACGGAAGCCTACCTTTATATTCTAATCTGTTGTTAATTTCTGTCTTACTAATTTTATCTCGTGGGGCCAACCACAGCGTCTACTCAGGTGATGATGATGATGTTTGGTTTGTGGGGTGCTCAACTGCGCGGTGATCAGCACCCGAGCATCTACTCAGAGCATTTTTTACGCTACTAGTAATTGATGTTAATAACTCAATGCTTGGGACGAAAGATGACAGCATTCTCCGTGAATGACAGGAACATCTAGACCAATATCTTTCTCCCGATTTTTTTTCCCACGAGCATAGCTATCTTGTTCATAGCGTCTTCAACTTCCACTTCATGAAGAACACCTTCGTTTGTTCGCACTGCACTTAGAATGACTACCAAATACCTAAACTCCTGTACAGTTTTTGCTTTCCTTTCACATTTCTATACTAGTATATTTGCCAACAACCGGACTAAAGGTATTCGGTCACCGCCAGTGTAATGTGTTATTTACCTATACAGGATATTACAAAAAGGTACGGCCAAACTTTCAGGAAACATTCCTCACACACAAATAAAGAAAAGATGTTATGTGGACATGTGTCCGGAAACGCTTAATTTCCATATTAGAGCTCATTTTAGTTTCGTCAGTATGTACTGTACTTCTTCGATTCACCGCCAGTTGCCCCAATTGAAGGAAGGTAATGTTGACTTCCGTGCTTGTGTGACATGCGACTCATTGCTCTACAGTACTAACATCAAGTACATCAGTACGTAGTATCAACAGGTTAGTGGTTTTGCAGTCAGTGCAATGTTTACAAATGCGGAGTTGGCAGATGCCCATTTGATGTATGGATTAGCACGGGGCAATAGCCGTGGCGCGGTACGTTTGTATCGAGACAGATTTCCAGAACGAAGGTGTCCCGACAGGAAGACGTTCGAAGCAATTGATTGGCGTCTTAGGGAGTACGGAACATTCCAGCCTATGACTCGCGACTGGGAAAGACCTAGAACATCGAGCACACCTGCTATGGACGATGCAATTCTTCGTGCAGTTGACGATAACCCTAATGTCAGTGTCAGAGAAGTTGCTGTACAAGGTAACCAGTTGTTTCCGTACCATGTACAACGTGTGCAGGCACTATCAGCAGCTGATTGGCCTCCACGGGTACACTTCTGCGAATGGTTCATCCAACAATGTGTCAATCTTCATTTCAGTGCAAATGTTCTCTTTACGGATGAGGCTTCGTTCCAACGTGATCAAATTGTAAATTTTCACAATCAACATGTGTGGGCTGACGAGAATCCGCACGCAATTGTGCAATCACGTCACCAATACAGATTTTCTGTGAACTTTTGGGCAGGCATTGTTGGTGATGTCTTGATTGAGCACCATGTTCCTCCACCTACGCTCTATGGAGCACGTTATCATGATTTCATACGGGATACTCTACCTGTGCTGCTAGAACATGTGCCTTTACAAGTACGACACAACATGTGGTTCATGCCCGATGGAGCTCCTGCACATTTCAGTCGAAGTGTTCGTACGCTTCTCAATAACAGATTCGGTTACCGATGGATTGGTAGAGGCGGACCAATTCCATGGCCTCCACGCTCTCCTGACCTCAACCCTCTTGTCTTTCATTTATGGGGGCATTTGAAAGCTCTTATCTACGCAACCCCGGTACCAAATGTAGAGACTCTTCGTGCTCGTATTGTGGACGGCTGTGATACAATACGCCATTCTCCAAGGCTGCATCAGCGCATCAGGAACTCCATGCGACGGAGGGTGGATGCATGTATCCTCGCTAACGGAGGACATTTTGAACATTTCCTGTAACAAAGTGTTTGAAGTCACGCTGGTACGTTCTGTTACTGTATGTTTCCATTCCATGATTAATGTGATTGGAAGAGAAGTAATAAAATGAGCTCTAACATGGAAAGTAAGCGTTTCCTGACACGTGTCCACATAAAATATTTTCATTCTTTGTGTGTGAGGAATGTTTCCTGAAAGATTGGCCGTTCCTTTTTGTAACACCCTGTAGATGTCATGAGAGATGGAGTCACCAGGAGGCGGGGAGTATTGTTTCGGCAATAGAGAACCGGCAACACCAGAATTGGTCATTGTGGAGGGTTGAATGACTGTGAACATGGACTCATCACTGGATGTCACTTAAGTAACAAATCAACCATGTGATTCACAGTACTTACAAAACTGCTCAAGTCGACTGTTGGTGATGCGACTGTGAGGTGGATATGCGAAGGAACAACCGCAGCTAAACCAAATCGTACACACCTCTCATACTGAAGGACTGGTACCGTGGAAATTGCGGGATGTAGTTGTAAAATAGTGAAATCAGAAAGAGGAATCACTCGTGGGTTCCAAAATGTTACGAGAATTCTAGGTAGCACAATGGCTTCAGGTAGGGAGTTAAAAATAATGCGACAAAGGTCGAGCAGTTCGTTATCAGGCATTTCTATATTCAATGTTACGCGTTGCTAGAGGTTGTGTAAAGAGCGACGCACACCACTGTACAGAGGATGACTGGAAAGGCTCGATTTGGGGTGATGGAAGAGCTAGAGATTGAAGAATGTGTCGAAAATGTCACCAGCGGTTGTCTTGTGGTATGGCGGCGTTATCCGTTGTTAGAGTGCGGTCCCATTCTTACGTTCAAGAAAACGCTAAAGGCGGAAGAAAGGAAACATTTTTTACAGCATTAGTACTCAGAATGAAATTTTCACTCTGTGGCGGAGTGTGCGCTGATGTGAAACTTCCTAGCAGCTTAAAACAGTGTGTCGGACCGAGACTCGAACTTGGAACCTTTGCCTTTCACCTAACTCACGTTGAGCGAACAGTAGGGCTGAACAAAAAATGACTGACAAGGCACAATGCGTCTTGTAGAGGGTATAGTGTGGATGTATCAGAATGATTAATGTCGGGTGACGGTTTTAAAGTAATTCACACTACATGAAAACTTTGTGGAAACGAGTCGATTTACTGGACGCTAGTTTACCCCAGGGAAACATTTAGAGTTGACCGTGGCCGGATGGGGAACGGCAAAGGGAAGCGACAATAGGCAGCTTAGGGCGGCTCAAGCTCTGAGAAAGTGGTAACGTGGTGTGGCCTCCAGCCACCTTAAGATGAGTGACAGTGAGTGGGTGGTTGACCCCGACTCCATGCTGGTGTACCGGGAAACAGACGGAAAACTTGTACACCTCTTGATAAATATCCATTGTCCCATTTTCTGTGAAACATGCGACAAAGCCGCGCAAAGCTACGGTGGAGCAGTCAACAGAGGTCAAAATATGCGTGTTCGTGACTATAGCAACTTCACGCTGAATTCACAGTCTGCAGAGCCTGAAGTAAATCAGGGGAAGAGCGTCAGCATGAAATACGCCAGCCTCCGATGGGAACGTAGGACCAAGGAATTTGAAGTACTCTCCTGGGATTCATAATTCCGGAAAACTTGGTGTTTGTGCATATGCTAACCTTGATGGGTGGCCTGGGGGGGAGCTTAATAGAAGAAGTTGAGAGGAACGGAAATTTTGTGGGAATTTGTTCACTTCCCAGAGCAGGCATTGGTCGGCACTGGGAAACGACGCATAATTAACGTGACTTGTGCTGCAATTGGCATAAGTGATTTTGCTGGAGGGGAAACCGAGGTGAAGAGCAGACTGGCAGAAGTCTCAGTGGATGTCTTCCGTTCCCAGCTTGCCTAGAGTGCGGACGTGGCATTCTTTACTCAGCTTGCCTGAGAAAGAGTGAGCATCTCTGCAGTTTAGGACTTAGCAAATGGAACGATTGAGATTGGAGATAGAAAGTTTTGGTTGAGCTATGTACTGAGCAAGATAGCTAGAAGTGAATAGACGAGCGCAGACTTGCAGCACCATGAGGTCGGCCGACGTCCACACAATGACGCCGCTCCACCATGCTGTATTTGGTGATATTGCGCCCGCTCTGGCCACTGATTAATTTGTTGGATCACGTCGGCAAAGTTTCCACGAGGGTTTCATGGGCCTTGTTCTGTAGAATTCTTCTCGCACTTCACATTACGCCTGGTTCAATCGATAGGAATTATTTTGAGTTATCGAGCTTTACTCCACACAAACGCAATTTATTACCACTGCCTGGCAGGAGAGTCATGTAATGTGATGATTGAAGGTCGTGATTTAAAATAAATTTGTGGTAATCGACTGCATCTGTTTTCAATCAAGTAGTTGAAATCCCTGATCACTTTCTTAGTTGATTTTATGTTCAACATTTGCATCTGGTGTTCAATAGCTGCATATAACATCAATGTGCACCCCTTTTTAATTAAAAGTAATCAATTCTGAATCATTTAATGTCAACACTGCCACCACAGTTCATCAGGAGTCACAGGGCCTTATTACTTTCTTTGCGTTATCCGATATTGCGGCAGTTTAGCACTCTCTGTTCATGTGTTAGTCAATTAGCTGGGGTGAACACACGCCAAAACCAGATACGTGATGGGTGGGGTGCTATAGATGCACTTATATCCTTTACTCCCTGTGCATTCATCAATAGCTATAAGGATCTCTTCAAGAGTCGTCGACAACTTTCACGTGCTGGAACTGCAATTTGGGAGTTTCGCCAGGGTTGTAGGCATTTGCCTTGGGAATTTTACAGGGACGCGTAGTGAACGCGAGACGTCTCTTCGCGAATTTCTGTTGCCAGTCACGACAGGAATGCCAGTCGGGCCTCCAGAACAGCCGTCAGGCGTTCGTATTCCTTCCGGCGGCTGGGGGCTCGGGGCCGGGGCGTAACAACGTTGTCGCCGGATCGGCGTCGCCCCGGCGGCGGCTGCGCGACTCGTGTTCCGGACAGGCGCGCCGAGCGGAGGCGACTCTGCCGCCGCCCACGGGGACCGGCGCGCCGCCCCCACCGTCGTACCCCGCCGCCCAACCCCGCCGCCGCCAACGACAAGCGGCGAGCCCCGCGGGGGCGGTCGATACTGTTTGTTCGGCCGCGCCGCGCCGCACCACGCCGCTGCGTCCATCCGTCTTCATTGCGACCCTCTGGCAAGGGCCGGGCCCCCGGCGTTCGACGGCGCTGCGATTGTCTCCCTGTGTCCCTGCACCGGGCTCAGCAGGCCCTGCCTTCGCACAGAGTTTGCAGAAATCCTTCTCCACGGGTATAGGCGGCAAATTTGTATCTTGATGAATGCGTCGAGGGAAATGAAAATATGTGCGAGACCGGGATTAGATCCCGGATCTGCTATATATGGAAATTAGACACGTTAACCCCTTTCGTTGCTACGGATGTGCTCTTAGCATTCCCTGCTGAAGCAGCTTTTGTTATGGCTGTAATGCTCGCCAGATGCTGATGTTTGTGCTGGGTGACGGCGTTAAAGCCAATATACCTATGATCCGATTTTTCGAAAACTATTAGGTGAAAAAATTTGATTTTTCTAAGTCTGATATCGATAGAGAACAGATTTTTTTTTTTTTTTTTTTTTTTTTACGCGTCATACTTACTGCGCTACATCAAATAAAGCAAAACATTGCACGAAATTTCAAACAGTTCACACAGGTAAAAACGCACTGCGTAAACGTTGCGTATGGTTCACTTTAGCTCATACATTGCAGTGAATGAAGTGTAGTTAACATATAGAATTTTTATTTCAAATTGAGAGCAGAAGGATATCTTATTGCGTTCATTTCCGGAGGACTGCCTCGCACGACATGTCCATTCAAGTCATTCCGCATATCAAATCACGTACTCATAGCAATTTCCATATCTCATAAACTATACAAGACAATGAAACGATTTTTTTTGCAAGTGACTGCAGGTAATGAGGCACATATGTTGTTTGATAGTTGCTCGAAACTTTTTTATTCACCAAGATATGGAGGTAACTCGTCTACAGAAATGAGAAGTCTACTGAGAGAGGCGGCGCAGTGATAACCATGCTGGGCTCACATTCGGCGGGACGACGGTTCAAACCCGCTTCCGGCATCCCAATTTACGTTTCCCGTGATTTTCCTAAATCGTTTCGGGCAAATGCTAGCATGGTTCCTTTGGAAGGGCACGACCGACTTCCTTCCCCGTTGTTCCCTGATCTGATGGGACCGATGACCTCGCTGGCTGTTCGTCTCCCCCACATCAACCAACAAACCAGCGAGAGGTCTGCCGCTTCAGACGTCCGTAGCATTGTAGGAAAACCCAAGCGGCGCGCATATACACGACCACAATACCTGGGGAAAGGCACAGCAGCAAGTATATACACGCTCACAGAAACGAAAGGGTTAACCATTTGCGTCATCCAAATATATTCTCGGGATTCGTTCAGCGTAACAGAAGTTTTCAACCTATTACTTTTGAACACTGCGAACAGAGGTGCTCCCACGGAGTATGTAAGAATAGCACTATTCGTTTAACGAAATTTGTGGCAGACTTATATAAACCCTTTGAAACTAATATGCTAATCACTTACTTCTTATTCTTCAAAGATTATCCTGTTAGCCTGGTGCCTCTTCGTAGATAGAGACCAAGATATGTCCTCCTAGTAGTATTTCATCTCCGCGCATGCATCAGAATTCTATTGTCCTCTATTCTAAACTTGGGTTTTTGCTGTTTCTTTTGTTTTGGGAAACTGTTTCATACAACGAGGATATATTTAATATCTGCCTTATCTAATCCAATGCACTTTTTATCATTGAAGCAGTCATATCATTTCGCTGATGTGAGGAACGCATGTAAGAGGATTATATTTCGTTTCGATTATTTGTTTTATTCATCCACGTCTCGCTTCAATACATCTGTGTTTTAACCATTGTGTTATAAACTCTGAGTCGCCAGGTTACCCTTCAATGTACGCCGAAACGTTGCACACATATGTATTAAAATCGAAGAGGATATCTCTCCAATTCGTCACCAACGTCAATGGATAAATCACCACTAAGATAAGTAAAGCGTGAAACTTGTTCTGTTTGTTAATCCTCATTTATTATCTTGGCTGTAATTATATATTATCCTTGCCAAGGTATAACTTCCGTTTTTTATCCTGAACATACGAAAATTATAACTTTTACAAGTGATGTTTAGCATAAGTAATGATTTCATCTTCATCGTCCTGTAGGAAGAACTGATCATCAACCAAAATTATAGTATTTATACATATCGTTATTCAGTTTTATTTCAGGGTGAAAAGATCACTTCTAGTTCCTAATTATTTCGGCTACATATTGAAGAGCATTGCAGACAGGCTGCAACATCTTTCAGGGTATAATGTCGTGGTCCATGAACTCTTCTATTCGTAACATTTCATCCAGAACTGCGCTGGATATCTTCAGAGGCGTCACTCGTCCTTTGTGTCTTGCAACTGAGGTGTCAGACGTCATATATAATGCAGAAAAATGGGCGTGGCAGGAGTTATATGTGATAAGCAGAGATGATCCTTCTTAAAGATAAAACGTAACTATCGAATATCGTCTTGTCACAGATAAAAATACTTTAAGCGACTCTGCAGTGCTACTGACAAGAGACCATAAAATACGGTGACATAGTGACAACAGTTCTGCAGAATCACTAACAATTTCTTATATTTGACAAGAGGATAATCGATGTTTAAGTTTTAACTTTGACAAGGAGCATCTGCGCTTATCTCGTGTAATTTCGGCCACACCCCTTTTCCTGCAGCATGTATTTCGTCCGACCCGTCAGTCGGCAAGACTCAACGAAGGAGCAAAGCCTCTGAAGATGTCCAGCGCAGCTCTGGACGAAACTTTAGGAACAGGAGAGTTTCTTGGACCATGACTTTACACCCCGAAGGATTTAAGAGCAGCAATGTATTTAGTCGTGAAAGCCTTCATCCTGTCAATCTTGGCGTACTCCTTGGTTCCCTAGTATTTCTTTCGTTACCTTATGCCCCAGATCTGAAGACATTTTTGTGTTTAATTACGTATCTTGGACGATTTCAATGAAATGTTTCGTGTAATCATCATCTATTTCAGAACTGCTTCCTATTTATCACATCAAGAGCTTTAACATAATAGACGAAGACGATGTAGTAGGTTTTCAAGGTAAATTCTCTTCCCTTCTCCAATATCTGTTGTAAGGTATTTCCACTATCTGTACAAGATGTTCCTTTTTTTGAAACTACGCTTTTCTTCCTGTGAAACTGAGTGTGGTAAAATCTTAAACCTGTCACTTAGTATTTTACCATATATTTCCCACCGACACATTTAGCAAACGATTTCAACGATGATTATCACAAGGACGTCGAACACTTCCCTTAAAAATGGAGATTACTTTATCTTTCAGCCATTTTAGATTTTCCTCTCCCAATCGAGGTTCGCTGAATGCACGTACGCGAATTTAAGAATCATCCCACTGTATCTAAGAGCTCCAAATTTAGTATATGTTATCTTGGGGCTTTCTTATTTTTAAAGATTTTCGAGACTATATTATCTTCCTCTACTTGTATTTGGTCAATTGTGGCAGCATACCATCAATGGTTCGCCGTACTTGCTTGTATCTAAGGCTTTCTTTTCCAATAATTCCTTATAACGCTTCATCCACAATTTTCTTCAGTTATTTTAATATTTGCAGTTCCTCTTCCATCACTATTGAAATGTTTCAATAATTTATAAGTCACCTCTTGCCTACAACGAACACCGTCTTCCATTGAATTTTTAAGCCATCCCAAGATTCTTGCTACAGTTTCCTTGTTATTGGGTTGACTGTGTTTCTACAGCTACTATACAGTTCATCATTTTCTGTGCTCTGACTCCGTATCATTTCAGACTTTGTTCCTTCACTTCATTTTCTACCTCACAGCTTTATCTGCAGCTTTCATTACAGCAATGTTATATTTTTTCTTTTTTCTTTTTTAATACAAATAAAGTTGTAGTAAATTCAGTCTAGTCAAGAGACTGATTCAGATGGATTCTGTAACTCGGTTGTCATGTTTCATTCATAATGCTATCGATTCGGGGTCATATAACCACACCTTCTCCCACTTGAAGAAAAGATGTGCATGGTGTAAGTGACTTACCCAAAATACATTTTCTCGTCTTATTCAGAACCTTAAACATTCATCGGTTGTAATTTCTGCAGTCCTGTGTCTAGTATTCTACACCAAGAAAAGTAAGCTCCTCCACAATGGGTTAACTAGAACAGTAGCTAATGCTGCAGCACCTGTGCCATGCAATAACGAACTGTTTTCTCTTAAAATGAAGTCTCTCATGTTGTTGAATTGTACCAATTGTCATGACAGATCCAACCATCAACTGAATATTGAAACCAAAAATGACCAGGCTAGTTGCGATAGTGATGTAGAGAACGTAGTTTACAGTAGTTTGTGATCTGTCGTTCCGCAACGACGTTCCTCACCGCCTTTGGTAACGTTAATAGATCTACAGCTGTACTCACAACCTTCTAGCCCGATTACATTTGCTCATGAATACCAGATATCAATTCCAGTTAAGCTCACCTACTGGCCACTATAATGACACACTACTTTTAACATGCACTTAAGTGTGCCAACATCAACTGAATTGAAGAGCATTATTCAGTTCAGCAGTTGCTAGGAATGGGAAAATACAGAATGAAACAGCATTTATTATAGATACAATGATTGTTTTAATCACATATGTACATTACAGATACCGGATACACCAGTACATATCATTTCGAGGGCGTAATATTTAGACTCTTCGGAAAAAGAACCATCATTTAAAATAAGTAACGTTTGGTTAAATAATTCATATTAAGTTGAGAGTCATTCGTCCTTCTTTGTTTCTAGAACATAATTTTGGAACACTGCAGGTCTCCTCATGTTCGGCAGTAGAATCAAGAGTAGAAACGACGTACCGCGTATTTGACATACCCGAAGTCTGTTACATTTCCGTGCCTAATGAGTACGCACTTCACAAATTAATTGTAAAGTTTTCTTTGGTTCTAACAGGCGCCCAGTTTCACATAACACATGAAGCGGAGCAGCGCACGTCGTACACATGTAGAGAAAAACTGTCTTTATGTTACCAAAGTAAACGTATGTCCGTTAAATCACACATTAATCTTCGATTAATTAAACAACGTTGAACTTACATAATATAAGCTAAAGCACTGCTAAATTTAAAAAAATAATGAAATAAACTTGCATTATATATAAGCGTAGCCTTCCGCGACCATTGTCACAGTTAGCAAAAGAATCACCCTGAGGAAGATCACTTGCAATAGTAGCCGAAACCTGAAATTTTTTTCACATTTGTCAGTGCCGTCACAAACCCAAAAGAATTTTATCTACTGTTTCATTAAACCATCTGTTGCCACAGGAAGGTGCTACTTACATTAATGACCCACTCAAAGCATTAAACAGCGCAGTTGTATCAGATCCTGCCAACTGCTTATTCGTTTACTAATTATCTCGTACACAACGGCCTCATTGTGGGCTGTCCTGATACCTAGTAATCTGTGTGATTTTCCTGAATGTATCAGTCGTCCGGAGTGGCCGAGCGGTTCTAGGCGCTACAGTCTGGAACCGCGCGACCGCTACGGTCGCAGGTTCGAATCCTGCCTCAAACATGGATGTGTGTGATGTCTTTAGGTTAGTTAGGTTTAAGTAGTTCTGAGCTCTAGGTGACTGATGACCTCAGAAGTTAAGTCCCATAGTGCTCAGAGCCATTTGAACCATTTGAATGGATCGTAAATTTTTTCTCATCTATCTCGCCCTTTGTTTTGTATTACAGCTGCTCACTTGGTCATATGGCAACACAATTTGTAACTGTGTTAGCTGAAGCAATAAGGAAGGGATAGGTATGATCTTGCAGTTATGAAACAACAGTGGAACAGTGCAAAACATTTTTCTTTTACCGCGCACTTTACACAGAGAAGCGCACGCTCAAGCGTTGTAACTTAACTATTTTTATTAAGTGGTATACTCAGCATAGCAGTCGGTCCACTACAGAGGGGTATGTGGCAGTTTCTCTGGTCTGTCAGACGCCACTGTTACTCTGCCACGAGGGAGTTGTGGGTTCGATCGGCTGCCGTCGAGTCGAGGATGGCCGCAGCATGGTAATCAGAGTTCACGGAAACTCTTTGTTTCTCACAAGCCAGAGCGAACCCTCTTCCGGTGGGCGCAGCCGGGCATCGATCCACTGCGCCTTGGTGTACTGGCAGTTGTCCTTGAAGGTCACACAGGCTGCCGGTAGGAACGGTACTGACAGAGGCGCTAAGTAGCGCCGCAGCTAGCTTGAGATGCGGCATGAGTCTTTCAGAGCGCAGCGGGCAGCGGAATAGCGAAGACCTCACTGGATCCCATGGGCAGCCCAGCAGCGTCGAACTCGGACGCCGAGGAGCGTGACCGGCCGCGGCGCGGCGAACCCTTTGTGTCCCGACACACGGGTCAACTGCACTCCGTCGCCGAACTCTGCTGACCTCTTCCCTGACTCTCAGTCGAATTTCGCTGGCCCCGGCCTACGAGTGACGGGCTGATGACGAGGGCTGTCCAGCGGATGCTGGATTAAAATTTTGTATTTGTGAGGATCCACAGACTCCAGATGCCTAATGACTGTAGACATGGTCGACAGTAGGCTTTAATGCGATGTTTATTTAATCGTGCGATTACCTCATTCCCACTAAGCGTTATTGTCAAGCACTTTTCATGTCATTTTCTAATCACTCTTAATTACAAGTAAAAAGTAACCATTTTCCGTCATTTGGATTGCAGTTAGAGTGGTTTCAAAATGGCATGAAATACAGATGTTACAAATGTACTTGACAAGACGCTCAGACAAAATTAGCTAACTGTACGACTAAATAAGCATCACATTACAGTCTAGTACGGACCATGTTTACGTTAAGAAAATTAGTGGCAGATTAAAACTGTGTGCCGGACCGATTCTGGAAACAATCCGCAACCCTGTGGCTAAGCCATGTCGCGGCAATATCCTTTCTTTCAGGAGTGCTAGTTCTGCAAGGTTCGCAGGAGAGCTTCAGTAAAGTTTGGAAGGTAGGAGACGAGGTACTGGCAGAAGTAAAGCTGTGAGGACGGGGCGTCAGTCATGCTTGGGTAGCTCAGGTGGTAGAGCACTTGCCTGCAAAAGGCAAAGGTCCCGAGTTTGAGTCTAGATCCGGCATTCAGTTTTAATTTGCCAGGAATTTTCATATCAGTGCACACTCCGCTGCAGAGCTAAAGTCTCATTCTGGCACGTTTGCGTTTATTGAGGATGCTAGATTGTTCATGATAATGACGGACGCCTGGTTACTGCCGCCACCTCGTAAATGCTTGGTATCTTGATTGCTCCGATGCCCCTTTGTTTGGCAATCAGGGTGCGATGCACTGCCGATTTACGGAGTTCTGCGTCGACGAGTAGGTATAGGAGTCTTGCCACGGATTGACGTTAGGGATCACGCGGTTTGCAGGCCTCAGTGTTGTCAGTCGCGTGCCTTTGGAACGGTAAGCAGATCAGTCTAACCCTAAATTCTTTGGCACTGCAGTATTCCATCTATAGCACAACACCAGAAACCTCAAGGTAGAAGGAGCATTTTGTTCTATATATAACCGGGATTTCGGAAAGGGATACTCGTTAATTTTTAAATGTGACTTTCCACGTTTACTAGTTCGTAATAAAAATCGTCATCAAGGGTGATATAAGAAGTGAGCCTCATTATGCCAACGTACTTGTCAGAGAGATTGGAGGGGGAGGGGGAGGGGGGAATGGTTTGCCCTCTGGGGGGCAGTCGAAGTTTGCATTTTCGATGGGAAACTGAACCGGGAAAGAAGAATAACAGCAATGGTCAACCGCACGAGGATGCAGAAGGCAATTGAGTACACAGTGTTAAACACAACCTGCATCCAGAGAACGTGTGACCTATCGTAGAAGAACAGTCACGATCTCTCTGTTACATTACGCATGGCGCGTCCACTATAAGTAAATTAATAAAAGAGCTGGGGATATAGTTGAGCGTACAGTAGCTGGCAAGTTGTCGAGTGGCGTCTGGATCAGGTAGGTACATATATGTATATAAACCTCCCTGGCGTCCAAATGGAGGGGTGGAGGCAAAATGGGCAGGGGTCTCAGGCCGAGGTCTGGCGACCATATCCCGTTCCCACCCACAGGTACGAAGGAAAGCGTGGGGAAAGTGGAATAGAGGTACAATGAACATCAGTAAAAGTTATTTACTTATTTTTTCCATTTTTTATTATTATTAACTATAATATCACCGTGAATAGCAGCAAACTGACGTCGCGAGCAGATGAACGCGGGAAGATGCCAGACTCAGAGAGACTAAAGACTCATATTTTTTCGGCGAAGAACATTCCGATGACTTGAGAATATACCAGTTGTAAGACGGGAAGAGGTGGGGGTCAGCTCCTCATGGCAGGAAAACCCCAGCTCTGGAGTGGGTTAAGGAAGACACTACAAAGGAGACTGGAGAAAAATTGTCTGAATTTGGGATAACGGGCAACTGCAGAATGCTGTTCAATAAGGAAGTACGAAAAGCACTTTTTCTCGCCATCAGCAAAGGAGTAGTGAACTCCGTGTCCACGAATCTACTTCACAGAGTACGTCTTCATTTGTGGAAAGCATCCTGAGTACGGAAAGAGGAGCCGGTAGACAGTATCTGATGAGGTGTCGTAAGGGTAATTAGGACCAGCATCTGTCGTATTAAGCACCAGACACCTATCGACGATCCGCACACAAGACAATGCTCGTCTGTGTCCAGAACACGACAGGCGACACTTAACGGCGTGTCTGCAAGGTGATTCCCGTGACAGGCATTCTTGCTTCTCATTGGCCATATGGCACTATGCAGACTGGACGTCAGTGGGAAGATAAGGAACACATGCCGATCGCCAGACGGTACGTCTGTAGGCGTGGGGACGCTTCCTCTCCATCACATTTGGTGACCTGTGATGCTGAGGAATACCATAGATCGGCTTCGTAAATGCCAAGCGCGCTGGCAATATTGCACTATGGACGTAGCTCAGTTCGAGGGAGAAATGGCGGATGAAGGACGGTGGGATGCCCGAAAGCTCTATAAGGGCAGAGAGAGAGAGCGTAGTTTAAGGGCCTCCAGCAAGAGGCCGGTAACGCATATAGGACAACAGCGCTACAGCATCATTTGAGAGCTTACGAAAAGGGCTATCTCTTTGCCAGGGCATGATAGAGACCTAAATAGCCCCTGCACTGTCGGAGGGTGAGAACCTCGTGCCTTATCTTGAGCAGCAAATCATGGCAAACATAAGAACCAAAAGCCGCTAGCATGTGGCTGGTCATGGACGGTGGAATAGGAAGGGTCTGTGCCACGTGGAGGTTGCGAGACGCCAAATATACGTTTACGTATTGTGTCCGTTGCAGAAGATCGAGTGCTCATAAATGGTGATATACTAACCAAACTCATAGTTGTGACAACGAGCGCCGGCAGTTGAGGACAATCGTGGGCTGCAGATCACTTGCGAAATCGACTCCTGCGCATCGGAGAGTATCAGCTACATTCAATGAAGCACCGCTGACTGCAGGAATCCTCGGCTCTCGATTTAAGTAAGCTACCAGAAGCATCGTCGAGATGATAACCCATGCCAGTGACTCCCTGGCCTCAGCACCTTTACGAAGAATGATGACCAGATCGTCCACATAAGCAGTGCAGCTGAATGAATACATGAACACCGTGGTACACCCTAGACAGGCCTTAACGGAGACCACAGGGCAACGGTTCCCTGGCGAAAGCCAAGAACAATGTAGAGAGCGAGCAGCCTTGACACACCGATCGACGGATCGAGATGGGAGATGCGAGACAGCCATTGTGGTGTCCACGGGACGCAGCATCTGTAAGGAACTGCATTACGACGTCGTTGGTAGTAAAAGAGTATCCTACATTGCGATGCACCTCTTCCAAGTAGTCGTGATCGACCCAATGGAACGACTGTGTGAAGTCAAGAGCTGCCAACAGTCCAGGCACATGGCGAGCGTGAGCAAGAGCGAGTAGGTCTCAATAACGACAGAGGGCAGTGTGGATGTCACTGGCGCCTCCAAAAGAAGTCTAATCAGGGAAAACCACAGGTTGGCGTCACTTTGGAAGGGTGCTTATGCTGTGCTCAATACAGCATAATATAATGTTCATGGAGGGCAGATCCTTCAAATGGTTCAAATGGCTCTGAGCACTATGGGACTTAACATCTATGGTCATCAGTCCCCTAGAACTTAGAACTACTTAAACCTAACTAACCTAAGGACATCACACAACACCCAGTAATCGCGAGGCAGAGAAAATACCTGACCCCGCCGGGAATCGAACCCGGGAACCCGGGCGCGGGAAGCGAGAACGCTACCGCACGACCACGAGCTGCGGACAAAGGCAGATCCCGTACCGCATTGGGTAGTGAACCGCCGCTCAACATTAATTTTAAAAATATTAATAATACTCGTATTCTTCCCGCGGCAAACTGATATGCGTCATGGCGTCTACAACAAGCTGTCCACTTGGTCTCAATGAGCTGCAGGGAGTCGGGTGAAGAAGAAGAACCGCGCTCAGCTTCCATGGTCCCCAGCAAACCATATACTTTGGCGGCAGAGGTATGGCACAGATATATGTGTCATGTTTAGAGAACGCAACAGGCCAGACTTCAGCAGAATACACTCCACTGACAATATTGCGGGAGATATGAACGCGACCGAGGACACTTGAAGAATGGCTACTAAACTGAATAAACCCCAGACGATCATCACGAACATTCTCCCAAGAGTCCACTAGGTAGAACGGCTGGAGCATCGCCGCTAGCGCCGAGCATGGAGAGTGACACGGCAGTTGGTCTTTGGGTGGCTGGGTGGAGTTGAAGTTGCCTCCCATGATCAATACATCCTGCCAACCCAGGAAGAGAGGTGCAACTGCCTTGGATAAGAAAGGAGAACAAACGCGGCGGTGACCAAAACCAGATGGTGCATGGATGTTGATGATTCCGCCGCCACGAAACGTAAGAGCCATATCTCTTGCATCAGCGAGGTAGGCAACTGTGTGAGCATGCACACCATTTGCAGACGTGTGGCATCTGTACATGGGGAGCAAAAAAGGTTGCAACATGTACCTCCTGAAGGAGGTATAGGTTGACTCTTACTCAGAAGATGACAGCAACCAGTCACTTTTTACAATGCTGTTGATTTATTTAAACAGCGCCGTTACCGGTTTTGAGCTGAGAAGTTCATCTTCAGACGGCTAGTTCACGCTTTACATTAGCTTTCGCCTTTTGTTTCCCCAACTGACGAATTTTCATTGGGGTTGTGGTGCCGATGAAAAATTCACGCCATTATGTTCCAGTACCGATTGTTTATGAAGGAGGACAATGGCAGTCTCCGCAGCTCACAGCATTTCATGGAGTAAAGCCAGTTTGTGACATGCGCGAATGGTATAGACACTGAACGTGGCTGTGGGATAAAATTGAAAAGCTGTCAGGAGGACAGGTGATCTAAATGCGCGGGATGTACTGGGAGCTCTCTGCTAGGCCGCCGTGTAAGGGCGCATCACAATGACGGGAGGTCCATTGCTCTGTACACCTCTAGAACGTCCATCCTTAGCGTCGATGTCGTCAGCCCAGGAGACAGACTTCTCACCAGGCTGGTTGAATGGAACACTGTCAGAGATCCTCCCACAGGTAGCGACGGACACTGACAGGGAGGCAATCGTACCAGGCACAGATGGGGGAGGTCGGTATACGTAGGTGGAAGCTGACTGGAGATGGACGAAATGAAATACGTCTCGTCGTCAGGTGTCAGAACTTAAGAGAATAGCGCATCTTCAGTAGAACGGTCTTCGTCCTGCGCACACAACCGATGGAGGCAGCCATCAGAAGGGGTAAGGCATTGTCTCTTTCGTTTTCTCGGCGACCGTAGCTTAGGAAGATGATGTTCCGTATTGGGTCGCGGACGGCTATCGTATGACATGTGCCCAGACACCACAAAAGCGGAGGCCGATAAAGCTGCGTGATAAACAACCATGGAATCGGGACCAATAGTTTGCGCCTAGTGACGGTTCGTTTGTACTGCCTCCGGCAACAATGTAGGAGAGACAGGCAGAATGTCCATCGCGTCGTCGAAAGGAGTCGACGGCGGCACAACAGACTGATTCAGAGAGGACGCAGCAGGCATCCCCGCCGCGGACGCTTAAAACGAAGGTAACACAGTCAGCGCCGCAGGAGGCGCAACTTTTCCAGTTTGCGTCTGAACTAGTAGCCTACGTCGGAGACATTCAGAGCGGACATGGCCTTTATGATCACAACCTGAACAAATGCGGCTGGCCATCATACATGACGAAAGCCCTGCAGCCAACAATAACCGAGCAGGAAGGCATGTGTTTCCGTAGTTCAATTTTTATCTGACGGACACCATTGAGGAGACGGCCGGTTTCGAACTCGACCATGTTTCAACAGAGTGATTGACGACGTTCTGGAAGGTTTAAAGGCTGCTAGCACAACGTCCGGCGGTACCTCAAACGGGGCTTGGAAAACCCTTAACGTTAGGAGCCCAAAACCGGTGTTATCAAACACTGCAGTCCCTATATGTCGTCAGAGTATCTGAACGTAGGTCCTTAGCATGGCGCCACACGACAACGGCGCAGAGTTCGTCATTCGCCAGCAATATGTACACAGTAGTACTGAGGATCGAGAAATGAATTCCGAGAAAATCTTATGGTGGGAGGCGCATTTCGGCCTGTACTTCACACGCCTTCGGTCGTTCATGATACAAACGAAAAGTTAATTTAATTGTGGCTTGGTGGTAACAAAACGCAATGATGGTCAATGAATCTCAAAGACAAGCGCTCACGCTAACAAACAGCAGAACAGGCGAAACGCAAACAAGGTGTGAAGGCGTACTCACCTCACTCCTGCCGAAGACAGACTAAACGAAACATTTGGCTATCCATGCACGACTCACGGCCCCACCCAATTTTCCATATGTCGTCAACCATGTGTCAACAACCTGTACTCATACATCCATTGTATATATTTCCGTACAGGCGACACATTATACTTGAAAGTCAATCGCTTGGTGTCAGCAGATATATGCGTTACTGAAGTGCCCGTGTTATTCCTAATTGTGATGCAAATTGTCTGTGAAGGTTTGGGTCTGGCAGTGAGTCGTGCTTGGGTAGCCAAATGGTAAGGAGACCAATCACGATGAGCATGAAATCTAAGTTTGTCGTAATTCCAATCCTCAATTGATGCTAGTAGTCGACCAAAAGTTCGTTCTGGTGCATTTTGTTAGTGCCGGTTGCTGACATCAGAGACAGGTGTGCACTCAAAAGCAGACCAATTGTTCTCCTTTGATTGACAGGTACATAGCCTATTGTTCTCCTTTGACGGACAGGTACATAACCTATTGTTCTCCTTTGATTAACAGGTACTTAACCTATTGTTCTGCTAAAAGGCTCCTTCCGTTTGGTTGACAGGTCCTTAACCTATTGTTTCCCACCCACTCCCCATCCCCCTCCCCCTCCCCCAAATACACTCACCCCCCTCAGGAAACCTCCCTCCTCACTGCTACAAGTATACTTTCAAGTCTGAGATATTGGAATAGCCCCTCTCACTCATAACAACTTGATTGACTATTTAATTAAATTGATCAATTAACTAACCTCTCAGCCTCTGGTAAACTACCTCCTCTCCCACCTTCCCTCCTGGAAATTGGTGGGATAAAGACTAAATTGATCGGTCATTTGAACATAATTCGATTGTAGTGTCTAGAATACTGTTTAAACAATTTACACAGTGTATAGAAAATTGTTTAGTTAATAATGGCAGTGTGTGGAATATAGTATACTTATTTAGTTAAAGAATTTGTCTAGAAATCGATTTCGGTGTATGGAATACTGTTTAAACAATTTATACGAAGTGTGGAGTATTGATTAATAAAATAATTTAGGGGATTCAAGGCAACTGGGTTGGGTTGGGGTTGTTTGGGGGAGGAGACCAGACAGCGAGGTCATCGGACTCGTCGGATTAGGGAAGGACGGAGATGGAAGTCGGCCGTGCCCTTTCAAAGGAACCATCCCGGCATTTGCCTGGAGCGATTTAGGGAAATCACGGAAAACCTGTCAGGGTGGCAGGACGCGAGATTGAACCGTCGCCCTCCCGAGTGCGAGTCCAGTGTGCTAGCCACTGCGCCACCTCGCTCGGTTTCAAGGCAGTGTATAGAATAAAGTTTATATATCTTCTGGTAAACCTTGCGGGATGTAAGGTCGTGGTCCATGAAACTCTTCAGCTCCTAACGTTTCGTCCAGTGCTTCGCTGGACATCTTCAGAGGGGTGTTTCTCCTCTGGTGAGTCTTGCCTTCATACTAAAGTTTATATACTTATTTAAAGAATTTTTCAGGAAATCGATCACCATCCCCGCCATTCTATCCCTGTCACCCTCGCCCCATTCCTTCTCCATCTCCCCTCCTTTACCTGGAAATGGGCCGTTCTGCAGTGGAGAGGAAGGGTCTCACGAAGGGATATTCAAGGGTACATTGTTTTTTTTTTAATAAATGAAATCAATTTATGGGGCTTGGATTTCACTTGCTCATCATTATCTGGTGATTGTAAACAAGTAATTACATCGAACGCCTTTCTTTATTATTCCGAATGCGCAAGGAATATCGTCATGAAACACATATAACACGGAATTACTCATAGTTAAAAAGCTTTCTATCACGTAGCATGCACCGCCGGTCGTCCCCTGTCCACAGGACCGCACAGGATGCTACCGCAGATGTTCACAGGAGTGGGGATGCACCGGTGCCTCTCGCGAAGTGACGACGCGGCTGTCAGCTGCTGAATGCTTGATACATGACACCTGAGAAATACCTGTAGAAATACGTGTTCACCTAGGCACCGCTGCTGGCGCGATGACGCAGAGCTGCGGGTCCAGCGTGGAGAGAGATGTGCCGGGACAGCCCATTCATTACTTAGCAGTCCCTTCTCGGAATTAATAAAGTGCTGCAGAAATAGTTAACTGTCGCTTCTGTAGGAGTTTCCGTGATGTCTCAGCTTGCCTGCATGGAAATTCTTGCCCTAACAGGACAATCAAATTTTATCAAAATAGCCCGGAATAGCAACGAATGCGTTCATCCTGATGGACCTAACTAGACACCACGTGTTCCCTTCCTGGAAATCGAGACGTCCTGCTTTCAACATACGTCTTAGAAACGGTAAACGTTCTCACCGCTAAAAGCTCTCATCATGTCTGTGCATGTTCACGAAATCACCGTTAATCATAAAAGCATTCTTGTTGTTTGGAAAGAGAGCACTGTCGCAGCTCTGACGGCAAAATCGGAACAATTGCACAAACAGAATTCGAAGCACTATCCTACAGAAGAGAAAAAAAATGGTTCAAATGGTTCAAATGGCTCTGAGCACTATGGGATTTAACTTCTGAGGTCATCAGTCCCCTAGAACTTAGAACTACTTAAACCTAACCAACCTAAAGACATCACACACATCCATGCCCGAGGCAGGATTCGAACCTGCGACTGTAGCGATCGCGCGATTCCAGACTGTAGCGCTTAGAACTGCTCGGTGACTTCGGCCGGCGAGAAGAGAAAAATGTCTGGAATTTTCGGTGTCATACGGCTACTGGCCTGGAGATGTCCGAATTCCACAGTGGCTGATGAGTGACGGCGTCCCAGCCAGAGATGGATGGTCTGCTTTAACCTGTCTTTGATCACTTGCCTCCATCTTGTTCGAATCAGTAGAGGCTTCCACGCCCCAGCACGAAGGATGTCTTGTGGTTGAATGGAGTAGTCTGATTGGATCGTACTGAATTTATCCTCCAAATTACTGATACTGCCAGAGAGGAAGCAATGTCCGCCTTTTTTTCTGCATATGAGACTTTCAGTGGCGAACAACTATTTTGTACAGATCGCCCACAAAGTGGTCTATAGATCGTCAAATACATTCCACGTGTTCACTATGCCACTGTGCAGCTCCGACAGAGGAAACTGTTGCCGTAAACTCTGCCCATCACTGCAGCTGCAGAAGCGCATGTCTGCCAGAGGGAGTTCAGCTGGCCATGGACGACCCCCACACCCCAGAAGGACTTGAGTGGTAGCAGCTCAACTGCTATCAATATTCCCAGTACAAACCCTCATCGTATTGAATCTTCTCAAATTTCTGCAGAGTATACACGCAACGTCCGCAGCTCGTGGTCTAGCGGTAGCGTTTTCGCTTCCTGGGCACGGAGTCCTGGGTGCGATTCCTAGCGGAGTCATGGATTTTTCCTGCCTCGAGATGACTGAGTATTATTGTGTCATCTTCGTCATCATCATTCATTCTTATTACGGCCAGGGGAAGGAAATGGCAGACCACCGCCACTAGGACCTTGCCTAGTACAGCGGTGCGGGTCTCCCATAAACTCCTCGAAGCATGGGACATCATCATCATCATCGCATCATACAAGCAACACACGCGGTCCCGAAGGCAAGTGGGTATTAGTTCTCTATCACACCGTCCAGGGGGGAGCTGCAAGTCAAATCGTCATAGACCGGAAGCTATCTCGGACTCTCTGAACTACGTACAAAGGATGGGTAAGCCCCATCCTGGAACAAAGGCGTCCACTGAGATGCTTTTTCCGGCCCTTACCTGCTTGCTTGCTCCTACGCTTTCTACTGCCATCTACAGACTCACAAGAATTTTGGGAACCAGAGACATATTTATCAGTGTAACTACAATTAAATATTATGATGGCTGCCGCAGTCTGACACCGAGCAATGTACTGGATATGTGTCCTCTTTATGACCGTGGTTGTGAAACGAATCTCAGTATCCATAGCCCATGTAATTTTCCACGTAAAAAAAAAAAAAAAAAAAAAAGTCCTTCATTCCCCTTACGACTATCGACGTTCTGAATCTGTACCTCCCTCACGATAGGACAAGCAGCAGCGACCGCCAGACATTCTTACATATACCGTGAAGACTGTTGTGTAAAGATGAACTCGTTTCCCCTCGGTACAAAGGCGTTACTGTTTCTCGCCCCGACCTGCATGCTTTCCTGCTTTCTTCACCAGTCTCCAGACTCTGGGATTACAAGAACGCATCTAATGTCACATGTTTTGACAGAATATCGTATCATTTTCGCGATACTTTTCGATATCAAGCAGATAGCAGTATGCTACCGATCGCTTGCACAGAAGAATTGCGAAGATACAGACTAGAAATTATTTCTCTAGAAACCCGAAACCTTAGCAAGGTGGAGCGTGCTGTAAACCACTGAGTAACTAGAACCTTATCCTGTCTGCGAAGACCTTTATGTGAAAACTCGAAAAAAATAGATGGAACTGGTATTTACACTTGCGACTTCCGACGTTAGTGATATAACGGATTCGAAATCATTCCTATAATTTACAAAGTCAACTGAGGTGTTTCTCATGTCTAGAGAACCCACAAACATGTCTTCTACCTGTCTTTCACCTGCTAGAGCACACACCACAATCGATGTTCTCTCAATTAAATAAAGGCGCAAAATGTGCTGAAGAAGTCAAGTGGAAAATTTACATGGGAGGGAATAATGGTCCAGCGCAAACACACATCCATATTGAATCTTGTCAAATTTTCACGCGAACACTGAAGCTATCCAATATGTAGTAAGTGTTAGACGCTATTTGGCCGTGTAGAGGACGCCATGGTTAAGTCAGCTACATTCCTTCATCCCAATAGGCCTCTCCATCCAGACAGATCCTACCATTAGCCGGAAACCTGAATCATTCCCTCCACAGGCCACCGACGCAGACAGAATCATCCTAGGAAACAGGCCATATATATATTACGATTGCACTCTCTTATATTACATTCGACAATGGGCGAAGTATCAGAAATACACCCTGCTGACGGTTGTGACTCTGGAAATAGAAATATGTGTGCCATTCTTATGACCTGACGTACTCTCCCCTTTGCTCTCACAGTATTCCATTTCAAATACATACCTTGCTTACGACTGGATATAGCCAGTCCCTTTGCACATGTCAGAACACACACACAGCCTGATGCTCAAGGCAAACCTGTCACGCATCCCCTACTACTGAGTATAATACTCCGCCAGTAACTGATTGCTGGCGTTACAAAGTAATACTGACTGAAAATAAGCGATGGATGGAAATGTCTCTTAAGTTTTTCTTGTGAGTGAAACAATACTGAGAGAAAATAATCAATGGGTGGACATGTCTCATAAGTTTTTCCTGCGAGTGCTGCCACTGTGTCTTAGAAAGAGGGACGTAATCGCCTTACAGAACGATATACATTAAAAAATACGATCGCAATGACCATATTACAGTCACAGGCAGTCATTTTCTATAGGTCCAGACATGTATCCATGCTATTAGCTATACCACCTTTATAAATCGGGGTATGGCATTACCTACGAATGAAGTGGTTTTTCCAGACAAATAACACAAAATGGCTCTGAGCACTATGGGACTCAACTTCTGAGGTCATTAGTCCCCTAGAACTTATAACTAGTTAAACCTAACTAACCTAAGGGCATCACAAACATCCATGCCTGAGGCAGGATTCGAACCTGCGACCGTATCGGTCTTGCGGTTCCAGACTGCAGCGCCTTTAACCGCACGGCCACTTCGGCCGGCCAAATAACACAACACTGCATATAAACAGAGGTCGCCAGAGTATATATTATCACAACAATAGTGAGGTTACACATCGCCGATGCTACAACCTCGTAATAAAATTACTGAATTTAGAAAGGGATTTGGCTAAGGAACAGGGTAGCAAACCGGTATCTGCAACTTCCTCATGCCACCACTAGATATTCCTCCAGTATCTGTAATGCATTCTGTCTCGATGCCATGTCAGAGGTTCCAAAATATATCCACTGGATTATAGGCGAAGGTTGATTCAGAAGGATCAAATACAGGAGATGGTGTACTGATTGAGGTCATAAGAAATGTACACGGGTTTTTCAGATCTCTAGTGTTACGCTATCCGCTAGAAATGCTGCCTGGAATTTGGGATCAAGTCTTCCCACTCAACCACATACCTGCCTTGGATGGTATGGAGAAGTCCTTTAATGAATAAGCCTATTGTGAATCATATTTCTAGCACTCTCATATCTCGAAACGAGTCACCTTTCTTGAACCTATCTGCTACATTAAAATTCCAGTGATGTTTTAGGTAGCCCCTATGCATCTTGCAAGTGCCCCTCAGACTCAACACTATCATCCCTACAGCTTTCTGCATGTGATCGTTCCAAATTAACCCGGAACTGAGTACAAGTCAGATAAAACTATATCCACCACCTTCTGCAACCCATGTAGAAACAGAGTAACCCAGTTAGTGCGACAGGACCGGGTTTCGACCATTCGATGGAAACAGGAACAAGTTTTTGAAGCTCCACCAACTGTGAACGATGTGTAAGGTCTGTGCCGAATGAAGCCTACTCCTGCAACACAAAGTAGTGTAAAAGACAGTACGGGAACTGGGAGAAGGACGACGATTTTGCTGCAGCATTGTAATGCGTCCCCAAACTGAATTCACATACTGCAGTCCAAAGCAGATAAGCGTCCCTCAGGGCCCATTTACCTATATCACTCCAACATACTATCACCGTTATTCTGTACCATCCAACAGAGAAAAATTACGTACTATGAAAGCTTCACTAACTTGATCCGATAGAGAACTGGATAAAATTTTAACACAACTCTCTCCTCCCCTATATAGAAAACAAATACCACGTGTGTGGCAACACTGAGCACATGCGACAATCCTGTTAAATATACAGGTATTGATCCATGGCACAGACCAGTTTAAGGTTTCATCACCTGTACCGTAGGTGGATGACCGTATCCTACAGATGTGGGGGTCGTCCACGGCCGGCTGGCCTCTCTCTGTGCACTCACGCACCTGTGGTCGTTCGGCCAGAGTGCTGGTTGCTCTCTGTAATAAAATAAACCGAGTAAAGGAATGTACTATGAACTTGAAACTGCTCCTAAACGTGGAAGAATCAGCAATGATCAACATCAGGATGCAGAAGACAATGGAAACCTCTGCATTAGTTATAAGTAATGTGTATCCACAGGTCATTTGGGCTGTAATTGAAAAAGTGTGTAGATCATCCCTCCATTGGCAAAAGGTTCCAGAGTTTCCTGAGTAGTTCCCCATGCGGATCTCTGAGAGGGGACCACCAACAAGGAGGTGACTATGAGGAAGAACATGAATAATCAGCAACAGAGTAACGTTCTACGAGTAGGGGCGTGGAATGTGGCCGAAGCTTGAACGTGGTAGGGAAGCTAGAAAATCTGAAAAGGGAAATACAATGGCTCAATCTAGATATACTATGTAAGTGAAGTGAAATGGAAAGTAGACAAGGATTTCCGTTCAGATGAGTGTATGGTCATATCAACAGCGGAAAATGGTATAATGGGAGTAGGTTTCGTTATGAATACAAATGCAGGGCAGAGTGTGTGTTACTGTGAAAAGTTCAATGATACTATTGTTCTTATCAGAACCGACAGCAAACCAACACAGACAACGATAGTTCAGGTACACATGCCGACGTCGTAAGCTGAAGGTGAAAAGAGAGAGAAATTATATGAGGATATTGAAATGGTAATATATACAGTGTGTAAAGGGAGATACGAATGCATTTGTAGGAGAATGAGTAGAAGACAATGTTACAGGAGAATAAGGGGTTGGGACAAGGAATGAGAGAGGATAAAGGCTGAGCTCTGTAGTACATTTCAGTTAGTAATAGAGAATACTCTGCTCAAGAATCACAAGGTATACTCCGACAGTTTCCGAAATCAGATACTGGATTCTAGGGTGTACCGAGGAGCAGATATAGATTCAGATGACAATACAATAGTGATAAAGAGTAGGCTGAAGTTTAAGACATTAGTCAGGAAGAATCAATACGCAAAGAATTTGGACACGGAAGTACTAAGGAACGAAAAGATGCCCTTGAAGTTATCTAAGGCTATAGATACATCAATATGGAATAGTTGAGTGGGCAGTACGGTTGAAGAAGAATGGACATCTCTAAAAAGAGCAACCACACTAGTTGGAAAGAAAAACACAGCTAAAGAGTAAGTAACTGCGTAGAAACGATGAGTAACAGAAGAAATACTTCATTTGATCGGCGAAAACAGGAAGTAGAAAAAAGTTCCGGGAAACTCAGGAATACACAGATACAAGTCGCTGAAGAATGAAATAAATAAGAAGTGCAGAGGAAATAAGACGAAAAAGTTGAATGAAAAACGTGAAGAATTGGAAAAAGGAATGATTGTTGGAAGGACAGACTCAGCATACAGGAAAGTCAAATGCCCTTCGGTGACATTGAAAGCAGGAGTAGTAACATTAAGAGTGCAACGGAAATCCCACTGTTAAATGCAGAGGAGAGAGCGGATAGGTAGAAAGAATAAATTGAAGGCCTCTATGACAGCCAAGGTTTGTCTCATGTGATAGAAGAGGAAACAGGAGTCGATTTGGAAGGGGTAGGGGATCCAGTACTTGAGGGTTGTTTGAAAAGTAACGCCTCTACCTTCGTAACTCTTCAACAGTTGGCAACATAGGTATGCGGCAGGTACTGGCTTGTTTCGTAGCCTCTTCTCTACAACTCCAGTTGGCAGGAATTCTTAGCACTGTGTTGTTACAGAGTAAACTATGGAGCCCTGCGCAGACGTTGGGTCAATGTGATTTAAATCATTGAATTCTTGACAGCAGAAGGTGTCACGCCAAAGGAGATTCATCAGAGAATGAAAACAGGTTATGGTGATTGTGTTAATGTAACTACTGTGCGTCGTTGGGCGAGGAAGTCTAAAGATGTTGAGGCGGGAACATCTGACCTGCGTGACAAACAAAGAGTTGGACGTACTGTGACAGCAACCACCGAGTTTCACAAGCAAAATGTTGACAGACTGATTAAGGACGATCGTCGTATTACTCAGAGAGAAACTGCAAGCACAGTCGGCATTTCATAAGAACGTGTTGGTCACGTTATTGCTTTGCTTGGCTATCGGAAGATCTGTGCGCGATGGGTACCACCGATGCTGACACCTGAAATGAAAGTACACAGTCTTGAAATTTGCCAGGAACTCCTCTCGCGTTAAGAGAATGTAGGTGATGCCTTTTTCCATTCAACTGTGACAGGGACATCATTATACTTCTGATGAAGACGTCGAGAGAACTACCAGACTTTGGTTGAGGAAACAGAGTGTCGACTTCTTCCGTGACGGCTTCAAAAAACTTATTCATCGTTGGTAGAAATGTATCCAATTGGCTGGTAATTATGTGCAAAAGTGAATATTGGTAATTATAGATCACATTCTAAAGATTATTTCTGCGTTTATTTATTAAAATATTCCCATCAAAACCCAATTAACGAAGGCAGAGGCATTAGTTTTCATTCAACCCCCGTAGAATCATGATTTAAAAGAGCTTTCGAAGGCTTAAGATCAAATAAGGCAGAAGGGATAGATAACATTTCATCAGATTTCTGAAATCATTGTGGGGAGTGGCAACTAAACGAATATAGACGTCGGTGTGCGGAATGTATGTGTCTGGCGACATACCATCTGACTTTCTGAAAAATATTGTCCACACAATTCCAAAGACTGCAAGAGCTGACAAGTGCGAGAATTATCATACAAGCAGCTTAACAGCTCATGCATCAAAGGTGCTGACAAGAATAATATAGAGAAGAATGTACAGGAAAATTGAGGATATGCTAGATGACGATCAGTTTGGCTTTAGGAAAAGTAAAGGTACGAGAGAGGAAATTCTGATGGTGCGATTGATAATGGAAGAAAGACTAAAGAAAAACGAACAAATGTTCGTAGTATTTTTTGACCTGGAAAAAGCGTTCAACAATTTAAAATGGAGCAAGATGTTCGAGCTTCTGAGAAAAATGAGGGTAAGCTACAGGGAGACATTTGTAATATTCAATATGTCCCAAGAGAGAATAATATGAGTGAACGACCAAAAACGAAGCGCTCGGATTAAAAAGGGTGTATGACAGGGAGGTACCCATTCCCCCCCACCCTGCCGTTCAATCTGTACATCGAAGAAACAATGATGAAAATAAAGGAAAGGTTCAGGAATGGAATTAAAAATTCAAGGTGAAAGGATATCAGCGATACGATTCGCTGATGACATTATCACCCTGAGTGAAGGTGAAGAAGAATTAGATCATCTGTTGAATGGCATGAACAATCTAATGAGAAAGGAATATGGATTGAGAGTAAATCGAAGGAAGACGAAGCTAATGAGAATTATGAAAAATGAGAACAGCTAGAAACTTTACAAAATCAGGATTGATGGTCATGAAGAAGATGAAGTTAAGGAATTCTGTTACTTAAGCAATGAAGTAACCAATGACGGATAGAGCAAGGAGGACATCAAAGGCACTGGCAATGGCAAAATAGGCATTCCTGGCCAAGAGAAGTTTACTAGTGTCAAACACAGGCCATAATTTGAAGAAGAAATTTCTGAGAATGTACATCTGGAGTACAGCATTGCATTGTAGTGAAACATGGACTGTGGGAAAACCAGATCAGAAGAGAATCGAAGCATTTGAGGTGTGGTGCTACAAACAAATGTTCAAAATTACTTTGACTGATAAGGGGACGAATGAGAAGGTTCTGCGCAGAATCGGCGAAGAAAGGAATATGTGGAAAACTCTGATAAGGTGAAGGGACTGGATGATAAGACACCTGTTAAGGCATGAGGGAATGACTTCCATGGTACTATACGGGGCTGTAGAGGGCTGAATCTGTAGAGGAAGACAGAGATCGGAATATATTCAGCAAATAATTGAGGACGTAAGTTACAACTGCTTCTCTGAGATGAAGAGGTTGGCATGGGTGAGGAATTTGCGGCGGGTTGCATCAAACCAGTCAAAAGACTGGTGAAACCCCCTTCCCCTCCCTCCACAAAAATAGTCTTCCATATCGCATTCGAATATATGAAATTACACACATCTACTTGTAGAAAGTTATTATTTTTCTATCCAATTTTGATTATCTTTGATCTCGTTTTTTGCTCTGGGGAGACATTACAACATGCCCATTGAAAAACGTCGCTAAGTATTTCTCTTAGTTCTTTTTTTACTAACAAAGGCAACCAACCCTCTGACCGAACACGATGAGCTACCGTGCCGGCTTTCCTGTGTCACGGGTGCCATCATGATGATCACTCCATCGGCAAAAGATTCTGGATTAGATCGCCATTCGGATCTCAGGGAGGGAACTATCAAAGACGTAGAGATCTTGATGGAAAGATGAAATAACCAACTCCTGGACCACATTCTACGAGTCAGAGGAAGGAATGATACAAGCTTGAAGGTAGTAGGGGAGCTAGGAAATCTCAAAAGAAAAATTGAAAGGTTGGGTGCAGATGTAATGGGTGTTAGTGAAGTTAAATAGAAAGAAGATAAGGTTTTATGATCAGCCGAATATAGGTTAATATCAACAGTACAGATAATGGTGTAATGTGGATAGGATACATTATGAATAGAATGCTAGGGCAGAGAGTGAGTTACTGTGAACAATTCCGTGATAGGTTCAACAGCAAACGAACCTCGACAACGACACCGCAGTCATAAATACCAATATCTTAAATTGCTCATGAAGAGGGGGAAATATATGAGGATGTTGTTGTTGCGGTCTTCAGTCCTGAGACTGGTTTGATGAAGCTCTCCATGCTACTCTATCCTGTGCAAGCTTCTTCATCTCCCATTACCTACTGCAACTTACATCCTTCTGAATCTGCTTGGTGTATTCATCTCTTGGTCTCCCTCTACGATTTTTACCCTCCACGATGCCCTCCAATACTAAATTCGTGATCCCTTGATGCCTCAGAACATGTCCTACCAACAGATCCCTTCTTCTAGTCAAGTTGTGCGACAAACTTCTCTTCTCCCCAATCCTATTCATCACCTCCTCATTAGTTATGTGATCTACCCATCTAATCTTCAACATTCTTCTGTAGCACCACATTTCGAAAGCTTCTATTCTCTTCTTATCTAAACCATTTATCGTCCATGTTTCACTTCCATACATGGCTACACTCCATACAAATACTTTCAGAAACGACTTCCTGTCATTTAAATTTATACTCGATGTTAACAAATTTCTCTTCTTCAGAAACGCTTTCCTTGCCATTGCCAATCTACATTTTATATCCTCTCTACTTCGACCATCATCAGTTATTTTGCTCCCCAGATATCAAAACTCCTTTACTAGTTTAAGTGTCTCATTTCCTAATCTAATTCTCTCAGCATTACCCGACTTAATTCGACTACATTCCAGTATCCTCGTTTTGCTTTTGTTGATTTTCACCTTATATCCTCCCTTCAAGACACTATCCATTCCGTTCAACTGCTCTTCCAAGTCCTTTTCTGTCTCTGACAGAATTACAATGTCATCTGCGAACCTCAAAGTTTTTATTTCTTCTCCATGGATTTTAATACCTACTCCGAATTTTTCTTTTGTTTCCTTCACTGCATGCTCAATATACAGATTTAATAACATCCGGGAGAGGCTACAACCCTGTCTCACTCCCTTCCCAACCACTGCTTCCCTTTCATGCCCCTCAACTCTTATAACTGCTATTTGGTTTCTATACAAATTGTAAATAGCCTTTCGCTCCCTATATTTTACCCCTGCCACCTTCAAAATTTGAAAGAGAGTATTCCAGTCAACGTTGTCAAAAGCGTTGTCGAAGTCTACAAGTGCTAGAAACGTAGGTTTGCCTTTTCTTAATGCAGCTTCTAAGATAAGCCGTAGGGTGAGTATTGCCTCACGTGTTCCAATATTTCTAAAGAATCCAAACTGATCTTCCCGAAGGTCGGCTTCTACTAGTTTTTCCATTCGTCTGTAAAGATTTCGCGTTAGTATTTTGCAGCCTTGACTTATTAAACTGATAGATCGGTAATTTTCACATCTGTCAACACCTGCTTTCTTTGGGATTGCAATTATTATATTCTTCTTGAAGTCTGAGGGTATTTCACCTGTCTCTTACATCTTGCTCACCAGATGGTAGAGTTTTGTCAGGACTGGCTCTCACAAGGCCGTCAGTAGTTCTAATGGAATGTTGTTTACTCCCAGGGCCTTGTTTCGACTCAGGTCTTTCAGTGCTCTGTCAAACTCTTCACGCAGTATCAAATCTCCCATTTCATCTTCATCTACATCCTCTTCCATTTCCATAATATTGTCCTCAAGTACATCGTCCTTGTATAGACCCTCTATATACTCCTTCCACCTTTCTGCTTTCCCTTCCTTGCTTAGAACTGGGTTTCCATCTGAGATCTTGATATTCATACAAGTGGTTCTCTTTTCTCCTAAGGTCTGTTTAATTTTCCTGTAAGCAGTATCTATCTTACCCCTAGTGAGATAAGCCTCTACATCCTTACATTTATCCTCTAGCCATGCCTGCTTAGCCATTTTACACTTCCTGTTGCTATCATTTTTGAGACGTTTGTATTCCTTTTCACCTGCTTCATTTACTGCATTTTTAAATTTTCTGCTTTCATCAAATAAATTCAATACTTCGTCAGTTACCCAAGGATTTCTATTAGCCCTCGTCTTTTTACCTACTTGATCCTCTGCTGCCTTCACTATTTCATCCCTCAAAGCTACCCATTCTTCTTCTACTGTATTTCTTTCCCTCATTCCTGCCATTTGTTCCCTTACGCTCCCCCTGAAACTCTGTGCAACCTCTGGTTAGTTCAGTTTATCCAGGTCCCATATCCAGGTCCCATCTCCATAAATTATGAGGATATTGAACTCGTAATTCAGTGTGTGTAAAGTGAGATGAAAATAGAGAAGTTATGAGACACTGAATCGTGGTTGAAGGGGGAGCTATAGAAGAAAGGGAAACGGGAGAACATGGGCTTGGCAGTAGTAATGAGAGAGCAGAAAGGCTAATTGTGTTCTGCAGTAAATTTCAATGGTAACAGTAAATAATCTGCTCAAGAATCACAAGAGGATAATTCATACTTGGAAAACGCCGGGAGATACTGAAAGATTTTAGTTCGATTACTTCACAGACAAGCAGAGGTTCGGAAATCAGTTATTTGATTGTAATTCGTACTCAGGTGCAGGTTGAATTCTCAAACATATGGGAAACGGTAGTATTAAAGAATAAAGTGACAAGTTTGAAGTTCTCTGAAGCTAAAGATGCAACAATAAGGAATTAGCTCAGTAAGCAGTACACTTGAAGATGAATGGACATCACTAAAAAGGACCGTCACAGAATTTGAAAAGAAAACATTCGTACAAACAAAATAACTGCGAAGAAATTAAGAGAAGAAGTACTTCAGTTGATCGGTGAAAGAAGGAAGTGCAAAAATGTTCAGAGATATTCAGAAAGACAGAAATACAAGTCGTTTAGGAATGAAATAAATAAGAAGCGCAGAGGAGGTGACGCGAAATGGCTGCATGAAATAGGTGAAAAATCAAAAACGATATGAATGTCGAAATTGCTGACTCGGCATATAGAAAAGTTAAAAAAAAAGGACAGGCAAAACTTAAGACCAACGGTGGCAACATTAAGATTGCAATGTAAGTTGCAATGTCTAATTGAGAGGAGAGGGCAGATGGGTGGAAAGAGTACATTTACGGCATCTGTGAGGGGCAAAAACTGTCCGATGTGAGAAAAGTATAAACAAGAGACGATATAGATGAGATAAGGGAACCGGCATCCAGTATTAGTCACGGAATTTTAAAGAGTTTTGGAAGACTTCAGCTCAAATAAGGCACAATCGACAGATAACATTCCATCAACGTTTCTAAAATCATTAGGGGAAGTGGCTACAAAATGACTTCACTTTGGTATGTAGAATATATGTGTCTGACCATGCACCACCAGTGTTTCAGAAAAATATCTTCCGCGTAATTCAGAAGGTTGTAAGATCGACAAGTGCGAGAAATATCGCACAATCAACTTAACAGCTCATACTTCCAAGTTGCTGATAAAATGGTACACAGAAGAATGGAAATAAATTGAGTGTGTGTTAGAAGACGACCACGTTAGTTTTAGAAAAGCTAAAGGCACCAGAGAGGCAATTCTAACCTTGTGGTTGATAATGGAAGAAAGACTAAAACAAAAAACAGGAACACCTTCATTGGACCACTCAACCTGGAAAAAGCGTTCCACAATGCAATACGGAAGATGTCTGAAATTGAATGAAAATTAAGGGTAAGCTGTAGGAAGATATGTGTGCAATATCCGAGAGAAAAGTGGAAGTCGTAGAATGTATTGTTCGATTTTGAAATGATGGGTGACAGGGGTGTATTTTTTTGCCTCTTCTATTCAGTCTATACATCTAAGAAGCAATAACGGAAATAAAAGAAAACTGCAAGATTGGAATTAAAATTTAAGGCAATAGGATATCAATGATAAGATTCGCTGATGACGTTGCTATCCTCAGTGAGAGTGAAGAAGAATTACAAGAGCTGGTAAATGAAATAAACAGTATAATGATTGCAGAATATGGACTGAGAGCGACTCGAAGAAGGACGAATGTTATGAGAAACAACAGAAATGAAAACATGGAGAAACTTAACATCAGGATTGAAGAGAAACTGTTAAGGCAGATGCGATTACCAGAAGCTGTTTAGAAGATTTTAGCACATTTAAAAAATTATTTTACGGTATTTCTGTCGTGTATCTAAGCTGTGGAGTCCCAAACTGTAAAATTATAAATATGTAACACTTTAGCAGTCGAACTGCCTCTTACTTCGTGACCATCAGGATTAATGGTAACGAAGTAGATGATGTTACGGAATTCAGCTGCCTTGGCAGCAAAATAACCCGAGGCGGACACAGAAAAGAGGACATCAAAAGCAGACTAGCACTGGCTAAAATTGCATTCCTTTCCAAGAGAAGTCTGCTAACATCAAACATAGGCCATAATTTGAGGAAGCAATTTCAGGGAAAGTATGTACGGAACACAGCCATATATGGTAGTGAAAAATGGTCTGTGAGGAATCCGGAACAGAAGAAAATCGAAGCATTTGAGATGTGGTGCTGCAGACTAATGCTGAAAACTAGGTTGACTAATAAAGTATGGAATGAGGAGGTTCGACGCAGAATCGTTGAGGAAAGGAAGGTATGGAAAACACTGGCAAGAAGAAGAGACAGGATGATACGACTTCCGTTAAGACATCAGGGAATAATTTCCATGGTACAAGAAGGAGCTGCAGAGGGTAAAACCTGTAGAGGACGACAGAGATTGTGATACATCCAGGAATAATAGAGGAAGTATGTTGGAAGTGCTACTCCGAGATGAACAGGTTGAGTGGTCCAATGAAAGTGTTCCTGTTTTTGTTTTAGTCTTTCTTCCATTATCAACCACAAGGTTAGAATTGCCTCTCTGGTGCCTTTAGCTTTTCTAAAACTAACGTGGTCGTCTTCTAACACACACTCAATTTATTTCCATTCTTCTGTGTACCATTTTATCAGCAACTTGGAAGTATGAGCTGTTAAGTTGATTGTGCGATATTTCTCGCACTTGTCGATCTTACAACCTTCTAAATTACGCGGAAGATATTTTTCTGAAACACTGATGGTGCATGGTCAGACACATATATTCTACATACCAAAGTGAAGTCATTTTGTAGCCACTTCCCCTAATGATTTTAGAAACGTTGATGGAATGTTATCTGTCGATTGTGCCTTATTTGAGCTGAAGTCTTCCAAAACTCTTTTAAATTCCGTGACTAATACTGGATGCCGGTTCCCTTATCTCATCTATATCGTCTCTTGTTTATACTTTTCTCACATCGGACAGTTTTTGCCCCTCACAGATGCCGTAAATGTACTCTTTCCACCCATCTGCCCTCTCCTCTCAATTAGACATTGCAACTTACATTGCAATCTTAATGTTGCCACCGTTGGTCTTAAGTTTTGCCTGTCCTTTTTTTTTAACTTTTCTATATGCCGAGTCAGCAATTTCGACATTCATATCGTTTTTGATTTTTCACCTATTTCATGCAGCCATTTCGCGTCACCTCCTCTGCGCTTCTTATTTATTTCATTCCTAAACGACTTGTATTTCTGTCTTTCTGAATATCTCTGAACATTTTTGCACTTCCTTCTTTCACCGATCAACTGAAGTACTTCTTCTCTTAATTTCTTCGCAGTTATTTTGTTTGTACGAATGTTTTCTTTTCAAATTCTGTGACGGTCCTTTTTAGTGATGTCCATTCATCTTCAAGTGTACTGCTTACTGAGCTAATTCCTTATTGTTGCATCTTTAGCTTCAGAGAACTTCAAACTTGTCACTTTATTCTTTAATACTACCGTTTCCCATATGTTTGAGAATTCAACCTGTACCTGAGTACGAATTACAATCAAATAACTGATTTCCGAACCTCTGCTTGTCTGTGAAGTAATCGAACTAAAATCTTTCAGTATCTCCCGGCGTTTTCCAAGTATGAATTATCCTCTTGTGATTCTTGAGCAGATTATTTACTGTTACCATTGAAATTTACTGCAGAACACAATTAGCCTTTCTGCTCTCTCATTACTACTGCCAAGCCCATGTTCTTCCGTTAACACAAGATAGGAAATCGTGGCGGGCCGCGTCGAACCAATCAGAAGGCCGATGACTCAAAAATGAAAGGCGGACCCAGTTTAGTTATGATGATGAGTGGAAGAAGGTCAAGAAGATCGTCCGGAATAATCAATGTGGATGGAAGATGGATACAAAAGTATGCGTCTGAAGTTCACTAAGGCTGTGGATACTGCTAATAAGGAACACCAGAGTCATGAAGACAGTTGTAGAGGAGTAGACATATCTGAAAAACGCAGTCACAGATGTCGGACAGACAAAGATAGAGAGATAAGGAAGGTAACTGCGTAGAAACCTTGGGTAACAGCTGTTATACTTCAACTGATCGACGAAAGAAAGAAATACAAATATGTTCAGGGAAACACAAGAAGTGTCACAGTATAAATCCATTAGGAGTAAAATAAGTAGGAACTACAAGTCGGCCAAAATGAAATGCCTGCAGGAAAGATGTGATGAAATCGAAGAAGAAAAGGTGGTCTGAGGGTCTGACTCTGCGTACACAAAATTCGAAACAACCTTCGTTCCAATTAAAAAGACGGGTGGTAAAACTAAGAGTGCTTGTACAATACAAACAAGAACCAAGAGAGAGCAATCAGATTACAAGAACGGTGTACTCGGATTACAAAGGGTGTAAGACAGCTGTATAATCTTTCGCCACCTAATGTTCAATCTACGCATCGAAGAAGCAATGATGAAAATAAAAAAAGTTCAAGAGTGGGATAAAAATCATGATGAAAGAATGTCAATGATAAGTTATGAGGACTACAAAGTAGACGAAGCTAAGAAAACGTGTTATCTCGGATGCAAAATTACCTAGCAAGGAGGACATAAAAAGCAGACAAGCACAGGTGACGAAGGCATTTCGGGCAAAGAAAAGTGTACTTGCGTCAAACAGTGGCCTAAATTTGATGAACAAATTACTGAGAATGTACATTTGAAGCACAGCATAGTATGGTAGTTAATCGTGGACAGTGGGAAACAAGGAACAGGAAAGGTAAAAGCATTTGAGATATGGTGCCACAAAAGAACAGTCAAAATGAGATGGACTGATAAAATAAGATATAACAGGCTCCGCGGCATTGGCGAAGGAAGGAACATACTGAAAACACTAAGAAGAAGGAGGGACAGGATAATAGGATATGTGTTAAGGCTTCAGGGAATAACCTACGAGGTACTAGAAGGAATTGTAGAGGGTAAAAACATTGGGAAATGACAGATATTTGAGTACATGATACAAATAATTGGATACGCAATTTGAATATGGTAGTCTGACCAGAGACTGCTCAAATCTGACATGTCGAAAGCCACCCTGGCGTTGTTTGTGCAGGAAGGGTACAACAGAAGATACTCTCTGTCAAAACTTTAGCTGTTAATACGGACTGGATGTGTTGATTAAAAATTGTTGATGTTACTTGTTCTCGTCGCACGAATGACAACATATGACAGCGGTTTGTACAGCCCGTCCTGCCTAGCGCACGAGCGGCCGTGAGAAGAGAGAATAGCGCCACGTACTGCTTATATCTGGAACGAGATGCACGAATTATATGCGCTTACTCCTTAAAATATTTCACGTATCATTAATGTTTTGAGTAAGAGCCAGATCGACATCTGAAGTCTTGCATATGTATAATTTTACAGCTTAGATATATAACATAAATATTTTGATTTTTTAAGCATTAAAATCTTCAAAAAAAACTTTTGGTAATGGATTAGCATAACAATTTTTTTATTACAGGATCACATACGACCATTTCCGTGACGATTTAATCGCATGCTCAGGTATACACATGTACTAAAAATATAATGAGAATTAGAAAGTATAGTAACGGTAAGAAATATCACAATTAAACAAGCAAAGTAGAGGAATAAATAATCACATAATTAATTTAGCATTTGGTCTTTCAAGATTCTTGGTCGACCAACGATCAGATGGCGTTCGAACTGTCAGAACCGCTTGAATTGTATGGTTACAAAACGAAACATCCACAATTCCAGTTCCAAGCAGGTGCAGGCTGTGTACATAAAAACTTGGTGCCGTGCGCATGGATTGAGAATGACTACTTATGCCGGGAGTCTTCGGCAGCCAATGCTGATTATTTGTCAAAATTTAAGTGGTGGCAGGTTTCGAACATGGGACCGAGTACGATTTGACTACTAATCAAAAACACTTCCCCTAGACCCGCATAGAGAGGGTGTCAATTTTAAGTTGACAAACCAGAATAACTCGAAAAATTAGCTTCAAACGAAAATATGTGTAGAATCGAAAGTTGATTACTTTCGAGAGGGACATCTGCTGGTGCTAAAATTATCGCGCCACCCCAGCCCCTAGGGGTGGGGCAGGAGGCAACTTTAAAATTTAAAATGGGAACCCCCATTTTTATTGATGTTTTTTTGTTAATGTTGACCACGAAACAAATAAAACTTACCGGAATGTGAAGAAAAAAATAATATTTGGGTCAACATCTGTAAAACTCTAATTCCTCCCTCTCAGACCCCATCCTGTGGGGACAGAGGGAGAGTTTCAGATTTAGCGAATCAAAATGTACGATGTAAGTAAGTATTTTTTATTTATCGTAACCATTTTCCACACAAAAATGAGAACACGAACTTTCTTGAATTACAGCGCTAACTACCAAGAATCTAAACAAATGTTCAAGACAAAATGTTTTAGGGTTCCCATTTGAAATTTTAAAATTGCCTCCCACCCCACCCCCAGGGGGCTGGGGTAGCGGGCTAATTTTAGCACCAGATGTCCCTCTCGAAAATAATCAGCTTTGGATTCTACACGTTTTTTCGTGTGAACCTTATTTTTCGAGTTATTCTGGTTTGTCAACTTAAAATTTACACCCTGTATAAAACGTACATATATTCCGACTGGTAACTCATACATAGACCGAGAAGATTTATGCTTATCGTATTTAAGACCGATTTGAATAAAGCTGAATTTTTTGTAAATAGAAAACTTTTAGAAAAATAGTGCATTTAGAAGTTGTTTACGTGAGTGTGAAAATAAATGAAGTATATTTCCGTAATATGTCACGTCACAAGATTCGCCTAATATAAGTTTGTAAATTAATAATCATTTGTTATGAATGATGTTAAGTCACTTTTACTACTCGTAAATAAAAACATATTTGTGTTTTGTATTTTGTAGAGACATTCATGTTAAGACTAAATTCCGAAGCATAGCCTAGGAGCATGTTAAATGATGAATGCTTAACGGGCCAAATTTGAGCAATATAGAACTTCGCCACAGTGCTAATGCATTCTGTAATTGTGGATAAACATGAATCACTTACTTAATATCCGAAAATCGGTTCAATCACAGCTGACAGTTGTATCGCAAATTTCCGCAATCTGAAAAGTTATCATTCATCCTGGCTTGTTGAAACTGATAAGACGTCAAATCCCTAACGACCTCGTTGTCGATCGGACGTTATACTAAACTAAGACGTGAAATGAGGAGATTCAGAGCAGAATATCCGAAGAAGGAAACATAATATGGAGAACACTGAAAAGGAAGAACAAGGAACAGGATGATAGGGCACGTATTAAGGCAGGAGGTAATATGTTTCATGGTACTAGAGAGAGTAGCACGGAGTAAAAAATGCCTTGGAAGACTGGGAGCTGAGGTTCATGAGTGTAAGTGCTACTCTGGATGAAGAGGCTGGCATAGGAGAGGATGTCGTGGCGGGCCGCATCAATCCACTTACAAACCTGACGAGCAAAAAATAAGAAAGCGAAATCACGACGCATTACTGGAGTAGGTGGCCGAAGTGAACTTCCGCCATCACATACAGAGGCAGGAGCGGAGCGCAGATCAGTAGCATTAGGTGTCTGCTTGATATTTCCTTAACAGTTCACATCATCTCGAAGCATCTTTTGGTCGAGTGGTTCTAGGCGCTACAGTCTGGAACCGCGCGACCGCTATGGTCGCAGGTTCGAATCCTGCCTCGGGCATGTATGTGTGTGATGTCCTTAGTTAGTTAGGTTTAAGTAGTTCTAAGTTCTAGGGAACTGATGACCTCAGCAGTTAAGTCCCATAGTGCTCATAGCCATTTGAACCATTTTTGAAGCAACTTTTCCACATCTAAAAGTATTTGTATATTTGTTAAACTTAATTCTTCCTACTAAACAAAATGTATTTTATATACAACTGAATAGCTCTTGAAATGTAAAGCACAATTTTATACCACATTTTAACGTTTTCAATGAAACTATTCGCATGAAATATCGTGTTATTTTCTAAGTGAGTCGTTCTTTTTCTTTTTTAAAAAAAAACAAAATGAGAGGGAAAGAGAAAAAGAAACGCGGCACACGAGAAAACTAGTTGTCCGAATGGGACTGAAATGGCAGATTTAATATATGTATACAGACAAACAAATTGTTTCAATTTCAGAAAAAATGGGTAATTTATTAGAGACAACGATCTTCACAAACTGAGCAGCACAAGAATGCGTTGGTCCACCCCTGGCCCTTATGCAAGCAGTTTCACCGCCTGACATTGAGAGATGAAGTTGTTGGACGTTCTTCTGAGGTAAATCGCGTCTAAATCCCGAGATTTCTGGAGGTTCCTGACCATAGTGCTCCAATCGTTCTCAGTTGGGGAGAGATATGGTGACCTTGCTAACTAAGGGAGGGTTTCGCAAGCACGAAGACAAGCAGCAGAAACTCTCACTGTCTGCGGGCGAGCACTTTCTTTTTTGAAATGTAAACCCACGATGGCTTGCCATGAAGGGCAACAAAACGGACCGTGAAATATCGTCGACGTACCAATTTGTCGTAAGGGTGCAGCAGATGACAACCAAAGGGGACCTGCTTTGAAAGGAAATGGCAACTGGCACTTCACACCACCATTCCTAGTAGCTGGGCCGTGTGGCGGGCGACAGTCAGGTTGGTATGCCGCAGCTGTCCAGGGCGTTCCAGACATGTCTTTCGTCCGGAATCTCATTGACTGGAATAGAATTGTCTTCAGTGATGAGTCCAGCTTCGAACTGAGCCCCGAGAACCAGCGATGACATGTCTACTGATTTCCGCACCATTAGAGTAAATCCTTCGTGGTGCATCTTTTCTGTCTTTGAGTATATTATCATACAGGGTGGTCCATTCATAGTGACCGGGCCAAATATCTCACGAAATAAGCATGAAACGATAAAACTACAAATAACGAAACTCGTCTCGCTTGAAGGGGGAAACCAGATGGCGCTATGCTTGGCACACTAGATGGTGCTGCCATAGGTCAAACGGATATTTTTTTATAAATAGGAACCCACATTATTTATTTCGTATTCGTGTGGAACGTAAAGAAATATGAATGTTTTAGTTTGACCACTTTTATCGCTTTGTGATAGATGGCGCTGTAATAGTCACAAATGTATAACTACGTGGTATCACGTAACATTCCGTCAGTGCGGACGGTATTTGCTTCGTGATCCATTACCCTTGTTAAAATGCGCCGTTTACCAATTGCGGTAAAGGTCGACATCGTGTTGATGTATGGCTATATTGATCAAAATGCCCAACGGGCGTGTTCTATGTATGCTGCTCGGTATCCTGGACGACATCACCCAAGTGTCCGGACCGTTCGCCGTATAGTGACGTTATTTAAGGATACAGGAAGTGTTCAGCCACATGTGAAACGTCGACGGCGACCTGCAACAAATGATGATGCGACTAATTCGCATATCAGCAGCAGACAAAGTGCGCGAGAATCGGTAATCTCAAAAACGTCGCTGTTGAGAATCCTACATCAACATCGTACCATATTTCTATGCACCAAGAATTGCATGGGAACGACTTTGAACGTCGTGTACAGTTCTGCCACTGGGCACGAGAGAAATTACGGGACGATGACACATTTTTTGCACGCGTCCTATTTAGCGACGAATCGTCATTCACCAATAGCGGTAACGTAAACCGGCATAATGTGCTCTATTGGGCAACGGAAAATCCACGATGGCTGCGACAAGTGGAACATCAGCGACCTTGGCGGGTTAATGTACGGTGCGGCATTATGGGAGGAAGGATAATTGACCCCCATTTTGTCTATGGCAATCTAAATGGTGCAATGTATGCTGATTTCCTACGTTATGTTCTACCGATGTTACTACAAGATGTTTCACCGCATAACAGACTGGCGATGTACTTCCAACATGATGGATGTCCGGCACGTAGCTTGCGTGCGGCTGAAGCAGTATTGAATAGCATATTTCATGACAGGTGGATTGGTCGTCGAAGCACCATACCATGGCCTGCACGTTCACCGGATTTCTTTCTGTGGGGAAAGCTGAAGGATATCTGATATCCTGATCCACCGACAACGCCTGACAACATGCGTCAGCGCGTTGTCAATGCATGAACGAACAATACGGAAGGCGAACTACTCGTTGTTGAGAGTAATGCCGTTACACGTATTGCCAAATACATTGAGGTTGACGGCCATCGTTTTGAGCATTTATTGGTTCAAATGGCTCTGAGCACTATGGTACTTAACATCTATGGTCATCACTCCCCTAGAACTTAGAACTACTTAAACCTAACTAACCTAAGGACATCACACAACACCCAGTCATCACGAGGCAGAGAAAATCCCTGACCCCGCCGGGAATCGAACCCGGGAACTCGAGCGTGAGAAGCGAGAACGCTACCGCACGACCACGAGCTGCGGACGAGCATTTATTTCATTAATGTGGTATTTACAGGTAATCACGCTGTAACAGCATCCGTTCACAGAAATGATAAGTTCACAAAGGTACAGGTATCACATTTAACAATCGAAATAAAATGTTCAGGCGTACCTACGCTCTGTACTTCAATTGAAAGAACCTACCTGTTACCAACTGTTCGTCTAAAATTGTGAGCCATATGTTTGTGACCATTACAGCGCCATCTATCACAAAGCCAAAGAAGTGGTCCAACTAAAACATTCATACTTCTTTACGTACTACTTCACGAATATGTAATAAAACTGGGGGTTCCTATTAAAAAAAATGCAGTTGATATCCGTTTCACCTATGGCAGCGCCATCCAGCGGGCGAACTATAGCGCCATATGGTTTCCTCCCTTAATGCTAGACAAGTTTCGTTCTTTGTAGTTTTTCCGTTTGACGCTTATTTCTTGAGATATTTTGCCCGATCACGATCAATGGACCACCCTGTATAATGGCCAAAGCTACCAAAAAGTGTAATACAATGGCTTCAAATAATGGTGTCACTAGTTTTAGTTTTCACAAAAAGAACATTTTGTGCTTTATTTTGTAAAATTTAGGCTGCATTGTTAAATTTGAGCCATGTCGCTAGTCTCATACGCCAAGGGCTCTGCGTTACGAATGGAAAAAAAAATGTTCGGAAGGGCGCGTTCGTTAGAGACAGTGCACAAAGTGAGATTAGACGGGGTATGCATTTCCAAGGAACAATCCTGGCACTCGTGTTAACTAAGTTAAGGAATCTGCGGGAAACCTTGATTTGGATGGCTGGGCATGGATTTTAGATAACTAGGCGAGTATTGTTTGGTTACGTTGACGATTAATTTTGGTGATGTTTGAGTTTCGTGGTGCTTCATTATTCTCCAACAATTCTCAAATGACAAATCACTGCTACCTACGAACAACTATCATGTTTACTTGTAAATAATCATAGAGACTATCACATACACTATTAGCTCTATCATCTGATGTGTCGTCACAAGCTGGCCGCTGTGGTCGAGCGGTTCTAGGCGCTTCAGTCCTGAACCGCGCGACTGTTACGGTCGCAGGTTCGAATCCTGCCTCGGGCATGGATGTGTGTGATGTCTTTAGGTTAGTTAGGTTTAAGTAGTTCTAAGTTCTAGGGGACTGATGACCTCAGATGTTAAGTCCCATAGTGCTTAGAGCCATCCATCTGTCGTTACACTTCCTTTTAGCCACAATTTTAACATTCCTCTTTGAACAGCAGTAGAAATAGTCGTTAGCAGAAAGCATACAATCCTTACTCTATCACTACATAAGAAAGCCACCTACTATACTTTTTCTATACAACTGAGTCACAGAAATTACACTCTTTTCAATTTTCGAAAAGGAATTGATGGTCCACTTTTCTTCAGTAAACCTCTCTCTTCCACATATTTAACTGACCCTGACTCTAGTAACCTGCCCCTCAGGCGTCGCTCCAGCCCTCAGTAGAAACAACAAGCCTTATCTTGAAACTTCCTGGCAGATTAAAACTGTGTGCCGGACCGAGACTCGAACTCGGGGCCTTTGCCTTTCGCGTGCAAATGCTCTACCAATTGAGCTACCCAAGCACGACTCAGCCCCTGTCCTCATAGCTTTACTTCTGCCAGTACCTCGTCTCCTATCTCCCAAACTGGAAACATCCCCCAGGCTGTGGCTAAGGCATGTCTCCGCAATATCCTTTCCTTCAGGAGTGCTAGTTCTGCAAGGTTCGCAGGAGAGCTTCTGTGAAGTTTGGAAGGCAGGAGACGAGGTACGGGCAGAAGTAAAGCGGTGAGGACGAGGCGTGAGTCGTGCTTGGGTAGCTCAGTTGGTAAAGCACTTGCTCGTGAAAGGCAAAGTTCCCGAGTTCGAGTCTCTGTCCGGCACACAGTTTTTATCTGCCAGGAAGTTTCATATCAGCGCACACTCCGCTGTAGAGTTAAAATCTCATTCTGAAACCTTATCTTTCTTAACAATCACTATCGCTATCATTTCTGTCCTCTCTTATGTAAATAGCTTTTCTGTAACTAATTGGGTTAAACACGGTGTGGCACAGGAACTAATGGGACTGGGAAGTGACTGGGGTTTGTGTTCTCGTAACTTCTTAGGCAAATATAATTCAGTTTATTAATTTGTATAAGCAATCCAGAGGAAATACAGAATAAGCCACGACCTTAGACTTAGCACTCGTGAAGACAAAATGTGTCTTACGAATTAATACACACAAACCCATTACATTAGCTTGGCCCAGTGGAATCAATGAATGTATAATAATGGGTCACAAATGAATATACAATTTAATGACACAGTAGAACCTAATACAATAGACAAAATGTCGATAGATCAGAATCTCTAAGTTAGTTCAGGCTATACTCAAGCTGAATTAAGATACACAAGTAACAATGCTCAATGAAAGCACATGAACGCTCAATAACCGATCTCACCCCAAAACGAAATTCCAGGAAGACGCACCCTATGCCCACATCCTACTTAATACTAAACAGATATAAGCAGAAAGACGAAACCCACAATGCAGCCAAGTGTATGTACGCTTTTCCACACGCAGAAAATCCGGTAAGGCAACTGGATCTAACAACAGTGACAACTTAATGTTCAGTAGCCAGAATTCCTTCAGCTTATAATCTTTCTGCTGAATACACTAGGCTCACCAGCGACCTTCTTGTGTTTCACCGCTTAATCAATAGGCAACTCAAGTAAGACAGCCGTACCTCACTCGTATGCGCTACAGCCAACACTTATCACAGGAAACGAATAGTCGTCTGTCGACACTGAGACCACGCCAGAACATCCAGCTCTCACTTCGGGTTCCGCTGCATTCCTTGGATTCGCGGGCCCAGCACCGTACGCCGTTCTTGCCGTAGCGACACCCTGTATTGACAGCAAACGCCTGTCACCCTCGGCGTTTCTTCCGCCAAGCCACCTCGCTGCTCCGCCACACGTTTCCTTCTTCGCCTCTCCAGGTGGCAGATCTCGCCCTCCAAGCTGCTGGTAGTGTTCTGTTCGCTGGCGGACAGCCTTCTCAGGGGCTGTCTGTCGCCGATCGGTGACGACGTTCCCAGCAAGTGCCGTGCTCTGCTTGCGACCTCTCGCATGTTCTGGCACTAAATCAGTTTCACCACGCACCGCCAGCGGCGGGAAAGACGAACGTGCCGCAGTTCATGGCACATTAGCAAAACCGAGACTGTGAAATGAGTGGTAAAGTTGGGAGCAAAATACATCTACGGCTTTTAAATAGATGTTTTATTCTCCAAAGTACATTTCGAAGTTACTCCTTCAGCGACAATGCTTCAGTTGCTACATAAGCATCTTCATTGTGATGTCCACCGTAATTATGTAATCAATAATCAAATCAGTGGTATGTATTTCTGGCATACTAATGTTGCAATAAAGATCTCTACATAATTCAGACCACGGTGATGACGCTGTAACTTCGAAATGTACATTAGAAGAGTAAAAAGCTCTAGGCAAAACACGGACAATTGGTTTTAGTATTAAGTTTTCCATTAATTATTAGTGGCCGTAATAGTATCTCAGATGTACACATAAGTCAGGGGAAAGTGCACACAGAAACTGAGAATCTTCGTGAAAACTGTAGTAAGATTCCTTTAAATTTTTAGTTTCTGATCAAATCTTCGAACACAGTGATTCTAATTCTAGTTTCTACATCTACATCTACATCTACATGGATACTCTGCAAATCACATTTAAGTGCTTGGCAGAGGGTTCATCGAACCACCTTCACAATTCTCTATTATTCCAATCTCGTATAGCGTACGGGGAGAATGAACACCTATATCTTTCCATACGAGCTCTGATTTCCCTTATTTTATCGTGGTGATCGTTCCGCCCTATGTAGGTCGCTGTCAACAAAATATTTTCGCATTCGGAGGATAAGTTGGTGATTGGAACTTCGTGAGAAGATTCCGTCGCAACGAAAAACGTCTTTCTTTTAATGATTTCCAGCCCAAATCCAGTATCATTTCTGTGACACTCTCTCCCATATTTCGCGATAATACAAAACGTGCAGCCTTTCCTTGAACTTTTTCAATGTACTCCGTCAGTCCTACCTGGTAAGGATCCCACACCGCGCAGCAGTATTCTAAAAGAGAACGGACAAGAGCAGTGTAGGCAGTCACCTTAGTAGGTCTGCTACATTTTCTAAGTGTTCTGCCAGTAACACGCAGTCTTTGGGTAGCCTTCCCCACATCATTTTCTATGTGTTCTTTCCAATTTAAGTTGTTCGTAATTGTAATACCTATGTATTTAATTGAATTTACGGCTTTTAGATTAGACTGATTTAGCGTGTAATCGAAGTTAAACAAGTTCCTTTTTAGTCCAGTCAAATTGCAGAAATACCTTGCAAAAGGTGGGGTAGAAGAGTTTATTTTTTCAACTCGTTCATATGGTTGTAAATATTATAAAACCGAGTTTTGCCAACAAAATTTCGCTTGGGAAAACTTACTGCAGTCAAAAAACTTGGAAAATTTCGGCCTTTTTTCCGTTTTTCAAAATATCTCAGTTTCATTTGCTCCTATCGCTTTAACGTCTATTTTCTTTTTTAAAGAGCACAAAATTTTCTACAAATTCGATTCTTGCCATTTTTTCTCCTCCCAATATCTAAGGCGCTACAGCGCCTCAAAAAATACCAAATTTTCAAATTTTGAGCATAGTGGAAAGATAACTTATTTATTAACACTATTTTTTCAGTTTCTGGTTGTGTAGTATAAATACATTATAGATCATGTTATATGTTGGAATTTACCACCTAACTTTCAAGTATTCAATTTCTCTGTATGCAACATGAGGATTGCTTGGCACCCAACTATTGTGATTGTTACATCACTACCTGAAGTTTACTATGGGCCACCTCAGCCCTGGTATTTGTAAAACTATAAATATAAAAATACATCATTAAGAGACATAGTCACACACACACATACACACACACACACACACACACACACACACACACACACACACACACACACACACAAAATAAATTGTCTCAGGAAACTGTACTATTATTAGCTGCAATAGCCAGCCTAATTAGGTAGGTAATTATTCTTGTGTATAAAACCACACAGCTGACATTAAAAATAAGTAGCTTTATTACAGTTAATAAAGCTACTTATTTTTAATGTCAAATGTGTGGCTTTTATACACAATTATGTTAGAACCCGTGGTCTAGGACAGTCCGGCTTTCGCCGCCGTGCAGTGCGGACGTGTTGTTGTTTCCGCCTGCGGAGCGCGCGCGCTCGCTGTTGTTTACATTTCAGCAGCCGTTACTTACGTGTCGCTTACGTGCACTAGAACCATGGCCAACCGTTTTCGAAAATCAACTTTACGTTTCAACTTCTGCAACGACTACGCACGACCAAAGGCCTTGGAAGTGGAACGCTTCCTACGCGACGTTGCTAAGATCCCAGCTTCTGACATCTTGGGCATCCATTTGTCCATATTAAGCAGTACTGTGTACGTCAAAGTCGTCAATGACGCGGTATGTGAAAGAATACTTCGTGACACCAACCATGGATTACGCTTTTGCCACGCCGACGGCAATGTCGGAGCGGTCACTGTCGACCATGCCGGCTTAGGAATGCGCACCATACGAGTTTTCGAACTCCCGTTCGAGCTTCCAGCGGAAGACGTTATCGCGGCTTTCCGCCCCTATGGCACTGTACACGGCCACACTGCCGAACGCTGGGCGCAATTCCAAACGTACCCTGTTCTTAACGGTGTACGGCAGATCACCATCGACCTCCATCGCCGCGACCTGGACGCCCAACCGCCCACCCCCGACACCCAGAGGGAACGCAGCAGGATTAAGGCGCAAATTGTAACTTTGACACGCCGTAGACTGCAGGGGGCTATGGTGCGAACCCGACGTCAAGATTCGGCGGAACAAGAACATCCGACCATGCATCATATCGACTCCGATAGGAAACATCGACGACGACAACTCATCACCGAGATCACCACCTGTCGCGGCCAGCACGTCACTTGCCAGGCCGAAATCGTCAGTGCCTTTGTCGACCACTACCGCACAATGTACCAGGAGGAGACTACCAACAACCACGCTGAGGAGTCTGTGTTACCACACGTAACTCGCACCCTCACCAGCGACGAAGCGGACGAGCTGCTGGAGCCCATTACGCGTGACGAAATCCACGATGCAATCAAAAAAGGCGCTCTGGATAAGTCACCTGGTGTCGACGGATTGCCGATAGAATTTTATCGCGCTTTCTTCACACTAATGGCATCACGGTGGACAACGATGTTTAATGAACTGCTGACGATAGGGAACGCCGTACCGCCGTCCTTCGTCACGGGAATTATTATACCCATCCACAAGCCGACACCAGGTGTGACGACAGCACATTACCGTCCCCTGACTCTGCTTAACGCAGACTGTAAAATTTTTACACGCCTACTGGCAACGCGATGCCGCAAGATCCTGCCTAGCATTCTATCCCCGGAACAGACAACTCCGGGCGGCTCAGTTAATATACAAACGGCCACAGGAGAATGTCGCGATTTAATTGCACTGTCAGCGGCGTGCAGACTCCGCGCCGCAGTGGTTGCCATTGATTTTGACAGCGCATTCGACAAATTGCGGCATCTTTTTCTGTTCTCAGTGATGAACCGCATGGGTTTTCCACCAGCCTTTATCGACGTGATCCGGCGCCTGTACGGCACCGCCGAATCTCTGATTCAGGTTAACGGCCGTGTGGCGGGACCAGTGGCGATCCGGCGTTCCGTACGTTAAGGCTGCCCACTTTCGACCCTACTGTATGCCATAAGCCTGGAGCCACTCATCGGGAGTCTGACGAGCCACCTTTCTGGTCTCACTTTGCGACAGCACAGTTTTCGATGTCGTGCGTATGCGGACGACCTCCTCCTCTTGATCCGCTCACGGAGTGAAACACACACGGTACTTGATTTGATATCAACGTACGGCACTGCAGCGGGCAGTAACATGAATGTGGCTAAATCCGCGGCGATGCCCATTGGACGCGGTCTCTCACACGAAGACTTAGCACCTCTCCCGTGTGTACAACAACTACGATATCTTGGTATCATTTTCACCTCCACCGTGCGCCGCTCCGCTGCCATCAATTTTCGGCGTGCACTCCAAACAATCCGCACGACGGTGCGACAAAATCTTCTCCGACGACTCGATTCTTTACAACGTGTCCAATACCTCAATCAACATGTGGCGGCCAGAATGGTCCACATCGCACAGGTCCTCCCGCTGCCATCAACTATTGGACGCAGCCTTCAGGCTGCCCTCGGATACTTCCTTACAGCCGGTACGATCTTTAAGGTCCGCTGCGACACGCTCACCCTTCCCCCGCGAGCAGGAGGCCTCGGCCTTGTCAATGTGCGACTCCGAGCGGCGTCCTTGTACATGTCCACCATGCACAAGCAGTGGCACGGGGGCACCTCCCTTACGCGCAGCTTGCTGGAAATTCTTGTGCCCGCGACCATAACACCACCAGTACCAGTCGGACACATCAAGCACCATTTGACGCACATTTCTGATTTCATCGTCGACTTCAGTTATGCTCACACACACTTACCGACCACGCGTTCTCCTCGCCCTAAAGATTTTTACACCCCTCTCCTTCGTTCCATATCCAGCAACAATATCGAACTGAGACATCCGTCCACGCGGTGGCCAACGGTTTGGCGCCACATCCACCAGCCTTTTCTTCCCTCCAACGTCCGGGCAACATGGTACCAAGTCGCAAATGAAAAATTCGCCACAAACCATCGCCTTCACGCCATCGGACTACAGGACTCTCCACTTTGTTCCATTTGCAACCTCGTGGATGACGATGTCCATCAACTGACTTGTACTGCCACCAGTGACGTCTGGAAACTTGCCCGACAGTTCGTAGCCTGTTACCTCCGCGTTCCGCCGGACTCGATTGACCCATGGACTTTTATCCATCCTCAGAATACTTATTTCCCCGCCTCCAAAAATCATGCGATTGTCTGGGTCAAGGGATGGACGATCACCTACATGTATAATGGTGGCGACAAATCACGCCTTGATTTCTGGCAGTACTTACAAACCGCCCACAGTGAAGTCGAACAGCGACCGCGCTACCGCGCCTTCTTCGCCAATTACCTACACGCGATCTTTACTTCACCCCCGCTCAGTTGGATGGTGCCACACGCCGACAGCACTCCCGCCCCCCCCTGCTGACGTCTGAGACTCCCCGCGCTACTTTCTACATTGTAACCCACAGTGGAATAGGCGCATGGACACGCGCCTCCTTTCTTTAATGCACTACCCCAGACAACACTGGTCTTTCCCTCACTCCGCTGTATATTGCTTCACACCTCTTAGATTACATCAGACCTATTATGCTTTTTTTCCCTACACCATGTTCATAAAAAAAAAAATTCCTCGCCTTGTACGAGTATATTGTCTTGTGTTATTTTCGCCGGAAGGATGGCATTTCTGTTGTATTTAAGTTTGTACCAATAAAGATCTTTTTTTCCATTTACCCTTTTCCTGGTGAAAAAAAAAAAAAAAAAAAAGGGGTAGCGTCTTTGATTCATAATCAAAACGTCTTCGGTCCCGGGTTCTATCCCCGCCACTGCCTAAATTTTGATAAATAATCAGCATTGGCGGCCGAAGACTTCCGGCATAAGAAGTCAGCCTCATTCTGCCAACGGCCTTGTCAAAGAGGGCGGAGGAGCGGATAGAGGTTCAGGGCACTCTCTTGTACTAGGGGTAGGAAACTGCCCCTAAAGGCGGAAGAATCAGCAATGATCAACGACATGAGGATGCAGAAGGCAATGGAATCCATTCCATTAAAGACACGTAACGTGTATCCACAGGACATGTGGCCTGTAATTGAAGAAGTGTCATGATGATCTCTCCATTGGCAAAAGATTCCGGAATAGTCCCCCATTCGGATCTCCGGGAGGGGACTGCCAAGAAGGAGAAAAAGATTGAATAATCAACGAAAGGATAACGTTCTACGAGTCGGGGCGTGGAATGTCAGAAGCTTGAACGTGGAAGGGAAACTAGAAAATCTGAAAAGGGAAATGCAAAGGCTCAATCTAGATATAGTAGGGGTCAGTGAAGTGGAGTGGAAGGAAGACAAGGATTTCTGGTCAGATGAGTATCGGGTAATATCAACAGCAGCAGAAAATGGTATAACAGTTCAAATGGCTCTGAGCACTATGGGACTTAACATCTGTGGTCATCAGTCCCCTAGAACTTAGAACTACTTAAACCTAACTAACCTAAGGACATCACACACATCCATGCCCGAGGCATGGTATAACAGGTGTAGGGTTAGTTATGAATAGGAAGGTAGGGCAGAGGGTGTGTTACTGTGAACAGTTCAGTGACCGGGTTGTTCTAATCAGAATCGACAGCAGACCAACACCGACAACGATAGTTCAGGTATACATGCCGACGTCGCAAGCTGAAGATGAACAGATAAAGTGTGTGAGGATATTGAAAGGGTAATGCAGTATGTAAAGGGGGACGAAAATCTAATAGTCATGGACGATTGGAATGCAGTTGTAGGGGAAGGAGTAGAAGAAAAGGTTACAGGAAAATATGGGCTTGGGACAAGGAATGAAAGAGGAGAAAGACTAATTGAGTTCTGTAACATGTTTCAGCTAGTAATAGCGAATACCCTGTTCAAGAATCACAAGAGGAGGAGGTATACTTGGAAAAGGCCAGGAGATACGGGAGGATTTCAATTAGATTAGATCACCGTCAGACAGAGATTCCGAAATCAGATACTGGATTGTAAGGCGTACCCAGGAGCAGATATAGACTCAGATCACAATATAGTAGTGATGAAGCGTAGGCTGAAGTTCAAGACATTAGTCAGGAAGGATCAATACGCAAAGAAGTGGGATACCGAAGTACTAAGGAATGACGAGATACGTTTGAAGTTCTCTAACGCTATAGATACGGCAATAAGGAATAGCGCAGTAGGCAGTACAGTTGAAGAGGAATGGACATCTCTAAAAATGGCCATCACATAAGTTGGGAAGGAAAGCATAGGTACAAAGAAGGAAGCTGCGAAGAAACCACGGGTAACAGAAGAAATACTTCAGTTGATTGATGAGAGGAGGAAGTACAAACATGTTCCGGGAAAATCAGGAATACAGAAATACAAGTCGCTGAGGAATGAAATAAATAGGAAGTGCAGGGAAGCTAAGACGAAACGGCTGCAGGAAAAATGTGAAGACATCGAAAAAGATATGATTGTCGGAAGGACAGACTCAGCATACAGGAAAGTCAAAACAACCTTTGGTGACATTAAAAGCAACGGTGGTAATATTAAGAGTGCAACGGGAATTCCACTGTTAAATACGGGAGGATTTCAATTAGATTAGATCACCGTCAGACAGAGATTCCGAAATCAGATACTGGATTGTAAGGCGTACCCAGGAGCAGATATAGACTCAGATCACAATATAGTAGTGATGAAGCGTAGGCTGAAGTTCAAGACATTAGTCAGGAAGGATCAATACGCAAAGAAGTGGGATACCGAAGTACTAAGGAATGACGAGATACGTTTGAAGTTCTCTAACGCTATAGATACGGCAATAAGGAATAGCGCAGTAGGCAGTACAGTTGAAGAGGAATGGACATCTCTAAAAAGGGCCATCACATAAGTTGGGAAGGAAAGCATAGGTACAAAGAAGGTAGCTGCGAAGAAACCACGGGTAACAGAAGAAATACTTCAGTTGATTGATGAGAGGAGGAAGTACAAACATGTTCCGGGAAAATCAGGAATACAGAAATACAAGTCGCTGAGGAATGAAATAAATAGGAAGTGCAGGGAAGCTAAGACGAAACGGCTGCAGGAAAAATGTGAAGACATCGAAAAAGATATGATTGTCGGAAGGACAGACTCAGCATACAGGAAAGTCAAAACAACCTTTGGTGACATTAAAAGCAACGGTGGTAATATTAAGAGTGCAACGGGAATTCCACTGTTAAATGCAGAGGAGAGAGCAGATAGGAGGAAAGAATACATTGGAAGCCTCTATGAGGGTGAAGATTTGTCTGATGTGATAGAAGAATAAACAGGAGTCGATTTATAAGAGATAGGGGATCCAGTATTAGAATCGGAATTTAAAAGAGCTTTAGAGGACTTACGGTCAAATAAGGCAGAATGGATAGATAACATTCCATCAGAATTTCTAAAATCATTGGGGGAAGTGGCAACAAAAAGACTATTCACGTTGGTGTGTACAATATATGGCGATATACCACCTGACTTTCGGAAAAGCATCATCCACACAATTCCGAAGACGGCAAGAGCTGACAAGTGCGAGAATTATCGCACAATCAGCTTAACAGCTCATGCATCGAAGCTGCTTACAAGAATAATATACAGAAGAATGGAAAAGAAAATTGAGACTGCGCTAGGTGACGATCAGTATGGCTTTAGGAAAAGTAAAGGGACGAGAGAAGCAATTCTGACGTTACGGCTAATAATGGAAGCAAGGGTAAAGAAAAATCAAGACATCTTCATAGGATCTGTCCACCTGGAAAAAGCGTTCGACAATATAAAATGGTGCAAGCTGTTCGAGATTCTGAAAAAAGTAGGGGTAAGCTGTAGGGAGAGACGGGTCATATACAATATGTACAACAACCAAGAGGGAATAATAAGAGTGGGCGATGAAGAACGAAGTGCTCGTATTAAGAAGGGTGTAAGACAAGGCTGTAGCCTTTCGCCCCTACTCTTCAATCTGTACATCGAGGAAGCAATGATGGAAATAAAAGAAAGGTTCAGGAGTGGAATTAAAATACAAGGTGAAAGGATATCAATGATAGGATTCGCTGATGACATTGCTATCCTGAGTGAAAGTGAAGAAGAATTAAATGATCTGCTGAACGGAATGAACAGTCTAATGAGTACACAGTATTGTTTGAGAGTAAATCGGAGAAAGACGAAGGTAATGAGAAGTAGTAGAAATGAGAACAGCGAGAAACTTAACATCAGGATTGATGGTCACGAAGTCAATGAAGTTCAGGAATCCTGCTACCTAGGCAGTAAAATAACCAATGACGGACGGAGCAAGGAGGACATCAAAAGCAGACTCGCTATGGCAAAAAAGGCATTTCTGTCCAAGATAAGTCTACTAATATCAAATACCGGCCTTAATTTGAGGATGAAATTTCTGAGGATGTACGTCTGGAGTACAGCATTGTATGGTAGTGAAACATGGACTGTGGGAAAACCGGAACAGAAGAGAATCGAAGCATTTGAGATGTGGTGCTATAGACGAATGTTGAAAATTAGGTGGACTTATAAGGTAAGAAATGAGGAGGTTCTACGCAGAACCGGAGAGGAAAGGAATATGTGGAAAACACTGATAAGGAGAAGGGACGAGATGATTGGACATCTGCTAAGACATGAGGGAATGACTTCCATGGTACTAGAGGGAGCTGTAGAGGGCAAAAACTGTAGAGGAAGACAGAGATTGGAATACGTCAAGCAAATAATTGAGGACGTAGGTTGCAAATGCTACTCTGAGATGAAGAGGTTAGCACAGGATAGGAATTCGTGGCGGGCCGCATCAAACTAGTCAGTAGACTGATGACAAAAAAAAAAAAAAATTACAATTAAAATGCATTGTCAGTTACTAAAAAGTGTTGACAGTTCTGGGTGTGTAATACTTGTAATATCGCAAATTAGCGCACTTGAGACAGATATGAGCATCACTTCCAATGTTTTGATGGGCCAGGTACATAGAGTTGATCCAAGATTGACCTATTCTTTAAACAGCGAGTGAGCCTCAGCAAGTTCGTTGATTTCGTCAGCGGTTTCCTCAACATCCTCCATAACATCTTCTTCACTGTCTTCATATAAAAATTTTGGCACGTTTTCACAGTTGACCCCACAAACCCACTTTTCTGCAGGAGCACGCTCCGCCACAGTTCAGCTTGCATGAGCCTGAAACAATGTGAAGAAGTGCTTCAGGTGCTGGATCTTGGCTCATTATTACGGGTATTGGACCGTGGTCACTGTGATTCCAGCCCCGTTTCTCAGGAGGTTCCCAGTTTCCCATCCAACTTTGGACTTGTTGGTAAGTCCGCAACGAATGATGTTGTGCAGCATCTAGTGTAGGTGGCAACCGTGCAAGATTCAGTTTGCTTTTTGTGGAAGACTTGGCGAATAGCTGGTACCGCAAATGGTCTGGTGTGTGGGAACTGCTGACACCTCCACTATAAAATGCGATAGTAACCTGTTCCCCTGCTGTTATTATTTCTTCACGGGTAGCATGTGGTTTATTGAACGTGCAAAGCGCTGAGGTTAGGTGTTCATTTTTCGCAACAATATTGCAGCACTTAATTTTTCCTTGACCAAAAAAAGCGGATGTTGTATCACATCCGCTAAAGGCGAGAGTGAACAGAATATATTCTCTGTCAAACTTGTAAGATGCAGTGGAAAACCACTTGTCTTCTGCATTTCCTCTTCCTGGCTTTAAGAAAAATAAGTTTTCAATGTCTTGCCCCAAACCGGTCATGAGCACAACCAGGTCAACATCTTCTCCTACAATGACAACACTTCCAAAATCTTTGGTTCTTGAAATGACAGATGTTACAATCATAAGGTCAGCATCTTCTTGTGCGTGGTGCACTTCAATGCTGCACTCCAGAAATTCCTTTTTAAGAAGTGTGATCAAACACATCTTGTTTCGTTCGTTGTACAAGAACTTGTCCTGAGGGACTTGGTTCACCATCTCTGATTCAACTACAATGTCAACCGAATCCTCTCAGCACTCTTTGTGCTACATTTGTCTCCTTCACATGGATATCCATCAAATACAATAGCAAATTGAATTCCAGATTGACGTTGCAGGTAAGAAACATAGCTTTGGGCTATTGACTTGAAGCAAACATTTCGAGTCCAAGTCACTCTGTGAATAAGGTACCATCCATCAAAATTTCGTTTGGCATATGGCAGTCTTAACTGCTTGGTTAAAAAGTCATCAGAATTCCCTTTTGTACATAAGAAGGATTGAACTTGAACTGAACTTTTTCCTGCGACCGACGAAGCACGCCTGTTGGTTCCTGAGGATGTCGAAGGCTATCTGCTATCATTCTCTGATTAATGTACTTCTTGTAGCATGCTTCATGCACCATCACTTCACTGAGCGTTTTCAAAAAACGGGTGTGAGCAGACTCCCTGCGTTTATCACTACAATCTATAAGTGTGCTCAGTCCTTTCTTTTTCACATTGCATCCACCACTCACCACAGTTTTTTCGCAAATGAAACACAAATTCATGTCAGACATACTCATTTTCAGCACCACAACATACACTGAATGGAAGCGACTCCAAACTGTAGGACCCTTATTGTTGTGTGCCAATAGCTGTCAGCGCGCTGTGAACAATCACTAGAGATAATCGCCTTCCGCCCGCAAAAAGAATAAATACGCTTTTGTCCGCTAAAGAACAATTCCTATATACTTTTTCTTGTAACTGATCATTAACGTCAATCAAAAATGTACGGCACCTGCATGCAATCGTATTACATATTGTAACATAAATAAACTTCACGCAATCCGACGTGAATGTGTTCGTAGTTACTGAATATGATGCTGTTTGTCCTGGCCCTGCAGCAGAGTGAGATGTTAGATTCCAATGAATAACATGATGAGTAATATGTTTATACCACACAAATAGAAACTGAAATAACAGTGTTCAAAAATTAGGTAATTTGCCACTTTGCTCGAAATTTGAAAAATTGGTATTTTTTGGCGCGCTGTAGCACCTTAGATATTGGGAGTAGAAAAAAATGGTAAAAATCAAATTTGTAGAGGATTTAGTGCTCTTTAAAAAAGAAAATAGACGTCAAAGCGATAGGAGCAAATGAAACTGAAATATTTTGAAAAAAAAAACTGAAAAAACTCCGAAATTTTCGAAGGTTTTTGACTGCAGAAAGTTTTCCCAAGAGAAATTTTGTTGGCAAAACTTGGTTTTCTACCTTTTCCAACAATATGAACGAGTTAAAAAAATAAAATCTTCTACACCACCTTTTGCAAGGTACAGGCTTTTTTTCTGGCAGTTTCACTGGACTATTTAGCGCTCATGTGGATTACTTCACACTTTTCGTTATTTTGTGTCAACTGCCACTTTTCGCACCATTCAGATATTGTTTCTAAATCATTTTGCAGTTTGTTTTCATCTTGTGATGACTTTATTAGTCGATAAACGACAGCGTCATCTGCAAACAACCGAAGACGGCTGCTCACATTCTCTTTCAAATCTTTTATAAAGATAAGGAACAGCAAAGGGCATATAACACTACCTTGGGGAAAGCCTGAAATCACTTCTGTTTTACTCGATGACTTTCCGTCAATTACTTCGAACTGTGACCTCTCTGACAGGAAATCGCAAATCCAGTCACATAACTGAGACGATATTCCATAAGCACGCAATTTTAATCGAGCCGCTTGTCTGGTGTAGTGTCAAAAGCCTTCCGGAAATTCAAGAATATGGAATCGATCTGAAATCTCTTGTCAATAGCACTCAGCACTTCATGTAAATAAAGAGATACTTGTGCTTCACAGGAACGATGTTTCCTAAACCCATGCTGACTGTGTGTCAATAGGCCGTTTCCTTCGAGGTAATTCATAATGTTCAAACACAATATGTGTTCTAAAATCCTGCTGCATACCGACGTTAACGATATGGGCCTGTAATTTAGTGGATTACTCCTACTACCTTTCTTGAATATTGGTGTGACCTGTGCAACTTTCCAGTCTTTGGGTACGGATCTTTTTTCGAGCGAACGGTTGTATATGATTGTTAAGTATGGAGCTAATGCATCAGCATACTCCGAAAGAAACGTAATTGGTATACAGTCTGGACCAGAAGACTTGGTTTTATTAAGTGATTTGAGTTGCTTCACTAGTCCGAGGATATTTACTTGCCGGCCGCAGTGGTCTAGCGGTTCTAGGCGCTCAGTCCGGAGCCGCGCGACTGCTACGGTCGCAGGTTCGAATCCTGCCTCGGGCATGGATGTGTGTGATGCCCTTAGGTTAGTTAGGTGTAAGTAGTTCTAAGTTCTAGGGGACTGATGACCATAGATGTTAAGTCCCATAGTGCTCAGAGCCATTTGAACCATTTTTGATATTTACTTCTACGTTACTGATGTTAGCAGCTATTAAACAATAAATCACGTGGCGTATCACGCTTTCTCGGCGAACTTGTTTGAAATGCACAGGTTGAGGAGTCATGCCGCTGCTGAATAGGTAGCTAGAATAAGTGGTCACTCGGTGTTCAAAATTCTTACTTCTAGGCGCGTTTCGGGCACAGCCATATTGCGCGACAAAGTAACAAAGGGAACAGGAGAGCAAAATTTTCTAAGTTCGAATAGCCGCCTTTACTCAATCACGCGGAAGTGTCAACAGCCACTAGCCGGGAAGCGTAAACATTTGCACACCGTTACTCCGTCAAGAAAGCAGCAACCTCGGCACTTTTGAGCGAGAATGAAAGCGAGCTCACCAGAAAATGATTAGAAGAGTGCAGACCGAATTGCCTTCATAACATTAAGGAAGAGGCTCTATGTAGGATCGGGGATTTGACTAGACAGTAAACACACTGTAAAAGTTCGTTAAGCACATGTAACAGAAATGAAGACTGTTGACAACTCGAGAAGAGCTGAATCGATTCGGTCATTACTACGATGTTGCAGAGCGGAGGGTCTTCTAGGCGACATAAATAATCCAACCCCCCCTCCCCTACTTTAGAGCACTCGATTAGCAGCATAGATGACGTTCATGTAGCTCTTATACGATTCTCTGCTTACAATATTGTAACATCTTGTGTGTGCGATTGTTCTAAAGTTGGTCTCACACTTGCTGTCTCACTAGAGGATCAGCGATCCATAGTCACAGCTTAATGAACTCCAGTGTCCAGCAACGCAGCAGCCAGCAGTAATGGATAGTCCATCGGCCTACCAACACGGCTCCAGTTCAGGACAGAAGCTGCCATATAACTGCAGTGTTGCACGAGTCTGGCGGCCTACCGTACCGGCGGGTGACGTTCAGCATTCAGGGCGTCATGGCAACTGACATCGCTGCCGACGTGATGCACCAACGCGGTCAGTGAAGCGAGAGAAATTCAATACTCCCGGAAACAGCGTCTGAACCAAAGACGCGACAGTCACCTAGCACGGCTATCGATGAGGCGTTCCTACCTCGGCGGAGGGCGACAAACCGCCTCACCAGGATGTCACCTACTCCCACTACTAGCTGATTAAGCATCCTCGACAGAACTCATACCACTGTTAGATTCAGCGGATTCTTACGCGGATTATGTAGCTACCAGCCCTCGCAGGAGACATGGCAGCGACTTGTCTTCTGAATAAGAAATGGAATGGCCTTAAATTCCGTTTTATTGCCTCTAACGACGCTGCATAGGTCCTGGGTCTACATCCTGATAAAACAGTAGGGGTTTCCAGTCTGGCAATGAGCAACCCCTACAGCCCATTATCAGAACATCAGAAAGGAAAGTCTTCATAGACTGTACAGAGTTACATGTGTCAGCAGTAAGCATCAGAACTCAACTCTTTGATTTGTGATGCTGGCAGCTGACATATGTGACTCTGTACATCGTATGAAGACTTTTCTTTTTGGAGTTCAGATGCACTGTGCCTGAAATGGGTCAAGAAGCAAGACTTTTTGAGCAACAAGTGATCACTTGTTCTGCCGACCTGTTCAGTAGTGAGACACGTCTCCTCAACTTTACGTCATGGTTGCAGGCTTCGTGCTTAGCTTAATGTCACGTCTTAAGCACATACACAGCTTGAAATTGTCGCGGGGTGACATTGTCCAAGTCACACAACGTTTCATCGAAATAACTGTCAAACGAATTAGATGGTGGCTCCTGCTGAGTTAAAAACTGTAAGCTCGGCTGGTGATACACGCTCGTTCAAAGACGATCTCTCCTTTAGGAAACACGGCCTCCATAAGATCCCATTCCTTTTGGGAAGTCGTACATTGGACGGACATGTTGTACCGTTCCAAGAATTTCGTAGTGAACGCCATCGACGTAAGCAAACAAGAGGCGTCAAACAATATATGAGAAGACTGAAATCTTACCAACAACTTCATCGTTCTGGGAGTGCGTATTTAAGGAATCCATGTACATACCTGCACGACAGGCAATCTTATCAACAGGAATTAGAGAGTTCATTTAAGCACTGTGAGGAATCCAGCACTGCCAGCCATTAAATATAGGGAGGAGAAACCAGAATATCTGATTTCTGAGCCGACGCAGTGTATTGCAGAGAGTTAATTCAGCTCTTAACCGCAAAAGTGTCTGGAAGCACGGTCATTGCCCACTGCGCACGCACGGATTCTTCTGATCCCGGCAGGGACATTAGGGAAGCTACTTTCTTCAACGGCGAGCGCCTCTCGACACTTGCATATTTGCTACTCCTGACCCTGATAAATTTAGACGACGCTGCGTATAGTCACCAGTCAGGTCTAACAGCAGTGAGTACTGCAACAACCACCTCCTGAAGACGTCGAACAGTTGTTTCGTTTCAAATGATAGAGCACAGCAATGAGTCGTCCTTTACTTGCAGGCTTTATTCGGCAAATCTAGATTTCGACTAGTGCCTGGCCATTATCACTGCAGCATTTCATAGTATTAAGCCTGTTCCAGTGCTCCAGTCCCCTGATGTTCGGGCGTCTGTCACAGTTTTATCAAGACAGTATTCTTGAAAGAACTGTGACAGACGACCGAACAACAGTGGCTTGGCGCAATGAAACTTAAATTAATAATATGAAATGGTAAATTGGTGTTTGCTAGGCACTAGCCGAAATCTAGATTCGCTGAATAAAACCTGCAAGAAAAGGATGACTGGTTGTTGTGCTCTATCACCTAAAATTCTTATCACAGTCGTTGAGTGCACCCACGTTGGTAATGGAAGGCAATCTGATGAGTTGTTAGTTGAAATATCGTGTGACATGCGCAGTGGTATCCGGCGGCGAACACCTGGAACGTATTGGCAAATAAATAACGCTATAAGCCTCGGATGAAATCGACGACCACTGGGCGAAAACCTTGTTTGGAAACATCAAACCGTTTCTGATATGGTGCAGGTGTCCACATTTTGTGTAAGATAAACAGTGTATCCCCTACATCTACGTACGTACGGGAGAGAATGATGAAAGGGAGCAACCACTGTCAGTAACATATCCATACAGCCATCTGAGGTCGAATTTGTCTCAGGATCTTGAGGAAACTAAGTGGTTACCGAATAAAAATTATACGCTATTGTTTAAAGTGATATGTACTTCTGTTCACATCTCGCTAGGGAATAGATTCAAGAAAGGCTATCAAGCTCATTAAAATCTCTCCGGCAACTAAAGAACATTTAGTATACACCCTTTTTTAATTTTTCTCCTCATAAAATATTAATTGAGGTATTGGAGATAAATGGGGAACTATGTACATTGCTAAGCTACACAGTATACAGCACATTCCTGTGTTGACTAATGCTCCTTCTTTTACAACTAGTCACCAACCATAGAAGGTGCTCAACTTCACCACGACAATCTCACAGTCGACAATGTGCTGCACCTCAGTACTACGCCAACAACATAGCTGTAGCAGGCAGATGTTTCCTGTGAAACGTAAGTGGTTTAAGCAAACACGCGTTGCGGCGTAGCGCCCTATACCGATCCTCCCTTGGAGGCGGTTAAGTGGGAGATGTGTCACAGAGCTGGATGGTGACAGATGGTGACGCGAGACTGGACGCGCACGTGGTTTATGCATCAGCCGATAGAGGACATTATTGGAGAGGGGACTGTGATTTAGTTTCGATTGTGCCCATAAAGTAATAAAATGTTTTTCGTAAACTGTTCTAGTATTTTCATAAAGTGTTATTATGTCTTTTTGTGTATGCAAAATGTTAGAAATGTGTTTTAGCAGTATGAATGATGCGTGAGTGTGGTTTAAGGTTAATATGAAGATAATTGTTTAACGAGTTATGTAGTGGGATATAGTGTGGGGACATTTCGAAGAAGTACGGATGTGGACAAAGGCGATTTTTGTAGAATAGATTTCTAAAGTAAGTTTATAGTAAAGGGAAAGTTTATTCAAGTATGAATAACAATAGTGAATAACTTTATGCATTAACAAAACTTCAGCATATTAGATAATTACGTCGGTAAAAAGTGCAGTTGTTTGGTTTACTATTATGCTATTGGTTATTGATGAAAAGCGCAGACTGACGCGGGAGAATGTTGTTTTGCTATTCGCTGTTGAGTAAACTGACCAATGGTAAAGCAATATTCTTCACGCGCTTTTCTCTGGAGAGGAGTAGGAGCATAGCCATGAATCAGTTCGGACGTGTGTAGTAGTAGTTACGATGGAAATGATAAGCTGCCAGCTGTAGTAGTGTTTCATACATCAAAATTGTTGTAAAGTGACGGCATAATTATTCCGATGGGTGTGTAGAAATTTCGGAATTTTTAAGTGAATTTTGTGATGAGAAAAGACATAAATTCCGCGTGGCGTATTGAGCAGGTCGGTGGCTAAAAACTGTGACTGCATTAGGTACCGACAGACTTAATATTTGTCGAGCATTCTCAATCAAAAACAATCCCTATATTGGTAGCTATTACGTTTTTGGGAAATGCAACACCATAAACTTGCTAACGTGAGTGAAAGGTATTGTGAGTGACTGTGTTAAGACTAGCAAGGGCTTGGCAGTGATAGTTGTTCACCTAAGTTTCAGAATATATTAATTAAGGACAAAATTTCCAACCTTTCGTTTCGTGTGAAAACTTTTTCCCGAAACGTAGATTAGTGACTTTAATTGCAGCCTGGTTCACGTCGAAGTACAGTGGGTTTCGGTCGGCTTCCATACTGATGATATGCTGAGACAATGTTCACAGGTAGGTGCAGGTACGTCGTAAAAGGAACGGTGGGTACCGCGCAGCGTGTCATGAATTACTTAACCAATATTTCGTACAGCCTCTCCGATCACTGGTTCCTGACAGCAAAATATTCATTTCAGAATCCTCCACTACTGGTATAATTTTGGTCTTGAAGACTTCGGATACCTTGTACTGAACAGTGTTATCCACGAAAAGTCTCGTCGAAATTCATAACATATCCAGCTAATAATTTAAGTAAATCCTCCAACTTAACAGTATTTTTATACAACTGATCTAACGATTTCTTCGCATGAGAATAATCTGCTGAATTCTAATAGATCTATGGAGCTACTCACGCTATCTAAACCATCACTGTTTTATTACAGTAGCTGGTATAAATCAATGAAGTTTTCGCAGTGCCGATTCTGCCCTTCCTCTCACTTGACAAATCTCTCTCGGTCTTTGAACATTGCCATTGCACATTGCAGACTAGCTCAGACACAGAAACACAAACACGCACAATAATGAAACTGAATCAACGTGTGCACACAGTATGGCATAAGCAAACGAGCCATATCTCTACTTCTGTTAGGCCTGCACTGTGTTGGAAACTTGACATTCTGGTCATGACAGACCGCAGTCTCCGCCGGGCTCTCTTCCGGCACGTTAGTTACATATTATTAAAATTCACCTCGCGCTCCGCACCTCTCTCTCCCTCCAGGGATGCATTTGGAACCCTCAGCAGTAGGATGCGGCGCTGGTATATCTGGGAGGGTGGGTCGACAGTCGGCTGTAGAGGAGTAAGGGAAAGCGCCAGTGCAGCCGACGGTGGAAAGAGCTGTGGCCGCAGGGAAGGCGTAGCTAATTAAACTGTCGCGATTAATAGAACTGATGAACACTGGTCGCCGCGACTGCCGGGGAATTCCCGTCACGCGCCAGCGTCCGTCTGGGGGCGTGGCCGCCTCTCCCCACACCACCCCACCCCACGCGACCAGCAGCGCCTGCTAACGACGCGTGGGGCTTAACCCAACAGCACGGATTAAGCTGCCTCCGCCACGCCCAGTGCTCCTCTGCAAGCTTCGCCGATTGAAGGGCCGAATTATATTGACGAGCTAGCCCCGCATGTGGGACGTGGTGACGAATCTACTGACATATCGAGCAGCAGCAGCCTCGCTCCACTGCACAGGCCAGGCAGGGCCGTCTACCACTGGCGTAGACTACGGATAGTAGAGACCCACGTGACACTGATTGGACAGTCATGCCGCTCTGCTGAAGCATGAGCATTTCCGTCGGATGGTGTACATTATCGATTTGTCTAGTGTGACTGACAAATGCGCAATGCGCCAAGTTTCTGAGAAGCAGGCTGCAAATCTCAAGATGTCATGGTGTCTTATGCAACATCAAATAAATATGTGCACTGCAAAATACACTACTGACCATTAAAATTGCTACACCACTAAGATAACGTGTTACAGACGCGAAATTTACCTGACAGGAACAAGATGCTGCTAAAGTGATTAGCTTTTCACAGCATTCACACTAGGCTGGCGCCAGTGGCGACACCCACAACGTGCTGACAAGAGGAAAGTTTCCAAACGATTTCTCATACACTAGCAGCAATTGACCGCCGTTGCCTGGTGAAACGTAGTTGTGATGCCTCGTCCAAGGAGGAGAGATGCGTACCATCACGTTTCCGACTTTGATAAAGGTCAGATTGTAGCCTATCGCGATTGCGGTTTATCGCATCGCGACATTGCTGCTCGCGTTCGTCGAGATCCAATGACTGTTAGCAGAATATGGAATCGGTGGATTCAGGAGGGTAATACGGAACGCCGTGCTGGATCCCAACGGCCTCGTATCACTAGCAGTCGAGATGACAGTCATCTTATCCGCATGGCTGTAACGGTTCGTCCAGCCACGTCTCGATCCATGAGTCAACAGATGGGGACGTTTGCAAGACAACAATCATCTACACGAACAGTTCGACCACATTTGCAGCAGCATGGACTATCAGCTCGGAGACCATGGATGCGGTTACCCTTGGCGCTGCATCACAGACAGGAGCGCCTGCGATGGTGTACTCAACGACGAATCTGGGTGCACGAATGGCAAGACGTCAGTTTTTCAAATGAATCCAGGTTCTGTTTACAGCATCATGATAGTCGCATCCGTGTTTGGCGACATCGCGGTAAACGCACATTGGAAGCGTGTATTCTTCATCGCCATATTGGCGTATCACCCGGCGTGATGGTATGGGGTGCCATTCGTTACACGTCTCGGTCACCTCTTGTTCGCATTGACGGCACTTTGAACAGTGGACGTTACATTTCAAATGTGTTTCGACCCGTGGCTCTACCCTTCGTTCGATCCCCGCGAAACCCTACATTTCAGCAGGACAATGCACGACTCTTGTTGTAGGTCCTGTACGGGCCTTTCTGGATACAGAAAATGTTCGACTGCTGCCCTGGCCAGCACATTTTCCTGATCTCTCACAAATACAGAACGTCTGGTCAATGGTGGCCAAGCAACTGGCTCGTCACAATACGCCAGCCACTACTCTTGTTGAACTGTGGTATCGTGTTGCAGCTGCATGGGCAGCTGTACCTGTACACGCCATCCAAGCTCTGTTTGACTCAATGCCCAGGCGTATCAAGGCCGCTATTACGGCCAGAGGTGGTTGTTCTGGATACTGATTTCTCAGAATCTATGCACCCAAACTGCGTGAAAATGTAATCACATGTCAGTTCTAGTATAATATATTTGTCCAATGAATACCCGTTATTATCTACATTTCTTCTTGGTGTAGTAATTTTAATGGCCAGTATTGTACTTGACCGATACTCGATATTTCGATCTACATGTCAATACTGCAGTCAAAGTTCGCAGCAGAAGATGTGTGGTACCAAGGGGGTGAGTTTTGCTGCCCTGTTTAGCGATTGGTGTACGGCACAGAAGTTGTACGAGTATCGCTCAACAGGAACCATACCATCAGTCTGAAGACTCAGTTTTAGTACAGCAATGCGTGTGATCCAAGGCTGTTGAAGGGCTGGCCAAATTCTTACTTTTTCTCGGCTCTACACCTAAACTCAGAAGGGAGGAAGCTCTGATACCTGAGTATGAGAAGATTCTGCGCAATACCAAGCATCCCATTCGTGATTACATTCCAACGCCACATTCGACACTTAGCCTGTCGATACAGTCAACAGTAAAAAGTACTGTAATACGTTCTGTCAAAGGTTTCGCCTAATACAAATGTGTACAAATATTTTTCCCAGAAGTACCACCAGAAGTACAAACATGAACACCTGTACTAAGCATGAAGATATCAATTTGCCTGGACTTGTGTGGAAGGTAGCCAATCTACAAAATCCGAGGATTATGCAAATCTTTAGTTTCAGATAAACTTAAAGCTTTCTTTCAGCGAGACAGCCCAGAGCATCTAACATATCATGCAGGAATTTACGTCACATTCGGGCAATGTAAAGCCTTCCTGACCGAGACCCCACGCTCTGGGATGGTTATAATTAAAGTGTACCTACTCACGGAAGTCCAGTGTGGGCCGTTATTACCGTATGGTAGCTAAACTTGGTAGATACGTTCATGCGTTAATGCTAATCTGGTGCTGTACAATATCTCGTCGACGTCTTCGGTGCTGCTATAACAAATTGTGAAAGCGACAGTTAATAATAAAATGAACGTCATGCCTTTTTCACTTGTTTTCCCTTTTCTGCACCCAACCTGTTTCTAATCCATTATATATGGAGACATTACTGTATGTCTTTCTTGCATTCACAGCACCAGATCTGCCGCTGCTGGCCTAAGCTGAAGCTAATTATTTTCTAACGCAAATCGGTTACGGATTAACCCCTTAGAAAAATGGTTCAAATGGCTCTGAGCACTATGGAACTCAACTGCTGAGGTCATTAGTCCCCTAGCACTTAGAACTAGTTAAACCTGACTAACCTAAGGACATCACAAACATTCATGCCCGAGGCAGGATTCGAACCTGCGACCGTAGCGGTCTTGCGGTTCCAGACTGCAGCGTCTTTAACCCCTTAGAGTATCTACCTAGTTTCCCTGCCATACGATAATTACAGCTCATACTGGACATCTATGACAATCTGCACTTGACTTATGGCTTTACTGATAAATTTAATTCAATGTTGTGCTCCATAACTATTGTACCTTATCAAAAGGGCATTCGGTGAGGGTCAGATGAAGGCAGATGCTTCTTCTCACCTCTCCCTAAAAAACCCTTCTCAAGCTGAACTCACATCCTGGCCCACAAGACGTATCAGTTTAGTGTGAGAAGACAGGGTAATGGTTACTGAGGAGAAGCCAGAATACTGTGAGGATCCTATAATCTCCTACATCAGAAAACGTGATGTATCTTTTGACATATTATTGCTTAGTGTTCCCCCGGAGTAAACCTTACGTTAATTCCACGGCTGATACCAACGTGACCAGTATTTAAGACTAATGAGAGTGTATTTTTAAACTCTGACTATCGTTTTGTGTCGGGCGCGCGCTTGGCATAGCAGATTGTGTGAGTGAGTAGTAGTTGTCGTTGATCGGCCGCACTCACCTGAGAGTAGCGTGTTCGGTAGCAATTTATTTAGTCTGATTATTCACGCCACAGTCTTATGGTCTCATAGTTCCAGTGTGCACTGATTTATGTTGTATCATGGCATGCGGGACTCTGCTAAAACTGTGGGTAGTTAGACTGCTTTAATACAAGTAATATTGTCAGTAATAAAAAGTATAGTCTGTGATCTTCCATTAGCTGTTGTGAACGGAACTCTTAATTGACCGCTTCCTAAAATTATCAGCAAAAGAATACGTATATATATATATATATATATATATATATATATATATATATATATATATTTTAAGTAAAGAGCAGTAACAAAGGGATTTCTTAATCCACTTCATCGAACGTCACCTTGTGGTACCAAGAGCCATCTGCCACGAAATTTCAAACAAATTTCGTCACACCGAGAAACTATCATCAACCATTTCGCCACCCTCCACTGTCCAAAAATATTCTCATATCCCGAGTACACTTTGTTACCGTATACAGCTTCACTCAATTTTTTCTGTGTTTCCTTAGTACCATTGTTTTACTCAGTGTATCCCATTTTTTTCAGGACCGCTTAGCTGAAATTCAAAACGACAATGCTATGTTTTGTGACGAGTTATAGAGTTTCAATAACCGCCGTGTAGAAAGAAGGTCAAAGCGCTATCATTGTTGCAGCAAGGGTCCTGGTTGAGAGTGTAGAAGTATGTATCTGACACTTGTCGGAAAATGGCGGTGGAGCAGTGTGGCAACATCGAGTTGTTTGAGACCGCCATCGTTTGTGGGCAAGAATTCGTCGAATTCGACCCGAATACCGAGAGGCTGCTTCCTGGATGCTGCTCCAAGACAACTCCCCAGCTAACAGAACTATGACTAGGTGAAAGATTTTGGCCAGAAATCGGATCACAGTCCCATCGATCACCCACCACATTCGCCAGATTTGGTCGCAGACGACTTCTGATTGTTCCCCAAACTGAAGATGGCAATGATACGACACTTGAGGAAAGAAAAAGCGCTGTATCATTATAAGAGCTACAGAGAGCAAGCGAGAGTGCAGGGGCCTACCCCAGTTAACTACTGCCAGTGCCACGTCATCATAACGCACCTGCCCTCATCATACAAAGGATTGCACCATAATCTAAATGTGGGATTAACATAAGTTTTCCAAACTTTGTCAGTGTATGCTTACATATATTAATGTTAACATCGTAAAGTCTCAAAGTGATAAAATGTATACGTTAGGGAAAATATACACTCTTAAGAAAAAAGAAGTGGCGCTGAATAATACAAAGTTTAAAAACTGTTCAGAATATGCAAATATACCCACATAAAAAAAAGTTTTCATCCCGATTCCCAGAAATCCTGAAGATAGACGTTGACTGGGGATATTGTATCACAGGCACAGTCCCTTTGACTGTTCAGAGATGTCACTAAACCTGCCCAAAGATGTAAACAACCATGCATGAGCAGCGCCTATTAGACGGAGGGCGTCCAACAGCCGATCAGTTCCAAACATTCCGCCAAGATGTACACGGCTCGCGTTGCCTGTAGTTCAGCCACGGCTAAACGGTCAATACCGCGGTTCTATCGCGTCTGCATTGTTACTTTGCGTCTGGAAGGGCTCTCAACATGGGAAGTGTCCAGGCGTCTCGGAGTGAACCAAAGCGATGTTGTTCGGACATGTAGGAGATACAGAGAGACAGGAACTGTCGATGACATTCCTCGCTCAGGCTGCCCAAGCGCTACTACAGCAGTGGTCTACGGATTATGGCTCGGAGGAACCCTGACAGCAACGCCACCATGTTAAATAATGCTTTTCGTGCAGCCGCAGGACGTCGTGTTATGACTCAAACTGTGCGCAATAGGCTGCAGATGCGCAACTTCATTCCCGACGTCCATGGCGAGGTCCATCTTTGCAACCACGACACCATGCAGCGCGGTACAGATGGTCCCAACAACATGCCGAACGGACAGCTCAGGTTTGGCATCACATTCTCTTCACTGATGAGTGTCGCATATGCCTTCATCCATAAGATTGTCGGAGACGTGTCGGGAGGCAAGCCGGTCAGGCTGAACGCCTTAGACCCACTGTCCAGCAAGTGCAGCAAGGTGGAGGTTCCCTGCTGTTTCGGGTTGGAATTATGTGGGGCTGACGTACGCCGCTGGTGGTACGATACGTCAATTTCATCCACCGACCGACAGTGCAACCATATCGGCAGCATATTAGCGAGGTATTCGTCTTCATGGATGACAATTCGCGCTCCCATCGTGCACATCTTGTGAATGACTTCCTTCAGGATAACGACATCGCTCGACTAGAGTGGCTAGCATGTTCTCCAGACGTGAACCCTATCGCCCATGCCTGGGATAGACTGAAAAAGGCTGTTTGTGGACGACGTGAGCACTCTGGGGGATCTACGCCGAATCGCCGTTGAGGAGTGGGACAATCTGGACCAACGGTGCCCTGATGAACTTGTGGATAGTATGCCACGACGAATACTGGCATTCATCAGTGCAAAAGGTCGTGCTACTGGGTATTAGGGGTACCGGTGTGTACAGCAGTCTGGAGCACCACCTCTGAAAGTCTCGCTGTATGGTGGTACAACATGCAATGTGTGGTTTTCATGAGCAACAAAAAAAGAGCGGAAATGATGTTTAAGTTGATCTCTATTCCAATTTTCTGTACAAGTTCCAGAGCTCTTGGAATCGAAGTGTTGCAAAACTCTTTTTGATGTGTGTAAGTCACAATGAAAGTTATTACGCGCGACTTGATCAGAGCAATATTTTTGTTAAAATCTGCGGTTTAACGAAAAATGTCAACCACTAAATACTAGACTAAGAAAGCCAAGAATTCGTATGTAGCCTCAGCTGCATGTAAAAAATTAAATGCTTGACGCCAATAAGCTACCTCTAATAGTTTTCAAGTTATTTACTAAAAACAAAATCTGGAACGGAAACGTCCTTATTCATGGTACATAAAGTATCATTTGTATTTGTAATAGAAATTTATAATTACGGCACTCGATTACATTCACGCAGTAATACAGCTGTACCAAGTTTCAAGACTGCATTGTAAATAAGAATGATTACCAGAAATCTTAAAGAGTCAGTTCAGAGGTCCTGTTCCTAAAAATTCTAGGCAGAAAAGTTTACATACAGTCGAATTAAATCCACTTCAGTAACTAAAGCAAACTTAACTTATTTGTATAAAAATTAATAAGACTGTTAATTGTTACACAACAGAGCTATTAATTAATACGTCTCCGAGAAAGGGGTCACTTAGATACTGCTACCTGTGTCCAGGGCAGCTGATAGCAGGTGTTCTGCTTGGCTGTCCGCTGGGCCCCGATGTAAATACAGTCAGAGAGACAATGGTAAGACACACTTCGCACCGAGATACCAAACTGTCCGTGTCAGTCAAACGCCACGTGGACTATGCCTTGGTTGGGTCAGAGCTGCACACACTTGAATGCGTTTTCGGTTATAGTAGGAAGTGAACTCGCGACGACTGTGTACCGTCCTGGATCGCTTGGATTTCATGAAACTAACTGTTTGTGTGGCGCCCATAACATTGACAAAATCGCGTGGAAAATGGCAACATTGTTTTCCACATTTGAGCAATTAACTTTCGGTGATCGTCAGTCAGGACGATAGATCATTTTACTTGGAACTTTCAGTAGAGGTCGCCTCTGAACTTCTTAATAGTGCTGTTTCCATTGAGGATATTAGTTAGAATCCTAAGACTTACATTTTGTACGTGTGAACTTTTGCAAAATATATCAGTCAATTAAGACTAAGAAAAGCTGAGTAAAAAAGCAAGTAGGAACATTTACTTTCATTGAGTATAAAGAGTAATGTGGACCTGCAAACTGAAAATTATGTTTAGTATGTTCTCCATCGCTTTCTGGTTGATCGAAAAAAGAGTTTTCATGCTCCTTTAAATGGCGAAGGTAGGTGTAAATCACACACAAAAAATTAAGTGTCCTTTCATTACGACATACCGAAGAAACTTCAATCTGATTTGTAGTGGCAACTTCTGCCACCAAATGTAACAGCAACACCAAATGTAGTGGGAAGAAATAGAAGGCACCGTATTAAGACTCATCCGAGCTTTCAAAGTGATTTTTTGTTTAAAACTACAGTGCTCCCATTTCTCTCAATCTGTCACTGGGTCCTACAATGCTGAGGACACTACTTCCTGACTGCGAAATGGCTTGGCGCGGAATGGCTGCCCCAGCGACACGTGCACGCACTGCTGTGAGTCGGGGTTGTATGCAGGTGGAGTTGCGGTGTCGTCAGGATGCCGGCAGGTGACTCAGCAGTCTACATGCCTCCCGACTCAGCGCCACTCGGTGTGCGCCGCAGGCGACCAGCTAAGGGCTTCTCGCTGGCATGGCTAAGATCACAGCGATATCTAGCGCCCGTGATCCAGAGTCCGAATTGTGGCCCTAACCTCGGGATGCCTCTGGCATGTGTTGGGAGCGAGGACGGCTGCCTGCGGTAGCGAGCTGTGGAGTGGCCCGTCACTAGCTGGCTATGGACCCTGTATCAGCCACAGAGGGTCGAACCAGCGACTCGCCTTGGACTGGAACTCTGGCGCCCCATCTGCTGCTGCGTGTAGCTGGTGGTGTGACACGTCCCATTGTCCAGGAGAGCTGCCTTCTGCCTTTGATTTGCGACATGCAAAACCTGCGTGTAGCTGGTAGTGTGACACGTCCCACTTTCCAGGAGAGCTGCCTTCTGCCTTTGATTTGCGACATGCAAAAACGCTACATATACTCTTCCAGCAATTTGACAGCCCTGTGGGCTCTATTCTACTTCGCAACTGTTGGTGTGCAGTCAGCGTGCTTGCCGACTCAGCGCCACTCCGTGTGAGCCGCAGGCGGCCAGCTGCGTGCTTCTCGCTGGCATGGCTACGATCATGGAGACAACAAGCGCCCGTGATCCGGAGTCCGAATCTGCGGCCCTCACCTTGGGATGCCTCTGGCATGTGTTGGAAGCCAGGACGACTGCCTCTGATAGCGATCTGTGGCCAGCTGCTAGCTTGCTATGGGCCCCGTGTTGACCTCAGAGGGTTGAACCAGCGTCCTGCCGTGGACTGGAACGCTGGCGCCCCATCTGCTGCTGGGTGTAGCTGGTAGTGTGACACGTCACACTGTCCAGGAGAGCTGCCTCCTGATTTTGATTTGCGACATGCAAAACCGCTGCATATACTCTTTCAGCAATTTGACAGCCCTGTGGCCTCTATTCTACTTCGCAACTGTTGGTTTGCATAACTCAGTGCAATCTGGCCCACACCTGGTAACTTGTGCTCAGAATATTGCACAAAACTAACTTTTCTTATCTTAAACGGTGGTGCCGCTACAGATTATTACCTGCCGCCACACGCACTGTTATGACGGACTTAAAGACATCTAAGAAAATAGTGCTACAGTACGAAATACAACTCAAAAAATAACTGCATTTCTAAACACTTCTCAACAATTTCAGCTGTGTATTGGTTGAGGGGTAGACAGTTTTTAATAAATACAGCGATTTTAACACAGTCCATGACTTTCATTTTTCATAGCCACAAAACTTACGAAACTGGAACACACTGTGTAATACTGTAACATAAGTATGCTGTTCAGTCTTATGGTAAGTAATAATAGACACTCAGGAACAGAATATCACTATGTGAGTTTCTAGAGTGGGCTCAATGTGTTTGTCACACGGCGTGCATGGCTTGTTTTTTGAAAACAGTGGACCGAAGGGTGTTCTTCGCAGCCGATGGTGGCTAATGGACCACAGAATGGGAACACAGAACAGCATGATCACCAAGATGTCGACATGGACATAACGAACGACACAGTTTAATAAACAGTGTTGCCCTAGAGCTGAAGCCGCACATCTACTGTGGACCTGTCTTCGTCAACAGCAGGATGGATGGCATTCATACCATTGCGTTGCGGGCCACGGCAACGGATACAACGGCTGACTCCGACTGTAATGGTAACGGGACTGCTGCCCCAACATACTGAGAGCCAGAACATCAAGGTGTAAAATTGAACTGTTTCCAACGTACCGTAATTATGTGGGAGAAATCGAGATGAACAATATAAGATAATTGTGATCTATCAAGAGCGCAGCAACCCCAAATTGTCCTACAAAAATCACCTAAGCTTCCCCACCTGAGCACCGCCCGAGGTTTTTAATATCCTCCCGCCCTTACACGTCACCTGTTTCGTCTGCACTTAAAAAGTGTAAAATTGTTAAGTTTCCTCACAATTTTGATAATTTTAGCAGAGTAGAATTAAGAACTAAATCGTTTTGTTCCTCTGGCCTTCTTTCTATAACGGTTCTTATAAGAGTTAAGTTGAAATAGAGCTGAAAATGTAATTATACTGCCAGAAAAAAATTAGTACACGGATTTAGAGCTTTCACCATCACTCAAGATTTATTGTCGAAACTGTGCATACGGAGTGCATAAAGTAATTACATTTACAGATTAATAGCACAAGAGCTTCTGAGGTACCAAGTACCGACCCGTGCTGAAACACCCATCTTCGTAAGTGGTGTAGACTCCATGGGAAGCAATGCAGGTTCTGACTCAGGCATCCAGTCGATCGTACAGATGGCGAATACTGTTCTGGGATACGTAATGCGGCGCCTGCCCGCTCGACCTGTTTACATAGTTCTGTAAGAGTTGTTGGGCGCTGAGTAGCACTAGTCACTTCTCGTCCCATCATATCCCACACGTGCTTCGTTGGAGACAACTTGGGAGATAGTGCTGGACAGAGAAGTTGCTGCACGTCTTGCAGAGAGCGTTGAGTTTCAAAGGTGTTGTGTGGCCAAGCATTATCCTGTTGGAACAACACATCGCCTTCATGTTACAAGAATGGCAAAGTGTAAGTAGGCTGTTTAAGTTTTTATATTGGTAACGCCACGTAGCGCTCTGTATGTGCTGTGTGCAGTCTATGGCTGGTTTGCATTGTTGTTGGAATATCTGCCATTGTAGCGTTGGGCAGCTGGATGTTAACAGCGCGTAGCGTTGCGCAGTTGGAGGTGAGCCGCCAGCAGTGGTGGATGTGGGGAGAGATATGGCGGAGTTTTGAAATTTGTAAGACTGTATGTCATGAACTGCTATGTATATTATGAGTTTTCAACACTATTAAGGTAAATATATTGTTTGTTCTCTATTAAAATCTTTCATTCGCTAACTATGCCTATCAGTAGTTAGTGCCTTCCGTAGTTTGAATCTTTTATTTATCTGGCAGTAGTGGCGCTCGCTGTATTGCAGTAGTTCGAGTAACGAAGATTTTTGTGAGGTAAGTGATTTGTGAAAGGTATAGGTTAATGTTAGTCAGGGCCATTCTTTTGTAGGGATTATTGAAAGTCAGATTGCGTTGCGCTAAAAATATTGTGTGTCAGTTTAAGGACAGTCTTGTATAATTGAAGGGGACATTTCATACGTCGACCCTTAGCCGAGGATACCTCACTGGAATCTTCTGGTCTTTTCTCTTGTAGTTTGTGTAATTAGTGTAAATTTTGTTTATTGCTAGCGCGTAATTGTACAGACAATCGCTTTTGTAGTTGCAGTCTTTCACTGTTGTACAGTAAAACAGGTGTGGCACGCATGTAAATTTGCACCAAGTATTTCGCAGCTGCGCTTGCAATTAACTACACTCCTCGAAATGGAAAAAAGAACACATTGACACCGGTGTGTCAGATCCACCATACTTGCTCCGGACACTGCGAGAGGGCTGTACAAGCAATGATCACACGCACGGCACAGCGGACACACCAGGAACCGCGGTGTTGGCCGTCGAATGGCGCTAGCTGCGCAGCATTTATGCACCGCCGCCGTCAGTGTCAGCCAGTTTGCCGTGGCATACGGAGCTCCATCGCAGTCTTTAACACTGGTAGCATGCCGCGACAGCGTGGACGTGAACCGTATGTGCAGTTGACGGACTTTGAGCGAGGGCGTATAGTGGGCATGCGGGAGGCCGGGTGGACGTACCGCCGAATTGCTCAACACGTGGGGCGTGAGGTCTCCACAGTACATCGATGTTGTCGCCAGTGGTCGGCGGAAGGTGCACGTGCCCGTCGACTTGGGACCGGACCGCAGCGACGCACGGATGCACGCCAAGACCGTAGGATCCTACGCAGTGCCGTAGGGAACCGCACCGCCACTTCCCAGCAAATTAGGGACACTGTTGCTCCTGGGGTATCGGCGAGGACCATTCGCAACCGTCTCCATGAAGCTGGGCTACGGTCCCGCACACCGTTAGGCCGTCTTCCGCTCACGCCCCAACATCGTGCAGCCCGCCTCCAGTGGTGTCGCGACAGGCGTGAATGGAGGGACGAATGGAGACGTGTCGTCTTCAGCGATGAGAGTCGCTTCTGCCTTGGTGCCAATGATGGTCGTATGCGTGTTTGGAGCCGTGCAGGTGAGCGCCACAATCAGGACTGCATACGACCGAGGCACACAGGGCCAACACCCGGCATCATGGTGTGGGGAGCGATCTCCTACACTGGCCGTACACCACTGGTGATCGTCGAGGGGCACTGAATAGTGCACGGTACATCCAAACCGTCATCGAACCCATCGTTCTACCATTCCTAGACCGGCAAGGGAACTTGCTGTTCCAACAGGACAACGCACGTCCGCATGTATCCCGTGCCACCCAACGTGCTCTAGAATGTGTAAGTCAACTACCCTGGCCAGCAAGATCTCCGGATCTGTCCCCCATTGAGCATGTTTGGGACTGGATGAAGCGTCGTCTCACGCGGTCTGTACGTCCAGCACGAACGCTGGTCCAACTGAGGCGCCCGGTGGAAATGGCATGGCAAGCCGTTCCACAGGACTACATCCAGCATCTCTACGATCGTCTCCATGGGAGAATAGCAGCCTGCATTGCTGCGAAAGGTGGATATACACTGTACTAGTGCCGACATTGTGCATGCTCTGTTGCCTGTGTCTACGTGCCTGTGGTTCTGTCAGTGTGATCATGTGATGTATCTGACCCCAGGAATGTGTCAATATAGTTTCCCCTTCCTGGGACAATGAATTCACGGTGTTCTTATTTCAATTTCCAGGAGTGTAGATATCATTTTCAGTGCTATGTTAATGTGTTCTCTTATTTTTGCTCTTCAAATTGTGTTTTTCTGTGTTGTCGTGTGAAATATTGTGACAATAATGGCGTGTGAAAAACGTAATACTAGGCTCCAAAGTAAACTGAGAAATGACAGTGAAGACGAAATCAGTGTGTTAGCGCCACCATGCAATGAATTAACTAATATTCAAAGTAGTAATTTGATAACTGTGCATAAGGAAATGGAGCGGGCGTCCAATAATGGTGTAGACAGTGAAACAGGTAGTGAACGGGGAAGCATTATCGATCGATCGGTCGGCAACAGCTCGCCTCAGGAGTCGGGAATGACAGAACACAATATTGCAAATACTGTAGACTCAGGTTTTGGGTTCTCAATGTTTTCTCAAATGAGTCAAGACACATTTTCCGCTTGTCAAAATGTGAATGTTGCCGGTGCAAATTCACTGCCGAAAAGCACTGAGGAACATGTTTCAGACACCAGTGCATTGTTATTACAATTAATGCAACAAATGGGACAATAGCTTCAAAAGTTAGACACAATGGAACAAAATCAGAGACAAACACAGCAAAAGCTTCAAAAGTTAGACACATTGGGACAAAATCTTCAAAAGTTAGACACAATGGAACAAAATCAGAGACAAACACAGCAAAAGCTTCAAAAGTTAGACACAATGGAACAAAATCTTCAAAAGTTAGACACAATGGAACAATACGAGAGACAAACACAGCAACAGTTAGACACAATGGAACAAAATCTTCGGAAGTTAGACACCACACTGGAACAAACACGTGAAGATTTAACTACTGAGTTACATAACATTGAATCGAAATTTCAAAAAGTCTGTAATGACGTAAAAACACAAATTTGTGAGCATTTCCAACCTATTTTTTCGCGTCATGAAAATGCATTACAGAATCACGAAGCAGCCATAAAAGAACTGCAAACTATTGTTCATGAAAATCACGACACCTTGCAAGCTAAAATTGACTCAGTTGCATCTACCGATTCGGTTACACAACTTGCAAAAACTCAGGAAAACTTAAAGGACACAGTAGATACGATTTCAACCCAAATGGACACTCTGAAACTTGGTTCAGAAAAACACACAGAGGAAATAATTTCACTAACGGATAAAGTAGCCGAACTTTCAAATCAGTTCACTAACTTATCTACAAAGGTAGATGATGATCTTAATGACACAAGACCTGTAGCCTTCACATACACTGAAGAGTATGAACAAATTAGAAAATTCAAACAAAATCAAAATCAAATCAATACACAGTACAAAAGAGAAATCCGGGAAGTACAAGATCAGTTGGCACAAGTAATACAATAATTACATATTTCAGAGGACACTCGTGCTCCAGTACGGGAAGAGGGACATAGAAATATGGAACAACCACAAAATAATAACACAGGACACTTCGGAAATTATGAACAAAATTGGCAAGGCGTATTGGATTTTGAGATGGAACCGCCGAAACGAAGTAACAATGAGCGATGTGCGACTCGCCGACATGATGATTTTGACTATAAGCTGTTCATTACTACACGTAAATTCAAAATATTTAAGAATTCTGACGACATTCATCCACAAGCATGGCGTCATTAGTGAGTGCCCTTCAGAGGCACAGGTAGAGAAAAAAAAAAGAGGCCATTATCCTCACTATTGACATTTCTTTGTCAAAAGCATCGCAAATACGACACGCTCAAACTTGAAAACTATAATTACACTGTGGAGCTCTTAATTTATGATATTTACTAAAATGCCTAATGAAATGATGAGAAACATTTTACATCTATTGCCTTTCTAGTTGAGAGATTTGATCATTTTGTTTAATATCTAGTTTCTAGCTGCACTGCAGCATTGGTTAAAATAGAATTTTATAGATGTACTAATATAAATATTTACTGTCTACAGATCCAGTAAATACTAATTTTGTAATACACTTCCCAAAAAATGAGGGAGCACAAAGACATTTCCCTTCACAGGAACTGCATACATAATTTACTTTTCAAGTACTTGGTAATTTTTATGGTAGAATAAGTTGTGGTGCACCACTTTAATTACATAGACATTAAGATGTGAATATACATTTCCCTTGTCTGCATTGTTGTATTTAGTGTAATAATTTTTTCTGCTTGATCTTTGTCATGTTTAGATATAAGCTGCTGTTTGCCAGGCATAATGTTACTGAATTTTACTTTGTATTACGCTGTTAAGCCAATTTTGCTACGGATTTATTTTTCTTGTTGGCTGCATAGTGCCTTGTATTAGTTGTAATATTGCCAATTTGAATTTTTTGTCATTAATGTTTGTGTTAATTGTTTTGTGCTGCTGCATTGCCTCGTCTCTTAGTTTAGCATCTGAGCTCAGTAGATTTAAGCTAGCTTAAAAGGGGGTAGACTATATAAGAAACTAACTATGATGAATTGGAAGAAATGTATTGAGAAGCTATAAGAAAATGGTTTGGCCAAAAAAGTATTTTGAAAGAGGATATGAACCAAAAAAGTAGGGTTTAGGGACAACAGGTTTAGGTAGGATTTTCTTGGAAATAAATGATGAGGTAAGATAATGGAAAAAATAATGAGGTAAGAAATGTGAGAAAATATAATTACAGAAAGCATGCTTGGATAGAATTTTTTTGGTGGAAACAAATGTTGAAATAAGAGGAAAAATATATGGAATGAAGTTTTGGGGTGGACTGCAGTACCAAATGTCACACTGAAAACAGATCCTGTCCTGTATTTTTGTGTTATTACACTATGTGAATTTGTGTTTTTCCTGTCTGTATGTGTCTAGCTAATAAGATTTATGTTGTAGAATTTTTCTGATATTATGTTATTTACCTTGTAAATATGCTTAGACATTATTTATTCTGTTTTGTTTTAATGCTCATGTGTGAAGTTGATGTTTCAAAAGTTATTCTGATCTTTTATGTATTTACTTATGTCATAATTCCTGTAACACTGATGTATATGTTATTTCGATTCTTTTGTAAGGCCCCTATTACTACAAATGTTATCTGTATTATTATGTTTTTAATGATGTATTTTGTACCGTTGTTATTGTATTCATATGTTATAAAATTGTAATTGATACCAGTTCATCATATTATTAACTTGTAAGTTACATTTCACTGCACACGTTTCTGTTGGTCATAGTATATGGACAATATGTGAGAAGTAGGGACTGTTAGTGTTTGCACGTGTGTTAATAATTCAGCAAGGGACTGGATAACAACATTGCTGGTTCTAAGGACAATTCCAAAAACTGTGTGAGTGCACAAGTGGTGGTTTATGGACTTGCTACATTCTCCGCAAGACTCTTCGATGGTGATTGTGCACCTGCACAGTCGCAGCAGATGGCTGCTGGCCATCTCTACAAGGACTACAGTGGTCTGTTCTGTGATGACCTACCTGCCAATATTCCTCAAAACTTCGACTGACTCTGCGGTGGGTTTGCTCTGTTGTGGGCCATTACCTGTCAGCATGTCAAGAGTCAGCACTGTCTTTTCGTTGGAAGGACAACATTACTTCTTCAAGACTGCATGGAAATTCACTACATATGTGTGTATTTTCTTCTACTGCTCAGACTTTGAGAAAAACACTGCTATTTTACTGTGATGAATGATCATGACTGTCTTTATGGACTGTGGGAAAATTTTAGCTTTTGACCAACATTGTATCAATAAGTGTGTGCATTTGATTTCTTTGTTATTGTAATTATGAAAAAAATTTTCAAATCTGTATTGGCCAGTGCCAAAAACAATTTGTAAATTTTTTGTGGGGTGCATGGCGGCTATGTAAGTAGGCTGTTTAAGTTTTTATATTGGTAACGCCACGTAGCGCTCTGTATGTGCTGTGTGCAGTCTGTGGCTGGTTTGCATTGTTGTTGGAATATCTGCCATTGTAGCGTTGGGCAGCTGGATGTTAACAGCGCGTAGCGTTGCGCAGTTGGAGGTGAGCCGCCAGCAGTGGTGGATGTGGGGAGAGATATGGCGGAGTTTTGAAATTTGTAAGACTGTATGTCATGAACTGCTATGTATATTATGAGTTTTCAACACTATTAAGGTAAATACATTGTTTGTTCTCTATTAAAATCTTTCATTCGCTAACTATGCCTATCAGTAGTTAGTGCCTTCCGCAGTTTGAATCTTTTATTTATCTGGCAGTAGTGGCGCTCGCTGTATTGCAGTAGTTCGAGTAACGAAGATTTTTGTGAGGTGAGTGATTTGTGAAAGGTATAGGTTAATGTTAGTCAGGGCCATTCTTTTGTAGGGATTATTGAAAGTCAGATTGCGTTGCGCTAAAAATATTGTGTGTCAGTTTAAGGACAGTCTTGTATAATTGTTCAAAGGGGACATTTCAAAAGGAACGGGTCTAACAACATTCTGCACGTACCAAGCACTGGTTAGAGTCTACTCCAGAAACATCAAAGATGAACGACAGTTGTACCTTGTCGTGCTCTAGACCATAAAGACCGGGCTGTGGCCAGTGTGTGTTGGACGAATGCAGTATATGAGACAGCGCTCACCAGGTATATGTCGCATGCACAGACGACCATCAAGCGCGAGCAGGTAGACTCTGCTTTCGTCGCTGGAGACCACGGCTCACCAGTCCATCTTCCAACTGATCCCCTGATGGCAGCAGTCGAACCGTGCATGTTGATGCTGTGGCATGAGCGGAAGACGGGGTAGATATGTGCATGCCCACAGCCCCGCTGCCGGCTCGCTGCAGATCATGTTGACATGTCTTAGCTGACAAGCCCTCTTATCTACCTCTACATCTACATTTACATTCCGCAAGCCACCCAACGGTGTTTGGCGGAGGGCACTTTATGTTCCACTGTCATTATCTCCCTATCCTCTTCCAGTCGCGTATGGTTCGCGGGAAGAACGACTGCCGGAAAGCCTCCGTGCGCGCTCGAATCTCTCTAATTTTACATTCGTGACCTCCTCGGGAGGTATAAGTAGGAGGAAGTAATATATTCGATACCTCATCCAGAAACGCACCCTCTCGAAACCCGGACAGCAAGCTACACCGCGATGCAGAGCGCCTCTCTTCAAGAGTCTGCCACTTGAGTTTGCTAAACATCTCCGTAACGCTATCACGCTTGCCAAATAACCCTGTGACGAAACGCGCCGCTCTTCTTTGGATCTTCTCTATCTCCTCTGTCAACCCAACCTGCTACGGATCCCACACTGATGAACAATATTCAAGTATAGGTCGAACGAGTGTTATGTAAGCCATCGCCTTTGTTGATGGACTACGTTTTCTAAGGACTCTCCCAATGAATCTCAACCTTGCATCCGCCTTACCAACAATTAATTTTATATGATCATTCCACTTCAAATCGTTCTGCACGCATACTCCCAGATATTTTACAGAAGTAACTGCTACCAGTGTTTGTTCCGCTATAATATAATAATACAACGAAGGATCCTTCTTTCTATGTATTCGCAATACATTACATTTGTCGATGTTAAGGGTCAGTTGCCACTCACTGCACCAAGTATCTATCCGCTGCAGATCTTCCTGCATTTCGCTGCAATTTTCTAATGCTGCAACTTCTCTGTATACTACAGCATCATCCGCGAACAGCCGCATGGAACTTCCGACACTGTCTACTAGGTCATTTATAATTATTGTGAAAAGCAATGGTCCCATAACACTCCACTGTGGCACCCCAGAGGTTACTTTAACGTCTGTAGACGTCTCTCCATTGAGAACAACATGCTGCGTTCTGTTTGCTAAAAACTCTTCAATCCAGCCACACAGCTGGTCTGATATTCCGTGGGCTCTTACTTTGTTTATCAGGCGACAGTGCGGAACTGTATCGAACGCCTTCCGGAAGTCAAGGAAAATGACATCTACCTGGGAGCCTGTATTTAATACTTTCTGGGTCTCATGAACAAATAGAGCGGGTTGGGTCTCACACGATCGCTTATCTGTGCTGTGGCAGCCTTACGATCTGCCACTGTTGCCCTTAAGTACCACGATCGTCCGTGCTGCGTGGACGTCCAGAGCAACGTCTACGGGTGTGAGAATTTTCACGTGACCACTGATAAAGAGCATCGTCGCAGAACTGACCCAGCAGATACAATTTGTGTGCTGATTCTTCGAAAGTACCATCCCGCCACATGTAAGGCCACAATTTAATACATTCCAAACTCGCTCAGTTGGCTGTAGGAAGCACGTTTGCATCCCCGTGGCGAGGTTTCCTTCTTTCTTCACACTTTTCCAACACACTGAGCGTTCTTGCTGTGAGCATTCCATGTTAAAGGGTAGACACAGATGCATCTCTGGTAGCTAATCAACCACGTTAATCTGTAGGCGGTCGAAGTTGAAACCATTATCACTACATCTACTTTCCTCCAGGTGGCTTATGCCGTCTTCGAATCAAAATCGGCATCGTCTTTCGAGATATACTAATTTCTTTCCCAACACTGAAGTTTAACATAACTTGTTTCATTACCCTCAAGTGAATAATTAACTTACTGATATTAAAGAAACTCAGACCCGCAAGAGCGTGGGAGGGTATAAAGAATATTGTGCGGTGTTCAAGCTCTGTAGCTGAGGTGGCTCTTGTAAGCCCATATAAGACTGTTTCCTAGCTTCCCGGCTGGATAGACCAGAATTTCTCTTCGACTTTCCTACAGCGCTTAAACAAATATCGCTTACGGCCTGTATACCGCTTGCACACGATCCCGATACAAGCTCTCCTGCATTTGTAGTAGCGTGTGTAGCAACCCCTGACTGTATGCCACGAGTCCGACCACCTGCGTGGTTGAGCACTAGCATGTTCGCAAGCATACTTAGAAATATTACACGTACCATTACTTCCCCAGCTTGCAGTTATACACTTCTGCCTAACAGTCCACCGCAATCAGATGTATATCGAGTTGGATTGGTAGACAACTCGTTGATGATGCTCCCTCAACAAGTACAGCTGTTGCCTTTTGGAATGAAAAGCACATACTAGAGGATTCGAGGTCCTGTTTGACATCTGATCCACTGTCACGACTTTACAGTCTGTATTTCATGTCATCGATGCTTCAGACTAGACTTTATTCCTTATATCTTCACAGTCAGTAAGAAGTAAAAGTTCTAATTTTTCGTTGTGGTACACATCATTCAAGTCTCAACGAGATGTAAAAAGCGCATATTTACCTTTGTTGGCTCTGAGTTAACGTCGTCTAACTGAATACAGGTTTGGATTATTTAAAGTGCCACATTATAGATATCTATAGTAATCCTCTCAAAATAAAATTAAAATTTACTTGAAACCATAAACTTTATTTACATCTGTTCATTTCATAAAATGTTGACACATTAGACACATTACTGGCACATATTTTCCAGACTGCACCAGAATTAAGCAGATTAATGCGACGGTTTATCAATACATAAAAAATACTACCTGTGCGCAAAATAGAGTCAAAAAAGAAACACAGAAGCTCTTGTAAAATCCCGTAAGGACTGAGACGCCAGAGATGCCTCAGTCAGCCTTATAGCCTGCAGCCAAGGCCCTACACATTGGTACGTAGGTCGATCGACACTGAGCTATTCAATTACACGGGTCAGCCAGAATGTTGTGACCATCTACCTATTAGCCGGTCCAGTTTTGGCACGACAAGACGTGGCATAGAAGAAATGAGGCCTTAGTAAGTCACTGGAAGGAGTTGGCACCGCCGGCCGAGGTGGCCGAGCGGTTCTAGGCGCTACAGTCTGGAACCGCGTGACCGCTACGTCGCAGGTTCGAATCCTGCCTCGCGCATGCACGTGTGTGATGTCCTTAGGTTAGTTAGGTTTAAGTAGTTCTAAATTCTAGGGGACTGATGACCTCAGAAGTTAAGTCCCATAGTGCTCAGAGCCATTTGAACCATTTGAGTTGGCACCGCATCTGCACAAACAAGTCACATTACTTCCGCAAATTCCGTAGAGGGGGAGATGAACTCTGACGCCATGTTCAATCATACCTCAGATGAATTCTCTCGCGTTCATATGTGGCGAGTTGAGGAGCCAGCGCATCAATTGGAACTCGCCACCGTGTTCCTCGAACCACCCATCACACTCCCGGCCTTGTGAGATTATCTTGCTGGAAAATGTCATTGCCGTCGGGAAACATGATAGTCATGAAGGAGTGTACGTGGTCTGCAATCATTGTACGGTACTCCTTGGCCCACGTGAATGTTCCACAGAGCATAGACTATGGGACCAAACTGCTGAGGTCATAAGTCCCTAGGCCTAGACACTACTTAATCTACCTTAAACTAATTTACGCTAAGAACAACACACACACCCATACCCGAGGGAGGACTCGAACCTCCAACAGGGAGGGAGCCGCGCAAACAGTGGCAAGGTGCCTCTGACCATGCGGCTACCCAAGCGGCCGATAGCTATAAAAGTATTGCAGTAGAACACGAGATCATTTTGCTCCAACAGAGAAAGCTTACCAAGAGAATTATTAATTGGTCAACCTGATATCGTCGTATTATGTTGGCTGGTTCAAATGGCTCTGAGCACTATAGGACTTAAAATCTGAGTCATCGGTCCACTACAACTTAGAACCACTTGAACCTAACTAACCTAAGGACAACACACACATCCATGCCCGAGGCAGGATACGAACCTGCGGCCGCAGCGGTAGCGCGGTTCCACACCGAGGCGCCTAGAACCGCTCGTTCACACCGGCCGGCTCCTACTATGTGAAACATGGTTCAAGTATCAGCCGGCTATTTATATTTCGTACTAGGGAAGAACAGGTTCGGTGGGGAGGATGGTAAAAAATTCGATGCCGCATCAGCCATAACGGGTCAACATAGGGAACAACGCCGTCGAATTACGAGGTTTGGCTCTAATGGTTCAAATGGCTCTGAGCACTATGCGACTCAACTTCTGAGGTCATCAGTCGCCTAGAACTGAGAACGAATTAAACCTAACTAACCTAAGGACATCACACACATCCATGCCCGAGGCAGGATTCGAACCTGCGGCCGTAGCGGTCACGCGGTTCCAGACTGAAGCGCCTTTAACCGCACGGCCACACCGGCCGGCTACGAGGTTTGCTCAGAAAGTAATGCACCGCTTTTTTTTTCCTCAGTCGAAAACAATGCTACATATGTGTTACTTGAAGCCTCCTGAGTGAGTGCGCCAAGTTTCCGACGTTTCCGACAGATAGCGTCACGGTAGGACAGTTTCAAAATGGCGACTCTAGGTGATGTACGTTACAAGCAATGTGCTGTCATTAAATTTCTCACTGCATAGAAAGAAACTGTGGGGAATACGCACAAACACTTGTGCAAAATATATGGAGCACCTGCTGTCGATAGAAGTACTTTTAGTCGCTGGGCACGGAGAGTGATGTCATCAGACGGCGATTCAGTGGAGCTCCATGATTTGCAGCGGGCGGGAGACCATCCACGGCTGCCACACCAGACATGCTGCAGCGAGCTGATGTTGTCGTTCGCGTGGACAGACGCATTCGTGGAAGACATTTTGGGGACGATGAGGAGGTGATTCACGGAGTGAAGCACTGTCTCCGCCACCAGGACAAGGATTGGTACCGTCAAGGTATACACACTGTTGTTTCGCACTAGAGAAAGGCTACAAAACGCGATGGAGATTACGAAGACAAATAGAATGCTTCCATAAAACACCATTCTTTCGTGTGTGTAATTCTCATCATATTCAATGTGGAACTGTTGAATAAAAATAAATGTGGTGTATTATTTTCCGGGACAACGGCCTAGCCGCAGTGGATACACCGGTTCCCGTCAGATCACCGAAGTTAAGCGCTGTCGGGCGTTACCGGCACTTGGATGGGTGACCATCCGGGCCGCCATGTGCTGTAGCCATTTTTCGGGGTGCACTCAGCCTCCCGATGCCAATTTAGGAGCTACTCGACCGAGTAGTAGCGGCTCCGGTCAAAGAAAACCATCGTAACGACATGGAGAGCGGTGTGCTGACCACACGCCCCTCCTTTCCGCATCCTCATCTGAGGATCGCACGGCGGTCGGATGGCCCCCATGGGCCATTTGTGACGGAGTGCTATAGTGCTATTACTTTCTGGGCAACCCTCGTAGTTACTTTGTAAATACAATCTGCTCACGGAACCTTTACAGTCGTCTCGCTAGATAAACCTCCCGTCCATAGTATTCTGAATGACAGGATACACTTACCATATTTGGTGCACCCGTAAATTTCGAAGAAGAAATTAAAGAAAAAAGATTTTGCTCGAAAATGAGTCGCACTCTGATTGAGAGGATAAAAATTAACAAAAATTTATTCCTACTTAAATGTAAGACGTTGGTATTTACCGTTACCATTTTGTTCTAACATTTGATACAACGAAGTGGCAATATATTTTGTCTTATTTGCTCTCATCACTATCAGTAACGGTATTCACTTCATCACTGTCACTCCTATCATTGTCCTCATCGTCTTCACACATGCAGCGCATTCGATATGCGGCATTTCTTGAACGCCTTGATAATGGACTCTGATGGTACTGAGCACCATGAAACAAGAATCCATTGGCACAAAAGGGTGACGAGTGGCTTCTTAATGTTACCAGACAGTGTAAAGACATTGTCTTCTTCCAGGAGTCAATTTCGGGGTTTGTTAAAGGCCACATCCAGTAACTGTAGTTTTGAAGTCGTTCCTCCAGAGATTTGCCTTTTCTGCAGCAAGTTTATCTTTCACTTCAGCAGTTTAGATGTCCCTTAAAAGCTACCGAAACTAGTATGACTCTCGTAAGCAATCAGGTCTGCCTTTCCAAACAGTAGAAACCAGTCAGTCGTCAGTTGCGTTGTCATCCGGCACTTTTCTTGCCAGCAAATCACTGAGCCCATTCGAAAATTTTCTTTAGGCATGGATTTTCTCTTCAGCAGAATGACATAAGATGATAAACTTCCCCCATCAGCTGTAACAGCTAACATCATAGTTATCCTATTTTATTTTTCAAGCTAGATTCCTCTTAATGAAATCCTTTTTACCCCTCTCATATCAACTGCCGTATTGCTTGGCTTGTCAAAACGTACTGGCGTTTGGTGGGCCGGAGTGGCCGTACGGTTCTAGGCGCTACAGTATGGAGCCGAGCGACCGCTACCGTCGCAAGTTCGAACCCTGCCTCGGGTATGGATGTGTGTCATGTCCTTAGGTTAGTTAGGTTTAATTAGATCTAAGTTCTAGGCGACTGATGACCTCAGAAGTTAAGTCGCATAGTGCTCAGAGTCATTTGAACCATACTGGCGTTTTGTCAGCATTGCCCATGTGATGAAAATGGTATGAGGGGCATTATCGCAACTGACGCAACTGGATGACGTAAGTTGATCACCTTCTCCTCAAAGCATGTTGGTATTCTCTGTGCTAATATAGTACTTCCTCGGAGAACAAGGCCATTTCTCCGCATAAACCGACGACACAGCAACTAATACACGCACGAAATTCTTGTTTTGGAACGTTAAGACTTTTACGATTTCCAAGACCTTCAGTCGGATAACTCCTAGTGAGCTGGACATCCATATTTCCTCTTATCTCGGCCGTAGAAAGTAATTTCAAGGTGCGGTTACCTGCCACATTTCGGTCCCCCGAACGATTTTCTCGGTGAAAATTTTTCCATCTTCCACTTTTCTTCTGAACCTACCTAACGTCGCACATTCAATTCGTTCAGTCCATATTTTCTTCCGGCCTCACTGTTAGTTGCGGGTTTGGCATCATGCACAACTGTAAGGTTCAAGTTTGCATCATTATTACGCCGAATTCCTTGGACTGATGACGCTTTTCGCTCTAAATGGACGTTCATCTCTTCATAAATGAGGCCTTTTTTAGCAATATCCAACTGAAACTGAAATGTAATCTAACGACACAATACTGGTAGACCTACACAATGTCAACGCCAATAAAACACATTTAAAAGTATGCGTTATTGCGTAGTAATATGCCTTGTCTCCATTTTAGGCTACATACGCTAGTTGTATTGTTGCAAATGATCTTAATTTTTGTACTGCAGTTGTTTGTAAAGAAGAAAAGGTGGTGGATATAGGCAGAACCCTCACTTTTCGAGGATGAAATTTCAGTAAAAAGTGAGGCTTATTTTCAGGTCAGTACGATAATAAGCCAGCTTCGGCCTCCCTTTATAATGTGTGGATACCTACAATATCATTATGTATTGTGTGGAGGAGACAGACAGAAATTGTAGAGCCTTGATGAATGTTATTGAAGACAATAACCCAGTAAGGTCAACGATGGAGTTCACCTTTCAGTAGAAGCTGTGCCATAGATATAACGCTTTGCTCACCCTGTTTTATTGAAGTTTCTAACTGGCAATTTAAAACAAATTTATTGGTATCTGATCATCTACCAGTAGAGTTTTCCCTTAACCTAAACGTTGATGACGACACACATATGTCAGGCTATAATAACTGGAATATTTTAGAAGCCATTTGGGACAAAGATAAGGACACAGTTCGACGGAAACTGGAAAACATGCATCGTGGCTTACGGGAAGCAGAAGTGTACCAAAATTTAATCAACGCCATGGAATTCGCAGCGGATGTCAGCATTCGAGAGATTTAACTGCTATGAAGCAACATTCCTCTCTGTAACGGAATCCCGAATGCCCTAGAGAAGTTGCAAAACGCTGCTACCTTGGATAATGTCTGGGAAGTGAGAAAAGCGAATGAGTGTGTTCTCAAATTCCTGAAAACAAAAAGGACAGCCGGATTAGTTTTGTTCTTCTCTCAATAGAGCATCCAGTATGACAAGCATTTGGTACAAAACAAAGTCTTTAGAAATTTCCGTCTGTCATCCCTTCTGCTTATTACCACTGCCTGGCTACGCTCGCCAATCCACGGTCTCATTACTAACTCATCCGTCTCCTGTTGAAGATGACTTTCGTCATATAATCGACCTTTCTCTGAAGCAGAACCAAATACAACTATTAAACCATCGAGCGACATCTATCCTGGTACTGATTTTATTCATTGTTGTAGGCTTGCGAGCCCGCCCTCGTATGCGGAAGATTTGTCTTTGTTCATTTTTAATCAATGTTGGATGTAACAGAACCTCTGGGCAATAGAGAAGACGCAAGTTGTAATCCCAGTTGTGAAAAGCGTGAAAGATCCAAATATGGTCTCTATCGACCGATCGTGTTGTCGTCATGCGTTGTAAACACTCTGGAGCGAATGGTAAAAATGAGACTGGAATGATGGCTTGAACTTGATTATTTGATGCACTGGAGTCAATATGGATTCAAAAAGCTAAACGGACTACGTACAGCATGTATTTGCTTGCCGGGGATGTTACGCCAGCCTTTCAAACGGAACAAACTTTCCTTGACGTTAAGGCAGGGTATCCTTTGCGCTGCTTTGCACATGTGCGAAGCAAGGTTTAGGCTCCATTTTCGTCGTTGTCCTTGAAGTTTAGCACTAGAAACCGCGTTGCAGATGGGCAATGACGCTTTATGAACGGAACTGAAAGGGAATCTGCCACTACAGTGCGCTACTGAACTCATCCATGCGCCAGTGTGTGCTACTCTGTACAGCATTGTCAGTGTGACACTCATTGTTCTCTTTTTTTGATGACTGTTCGTATTTGCAAACAACAACTCGAGAACGTAAAAAAATATATAGTGCTGTTGTATCCTTTGCAGAGTATGCTATTCAGTTCATCCGGTATTTGTGTTAATAAATACGTAAGTACTACATGGATACATTTTGTTTACGTACATGCAATTGTGCGTAGTAATACTCCTTCGAACAATCCAACGATAACGAATTAGAGTTTCCTTCATTCAGCTATTTTCTAGTTTCTCGTGCTAGTTCTAATGTTATAAATCAGTCGTTCTCATATTTCGAAACTGGACGACGTAAAGTGACTACCTATGAAGGTTTCATTGTGCTAGATTATCTGTCTGGCAATGAAGATTTTGACGATTGGGATGAAAATCCTAGTACATCCGTAAATGCCATGCATGCCGTTAACCTGCAGATACTTACAGCGAGCCTGAGACTACTATAAACACTACACATAACTGAAATAAATTTCTGGAGGATGACAATAATGAAATTCTTGGTGATAAACCGGTACTACACTCTTCTAAAAAGCACAAAGAAACAGAAAAATCGAACCACTGGGAAAAACAAGGTACTTCATTTGTAAATGACCTGTTTAGATTCAAAGGAAATACCGAACTGTCCCAATGAATGTTAGAGTTGTCTACGCAGTATATTTTTAAATTCATTTTACTGAAAAATTAATGGCAAAGCTATAGATGAAATTAACACTTACAGCACACGCATAAATCCAAACAAAAGATTTAGCTGCAATGTTCATGACATAAATTTATAGGTATATGTGTCATTAGCTTTCTGGCTTATCCTACCTCTGTTGGTGACCACTGGAATGATGTTATTGGTGTCAAGGTAGTAAAACAGAATGGTCCCACAGATACGTTGCGAGTCTAATGACCACGTTCCGAGTGGTCACAGCGACAGAACGTCAATCCTAAGGGCACGTGTTCGATTCCTGGGGGCGTCGGAGATTTTCTCCGCTCAGGGGCTGGGTGTTGTGTTGTCCTAATCGTCATCATTTCATCCCCATCGACACGTAAATCGCCGAAGTGATGTCAAATCGAAAGACGTGCACCCGGCTAACGGTCTACCCGACGGAGGCCATAGTCACATGACATTTACATTCCAATGACAATACGAAGCGACAGGATAATGGGAGTCGAGGTCATGACAAATTGTGAAAAAGTTGGACCTTTAATTGATCCTGTTAGAAAAGTCTTCCAATTGTAGTTAGTGAGCGTTTATCAACTGATGAACAGATTTGTGCAAATAAAGCAACGTAACTCATGAAGATGTATATGAAAGACAAGCAATAAATGTGGGGGTATAAACATTTAGTTTGCATGAAGAAACAGGGTTGGCACTAAGAACTGAAGCTTACACTGGGCAAGAAAATAATCCAAAATTTAGATTAGATAATGACCAGAAATTAGAGTATCAGGAAATGTGATTCGCCTCATAATATTTGAATGAAGACAAAAGCTGCTATTTGTATAGACATGTCACATCCATCCATTTTCGATAGTACCATTAAATATGTCATAAATGTTGTCATTTGGAGTTTAAACTACGTTTTTATAAGTAACAAATGTATATTAAAGATGTTAATTTCACAAGATTTTGCATAAGAGCAAAGTTTCACATATGAATGAATGTGATAATTTTCACAGTTTTGCAGAAACGCAAGTTGTCAAAAATTATCTTTCTCCGGAATTAATGTATTATTTTTTCAACACTTTCTAGACATCCTTCATCATCATAATCATCATCATCACTGGCTCAACAGCCGTCTGTGAGCCTTGGCCATCTCTCGAAGATGATGCCATTCTTCCCTGTTTAGAACCGAATTCCTCCGATTTTGAAATACAGTTTTCGTTAAGTCCTCTCTGACACCCTCTTCCCACCTAAGCTTTTATCTTCCTACTCTCCTGGTTCGTTCAGGCACTGCGCTGAATATTTCTTGATCATTCTGTCGTTTGCTCTCAGTACATGTCCTGCCCATTTGAGCCTATTAATCTTAATGTAGCTGACGGTGTCTGGTTAGTATACACATCACACAATTCATAGTTGAATCTCCTCTTAAAAACACCATTTTTTTCTACTGGGCCACGAATTTGTCTCAAGATATTTCTTTCAAATATTCCCAGTGGAATTTCGTCAAATTATGTTAATGTCCTTGTTTCGGCACCGTATGTTAGCAACGACTTCACTAAAACTTTATACGTCATAAATTTAGTTTTTCTGAGCAGCTACTTAAATTTCATGTATTTTCTGAAGCTATGGTAGCACTTGTTAGGGGGCAATATTAGTTTTTGGATTTCAGAGCTGACATTGTCTTACAGTTTACTTCTCATCCCAAGTAACTGAAACTATGCACAGCATGGAACTTTTGTGAACCAGTTTCTATGCATGTGGGATCATTTGGATAATTTTTCTTAATTACCGGAATATAATTAGTTTTCTCTTTATTTATTTGTAGTTTCATCTTCCTAGCAGCTCTTTCAAGACTTTTAAAGGCTTCTTTCGTTGGTCTTGGCGTTTTTGCAATCATATCAATATCGTATGCATATGCCATCACCTAAACTTATTTATAGAGGTTAGCCGCTCTGGTATTGATACCTGCATCTCTTACGATCGCTTCCAAGGCTATATTCAACAGAAGACATGATAATACTTCTCCCTGTCTTACTCCGTTTTTCTGATAGTACTTGATAGCTTATTATGTATTTTAATTTAACAGTTGTCTTCTGCAGTAGCTTTCACTAAGGCAATCAATTTATTAGGGATGTATAACTCTTTTATTGCTGTATATAGCTCCCTTCCGTCATTGCTTTCGTAGGTTGCTACGAAGCCTATAAAGAGGTGATGTTTATCAGTCCCAAATTCTCCGCATTTTTCTAATATTTGCCGTTTTGTGAAGATCTGATCAACAGCAGGTCTTCCTTGACGATAGTCACCAACATGAGATATAAGCTTATTAAAAAGGATATTGGAGAATATTTTATATGCTTCAGTTAATAGGCAAATTCCTCTGTAGTTAGAGCACACCATAGGATAACCATATGTTCCAATAACAAGGAATACTTCCATGTATCTAAATCTTCATTAAAATCATCTGTAAACGTTTGACAAATTCCTTTGCTGCATTTTTAATGACTTCTGCTTGTATTAGATACATTTCTGAGGCCTTACTATTGTTCGGCTCCATGATGGCTGCCTCAACTTCCTCAGCAGCTGGTACAGGCTCCTTTATTGTCGAGTTCCTATTATTTACAGAGGGTAAGATTCCTTGGTTATCAGCTGTACAATCATTCAGGAGTTCATCGACCTGTTGAGCCCATCTTCCATATTCTTGAACAATTCCAAATACAAAAAAAAAAAAGAAAAAAATAAGTTGGTGTTTTAAGAACAGTGTGGAATGAAGGGTAATGATGGCGTTCACATACAGATTCCCTTGCACAAGCTGCTGGAATTCGAAATTCTTTTGTTGATGCTTCATGGTATAAGCATCCTGGTGGCTTCAAGAAGAGTCTATGTCACATTCAAAGGCAAAATGCTCGTTACTTTTCTTGTCTACCATGGCTATCCACATGGTGTAATTCTACACAAACCTTTGTATATTCCGTATTCTACTCATTTACAACGCATAGTCACTCTCCCCACTAAAATGTTACATTACGTAGGGATATAGTAGTGGTTATTCCAGAGCAAACTCGTATCTTCAGGCCAAAAGGGCATTACTATTACGGTATATCACACGTCAAAGAATGACTGTCTGCCAACAGGCTGTAAATTTCGGATGAGAGCTTAATGGTCGTCTCTTTTTGCAAATCGAATGCTGCTCACGTTGACGTCACGCCACGTGTGGAAAGTACACTGTCCAGTTAAAATATCAAACTATATTCCAAGGAGTGATATTTCACAGTTTTTTATGTTGGATGTCTTACATTCAATCTGGTGCTACTAAGTGCGAAGAACGTTCAAATATTATTCGCTCCCTTGCCCGTGTAAGGTGGGGAGTGCTTCTGAGCTTTTCCTGGCCAGGTACCGACGGATTATTCAATTCGATAGGAATATGCTCTTAGTACTGTGTAACAGTGTGCCAAAGATATATCTCTCCAAATTAGATACTCTTCTATACAATGCCCTTCCAGTGGAGGTACCGATTATGGACGGCCTCCTATATCTTAAGAAAAAAGTCCGGACGTCTCTACCAGCTTTGATACTTCGTCTCCTGTCACTTTTTCTATTTGATTTTTTTCGCATTTTTCTTTATTTTAATGACTTTACGGCTCTCGGATTCCAGTCTATTACTTCATTACGACCAGATCGGAAAGTTTTGATGTAGATTGCAGCATTATACGTCTCGCTGCAGCTCAGTGACCTCGTTATGTCCGTATACAAAACGTTGACTCCAGAAATTCACATTTGAACGTGCTTTTCTATGCTCTCAGACCCAAGTCTGGAAAGCCTTCCAACGGTCTAAAAGCGCTGCTATTCTTACAGTGCACACAGTGATACTTTTGGAAATTCTCAGGTTTACGCCTTAAAATCCCTTCTTCAAGATATTAATCGTGTCTGACTCCCAGTGTCCTTAAAAATATTCAGCAGCGAAAATAGATTAAAACACCCAACCGTTATATGTTGGATGTGGTACTGGTATATGTTAGCAGTTAATGGACGGTACAGACAATTCATTTTCTGTGGATGCATCCTCACGCTTGCATTCGCTATAATGGTTAGGTTGATGTAAAAAACTGCATTTATAGGCACTGATTTCGAGTTACCGCTTACAGACTATTTACCTGAGGTCAAGAGCCACTGAAACTCTCAATGTCAAGGGATGTGGAACGTGTCCCAAAAAACGAAACCTGGTTCTTATGAGGTGTTACAACTTTGAATTTCTATAAGGTCATGGCTTACGAGGACACATTTGTACCGATCAGCGATTTCCATCATCGTTTGACTCCAGCTCGAACACGTCTCTCCGTCTACATCGAATTAACTTTTACGGCTCTAATGCATATGAGTGTGATTGTGAGACGGAAGCTGATGTAAACTACGTATTGCTTTCGTGTCCCAAATCTGAGTCTGAACGATCAGACTTTTTGAATACTTTGCTGTCTGTGGAATAACACCTTCCTCAGTCAGTGTTTTCTGTTTTGTTTATAAAAGACATTCACCTTTATAAAGTGATTGTTCGTCTCTTTAAGAGTTTAGGGAACAGTCTGTAGGTTTCAGTGATACGCATATTTCATTTTATGTCTTACAAATTATTACATTTGACAAGTGGTGGGGAATGGATAAATCAACGCTATCTAATTCACTTCTACGTTTACTTGTTAACAATTTATGGCGGACAAAACTGCGAAAGCTTGAGCTTGTGTGTCTGTAAATATTGACTTATGTATTCTTTTCACACACTTCTGTATACACAGTAACCATGCATTTTAGATATACCAACTCTGGAGGCCAAATAAGTAAAAGAAAATTGGAAACGTACCAAAAAATTGGAGTACACGGAACAGTACGATTCTTGTGCATAGATTCAACGTAAAAATTCTGGCGGCATACAGACCTCATGCAATGTCTTGTTCGAGCTTAGCGTAACGGTGCGAACAATTTGACCAACGCTGCACAGACATGGTTGATGCTGATCAGGAAGGAAGGCCATCGACATCGGCCGCAGACGAAAAATTCCCGGCAATTTTTTCGGAAAACTGAGAGATCGTCGAGTCGAAAGACGAGGACGTTCACACAGTGGTACACGAATGGTTTTTGACCAAGGAGCGGACATCTATGGTCGAGGAATTGAACGATTAGTAAAAAGTTCCGACGGATGCGTACACAGGATTGTTGATTATGTTGAAGACGGTGTGATGTATCTGTGTCAGTGTGAAGTACAGCGAAACATTTTATAAAAGTCACTTAGGCTGCTATAATGACGTGTAACCTACTTTTTAAAGTGCCTTCGTATAATGGTGAACGTCAGCAAGCTTCAGTCGGTGGATGGCTCTAGAATCAAATTTATCCATCATTTGCTTCAATAATTAAACGGAGGGTGTAACAAAGGATTAGGATAGCAGCAGAAGCTGCAACGCTAAAAGGCTGAGCAATTATTTGAAGCAAAACTTCGTTATTTTAGATATACATGTTTGTTTCGTTGATTTGGGGAAGCAGGCCAAGCAACGAGGTCATCGATCCCATCGAATTAGGGAGGATACGGAATGAAGTCGACGGTGTCCTTTCAAAGGAACCATCCCAGCATTTGCATGGAGTGATTTGGGGAAATCACGGAAAATGTTAATCAGTATAGCCGCCGGACGAGGGTTTGAACCGTCGTCCTCCCGAATGCGAGTCCACTGCGCCAACTCGTTCGGTAAACATGAAATTGTAGTTTACGCCGGTCTTACATTAGTTAGCAACGTTTTTTGCTGATCTATTAAGTCGGAAAAAGTAAAGCAACATCGTTCCACTCGAACGACACACGATTCAAGAGAATTTCAGGGGAAATATATGTGTGTTTGCAAGCTAAATATACGTAATCGCATAGATTCAAAATCCTTTGGCGTTGTTGATAGTAGCAGAAACGAAGGAATGGGTTTTTGGGCGTAAGGGCCCGGGAGTGTATGTTTAGGTGTAAATGAAACTGACTTTATGAGTAATTATCTGCAATACCATGCGCGACCGATTGGCAATTTAACTGATTAATTATCCTAAATTTTCACGGAATTAATTACATTTAATTTCATCACTTCTGTCTGTATTACCTGAAATTACATTTCTATCAGAGGAGGAATGTTGCTGTAACCCACACGTGTGATCAAACGAGATTTAGCTTTCGCATGAACGTGTAGGTAATGATATTTCCTTATTCCTTGTAGAACCTTTCGGGAAGAAATTTAAGATTCCATGAATTTACGACACTCGTCCTAGAAGTACGTTCTCTTCAGCGGTGTGTGCAAAATAGTTGTTCTATAACAACTGCCGCCTGGAGTGGCTGCGCGGTTGGAGGTGCCATGTCACGGATTGCGCGGCCCCTCCCGCCGGAGGTTCGAGTTCTCCCTCGGGCATGGGTGTGTGTGTTGTTCTTAGCATAAGTTACTTTAAGTAGTGTGTAAGTCTAGGGACCGATGACCTCAGCAGTTTAGTCCCTTAGGAATTCACACAAATTTGGAGATTCTATACTAACTGTGTAGTGATACCTTGGTCCATGTCTTCTATTCAGGAAGCTGGTTCTCTCCGGCTTTTCTTTCCATAATATTTTAATTATTGGTATTTTACGTTTCTATGTACGTAGCGGAGTTTTCCTTGTTTTCATCATTCTTGGAAGTCTTTCATTTTTAGCCGTTCTCTGACTTATTTTTCAGCATATGGGTCACACACAAGCCCGAGTTTGTTTGGTTCCATTACGTATACCTCAGCGGAAGGAAGGTGACTACTAAGAACACAGCGTAGCCCCATTCATCACACCTTACGGTTATGAGGATCGACCAGGGTAGATCCGAAAGTAGAGTCCAGATCGTCGCTCTGCGCAGCTGTCAGTAACTCGAAGGTAAGCAGCTATCTTTATAGACAGTGTTATTGGGAACAATGATAATTTGGTTGCTCACTAGCTGCACTGAAAACTTACTGGTGAGTCAATATTTGCAGCTGTCGTGAATGTAAAACTTTCGAAGTTCTGTTATTAGCGTTAAAAAGTAGCACAAAATCAGTCTGAGCTGAGACTGCTGTATGACTGCCGGAGTTTAGCAATGTTCCCGTGTCATGTGAAGCTCTCTGGTCTTTGGTAGGTTGACATACCATGAGTATGGTTAGCGGAGTCTCTATTGCTATGTGTCAGTTTGAGGTGTCGAGATTCTGGTCCGAGAGAAACAACATTGCGAGTATTAGACGCCGGCTGTGTCCACAGGCGGTGATACACGTAGAACTATTCAGCTTGATAACCGGTGTTCCGCTAAATAAACAATGACGAAGACCTTACAAATGAGAGGTAATTCCAGCAATTTTCATTTAGTAACAATAAATTGTTAAAATCTACGATTCTACATAGGTCTAAAGCGGCGGAGGAGAAGTTTATTAACCTCAGATAGAGTGTAATAAGATTAGCAGAAATATAACGCAAAAATGAAGACAAAAAAGAATTTACATTCGAATTAAATCCATCTGTTAAGATGGAACAGAGCACTGAACAACTCAGATGTAACTACCATTGTACAAAAAAAAAAGTCGTAATGAAAACTTATAATAAGCTCAACAAAAGTAGTTACACATGAAACCGTAAATGAAGATTCTGTGGAAGTTATGATTTGGTTTCCTACAAATGGGAATTTTCTGAAAATACGTTATATTCAGTTGTATACCACAAACAATTTCAACTCTTGTCAGTACACGAAATGTGTTTTCAGAGATGTATGAACAAGAGGGAAGGTACAGTCGTGGACAAAACGAGCGAGACACCTCGCCTTTTCGTTATGCTGATCCGCACAGCTTTAAAGTGTGCTACACAGCATAAGAGGCAAGGCGACGATGTGCTACCAACATACTATGACAGGCATGAAATTGAAAAACTATCCGAACTTTGTCAGACTGTTTTCAGTCATATTTAAGACTACATTAACGCCGATTAGTGTGTTAAACACAACACGTAAATATAAGATATATATGAAAGTAGATACGCTAATTAGTATGAACTGTATTAATAAAAATGAATTTCAGCTTATCGAGATAGCATAACTGTTTTAGTAAGACAAAGTACTCCAGATCGTTGCGAAGTAGCAAAATATTATGCGCATTCGGCCGCGAAACGGTCCGTATCTACGTTCAGATCATACTGGTTTACCGTAGCTGACCTACCATGAAAGTGTGCAAATTTAGCAATGCGTGAAGATTCATAACGTAATTCAGTGATAAAATCATTCAGTGCCACACTTAAGTCAATTCAATTACTGACAGAAGCGGAAAAAGTAGGCAGTCACAAGTATCAAATTCTACAAGAGTTTCATATTGATATCCACAGGGCGCCAGTACAGAATAAAGGTAGCAATAAAACGTATTGGGGACGCGAGAATATCTTAAAATTGCTTTGCTGATGGTCTATCTGCCTCTATCGAGATTAGAACCGAAAACAAACCAGACCTCCCTAGCAGTAGCAAACACCTTGCACTACGCCAGCAGAGAACCCAGGCAGACAGCCCTCTATTATTACCCCAGACATGAATAAGCCGGCAATGAAAATTGCAAAATGATCTGCAGTTTCCGTTGCATAGAGCTTTCTGGACTCAAAAACATGAATTTTCTACCTTTATGTCACCGCTTATGTGACAATCATTCGGGATATTTATCGAAATAACAAAATACTGTTGCTAGCGAGTAAATTTAGAAGGATACTTCGGTACCACCACAGGAAATAAACGAAATAAACGGCGAAAATAGCTGCCAAACGTATTCTACAATGTTTAGAATTCTCCATTAGACTCGCCACAACCATAAAACGTTCAAAAATAGCCGAAGTGTTTCTCAAGCTAGCTAGCAGTGGGAATGCTCGCACTTCTCAAACGCGTTCGCATTAATACTGGGGTCTGAATTACCACTTGTATTGGGAAATAGATCTTATTTGCATTCCTGTGAAAATGATTTGGATAGAAAGCGTAGCTACGATTAAAACGCTGATGTATCGAGTGCAACTAGAACACTTCGAACAATGAGTAGGGGAAATTATTTATGCAGACCTCATCTTCAGTAACTGTCGTAGCTATTTTCGTTGTTAGGATTTGGTCACCTAAACCGGTAAAATGGAACCCTACTAGTCGCACTTTCTTGACCATCTATCTGTCTACCCAACCCTTAAAATCCTTTTACCTCGAGTATGGGTAGAAATAATAAGCGTAAATGTATCGCATTTCCTGCGGTATACGGTCCCTTGGTGGTGTGAAAAAGTGTGCTTTTATGTCAACACAATCTAAAGATACGGCCATATATATAAATCAAATTTACGCGAAAAGTCAAAAAATGGGTGGTGCAGAATTATCCTACTAAATTTACTCGCTAACAACAGAATTTTGTTATTACGATAAACATGCCGAATGATTGTCACATACGCGGTGACATAAATGTAGAAAATACATGTTTTTGAGTCCAGAAAGCTCTATGCAACAGAAACTGCAGATCATTTTGCCATTTACATTGTGAAATTGCCGGCTTATGCATGTCTGGCGTAATAATAGACGGCTGTTTGCCTGGGTTGTCTGCTAGCGTAGTGAAAGATGTTTGGCTACTGCAAGGTAGATCTGGTTTGTTTTCGGTTCTAATCTCGATGGAGGCAGATAGACTTTCAGTAAAGCAATTTTAAGAAATTCTTGCGTCCCCAATACGTTTATTGCTACCTTTATTCTGTACTGGCTCCCTGTGGATGTCAATCTGAAACTCATGTAGAATTTCATACTTGTGACTGCGTACTTTTTCCGCTTCTGTCAATAATTGAATTTGGTTAAGTGTGGCACTGAATGATTTTTCACTGAATTTCGTTGTGAATCTTCAAGCATTGCTAAATTTGCACACTGTCATGGTAGGTCAGCAACGGTAATCCAGTGTGACTGATCTGAACGTTGATACAGACCGCATCGCGGCCGAATACGCATAATATTTTGCTAAAGCAGTTATGTTATCTCGATAACGTGAAATTGATTTTTATTAGTACAGTTCATACTAATTAGCGTTTCTTTCATTTATATCTCATATTTATGTGTTATTTTTAACACACTAATCAGCATTAATGACTGAAAACAGTCTAACAAAGTTCGGACAATTTTTCAGTTTAACGCCTGTGCATAGTATGTTGGTAGCACTTCGTCGCCTTGCCTGTTATGCTGTGTACCGGGCTTTAAAGCTGTGCGGATTAGCATAACGAAAAGGCAAGGGGGTCTCACTCGTTTTGTCCACGACTGTACATCTCGACGTTTGCTCCATAGCTCTAAACGTCGCTCTTAACGTTTTTATATTAAAGTTAGGTTATCGAAATAAAAATTACATCATACGACGGAAACTTACAAAAAAATTAATAGAACTGGCAGTAAACTACATCAACCGCGCTACAACTCAAGTCTAATGCCACGACTATAGTGTTCTAGTGTGCCTCACGTAATCAACTTCTGTATAAACAGCGAGCAGAAAACCTAAGAGGTGCTTGATTCCAATAACTCTTCGAACAGTTCTCTGGAAAGGTTACATTTAGTTTCAGTTTTTTGCCATCTCGGCTGTCAACAACAATTGAGAAGTGAGCGGCATTCCAACTGCTATCATTTCCGAGCACCGCTAATTTGTCTGGACTGTCTGCCATTTGACAATGAACACTTCGTTTACTTCCACCACCGTACAATCCATTCCAGCAGCAGCTGAGAGGGTAAAACAGAAATCAGTGACATTAGCACAGCAGGGATCCAGCGAGGCCGCTTTCATGACACAGGGAAGTAGTTCCAGAGGACTAAATGCAGCTGTTGCGGCCTTTCACCAACAGCCTTTGTCGTTTTGAAAGCTCTTCTTCGTGAATAATGTAGGCGAGGCAAACAGCACTGTCTGAATATGTAAGTCTATCGACCGCAGTGAACTGGTACGGTCGAAAAGAAATTTTCAGAAACAGAATTGTACTTGGCCATTTACTTGGGCGTTTAATGTAGGTCTACGATCATTATTTCCATTATACAGATTCTCCTTGCATTCCATCTTTTATTTACAGATAATCGTTACACGTAGATGACGGTTCAGTGTTGTCGGACACGAAATTGTATTATTTCTGAAGGTTGTAATGGAATATTTCGCACAATTAACAGTACTATTATACGTTACTAAGTAGAATTATAAAACTCAATATTGTAGGAACATCCGTACTCAGTTGTTTCAAATATTTTTTTCTACACTTTGCATTTTAGTCTTTTCAGTTTTTGGAGAATTGCGCCGGATTTCATATTATTATAGAGTGTAAAAGATTCATGGTAGTGGTAGTTCACTTGGGCTGAAAGCTGGCACAACCTACAAAAAATAAATAATAATATCAGTTGTATCTAAAGAAACGAGAGCGTGCTGAAAAGTACTTTTTTATATTGTTCTCATTATCGGTTAACGTGTTACATGTCACGCATATTACTCGGTCGACTTTCCCGATCCGCTGCCATTAGAGGGCACCGAATTATAGAGTGTAAAATGGCGGTGTGTCACGTAACTATGCCGGTGCATGAGAAACAGCGTGCTGTAGCTGAGTTTCTAACGGCAGAAGACGTTCGTCCAGACATACAGCACACACTGGTTCAGTACCACTATGGCAGACCACACACGAGCGCTACGGCATCGTTTGATAAAAATGTAACATTACCTACTTGCAAACCAAACAGAACATTCCTAAGTTCTGCGAGTTTCGCAGGAGAACTTATGTGAAGTTTGGAAGGCAGGAGACGAGGTACTGGTGAAAGTAAAGCTGTGAGGAGGTGTCGTGTGGCGTGAGTGGGGTAGCTCAGATCGTAAAGCACTTGGCCATGAAAGGCAAAGGTCCCGAGTTCGAGCCTCGGTGCGGCCCACAGTTTTAATTTGCCAGGAAGTTTCACTCCTAAGTAATGTTCGTGCGCCACAATTATAATTAAAAACTGGTAGCATGACTTTGCTCCGAAACACATTGTAGTTTTCATTCAAATTCGTGTGATCCGTTTTATTCCTCCGGAGTACACGCAGCGGTGGTGTTTTGGGCGCCTCGACTAGCTCTAGAATTTAGAAACAGCTGTTGTCTGATACAATTTGCTGTTCGATGTTAACCGACCTTCCCCTACATTATCTTCTCAATACTTCGCTGTTTTGGATGTTGTTAAGGATGAAGTCATAAATTTAGTAAGTGAGTCTCAGAGACATCTTACTGTGTTAAAATTAAAAATAAATATATGACTACAATCTTGTCATTTGCCTGGAGCGATTTAGGGAAATAATTGAAAACCTAAGTCAGGGTGGCTCGACGCGGGATTGAACCGTCGTCCTTCCGAATGTGAGTCCAACCTCGCTCGGTGTTTGGTAGGGGACTGGGTCTTTGCGGTATCCTAACCATCATCTTCACAACAACGACGGGCAAGTCGCTGACGTAGCTTGAAACAGAAAGAGTTGCGTCAGATGCCTTCTGGCCAACAATGACATACCATCATTTCATTTACCCGACGTATCAGTAAAATATAGTGACGCAGTTTGCTTTAAATGTAGATAAATATAAGGTGATGCGAATTCTTAGGAGAAGCATCCCTGTAGTGTTTTAATAGTGGTAAGCTGGGTAAGTCAGCCTCATCGATTGAGTGTCTAACATTGGGAAACAACATGGAATATTAAGTGCACGTAAGGTTATTTGAGGAAAGGTGGGTATTGTGAGTGTTCTGGGAACGACGCGTGGCAATCCCAAAATGTCAAGGTAATCTCTAATTTGCAAAATTTAACTTTCGAGTGATATTATTGCTCGCGTGATCAGTGACGCACTTTTGTAATTGACTGTACAAGATACCCAAGTGGGCAATTATCTTATAAAATACCTCCAAGCAAAAGGAAAACTTTGGCTGTTGCAGTTTCAACCTTAGGCCATATGCTTACTTAATAGTTGTCATCTGGTTTTTGTTATCTTCAGTGTAGTGAAGACATTGTAGAATAGCCTCTTTATTCTTATGGACAGTCAGGACTTTTTTGGATTTAAAGTTCTATCGTGTGGATTATCCACGAGGGAGTGTTCGTTTCACAATTGCATCTAGAACAGCCTCTTATTAAGGTGTTGAGAGAAGAATATTGATAGCTATGCAATAGTACTGGGAGAGAGATTTACTTATTTATTTTGGCTTGTAACTTGAGTAAGAATTACGTTAAGTTGTTATGCTTAACAATGCACATAAAACGCGAAATGATACTCTTCTCCTACAATAATTTGAAGTCCTGCATGTTTTCCGCGCATGACGCAAGCACCATCACACATTATAATGTTACTTTCTTTATATATTCTTGGACAAGTTGACCAGGGCGTATTTAAAGCAAGCTTTTAAGGAGGAAGCAACGTTACTAGACTGACTTAAACGCATCCAAAATCTTTCAACAATCTCGCCCGTGGATAACAGATAAAGAAATACTACGTACACCTGAAATTTAGAGGATACATCAGAATTTTCATCTGGTATCATAAACACGAAAACTGCCTTAGGTATTTCTGCATTAACTTCCTCTAGACATTCATATAACATACACTCTAGTACCTCGTCCTGTATATTCTTGGATGTACCCTTAAAGACTATAGCATTGATCATGTGCTCTTTCACGGCAGCATCTTAGGCTGAAATGAAATCATTTGCCATCTGAATATTTCAGGATTGTTAGCGTCTGCTGTTCCATCATTTCCAGGTACGACAAACTTCAACTCACTTTAGAGCTTAATATAGTCGATTATTCTGGAAGGATCATGGCGATTTTTCCTTACGTTGTCGTTGTGTCTTTCTATATCCTGTCTGAAGGCTAAACTAAGGCGTTGTCTAATTCCTTTTTCTCAAAGGATGAACCCTTCATTACTTCACACTTCTCTTCCAACTTTAAAGCTGAGAAATTTGTTTCTACAAGTTATTGAAGACTGTTCATTCTCTTTAAAAAAATAAACTCTAAGAACAGATTCATTTGTATTAGAATACTAAAACACAATAAACAACTGAATACACTGTTAAGCGATTGTAGATAAAATACTCCATTACAATGAAGACACACGTGCTAACTGCTTCAGTTGGGGGCGGCAGCCTTTCAGTTTGGGTCAAATTGTTCGTTTCCATCGGCATCTGACTCACATTAGAGCTGGTTTTTCTGCCATCCCAAATGCCCATATTACTAGTGACGTTTCCTCTTGCTCCTCCCTGCCGAAGGAAAATGTTTATTCTCGGAGGTTCAGGAGAAGAACTGAACCTTGGCAGTGCCTGGGCAATACGACGAGAAAAGAAAAATATTTGTTTAAATGGATCTATTTTTAATTTTCACAATCAACTTTTTTCCGTGGATTTTCTAAACACACAGGAATCGCTACCAGTACCGCACCATGTAATATCTCATCTGAATATCTGTTTTATGCATTTCTTTGGTATTTTGCAACACATCCCCTACTGAACAACAGTCCCATAAATAAATAACAACGATAAAATAATTTTGAAAAATATCTGAGGAAGAGATCCATGTTAGATGCCTGTCAACGCAAAATGCTTCGTTCCATAAGCTAACCGACTCAAGTCAGTCAGTTCACACCGCATAGTACTCTAAAACTAGACGATATGATACATATTTGGGTACGTCTCTGACCACTCTCTCTTAACACCTTATTTTGTGTCAGTTTCATAACTGACTTTATAACATGACTTTAATTAAGAGGAAAAATTGCGTGTTTGAAACCTGTTAAGTGAATTACGTGTCATTTTCTAGTTCTAATTTTTATGTTACGTTTTTTAGTAACTCTCCAATAGCATAATCGAATGTGGGAAACCAACGAATTTATCTTCGATGTACTAAACCATAGCTATTAACCAGAGCCTATTTGATTTGATTATTTCGTATGCTCCAATGAATAAGTCTGATTTCTAATGAAAAATTATTTCGTAATATTCTGACATGTAAGTCACTTATTTGTTTCAAATATTGCACTTATTCTGTCCCTCAACGTGTATCTAGTCTTCTTACAATCTTTGAACTCATTTTACATTTGATTTTCCACGTGATATTCTACAGTCGCTATATCATCAGTGATGTAATTTAATTTTCATTCATGAAAAGTTTTTCAGAGTGTGGCGGTGGGTAGAAATGCCCAACTGATTCCATTAGAGGTTCCTACTGTTCTGAATCGCAGACAACAAATCCGGTTTGTCCAGGCACGTAGTCACCGTAAATATGTAACAAATGGAATACTCATGAAACAGTGTAGCCCTGGTAAGTTTGGCATGATATGGTAAATTCCATCGTTGTATACCTGTTAAAGAAATGAAAGTGAGTACAGCAACCTCTCCCCTCCTCCACCACCACACACCAATAAGCTAGCTGCTCCTGCATACGATACACCGCCAGCGTATGTGGGGACTACAGTGGGCTTCAAAGTTACCGACCACTGTGTTGCGGTTCCACGGTCAGAATAGTTCGTGCGAGTTCGGCCGATATCGGAGGTGGTCTGACCGCCCTCTCAAGCGTTTGATGAGTAGTTCCAACCCTAACGCCTCAGACAAAGGATAATTTTGTTTAAAAAAAGTGTTGTGCCTGATTACACCTTGCTGCAATCTACCTGACGGAGAACAACTTTTGCATATGTTTACCATCTTACTGAAGACGTACGTAACTTAGGAATGTGGCATTTTAATTATCGGAAGGATCATAAAGGATTTTAGTACTGGTTTTCTACGGAGCAGTTCGTGTGACAAGACGTCTTTCTTTCTTGAACGGTACTGATGTGAATCCTGACAAAACGCTGGTATATGTCGGTTCGCTAAATGTATGATTCGCTCTGAAGTTGTATGTGTTAAAAATTTACTGAGAAATCGTAACGGCTTGCTCGACAGGTCGTCTAACCCGAAATCTGTTGAAAATGTTTATACTACCAGGAGTACCGGTATGAAATGAGCGTTTTTTGTGAAAATGAAACACTAATTTTGAATTGAAAAATAAAAACATTTTGTTCAAAGTAATGACCAATGCTATCTATACATTTTCACCATCGTTTTGGCAATTTGTGGACACCATGCCAATAGAAATGTTCGTCTTTTGAAGCAAACCATTCAGACACCCAACTTTCGACTTCTTCGTAGGAATCGAAGTGTTCCTCAGCCAATGCGTGTCCCATTGATGAAAACAAATGGTAGTCGGAAGGGACCAAGTATGGTGAATACGGCGGGTGGGGTAGCAGCTCCCAGCCAAGTGTTTTGATTCTATCCTGAACCAGTTTTGCTTTGTGTGCAGGTGCACTGTCGTGTAAAAAAATTACTTTGCCATGTCTTCTGGTCCATTCTGGTCTTTTTTCGATCAATGCATTGTTCAAATTGATCATTTGTTGTCTGTAGCGATTAGTCTCTATTGTTTCACCGGGTTTTAGAAGCTCATGATACACCACACATTTTTCCCGTTTAGGATTCTTAAAATAAATCCATTTTTCATCGCCGGTAAGAATTCGATGCAAAATTGATTTTCTCTTGTGTCTTTGAAGCAAAATTTGACAAATGGTTTTTCGGTTTTCCATCTGTCTTTCATTCAATTCATGTGGCACCCATTTTCCATACATTTGGATCTTTCCCATAGCTTTCAAACGGTCGGAAATTGTTTGGTGTGCAACATTTAGCATTGCTGCCATTTGCTTCTGACTCAAAGTATCATCTTCTTCCAATATTGCTCGCAATTCGGCGTCTTCGAACTTTTTTGTTGGTGTTCCACGTTCTTCATTTCTTACATCAAAATCACTATTTATGAACCGTTGAAACCATCTTCTGCATGTTGCTTCTGAAAGAGCATGATCACCATATGCCTCGACAAGCATTCGCTGCTTCTCTGCGGTATTTTTTTTTTCAAATGAAAACAAAAAGTTAATGCTTTCCGCAAATCATCACTTTCTGGTACAAAATTCGACATTGTTAACACGATGAAAGCATATGATGTTGTTTGTTCCAAGACTTGATGTATACTAAAGATGTTTGACAAATGTCATACCAACCAAACAAAAAAAATTAAGGCTCGTTCACAACAAATATTCCCTTTCGATACATTTGTATCTTAACGCTCATTTCATACCGGTACACCTGGTAGACGTAGCGAATACTTGTTTCAGAGCCCATTTGAGAACTTAAGCCACTCACTGTGTCTTACTTCATACGACGTTTTACTACCGAAAACGCTCTTGTGCTCAGTGAATGACTTATTGATGATACAACTTATTGGTCTATTTCAGAATATTCTTTCTCTTAATATTGCAGTCCAGTAGGAAGGAGGAATATAATTAGGAAATTATTACATGCGAATTTGTATGTATTATATCAACCTTGACGATAGCACGATTATAACAAAGAATATTAACAGAGAGAAATCATATGGAACCGACATCTCTTCCCACTATGTGCCTGAGAGCGAAATTCATTCCCCTTACTACAAGTGACAGTCCATTGATTCAAGTATTAAAAGAAAAGTAAAGAACCTGTTGTCTAAAACTGAATTCAACTTTCGCTTCACTATATAGTACACTTGATTTTCACCGCAAAAATCATTTTCTATTTGTTCTTTATAGTCATCACCCCACTGCGACGAGTCTTGGACTCATTTTTCTCTCGCGTTAGGCGCTAGGGTGACTCGTTTCGTCGAAATTTTATAAGCTAAGGCGTCCTGCTTTGCTGAGATCTCAGATGTTAAGGCATCCTTTTCTACTGAAACTTCAGTTTACCGATTCGGACAAACGCTATTGCCCTGTCGCAAGTTCATACAGCATAACGTCTTGTTTTATGGAACTTTCAGTCTGCACATACTGCGGAGTATCTTGCTTTTCTGACATTTTTGTTTTCACATTTAACAAAGGATTTTGCTGTACCAAAAGTTCAGGCATTACCGCAGACAACACTTCCAGTTTATTAACAGTACTGTAAAGCGATCGACTGGTTGACTTCCCTGAGCTCTGGATTGTTCAGTTACAGGTTTCATTTCACTTCCGTTAGCCTAATCGGCGTCCATAGTTGTTTGTCTTGCTACTTTTACCATATAAGCTTTAACATTTTTTTAAAAATAAACTCGCTAAACCAGTAAAATAGTTAATCACTGTATATACTGTCCAACGCAATGGCCTATAACAAAAGTTTGCAAAGGAAAACAATCTTGCAGCGCTTCACGTGATTGTTGGTTCCACTCGCTGATTTCACTTTTGCTTTAGAGTATTGGTTATTGTATGTGCTTCACTAAAACTACGTATTGCTACTGGGCTGAGCTTCGAAGTATTCTAAGCTACTGCTTGGTATCAAGAAAACCAGTGTACATATATGTAAAATTCAACTTGCGTTTGTATTCCACACCACAGCTCCCAAGACTTTAGGCGTACGATTTCTTTTATATAACCCCAATACAGTTTTCCATGAAGACATTGAAACGGATAAGTACAGACAGGATAAGTCATACATAGTTACACATGAATTAATTCTTTACTAAATTTTCATTAATGAACAACTTTGCGAATGATAGCACAGCTCTACAAAATAAAATTTTTTTTTCGTTGCCAGGGAAGTTTGAACGAAAATGGGATATTGTTATGATACTCATTCCGAGTATATTTGTACTTTTTCCAAATTGGCTCTGGTTTTTGAGATATAGGTTATTTGTGGAAATGAGAGTTTCATGTGGATAATATCGACTGCAGGGTCCATATATGGTGTAATGTATTTGCTACCTGTTTTTTAACTAGTGATATTGTACTATCTTTATTAAACAATTGTGCTCAGGGAGTGCATCTGTGTGGTTGAGGATTACATCATGCAAACATCACACTGTCAGCATGTGTTCAGTCCTGTTGTGTGGTGCGTGTGTTGAAGATATTGAGGGTTGTGCAGATTTGAATTCGGCGGTACTCGACATTCATTTGTTGGCCGAGGTAATCCCCACAACAGCCGATAGGTAGCGTTCAGTGTAAACAAGAAAAATGGCGATGGTCGAAAGTCACACACATGTGCAGTGCAGCTTCAAGGAGATAGAACCTTTTCATCGTGACGTAGCAAATAAGAGGTGAGTATTCATTTCACACAAAACAATTAATGATGTTTGTTGGATGTGATTGACATGCAAATACAAGAAAGTTCTGCATAATATGTAGTATTTGTGCAATTTTGTTTTAGGAAAACATGAGTTTTTCACGCCGTCTTTGCGTGAACCATCCAGATGAGTTCTGCTACATTTGTGGTGAATACGTTCTTCAAAAGAACAGGAAGAATATCACTCCTTTTGTGAAGGAAGCGTATCTGGCATATTTCGGAATTAAACTTGGAGATCAAGACAAGGCGTGGGCACACCATAAAGTTTGTAAATGCTGTGTGGAGTGCTTACGGCAGTGGACAAAACGAAAAAGGAAAAGCTTAAACTTCGGAGTGCCTATGGTATGGCGAGAGCAGAAGAACCATACAGATGGTTGCTATTTTTGCATTGTTAATGTGAAAGGTTTCAATAGGTTCAAAAAACGAAAGTGGGAATATCCCGATTTGGAGTCAGCAAGAAGACCGGTGGTGCACAGCAACGATGTTCCTGTGCCAACCTTCACAACATTACCCACGCTAACATCATCAGATGACGATGTGCACGGCGAGGAATGTACAAGTAGTGGTTCGGAATATGAAGGACGTGAGACACAACCCCAGCAGTTCGACCAGAAGGAGCTCAGTGACTTGATACGAGAACTCAATCTTTCAAAGCAAGCATCAGAACTCTTAGCATCCAGGCTTAAGGAAAAGAACTGTCTTCATCCAAGTGTTAAAATAACAGCTTACCGGACGAGAGAAGAAAACCTTCTTCCATACTTCAACCAAGAAGAGGTTATAGTGTATTGCAGCAATATACCTGGACTTTTACTTGAATTGGGGCTGCCGGAATATAGACCAGAGGACTGGCGTCTCTTCATAGACAGTTCCACTAGAAGTTTAAAATGTGTTCCCCTACACAATGGCAATCGTTACGCATCTATTCCAATTGCCCACTCAACAAAGCTTTGTGAAGCATATGCTAACATCAAGATGGTTCTGCAGAAAATTCAGTATATGCAGCACCAGTGGTTGATTTGTGTTGATTTGAAAATGGTGAACTTCTTGCTTGGACAACAAAGTGGATACACAAAGCACCCATGTTTTATCTGCATGTGGGATAGTAGGGCAAGGCACGAACATTGGAAGCAGAAAACATGGCCTCCAAGGGAACATATGGCTGTTGGTGAAGCAAACATCATTAATGAACCTCTGGTTAGTAGGGACAAGATTGTTCTTCCACCATTACATATTAAGTTAGGACTAATGAAGCAATTCATCAAAGCTTTAGACAGAAATGGTAATTGCTTCACATACATCTGCAATACGTTCCCCGGACTCAGTAGTGAAAACCTTAAGGCAGGAATATTTGATGGTCCTCAAATTCGCAAGCTCATCAACGATACCAATTTTACAAGTGTTATGACTGTCACTGAAGCATCGGCCTGGAACAGTTTTGTCGCTGTTGTAAAATGTTTTTTGGGCAATCATATAGCTCCCAATTACGAGGAACTGGTCAAAAACATGCTCACTAACTTTCAAAACTTAGGAGCTAACATGAGCATAAAATTGCACTTCCTTCACAGCCACTTGGATCGATTTCCTCGTAATCTAGGTGATTTCAGTGAGGAACAAGGAGAGCGGTTCCATCAAGATATGAAAGGACTAGAGGAAAGATATAAAGGAAGATGGGACAGGCATATGATGGCAGATTATTGCTGGAATCTGCAACGTGACTGTTGTGAAGAGACCTATAAAAGGAAAGCGTGCAGGAAGCGGTTCGTCATGGACGGAAAATGATATACTTATAGAGAAACTTTTCAATTATGTTTTATACGTGGACAAATGCCTATCAGGTTTTCATAGAAGCTATTTATAAAGATTATTTCCTTTTTTCATTGTAGTTTGTAGCGCTCGAGTTCAGTATTAGCAATTTTTTCTAATTTTTTGAATAAATCATGCATTATCTCAAAAACTAGAGCCAAACTGCATAAACGGTTGCTATATTCGTCCTCAGCACCACTAACCCATCCTAAAGCCACTCAAATATCCTTAGCAAGAAAATGAGTGTTGACCAGTGTAGTTTATTGCGACCTGTGCACGAAAGCCATATTATAGTGATGTAAGCAGCAAAATACATCAGTAGCTTACAAAATGTGTACGGTAGAGGGATTGTAATGTGTGTTGTGTTTTCAAGTAGAAATAAACGACATTTTGTCTGCTTGTCCGGTCTGGTGGCTTGATGTGAATAAAACACCTCCGTTACTAACATATTACGTTAAAGTTGCTCTCAAGACATAGTGAAGCTGCACGCATGATTTATGACCAAAACAAGTAAGAGCGTATGCCCCTCAATTAATAGCTACTCCATATGGGAACATGGCTACATTACGCATAACACATAAATTTTTTTCTTCTATCTTCGAATTTTCAGGTAAGATATATGATCTGAATGTTGAAATGATCCCCGACAACTGAAAACGAGGTATTTTGAATTTCAAATTATTAATCATTTTACTGTCACACAATAACGTTCTCTCTTCTCTAACAGTCAAGGAACGAGATGAAAATGAGGTTCTGTATCGGACTGCCATTTTTTTTTTTTTAATTTTAAGTTACCAACGATCATATCTATATGATGACCGTAGTTACGACTGCCCGCGTAATATTGAATGCGGAATACTGCATAGTCACTGACGTAGAATAGAAATATCTCTGGAGTGAGCATCCAGATGCCTGAACTGATTTTGTGTTGTCAAATTTAATTGCCACTGTGATCAAGGTTTGTGTGTAATGTGTCCAATAAATTCTCAATGTCACTATATCGCTGTTACAGACAGATTCCCTTCGTAGGTGCTGTGGATTTGGTATCGGCATTTTGTAGACACCATAAGAATTTCCATTTAACATGTAGAAGAAACTTGGGTTCCTAGGCATCATGTCGTGCTACCATCACAGCAGCGTGTATTCACACTGTCCATCACATCACATCACATCACGTCAAATCGCTTATCCTAGTACTGGACGACGAATGTGAGGTTATGAGTCACCATCCGCGATACAAAAAGTCAGAGTATAGCATCAGGACTGACGAACTAACAACGACAAAGTTTATGAATGGCCAATGCAAACTTCACAAAGTATACTCTTGATCAATTTTGTTTGGTAAAGCACAGAGAAAGTCAGACTTTTATTTACTAGGGAAAAATGTATGCATACAAGCAGATTAAAAATAGTATTAGAAATGAAATGGAGTCTGTTTATCGTACCCATTATGTTTACTTTTCTTACGTAACTATCAACATTATAAACAACTGCATCTTCCTCCTTCATGAAAGCTGACCTTTTCACTTAAAATGTTATGTGATGAATATTGCTTCGTCAACTTATATACATTGTGGGCGTGAGCTCTCTTCAGTTATTGTAAAACCTAAATAATTGTTCGCTTTCAGATATCCACCCTGCTTATTTAGGGACGCTCAGCAGATAAATATCCAAGTCGTCAACGAACATTTGCAATTTCCGGGAAAACAAAGAATTATAATGAAATAAAGGTCGCGAAGACACGAAAATACAAAATCAGTTGTTATATCGAGAGTGAAAGCTGCGGAAATAGATAACTTACTATGTTAACCGCCAAAACGTTTTTCCCGAGAAGCATTGACATGGCGTGACGTGACGTGCCGTTGACGACCCCTATGAATGCCACCATTTGAATTGCATTATGGAATGTTTTGTTGTGACGTGATGTGACGTGACGTGACTGCCAGTGGAAACTGGAATTAAACTAACTGCTTCGTCCTGAGAACACGTGACAATTGCAGCTTAATGTTGACAATATCTGTAGAACGCAATAATCGCTCCAGAGACATTTACACTCTGTGGTAGCTGACAAATATTGTACCAAGTGAGGTGGTGCTGTGGTTAGCACACTGGACAAGAATTCAGGAGCACAACGGTTCAAACATGTGTCCGGAAATACTGATTTAGGTTTCCTGTGAATTCCCTAAATCGCTTCAGTCAAATGCCAGGATGGTTCCTTTGAAAGGGCACTTCTCTAAACCGATGGGCCCCTACCCCAAATGAACCAACCAACCAACGAAGATTGCAGACATCGCCAATCAAATTGTAGTACGAGGGTTGTCCAGAGAGTAAGTTCCGATCGGTCGTGAAATGGACACCACAGTGAAAACCCGATAAGGCTTTGCACAGATGTGTTGAGTAGTGTCTCTAGTATCGTCATCGATTGCATCAAGACGCTCTTTTCAGTTGTGAGCGCACTGTGAGCGAGTAAAGTTACCTAGAACAACGATGTCTCCCGCCAAGTAGGAGGGCCCGCTGAGAGGCTTCGCCTTAATGAATGCAGCCCACCTAACACAACTGCCATGCATTTCCTTCTTCACGGCAATTCTCAGCCGCACTCTGCAGGGGCAGTGCAGACGCTCCTGCAGTCCTTTCGATGGGAAGCGTTCGATCGCCCACAACACAGCCCTTATTGGCTCGTCCTGAGCATCACCTCTGTTCACATGAAACACTAGATACGAAGAGAGCACTTGGGCGCAGGGTACGCGCTATAGACATGCGTAGAGAATTATCAGAAAGCACAGACGGTTGCCTTCTGTGACGATGGTGTTGTGAATTTGGTATAACGCTCCGACAAATGTCTAAGTCGGAACGGCGACTATGTAGAGGAGTATCTGGAAAGTGTAGCTAACTCTTGCAAATAAAATGTTTCTGATTTTTACTGTGGTTTCCATTTAGCGACTCATCGTAACTTACTTTCACGACAACCCTTGTATTGTAAGTTACAGGAAGCAAAGAAGGGGTTGATCATGATCAAAGGAGACATAGGGGAGGAGGGTGGAAGAGAACTGGGGATCGGTAGGAAGAGAATGCCGTTTAATAGTTTTATTGTGAACACTAACAACAAGTATCTACTGCTGCTAGAGTTAAGTGGAGACGAGGGTCAGGTGTGACTAGGAGCACGAAGTGTGCAGCACACTTCAACCGAAATCAGGAAGCCTAGGAAGAAGAAAGTTTTACTGCTACATAGTAACTATGGGCGAGGTGCAGACCCTCAGTTGCAGGAAAGCTTAGGGGCAACGTACCAGGACACCAGCGACTTTGAAGCAAATGTAGGGCTAAGTGAAGTGAAAGAGGACAGGGTCTTTACACAAGGATTATTCAAAAAGTGATCATGTAGCGATAGTCTTTGGGGTTAGGGTGGGAAACAGTTTGCACAGAGAGAGACCTTGCAGAGTTGCTCCAGAGCCATGGTTGGCCGCGCCGTCATGGAGCTGTGAGGCAGATTATTGTGTTCTAGAAATGACACAGATGGCAGCTGACTCTGTGCATGCTGCTGATGAACCTGTCGGGACTGTCAATAGAAGAGGTTTCACTGGCCATGGTTTACTTCCAAACAGGACTTGGAAAGGAAGACTGGTACAGGTGATTAGATATAGGTGGAGAATATGCGGTCATACGTGATGAAATATCTATCTTAGCTAGGAGGAGTAGGTCTTCATTAGGATAAATCCAGACAACAGGTTGCCCTTCCTAAAGAGTACTGCAGTCTAAAATATTCTGTAACAGTCACTCACAATATAGATTCTAAAAAACTACATGCTATACATTGTAAAGGAAAACAAATAAAAGGAAACATCAGCATGAGATATTTCATAGTCTTAACAATCCACCATCAGAACATGCAATCAACAGAAACTAAAATACAGTCATTGAAGTCGAGCTCCAATTTTCATCTGCACAACCGTTTCTGTCTCTGTGCACTACAGAAGAGAGACAGGAATCTAACATCATGTGTTACCTTTGTATGAAATGATAGACTGATACAGTAGGGCTACTTCAAAGGGTGGAGTTTCATGCATAATAATACACTAAATGAAATACGAGGTATTGAAATAGCAGAGTTTGACATCATCAAGAGGTTATCATTTTGTGTGTTTATCGATCACACTGTGGTAATTTGAGTACTTTTTTCAATAAATTTATAGAACATCTAGATGAAACTTCAAGTATTAAAGTCTACATATTTTTATCTGGAGATACAAACACAAATATCATAAATTAAAGTAAAAGCACCCTCATGATGACTTTAACAGTTCTGGCATCTCCCTACAGATTAGTAACGCAGTAGGGGTTGTTATATGACAGCATTAGTAATCGTCAATGTGTCCACAGATATGGGAAAGAATAAGTGTGGTGTAACTGTAAATCGCCTTGAGTATCAGACCATTTCCGCCAAATAATTGCAGTGAAATCGGATATGGGAAAGTTTTCATAAATTGCAGGCTTAAAAATGAGATTTATCAGAAATCGATAAACAAAATTTTTGCATAGAATTATCAAACGAAGTCTGGGATGAAATGAGAAGCGAAACAAACGTGAAAGTTAAATTCTCTAAACTCTCAACATTATTGAAACTGTACTTCGGAATGACATTTACTAAAGTATCCACATCAGTATCAGTGTCTCACTAAAACAAAGCAGGGATTTAGAAGTCCGCCCAAACCCTCAGATATACATTAAAGAGAATAAAATCAAAGCAATATGAGAAGTCATTAAAATGCAATCAAGAACAGGCAATACTGCAAAGGGAGGGGGATGGTGTAAGAAATGATACACACTTGCTTGCAACCCTGTGAATGAGCACTTTTCAAGGACTGCAGACAAATTACAGCAAAAATTCTCCAAAACTAATGTAGCACTAAGTACAATGTTGTTACTACCAACCAAAGAGCTTGAAGTCAGTAAAAATGTACAAAACCGAAAAATAAAAAGTGAATAGGCTTAGATGAAGTACCAGTGTGTGTGCTTATACAAAATATACAGAGTATACAAGCTCCATTAACAAATATTATATATGGATCATTCACGTCGTGGGTATTTGCGTAGGATTTAAACAGACGATAGCTGTACCTCCGCTAAACAAAGATAATGTAGAGGACATGGTAATCCATTGGTCCACTCCCCTGTTGCCACCATTCTCAAATAACAGTGGAATCAGTTGTGAAGGACAGGTAACTGAATTATTTATCTAAATACAACCTTTTATGGAAATCAATCACAGTTTGTTCCCAGAAGTGTAGAAGCAGAGAATTAGCCATAGTAGTACTTGAAGCTCTTAATTAAGATGAGCGTGCCACATGAATTTCCTTATATTTTTCGATGTTTTTTAATAATGTTAACCATAAGATATTACGAAATAAGCTAGAAGAATTAGGACTAAAATACATATGTATCGACTGGCTTTGATCATTCCCTGCAGACAGGGAACATAGAGTAAGATAACACATACTCAGATGTTTTAAACTTTTACTAAAACACTTACCAGAATGAAAATAATTTTATAATGGAGATCCTCAGGTCAGGACATTAGGGCAACTACTATTCCTGATGTATCACAATGACTTTCCAAAGAATATTAATCATGAAGAAAAATATATCTTATTATTATAGTCATTGAGAAAACAAGTGAACCCAATAAGGACGTTAGCAGGTGATCAGTAGTAGATAAAATGACACTGAAACTAAAGAAAAAAGGCAGTGAATTCAAATTTTTCGAGTGAAAATGACACTTTTAAATGTACGTGAAGGCTCTATAGAATGTCTAACAAAAGTAAAAATTTTGGGAAATAATGAATTCTCAGTGAGAATGGTGCGAATACACGAAGAACGTCATCAGCAAGTTATGCCTTTGGGGTCCTTTCATCACCGTGTAACAGCCAGCGTATTTTAGATAAATACTATTCACATGTACACTCAACACTTAGTTATGCAGTTCTTTTTGGGCAACAAACGCACCAACGCAGAAATGGGTTATAAGAGTAATAACCGAAAATAATAGTTTATCTCTTTGCAAGGATATGTTCATAACACCGGGGCTTTAAAATACGCCACGTGATTACATTTATATGTCATATGTACACATAAAATGACCACAATAATTACTGCAAAAAGTGTACTGTCCGGACTGTGGAATAAATGATAGTCTAAACTTACGAGTGGCGTCAAATAAATAATGAAACACAATTTCTTCTCGGTCAGTTTCGGTTTAAGAAGATGCGAAACTTGTTGTGAGGCATCGTGAGTATTCTCGCTTCAGCCTCTACAGTTCTGGTACGTGGCAGGACTATACGTAGCCTTCAAAATGGCATCTGTAACTGAGGTGCGTTGCAAGCAGAGGGCTAAGACTGAGTTTCTTATGGCGTAAAAACCAGAGCATCTCGGAAATTCATAGGCTCCTGCAGTATTTCTACGGAAACCTAAAAGTGAACAAATGCACGGTGAGTCGTTGGGCGAGGCTTCTGTCATTGTAGCAAAAAGCACACAAACCTGTCCGATCACCGTGCCGGCCCACCTCACACTCCTATAGTGTTGGAGCGTGCGGATCCACTCACTCGGGGTGTCGACGGATCACAATTAGACACTTTGCTGCACAACTGGACGTCTCTGTTGGCAGTGGTGACAGACTCGTTCATCCAATTGGGGTAGTCAGAGGTGTGTGCCAACTGGATTCCTCGCCACCTAACAGATGATCATAAAGTGCAACGAAGCACCGAGTGTGCGGAATTGCTTGTGAGCTACGAGGCTGATCGTGACAATTTTTTGTCGAATATGGTCACAGGCGATGAAACATGGGCTTATCTCTAGGAACTGGGAAGAAAACGACTGTCCACTGAGTGGTGCTACATCACCTCTCCTCAGGAGATAAAGTGCAAAGCCATACCCTCAGCCAGCAAAGTCATGGCCACGGTCTTCTGGGACTCTGAAGGCATTATTCTGTTTGATGTCCTCCCTCATTGTGGAACAATCAGCTCGGAAGTGTATTGTGCTACCGTCAATAAACTGAAAAAGCGATTTCATAGTGTTCGTCACCACAAAAAGGCAAATTAACTTCTCCGATACATCAAAGTGCAGTTCCTCGCACGAGTCTTCCGAACCCAGAGCAGTTTACAAAACTTTATTATACTGTTCTTCCTCACCCACTCTACAGCTTGGGTCCTTCCTCATCCACCCTGCAGCCTGGATCACTCAACTTCCGATTTCTGTCTGTTTGGCCCAATGGAGGATGCGCTCCACCGAAAGCATATGTAGATTATGGTGAGGTGATATCATGTGGGCACACAGGCCCTCCCAGTAAGGTGGCGTAAGGCCGTCTTATTGAATGAAGATTATGTTGAAAAATAGGGATTGTTTAGCCAAAAGTGTGGGGAATAATATGGCGTATTGGAATCTTAAATAAAACCAACCTGCTTTCAGAAAAAATATGTGTTGCATTACATACTGAAAGCCCCTTGCACATATACCAAGAACATATAAACATGAAACTCGAAACAGCATTTTCTACCAAGGAATAAAACTGTACAAGAAATTTCTCAAGGAGATTGAACGGATTACTAAAGCAAATTTATTAAAAATGCAGCAAAATTGCATGTTAAGTAATACATTCTCTGGACTGACGGATTGCTTGGATAACACAGGTTAGTGCTTCATTAAAAATAATGCAACACATATAAATAATAATAACTGTAATAAAACAAATTCATGTAACATTTCCACACTATTTTTTCTACTTTCCTCTCGTTTCTGGAAAAAACCCCAAACCGGTGTAAGGACGGTAACCCAGTTTTTTCGGGTTACCAAATAAGAACATGCAGTTAACGAAATGGTATACGGACCTTGATTGAGATCTCTAGTGTTGTGATGACGAGGCGTGGAGTATTGTGTAGCAAGCCAGTCGACGCGCTGGGCGATAATGATACAACACTAGCGAAAGAAGAATTTCTTCAGTAGAGCTTACAATCGCGTATTCTACTCTGTGTTGGCGCCTAGGTAGGCGGAGGTGCAGAACGTGGCCTCTCGCTGTTGCTGTCTCAACAAACTGCTACGGATTGATTGACGTTATCATCGTCTCGGGAATGATTCAGGCATCGTGGGAGAACGGAGTAGCCCTTATGGCAGGCGTGGCCTTCCGGGATGGACACGGAAAACTGCCAGTGTGCTTGGGTAACCTCTGAGCAGCTCTACACGATATGAAGATGGTAGCAGCACATCACAGGTACTGCCTGATAGCTGGTGTACTGCAAAGTAAAGACTGACACAAAGATTCTGAAATATATTACTACTAGTTTGAGGCAGTGACGTTATGACGCGTCAGCTTTGACCTAATGTGGCCTACTTTCCCGACTCATCAGCTGTCTACAGTACTCTCTGTTACACAAAAATGTCTTTCAGGTCTTCAACATGTACCTTTCCCGTCATATCAGCAGGCTAACAGATGTTCTTGTGAAAATTTTACTCTCTCTTAAGAAATGAAACTGTGCTGTTACCATGACGTGATGTCTTTTCTTTGCCGAGGTCACGTGGCTCAGTTTACGATTGTTGCTTCTCAATCACACGAGGTGAGGCAATATATTCTGGGTTTGTTCTGCTTCCCGTAATATCGGCTTTCCGCCTGTTTTGTCGTTTGGTAGCAACATGGTTCATTGACCTGGCTTGCCCTGGGTTGCAGTGGGTTCGTGGCCACTGAGGAGGATTATTAGAAAATTTTACGTTTGTTCATAATACATTACTGCTGTGTAACATGCCTCTCTTATTTAGAAAAATTCGTTCCACATTTTTCTTAGTTTATTTCTGAAACAATCTCATGAAGTGCTTGTTTCACAGTTAATTACACATTGTACAATTCTCTGTGATTTACACGTTTATTCACAAAGTATTTCTTTTTGTTTTATCTGATCTTAATACTGTGCTGTCTCTTTTTCTTACAATCTTGCTCTACATTAAACCTTTTTAATCTCTGTTACTGCTATTTTACCACTTTGCGCAATCTGCTAATGGAACCATTACAGCATTGGTAGTGCAAATGCTAATGTCGTAATGTTATATCGTTATTTGTCTCTATAGTTCTGAATATACTGAAACGTCTGTTCTGCTGAAATTGGTCCTTCTTGTTACCCTACTCAGTGAAACAGTACAGGGTTTAAGGTGCTGAAGAATGTTAGGTTCTGTGTGGTTAACAGTTCTAACAGGTTTTCGTTCCAATACATCAGGACTTACGAGAACTCAGTCGTGGTCGTATCCGTGTTAGTAGCAGGAAGACGAAATTCGAAATTACCCAGTAGGTATCCCTTCACTGTCCATGACGTCTCCTCTTTGCTGGTCATCGGGGCCCTATTCAGAGCGCGACTCATCACTGAAGACATTTCTACTCGAGTCAATGAGATTCCAGGCCGAAGATGTGTCTCTAGACACCCTGGACAGCAATGGGATACGAACCTGATTCTTGCCCCCATACACCACGATAACCATGGGTGATGCTCTGGGGTGCCATTTCATTCAATAGCGGATCCATTTGGTTGTCGTTCGCGACACCCTTACACCACAGCAACTGGTCAACTTTATTCTACACCTCGTTTTGTTGCCCTTCATGGCAAACCGTCCAGAGCTTATACTTCAGTAAGACAATTCCACCCCGCACATGGCTAGAGTTTATATTGCTGGTTTTTGTGCTTGGCAAAACCTACCTTGGCCAGCTAAGTACACGATTTTCTCCCCAACTGAGAACATTTGGAGCATTATCGACACGGCTCTCAAACCCACTCGGGATTGTGACGATCTAACCCTCCAATTGGATAGAATTTGGGACGATGTCTCCCAGGAGGACATCCAACAACTCTGTCATTCAAAGCCAAGAAAATAACTGGTCGGACGAGTGCCAAATTTGGTTCAACGCGCTGTTAACTTGCTCAATTTGTGAAACCCTTTCTCTTGAATGAACAATCCCGTTATCCTGAAATGTTAACCATTTGTTTTCCGTGCACGTGTGTCAAATCTACAGAGTTCCGTCCAATCTGGGTAACCCCTTCATGGCTTCTTTTTTTTTTTTTGTCGTACACTGTAATGTACTATCATTTCGTAATTGTATTTCGGTTATGCCCATACGTTTTCTACTTTAGCAACAACTTAAAAGGACAACTTCTGGCGCGAATACTGGGTAAATCTACTGCTCTTCCACTCTTTAGAAATATGGTCTTGGTGCTAGCACTTCAGTTTGACCCTATTATACTTCAGTTTTCCCTAATAACAACTATACTTCACATGCCTGTACATTAGTCTGGCTGGACAAATCATGATGCTTTCTGATATACAGTCTTGTAATTCTGCTGAAGACTGAGGGCGTAAGCTTCTCTTCGCTTGTCTTTGTTCTGAAGCTAATAATACTTCTAGCGTTTGTATTTGGATTCACTTGTTTACTCATTCTCCATTTTATCAGATAAGGGTCAACCGTAAAATACTGATACCGATAACTCACTTTAATGGATGCTGTGCTATAGAATAAGACTGGATTTCTCTCGGATCGATTTGCTATTTGTTGTAGTTTTGCGGGGAACTGTTTTCGTGCCTCGCATAAATCTGCTAGGAATTATGCGGAACTCAGACGTCCGCGCATGGCACGGCAAACTGCTTCTTGCAGTGTTGCCGCTTTTAGTCTCGCAGCTATTCAAGCTATCTGATCATGCTCGCAACAGTCCCGCTGTGCTAATTCTCTCGTCTAATGCACTGAGTCGATTCTGAATTCTTTCCAAGTTGTTATTCATTTTCCCACGATACCTTTTGTGCACTGCGCCATTTCTATAGTCAGCGTTCGTATCCTTCTAGTGTTATTAAGCACGCTGTGTTCCACGTTTTCTAACTGCACAGTGCGCCCATCTACTGTAATTCCAGTGTATTACTTAAGTTTCATATATCTTCTTTGTCAGTCGTTTTCAGCATCTTCCCACCAGCATCCAACAGCCCTCTTTTCTTCGGAATGAACGTTTATGATACTACATCTGTCAAATGGTTTAAGTGTGCTGTCAATCTCTCATATGAAGCTCTTCGCTAATGATACTCGTTCAGAAGTTCCTGCAAAACATTTTCCTTCAGTGCTTCTCCACTTAACTCTGTGAATACCTCCTGCAACGTCATTTTGTATTTCCCATACGCCAGTGGTTAATCTTAACGTCCAACATTGACAAGTTAATAGTACATCCTGTTGTCTGGAGAATTTTAGTGGGTGTTTCCAAATTGTATTCAAGTCTCCTTTCTTGACAAAGTGAAGCGCTACCCAAAATACGATAACCTTTGTGTACACCCATAGTGTTATGCCACCTAAGAAAAAGAAACGTCGCATCAGTTCGTTCCGGTTTCGAATATGTCTAGACAAAAACAAAATAAAATAAACTCTATCCTACTCAGCAAAAACTTCTGAAATACACTCCTGGAAATTGAAATCAGAACACCGTGAATTCATTGTCCCAGGAAGGGGAAACTTTATTGACACATTCCTGGGGTCAGATACATCACATGATCACACTGACAGAACCACAGGCACATAGACACAGGCAACAGAGCATGCACAATGTCGGCACTAGTACAGTGTATATCCACCTTTCGCAGCAATGCAGGCTGCTATTCTCCCATGGAGACGATCGTAGAGATGCTGGATGTAGTCCTGTGGAACGGCTTGCCATGCCATTTCCACCTGGCGCCTCAGTTGGACCAGCGTTCGTGCTGGACGTGCAGACCGCGTGAGACGACGCTTCATCCAGTCCCAAACATGCTCAATGGGGGACAGATCCGGAGATCTTGCCGGCCAGGGTAGTTGACTTACACCTTCTAGAGCACGTTGGGTGGCACGGGATACATGCGGACGTGCATTGTCCTGTTGGAACAGCAAGTTCCCTTGCCGGTCTAGGAATGGTAGAACGATGGGTTCGATGACGGTTTGGATGTACCGTGCACTATTCAGTGTCCCCTCGACGATCACCAGTGGTGTACGGCCAGTGTAGGAGATCGCTCCCCACACCATGATGCCGGGTGTTGGCCCTGTGTGCCTCGGTCGTATGCAGTCCTGATTGTGGCGCTCACCTGCACGGCGCCAAACACGCATATGACCATCATTGGCACCAAGGCAGAAGCGACTCTCATCGCTGAAGACGACACGTCTCCATTCGTCCCTCCATTCACGCCTGTCGCGACACCACTGGAGGCGGGCTGCACAATGTTGGGGCGTGAGAGGAAGACGGCCTAACGGTGTGCGGGACTGTAGCCCAGCTTCATGGAGACGGTTGCGAATGGTCCTCGCCGATACCCCAGGAGCAACAGTGTCCCTAATTTGCTGGGAAGTGGCGGTGCAGTCCCCTACGGCACTGCGTAGGATCCTACGGTCTTGGCGTGCATCCGTGCGTCGCTGCGGTCCGGTCCAAGGTCGACGGGCATGTGCACCTTCCGCCGACCACTGGCGACAACATCGATGTACTGTGGAGACCTCACGCCCCACGTGTTGAGCAATTCGGCGGTACGTCCACCCGGCCTCCCGCATGCCCACTATACGCCCTCGCTCAAAGTCCGTCAACTGCACATACGGTTCACGTCCACGTTGGCGCGGCATGCTACCAGTGTTAAAGACTGCGATGGAGCTCCGTATGCCACGGCAAACTGGCTGACACTGACGGCGGCGGTGCACAAATGCTGCGCAGCTAGCGCCATTCGACGGCCAACACCGCGGTTCCTGGTGTGTCCGCTGTGCCGTGCGTGTGATCATTGCTTGTACAGCCCTCTCGCAGTGTCCGGAGCAAGTATGGTGGGTCTGAAACACCGGTGTCAATGTGTTCTTTTTTCCATTTCCAGGAGTGTATATCGTACACGATACATCAATAGATACATAGCAACAACTAATAATTCCGAATTTACAGCGAGCTCTAAAACAATATAATAATCTGATGACAACATTTTATTTCACGATTTGAATGCATAAGGCATATTGTGTATCTATTGGTACTCCTTTCATAACGTTTTCAGAAACTTTCTTCGTGACTTGTGAGACTGACGAAACCGTGGTAAAGTGTCAACAGCTTCTTTCAATGATGTAACTTTGGTTATAGGGTTAACAGGTGTTTTGGTTTGCAACTGCAACTTAAGATTTACCGATGATATCACTTCAACAAATTGGTGTGGTTTGTGGTACTTAGTTAAAAATTGCTTGGTTACGCATATGGTGTATATGGGTTGGATAATATCACCCAAAGAACAACCCTACATTGAGGCAGTTCCCCTATATGGTGCTCTGTCTGTTCCTGCCATCCAAATGATTTTATGTCGACTCTTTTTACCCTTTATCACACGTCATATAAACGTTTTGCACATTCTGTTACTGACTCACTGGTTGCCCGAAGCTTAAATTTTATCATGTCAAAAGAGGATGCCATTTTTCTCCCATATAGCACGTCGTATCATGAAATATTTGTACTGGTATGAACTTTGGAAATGTACGACAAAACTATGAATGCTGTGTAAGTGTCCCAGTTAACAGGTTGGCTGCTACAGTAATGGCTCAACAATTTGGAAATCTTTCTGCAAACTCTTTCTGTTTGTCTATTTGCCTCTGGATAGAAGGGACTAGTTCTTAACTTCCAACTGAGAAGCAAATGACAACCATTTCATTAAATCTCACATGATATCTGTACTTTGGCCTGTTATTATGCTATCTGGTACTCTGAAATTGGGGATACAGTTATTTACTAAGGCTTGTGCTACTGTGTCTACGTCTGGGATTCCCACCTTAGGAGTATCAGGAAAAGTGGTGTGTTACTGTTAACATGCATTTTTTCTTACAGGTTTTCTCAAATGGTCCTGAATCGTCCAATCTACGTACTTTTAAAGGGCGTCCCCTTCCGGCCATTATTTCAATGGGGCTGTTCGGTGGCTAAGATCAGTGCACACTATATACATTGTTTTACATACTCTTCTATTTCATGTTACCTAGTTTTCAACCAATATTTGTCGCCAGTTCTCCTATCCTTAGTTTCGTGACCGCCTTGATCTGATAATATCTGGTAATGCTGTTGTTGCATAACTTCATTCCAGAATGTTGCTGGAACGATTACACATGGTAAGCACTTTTTTAGTCTACAGAGTAAGCCATAGTACATCGAAAACTGTTGCTGAAGATTAAATTACTCGTTGGTGCCTCCTGCCATCAATGATACTTTTGCCTACTGTTTTCAGTACTCTAATTTTTCTTCTTTAACATGCCTCCATTTGCATACATCTTTCCCTGTTTATGAAGTACTCCATAATCGAAAACACTCATACTGAGTGCCCATCCTGTTAGTCTTTAAGACTGATCCTTTCTTCCATGCCATTTTGGCGTCTGTTAATACTCAGAACTTTTGGTCAAACAGGTTGAGCCGTGGTAAAATTTGCTGTTTTGAAGAGCGCGCCGCAGCAGTCGCCCTCCGTTTCTGGCGGTGGCGCCGCTGTGGCAATTGCAGCTTTGGTGTCTCCCTCTGTTGGGAAAGAGAAAAGGTTGCCTGTTCACATGGATTTAAGGGGCACTATAAGCTCGTCAGGGGCCCCCCCACCATGAAATACCTTGGCCTCACCCTCGACCGACACCTCACCTGGACCCCTCATCTCCAGACCATCCAGCAGAAAGCCCATTCCCGCCTCTGCCTTCTGAAACTCCTGTTTGGCTGGACATGGGGATTGAGGAGCCTTCTACCATCCTCCACACCTACAAATCCCTCATCCGTCCTATCCTCTGTTATGCCAGCGTTGCCTGGATCTCCGCCCTCACCCGCTGTTACAAGGCCCTCCAAATCCTTGAACACCGTGCGCTCTGCCTTGCCTTCCATATCCGCCTTTCTTACCACACATGGCTCCTGTATGAACTGATCCCTTTCCCCCACCTCCTCCTGTTCCTCCAACATCTCCGCATCCTTTACATTGTCCGCAGGCTTGATCCCCCCCACCCTCTGGTTTCCTCCTTCCTCTCCACTCCCCGCCCATTGCCGCGCCTCTATCGCTGTATCCCTCCCTCTCTCCACCTCCACACCCTCCACCTCCTTCATCAGGGCAATTTCCAACACCTCCCCCTCCCGGATGACGAACTTCGCCATGACATCTACCCTTCCTTCCAACTGTAACCTGGCCTTGTCCCCCCCCCACTCCCCAGGGCCACCTTTTTCCTCTTCCCTCCTTCTCCCAGAGCGGATTTTCCTCCATCCCCCCTCTCCCCTGAGACCCTACACCCCATACTTGCCTTTTTCCTTCCCACATCCCTCCATACCTGGCTCTCTTCAGCGCAACCCCCCGCTCCTCTCACCCATCTCTTCCCCTCCCTCCCTTCTTCAGGTCTCCCTCATCTGCTAGTGCCTGGCAGATCCTCTGTATTGATAATCATCCGTGTGTCACATCAGTGTTGTGTTTAGTGCTGTTTCTCCTGTGCGTCAAGAGGTGTGATTTTAATTGTGTACTGCCTTGAGGTTCGCCGTCAGTGTCACGTTATGTGCTACGCCATCCGTCGATACCTTTATGCTCCAGTCATACTGTGCCTTGCGTTCTTTTAATCATCGCAGTATATAGCTTTTTGTGTGTGCTACTTTTAAACAGTTTCTTATCTCCATTTTACAGTCACCCCGTTTTTTGTCTATTGCCTTCCATGATGTTCCCCCTTTTTTTATATCTATGTTCACCTTATTCTCTCCTTTGCTGTTTTTAAATGTCTTCTATTGTTTTGTTCTATGTCTTTCGGCTGAAGAGCAGCGCATATGCTGTTGCCAGCCCGCCCCGATGGGAAATTGAAATACAATAAAGAAAAAAAAAAACTCGCCAGGGGGGTCAGTCGAGGTTAGTCAGCCGGCCACCAACTCAGTGTGGGGCAGTCAGTGTCTGTCTGTCGTCGGAGTGCGAGTATGTCTGTCGTTTGGATTGGTCGGTTTGTTGGTCGCGCACTGAGACACGAGATGACTTGTCCGCCTTAAGCGTCTTCGTATGTGAGGTCACCACGTGAGTCCAGTGGGCAGCGCCGTATAGAAAGGGGTGGTGGCTTCGCGATTCACAAGACAGCAACAGGAGCGGAACCACGACATCGGACTGGCCGGGGTGAGCTGCAACGCCATGCGACGGGAGATCGGCGCGCCTTCCTGCGTCCGTTGAAGTGGCTGGCAGCGGACGGTTCGGGAGAGCGTTTGGGTTGCTGCGTCGGGTCTTCGCCAGTAATCGCAGTTTGTTAGAAGTTAAGTGATTGGAGATATGTTGTTTCATTTACTTGTAAAATTCTACTTGTTTTCTTGGTGAGGTCACCAGCCGCTTCGTTTTGTCATCATCCCACCATTCTTCTCCGTTTACCCACCCGGGGAAGGTGGTTATTTTGAATAGGATGGTCCATTTTTCCCTTGTGGAATTGGGGAGGTTTAGAGCAATCTGCAGTTAAGGTTGTTTAGTAAAACCCCCGTACCCCTCTCAATCTGCCATACGTTAATAGCTGCCCCTGTCATGTTTGTCGGATTCGATGTTAACGAATTCATAGAATTAAGGTAAGGGCCGAATTCCTGAAATATGTTTTTATCTTACCTATCACCTTGCGAGGCGGTATATGTGTAATGTAGACCATGTTGTACACTTTATGTAAGTCTGAATTTCATGGGTTTTATTTAAATAGTCATTTTTATAAAGTTGCCACCCTTAAACCAACAGAGCCCTCTTATAAACAAATTGCACTTTTGGTGGAAAATAAGTTCTTAGTGTGAGTGTCTGTATCATTTCCATCCCTCTTACGAGGTGCGTAGTTAATGATTGTGTGACTTGTTAAAATATTTAGTTTAAAGTAATCTGGTGTGTTGCAGATTTGCACCAGTGTAGTCTTTCAGAGGACGTTGTGAGCGGCCGTGACTACGGCCGTGTTAAAAGGGAGCGGCAAGGTTCTCAGTGCGAAGGCTACTACCGCAAAAAAAAAAAAAAAAAAAAAAAAAAAAAAAAAAAAAAAAAAAAAAAAAAAAAAAATTAAAAATTATTCTGCCTCTGAATAATTGTAACTTGATATTTCGAGGGTGCTTTTCTGCTTATAATTTTCAAACTGTTTTCAAAAAGCTTTAGGAATAAAATTCACATTTGTTAAATCGTTACTCGATATTTCGAGAGTGCTTTTCTGCTTATAAATTTTAAATCTGTTTTTGAAAAGGCTTTTATGATTAAAATTTCCATTGGTTGAAATTTGATTTGTTTCCATCAGTTACTCCTTGGCAACTACTTCCACGCTCCCATAGTGTGTTAATGTTTTTGATGAATCGCTAGTAAATAAAGTAAATTCTTTAAGAAAGGATTTTGAAATTAAATTTTCACGGTTCACACGTAATATCGAAATTATGTAATTCCATAAATTACTGCAAGCATTTCCTTTTCTGTCATAAAATAGCTCTCTTCTGCCTTGTTAAATTGTCTAGATGCAGAGGTCACATAATATTCTTTGTCATCTAAATTTTGAATGAGAATGCGTCCCAGTGCACAATTACTAGCATTACTTGAAAGGAGGCATTCTTTTTCGAAAGTGGTCAATATCAGTATCGGATCTAATGTCATTGTTTTCTTCATCTCAAATGCTGTTTAGTAATCTGGTACCCATTAGAATTACACCTTACTTCAACGATCGGTTCAGTGGCATTACAACGCCCTCAGTGGCATTGTAGCGAGAGGGAAGTGACTCTGCCTTACTTCTCTGGTTTCTGTATCACTAACCTCGTGTCTTGCTGCTTCGATAGTCCCTCGTCGCCCAGGCGCCAGGTTCAATGTAGGTGATCATGCTGGAGTGTTTCGGGATGCCAGTTGTTAAATGCCATCAGCGTTTTGTACTACACTCGTTTTAATAAAGAAAATACTTTGACATACACGTAACAGAATTTGCAATATGGCGGCTGTGGGCTACACAGTTATATTCAACCCTTTACAACACATTAACATATTTCTCACTTCCATACTTGTGATATACATTGCCCACGATACGTGACGTTCACTGATAACTAACCTTCACTTTATCTCATGTTTAACAGCTGGAATATTTACTCGCGACCGTTCTTTTGGACCCGTCCCCCGTTACTCGACCGTGCGTTTTGAGTGGCGCCTCGCTACTAACTCCCCTGTCTTCCCGAAGGACAAGAGGGAACCCACCTTTTTTCTTCAGCCAATAAGGACACTTGACTCAACTCCTATATCTATATATCCAAACATTCAGCCAATGGGCGTTCAGATCGCTGTTGCTAGGCGGATCTGACGTCACGTTTGCGGACATTGTGACGGAAGTTTCTCTCGGAACATTGTCTCAGACTGTAAGATCCTACTCCCGAATAGTCGTATCTTGTTCCTACTAATTTTGCACAACATTGCTTCCTGTGATATTGTCATAAATGCTCCTTGCTGACGCTTAATTGTCAAATGTACATGTAGCCTGGCTGCTACTAAGAATTCCCGATCGCATAAATGTGCGTAATACTTGGCTTAAAGAAGTGAAGGGAATGCACGTATGCTTTATAGCAAAGCAATTTATGGGAAATCTTTCATGAGTTTTCTACAATAATTGTATAGGCTCTTAAATGATTGATTTTTTATTTATTTATTTATTTTATTTTATCTATTTATTTATTTATTTTTTGCTGTCTGCGGTATTGCGACGTCAAAAACTGCTTAAATTAATCTGGAATCAATTTTTCCAACTCTCTACTAACTAAACGGCTAAAGAATTTCACATTTATTTGTGGAAAATAGCATGTATCAGCACTCAGTGAAAGACATGCTGTTGTTAATATATTAAATACATCTTCCAAATGCGTGACGTGTTCTTCTATATCTCTCGAAAATACAATGATGCTCTCATGCATTTTTTTATGTTAAACTCCATGAAGTATACCGAGCAGTCTCTGGAAAGTAACCAGTCCATTTTTAAGTCCATATGGCATTCTTCAGAACTGGAATAGGTTACGTGTCAGTGAAGGTTTTGGCTTTCAAGTACCTGTAATCGCAAGAGAGCCTATACTTCTTACAAGGTGTAAGGGACCTGCACACCTACGTACCTCCTATTTGTTCTATATGTTATCACTCTTACGCTCCATTTTGGATGTTTTAATTGTTAAATTCATTCGTTGAAACATAATTCACACATATTTATTTGTTGTTTTCTTTTCTGTGAGAGGTCTGTGCGATATCTGACCTGCTCTCACTTCTCATGACATTTCCTTGCAATGGTGATATATTCTTACCATATGACTCAAATTCTATAACCAATGTGTAGTATGGCAACTGCCAAGACTAAAGAAGGCGAATAGAAACGTCAATGACAAGATGAAAAGTTCATAATTTTATGAAAAAAAGAGTGCACGAGGGAGATTTGAACACGGATCTCCTGCTTTGCAGTCCAACACCTTAACCACACAACCACGACAGTGTGATTCGCGCAGTTCGTTTTATGTTGCGTATCTTTTCCTTGGACTGTTCAGTGCTTCTAGTTTGCTTTTTTTTCACACTTCAGTACACTTTATTCTTGTTTTCATGCTTGATCTGTGTTCAGTTTTTCACGGGCTATCCACTGCATTATTTTACCACCAAATGTGGGGGGAGGGGGGGGGGGGGTGCAATGGTTAGTTTCCCTTGTTAGCAGCATCAGGTGACTTTTTTTGGAAAAATTACGGCGTTTCCACTCCATGTGGTCTGTCACTGTGTTCTATTATTCCCGTTGCCAGTTGCGGTCACTATGGCTGTTAATGCTTGGAAACTGCGTATGCTTTCCTACAGAATGAAGTATTGCTACCTGGGTGTGTATGATGTTGTCTAGCAGGCATTACTGGCATAGGATCATTGTGTTAAACAAATCTAAAAACCGTAATAACAAAGCTCCAATCGTTTGTTGATCACTCCCTTCCAAGTAATTCACCTTCTTACAACATGAAGATGAACTAACAGTTCGCTTGTGGCTCTGGTCATCACATCACCTGTTGTTGTTGTTGTTGTGGTCTTCAGTCCTCAGACTGGTTTGATGCAGCTCTCCATGCCACTCTATCCTGTGCAAGCTTCTCCATCTCCCAGTACGTACTGCAGCCTACATCCTTCTGAATCTGCTTAGTGTATTCATCTCTTGGTCTCCCTCCACGATTTTTACCCTCCACTCTGCCCTCTAATACTAAATTGGTGATCCCTTGATGCCTCAGAACATGTCCTACCAACCGATCCCTTCTTCTAGTCAAGTTGTGCCGCAAAAATCTCTTCTCCCCAATTCTATTCAGTACCTCCACATTAGTAATGTCATCTATCCGTCTAATCTTCAGCATTCTTCTGTAGCACCACATTTCAAAAGCTTCTATTCTCTTCTTGTCCAAACTATTTATCGTCCATGTTTCACTTCCATACATGGCTACACTTCATACAAATACTTTCAGAAACGGCTTCCTGACACTTAAATCTATACTTGATGTTAACAAATTTCTCTTCTTCATAAACGCTTTCCTTGCCATTGCCAGCCTACATTTTATATCTTCTCTACTTCGACCATCATCAGTTATTTTTCTCCCCAAATAGCAAAACTCCCTTACTACTTTAAGTGTCTCATTTCCCAATCTAATTCCCTCAGCATCACCCGACATTTTGCTTTTGTTGATGTTCCCCTTATATCCTCCTTTCAAGACACTGTCCATTCCGTTCAACTGCTCTTCCGAGTCCTTTGCTGTCTCGGAAAGAATTACAATGTCATCGGCGAACCTTAAAGTTTTTATTTCTTCTCCATGGATTTTAATATCTACTCCGAATTTTTCTTTTGTTTCTTTTACTGCTTGCTCAATATACAGATTGAACAACATCGGGGAGAGACTACAACCCTGTCTCACTCCCTTCCCAACCACTGCTTCCCTTTCGTGTCCCTCGACTCTTATAACTGCCATCTGGTTTCTATACAAATTGTAAATAGCCTTTCGCTCCCTGTATTTTACACCTACCACCTTCAGAATTTGAAAGAGAGTATTCCAGTCAACATTGTCAAAAGCTTTCTCTAAGTCAACAAATGCTAGAAACGTAGGTTTGCCTTTTCTTAATCTAGCTTCTAAAATAAGTCGTAGGGTCAGTATTGCCTCAAGTGTTCCCATATTTCTACGGAATCCAAACTGATCTTCCCCGAGGTCGGTTTATACCAGTTTTTCCTTTCGTCTGTAAAGAATTCGCGTTAGTATTTTGCAGTCGTAACTTATTAAATTTTCACATATGTCAACGCCTACTTTCTTTGGGATTGGAATTATTATATTCTTCTTGAAGTCTGAGGGTATTTCGCTTGTCTCATACATTTTGCTCACCAGATGGTAGTTTTGTCAGGACTGGCTCTCCTGTCAGTAGTTCTAATGGAATGTTGTCTACTCCCGGGGCCTTGTTTCGACTTAGGTCTTTCACTGCTTTATCAAATTCTCCACGCAGTATGATATCTCCCATTTCTATAACATTGTCCTCAAGTACATCGTCATTGTATAGACCATCCATATACTCCTTCCACCTTTCTGCCTTCCCTTCTTTGCTTAGAACTGGGTTTCCATCTGAGCTCTTGATATTCATACAAGTGGTTCTCTTTTCTCCAAAGGTCTCTTTAATTTTCCTGTAGGCAGTATCTATCTTATCCCCAGTGAGATCAGCCTCTACATCCTTACATTTGTCCTCTAGCCATGCCTGCTTAGCCATTTTGCACTTCCTGTCGATCTCAGTTTTGAGACGTTTGTATTCCTTTTTGCCTGCTTCATTTACTGCATTTTTATATTTCCTCCTTTCATCAATTAAATTCAATGTTTCTTCTGTTACCCAAGGATTGATCCTCTGCTGCCTTCACTACTTCATCCCTCAAAGCTACCCATTCTTCTTCCACTGTATTTCTTTTCCCTATTATTGTCAATTGTTCCCTTATGTTCTCCCTGAAACTCTGTACAACCTCTGGTTTAGTCAGTTTATCCAGGTCCCATCTCCTTAAATTCCCACCTTTTCACAGTTTCTTCAGTTTTAATCTGCAGTTCATAACGAATAGATTGTGGTCAGAGTCCACATCTGCCCCTGGAAATGTCTTACAATTTAAAACCTTGTTCTAAATCTACGTCTTACCATTATATAATGCATCTGAAACCTGTCAGTATCTCCAGGCTTCTTCCATGTATACAACCTTCTTTTATGATTCTTGAACCAAGTGTTAGCTAAGATTAAGTTGTGCTCTGTGCAAAATTCCACCAGGCGGCTTCCTCTTTCATTTCTTAACCGCAATCCATATTCACCTACTAAGTTTCCTTCTATTCCTCTTCCTACTATCGAATTCCATTCACCCATAACTATTAAATTTTCGTCTCCCTTCACTATCTGAATAATTTCTTTTATCTCATCATACATTTCTTCAGTTTCTTCGTCATCTGCAGAGCTAGTAGGCATATAGACTTGTACTACTGTCGGAGGCGTGGGCTTCGTGTCTATCTTGGCCACAATAATGCGTTCGCTGTGCTGTTTGTAGTAGCTTACCCGCATTCCTATTGCTTTATTTATTATTAAACGTACTCCTACATTAGCTCTATTCGATTTTGTATTTATAACCCTGTATTCACCTGACCAAAAGTCTTGTTCCTCCTGCCACCGAACTTCATTAATTCCCACTATATCCAACTTTAACCTATCCATTTTTTAAATTTTCTAACCTACCTACCCGATTAAGGGATCTGACATTCCACACTCCGATCCGTAGAACGCCAGTTCTCTTTCTCCTGATAACGATGTCCTCCTGAGTAGTCCCCGTCCGGAGATCCGAATGGGGGACTAGTTTACCTCCGGAATATTTTACCCAAGAGGACGCCATCATCATTTATCCATACAGTAAAGCTGCATGCCCTCGGGAAAAAATCACGGCCGTAGATTCCCCTTGCTTTCAGCCGTTCGCAGTACCAGCACAGCAAGGCCGTTTTGGTTAGTGTTACAAGGCCAGATCAATCAATCACCCAGACTGTCGCCCCTGCAACTACTGAAAAGGCTGCTGCCCCTCTTCAGGAACCATACGTTTGTCTGGCCTCTCAACATATACCTTTCCGTTGTGGTTGCACCTACGGTACGGCTATCTGTGTCGCTGAGGCACGCAAGCCTCCCCACCAACGTCAAGGTCTATGGTTCATGGGGGGCACATCACTTACCAATATCTTTTTCACCCAAAACATCCAAATTGACACCCTTCAAGTCCCTTGGTAGACTGGCTTCGTCTATGACAAAAGTATCAAAGCTAACTGGAACCATAAAAACCTCCATTTATGTTCCTAATATGGGCTACGTTACTTATCTAATTCTTCGTTACTTTGTAGTTCTTCCACCATATATAAAACTTCTTAGGGTACATTGCATTGGCACCTAATCCAAATCTTCTTTCCTGTGCCTAGAAGTATGATATCATGGGAACCAATATTTAACATACTTGTTCTCCGTTCAGTTGGTAACACTTCCCTAATCGATCTACCTTGCGACATTTTCTAGCTTGCAGTTGCTATTCCCAGCAGAAACAGTTTCATTGAATTCAGTATATGCCAAGGAAGATCTAGTTTGGAATGATGTTTGTCCAGAAAGTCTAGTCAAAATATTGTAGAATAATCTTCACCTATAATTGGTAACACTGGAATGTATTTTCGAAAACTCTTATTTCCAACGCTAAAGGCGAGAGTTGGTGTCCCTAATGACTTTAAGTCAGTGTCACTATGTAACAGCCCTGACCCATAATCGAACCGTCAATCTCCGGCATGTTAACCCAAAATGTTGTCCCCTGCACCAATAACACAGTAGTACTGGTATATCCTGGCAGAGGTAGTTATCGTACAAGTCACTACAGTGTTACCAGATTGTCATTCCTCAACGTCCATTTACTGCCAGAATGAAGCAGAGGACGAAATTTTGCAAGAGAAATTTTTGTATTGCTAGTGTGTGAGGAATCGCGCTGTGAAGTCAGATTGCGCGAATTTTTCTTCCCAGTTTATGTGTAGAGTCCTCTTCTGGGAATGGCTTCTGATGGACGATGCATTCCCATTTGTGTTCAATGGCCGCTTTTTATGATTTTTCCTTGATTTTTATTTCATCAGTCTCACGCCTTATGATTGACTTTACCACTTTGATAACAATCTGGATGGCGACATTGCTTCTGCTGATGGCCCCTATGTCCACACCTGTAACACGTTACTTCAGAGTGAAAGACCCAATGGTAATTGTGCTCATTCGTCGCAATATCTGTTTCCTCCAATTATTCCACTGATTCTTTTGTTTTCTGCATTAAACTATTCACTTTCCTCTTTTTCCGGTAGCGCTGGCACGAAACGTTAACTAGCTCCTCGATCGTTCCTGTCTTGGAAAGTCTGTATCACTTGAAATATTCCATATGCTTCAGCTTCGCCAGTTAACCGTAAATAAGCCATTCGCAAAAAGAAGAATACAGCAATCTGTCACAAATAATCTGAATGCATTGGAGATCGATTTCGACTACATCATCAGTGCTAGAGGTAATAGAAAGAAATAAGATGGAAGCGTACGTAAGACAGTGTAAAACAGTAAAAGTACAAATCAAAAAAAATTGCACCATATATCACCCTATGTGGTAACATCAAACTTGTGCTTAGACACGTAATGTCTTTCTAACTTCAGTATACAGCCATATACACAGGGCGACTTTTTCCACCGTGTAAAGCTCTAGAGACTGATTGGTGAGAGGATACGGAACAAAAATGTCTAATGAACTTATGTCTGGAAATGCATGGTTTCCATGCTAGAGACCATTTATTCAGTCATACATCGTTACAGAGACTGCTGTCTAATACGCGCTGTACCATGATGTCACAGTTAAACTATGTATTCAAAATGGTTTCCATGTACCTCAACGCATGCATGTACACGGCATAGCATTTTCTGTTTCACACGTTCACCTCGGCCAGCCCATATCCCAACAGTGTCAAAGGCAGGATGGATACGCTGCTCCAGTGTCTCCATATCTGGAATGAGCTCTGCATACACGATACATTTCAGATGGTCCCATAACAGGAAATCACACGCTTTGAGATCTGATGAACGAGCAGGCCAGACCGGATCCCTCTCCAACCCATCGACCAGGGAAGACACAATAGTGATTCGTCCGGACTTTAACGGTGAAGTGGGCTGGAGGACTATCATATTGCAGCCACATAACACTTCTACCAGCAGGGGAGGCAAAGTCACTAGCAAGAAACGCCGATAGTTCCGACCTGTTAGGTGACGTGGAAGGAAACTGATCCCAAAATACGGTCATCGATTATCCCGGCCCACACACTCCGGCTGCATCGATGCTCATGATTCGCTGTCGCCATACCACGGGGGCCCTGCATACTATCCTACAGTTGACTGTTATGAAAGTTGTAAATACCACTCCGCGTAAAGTCGATATCATCTGTGAATAAGATGGATGACACAAATACAGGAATCGTTGTTGCGTGGTGAAGAAACCGGTGACAAAACTGCTGCCGATGTGGAAAATCTGTCGCTAGTAAGCCCTGCGTACTCCGCAAGTGCTAATGTTAGTAACAATTGTGATGAAGAATGTTCCATCCGGTCGTCTGGCTTACCGTGTACTGAAGGGCCAACTGCCTGGCACCTACACAGCGCGCGCCTTCTACAGTGTTAATCACATTTTGCTCCAAATCTGGTGTCCGAACGTTTCGGGTATGTCCTTCATGATATCCTGATTCCTGAAACAGCGAACCACTGTTGTAAACATTGAATGCTGTGGTTTTTGTCAGTGGGGATAGGTCTTCTGATGCAACCTTGCTGTCCGCCTCCTTTTGTCACCCTTTCCGTAAGTAAACACCGTGTCGGCATGCTCTCCACTCGAAGACAGAACCATTGTGTGCGACGCTGTATCACATCCATTACACGGTGAGTCAGCAAGAGAAGTGAATCCGACTCAACATTACCAATTACTATGGCAGGAGAGGGCGCTAGGGCAGGACGTATGAGGAATAGTACCACCCTCTAGGAGTAAAGCGTACATACTGTAACTGTGGTTGCATGGTAAAGCACATTTTAGACCGCAGTCTCTGTAACAAAGTATGATTGAATAAATGGCTCTAGCATGGAAACCTAGCACTTTTAGAGAAAAGTTCATTACACCGTTTTTAGTCTATAACCTCTCATCGATCAATCCCTACAGTTTGCACACAATGGAAAAAATGGCCCTGTATAAACATACTGAGAAAAAGAAACAGCATGTCTGGCAGGATACGAATATGAACTGAAGTTACTATTTTCAAACTATAGTAGCAACAATGATAGGCACCCCTACCACGAGCATCCTCTATACGGACAAACAGTCAAGCTGATGTTTATTTCCGTAAAAATATTAAGATAGGTGCATGCTATTACATCTGAAATAATACATACAGGCATAAACACACTGTTGATTTTGAAAGCTACCATAAAATTTATTATAATTAATTTAACGGAGTTGGTACAAATACAGACATAAGAATGTCGGTACACCGAAAAGACAGTTACAGAATGTAGGGTGTGCCATCTGTGAGTGGCGAAAGGATACATCTGTAGTTGAAAAGATGTAGGAAGTGCCATCTGTGAATGACAAGAGGGTAAATTTGCATACAACGGCTTGAAATTGAAAAAGAAGGGAAACATAGACAAAATTTGGTACGAGTATAAGTTCATTTTATTTCAATTTAATAAATCGACAATTTTATCTAAAATAGAAAACAGTGACACAAAAATAGACAAGGATGTGGAAAACATGGCCATCTACAGTACTCCTAGACATCTGCAGGAAGCCACTTAGCCTCGGAGGTGTGTCAAGTGGTTGCCTACCTGTAGGCTTCTCAAGTTACTTTACAGGTCTTCTCCGTAGAGGTCCGTTTTCAAAATTCTCAGTACACGTGGGCGGATGCACCGAACATTTTACCGAACTGGGGCAAGGGGGGGTCTTACGTGAATATGTTGCGGTTTCTTTCAAGCATAAATGAATTGCGCACCCAGCCATTTCACACTAAAAGACATAAGGACCCTTTACTGTATTGATATTTCCTTAAAGGGTTGCTACTGGTTTCACCCTGTACACCAGAGTGAAAACTGAGATCCACTGCACTCCAGAAAGGTGAGATCACGTTCGTTGGAGCTAAAGTCGTGTCAACAGTGCCAAAGGTTGTTAAGAACTTCTTCCTGTTGTTCACCACAGTGCCGACTGCCATTTTCCACATCGATACGTGTGGGAAACAACGTCCAGCGAAAAGGAGTGGTTTCGTTGCGTCCCTTAAAGCTACCCCTTGAGGCCTTTTCATTTAGTTTCTTGGCGGCGGTGTGTCTGAAATGTTTTCCTCGGTCACCCACAAGAAAACCGCTTGATATCTACACTGCACGTAGCGGTTCTCACCTCCAACACTGAGGCGTCAAAAGAAGGGGTGAAATGTGGGTAACAAGGGGCTGTGACAATCTTCCCATTGTGTGACGCGTCCGCGGTGGCGCTGGGAAAAATTGTGGTGGAATTTGGTGCAATGTGACATTATTAGCCCATTTTACACCACTACAGATGAAGGGAATCTTTGTGCCAAATTTAAAACATATGCATCGCAATGGGACCAAATACGGGGTTTTAACAAAGTGATCCGTTAATTCTGTTGCGCATTGTGGTTAAAAGACAAACTGTATTCGCAGAAAATTTGCTTTTAGGTTTGTCTGATAGTACGCGGGCCAAAAGCTGCTGAAGATTTTTGAAGCCTTGGAGCATTTTACCCTAAACATTCAAACTCTGATCGGCACTAATGGGTTCGTTTTCAAAAACGAATCATATTTCGTGATATGGAGATATTTAAAATATGCTTCACTGTAATCGCTTATACTTTATCCAGCTTTCTCAAGAGCTCTCAAATATTCCTTTACTATTCGTAAAAATTAAATTGCCCATTTTATGTGGGCAGAAGACCGGTTCAAAGTAGTTTAGTTGTTAACATTTAGTCAGTAAGGATAGAAAAGGGAGGACTCAGACACTGCTGAATATAAATAAAGGCTGAGGCAATATTGGTACAAGAATCCACCCAGAAGCCACACGTACTAACATTGCTTACAGAGTGTGAATGTACCCGTATTCGTAACGTGCTACTTATTTTCTTAACGAACTACTAATTTTGTAAGATGTCAAAATTGGATTGTTCTGGACGGTCTGCATATGGTAAAATACCTTATAAATGAGGCAGCCAGATGAGAACCTATCACAGAATAAATGTAAATATGACCTACAGTCATGCTGGAGGCAGTCGACCATTGTAATAATAATGAGTGGCTCTGCATTCAGTCTGACTGAGTCGCAATGGTAAAAGTCAAACATCAGACAAAAAATGACTTTACTTCTCATATGACGCGTTTCGGAATTTATCCATTATTATATATCGAGGAGCGATTGCTGCACGTAGATATAGTCCCGGATTCTGATGATGGATAAATTCCGAAACTGGTCAAATGACCAATAAGATCATTCCTTGCCTGCTTCACTATTATCCCTACGTCCTCATCAGTCTGAATCTGGAACTAGTGATTATCACAGTGTTATTTTCCTGGGAAAAAATATTTTGGTTCCTACTTCACACGACAGTAAAATCCGACGCATTATAGTAGAAAGCTTGGCTCCTAAGTAATGGGCCTTTATTGACGGCGTTTTACAAAGAGGGAACACCATATCGAGGCAGTCATATCGCCTGCAAAAACAAACACAGACTACTGCATTCCAGGAATAAAAGGAAATTGAAGAGGTTATTGGGACTGTCAGTATTCTCGAGATACTCAACGACAATAGCTGGCATTTGGCGAGCTCGTTTCTGATAAAATGTTTCGCGGTCGGTGCATTCGGTAATAAAAGAAGTTCGTACTGCTGTCCAGTCGTTAAAAGAAACTCAGCTTCATAAAATGAAACGTCGGCCATCGAAACGAATATTGCGTCAGGCATTGGTACAGACAAAAGGAACCGCAAGGACTCCCGTTAAAGATATAGGAAATAATATCGCAGTCTCGGTAAATGGAACTTCGGATAAAAAGAGCACTTTTGAAATATGTCGCTTGTTAAGCGTTATGTTTTCGATGCTACCGAAGTCGAACAACTGGGAATTTTTAGAACACACTCCCACATAATAAACAAAACAAGTCTCTATCAGAACTGTAAAAGTCTCGGTTGTTTAAAAAATCAAGTAAAGCTATCCTTTAAACACCTGAGTTAAATCAATGCGTAATGTAACGATACCGTAATTCTAAAATAATGTAACAAAGTCAAGTTGTCGGTGATGTACTGTCGTTTTTTTTTTACGAAGAACTATTTAAAGTGTGTAACTGGGTGAGGTGGAAAGATGTATACAGGGTGGTCCATAGATCATGACCGGACCAAATATCTCACGAAATAAGTGTCAAGTGAAAAAACTACAAAGACCGAAACTTGTCTAGCTTGAAGGGGGAAACCAGATAGCGCTATGGTTGGCCCGCTAGATGGCGCTGCCATAGGTCAGAAAGGTTAACAAATGCGTTTTTTTTAAATAGGAACCCTTATTTTTTATTACATATTGGTGTAGTACGTAAAGAAATATGAATGTTTTAGCTGGACCACATTTTTCGCTTTGTGATAGATGGCGCTGTAATAGTCACAAACATATGTCTCACAATTTTAGACGAACAGTTGGTAACAGGTAGGTTTTTCAAATTAAAATGCAGAACGTAGGTGCGTTTGAACATTTTATTTCCGTTGTTCCAATGTGATCCATGTACCTTTGTGAACTGATCATTTCTGATAAAGCATGCTGTTACAGCGTGATTATCTGTAAATACCACATTAATGCAATAAGTGCTCAAAATGATGACCGTCAACCTCAGTGGATTTGGCAATACGTGTAACGATATTCCTCTCAAAAGCGAGTAGTTCGCATTCCGTAAAGTTCGCACATGCATTGACTACGCCCTGACGCATGTTGTCAGGCGCTGTCGGTGGATCACGATAGCAAATATCCTTCAACTTTCCCCACAGAAAGAAATCCGGGGACGTCACATCCGGTGAACGTGCTGCCAATGGTTTGGTGCTTCGACGACCAATGCACCTGTCATGAAATATGCTATTCAATACCCCTTCAACCGCACGTGAGCTACGTGCCGGACATCCTTCATGTTGGAAATACATCGCCATTCTGTCATGCAGTGAAACATCTTGTAGTAAAATCGGTAGAACATTACGTAGGAAATCAGCATACATTACACCATTTAGATTGCTATCGATAAAATGGGGGCCATTTACCCTTCCTCCCATAATGCCGCACCATACATTAACCCGCCAAAGTCGCTGATGTTCCACTTGTCCCAGCCATCGTGGATTTTCCGTTGGCCAATACTGCATATTATGCCGGTTTACGTTACCGCTGTTGGTGAGTGACGCTTCGTCGGCAAATAGAGCGCGTGCAAAAAATCTGTCATCGTCCCGTAATTTCTCTCGTGCCGCGTGGCAGAACTGTACACGACGTTCAAAGTCGTCACCATGCAATTCCTGGTGCATAGAAATATGGAACGGGTGCAATCGGTGTTGATGTAGCATTCTCAACACCGACGTTTTTGAGATACCCGATTCTCCTACTGACGTGTGGATTAGCCGGGACAGCAGCTAAAACACCAACTTGGGTATCATCATTTGTTGCAGGTCGTGGTTGACGTTTCACATGGTGGCTGAGCGCTTCCTGCTTCCTTAAATAACGTAACTATCCGGTGAACGGTCCGGATACTTGGATGATGTCGTCCAGGATAGCAGCATACACAGCGCACGCCGGTTGGTCATTTTGATAACAGTGGCCATACATCAACACGATATCGACCTTTTCGGAAATCGGTAAACGGTTCATTTTAATACGGGTAATGTATCACGAAGCAAATACCGTCCGCACTGGCGGAATGTTACGTGATACCACGTACTTATACGTTTGTGACTATTACAGCGCCATCTATCACAAAGCGAAAAAGTGGTCCAACTGAAACATTCATATTTCCTTAGGCACTAGACGAATATGTAATAAAAAGTGGGGGTTCCTATTTAAAAAACGCAGTTAATATCCGTTCGACCTATGGCAGCGCCATCTATCGGGCCAATCATAGCGCCATTTGTTTATCCCTTCAAGCTAGACGAGTTTCGTTCTTTGTAGATATTTCGTTTGATGCTTATTTCGTGGGATATTTGGCCCAGTCACTATCAATGGACCACCCTGTATACAACATGGTAACTCATTTTTCATGAATCTCTCTCAATCCATCACATCCTATCTGAAATTAAGAAAATATAACTTATGCTACTGTTTACAATACTATCTCCTTTTCTCAGAGTCCAACATTCTCATGATTGAAACCTTTTCACGTCATGATGTGGGTATAACATTCCTGCTCTCAGGATGACCCAATACGTACGGTCCTGGATTTGGTATTCTCATGACTTGATATGGCCCCTGATACATTAGTTGCCATTTCTTATTTGTTTTATTTAACAAAGACGCACGCGGATGTGTGCGTAGCAATACTTTATCTCCAACCACACAAGATTGTTTACGTAGGATATGCATGTCAAAATTTACTTTTCTCTTCCTAGCATGCTCTGTATTTCCTGGGCGACTGCATTTCTTTGTTTCCATGGAACGGGATAAAAACTATGGCAGTACGTTTTGTGTGGCTTTACATGTAAATGACAGGTATAACTGTTTAATTATACCGGGTTATTCCTCGAATACTTTTATAAAGTTTCTTAGGATGACAGACAATTGGGTCCTCTGTTCATCTTTAAAGTGCTCTAGCTCGCTCAACTTATGTTTTATTTGATCAGATATCTCAACTATTTGCATGACCTTGATCAAACCTGTTTGGTAAATCCGGCGCTCTCTCCTTATTAACTGCAATTTCGCCCCTCTACAATACCTTCCATGTTTTGCCATCCTTTCTCAGTATATCTACTTGGGCTAGGGCTCCATCGATCCTAAAATTGACTTTACCGGTAGAGAAGTCTAATTTGGCGTCCTTCTACCGCTTAGTTTCAGTTTCCAGAACACAGATGTCTATCAATTTCTTCACAACCAGGAACGCGCATTATCGCTGCATTTCTTAAATCTTACTTCAACATCGTATGTGTCCGCACAGGTTGTGATCGCGTGCCAAACGCTCCGAGTATCTTACAGAGCTGCACAGGAAATGTAGGCAACGGGGTCTACCTCATTATCTGGTTAAATAAACTCAGTGAAATTGCATTAACCGATGCGCCTGTGTCCAAAAGTACTGGAATATCCTCTATCTTCACTCTCATGGCAGAAATAGGCTCAGATGAATATTCCTCTTTACACTTCGTTGTATCTGCGCAAAGCTCCTCTTGCATTAACTATCCTCCATCATAGCGAAACATATTTACTTCCTGCACATAGCCCGTACCCTTGTCCACGACCGCTTCTCCGGGACATGATTAGGTCGGCGTTAGTTTTCCAAATGGGATTCATTTCTATGAACCGCACCCTCTCTCACTTCGGTAATTATTGGCGATCTCTGTCGCCAATCATTTTCTACAGGTCTTGACTGTTGTGTCTGCCAGTTATTACTATTACTTGCATTATGCCAATTCGAAGAATTTGCATTTACATTGTACCCTGGATTGTATCGTCTGTTTTGTATGTCACAGCCGTAACGAAAGTTATTTCCGTTGCCGTTGCGTGTATTTCTTTTCTGGCTGTAGTTGTTATTTTGCGGCGAAGCGCGAATGGCATTTTTCTCGCCAATCAGTTGATTACCAGCCCGTTCGCCGTAAGTATTATTTGACTGCGAGAAAGTGCCTATCTGTTCTCGCCTTCATATCCTCTTGGATTAGATCTATTGGACCTAATACCGACATAAATTCTTCAAGTTTCTCTTCTGGAGGACGAATTAATTTTTCCACAGTCTCTGCGGGAAGTTTCGCCTTCAGAATGCGTAAGATATCTTTATATGAGATGGACCCGTTCCAATATCTGGCTTTATTTAGATACTTCTCGAATTATCTGTGTAGGCTGTCTGTCTTAATATAGAACGGTTCAGGATTAAATACTTCCTTAAGTAAACGTTCCTGTACGCCTCGCGACCAATACTTTGCCAAAAATGCCTTTTCAAACACTACGTAGGTCTCACATGTGTGCATCATGTCTGTAGCCCACAATGCACCGTCACCGTCACCAAAACCAAAGATGACAAAACTCTCCGAAGAGACTCAAAAAAGGCCTTTATCAAGACCATCACTAGTGACAACTTCCTGCAATATTGAAGGCTTATCTGTAAATGAAGGAATTTTATTATCTGACATGTGCAAACGAAATAACTGTGACGTTTTAGTGTTACAAGAAACACACAGAGCACCAACTAGCCATAGACCAAAAATACAGGGCATGAAAGTAGTTCTCGAGAGACCACACGAAAGGTACGGAAGTGCTATATTTGTGAAACCGAACTTAGACGTACGCTCCTGTGCTCTGACCTGCGAAAAAAATATAGAAATTTTAACTATTGAGCTACATTCATGTACTGTAACATCCGTGTACAAACCACCCAGTGCGAGGTTTAAATTTACGGAGCCTGGAAATTTCCATTCAAAAAACATTAAAGTTGTACTAGGAGATTTTAACTGTCACGGTCTCGCATGGGGTTATAAAGAGACAAATGATGATGGCGAAATGCTGGAGACCTGGGCAGACCAGGCTAAACTGAAATTGATACATGACCCAAAGTTGCCTGCATCATTTAACAGCGGAAGATGGAAACGAGGATTTAATCCAGATAACATCTTTGTCTCCGAAAAGGTATCCCTGCAAACTATAAAGCAAATCGAGGACCCAATTCCAAGATCGCAACACAGAGCAATAACTTGCTGCATTACTGCAGTAATCAAATCAGATGTAATGCCCTTTAAGAGACGCTTCAATTTCAAAAAAGCTCATTGGGAACTTTTTACAGAGGACCTTGATAAGGAGATCTTGGAAATTAAACCAGAGATACAATCATATGAAACTTTCATAGACCTCGTCAAGAAAATCTCTCGACGGCGCATACCTAGAGGGTGCCGCACCCAGTATATCGCTGGACTAAATGGTAGCAGCAAGGAAGCTCTGAAAAAGTATGAAGAACTATACAATAAGGACCCCTTCTCAGAGGAAACGATCCAGGCAGGTGAGGCACTGATGTCTGGTATCTCCGAAGCGAGAAAGGAAAAGTGGTGCAACCTCCTACAAGAGACGGACATGAAGCACAGCAGTAGGAAGGCATGGAAACTGGTCAAAAATCTCAACAACGACCCAACAGAACCACAACCAAATTACAGTGAAGTTACACCCGATCAGATAGCTCACCAACTACTCATGAACGGAAAAACTAAAAGGAAGATCAGGAATGGCAAAATTAAAAGAAAATTGAACGAGGAGATTAGCTTCCTAGCTCGCCCGTTCTTCATTCAGGAGCTACAAGATGCCATCAATGATTTGAAAAACAATAAGGCCGCTGGCCTCGACGATCTGAGATCTGAGCAAATTAAACATTTTGGACCGGGAGTACAAGCATGGATCCTAGAGCTAATGAATAACTGTATTACAACAATGCAAATTCCTAAACTGTGGAGGAAAGCTCGGGTTATTGCATTACTAAAACCAGGGAAAGACCCAGCTGAAGCTAAAAATTTCCGGCCTGTATCACTGCTTTGTCATTTATGTAAAGTGCTGGAGCGAATGGTCCTCAAACGCATAGCTGATTATGTGGACAAAGCCCTCATTAACGAACAAGCTGGATTCCGACCAGGAAAATCATGCTGCGGCCAAATTCTTAATCTCACACAGTACATCGAAGACGGCTATCAGAGAGGAGAAGTAACTGGGGTCGCATTCCTGGATCTCAGTGCTGCATATGACACAGTTAACCATAAGTTGCTTACCCAGAAAGTGTATAATGTCACTAAGGACTACACCCTTTCTATGTTCGTGCAATGTCTGCTACAAAACAGACGCTACTATGTAACCTTACAATCTAAAAACAGCCGTTGGAGGACACAGAAAAATGGACTTGCACAGGGTAGTGTCTTGGCTCCAATATTATTTAACATCTATACCAATGATCTTCCCATCAGCCGCCGGACACGAATGTTCATATATGCTGATGATGCAGCAGTGGCCACACAGGATAAAACCTTTGAACAAGTGGAGGAGAATCTCACAGGAGCCTTAACAGAACTTGCTACCTATTACGACGGCAATAATCTCAAACCAAACCCTAGTAAATCTCAAGTATCCGCCTTCCATCTTAGGAACAAACAAGCCAAACGGAAACTCCGAGTCATGTGGCAAGGGGAAGAGCTGAAACATACAAACAGCCCAAAATACCTGGGAGTAACATTGGACAGAGCACTTACTTTTAAGCAGCACTGTCACAACACTAAAAAAAAGGTCTGTGCCAGGAACAACATACTGCGGAAGCTAACAGGTTCATCGTGGGGAGCTCAACCACATGTTTTGCGCACCACGGGTCTGGTGCTGCGTATCTCAGCAGCGGAATATGCGGCGCCAGTTTGGAGGAACTCTGCTCACACTAAGCAAGTTGACGTCGCCGTAAACGAAACTGTACGTATTGCCACAGGATGCCTCAAACCAACTCCCACAGACATCATTTACCCCATCATAGGCATAGCACCACCCACTATCCGCAGACAAGTAGCCGCCGAGATCGAAAGATCAAAACAAAAGAATGATCCTCGACACCCGTTGCATATGCACCGAAAACAACGTGTCCGGCTGAAATCCCGCAGGAGTTTCATTGAAACTACTGAAGAGCTCGTCACCAAACCCGCCGCAAGGCGGCTATCTCTTTGGGAAGAAATGGTGCCACACTCCACAATGGATCTACTTGAGGAGGGATCTGCAGGATTTCAACTACCTTTTACAACTTGGAGGTCATTAAACCGGCTGCGCACTGGAGTAACTGGGTGTAAATCAAACCTATTTAAATGGGGTTACAGTGATGGCGACAGGTGTGAATGCGGAGCAATACAGGACTTGGACCACCTACTGATCTGCCCAGATATGTCTATGACATGCACTAAAGATGATATTTTGAAAGTCAATGACAAAGCAATCTACGTTGCTAATTTCTGGGAAGGGAAGATATAATTGGTGCATCCGGACACGGAAGAAGAAGAAGAACCCGGAAGGTATCCTAACACATAACTTATTTTCTGTGCTTCCGTCCATGCCCTGGGAATGTACCTCGAAATCCACGTATAAACACTACACGGTTTATTGACTTCCTGTCGGGTGAGAACGGTAGAAATTGTCTGTGTTTAAGCAATTTCTCTTCCATCAACATCGCAGAGTAAACACTGTTGTCTGGCGGCGTTGCTTGCATCCAGTTATATCTCAGTTTCACAGGATGTGAAGCATGTTCAATATAGTAATAAGATTCTGGTGTTGAATTCTGCTTACGTTCAACCTCACGCAGTTCATTCCGGCGCTCCTTTACTGCCCCTTGCATTTGTTCGACATCTTTGGAAATGTTTTACACAGAATGAACTATTTCGTCTTTCCATTGCTTATAGTTCGTTCCTAATTCATCTTCAACGTTCGTTCCTGATTCATCTTCAACGTTCTCTAAGTCTTTTTTAATTTTCTCAGCAATGGTAAACTCTCCATCGGCAATTTGCTTACCGTTTCTTGGATACTAGCATCCACACATAGCATCACCTGATTCTCTTTCGCAGATGCCTATTAGTTACTGGAAAATTCCTGTTGTTCGTTGAAATTTTCGCGTATGATTTTGTCACAGTCAGAAGTTATATTTTTTACCGTTTCTGTCAACTCGACTGCGGAATTCTCCACTTCCTCCTGTTTCGACTTCATAGTATGCATTTCCTGTGTCACTTTTTGTAACTCTAAAGGAAATTTGTTTTTGGGCCTCGAGCAACTCTGTTCTCTCATTTGAGATCTGTTGTTGTTGCGTCACTAACGATTGAATAACCACTGACATATATGTCTGCTTCTGACATAAGTCAGACTGCTTTTAAGCCATGGCTGTTTGCTTTTGTAACATCCTCCTGCTTCTGGGATACAACCTGTACCACTACAGACAAAAGTTTTAGTTGCTCTAAAATCTGAGCCATGGGGTTTGTCTCTTTCTGAGGCGAAGCTGCTATTTCCTCTACATCAGAATTATCATTCATGTCATGAACATCTGGAAATTTTTCCTGATCCATCTTTACTTGGGCTCTAGTTTTTACCATAACAAATCATAAAACACACAAACTACGTAACAGGTTTCACACTTAAACACACTATAAAATGGAACTACACCTGACAAGAATGAACATATATTTCTCTATATCTACTTCTGCGATACTGAAAAGAAATGAAAAATCTAATAATCTGTTTCTCTACAGACTGGGAATATTAATTTCTTTCTACATACAGACCAGATTGAGTAAAGGCTGTGAAATTTTTCTGTGTGCCTGCCTTATTCAGCTTGCAGCGGTGTGAAGTTCTGCTGTGGGTGTCGTGACTGCTCTGCTCACCGTACCAAACACCACCAGAGCTCAGCGTACGTGGAACACACACAATGAAACGATTAGTACGTACACACAATATACAACAGCAATTCTTAATTTTGGTCGTCCTGTACTCGGACGCCAATTTAAAGTTCCTATTTTTATTCTCTCTATTATTTAATGAGCGTTTTATTAATGTGATTGCGTATTATTATTAATTGATTTTTATTTATGGTTTGGATTAGCGATTCTTTTTCACTGTTTGCTCCTTTTATTGGAGTACTTTTAATTATGTTTTCGGTGTTTTTTTTTACTGTTCTCCGTAAGTTAAAGAATACGGTAATACCATATGCATTTCGCAGAAGCAGATCTCGTTGAGTCTCCTTGCAGGAACTTCTCCACCTGAAATCGCTAGAGACAATTTATCGCTCTACGGAAATCGATCGGTACAGCCAAGTGTTATGCTGTGTCATGTGTATGGAATGTGACGTCCAACTTTATTTCGTGAAACTATTTAGGTCTTCGGAGAAATATTCTCGACGAATCCCAAAACCGTGTAAAACTGCAGGTTCGCAAGATCAAACCGCACAACACTTTCGAACGGCTTTCGTCTTTATAATCACTGAATATTTCTTCTAAAATGATTAAGGTCTATGAACTCTACACACCTGGTACTTCTTTTGTGCTTTTACATGTATTTATTTTATTCAGTACCATAAAACATAGATTACGGCCTTAATGGCGGCTTCCAACAATCTCCTCTCAATCCGAAATACAACATCTTTCTTCCAATGTCCAACATGGAATAATTATTTCTTTGCCGTAGCTTAATACAGCCTGTATATCTTTGTTATCGAGTTCGCACGGAGATGCTTGAAGTGCACAGTGTGTTGAGCCCTCGCACAAGTATTTTACATTTGTCGTCTTGTTAATGGTCCTTCGCATTTTATTTGTGGGATTTAGCATCACGAAAAGTTACAATGAAGAGTAGACTAAAGTTTGGGAGAATCGTCCGCAGAGTGAGTGTGGAATGAAGTGGGATACTGAAGTACTGAACACTAATGAGACGTGTTTGAGGTTCGCTGAGGATGTGGATACTGTGGTGATCGATGTCAAAGTAGGCGGTTCAGTTGAAAGGGAATGGACAACTCTAAAACGAGCAATTACAGATGTTGCCCAGACAAACTTCCATACAAGGAATGTAACTGCGAAGAAAGCACGGGTAGCACAAGAAATACTTCAGCTCATCAACGAAAAAAGTAACTACAAACATATTGAAGGAAATACAGGTCTACAACAACATAAATACCTTTAGAATGAAATAAATGGAAAGTCCTGTGCAACCAATGCGAAATGGTTGCACGATAAATGTGAAGGAAAAGAAAATGAAACGACCGACACAAGGACTGACTCAGCATAAAGCAAATTCAAAACAACCTTACGTGAAATTAAACGCAAGGACTGTAACATTAAGAGTGCAACGGGAATCCGCTGTGCTACGCAAAGGAGAGAGCGGATAAGTGGAAGGAGTGTATTAAGATGTGTGTAAGGAATGGGACTTATCTAATGATGTGGTAGAAAAAGAAACTGGAAGCGACTTGGAATGCAGTGTTAGAATTTAAAAGGTCTTCGAAAGACCAGACTTTAAATAAGCAGAGGGGATGTATAACATCTCATCGGAATTTCTAAAATAGTTGGAGGAAGTGGCAACGAAATAGATATAGAAACTGGTGAGGAGAATCGATGGGACTGACAACACACTATTAAACTTTCGAAAAATTATCATCCTTTCAGATACAAAAATAGCAAGATTAGACCAGATAAGTGCAAGAACTATTGTAGAATCTGCTTAGCAGTCCGCTCATCCAAGTTGCTGGTGAGAAGTATATACAGAAAAATTGGAAATAAAACTGAGCGAGTTAGATGACGATCAAGGTAATGGTACCAGAGAACCAGTCCTGACATGCGCATGACAACGGAAGCAAAATCGAAGAAAAATCAAGACACGTTCCCACGATTTGTAGACCTGGAAAATGACTGGTGAATATTATGCAAGTATTCTGGGCTAACTGAGGGAAAGTGCATCTGGGAAAAAAGCTATAAATTTAAAAATTAATTCATGCACCAGCAGGAAAGTTAAAGGTGTTTAGCTACGGGTAACGGAGAGATTTATAATACTTCATGCTGTAATATATTTTCACAACCAGCATGTCGGGACCTGTGATTGAACCTGACCCACATCTAAATTATTTGCGAATGATGAAGATGTCGTGGAAGCCACATAACGGTATGCTGCAGCCCTTTTACAATCACACTGCAGCAATGGAATATACTTTCTCCAAAACAATGGACAAAGTAATTTGACCTAAAAGTGATATAGGTAACATATAAGTTCACATTTTGGATAAAATATTCGGTTTTTTACGCCGTTCAGCGAAATTTTTACGTACTGTCTTATACAGTAATGTACAAAGAATATGACGTATCGTATTTTATAAACAAAAAATAAAAAAAAATCGCTATGAGGAACCCAGTTATTTGTAATACCTTTTCCGCGATTTCCATATATTACGACAGGAAAATTACGAAGTAAATAATCCTGTCGATAGAAAGTGCTAACACATAGCTCTCTAAGCCTACATTAGCGAATATTAAAGCAAGCGACTACAGTAATGAGTTTTATAACAAGACTGTCTTACCGTTCAATACCTTCAGCCAGAAGTATGTTGCCAGTAACAGAACAGCGAACGTAAATACGTTGGTCATTCCTCATTTCGCCGCTCTTCAGTTTGTTGATATCAATGAGGACACTGGAAAGCCCTATGATGAATTCGGCCAGAAGAGAACTGACTGTTATAGTTGAGCGAAGTAGTCGTAATGAGAGGAGAAAAATACCTGGAACTGCGATAGCTAGGAGGAATGCTTCTTCTAGACGGTAGTACATTGAACCCAAACTACTTGGTGACCCAAATAAAACTGATCTAGAAATTGTGTGCCAAAGGCCAACCTTGACTGACTGCCTGTCAGCAGTTATACATGAAAAAGATGATATGAGATTGGCGGTCCAAATTAACACCTTCCTCTTTCTAGTCTCGCAGGATTATAAAGTCCGAATCAAGTGCGGACACCAGCAAAAGAGACCTAAAACACCGGTATATCCCCGGTTTCAGCGCAGGGTAAATTTGAACCGTTGTCACGGATAACATTATCTGCCAGCAAATTACGGTATAGTTTTCATCGCTTCCTACAAACTAAAAGTTCTCTCTTCCTCTTAAAAGTTACAGCGTTTGCGAAGAATAAAATCATCAATTCATGTTTTTTAAATACCGTCTTTTGAGAGTGTAAAGATGTCTAATTAAGACCAAAAGCGTTTCTTTTTGTTTTAAAGCAGCTTTCACGCTTAGCTTTTTTGTTTCTTACGTCATTCTTCACGTTCTTCTACACATACATCGTAGATTTTAGCACACAGTACTTTCATTAACACTAAACGTAATTTCTTCACGTTCTTCTACAATTACGTCGTAGGTCTTAGCACAAAGCTCTTCCACTAAGACTAAATATATTCGCGTTTCTGAATTGTGAAGAAACACGTGTCTCGCCATTTCGTACACAAAATGGCGAGGTAGCAGTGGTTCTTCGCATCACGAAAAAGTGAGTACGTTTAGTGTTAGTGAAACTGCTGTGTGCTAAAACCTACGACATAAGTAGAAGAATGTGAATAATGACATAAGAAAAAAATCTAATCACTAAAGATGTTTTAAAATAAATTGAAATACGTTTGGTCTTAATTTGACTTTATGACACCCACACTTGTATAACTGCGCCTGCGGAAAAGTGATATCGAAAAACAAAGAAGGTAACATGAATGAAATGTTCATTGCTAATTCACGCGTCAGTTTCACTTCCAAATAATACTATTCAGCCTACAAAGCTTCAAGCAGTGATCAAGCTCCAACATTATGGCTCAGAAATCGTCGCTTCCGCCAAATTCGAATTTACAGATCGCGATAAGCACAAATGCTGCAACAATTTCTTCGTATATTTTTGCAAAAAATATTAGTCTACGCGCTGTAAGATCTCTGACAAACTTGTAGTTCAATATCAGAAACATTCAGCTTTAAATATAATCTTGGCCAGGTGGATCAGTCGTTCCAGAAGATATACCGAGGTCACAAAAGTCATGGGATAGTCAGAAGCGCGTGTACAGATGGCGATAGTATCGCGTACACGAGGTATAGAAAGGCACTGCATTGGTGGAGCTGTCATTCGTATTCAGGTGGTTTACGCGAAAAAGGTGTTAAACGTGAGTATGGCCACAAGACGGGAATAATCAGTCTTTGAATGCGGTAGTTGACCTAGACACATAGGACATTCCAGTTCGAAAATCGTTAGGCAATTCAATGTTCCGAGATCCACTGTGTCCAGCGAGAGCCGAGAATACCGAATTTCAGGCATTATCTATCAGCACGGACAACGCAATGGCCGACGGCCTTCACTTAACGACCGAGAACAGCGGCGTTTGCGCAGAGTTGTCAGTGCCAACAGACAAGCAAATCCGCGTAAAATATAAATCAATGTCGGGCGTATGAAGAACGTATCCGTCAGCACAGTGCAGCGGAATCGGGCATTAATGGGCTGTGGCAGCAGAAGATCAATGCGAGTGCGTTTGCTAACAGGAAGACATCGCCTGCAACGTCTCTGCTGGGTTGAAGATCATATCGCTTGGAACATAAGCGATGAAAACCGTGGCATGATCAAATGAGTCCCGATTTCAGTTGGTATGAAGTCATGGTAGGGTTTGAGTGTGGCACAGACCGCACGAAGCCATGGGCCCAAGTTGTCAACAAGGCACTCCACAAGCTGGTAGCTGTTCCACATTGGTGTGAGGTGTTTTAATGGATTGGATTGGGTCCTCTGGCCCAACTCAACCGATCATTGACTGAAAATTGTAATGTTTGGCTACTTGGAGACCCTTTACAGCCATTCATGGACTTCATTTCCCATTCCACGCTCAAATTTTATGGGCGACATTGTGCCATGTCACTGAGCCTGAGTTGTTCGCGGCTGATTTGAACATCGTTCTCGACATTTTAGATGAAGAATTTTCTCACCCAGATGTGAATGCCGTCGACCATTTGTGGGACATAATTGACAGGTCAGTTCGTGCAAGAAGTCCTGTAGCGGGAATACTCTCGCAATTATGGACGGCACAGAGGTAGCATGCCTCAATATCTCTGCTAGGGGCTTCCAGCGACTTGTTAAGTCATTGACACGTCAGTTTGCTGCACTACGGCGAGAAAAAGGAGGTCCTACACGATATTAGGAGGTATTCCATGACTTGTGTCACCTCAGTGTAATACAATGGAGAACTGCATCTACATTACAATACTCCTTATGTTTTAACATTATATAGCAATCAGTTTGTTGCCTGGTACTGTTAGCTTCCCCGGTATATCAGAAAACTGCGGGATTCGTTCTAATTCATACCTTCCATAACACACTTGTAAAAACATTGGCATTAATAAAGTACCCCATTAGTAGTTCACATGGTCGATAAACGGCAGCCATCGATAAAATTCCTCTGTCTTCACATCTTACTGGAAGTTTAAAACAATTAAAACAAATGTTGACTATCAGACTAGGTGAATCATCATATGCTTCTTGCTAAGACAAGCAAACTCCCCTAAACTGCTGAGTCTACGCAATCAAACTACGAGCAGAGTCAACTGGAATTGGACTTTACGGGAAAATACAAGGAGACAAATCTATATGCGCATATATACAGAGTGAATCGCGTAAGGTTTGCGGTGCAAATATTGCGGAAATGAATAGTGCTATTGACTTGCGCTTTTCACAGAATTGAATGGTAGCCTAGAGCTCGTCGTTGTTAGCCAACAAATAGATTATAATAATACTTTGTATTTTTTGTGCAGACATACACTTTTTTAAACTGAACATTACCTATTAACATTAAAAAACTAGACGTGCGATCAATTAGATTGCCAGTGGTACTTGTTACAGAATACTATTGCAAGTCGTTTACGAGGCATCGTATTTTGAAAAGCACGCACCGAGAATTGTAAAATACTCGTGGTAGCACACACTAAAGAACAACGTAAGTGCATATACTAGTTACGTGGATTCTAATGACCAACGATATAAAACACAGGGCAACAGTCACAAGTAGTTTTGTAAGCTCCTGAACTACGTAACGGATCGTTTGAGGTTTTTAAATTATGAACTAAATTTTCTTGTAAATTGTTATTTGAGGAGAGAACAACCTTGCAGCCACATTTTTTAACTAATACAACTTGAATCCTGTGTGATACATTACCTAAATAAGGTATTGGAATACTTTTTCCTTCATTAATATCCTACATCTACATCTACATAGTTACTCTGCAATTCGCACTTAAGTGCCTGGCAGAGGGTTCATCGAACCATTTTCATACTACTTCTCTACCATTCCACTCTCGAATGACGCGTGGTAAAAAGGAACACCTAAATCTTTCCGTTCGAGCTCTGATTTCTCTTATTTTATTATCATGATCATTTCTCCCTACGTAGGTGAGTGTCAAAAAATGTTTTCGGATTCGGAAGAGAAAGTTGGTGACTGAAATTTCGTAAACAGAGCTCACCGCAGAGAAAAGCGCCTTTGTTTCAGTGACTGCCACCCCAACTCGCGTAACATATCAGTGACAGTCTCGCCCCCATTACGCGATAACACGAAACGAGCTGCCCTTCTTTGCACTTTCTCGATGTGCTCCGTCAATTCTATTGGTAAGGATACCACACCGCGCATCAATATTCAAGCAGAAGACGGACAAGTGTTATGTAGGCTTTCTCTTTAGTGGGTTTGTAGCATCTTTTAAGTATTCTGCCAACAAAGCGCAGTCTTTGTTTCGCCTTCCTCACAATATTGTCTATGTGGTCTTTCCAGTTTATGTTGCTCGTAATTGTAATTCCCTGTTATTTACTCGAATTGACAGCCCTTAGATTTGTGCGATTTATCGTATACCCAAAATTTTTCGGATTTCTTTTAGTACCCATGTGGATAACCTCGCACTTTTCTTTGTTTAGTGCCAATTGCCACTTTTCGCACCATGCAGAAATTCTATCTAGATCATTTTGTAATTGGATTTGATAGTCTGATGATTTTACTAGACGGTAAATTACAGCGTCATCTGCAAACATTCTAAGGGGGCTGCTCAGATTATCACCTAGATCTTTTATGTAAATCAGGAACAGCAGAGGGCCGATGACACTACCTTGCGGAACGCCAGATATCACTTCTGTTCTGCTCGACGATTTACCGTCTATCACTACGAACTGTGACCTCTCTGAGAGGGAATTACGAATCCAATCACACAACTGAGACGATACTCCACATGCAAGCAATTTGATTAATACTCGCTTGTGAGGAACGGTATCAGATACCTTCTGGAAATCTAGGAATATGCTGTCAACAAGGGATCTCAGATCGATTCCACTCATTGCTTCAAGGGATTAAAGAGCTAGCAGTGTTGCACAAGAACGATATTTTCTGAATCCATGTTGGTGATGCATCAATAAGTCATTTTCTTCAAGGTGATTCATAATGTTCGAGTGCAGTATATGCTCCAAAATCCTACTGCAAATTGAGGTCAGTGAAACGGGTCTGTAATTCAATGGGTTACTCCTATTTTCTTTCTTGATTACTGGTGTGACCTCTGCTACTTTCCAGTCATTAGGAGCAGGCCTTTCGTCAATTGAGCGGTTGTATATGATTGCTAAGAAAGGCGCTATCGTGTCTGCATACTCTGAAAGGAACCTGGTTGGTATACCACCTGGCTGTTCTAGTTTCGAATTCTGGAATAGTTACTTCATCCTTTTTCGTGAAGGAATTACGGAAAACTGTATCTAGTAACTTCACGTTAGTGGCAGCATCATCGGTAACATTTCCATCGCTATCGCACAGTGACGGTAATGACTGTATTTTGCCTCATTCGGGACGTTATCTGAAGTATTGATTCTTTTATTGGTTTTCACTACAAAATTTTTTTTTCCACTATTGAGGATTCATAATTGTTATTAAACGCCATTGTTTTAATAAATTAATTTCTTTCTGTAGTAATTGATGATAGCGTTGTGAGTATAGCTCGATGAATAGTTGATTGAAAGAAAGGTATCATATAGGACAGAATACGCGTTGAATCCGAAGGCACAAATGATCAGCTTTCGTTGCCTTACGCAAGATATGAAAAGTTATTTCATAATCTACTATGGCCAAATTTACATCGAAATAATTTAGCTCTCGTTTTTCTCATCTTGTAACTCGCAAGTGAATCTAATTTTCTCATGAAGATCATTAAATATTTTAAACATATGGCTAACCACGTCGTAAGTTCCACTGTATATAATCAGAATATCATCTACGTATCTAGCAGCATGATTTGTGAAAAATTTCTCTTCTAGTGAATTTATAAAAATGTCTGCTAGAAGGCCCGATGACGGATTAGCCATTGCAAGCCGATCTGGTTGTTGAAAGAATTTTCCATTAAATTCAGAATAGTTATATTTAACGACCAGTTTTAGTAACTGTGTAAGGTCCGTAGTTTATTCCTCTGTTATATCTTTTTGGAAGGCACGCTTGTTTTTCTTCACGACTGAGTTGGTACATTAGCGTACAAATCAGTAGTATGAAACGAAATTAATTTTGTTTATTGGTACATTACAGGTTCTTAATTTCATTCACGAAGCTCTCAGTATTTGCTACTGAATAATCATTTCGGAAGACGTATAATTTTTTAATCCCTCCATGAAGAAACCTAGCTAATTTATGATACCCGCTGCTAATACTGTTCATGTTGGAACGATTCGGGTGATTACTTTTACAGACCGTGAACTTAGTACTCGTACAAGATACCCTTAATTGTGTCGAGTCGTGCTCGAGGTTTTTACGCTAAACTTGTGCAACCGGTTACATGCATAATTTATGCACAAAATTTTTTTTTACGGTTGCTGCTGTCAGCCATGTTTAAAATTGTGATTATTATTCATGTTTCATTATTATCTATATCTGCAGATGGCACCAATCATTACTGTGTCGTGTCCTGGATCAGGATATAGGAAACTTACGAGAACTCAAAGGGAGTTCCAGATGAGTTTCCGGTTCCAGAGCGGTTAGGAGTACATCTAGAAAGACAGACTTCAAGTGATGGCAGATAATTGCTTGGATCAGCGCCAAACACGTCACAGGGCTTCTACGAGTGTTGTGGATTTTGGGACTCGATACGAATACTTGCAGGAGACTTATAGATCTCAAGGGACTGAAACACGCTTATCTATTGCATTGAGACTAGGTACTACAGTGGAGGCTGTTGTGCCAGATAAAAACCATTGAGATATTTGTGACGGCTTTGTATGATCTAACTACTTCAGTGGAGGCTGCCATGCCGGAGGAAAACCACTTGAGACATTCATGACGACAGTGTAGTGGATCCTTCCAAGCCTAGACTTACCTCTGGAGGTGGTCGAGAGGCTGCTACAACACACACAAAATGTTAGATCACTCATTAAAGTTTGAACAGTCTGAAAAACTTACCTTCGAAACAATCCATGTCCACGGGAATATCACTGATGTATTTGGTATTGTCGCAGTACTCTGTAACGTATCATTTGCTACACTACAGAATGATAGTCTCAAATCAGTGTACAATTGACTGTAAACTTCCATACAGTTCTAATAAAGTGCGCCCTACCGTATCTGAAGTAAGACGATGCTGTCGTCGTAAGCAGTGATTGCAGGCTGGGGCTGAGTGACACTACACTCTAACGGAAGTACTCTCCCAGCAGCTGTGGCTTATGCAACCCCTTCAGGGCGGGTCTAAGCAGACATTTCCCATTCGTTGCTGCGTCAGGTAGCGACTGCCTTTACTTCTGGTTATGTCGTGAGGCACCATCTTTGACATGAAATCTACTTTCAAGCATTATAAAAAACAACAGAAGAGTTCGCGGGATAAGAGCTAGCAGAATTGACAATCACTAGCAGCATCGTAAAGAAGGACATTTGAGCAGCACTCGTAGTGAGAAAACAGACTTACATGAGAGCTTACCCGAGGCTGGCGTCGAGCGACATGTCGTGAGCGTCCTAATGAACCAACTGAGAACTCTCCTGAGTACGAACATCCAGAGTTTTTAAAGGATTGTGGTCGTGCACGGTTTCTCCCTGTCCGTAGATGGCCCACCAATCCACCTACACATCACAGGCATCGACCATTGTAGCTTGAGACTCTACATCTCACCGGTGCCTGTGCAAAATATATTCAGGTTCGTTCTCTTCGATTCAGTAAGTAGAGATGTCCCTAACCTGTAACAAACTCCAAGTTTGGAAGCTACAGTGCTCATCTGGAAGTTGCCACTGCCCTTCGTAATATAGTTAGTAGCAACAGTGTTCTAAGTGACTTGCATTCTCTATTCTCTATGGGTTGAGACATGTCTATTGGGGTTGGAGACCGCTGTTCCTGCAGTTTTACACAACTTACTTCCTATCTCATGCTAACCTGTGTGAATCCACTGACGTTACTGTCCGCAGGAGTATAAGAGTTACTGCATATGCCAAGATGTGCCTTCCTACGACCACCATGTATAGTAACCGTACAGCAGTGTCTAGATGGAGTGTGGAATTGTCAGCTAATTCTCTGACCTGAAACTTCTACCTTAAGACAACTGCCAATAATGTCTGGAATTCGTAGGCCTATGTACCTCTTGTAGCCTAAACGCTGTCGTCTTTGGCGGTCCATCTGCTTTGTGTCTCTCCATTCCTGTCTTGAAGTGTCCTCGGTGACTTCAGACAGCCTCAAGCTTGACAATACATATCTCAATAAGTCATCAACACATGATAACTGGACTACGTCTTGGTAACGAACTATTCTACAAAAAATTAAATTTTGTGCACGTATCCAAATATCTCACTTCTCTTACATACTGCTACCATCATTACTTTTCTCCATTCCTCTACTTCCAACACAATGAAGTAACAATCTGTTTCTTATCAATCTCTCTCCATACTTATTTTTCAAAATACCTTCAAAAACTTTCATCTTACGTACAAATAAAATATAATAGCTACTTCCTCGTACAAATAGCTCAGCTGTTATCATTCTACACTACAGTTAAACTCGATTTTATCCCCAATACTGAGTAGCATTTACGATGTGTAAACGTACGTTTGTTTCTTTTTCTCAGTATATGTATTACTTCATTGATTGTTTTAATAATCAGTGTAATGTTCCAGTTGTCGATCCGAATTTAAATAACTTACGTTTCACACCATAGCAATATATTTAAGAATGGGTGAGATGTTGGTCCCTCGTTTATCACCGCTGCGTAGATTTCCTTGTCATCCCCTTCCTAATTTAATTCCAGCAACGAAGCAACAGTGGAGCTGCAGCATACTCCACATTTTATAGAGTAATAACATAACTGAATTTAACTTGTTTACTAACACACATATTATTTCTAGACTCAATAGATAGTTTCTAGTACATTGATTACATTGCACACTAAACGCACAGTATTATGTAATTGATATCGGTTAAATACGAGTCTGTAGATGAGTGACTATCCCTCATATTAAGCAGTTGCTTGTAAACCCCTGCGAGAATACTGTTTACTCTCGCACTTCAGCGCATACACACCAGAGCTACAGCTACAATTGTAATTACGCAACTAAAATAATTATTTCAATTGAACCACATTAACATTGTTTAGTTTAACATTAAATATCTTCCATTTGTACAACTAGCAGTATGGTAAAGCCGTGTAGCTTACGTTGCCTTATATTACCAAATACCCATCTTCAGCAGTAAATGTTTCATTCAACGTAAGATTCCTACCAATTAATTTCGTGACCTAATACGCAGCATCACTTTAGCAGCTGAAAAGAATTAATTTGACTCTAAACTAACGCTCTATCGATGAACCAACGATCCAGTTTAACATTTAAATTTTCTGCAGTAGCAGACGAAACAACTGAATACTTAACAACATTATTTGTATTGCGCTGTGACATAAATCCCTCTTAATTTTGTTATGCTACTTCAACAATAAACATATGAAGCACAAATATGGCCGTACCCCTCAAGTAGATAAGAAACTATAGTAGTTTAACTTCTGCTGTTTAACCTCTGAGCTAACTGAAAGTCCTTCCAGCACGGTGACTGGCAACATAAGGCATACTGAATCCGCAGTCACCTCCGGTATCCCCAACATGACACAACGTATCCATCACAGGGATTTTGACAGTAAAGGCGTCACAAGTCGTTGCTTCCAAACGTTCCTTTACGCAACACAGTTCTTACACGGATACATAAGCGACAAATTCTTCATATATTCATGAAGGAAATATTAAAATAAAAATCAGTGAGTAACTTCTAGTCCAGTGTCAACATTTAGTACAATATTGGCCTGGCGATCAATCATTCCAGAATACAATATAATAGAGAACTGCTTTTCTTTACTATATCTCTAACGTTTATTCATTATACAGTAATCTCGCTGACGTTCTTTGAGCGTCGGGGTTTTAGACGTTCCCGCGTTCCTGGCACCTTTTGCTACCAGGTACTGTTAGCTGCTACAAGCACATCAGGATATTGCAAGACTCGTTCTAGTTCATGGGTTATTTTAACACGTTTATACAAACAGCAGAAATACATCTCCCTACCAGTAGTTTATCTGGTCGCTCAGAAGTAGTCATCGATAAAACTTCCCTATCTTTGCAATTTACTCAAGGCTTCAATGAAGTGTTGACGATGGCAGTAGGTATACCGTTCACAATCGCAACATTACACTGTTACAGTTCGGCGTATTGATGTGGATTTTCTGATGGATAATAACGCAGATTCCGTGACTTCATGTACGTGAAAAAGCTGAATCAGAATGAATGAGAACCTGAGGCTCCAAACGTGTCGATAAGATTTCATTTAGTAGTCACCGATAAATATGCACACGCATAGGCTGGTCTGGGAGGTTTAACTCGTGCGCGACATAAATAAAGATAAAGATGTAATTCTTTTTTGATAATGTTATGGAAAGATTGTCTTTTAATTTCCAGTTGCATGGCTTAGAGGTGTTACCATTTTTCGCACTTCTCTCTAAACTTTCACTTGAGTATCGTTTTCTGGTGATGAGACTCATTTCAGGTAGTCTTTAGTTGAAGTATCTGCTGTTTAGATTAGGAAGCTCCAAACTCGCACTGCGGGCCAGATTTATTTTGGCCATATTGTATTTTTCCCATATAAAATAATGAATTACTGTATACTTCCAAGATGTTTCGTAATGTGACTTCACAAACACAGACACTATCGTCCGAGATCTACAGCTCTACAACAAGAGTATGTCAGCTGCTTTATAATACAGTTGATGAAACGACAGCCGATGAAACGACATTTTACTGAAGATAGGATACCACTGGGCAATTATTCTCGTACATACCTGGCGTTGCTCTTTATGGGAATGTAAGGATGATATTTTTTCGAATGTGCGATCGTGTGTCTCCAGTCTCATAGGTTCTATAAGCTTTCTCGAGCAACTATTCGGTTGTCACTTCCTCTAGTGATTTAGGAAATTCCGAAGGAATTGCGCTTGTGTATCCCTTCCGCCGTATTGGATCGGAAGTCTTCCATTTCTCTGTTAAAGTGCGATAATATCTGATTGTCTTATGCCTTCCACATTGACTCAAATTTCTTCTATCACGTCATAAGGAAGTTACTTCCTTCCGTAGTGGCCTTCAGTGTACTCTTTCCACCTATCCCCTTTCTCTGTGCGTTCCGATAGCCATTTCTTTTTCAGAGTCTTCACATTTTTTCTGAAACCAAACCACCCTGTCTTTCCCTTATTTCCCATTTATCTCATTCGTAAGTCAGTTGTGTAGTTGTATACAGCTTTTCCTTAGGAAATTTCTTCTTTCATCGATCAACCGCAATATTTCTATCATTACTCAAGGCTTCTCCACAGCTGCCTTTCTTGTACCAATGTTTGTGTGTCGAGCTACTGTGACTGTCCATTTTAGAGATGTTCATTCCTTTTCAACTGAACAGCCATTTGTGGTGTTTATTATCGCAGCATTTACACCCCCAGAGAACACCAAACGCACCTAATTTTTCCTCGGTATTTCAATATCACATTTCATTCCACATGATTATTCTGGACGATTGTCTTCAACAGCTGTATACTGTTCATCATTACTAGATGGTGATTTGATTCTATGTCTGATGAAGGCTACCCTTTACAGTATTTGATATCTGAATGCCTGACAATGATGTAACCCAGCTGGAATCGTCTTGTGTCTCCGGTATTTTCTAAATAGATCCCTCCCTCTTTCAAATACTGAACAGTGTGTTCGCTATTAGCAGCTGAAATTTATTGATGAACTCAATTATCGCCTTCTCTCGCCTCTACTACCAAGCCCATATTTTCCTGTAACTGCTTTCTATTTCTTCTCCTAGTATCCCATTCTATCCCCCTTGATTATTAGAGTATCATGTCTTCTTAAGTAATGAATTACGCGTTAAAATCTTCATACACTTCCTCTATTCATGCATGTGGTGCTTGTGCCGTCGCCATGTATACTTAGATTGTTGTTGTTGGTGTTGATTTATTGCTGATTGTGATCAGAACAACCGCATCACTGAATTGTTGACTGTAACTCTCTCTGCCCTGCTTTTTCACTCGTGGCGAAATGTACTCTCGTTTCACCGTTTGCTACGCTTGCTGATATGACACTATACTTTTGTGACTAGAAATACTTGTTTCCATTTCACTTCACCGATCTCCGCGAAATCTAGCCCAGAGCTTTTGAAAGTTCTTCTTAAGATTTTCCAACTTATACATTCAGCCTTCTGACATTCAGCGCTCTGTCTCGTAGAATGTTATTCAGTCGTTGATTACTAAATATTTTTCTAACGGTCACCTTCCTCTTAGCAGTTCTCTCCCGAAGATTCGAGTGAGAGAATAACCTGGAATCTTTTGCCAGTGGAGTGATTATAATGAGGCATTTTCAGTTACAGGCCACGTGTCCAGCTGATAAAAATTGTATGACTTTCATACATAATTTCCCATTGCCTTGTGTATCCTCATTCCGTCGTTCATCACTGATTCATCCGCATTTTAGGGTAATTTCCCACCGTAGGGTCAGGAGTTTGAAACTCTCCGACCCTCCCTTCTATTTGACACCGTCATTGACAGAACGACTGTGACTGCTTACACTGGCAGTCTTTGGCAGCCATTAGTGACTTTTTTAATTCAGTATGCAAGCAGTGGCTGTGCAAGCAGTGGCTGGTCCAAGGACGTTTTGTTTGTTAGACAAAGACGCTACACCTGTCCCATGGGTCACTTAATCTTATATAATATGATAAATTGCAGATTCATGGGGCAAAACTCTCTACAACGACATACGACAGCACATTGTCTATCAGAGATCTCCCGGAAAATTTCATATGCTTTGTGGAATTGGACCAACGGAAAAAGCAATAATATTGTTACAGAGATCGACAGGCTGAAGAAAAGTACTATCGAAATTTATTCACCGAATATCATAACACAAAGAAAATTCACAAAAATCAAAGCTCGAAAGTTTATATCTTGAATAATTATTTTATGTATCTGGTGTTAAGCAGCTTTGATAAATTTTAAGAAGGTGACATAATAGCAACTGTTTGTCGAAAATTCTTGCTGATGTGTAAACTACGAAGCTGAACGACGTAAGGTTGCTAGCTTATTTTTGGTATTCTACGAAAGTGATGTGAGCTTCCTTTTTATTCCATGTGTCATGCTTCATATCTGTATAATGGATATTTTTCAAAGAGAAGTCTTCAATAGTCGATACGTTGCGCCAAAGAGGTGCCGAGTACAAGCAGTATGATCTTCGGCAGTAAGCAATATTGTTCTTGCCAGCGTAGCACTCAGTGAGAAGAAAGACAGACGATGTCGCTGCATTGCTTTCTCGACCATAATTTGTAGTGAGTTTAAGAAAGGTAAATATTTAGCATGATTTTCTTCTCTATTGGCCATTCGTACAGTGCAATGTTAACATGTTCGCGTTTGTGTCATTTAGAGTTCGGAATTTCATTCGGATTTTTATTCTGTATTAGAGAGCGTGTTTTTGTATGGAACGGAGACCTGGACAATTAACCTGAAGCACATTAAAAAATTACAAGCTCTAGAGATGGACTTCCGGAGGAGATCGGCAAGACTCTCCTGGAAAGAGAAGATAAGGAACACCGAAATAATAAGGAGAATGGAAATAAAAGAAAGAATATATGACGTAATGGATAGGAGGAAATTACAGTGGTACGGGCATGTACGACCAATGGAGGAAGCCAGAATTTCAAAATTGATACTGGGGTCAGAACCGGAGGGGAGACGAAGAAGAGGACGACCTATGACCACCTGGATCCAAAATGTACAGCACACAATGAGGAGAATGGGCGCAGTGGAAGAGGACACACAAGATCGAATCACCTGGAGGAATATTTTGAAAATATATTTTCAGAACGTTTACTCTTTGTATAGTAATTTTCGAGTAAATTATTATGTTGGAGATAAGCCTCTGTAATTAGGAAAAGTTCAAAATAAAAATTTTTTTTAAAAAATATTTGGTCACTTTTGGTATCTAAATTTATAAATAAGTTCTTACAGAAGCATTCGGGCAGTCATTCTTTCAAAGGTTACGTAGGATATTTATTCCGTTACTTTTTGTGTTGCAATTGTAAAGCACAGACCGTGACGTCATGCAGTGTAACATTGTTCATTGCACTGCACAGCAAAAAATTTCACAGGATAGGTAATTTAATATAGAGTCTTAGGATTTTTAATTATTTATTGTGAAAGTCGTTTGCTAAAAGGTATGGAGTTTCATTTGGATTTCGTGACTCATTTCATCAGAGAGCGTGTATGTAAGCACACCACTACCACTGTTTAGATTAACATTACAACACAGGCATACACGAAAGTTAAAGAATAAGAAATCAGTCTTCATAAAAAAAGTAAACAAAACAGTTACAAAAATACTTTTATTATGTCTTCTGTAATGGTAATTCTCATTGGAGATTCGTATCTGGCCTGATAACGAATGTAAAGCCTGCCGTCCAAATTACGAGAGGTGATCCGGCTATGTACTTAATGACACTGCGCACCATAACGCCAAGTATTGGGAAAACGAGACTATGATGGTATTCTGACAACGTTCTTTCTCCTGGGAACCCTCCCAAACGTGCTTCTGTTCCATCGTGATTATGTACGCAGAATATAAATTTTTGTGAAAAGAAGATATGGTGCCACACGTGTGTCCACTGCTATGGTTGGCTGTACAACCGTCGGCCCATCCTTCTGTCTTATATCATCAAGGAAAGCACAAACACGGTTGTCATGCTGACAGTCCATGGAGCATTACACACTGTTGCACTGCCCGTGTGGGTACGTGTTACAAACAAGCCAATTTCACGTTCAGGGTACCTAATGTGACTGTTCGATCCTGTGTGGCCCAGAGAACAATCACGTTAAGTGCATCCGCAGTTGCGAATATGGAGAACCATCAGATGTGTAATGGAATGACGACAATGAAATTTGTGTCGAACCGGGACTCAAACCTGGATTGCCCGCTTATCGCGAGCGGTCGCCTTATTTGGCTACCTATGCACGACTCGCTGCCAGACGCAAACGTCCATACGTCGTCAGCCATGTTTCTGGTCGTGAGTCGTGCACAAATAGCCAAATGGTAAGGCGACCGATCGCTATAAGTGGGCCATCCGGGTTCGAATCAAGATGCGGCATAAACTTTCATTGATATCATTCCACTATACAGCTCATGGTTGTCCATATTCGCAACTGTGAATTCATTCAATATATTTCATAACCTCTGTAGGTGCCGTAGTGCCTGTTCCTTCGGCCATGCATTCATGTTCGAGGGAACTTTGCACCGTAAATCGGAATACCAAAAGCACTACGGTATCGTAAGTGAACAATTAGTCTATCTTCTCGGGCGTAATAATGTGAGAGCTCTGAGATAGTGCAGCGTAGCCCTCTTGAAAGCATCAATTCTATATTCCAATAACATTCTTAAGATCGTAGCCAATGTGAGTAGCAATACTACGGATTACGGCAGTCACGATACGCTGTGATCCTATAGCTGTAGAATTCTAACACGTGATGGTTGACGTTTCTGCTTCTTATACGAGGCACAACACACGATCTGTTGCTGTTCCTCGTTGATAGACGTGCTGCTTAGTTTTTCGTTCTGTACAAAATGAAGATGAAATTACTATTACCTACTTTGTCCAGTTGCGCTGATCTAGTCATAGATGTAGAGAAGCACGTATGTAGTATACCTGTCGCCAATTCTACTATTATTGCAACATTTATGATACTGAAAGTTTAACCATTGCAATAGCAAGCGTCACTCCTCCCTTTATAAAATACTGTAACATAGTAACTTTACATTTTAAAATTTTGACAAGTATTGTTATTATGTTCTACCAGATTCTATAAATGTTTGAAAGTTTTCATTTCAACTGAACCTAAAAATTTAAATCGTAGTAGGAGATGTCACTTTCCACAATTAATGTTATGTTCAACGATTGCACGTTTAAGTCTCTTTTTACACATCAATATCTCTTTCAAAAGTGATTTGTGAGGAAAAATCAACAGCATTTAAAGAAGTTAGCATTTTTTAGTTTTTCGTGGTGGTCATAAAGTAGTCCCACCCCCCTCCCCCTCCCACCCGCCTTGGTGGTATATATTACTGAAAGTGCGTCGGTATTGATAAGAGTGCGCTGAAAATATATTTTCAGGTTCTGGACTCTACTTACACATCAGCACCTATGTGACCTTTTACCGGTCAAGCAGTTGTGATTTGTACAACACATACCTTATTTTAACTGCACATTACTTCCGGTAAATTTATTCCTCGTGACAATACCCCTCTTCCCAGCTGCCCCTCCCCACTCCTATATTGTGGCTAATTTTCTGCCCTTAAACAATTAGTCAGTATGTAACTGACTGTTGAACAGAATACAGCCGGCCGCGGTGGCCGTGCGGTTCTGGCGCTGCAGTCCAGAACCGCGGCACTGCTACGGTCGCAGGTTCGAATCCTGCCTCGGGCATGGGTGTGTGTGATGTCCTTAGGTTAGTTAGATTTAAGTAGTTCTAAGTTCTAGGGGATTTATGACCTAAAATGTTGAGTCCCATAGTGCTCAGAGCCATTTGAACCATTTGAACAGAATACATCGCTCGACCGCTCTGATTCTCATTGTTTTCAGCCACCTTTATTCGTCATTAAGTTGTTTCTTACACAATATAAGTGCAATGCTGTTGTGATCTTTTTATTTTAATGTTAGTTCTGAATTAGGTGGAATCTGGTAAAACGTGAAGGTATTCCTAGTCTTTGTAAGAACTCGAAGGAGAGGAGAATGAAAGGGACGCTCAAAACCAATCAATTCGAAATTTTGAAGAAAACGAAGAAATAACAAATGCTGACAACGATACAGAAACTGAAGTTTATGGTAGTGACAGACAGGAAGAAGATGAAACAAGGACTGAAGATTTTTATCTTGGGAAAGTTGAAGTTATGGAATGGTGCAAATCAAATTTACTAATATCTTGAAAAATTTAAAAAAATGATACAGTAAAAATTTTACCTTGTCCAAGAAGAATACTAAGAGAGTCTGCATCACTGATTGATATACTTTTCGATGTATACTTTATAGATGAAATTACAGGACACAATAATTCAAAAATCGAGTTATTAGGTTCAGTGTACGCGTGACCCTGAGATTGTACTGACCTAATCATTGAAGAACTACTGGCCACTAACACTATCCTTATTCAAATCTGCTTGAAAAAGGAACGAATGCAAATGTGGATGTGTTTTTGACACTTCTATGAGGGTCTGCGAGTTTCATCGTTTTGCTACCTTTTTTATAACATAAGGATTTTAATACTATTATACAGGGTGACTCACTATCGTCACGAAAAATAACTCCGGAAGTATTGTAGGAGCGGAAAAGTTTGTGGGAGACAAGCTGCATGAGACAGCGGGGGCCATAATATGATGTTGGTTTTTTGATGCTAGGTGGGGTCGTTTGGGGATATGAAGATCAACTTTGTTTTTGTAAATGGGATGCTATAGTTTGGAACTTATTTTCTGATAGCGGCTATCGAGACGAATCCAGTGATGTGTAAGAGTAAGGTCTTTGAAGGTCAACGAAGGTCACAAAGGTGGCACGAACTCCATTTACAGAAGGTGTTCGAAGTGATGACCATTGGTATCCATGCAGTGCTGCAATCGTCTTACCATGGATTGAGTGGTATTCGTTATCACATCGGCATTTACCGAAGCATATGTTCTGACGATTCTCTCTCGCATACCTTCAGGTGTAGTTGGAATGTCTTTATAAACAATGTCTTTTACGAATCCCCACTAGAAAATATTCAGAGGCGTCAAGTCTGGCGAAGGAGCCGGCCACGACACATCTCCCCGTACCATCCAACGATTTGGGAGTTGTCTCTGCAACTCATTTCTAACCATCAGCGAAATATGTGCCGGACACACATCGTGTTGATACCTCATTATGTTCCTTGTTCCTAAGGGTATTTCTATCATTAACAGATCTAATGTTTCTTGCAGATATGTGGCATACATCCTACCATTAAGATTTCCTTCGATGAAATAGAGGCATATAATTCAATCCTCCAAAATTCCTCACCATACATTCACCGACCACTGTTTTTGGTGTGCAACATCCCGCCGCCAACATGGATTTTCAGTTGCACAATAATGCATGCTACGAAATTAACATTTCCAAGGTTCGTGAATGTAGCCTCGTCAGTAAATAAAATCAAGTTAATAAATGTGCCCTCCCTCTGAATCTGAAATTGAGCCTATCGGCAGAATTCAATGCGACGCATACAATCCGTACCAGTTAATTCTTGGTGGAGACTGATACGGTAAGGATGATAATTATGGCGATGTAGAGCTAGAGCAACAGTACTCTGTTTCATGCAAGATTCCCTTGCTGTGTGGCGCGAATTAACACAAGGATCTCGAACCACAATGGCAAAAGTACCAATTTCCGTTTCCTCGTTATTAACTTTGTTTGCCGTATATATTTCCCATGCGTTAAAGATCCAGTTGTTTTCAGTTTTCCATACCCATTTTTAAATGTACGACGTGCAGGGTTAGTATGTTGAGGATGTCTTTAAGCGTATAAGTCTCTAGCTCTCATTGAATTTCGTTGGTATTCTCCGTAAATGAGAAGGATATCGACTTGTTCGAAGGAATACATCATTCACATTCGCTTGATTTGACGATACTAGTTGTATTAGTGTTGTATTGCGGAAGCATCGAATGGTGTTTACAAGTTAATGGCACGTTCGATGGATACGCCGTATTCGGCAAATACTTACTATTTGCACGATATACGAGAAAGAATTGCCAGAGCATGTGCTTCGATAAGTGCTGATGTGATAAGGGATACCACTCAATACATGATAAGAAGATTGCAGCACTGCATTGATACGAACAGTCATCACTTCAAACACCTTCTCTAAACGGACTTTCATGCCACCTTCTTGACCTTCTTCAAAGGACACATCTCTGGATTGGTCTCGATAGCTGCTATCAGAAAATAAGTACCAAACAACAGCAACACAATTAAAAAAACAAATGTGACCTTCATATGTGTGACGCGACCCCACCTAGCAACAAAAAACCAGTGTCATATTGTGTCCCCCGTTGTACCATGCGACATTTGTCCCACAAACCTTTCAGCTACTATCATTCTTTCGGAGTTATTCTAGGTGGCAATAGTTAGTAACTCACCCTGTATACTCAAAACACATTGTATTGTGAATATAAAACGGTTATAATATGTTATTTAATAAATATAACCTAAGATAAGACTAATAATTTAAGCAAAAAACTTGAAGTACTATGTGCAAGGCGCAACCGCTCATGTGACAGATACTTCGGCGACCAGTGGAAGGTCAGAAACTTATGTTGTATGAAAGTCAATAAAATTTAAGTACCTTCGTAAAAATTTTTTTAGGATGGACAGAAAGTCCATGTCTTGATAATGCGTGTTATAGGAAGTGCGTTGGTACTGCTAGGGTTAGTGGCCAGCGGTGCGTAACGGACTGTGATAAAAATAAATTTATTGGATGCGTCAGGAACATCGCGCGCGAAAAATTTACCAGGCTGTACGTGGTTCTCTGTTCCAAACCCAGTGCATCCCGCTGTCGCGAGGCGTGAGCGTCGCCGTAGCCTTCCCGGGCGGCTGGCAGCGCGCCAGAACCGTCGCGGCCGATGCCGTCCGACATCAGATCCCCGTTAAAGCGCAATCAGCGTCACCGCAGCCAGTTCTCAGAGCGCCATTACTGCAGCCACGCAGAGCCGAGGTCGGCTGTGCGTCTTTCTGGAAAAGAGGCTTCCATCCCGCCTCCCCGTTTCCTATGCCAACCAGGGCACCGAGACAGACGTCAGGAATTTGCACGCAAATTAAATGACTGCTTGTAAAGAAAATGATCATGAAGTCGTTCGCGTTGTTATGGAATGAATCCGAACTCCACCTATAAAATTTCGAATGTTGTCACCAGTACCGTAATGAGGTTGCAAATACACTTAAGCTAAACCTGCCGCTCAGGTCCTAGCGTGGGGAATTACACTGCTGAGCCAAAACATTATGATTATCTGCTTAATAGCTTCTAAGTCTGATTTCAAAACGAAATAAATCACTGAATTTTGCTTTTCAGGTTCCTGAGTGTTTGTTAGTGGGATTCTGGATGTATTTGACATTAGATGTCTACGCACAGCGAAAAGAATGGGCCGCTGATTTGCGTACGCTGTGGTGCTGCCCATTAGCGACCCAGATTGGGGTCCACAGAATTGACATCAAGCGAATTTGGTCGCCGAGACATCAAGGTGAATCCATTATAGTGCTAATTGTAACGCTCCTCAAACGACTATAGCATGGTTTTGGCTCCGAGACACTGACAATTATACTGCTAGAGACATCAAGCATGAAGGCATTCAGACGGTTAGCAGCTGTCGCCGTGTCTTCGATTACCACCACAAGTCCCTTGCAAGCGCAGGAGAATGTCTCATTTAGGATAATACTGGTCCCACGAGCTTGCGTCTGTGGCGTGCTGCACGTTTCGAACCGCCGTTCACCTCGATGACGGCTTTGTGGAAGCCAAGTGTAGCAAAAATGTGATTCACCCGAAGAGCCGACATGTTTCCATCGATCGACGGTCGGAGCTTGACGGCCCCGTGCCCACTACGATCGTAATTGACCATGTCGTTGGGCCAACATATGGACACGTAGGGGGCCGTTTGCAGCGGAGCTGCATGCTCAAGAATGTACGATAAGCGGCGTGCTCGTAAACAATCGTGGGTGCATCAGCATTATGCCGTTTCGGCAGAGATGTCTCAGATCACCATCTATCCTACTTCATAGAGCAGACAAGCCTCCGAACCCAACCTTCTGTGAAGAGTCGTGGACGTCCAACCATTTAGCGCCTAGTGGTAATTTCACTGTTCTTCCACCTCTCAGCCGGCCGCTGTGAACGAGCGGTTCTAGGCGCTTCAGTCTGGAACCGCGTCCCTGCTACCGTCGCAGGTTCGAATCCTGCCTCGGGCATTAATGTGTATGATGTCCTTAGGTTAGTTAGGTTTAAATAGTTCTAAGTCTAGGGGACTGATGACCTCAGATGTTAAGTCCCAAAGTGCTTAGAGCCATTTGAACCATTTCTACCTCTCCCCGAAGATGCTCACGACAGTAGCACGTGAACATTCAAGCAGTTGCGCTGTTTTCGAGATACACGTTCACAGTCTCTGTGTAATAATGATGTACACTTTGTCAGTGCAGTTTATCTCAATGGATTTCCCCATTTGCAGCCCATATCTCCTCTAGGGTGATCTCCCTCCGTGTCTGCCCCGCTTACTTACATCTATTACCGCGTCATGTGCCCGCAACGCCACCAGGCGCCATCAAAAGTCGGGTAACCAATTGCCATAATGCTTAGGCTGATCACTGTATGTGATTACCAGCTGTTATCTGTAGCTTCACTCCCAAATCAGTAGTTTGTTGTGATAAGTGATGGTAAGTAAGTAAGCTTTCGTGTCCATTGTTACTGAAGTTAAAGTCAACAGTGGAGACCACCAGATCCTGAAGAAGATCACAACAGAGGGGTCGAAACGTCGATCATTTAGAATGTATATGACGCGGTCTAGCAACCTAGAAGATTTTAACTTCAAGTAAGGTACTGTATGTGCTGTAAAGTCAGCGGTCCTCACGTGCCAGCCTGTTCGGGCATGCGTAGCATGAGATGTGCTCCGCACCCTGCGCCTCCCCCAAGCTGTCCCAACGCATGATGCAGCAACAAGCGTTGCGTCGCTGACGAGCAGTGCACGCAGAAAAGCATGGGCAGGAGCGTGCATCTATGCGTCGTGCTATTGAAGTGGTTATTCATTATACAAAGTGTACATTTTTGAAAAAAGTGTAATAACTTTTAACATAGTTTACGTCCACTGGCATAACAAAATCATCGAAGGCGATTCAGCCGTTTAGTTCTGAAAATGTAACAGAGATCTGTTGCTTGAGACTTTCCAGACGGTTTAGTAGTAAATATGGTTCTCGGGAGAGACGTCGGGTGCCATTGTGAAAACTCCACAATATTTCGTTAGCGCAACTGAACGACATTTTCAGGTGCGGCGAACAAACTACTCAGGTTGTGACCGAAGCCTCCTACTCATGACAGTCAGAGAAGACTCTGCGCAGGTTTGGACGTGCGGTCACGCCTGCGTAGTTTCTCCTCTGATTGTCATGAACAGGAGTCTAGGGTCACAGCCTGAGCAGTGTGTTCGCCGTACGTGAAGATGCCGGTCAGTTGTGTTGACGGAATATTGTGGAGTTTTCACAATGGCACCCGACGTCCCGTAACAGAGTTACTTCAAAAATGAACACATCCTCGACCGCAAGAGACTATTATTTTGTGGTAAGCGGTTTCGGCCAATTTTTGACTATCCTCAGACCCAATACCACGATAGTAGGCGGTGGCGGTGAACGGAGCTGGTGTAATGTCTCCACAACCGTCAGCTGCCCAGCAACTGGAGCAGCTGAATTTTGTGGAGACATAACACCTGCTCTGTTCACCGCCTCCACCTACCATTGGTATTTGGTCTGAATGTAACACTTTTATGCCGTTGTGCTCTTTGACCATTTATTATTGAATACATACTTTCTTTTATCTTTATGTAAATTTATATGTACCCGATGTATGAATTAATTTGTTCATTTTGCTGTATAATCAATTATATATGTTATATAAATATCGCTGAGTAATCGCTGAGGGAATGTTAGGGGAAACGTTAGGTTTTTGTCAACGAATAAGTATCGTTGCAATAGCAGCGTCTCTGGACGCGGGAGGATGTTACGTCAGAGCGCGCGCTACACAGAGAGAGAAATCTGGTGTGAGACTTGGTGAAGTGCGGATGCATGGATGGCGTGCACTGTACTGGAGGAGTGATTGTTTAGCGGTACGTGGCAAGTGATGAGCGCGGGCAGTGGAAATATTGGCTGCAGCAACATCAAGAACCCGCCACGTCAATACCATTGCCAGTAACTCCTGTGCTCGATAATTATCGTGGAAAGGAACCAGCAGCAGTATCGTTGTCAACAACTTCGTTACGGCGAGAATGAATTGAAGTAAGATTTCGGCATCACAGCTTATTGTCAACTAGTTTTGTAACGGCGTTACTCAGCTTTGTGCTATTTTGCGAGTGAATAATTACCATAGTTTAATCAAAGCTGTTTACCCGCGATTCTCCGACAATCATTCACCAAGTGGGTTCCTGTCTTGTCCTATTGTTACAATAATCTGAGTACCGTTTATGAAAAATGAAAATTGCAGTACCATGTAATTTTGCTTATGAACTAAATGACTCAGTTAGACTACAGATTTGAACTTAAAGCATTCAGTAACTTCAGTCTCACTAACTTTAAATTTGAACTTTTATCTGAGGCGATCTAATTGTTGCAAATAGTAAATCAACTAACCAAATTAAAATGATTCCTGGTACTATGAACAAAAGCCCTAACTAGAATTAATGAGTGAATGCAAATATCAGTGATTATTGTAATTTGTTGTTAGTAAAGTTCTGGTTCACATTTTGACTTGCAGTCGTGCTAAAGTATAATAATTACCTTTCGATACACTAATTATCATTTTCTACTTCCCTGTTCAGAAGTCAATAGAGTTGCTTTTAATTATTTTTTTACCATTTTTCACAATTAATATGAAAAGAGTAGACGTTATTGTGAGGTAGCGCCATTGGTACTCACAACAGTAAGTAACCATTAGTCTAAGTGTTATCTTGTATATTTTCAAAATTTCAGCTCTATTAGTTAATGACATTTCGAGTGCAAACTACTTTCTTTCTCCCTTTATTACGTAAATGTTTCAATTGTTTATGCTAACGTGCGTGCAGCCCTCTGTTGCCGTGCGTGTTCGAGTAATTCTTGACATTGACTGTTCGGCTCATTAATTCACGTACCGAACAGAAATTTTGCCCATTTGGGCTGGCGACCGTATTTCTTTTATCTGTAATTATTTCAGTAACTCTTATTATTCTGTTCCGATCCACGTGGTACCCCTTCTCGTTGGCACAGTACTAAATTTTACAGTGATTAAGTAGGTGGAATAAGTTGTCCTAGAAGGCATCTTGTTATTAACCTCCCCCTCAATTATCGACTTAATATTGAATCTTTGGAGCGATAGAATTTTCAAAATTTTATTCCAATTGCTTAGGCACTAGCTTACACGGTCATATATTTCTAACATTGTCGATAGAAGAGAAGGGGGACGTTACATGAAGATGGTCAAAAACTGACCGAAACCGTTTACCGCAAAACAAAGGATTTTTGCGGTCCAGACTGTTTGTGTTCATTTTTAAAATACTTTTTGCGGACCCGCTGTTCTCAAAAATTACTGTAACAGAGCTAATTTCACATTTATTAGCACGGATAAATCTTTAAGTTACAACACCTTTTTTCCGTAATCGATTTTAATGAAAAAAAGCCTACACGTCGCCGCAAGCACACTGAAATTAGCTTTGAAAACCCCATGAAAATCAGACTAGACGTTTTAGACGTTAGCGTGTTCAAACAGACGAATAGACACGACCGCTTCAGATAAAACTTCAAATCAAGGTACCTTTTCTTTTCTAAGCAGATGTTGATGATATGAAGCCTACACGTTGCCCCATATTGCGCTCAAGTTATCCATGAAAACGCCATGAAAATTCGTGTAATGGCTTTGGAGATTAGCATTTTTACCGACAGACAGACAGACAAGACGGTTTTACAGATTCATTATTAGTGTAGATATAGATTAACCAGCAAGAATATCATTTTAGAGTAGTTCCCTTATTAAAAGCCCGTAAAGTGACATTAAAGTTTTTCGTTTAATTTCATAAAAATTTATTGTAAATTTATGATTTATTGAATTAACGAGACCATAAAAATGAACATAATTGAAATTATTAGTTCTGAAGCTTTTGTATCCGTTTTCGTTGATTATAAAATCTGAGTCATTAGGCCGCGTGATATTATTCTTACAACATATTCCCTGTTCGAAGTTTCAATCCTTCTGCTGGAATATTTTTTAGGATTACACTGGTGAACACCGTCGAAAGGCGGTGTCGCATTCACTTATAAAAGACTATTTTTTCGTGATTTGATTTTGATGTAGAGTTATTGGCTGAAAATTTTTCGGCTGCTATTGGTGGAAGAGGAACAAAGTGCTCACAACACTGTCTTCCGAGTGCATTCTGCATCAGCTTTTGATCAGAGCTAGATTTCCTCAGGGAAACATAGATGGCCAACGATTATGACGTCTTCTGCATAAATAGGGCCCTCATTCAGAGTGGTGTTGATAATAATGCTAACGAGAAGAATTTTCTGCATATTCACTGAGATAAAAGTTTGTTTCTTATACAAGCGACCGCATATGCAGAATTCCTCGGAAGAATAGTTAAATGACTATGAATATTAATCGAGACAGGATAAAAGATTTCTTGCAAACTACAACGGACGTACTTGATTACCTGCACGCTGCGAGATAACGTGAGGTCTGTTATGTATATTGGCGAAAGTGGAAGGAGAGTAAAAGAAAGCAAAGAAAACGAACGCCACACACGTTCAAGACTAAGTTAAATCAGCGATTGCAGACCAATAAAAAACGTTTTAAGAAAATACTCATGCTACCCAGAGAAGTAATATTTTTAGAATGAAAGCCAGTGAAGACGTGGTAATAACGAAGAATGGGTACACTTTCAATACAGATGAATAGTTCCCTTCTTCGTGCAAACCCGCCTTTACGGAAGTAAACATCCTGCTTCGACGAGCGGGGAACATAAAAGAATCCAAAAAAACATAAAACATCCTGGCCGGTAGAATATTAAACGTTCAGTGAAAGCCTGCAATTGTGTCATTAATGACTGACATAATGTTAGACAATATGCAGAGACAAATAACAAAAAATGGTTCAAATGACTTTCAGCACTATGCGACTTAACTTCTGATGTCATCAGTCGCTTAGAACTTAGAACTAATTAAACCTAACTAACCTAAGGGCATCACACACATCCATGCCGTAGACAGGATTCGAACCTGCGACCGCAGCGGTCGCTCGGCTCCAGATTGTAGAGCCTAGAACCGCACGGCCACTCCGGCCGGCGACAAATAACAAAAAAGAAAGAAATTCAGGGCTCTTTAGAAGGAACCAATATGTATGGCTACCATATTTTCCGTATGTAATATTTCTCAAAACATAAAATGAAAGTAATGTTCTCCACTAACTACAACAGAAACTAGTCCACACTTTAAACAATAAAACAGATAGATTCAGAGACATAGGAATATACGAAATAACGTGTAAAACGTGCTCCTGCTCTTACATAGGACAAACTGGGGAGACTTCTCAAATTAGAAACACTGAGCACAACAACTATTACACGCACAACCAATTTACAAAATCAGATATAGCAACACAAAGTAAACGCTGGACACTCTTTCGGAAACATAGAAGAAAATCTTAACTTACTCCACCACTTCCAAAAATTACTCTGTGCCGAGTTAATGGGGGCCACGGGTTCCTCATACGAAAATATCCAGGAAATATTACTGGGTAATACGGCCGCCTCTACGTGCAGGACATAAAGGCTGTTTCGCAATTCCCGATACCGAATTTTAAGGATTTTAGAGACAACTTAGTTGGTAAAGTTTCCCACTAAAACATTCTTCACGACCGCGTAACTTCGACATGATAGCCCGAGCTTTTCAGCTAATAGAGAAGCTTGAAAGTTTTGTGCACCACAAAAGCAAGGAGAAAAATTTCTCAATTTCAAGCTAGACAGTGAATCAGTTAATTTCTTTAAATGTTTCTCCTGCATATGATATGAAAAGAAAGAAGTGTAATCGACAATTTAGTAATGAATAGTGGTAAAAGAATGAATACATTTTATTATTTACAGCCTGATATATACATATAACGTAATCCGAAGCACTGTAACAACTCTGACTGTGCAAACTCTTTGTAAAACCATAATATCTTTGTAGCATGTTTTGTAAACAAACAGTATTAGAGATGATTTGCGTGTGTGTGGTATTCTGTACAATGGAGGAGGCACAATACCTGTAGGTAAACAAACAAAAATACCATTCCTATCATTAGTATTTAAAAATCCTCACATATTCATTCTGTCAGACTTCCCGATTGCAGTCTAACTTCGAAAACACGCAAGAGCGGCAGAAAAGCACATACGTAAACATCATAATACATATTCATGTAAACAAATGTACAAAAACACTTGAAAACGACTCTAAATTCTCGAAACACGTTGTGCTGAGGAGGAAAAAATAAGTAACAAGTGTAGTTTTCATTATTTAAATCAATAATAATAATAATAATAATATTTTGGATTACCTGTCACTTTGAGTACTAACAACAGTCGGAAGAATTTTACGCGGTTACTCAATTTCTCCGAAGAAGTGAAAGTGGTTGCTGAAAATCTAATTATTCGTGAAATATGCCTGAGCAAAGGGGGGATGTTAGGCAAGGGAGCCAATACGATAGTTTGTAGGATGGAGGGAAAGACCTTTGGGTATGGAGTATTTTTAATATTTTGCAAGACAAATGGTGACTTGTAAGAAGCCATAAAAAAGTTCTAGTTTCGATCCTGTTAAAAGCAATACGAACATTTAAAAAATTTTCTTGAAAGAAGAACACCCCGACTACATTATATTTCGTTCTTTCGCTGACACCTTGATGGATGAGCCGCGGCCCCCACTTGCGCCGAGGTATGGCCGCCCTTGATGTTTGGTGTCTCGTTATTTCCTTGCAATTTACCTGTATATTTGAATGCGGGCACTTAACGGAGAGTCCAACATTAATTCAAATGCAAATGAATAAGTGAATTTCCAATTAGGTAACTTTCGCTGCCTAGCATGCTTCGAATATTTATTGATAACTCAACAGATACTACCCAATAAGACTGGTATTTATTTAATTAATTAATACAACTGATTAGGCACAACTACACTAGCACGCCAGGGAAAGCAACGTTCTGAACATTCTATTGAACTATGTTACATCCCCCGTCCCTCTTATAGTCATTTCTCTATCTTCTGAAGCTCTCATATATCCCCCACATCTTTTTATACCATTTCTGCAACTTTTGAAGTTCTCTTATAGCTTGCATATCTCTTACTTATAACCGGCTACATGTAGACGAATGGAGCAGCACTAAGAAATAGTAATCATTTACCGGAATAACGGAATTCTTTTTATAACGAGAAGGAACGATTTATTGATAGAAACAGAGCAAATTGTGGTACCACCACCAACAGCATTTGTCACAACTATGTCCCAATAATTATGAAAGATAATTACATAAAACACCCTTAAAGTACTATTTTAATGAACGGCAAGAGTGTAATGAACTTGGAAGCCATTCCGAAATACAACAGAAAAGCTAGGATTCCAACCAAAACACCCCAAAAAATGCGAATCAGACGCATTACGTATTCCAGGCCGTAGCAGCCGCGACTTGGAGACACCAGCTATGGTCACTTCCCAGCCCGCTGTAGGTTCACATCGGTTCGTCTTCTTCCTGCTGGTACTGTAACTGAGATTTGGCAACAAGGCAACGTATGTTTGGCAACTCTGTGATCGACGAGTTACTTCCAGGAGTGCACGGAATTAAGCCTCAAAGTTCACTTGATTTTACCAGTCATTTCCATTGAATAATCTGAAGTATTATCGCTTGAGGTGTAACAAAAGATTGTAAATTTACGGTTTTCAGCCCAGGAAAGCCGTTGCACGTGGAAATCGCAACTAATCTCATCCTTTAAATAGCGGTTTACGTGTTCTAGTCACTATTGATCTCGTAAGAGGAAGCTAAGACACGTACTTCTTCGCCAGCTCTGTGGTAACGTGCTGACCTGTGAAAGAGCGTGTGTTATGGTTCGCAGTTCCAATCTCACCGACTAACCCGTTTTTATCCCTTCTGTGAAAGAGCTACAAGCAGTCAGATCAAACATCGATAAGGAAATCGCAAGAAAATACTTTCGGCTCATAGTGCAATGGTGAAAAACTTACAATGCTGAACAACAGGTAACTCCTCTTCCCGCCGCTGACAAGCAAATTTTGGGTTTCTAGGAATACAAAACTTTATTTATGAAATGCCATATTTGCATTGCACGATGTTTTCAACAAAGAGATAGCGCAATAGAGTAGCTCAAGTGGAAAGAAACACTTCCTATTTAAATTTCTGCAACCTACACTGTTGGCAGTTCTGCGTAGGTGGCAGTTACGTGATTTTATTTCGGTGATTATAAAATGAAGTCGAATGTATGCAGTGGGTAGCCGAGGCAGCTAGTTCATGGTGATTCGGTCAACTAAGTAAATGAATTTACTGAACATGCTGCAAATTACTACAGGGAACCTGTGTGTCAGAATTCTCAAGCATTGTGGAGCAACGGCGTTACGATAGAAAAATGAGCCACAGAGAAGAGGGTTTGGTGGTCTGTTGGACTGATGATATGTTTGTATATCTATGGTCTGGGTTCGATTGCAACTTCTCTCAATGAGTTTAGATCGGGAGAGACAGATTCCATTCTCTTCTGGCTACACCAAGTGAAGAAGATACAATGGCATTGTGGTGTGAAATTAACATTAAAAATGATATTCCTTCTCTGCCAAGTAGACGTTAGGTTGAACCACAATAAAGTCTGGAGTGACGACATGTAGCAACTCTATCTTCTAATACTAGTTATTTATATCTAGTGACGAAACAAACCCTATGTAGGCTCACAGGACACTTATTCCATCTTTTATCTGAGTTTCTGTATGTCGATAAAATTGGTTCTGAACTGGGAATGCAACTCAGACCGTCCTTAACGCGGAATTTGATCCCTTCGTGGCAATACAGCTTGGCTACAATTTGTTGTTTGTTTAAAACAGCAGATTCCTCAACATCTCCACATATTGCGCGTGAATGGGTTCGAATCCTGGCCAGGCACTAAAGATTTCATTATGTATTATCAAGCTCTAGCAAGAGAACACCGATCTGCTGGTGGATATTAATTTTTCTTTTTAATGTATTTTAATTCGTTGTCAACACTAACGATATGTGACGTTTTTGACTCCCAGTGAGACACAGAACTATTTGCGACATCACTGTAAGTTCAAGATGTTATTCCGAGCTGGAGAAAAATTCGGTAGCTGACGTCACTTTGTGTGTAGTCAACAACGGTATGTGTGGAGCTCCGTTCCCAGTCAGCACTGAACTCTTCGTCACATTATTTCTAGTTCAAACATGCTCACATGTCGCTACTGGTGCAACAAACCCATATTTAACGTTCGTTTTCTCTAGAATATAACAGCGATAGGTGCCGGGTTGGAGTCCTGGGAAGGAAAAAATTAATGTTTCGTCTCGTCATTTCAGTTAAAACATCTAGCTACTGCCGAGAAAATCAGATATGTCACAGTTGATTGTGCGTCGATATCTATCCGGTTAGGTTCTGGGTTCGAATCCCTGTCCAACTCACGGCAATTCAAGTAAGTTACTTGTGAAGAAGCAATATTTAAGACCTCTCGTAGTTCGTTAACAGGGACAACAGATGCCGGGTAGGAATTCGCGTCCGTTAAAAATGTTTGTGTTTTGCGATTTAAAGTTGATATTTGCTAACTTATACTGTCTAAAATCGAGGTATATCACTCTCTGTATGCCTAATCAGGAATGACTGTTAGGTTCCGTGAGTCACGAAATCTTTGCTTAGTCTGCATGACCTGGGTTTGAATCCATATGCAGAACGAGACGGTTCGTCGTGTCGTTCGAAGTTCATACATATCCTCAAGTAGCTGCTCATGAGTAACTTAAATTTTTAATCTCATTTTGTGTTAAATAATAAGTACGGTATGTTACTTTGAAGAGGAAATCATGAATACGACGAACTTACTACGTGCAATACGTATCTGACGTAATAATGAGAGTGGTAACATTTTAGGTATGTCATTTATTGTAATAAATGTGAGCTTACAAGCCTTAAGGACAGTATTATCTGTGAAAAGGTGTTCCCTGATATTTGTTGTATCGTGGCATTACTTTACATCTTGAGTTATTGCGACACAGAGCAGTGTTTTCTAGCGGTGACTTGTTGGAACCATTTTCAATAGTCAAACGACTGTACCAAGGAGCGATTAGAAGACCTGCTAGGCAGCTGCGTTATGTGGGTTGCATGCGAATCAGGCGAAATGCAATTCAGGTCGTTCGGATACTTTTGAGCACGACTGTACATGCGGTTTCCGTCATTTCGAATCTGATAAAGTGTTTAATGGCAATAATCCAGTATTGATATTGTGATTCGTTTGTTGCACTATCTCACGCGCTGCATGATACACGTGTCCGTAATGGAAAAGAAGCTAAAAGACCACCAACACGTGGTGTGGTGTTACACAAAGGCCCCGATGATAAACACAAAGAATGGCGCTATAAAAACGGAAATAAGTTCACGGAAAATGCACCACTCAACACCGAAACAATTGAACAGACAGACCTAACATGAAACGATGAAGTCGCGTGGTTCTGGACACGCACTGTGTTCCTTGAAGCTGGTATCACGAAACCGATATCTAACACAAAATCCGTATAATGTGGAATGTCATAACGTCTCCGTAATACTGAAATATAGCGGGTAGAAAATTGGAAAACTAAACCAACATATTTCAATACCCATATCCGCTCTGGGATCCCATCCTGCCCACAAGAACATGGCTGCTGCTTTATCCACTCAGCAACAGAGCCCAACGTGGTGCCTAGACAAAACGGTTTTACTGTCAAACTGCGATGTTAGGGAGAAAGATCCGTTGCTTCTGACCAGCTACAGCACGACAAAATCTGAACCTACATTTGTCATAGCTCTGCTCTCAACTTTCGTTATCGGCTAAACTACCCCACCAGGTTACGCTGGCAATTACTGCACACTATCTATACTGTCGCTGCCAGGAGAAACGTTTGGATTGCGTATAAGCAGATATACACTCAGTCACGATCATATGTAAGAGGCATAAGGTCAGGATAGGATATTTATCGAGAAATTAAATGAACACAATGCGCATACCTTCTCCAGAGGCTATTGGTAAACAGAGTAAAGTGCACTACGAACATGAAAACAAGTACGCTAGATGTATCGCGAATGCGAGGATTATGCAGAAGTTCTCACTGAACCTTTTCAAATGGTCATGAAAATAACGTTTTATAAGTGAACGAGACAGTCTCTAGATAGTGTTCATCCATCCAGGGACACCAGAGAAATACTGAAAGAAACCCCAGAAGAGGGATCGAACCATCGCGCACTGAAAAAATTTGAAGAACGGTAAGCTGCGGCCTAATGTCTTAAAAAATATTGTCATCGGAATTCAAATTATTGATGTAATCAGTCATGGACTGTGCGGATGGTCCCGGCGGAGGTTCGAGTTCTCCCTCGGGCATGGGTCTGTGTGTTTGAACTTAGGATAATTGAGGTTAAGTAGTGTGTCAGCTTAGGGACTGATGACCTTAGCAGTTAAGTCCCATAAGATTTCACACACATTTGAACAACTGATGTATTCAACGCAATTTATTAACATCGCTACGTAGAACTACACTACTGGCCATTAAAATTGCTACACCAAGAAGAAATGCAGATGATAAAGAGGTATTCATTGGACAAATATATTATACTAGAACTGACATGTGATTACATTTTTACGAAATTTGGGTGCATAGATCCTGTAGATCCTGGGACCCCCCCCCCCCCCCCCCCTTGAACCATAGACCCTGCCGTTGGTGTGGAGGCTTGCGTGCCTCAGTGTTACAGATAGCCGTACCGTAGGTGCAACCACAACGGAGGTGTATCTGTTGAGAGGCCAGACAAACGTGTGGTTCCTGAAGAGGGGCAGCAGCCTTTCCAGTAGTTGCAGGGGCAACAGTCTGGATGATTGACTGATCTGGCCTTGCAACATTAACCAAAACGGCCTTGCTGTTGTGGTACTGAGAACGGCTGAAAGCAAGGGGAAACTACAGCCGCAATTTTTCCCGAGTTTTACCGAGTGCATGCAGCTTTACTGTATGGTTAAATGATGATGGCGTCCTCTTGGGTAAAACATTCCGGAGGTAAAATAGTCCCCCATTCGGATCTCCGGGCGGGGACTACTCAAGAGGACGTCGTTATCAGGAGAAAGAAAACTGGCGTTCAACGTATCGGGCAGGTACGTTAGAAAATTTAAAAAGGGAAATGGATAGGTTAAAGTTAGATATAGTGGGAATTAGCGAAGCTCGGTGGCAAGAGGAACAAGACTTTTGGTCAGGTGAATACAGGGTTATAAATATAAAATCAAATAGGAGTAATGCAGGAGTAGGTTTAATCATGAATAAAATTTACGAGTGCGGGTAAGCTACTACAAACAGCATAGTGATCGCGTTATTGTGGCCAAGATAGACACGAAGCCCACGCCTACTACAGTAGTACTAGTTTATATGCCAACTAGCTCTGCAGATGACGAAGGAATTGAAGAAATGTATGATGAGATAAAAGAAATTATTGCGATAGTGAAGGGAGATGAAAATTTAATAGTCATGGGTGACTGGAATTCAACACTATGAAATGGAAGAGAAGGAAACGTAGTAGGTGAATATGGATTGGGGGTAAGAAATGAAGGAAGAAGCCGTCTGGTAGAATTTTGCACAGAGCATAACTTAATCATAGCTAACACTTGGTTCAAGAATCATAAAAGAAGGTTGTATACATGGAAGAAGCCTGTAGGTACTGACAGGTTTCAGATAGATTATAGAATGGTAAGACATAGATTTAGAACAAGGTTTAAAATTGTAAGACATTTCCAGCGGCAGATGTGGACTCTGACCACAATCTGTTGGTTATAACTGTAGATTAAAACTGAAGAAACTGCAAAAAGGTGGGAATTTAAGGTGATGGGACCAGGATAAACTGACTAAACCAGAGGTTGTACAGAGTTTCAGGGAGAGCATAAGGGAATAATTGACAAGAATGGGGGAAAGAAATACAGAAGAAGAAGAATGGGCAGCTTTGAGGGATGAAGTAGTGAAGGCAGCAGAGGATCAAGTAGGTAAAAAGACGAGGGCTAGTAGAAATCCTTGGGTGACAGAAGAAATATTGAATTTAATTGATGAAAGGAGAAAATACAAAAGTGCAGTAAATGAAGCAGGCAAAAAGGAATACAAATGTCTCAAAAATGAGATCGACAGGAAGTGTAAAATGGTTAGAGGACAAATGTGAGAATGTAGAGGCTTATCTCACTAGGGGTAAAACAGATACATCCTACAGCAAAATTAAAGAGACCTTTGGAGAAAAGAGAACCACTTGCATGAATAGCAAGAGCTCAGATGGAAACCAAGTTCTAAGCAAAGAAGGGAAAGCAGAAGGGTGGGAGGAGTATATAGACTGTCTATACAAGGGCGATGTACTTCAGGGCAATATTATGGAAATGGAAGAGGATGTAGATGAAGATGAAAAGGGAGATATGATACTGCGTGAAGAGTTTGACAGAGCACTGAAAGACCTAAGTCGAAACAACGCACCGGGAGTAGACAACATTCCATTAGAACTACTGACAGCCTTGGGAGAGCCAGTCCTGACAAAACTCTACCATCTGGTGAGCAAAATGTATGAGACAAGCGAAATACCCTCAGACTTCAAGAAGAATATAGTAATTCCAATCCCAAAGAAAGCAGGTGTTGACAGATGTGAAAATTACCGAACCATCAGTTTATTAAGCCACGGCTGCAAAATACTAACATGAATTCTTTACAGACGAATGGAAAAAACTGGTGACAGCCGACCTCGGGGAAGATCAGTTTAGATTCCGTAGAAATGTTGGAACACGTAAGGCAATACTGACCCTAAGAGATATCTTAGAAAATAGATTGACTTAGAGAAAGCTTTTGACAATGTTGACTGGAATACTCTCTTTCACATTCTGAAGGTGGCAGGGGTAATATACAGGGAGCGAAAGGCTATTTACAATTTGTACAGAAACCAGATGACGGTTATAAGAGTCGAGGGGCATGAAAGGGAAGCGTTGGCTGGGAAGGGAGTGAGACAGGATTTTAGACTCTCCCCAATGTTATTCAATCTGTATAATGAACAAGCAGTAAAGGAAAAGGAGGAAAAATTCGCAATAGATATTAAAATCCTCGGAGATGAAATAAATACTTTGAGGTTCGCCGATGACATTGTAATTCTGTCAGAGACAGCAAAGGACTTGGAAGAGCAGTTGAACGGAATGGACAGTGTCTTCAAAGGAGGGAATAAGATGAAAATCAACAAAACCAAAACGAGGATAATGGAATGTAGTCGGATTAAGTCTGGTGATGCTGAGGGAATTACATTAGGAATTGAGACACTTAAAGGAGTAAAGAAGTTTTGCTATTTGTGGAGTAAAATAACTGATGATTTCGACGTAGAGAGGATATAAAATGCAGACTGGCAATGGCAAGGAAAGCGTTTCTGCAGAAGAGAAATTTGTTAAGTTCGAGTATAGATTTCACTCTCAGGAAGTCATTACTGAAAGTATTTGTGTGGAGTGTAGCCGTTTTATGGAAGTGAAACATGGACGATAAATACACTCCTGGAAATGGAAAAAAGAACACATTGACACCGGTGTGTCAGACCCACCATACTTGCTCCGGACACTGCGAGAGGGCTGTACAAGCAATGATCACACGCACGGCACAGCGGACACGCCAGGAACCGCGGTGTTGGCCGTCGAATGGCGCTAGCTGCGCAGCATTTGTGCACCGCCGCCGTCAGTGTCAGCCAGTTTGCCGTGGCATACGGAGCTCCATCGCAGTCTTTAACACTGGTAGCATGCCGCGACAGCGTGGACGTGAACCGTATGTGCAGTTGACGGACTTTGAGCGAGGGCGTATAGTGGGCATGCGGGAGGCCGGGTGGACGTACCGCCGAATTGCTCAACACGTGGGGCGTGAGGTCTCCACAGTACATTGATGTTGTCGCCAGTGGTCGGCGGAAGGTGCACGTGCCCGTCGACCTGGGACCGGGCCGCAGCGACGCACGGATGCACGCCAAGACCGTAGGATCCTACGCAGTGCCGTAGGGGACCGCACCGCCACTTCCCAGCAAATTAGGGACACTGTTGCTCCTGGGGTATCGGCGAGGACCATTCGCAACCGTCTCCATGAAGCTGGGCTACGGTCCCGCACACCGTTAGGCCATCTTCCGCTCACGCCCCAACATCGTGCAGCCCGCCTCCAGTGGTGTCCCGACAGGCGTGAATGGAGGGACGAATGGAGACGTGTCGACTTCAGCGATGAGAGTCGCTTCTGCCTTGGTGCCAATGATGGTCGTATGTGTGTTTGGCGCCGTGCAGGTGAGCGCCACAATCAGGACTGCATACGACCGAGGCACACAGGGCCAACACCCGGCATCATGGTGTGGGGAGCGATCTCCTACACTGGCCGTACACCACTGGTGATCGTCGAGGGGACACTGAATAGTGCACGGTACATCCAAACCGTCATCGAACCCATCGTTCTACCATTCCTAGACCGGCAAGGGAACTTGCTGTTCCAACAAGACAATGCACATCCGCATGTACCACGTGCCACCCAACGTGCTCTAGAAGGTGTAAGTCAACTACCCTGGCCAGCAAGATCTCCGGATCTGTCCCCCATTGAGCATGTTTGGGACTGGATGAAGTGTCGTCTCACGCGGTCTGCACGTCCAGCACGAACGCTGGTCCAACTGAGGCACCAGGTGGAAATGGCATGGCAAGCCGTTCCACAGGACTACATCCAGCATCTCTACGATCGTCTCCATGGGAGAATAGCAGCCTGCATTGCTGCGAAAGGTGGATATACACTGTACTAGTGCCGACATTGTGCATGCTCTGTTGCCTGTGTCTATGTGCCTGTGGTTCTGTCAGTGTGATCATGTGATGTATCTGACCCCAGGAATGTGTCAATAAAGTTTCCCCTTCCTGGGACAATGAATTCACAGTGTTCTTATTTCAATTTCCAGGAGTGTAGTTTGGACAAGAAGAGAACAGGAGCTTTCGAAAGGTGGTGCTACAGAAGAATGCTGAAGATCAGATGGGTAGATCACATAACTGATGATGAGATATTGAATAGAATTGGGAGAAGAGGTATTTGTGGCACAACTTGACTGGAAGAAGAGATCGGTTGGTAGGACATGTTCTGAGGCATCAAGGGATCACCAATTTAGTGTTAGAGGGCAGCATGGAGGTTAAAAGTCGTAGAGGGAGACCACGAGATGAATACACTAAGCAGATTCAGAAGGATGTAGGCTGCAGAAGGTAATGAAGAAGGTTGCACAGGATGGAGAGCTGCATCAAACCAGTCTCAGGTCTGAAGGCCACAACAACAGATCCGCAGAAATCAATACCCAGAACAACCACCTCTGGCCGTAATAACGGTCTTGATACGCCTGATCTTGAGTCAAACAGAGCTTGGACGGCGTGTACAGCTACAGCTGCCCATGGAGCTTCATCACGATACCACAGTTCATCAAGAGTAGTGACAGGCATATTGTGACAAGGCAGTAGCTCGGCCACCATTGACCAAATGTTTTTAATTGGTGAGAGATCTGGAGATTGTGCTGGGCAGGGCAGCGGTCGAACATTTTCTGTATCCATAAATGCCCGTACAGGACCTTCAACATGCGGTGGAGCATTATCCTGCTGAAATGTAGCGTTTCGCAGGGATCGAATGAAGGGTAGAGCTACGCGTCGTAACACTTCTGAAAGGTAACGGCCACTGTTCAAAGTGCCGTCAATGCGAACAAGAGGTGACCGAGACGTGTAACCAATGACACCCCATACCATCACGCCGGGTGATACGCCAGTATAGCGATGACGAATATACGCTTCCAACGTGCGTTCACCGTGATGTCGCCAAACACGGATGCGACCATAATGATGCTGTAAACAGAACTTGGATTCATCCGATAAAGTGACCATTTGCCATTCGTGCACCCAGGTTCGTCGTTGAGTACACCATCGCAGGCGCTCCTGTCTTTGATGGAGCGTCATAGGTAACTGCAGCCATGGTCTCCGAGCTGATAGTCCATGCTGCTGCAAACGTCGTCGAACTGTTCGTGCAGATGGTTGTTGTCTTGCAAACGTCCACATCTGTTGACTCAGGGATCGAGACGTGGCTGCACGATCCGTTACAGTCATGCGGATAAGACGCCTGTCATCTCGACTGCTAGTGATGCGAGCCGTTGGGATCCAGCACGGCGTTCCATATTACCCTCCTGAACCCACCGATTCCATATTCTGATAACAGTCATTAGATCTCGACCAACGCGAGCAGCAATTTCGCGATACGATAAAACGCAATCGCAATAGGCTACAATCCGACCTTTATCATAGTCGGAAACGTGATGGTACGTATTTCTTGTCCTTACACGAGGCATCACAACAACGTTTCACCAGACAACGCCGGTCAACTGCTGTCTGTGTAAGAGAAATCGGTTGAAAACTTTCCTCATGTCAGCACGTTGTAGGTGTCGCCACCGGCGCCAAGCTTGTGTGAATGCTCTGAAAATCTAGTCATTAGCATATCACATCATCTTCTTCCTGTCGGTTAAATTTCGCGCCTCTATCACGTCATCTTCGTGGTGTAGCGATTTTAATGGTCAGTTGTGTATATTGGAAGTATATTTTTTATAAAAATGCATTCGTATATTTTTAAGGACACATTGGTTTATTACTCTGTACCGAGCTAATGGAGATCATGGGTCCCTCATACCAAAATACTCAGAAAATATTACTGGATAATATGGCCGCCTCCACGTGCAAGACATGCAGGCTGTTCCACAATTCCTGATATCGAATTTTAAGGATTTTGGTGAGAACTTGGTAGATAAAGTTCTCCACTGAAACATTCTTAACGACCGCGCAACCGTGATATGACAGCCCCAAGCTGTCAGCTAACTGCAAGTGCAAATAAGAGATTTTCACTCGGCAGCGGAGTATGCGCTGATATGAAATTTCCTGCCAATTAAAATTGTGTGTCGGACCGAGACTCGAACTCGGGACCTTTGCCTTTCGCGGGCAAGTGCTCTACCAACACTCCCCGCGAAAGGCAAAGGTCCCGAGTTCGAGTCTCGATCCGGCACACAGTTTTAATCTGCCAGGAAGTTTCGAGTGCAAATATTCTTTCCATTGATATGGAAACAACAGTGAATAAAGTTTTTCAGTACAATCATTCTGTGATTTTGTTGAGGCTGCATACAAGTAAACTAGATGGTTAACGTTGTTTCCAGGAGTTACAAGACTTGCTGATATGAATCAACCTTTGAAATCTTAATTTCTGTCTCAGGATAAATGAACTACATTGATGAAAGTGATTTTTGAGAACCCACAGCCACTTCTTTGGCTTCTTTTCACAGAAAGCCAATTGAAAACGTTTTCAAATTCAGTCCTAAAGTTCGAAGAAACCACAATTTCAGCTACCGAATCAGCTGAGGAGTTAACGCTGCTTAAAGGAAAAGAAATCAGTAACAGGAAATGTAGTAAATATCAAAATTCTGTTCTTCAATTTTAACTAACTTGGCAAAGAAAAGTATTTTCATTTAGTCAAAGTAAGAGACGATTACCAATTTGTTTTAGGATACTTTTGCGGCTTATTTAGAAAAGTGGACTTCTCTATTTCAACCTCTGAAATCATTTCTGTGGATAACACTAAAAATTATGTTTCTTGGGCTGAACTTTTGAATTGTCTGTGTTACGGCGTAAAAGTCAAACGCCCAGCACGCCAGTCGAAAATGAGACAGCAGAGAGGGCTGTGGAGAAGACGTGAGCCAATTGCACGTTGACCAACCCCTCTCTAGGACGACAACGTGACAGCAGCGGCCTCTATGCGAAGAGAACATAAGCGCCGCGCCGAATGGTTTCAGCCCACTTCTGCAGCAGCATCGAGATTAGACACTTCGAGACCACCGACTTAGGAACTGCATGTACTGAAGAACATTGTTTATTTGGCATGTCGCCCTTTGGTTGCGATACATCCGTATTTCTCAAAGTTAAGTATTGTCATTTATTTTCTGTAACAAAACTCGTTAATAAGATTTGCTTGAATTGTTGTCTAGCGATCCGAGAAAGCAAGTTTCCTAGATACCCCATATTCGACGACAAGGCATGATTCAACAGTCTTAAAATTCTTAAGACAATACATTCAGGTGCAACATTTCATGTATTTCATGTATTGTTTGATGAGATAGGGTGCGTGAACAACATTGTATCCAAGAAACTTGAGGAATGGAAAAAAGCTAATTTGGAAACAGATAATTCCATACTCTTCACTTAAATGTACACTAACTTCATGTAAAAGTATAGAGATGCTTGTAAGTTTTTCTCTTGCTGTACCAGGCACAAATACTACTGTTGAAAGGGTATTTTCAATTGTGAAATCCCTTTGGATTGAAGAGAAAAAACGTTTTACCACTGAAACTATTGAAGAAATTGTAATAGTTAAGACTCATTATCAAGAGCTTACATTCAAGGACTTAAACGCCTTTTGGTATGTATAAACTAAAGCTTTCATTGAAACGCCCCATTTTGACAAATTATACATGACTGTGTTTAAACTGACACACAATATTTTTTAGCGCAACGCAATGTGACTTTCAAAAATCCCTCCAAAAGAATGGCCCTGACTAACATTAACCTATACCTTTCACAAATCACTTACCTCACAAAAATCTTGGTTACTCGAACTACTGCAATACAGCGAGCGCCACTACTGCCAGCTGAATAAAAGATTCAAACTACGGAAGGCACTAACTACTGATAGGCATAGTTAGCAAATGAAAGATTTTAATAGAGAACAAACAATGTATTTACCTTAATAGTCATAATATATATAGCAGTTCATGACAAATTACAAAACTCCGCCATCTCTCTCCCCACATCCACCACTGCTGGCGGCTCACCTCCAACTGCGCAACGCTACGCGCTGTTCACATCCAGCTGCCGCTGCCCAACACTACAATGGCAGACAACAATGCAAACTAGCCACAGACTGCACACAGCACACCCAGTGATTTTCATACAGAGCTCTACGCCAATAAGAAAACATAAACAGCCTACTTACATCATTTATATTACTGAAGCGACGCAGTCATTTATGCAGAATATTTTCTTTTTGAAACTTCGTGGCAGATTAAAACTGTGTGCAGGACTGAGACTCGAACTCAGGACCTTTGCCTTTCACGGGCAAGTGATCTACCAACTGAGCTACCCAAGCACGACTAAAGCCCCATCCCCACAGCTTTACTTCTGCCAGTATCTCGTCTCCTACCTTCCAAAGTTTACAGAAGCTCTCCTGCGAACCCTGCAGAACTAGCACTCTTGAAAGGAAGGATATATGCGGAGACATGGCTTAGCCACAGCCTGGGGCATGTTTCCAGAATGAGATTTTCAGTTGGTAGAGCTTTTTCCCGCGAAAGGCAAAGGTCCCGAGTTCGAGTCTCGGTCCGGCACACAGTTTTAATCTTCCAGGAAGTTTCATATCAGCGCACACTCCGCTGCAGAGTGAAAATCTCATTCTGGTATTTTCGTTTTATCTAATGACCCGTTTTGTACTGTTTTTATTCCAATTTTGGGCAGATGTTTCATTTTTTCACGTGGAAAATCTGGTCATCCTATTCTGTCTTCAGACTTATTTAACATCAAAACAGTGCAACCGTCAAAATTTTATCTACTACGTTACCTTCAGAATGACTAGAACCAGATAACAGGAATTTTGAAACACCCTATACATCCTGCGTCTAGACGTGGCCCTGTTGCCCAGTAACATTTTGCGGATATTTCGGCTATGAGGGCCCTGTGGTCTCCGTTCGGTCGTTAGAGAATAATCGCAGTTCGTTTGATTTATTAGCCTCATTTATCATTGCATCTGTACCGCGCTGGAATTATCCCCTCAACAGTGCAACTGTCGGCGATGTAAGCTGTGACTGTCATTTGTAAGAAAAATTGTTTCTTTCACTCACGGTATTACAGAATTTGCTATTCATTTCTTCATCGGTTTTGATTTCCTAGAAGTGTATGTGATGGACAGCAACTTACAGACGAAGAGTTGGCCGATATTCATCTCTTGCGTAGATTCACTGAATACGGTGGAAGAACAAGCATGACAATGCTATTTCAAGCTGTCCCCACAGCGACGAGAACCAAACTATGACATCCGTGTTCGTGCTTCCTTTAGAAGTTCTTGCATTTTGGTTGTACTAGGAAGTGGAAAAAAATGTGGAAACACAAAAAATTTGTGGTAAGTTCCTGTGGGACCAAACTGCTGAGATCATCGGCCCCTAGGCTTCCACACGACTTAATCTAACTTAAACTAACTTACGCTAAGGACAACACACACACCCATGCCCGAGGGAGGACTTGAACCTCCTTCTGAAGGAGCCGCGCGAACCGTAACAAGACCCCTAAGACCGCGAGGCTATCCCGCGCGTCTGAAAACACAAGGAACACAACACGTTACCTTCCCTCATACGGTACAGGAAAACAGTTGGCATCCAAAACAGTTTCCGTTTGTCTCGGAATGGATAAACGCAGGTCGTGTATGGCTTTCATAGGAATCTTGTACCGTTATTCCTGCAAAATAGTGGCCAGTTCTTGCAACGAGCCGGCCACGGTGGGCGTGCGGTTCTAGGCGCTTCAGTCCGGAACCGCGGGACTGCTACGGTCGCAGGTTCGAATCCTGCGTCGGGCATGGATGTTTGTGATGTCCTTAGGTTAGTTAGGTTTAAGTAGTTCTAAGTTCTAGGGGACTGATGACCTAAGATTTTAAGTCTCATAGTGCTCAGAGCCATTTCCTTCATGCAACGATGATAGTGGTGGAAAGCAGTCACTTCTCTTCAAAGTAGATCACAGGTGCTCAATGGTACTGACAGCTGTTGACTGTTGTGGCCACAACAGGTGCGACACTTCATCCTCGTGCTGACAGAACAAGTCGTGGACCGTGTGAGCTGTGGCCGGCCGCGGTGGCTGTGCGGTTCTAGGCGCTCCAGTCCGGAGCCGCGCTGCTGCTACGGTCGCAGGTACGAATCCTGCTTCGGGCATGGGTGTGTGATGTCCTTAGGTTAGTTAGGTATAAGTAGTTCTAAGTTCTAGGGGACTGATGACCACAGCCGTTGAGTCCCATAGTGCTCAGAGCCATTTGAACCAATCGTGTGAGCAGTGTGAACAGAGTCCCTATCGTCTCAGGTCACAGCATCACCGCTAAGGAACAAACATTGCACCAAGGAATGCATCTCATCAGCAAATGTGGTCACATAATGCTTGGCAGTAATGCGATGTGTATATCAGTCATCTGACCCATGGAATGCCACAATATGGCTGCCCAAGTCATCACCGAACCTTCACCATGTTTCACTCTTGGAACGTAAACTCGTCCATAAGCTGGAAACACTGTGAAATAAGCCTCTTCCGACCATATAACATTCTCCCATTGCCCCACAGTCCAGGCTGTATGGCTTCAGCAGCACGTTTTCCTGTTACGGGTGTCTGCATCACTGATGAGTGGTTTAGGAATTCCAGCCTACCCTGCTGTTTCCTACTTACGGTGCTTTGTTCGTGTTGCTTCGGTGCTGACAGGATTCGTGTGTGTGACATTTTCTGCAGTGACTTTTGGAGCTCCGTCTTCCTATTTTTAGTGACAATCCGTTTCGATGACCGTCTGTCACGATTACTCAACGCACAATTCCGTCCGCGTTGTGACATAGCAAATGATGTTTTCCCGCTTCCCCTGTATACAATATAAATCTTCTATACGGTGCGTCTTTATACACCAAACGCTATGGCTACCTTGTTTACGGAAGCACCTACCATAGGAGCGCCAACAATTTGCCCCATGTTCTATTTCACAGAGCTCTGACACAAGGCACTAACACCTATACAGAATATTGTTGTGACCGCGACTGACACTTTCAACATATTGAAGACTGAAGTGGTCCCGTCCGTGGTCAACAGCGTAATCTATAGCATGCTCGTCCAAACTGTGCCCCTGGAGCGCTAGCGCCCGCGGCCAGCGCCCCGGGCGAATTCGTGTGTTGTCGCAGTGGCCGAGCCGTGTCGCTTAGCTAGCCGTGAGGGCCGCCCGACCGCCCGCCGCGCCTCTCGACCTTATACCATTATAAGACACAACCACGGGTTTGGATATTTTTCTAGCCGTGGGAAACGTATTAGAGTCAATGGCTTTAAAATGGCAGCGCCTAACCAGTGTAACAACAGATGGAGTCCCTGCGCTACGAGGGATACGCACTGGATTCCTGGGTTACGTCAGGTCAAAAATGGCTGAAGTCGGCTGTTCCTTATTCGCGGCAGTCCATTGTCTTATCCCAGGAGGCACTTTGTGCGAAGATTGTCAACATAAAAAAATGTTATGGACACAGTTCTTCGAACGGTTAATTATCTTCGATCGCATGGACTCACACATCTCCAATTTAAAGAATTTCGGGCTGATATCGAAGCGGAATGCCCGGACATCCCCTATCACACCAATGTAAGATGGCTGAGCAGAGGAAAGGTGCTTCATCGGTTTTTCTCCTTCAGGGGAGAAATAAATACCTTTTTGAAATGAAGGGACGTCCAGAAGAATTACTTTGTGATCCTAAGTGGGTGGCGAATTTGGCTTTTTTGAGTGGCCTTACAGGTCATTTAAATACTTCGAACATTTCACTACGAGGCGAAAATCACTCTGTTGCTGATTTTGTTCAGACGATTCAAGCATTTAAAAAACACTTATTTTGTGGGGAAAACAGTTGCGCGAGAAGAATTGTGGACACTTTCCTGCACTAGACAGTGTTAAAGAAGATGTGGATTTTTCAGATTATGTTCAAATCATTTGCGAATTACAAGAACAATTTGAAAACAGATTTTTGGAGGTAAGTGAGCTTCAACCGGTCTTAGATATATTTGTTCGCTCGTTTTCCCTTCGGGCAGAGGACGTCTCACAAGGGTTTCAACTAGAGCTGATTGACCTGCAGTGCGATATCCGCCTGAACCGCTTTTTTATGTGTAAAACTTTGGATGACTTTTAAAGATGTCTTCCACGAGAGAAATATCCTCTTTTGCACAAGCACGCGGCCAGTTTCTCTCAATGTTTGGTTCTACGTATATTTGTGAGCGCTTTTTCTCTCTCTTAAAGCTTGCTAAAACTAAGAACCGTTCATTACTTAGGGATAAGAATTTGACTAATTCTTTGGGGTTAGCAGTTTCACGGAATATTGTATCAGACCTAGTCAAAATCGTTTCCTCGGAAAAGAAAAACATGTAAAATGTTAATTGTCTTCCTTAACAATATTGACAGTAAGAATTAAAGAGCTTTATGGCCTTAATTCTATTTTTAATAAGTTTTCAAACTTGGTCAGTTAAAATTATTACTTACATAACAGCAAACTAAGGATCCGATTTCTAAACTCTGAAAAGGGATACAAAAAGCTGTAGCACGAAGTATAACAAAAAATATTTACTTGTAACTATTAACAGTAAGAATGAGACTCAATATCCCTTACATAAAACTATTTCTATAATAGAATATTTTGTTAACGTTTGATCAGAACGCGGGACAGTCCAGCGCAGAGCAGTGCTGTGCGGTCTCTCTCGCTCCGCAGCTATCTCTCTCTCTCTCTCTCTCTCTCTCTCTCTCTCTCTCTCCCTCTCTCAATATCTATCTCTCTCTCTCACGTTGTCCTATGCCGACACTATCGACACACGGTCGCGGACGGGGCGCTGAACTACATTGCCTTGCGCCCGCGGGGCGCGGGCGCCCCCACCAGGCGCAATTCTTGGCTGAGTCTGATCTATAGGCTTGGCTAGCATCTGAATTGATGTTCAGACATGTGTTTCTCGGCGGCGTGGTTGACTATCCCTGCGAGGTGACAGTAGACGTCAATGTCGCTGGTCAGGGACCACTCTTTTTCTCATTGATTTCACAAAACCAGTAATAAAAATGAACTGTCTTACAGTGAAATGCCTTAAATAAGGTGACAACTAGTACAGTCATCAATTGCAGCATTCATAGAATGAGGAATGATATTCACTCTCTAGCAGTAGCACATGGAAACAAATTCAACAACGTCCTCCAATCGAGAGGCAGCTTCGCAACCGTATTCAGCTGGTGGAAGTTCACTATTCACATTTTCGTCTTGTACAGCCTGTGGTTGCTCTTCATCAATGCCGGCCGCGGTGGCCGAGCGGTTCTAGGCGCTACAGTCTGGAACCGCGCAACCGCTACGGTCGCAGGTTCGAATCCTGCCTCGGGCATGGATGTATGTGATGTCCTTAGATTAGTTAGTTTTAAGTAGTTCTAAGTTCTGGGCAACTGATGACCTCAGAAGTTAAGTCCCGTAGTGCTCAGAGCCATTTGAACCATTTTTTTCTTCATCAGTGCCCTGATCGAACTTAATAATTAGGTGATTCCCTGATGTATGCGCCTTTGTCTACCCCAAGTCCTTCACTGGCTTGTCATGCTCGTTAGTGTCAGCCCTCAAACAGCATCCTTACAAAGTTCAAGACCCTTCTTTGTGGACAACACCTGTTGTTTGCGGTCATATTATTGTATATGCTCTACTACTGATTTACTCCTACTTTTCATCTGTGAATTGTGTGTCTGTGTGGGGGCGGGTGGAGCGGGGGGGGCGGGGGGGGGGGGCGGGAATTACGGTCGTGAGCGCGCTAGCCAGCCAGAACTGGCTAAGCGTGCGCCATCCCAGCGCATCCGATGAAATTGCCAGAAGTTTCCCTTCCAAAACTAAACGTATACTACATTGGTGCCACGAGGTACTGCTGTAGACAATACCATTTCAGTATTGTGCCACTGTAAAGTCCCGATACGTTCAACGCAGTAACAATGGTAAATTACCGAGAACATCATACGACTCAGAAAAAATTACCCAGCTTAAAAAAGGGGCACATTTCTTTGGATACCAAATGGACGATTCATGCCAAAGGTAAAGAGCACGTTGCAACATTTTATTTGAAAATTAGTAACTTTCTTGGAAAAACGGAACAGCACTAATGCACATCACACTGCTGCCAATGATTAAGGAAATGTTTTCACAGTTCGAGTATTTATTTGACATAATTGTAATTATATTTATAATTTGTTTTATGATTAATAGTGTTTTAGCTCTTGAACATAATTAATTTGCATTTTCAGTAAGGATTATTAAAGTAATGGACATTTGGCTATTTCCACTGAACGGATCGAGGAAATTGGCTCATACTTCTTTGTAATAATATCTTTTCAGTCAATCAAAGTATAGCATCTTATATAAGACACGGCTCATAAAAGACTGCTGAAGCCGAAGAGTAAACGCAAACACCATCGTGTTTGATGGCAGTAGATGCACCTTTGGAAGCACCATATTGTGGTGCCAATAGTTTAATGTAGGTTGTAAGCCCCCTTGATCTTCATTTTTATGTATTTGGGCACTGAAAGTATGAGATGTGGAGAAAGAGTGCGAGTGTGAATATATAGGGACTGGCCGAGCAGAGTGGGGAACTTGGTGTGAATCAGGGCTGCCTGGGAGGGATTCGCGTGTTTTGTGACTTGGAAAGTCGAGTGAAAGTTACAGAGACAGACTTCGGGCAGATGGAATACTGCAGAGCTGAAATTCGAATAATTACGTGCAGAAGCGTAAAATTCAGACTTCGTAAAAGTCAGCGCACAGTGGCACAGAACTCCGACTTATTCGTGTGGCATATCGCGTTAGACTTAGCAGAAATTGCGTGCAGTGCGCCGAACTTCAGCAAGTTAGAGTGAACCTTCAGAAATTTTACCGGTTAATTTGTGATTGTTTTCGGCTTAGTTTATACTGTTCTAATCTGTAAAATTATTTGAAAACAATAGTGCAGTCCAGATCTCACTCTCACGCAGTCATGCTGCACTAGGTATTCATGAGCCAATCAGTGCACTAGAATGCTGATATTTATTGCTGAATTTTGTTGATTTAAAGGAATATCGAACAAATTCTAATTTCTCGCCGAAATTTATTGACCACCTACGTCCTATACTTTAATGAAGTGCCTTTGCTCGGTACTTAATCGTGACTTGCAGCGTGGTGATGTAGATGAATAATCATTGCTGCTGAACGTATAAACTTTTCACACAAGTGCGACAGAGTACTAAAGCGAGTGGTCGCTCCAATGGAGAACTAGAATCATACAGTTTCCCGACCATACATCGTTCAGCAGACCGTGGAGCTGTAACGAAACATTTCTACCCTCTGAGTCGCAACTGTAAAGTAAAAACCTCGTGATACGATCTGTCTGTAGTTCCTAGGCACATTTATTGAAGTTTCTAAGATGTTTTTGATATTTAATAAACCAACAAGTACACTATCGTCACTCACAATTTATTTATTTCCAAGGTGCGGCATGTCTATATCTTCATCATTAGGTAGATGTGTTGCGTTATTAATATGGGGCATTCAGTGGCACAGACTAAAAGAATAGACAAAAAAATATTTCAGTACATGGGTAACATTTTGTTGAAGTCTTTGGTGACGTAAAAATATTTCCAGTGGTCTGCGACTGTTTTTCATGTCGTGTTACGTGTAACTTCACATACACCATCAAGCTGCGTAAATACTGAATGGAGTAAGTTGGTGTCTAGAACGTAATAGATGTAAAGAACATATCGCAAAACTAAACATTATTTTGAAACAAGTCTCAAAACAATATAGAGCTTTTTGTTAGTATAGATGAAGAAAACCAGCAGTGTAAATATCTTCAGTGGCCACAGACTCTTTTTTAACATATTTACATAAAATAATACTGCTGGTGTGTTATGTTTACTGTTTCTTAGTGCTGCAAAGTATTCCTTGCACCTGCTTTCAAATTATCTACCTGTCTGGCCCATGTATAATCGGCAACAGTCCAAAGATTAAATTTTGTATTCATGCGTATGGTGTAGAGGGTTTCTTGTGTTGCTGCAATAACGTAATTTCTGTTGAACCTTGTTATCAAAGATAGAAGATAAGATTATGACTTTGGCAATGTGTATCAAATATTACCCGCCAGTAGGATTGTAGGGTGCTCTTGTCCTCTGTGTGTTTTTTGTGATTTCATTCTATGGCCATTTTTGAGTGTCGCAATGTGTCCACTGTAAAGCAGCTAAAACCGCTTGCAAGAGCTTTTCGTCATAGTGTTTCCATTCCTTGCTTGTATTAACCGTCAAGAGAGACAGTTGGATTGTTCTGTCGATCATATACCGGAATGCTGCTGCTATTCTGTGAACTGTAGCATGAGAAAATGTACTGCGGATGCTACTTTATGTTGCGGTTGCTTTCCAGGTTCGAACCCATCTAATGAATAAATTGTGAAAAAGATCGTCAGCAATGGTGGCTGAAGACGACTAGTATGAGAATTCATCCGCGTTGTGTCAAGGGCCTTTCCAAAGGGTGCGTACAGAGTTCCACAGCAAGCTATTACCCTTGGAGAGGGAAACTGCCTCCAGAAGGCGGAAGCAGCAGCAATGATCAACATGCAGCAACAGAAGGAAACGAAACCACTGTACTAAAGAAATATAATGAGTTTCCACAGGATATGTGGCCTGCATTTGGAAAGCTGTCATGATGACCACCCACCGGCAAAAGATACGGGGTTAGTCACCAATTCAGATTTGCAACAGGGTACTGCCAAGGAAGAGGTAACTATGAGAAAAAAATCGAATAACGAACCGGAGGGCAGCTTTCTGAAATGTCAAACATTTCAACGTAGTTGAGAAACTAGAATATCTGAAAAAGCCAAAGGGGAAAGTGCAATCTAAATATTGTGGGAGTGAGTGAAATGCAATGGAAAGAAGATAAGGAGTAATGGTTGACAGAAAACTGGTTGAAATCAACAACAGCAGAGAATGTGATGGTGGGATTAGTATTCGATATGAATGGGAAGGTAAGGCGGAAAGTGACGTACAGTGAACAATTCATAGATTGGTCTATTCTTTTCAGTATTGATAGGAAAACCGATTCCAACAACAATGGTTCTGGTTTACGTGCTGACTTCACAAGCAGATGATGAAGGGATAGAAAATGTGTGTGAGGATGCTGAACGGATAGTTTAGAGTATACAGATGATATTAATGTAACAATCATTGGTGACTGAAATGTGATAGCAGGGACAGATTCACGGTCGGTGGAAAGAATGTTAGAGGAGCAAGACTAACTGAGTCCTCTAATAAATCTTAAGTTAGTAGTAGCGAAACCACTGATCGAAAATCGCAAGAAGAGGAGGTCTACTTGGAATAGGACCGAGGACCAAGGAAGAGTCCAGTTGGACCACACCATGGTCAGACAGAGATTCCAAAATCAGATACTGAATTGACTGCTACGGTCGCAGGTTCGAGTCCTGCCTCGGGCATGGATGTGTGTGATGTCCTTAGGTTAGTTAGGTTTAAGTAGTTCTAAGTTCTAGGGGACTGATGACCTTAGATGTTAAGTCCTATAGTGCTCAGAGCCATTTTTGAGATACTGAATTGCAAGGCGTACCATCACCATTTACTGAAGGTGAACAGGAGTCTCAAGGGGAAGGAACTTGTCTTCAGGAATCAGTCTGAAGGGACACTGAAGTACTGAGAAAAGTCGACAGTTAACTCAGGAAGCAGGTACAGCCATAATGAATACCATGCCAGTCAGCTCATGTAAAGTGTAACAGATGTCTCTTAAAAGGGCTATTACGAAAGTAGAATCAAGAAAGGTAACTGCAAACAAAACTTGCATAACAGAAGAAATAATTCAGTTTGTCGACGAAAGAAAGAAGTAGAAAAATATGGGGGGAAATACACGTGAAAGGCTACATGAGTTGCTTAACAATGAAATAAGTAGGAAGCGTAAGAGAGCAATACGAAACAGCAGCACGAAAAAAAGCGAAGAAGAAAGACAACCGGTCGTCGGAACAACTAATTCAGCATACAGAAAAGTCAAAACAGTATTCGATAAAATTAAATGCAAGCGAATTAGCATTAAGATTACAATAGGAACTCCATTGCTAAACGCAAAGATGGGAGCGTATAGTTGGCGAGAGCGCATGACAGGCTTCCCTGAAGGGGAGGTAATGTCGGATGATGTGAGAGAAGAAGAAATGGGAGTCTATACGGCGGACATGAGGGAGCCAATGTTAAGGTCAGATTTTAACAGAAGTTTGGAAGACATGCGACCCAATAAGGCAGAAAGGACAGATGACATTCTTTCGGAATTTCGGAAATCACTGGGGAACTGACAACCAAATGTGTCTTCAAGTCGTGTGCAGAATCTATGGGACTGGAGACACACGATTAGACTTTCGAAATAGTATCACCCATACATTCCTGTGTATAGCAACGCCAGATAAGTGCGAGAATAGTCGCACAATCGACTTAACTTCTCTTGCATCCACATTTCAAACGAGAATATTACACAGAACAATGGAAATTAAGAATAAATAAGAGAAAACTGCAGGGAGAAGCGGATAAAATACAATGTCTATAAGCACCAAGAGGAAGAATAAGAATGGAAGACCGAGAACGAGGAGCTAATACTAAAAACGGTGATAGACGGGGATGCAGTCTTTTGTGCCAACTGGTCAACCTACGGTTCGCCGAAGAAAATATGAGGAAATGAAAAGAAAGGTTCAAGAATGACAATAAAATGGATGGTTCAGTGATATGATAATAAGATTTACTATACACAGTGAAAGTTGAAATGGATGTCTAGACTACTGAGGAAATACTGTGGATTGAACGTAAACGAAGGAAGGCGAAAGTAATGGAGAGTAGCAAAAATGATATTAGTAATAAAATTAACGTCAAACAGAGGAAGGGAAGGATTTCTGTCACCTTGGAAGCAACATAACACATTTACCTATATACACCGAAGAAAAAGAAATTGACGAAATTATGAGAAAAGTTCAAAATTGGTAATAAAATGTAGTGTGAAAAGATATGATAATAAGATTCACTGATAACACTGGTGTCTTCAGTGAAAGTCGAATGAAATGAACAGCTAGTAAGCAAATGTTAAAACCAAAGAAAGGCGAAAGTAATGAAGAATAGCGGAAATGGCAGTAACACAACGCATGACGGGCGAACCAAGGAGGACACAAAAAGAAGACTATCGCAGGCAAAGAGTGCATTCCTGGAGAAAAGAGATCTGTTATTATGAAACTAAGGCCGTAATTTGAGGAAGAATTTTGTAAGAATGTACAACAGAAACGTCGCAGTCTATAGTAGTGAATCATGGACTGTAATAATACTGCACAAGAAGAGGGTCAAATTATTTCATATGTGGTGGTATGGAAAAATGTTGACTAATGTGGACTAATAAGATAAGGAATGAGGAGGTGTTACGCAGAATCGTGTAAGACAGAAAAGTATAGTAATAAAACTCTCGCAAGAAGAGGTGGTAGGATAGTAGGACATGTGTTACGACATAAGAGCATAACCACTGTGAATCAAGAGTAAACAGCAGAGAGGAAAAATTGTAGGATGACAGAGAGACTGAAGTACACCACAGAACTAATTTAGCACTTAGTTGAAGAGATTGGCGCAAAAGAGGGATTCATGGTAGGACTCAGCTATCCAGTCAATGAACTGATGATGAAAACAAATAAAAAATGACAAAAAATTCATGTGTTAGTCCTACTACTATTGATATAGGATATGTAATAGATGTAATCTTCATATCATAGTGCTCTATCATAATCAAAACTGTGCGCTCCTTCCCGCATTCCTTTTACGCTGTGTTACTCAATTGCGGCCTCAGACACACACCCATACACACAAGCACATACGCAGTCTCACACACACACACACACACACACACACACACACACACACAGACATCACCAATATGTAAAATGAAGGGATCGGCAAAGGAAAGTTAAAGGTCATTTTAAAGGTCGGACGATTGACGGTATCTATTGTATTTTCGTTTGCACCATATGCTGGTAAAAGATAGTTCCGTATGCTAAATTGTTCTCTTTCTTGTTTTTATTTTCTTGTCTTCGATTTTAATCAAAGATAGAAAATGTAATATCTTAAAGCATTCTCCGGACCTCTGCAGTCACTACGAATACGTATTTTATCACCATTACCAACATCAGAGTTTCACACTTTCTTTACGCTTAACCTTTCTAACAGGCTATCCTGATTACTTAAAGGGGTATAAAGTATTACATTATCGGTCCGTGCTCGACAATGTACGGTACCAACATGTTCCAAAAAGCCGAGAGTGAAATGCTGTATTTCAGGGGGTCATACATCTATTTCTGTTTATCTCATAGATAATGGTTCGAGTTTTTGGATAGCTCTTGGCCTAGAGATCATTTCTATACGTGTCGGAAGAATGGTCACACTGTAGCTATCCTACAGTGAAGTACATTTAAACACTACACACTTCCCCCATCCCAGGCAAAAGGACCAAATCGGTTAGTTCTTTAGAATCGGGTGTGGTCTATGTTGGGCCTTAGACGTCCTATCAAAGCACCATTTGCTCATGGGCGGTTTCTGGGAAAAACCCGAAAACCATGAGTTTTCGGCACCATAAGTACCAATTGAGGGGATGGTAACTTATATAATTTCCACTCATGGCAAACTGTCGAGATTTTTACCATATATTCTTAAGACGATGTCCTCGGAAAAATTCGAAATTTTTTTCGATCTCGTCATCCGTTTCCTAAATCCAGAGATTCCAATTTACAATACTCATGCAAAGAACCGCAAACACCGTTTTTAGCCGTTTTTGCACCTTGGAGGGCAATTATATAGATAACTAACCACAGAAAATGGCTCAAATTTTAACATTATCCTCTTTAGACATTTATCTTAGAAACTCCCTTTTCCCGTTTTCGAAAATCTTTAACTGTTATCAAGATGCACCCGGTAAAGTACCAATAATGGGTATGACCACTTCCACAATTTCTGTTCGTGGGAAACCATCTAAATTTTTACCATGATCTTCTCGGAGAATCTTGAAATTCTTTCCGATACGTTCATCTGATACCGACCTCCAGAGTTTCAGTGCTATCGTACCTGTCCACATAAAATATGTACGTAATATCCGGTCTGACTGTTTTAAACGTCATTTTTCCACTAATGAAACTTTATGATGCACTGCCTCTGTAAATGGGTACTTCACCCTTATTTGGCAGTCTTGACCTAGGAATTATTCAGTGGTACCACCTGGCAGGGAAGTGCCTTACGACAAATTATTTTCTCTCTCGTAATTCTTTGTACTTTCAAATGAAAGACAGCAATTTATGGTATACTGTAGGTCTAACCAAAAAATGTTGTACATTTTATGTAAAGTGATGTAAGGTGAACTTGCGTTGGATGAGAGACAAAGTTCTTTTAACCTTATATTATGCATACTTATTTGTTGTTTGTGTGTAAAAATACATACACGTGTTGAAATATATAAATAATCTGTCAAAACTTTACTAACCTACATAATTATTTTATATAAGCAGCAAACAATTCTGCAATAGGAAAAATGGGGGAACCAGCTGATAAGTACTTCCGTCGGTGCTCAAAATAGGCGAATATGCTCGTCTTTAAAAGAGTGACAGAAAAGTGGAGAAACATCTGCCTCAGTCCTCATTACGCTTTCCTCAACAAAAAGTTTGGCCAGCCACATATTCGTGCACTTTTTTTGTGCTGAAAAATGGCAGCAGAGGGACAGTGACCATGGAAGAAAGAGGTCATAGTGAAAGTGGGGGGGAGAGAGAGAGGGGAATATTGTTGGTGGGGAGAGAAAATGGCGGCGAAACAGAAAGAGATGAATAAAGACAACAGAAGTGGGTGCCAAAGAGAGAGGAGATAGTGACAGTCTGTGAGAGACACTAGCAGTAAAAGAGGAAGAGAGGTGGATGGAGGTAGTAGCAGTGATATCAAAAGAGAGAGGAGACAGTGTAAAAGTAATAGACAGATGCGCGGAGACTCTACATAAGCTTGGGGTGCCTGGAACCCCCACTGGCCGTCGAACTTTGACACGAATAAATTTGCTTCTTTCCCCCAGCCCCCTATACCCACGTGTTAAAGGTTCCCGCTCTAGGGCTCAAAACCCAGAGCAAACTGTGGACATGTATGGGGATGTGACATTGGTAGCTGAAGAGAAAGGCACCTACCTATACCTATAAGAGAGAAAGTAAGAGACAGTGGCAATGGAATATACAGAACAACAGTGTGACAGGGAGACCGTGAAAGTGGCAGAGAAAGAGACATCGGTATGGAAGATCAAGACAAAGGAATGAAGACAGTGACAGTGCGAGAGATAGACAGGAGAAAGTGCCAATAGGAGACAAATGAGACAATGGAAGAGAGGCACATGTAGACAGTGACAGTGAGAGGGAGATGCTGAATATGAAGTGTTAATTACAAAGTTTTAGCGCGTCGTCTATCTGCAAGTGTGTCCCACTTCAAACTTTCTATGAGATTTGTAACGCTCTCGCGATGGCTAAATGTACCGGTCACGAATCTTGCCGGTGTTCTATGGACCTTCACAAATTCTTGAATCAGACCCAACTGGTAAGGGTCCCATACAGACGAACAATACTCTAAGACTGGACGAACTGACGTATTGTAAGCTATTTCCTTTGTTGAACGCCGGCCACGGTGGTCTCGCGGTTAAGGCGCTCAGTCCGGAACCGCGCGACTGCTACGGTCGCAGGTTCGAATCCTGCCTCGGGGATGGATGTGTGTGATGTCCTTAGGTTAGTTAGGTTTAAGTAGTTCTAAGTTCTAGGGGACTGATGACCACAGAAGTTAAGTCCCATAGTGCTCAGAGCCTTTGTTGAACGACTGCATCGCTTCAGGAGTTTACCAATAAACAGCAATCTAGAGTTCGCCTTACCCTTTACTTGTGTAATCTGATCATTCCATTTGAGATCATTTCGAATAGTCACACCCAGATACTTGACTGATGTTACTGCTTCCAAAGATTGATCATTTATTTTGTACTCAGACATTAATGGGGGTTTTCGCCTTGTTGTAAGCAGTAGGTTACACTTACTAATATTCAGAGATAACTGCCAGTCATTACACCACGCATATATTTTCTGCAAATCCTCATTGATTTGTTCACAACTTTCGTGTGATACTACTTTTCTGTAGACTACAGCATCATCGCAAACAGTCTAAGGCCGCTGTCAATACCATCAACCAGATCGTTTATGTAAAACGTAAAAAGGAGAGAACCTGTTGCGCTGCCCTGGGGCGCACCTAAAGTTACTCTTGTTTCTGTTGACGTTACCCCGTTCAGGACGACGTACTGCTCCCTGTTTGTTAGAAAACTTTCTATAGACCGAAAGCGCGCACTTTTTGTAGCAAGCGACAGTGCGGAACTGAGTCGAATGCCTTTCGATAGTCGAGAATATGGCATCAACCTGGGAGCCGGTATCTAGAGCCTGTTGTATATCATGCACAAAGACGGCCAGCTGTGTCTCGCTTGACCGCTGTTTCCTAAAACCGTGCTGGTTTCTGCAGTGTGATGGTGTATGTGATATAACACGAAAGACTAGCCTTTTACCACTGGCATTATTCTTAATTTTTCGTTTATGTTTTATTTCACCCTTTCAATCAAAGACATCCACAAAATACTGACTGAGTACTGATGCAGTATTTTTTTATGTGCTCTTCTACTAGACAATGCCGCGCAGGTTACCCCAAAGCCACCTGTGATGGGGGTTTAACTTTCTGAAACACGTCGTGGAAATATGTCAGCTGTGACTGGCAACACTAAACTTTTAGTTTCATTCCACACCAGTAATAGTTGCAGTAAAGCTAATCAAAAAATTTGCTTTTTAAGATAATTCTGTTTGGCTTTTGCACAACCACTGTGAGTCATTACATCAAGTCTTTAAATTCACTGGTGGGAGAATGCCACGGAAGGAAATTTGGCATTTGTAAGAAAGTAGCTAGTGCCAGGGACGATGGAGCACCATTTGTAATAAGTGTGTGTAGAAATGGAAAAACAGACGTAAGGAACTCTGTATGTTTAGCAAATTAATACCATGGCGAGCTGGCTCGCATCGTGGATCTGCCGTTCCACATCGTGGTTTATTTATGGTCGGCTTGTTAGAATGAGCAAGAGAGTCAACCCTGAGGACAGTGAGTGCTTACAGACGATATCGCTTTGTTCGGCAGCAGCGAGACATGTAGAAAGTGAATAGTTGAAAATTTCAGCACAGGGGGCTTAAAATCAGCGAAAGAGAAACGGACTATCATGGCCCAGGAAACGAGGAAGCTGAAACAGTCCTAATGAACAGGGAGAATTCAAAAAGAGAAGGTTGCTTTGGACACGTCGAATAAAGAGTGGCTTCTATTGGTAACCTGAATCCTGATACAGATCTCAGGTTGCAATCCAGATCAATTTCCGATACTTCCTTTACAGGGACAGCAACTTCAAAGACAGATAAAAGTATAAAACAGTCTGAGACCATATCGCTGCACATAACGGAGAAGTGGGCACCTATTAAAAAATCAGTATATGACGCTAAATCTACATGTGATGAAGGTGTTTGGATGGATGTGTGGAGTCATCGGAATAGCATGAATACGAATGAGGTAATCTTACACTTTTTAAAGTATTCTGACTAGTAGTTCCTAAGTACACATGGCAAGTTACTGTCGCAGCTACATAGATCTGAAGCTGATCCAGAATAATCGAAACTACTAATAATGTAAAAAATGTGCGACAGTGACAGAGAAACAAATTATACATAAATTTTTAAATGTGTTTTAAAGTTTCTGCAGTGTCCAAGAAAGTCCAGGGACCAAGAGTGTGAAGGTATGGAGATATGAGATCAGGTCCACATTTCAAGAAGGTTAGTCGAACGGCAGTATGAGGCACGAGGAAGCGAGGAAGCCCAACGAAGTAGTTGATTAATTGAACCAGAGAGGATCAGAGAGGGAAAAAGTGATAGGTGATGGCGCAATGGTCTGTGAAAAGTGCGAGAAACGCACCTAAAAATTAAAATTCGCTTAATAAGTAATTTGCTTAAGAAGAACGATACGCAAGAAAATTAGCAGTGTCGTGCAGTTCAGTATATTCAGTAATATAGGAGTAAAGAGCACTGGTAATCTGCAGGAATTGTTCAGTATACTGCTACTGCCTTCATCTAAAGGAAAAGAAATGTCTTACTAATAATCATGTCTGTAAAACTCCTTTCAGTATCAGGAATTAAGCGATGCTTGCAATAATGTGTGCCCTTTCAACTCAAAACAAAGATTATTTCGTGTTCACAGTTCCTGACATTAAAGGTGAAGTAGTTACTTTCTATGTTTTGCCTACATGACTTTCGATGTGCACCAGAGCGGATATCCATTCTCTGTTTTCAAATTCACTAGGTGCAATTTCTGTATATTTTTTCATGGACTGCCAGTGACCTGGCGTATTTCCTCAGCTATTCTGTAGACATCTACGTCTCCTTGTCACAAAATGCATTAGATTTCGCCGCAGGTAACTTGTCGGTGATATTTTCCGTCATTTCTCTTTTGAATCTTTGTTGTACGTTATACATCTGTTATATGCACGCACTTTTTTGCTGCGCGGGGTTCCGTTGGGGCCCAGTACTGCCCGCACTTCCGCTAGGGTTACTTGCGGGCTACAAGTACTAAGTAATTTCTTTCCAATAAGAATCTGCAAATTATAAATATGCTTATTCTTGAATTTTATTTTTTTACAAAGGAATTTATATTATACTATTTTGCATAATTTGTAACAGGTCGTTTGCTATCAGTCACTCTATAACTTTCAAAAATATCATTCTAAATAAGAAAATTGAAATTTCCGTTTGAGTTTCGGCAGCTGTCCAATGCACTTTCGCACAGTATTACACACAGAACCGTACTTTGTGTGCCCATAATCGTAAGTTTCTTACAGAACTGAATAGACATATAGTACTAATAATATAATGTTGTGCAGGTATACTTACAAACTCCTCAATGTTTTCTTCAGATGATGTCCAGGGAATAACCGCTTTCAGCAAACAGGTAGAAGCTTTTATCTCTTAGATATATATTGACAGTTAAATAACAGTTTCTATTGCTGTTTCATAAAAAATTTTATCAAGCGTTATAGCTTCGTCGATGATGGAGCAGCACTACAGTATGGCTAGTGTTGGCCCCTTCGTAACGAAAAGAACACTCAGAATTCATTACACATTCATCCTATTTCTCGCGCTTCCAGAAAACCACTGGCTCATCGCAAAAGCTTGCAAGTGGCATTCTCTCATAATTTCGTGTTTTACGTATTGGTAGTTGTTTGACATTCTTCCAACTTCACATTTGTCTACTAAACACTCATTTTTTTATGTGTAGAACAGAAAAATCAATGTGCCACAAACCTATTTATCAAAACCAACACATCTCAACAACATCTCAACATGAATGTCGGTCTGTATTATGATTTGAACCAATTGTTATTTAATATTTTGTCATATGTCATTACAGCACTGCTTCATCGGCTTTCATCACTCTCTTTCTCTCTGTCAACTCTCATACTTTAGTGGATGGGTTTCCAATAAGGCAAAAAATCCTTACGCATGCAACGGTTAAATGAGTTGCCGAAAATCCTCGATAAGAACATTGTGATCTCCATGAAACCTATAGTTACAGGATTCTAGTATATTCAAACTTTCGTACTTGAATAAGTTGTTCTACAGAGTAATTTCCTTGTAAATGCCTAAATTTTTTAAAGTACTACACCAGGTGAGCATTGCACATAACCTCCAAGCTAGGGAAGCAAAAGCACAAACGCCAAAATACAAAGTAATAAGTCAGTATGAACTAAAGCTCCGTAATTCTTCATCAGTGCGACACAGTAACAATCAAATGTTGCAGAAAGATCCTAGCTCGGTGACCCAAAATAATTACAGAACCACCACAGTGAGGCAAGGAGCGCTTATGAGACAAATAAACCAGGGAAAATTCTATCATACGAGTAACTGTGTTATAGGCGTGGGCTCGGCTATTCAAATAGCGGAACATCCTGAGCTCAAAGGCCCATTCCGCCGTGCTGCCACTCTGTCCATGTCACTAGAACCATAGAGATGGCGGCCTGCTGAGTTGCAATGAAACCAGGACAAGCTGTTCGAAGATGATCTTCCTACTACCCACTTGCTGACTTCAACACAGCCAACCTGATTCAAAACCGCAGTTGTCTGCCGTTGCCGTCTACTGGGACATCAGAGAACACTGGTGCTGTCAGTCCTCCTCCAGCTGAGGGTCAATCACAAATGACCGGCAAGTTGTTATCCTCACACCTTCCAGGCGTGGCAGCCTCTTGCCTAACCCGTAACATCTGCTGCAGTACCTGTCGAACCACAGTTGATGATCATTGCCGAATCTTCACGACAGCTTCATCTGGAGCATACAGCCAGGTATCCTGACGCCTGCCCGTGTCTACACCGCCGGCTGCACGACGCGCGGAAGCCACTCATTCACCTGCGTAAGGCTTCGACGTCACGACTCGATGATGTGGAACGTCAGCACTTCTTCGCTGCTCGAACTGATCCCCGGTCACCGTGTGACGCACTTAGCTTTTTAAATCTGTAAACACATACCGGCAGATAAAAGTTATTACAGATACTGCTTTGTCACTAACGCCTCCGGACATTTGAAACGTCCCCTTAGAAAAATTAGTGAATTACTGTGCTGGTAAACCCTTACGTTATTTGATTTTCAAACAGCTGAGCAAAACTGAACGTGCACAGACATTTCTCTCTTTACTTATTCTGACACACAATATTTTTAGCACAACGCAATCTGACTTTCAATAATCCATACAAAAGAATGGCCCTGACTAACAATAACCTATACGTTTCATGAATCACTTACCTCACAAAAATCTTCGTTACTCGAACTACTGCAATACAGCGAGCACCAATACTGCTAGCTAAATAAAAGACTCTAACTACTGAAGGCACTAACTACTGATAGGCATAGTTAGCAAATGAAAGATTTTGATAGAGAACAAACAATGTAATTACTTTAATAATGTCATCATATATATATATATATATATATATATATATATATATATATATATATATATATATATATATGTATATAGTTCACGACATCCAGCCTTACAAATTTACTGTCTCTGATGGACACACGTCCAGATCATCCGCTCTCAAAACTCCGCCATCTCTCTCCCCACATCCACCACTGCTGGCGGTTCACCTCCAACTGTGCAACGCTACGCGCTGTTAACAGCCAACTACCCAACACTTCAATAGCAAATTCCAACAATGCAAACCAGCCACACCGCACCCACTTCACCGCAAGTCAGTGATTTTCATACAGAGCGCTACGTGACGTTACCAACTTAAAAACCTAAACAACCTACTTACACATTCTCTACACTACCCACCGAGCGAGGTGGTGCAGTGGAGCACACTGGACTCGCATTCGGGAGGACGACGGTTCAAACCCGCATCCGGCCATCCTGATTTAGATTTTCCGTGATGTCCCTAAATTGCTTCAGGCAAATGCCGAGATGGTTCTTGTGAAAGGGCACGGCCGCTTTCCTTCCCCATCCTTCCCTAATACGAGCCTGTGCTCCATCTCTAATGACCCCGTTGTCGACGGGACGTTAAACAACCATCTCCTCCTCCTCTACACCACCCCTCCACACCCTGTACTCAGCCTCCTGCAAGCGAAGATAACCTAGCGCCGCAGATCGAAGAAAAATGCGTAACTTGCGTTCACATTGTAGTTAACATCTATTTTCAGATATTGGACAGTTCAGTGTTTTATCGTATCAGCGATACTCTCGTATGTGCCAGACTAGCGTGGGACCATTCATGCTATCCGTTCAGTATCCCTCGTTACTCCTGTTTGCATACATTTGTTAGATGTTGTTGATGGGACACTTCTGTATTCTGCAATATACTTTGCAAACTGTTTGCATTTTATAGTATCTCACCTGTGAACAGAAGTCTGCTATCTGCCTTACCTATGCGATCGACCATTTCACGTCCCTGCATTTGTTGCACCCACGTATTATACTCCTGTTTGCATACATTTGTTAGATGTTGTTGATGGGACACTTCTGTATTCTGCAATATACTTTGCAAACTGTTTGCATTTTATAGTATCTCACCTGTGAACAGAAGTCTGCTATCTGCCTTACCTATGCGATCGACCATTTCACGTCCCTGCATTTGTTGCACCCACGTATTACTAAGACTTGACTGACGGCAGTTGTAGCTCCTTGATATTGTAGTCATACGATAGTTTGTACAGGTCGGTTCATATGGCTCTGAGCACTAATGGACTTAACATCTGAGGTCATCAGTCTCCTAGAACTCAGAACTACTTAAACCTAACTAACCTAAGGACATCGCACACATCCATGCCCGAGTCAGGGTTCGAACCTGCGACCCTAGCGGTCGTGAGGTTCCACACTGAAGCACCTAGAACCGCTTGGCCACACCGTCCGGCTGTACAGTTCGGGATTCCTGAAAATATAAAGCATGTTGCCAATCTACATCTACATAGATGCTCTGCAAATCACACTTAAGTGCCTGACAGAGGGTTTACCGAACCACCTTCACAATTATCCATTATTCCAATCTCATATAGCGCGCGGAAAGAACGAACACCTATATCTTTCCGTACGAGCTCTGATTTCCCTTATTTTAACGTCGTGATCGTATCTCCCTATGCAGGTCGGTGTCAACAAAATATTTTGGCATTCGGAGGAGAAAGTTGGTGATTGGAATTTCGTGAGAAGGTTCCTCTGCACCACTTTGTTGTATTACCAAGATACCACTAGATATGTGTGCAACTTTTTGAGGACTGTACTTTATTATACATAGATACATCAGCTGCGATAGCGGTTAGTATTACGTTGTGCCACAAAATGATGTAATTAGTGTGAAGAGGGAAAAATTAAGATTACTTCCTTGGATAACGTACGGGCTTCGCTAATTGGTCAGACCAGAACGTTATTGCATCGTGGGCTACATGCTGATACAACAGGAAAGCACCTGCAACATAAAGGTGGTTACTTCACACTGTTGCCAAGGAGAGTGACCACAGGCGCTAAAGCACCTACACACCATAAAGACAGCGCCATTGCACCTACAATTGCTTCACGTCCGAGCCACGATCTTATTGTGCTTGCTCGAGCAGAACCGATTCAGTAGCAAAACAAGTACGCACGAAGGCAGTACAAATAACCCCAATTCTTAGTCAAAGGGACCGCAGTCTGCCAACTACTAGTCCCGAGGAGTGTCTTAGGTCTGCCCATGAGTTAACATGTAACCCTCTGATGCTGCTAACTGTTGCACTGCTGTTGGTGCCAACTCAGATGATGTGGATTTAGTGGTTTCCAACCAGCAGACTGCATGGAGGACAGGCCTTTCACTCTGGCGGTCTGTGGTCTGTGTCCGAGGACGTGCAACCTGTCTGGGCTTGCTTGTTGCTGCCTGTCTCAGCTCTGGGCAGACTTTGCTGCTGGCAGCTGCCACTTATGCCCAGGCTCACTGGTGTGATTGTATCCAACCTGGCTGTAATCGCCCGATCTGCTACTGGTCTCTAACAGTTGCTGATGACGTTGAGTTATTGTCCTGCTCGGTCAGCGGCCTTGCCGTACCGTGGCAGTATTGCGTACTATAGCTATAAAAGAGAATTGGCGGAGTTGTCGTTTGTACTCATGTGATCATGCTAAAAGGTTTCCGACGCGATTTTGGGCGCACGACGTTAATGGACAGAAATCAAACGCGGAATATTGGATTGAGCAGACACGTGGGACATTCCATTTCGGAAATCGTAAGGGAATTTAATATTCCCATGTCCATAGATACGTGAGTGTACTGAGAATACCAAATATACGGTATTAACTCTCACTACGGACAACGCAGTGGCCGACACCCTGCACATAATGACCGGGAGCATCGGCGTTTGCTTAGAATTTGCAGTGCTAACAGACAAGCAACACTGCGGGAACAACCGCTGAAGTCAATGTGGGACGTATGAAAAACATCTCCGTTGGCGAAATTTGGCATTAATTGGCTATGGCAGCAGACGATCGACGCGAGTGTCTTTGATAACACCACGACATCACCTGCAGCCTCTCTTCTGTGCACGTACCATATCGGTTGGACCCTAGACGATTTCAAAATCGTGGCCTGGTCGGATGAGTCGCGATTTCAGTTGGTAATGGCAGGGTTAGAGTGTGCCATGGATCATGGTTATCAAGACACTGTGCAAGCTGGTGGTGGCCCCATAATGGTGTGGGGTGTGTTATGTTTGGCTGCTTGAAGACCATTTTCTGCCTTACATGGACTTCATGTTCCGAAACAACAATGGAATTTACACGGATGACAATGCAACATGTCACCGGGCAGCCACTGTTCGCGACTGCTCTGAAAAACTTTCTGGACAATTCGAGCGAATGATTTAGACATTCAGATCTCCCGACATGGCTCCAATGGAACATTTGTCAAACATAATCGAATGATCGGCTCGTGCACAAAATCCCGAACCGGCAACACTTGCACAATCATCGACAGCTATAGAGCCAATAAGGCTAAATATTTCTGCAGGGGCTTCCAACGACCTGCCGAGTAGATGTCATTTCGAGGTGCTGCATTACCCCGGATTATAAAGAGAGCCTACACGATTATAGAATGTATCCCATACTTTTGTCAACTTAGTGTATGAGGGAATGACGACCGTAAAATTTGTTGAGGACCAGAACTCGAATCCGGATTTACCGGTTTAGGTGAGTGGTCGTCTCAACTGCTTGGAGTATCCGTGCACAGCTCAAGGCCAGCCCCAACTTCCATATCTCGTCGTTCCTGGGCATTTTAACTGAAAGTCGCTGCCTCGCATAGGTGGCTAAATATTCTACTGCAGTGCCTGTGTTATTAAGACGGACAATGCAACGTTGCTTCTCACATGCATGCATACACCATTAACAGTTTTAGCGCTGTGCTCACACGCCATGCAGGTGCCTGTGTACCATACGGGCGCCGACTGCTAGATGCAGCAGGAGTAAAGAGAGATCTGTCCGTTCAACAGCACGTTTTACAAAACCAATAACGTCAAACATTATCACAATCTAATGCGAACAAGGCTGATATAGACCATGTCAATCAGCTTTACAGCCACTACCCATCCGCAATAAATACGATGTAGTGATAGAAAAGCCTTTTCTTTCACCTTTTCCCAGTCTCTGCCGTGAATGATATAACTCGGTGCAAGGATTTCACCGAGCGAAAGATGTTATAGTGGAATTTATAGAAAAAAAAAGTTAGCAAGGACTTGGTGCCTGCCGGAGGAGATATTCGACCTTTGGAAGCAACACCATTAGCGTAGATAACAATTTTGGTCACCATTTTCCACAAAAGGTACCACCCACTGGCAGCTACGTAAACGCCAAATCTTACTCTAGGGTCTGCTCTGACAAAGGGACAAGGAGAGAAAGCGGATCATCATCATCATCATCATTTAAGACTGATTATGCCTTTCAGCGTTCAGTCTGGAGCATAGTCCCCCTTATAAAATTCCTCCATGATCCCCTATTCAGTGCTAACATTGATGCCTCTTCTGATGTTAAGCCTATTACTTCAAAATCATTCTTAACCGAATGCGGGTACCTTCTCCTTGGTCTGCCCCGACTCCTCCTACCCTGTACTGCTAAACCCATGAGTCTCTTGGGTAACCTTGCTTCTCCCATGCGTGTAACATTCCCCCACCATCTACGCCTGTTCGCCCTGACTGCTATATCTATAGAGTTCATTCCCAGTTTTTCTTTGATTTCCTCATTGTGGACACCCTCCTGCCATTGTTACCATCCACTAGTACCTGCAATCATCCTAGCTACGTTCATATCCGTGACCTCAACCTTATTGATAAGGTAATCTGAATCCACCCAGCTTTCGCTCCCATACAACGAAGTTGGTCGAAAGATTAAACGGTGTACAGATAACTTAGTCTTGGTACTGACTTCCTTCTTGCAGAAGAGAGTAGATCGTAGCTGAGCGCTCACTGCATTAGCTTTGCTACACCTCGCTTCCAGTTCTTTCACTATGTTGCCATCCTGTAAGAATATGCATCCTAAGTACTTGAAACTGTCCACCTATTCTTTGTTCCTCCTATTTGGCACTCAATCCGTTTATATCTCTTTCCCACTGCCATTACTTTCGTTTTGGAGATGTTAATCTTCATACCATAGTCCTTAAATTTCTGATCTATCTCTGAAATATTACTTTGCAAACTTTCAATAAAATCTGCCATCACTACTAAGTCATCCGCATATGCGAGACTGCTTATTTTGTGTTCACATATCTTAATCTCACCCAGCCAGTTTATTGTTTTCAACATATGATCCATAAATAATATGAACAACAGTGGAGACAGGTTGCAGCCTTGTCTTACCCCTGAAACTACTCTGAACCATGAACTCAATTTACCGTCAACTCTAACTGCTGCCTATCTATGTAAAGACCTTTAATTGCTTGCAAAAGTTTGCCTCCTATTCCATAATCTCGTAGAACAGACAATAACTTCCTCCTAGGAACCCGGTCATATGCCTTTTCTAGATCTATAAAGCGTAGATACAATTCCCTGTTCCACTCGTAACACTTCTCCATTATTTGTCGTAAGCTAAAGATCTGGTCCTGACAACCTCTAAGAGGCCTAAACCCACACTAATTTTCATCCAATTTGTCCTCAACTAATACTAGCACTTTCCTTTCAACAATACCTGAGAAGATTTTACCCACAACGCTGATTAAAGAGATACCTCTGTAGTTGTTACAATCTTTAGTGTTTCCATGTTTAAAGATCGGTGTGATTACTGCTTTCGTCCAGTCTGATGGAACCTGTCCCGACACCCACGCCATTTCAATTATGCTGTGTAGCCATTTAAGACCTGATATTCCACTGTATTTAATGAGTTCCGACTTAATTTCATCCACCCCAGCCGCTTTATTGCACTGCAACATATTGACCATTTTCTCCACTTCCTCAAATGTGATCCTATTTCCATCATCATTCCTATCCCATTGTACATCGAGATCTGAAACATTACTGATCGTATTTTCACCTACATTAAGCAACTCTTCAAAATATTCCCCTCCATCTGCCCAAGGCATCAACAGGATTCACCAGCAGTTTTCCTGACCTGCCCATAATACTTGTCATTTCCTTCTTACTTCCCTTTCGAAGACTGCTAATTACACTCCAGAATGGTTTTCCAGCAGCTTGACCCAACGTCTCCAACCTGTTTCCAAAGTCTTTCCAGGATTTCTTCTTGGGTGCTGCAATTATCTGTTTGGCTTTGTTTCTTTCTTCAACATAACTTTCTGTGTCTACCTTAGTTCTAGTATGTAGCCATTTTTGATACGCCCTCTTTTTCCAAAGTCTTTCCAGGATTTCTTCTTGGGTGCTGCAATTATCTGTTTGGCTTTGTTTCTTTCTTCAACATAACTTTCTGTGTCTACCTTAGTTCTAGTATGTAGCCATTTTTGATACGCCCTCTTTTTCCTTTTACAGGCTGCCTTGACTGTGTCATTCCACCAAGCTGTTTGCTTCTTCCTACCTTTACACACTACTGTTCCAAGACATTCTTTAGCCAGTTCTAGTACTGTGTCCCTGTACCTTGTCCATTCCTTTTCCAGTGACTGTAATTGACTACCATCAACTAACTGGTACCTTTATGAGATCACTGTTATGCACTTGTGCCTGATTTCCTTATCCTGAAGTTTCTCCACTCTTATCCTCCTACATATGGACCTGATCTCCTGCACCTTCGGCCTCACAATACCGATTTCACTGCAGATTAAATAGTGATCAGTCTCATCAGAGAATCCCCTGAATACACGTGTATCCCTCACAGCCTTCCTGAATTCCTGATCTGTTATTATATAATCAATGACAGATCTGGTTCCCCTGCCTTCCCAAGTATACCGGTGAATGTTCTTATGTTTAAAAAGGATTCAAATGGCTCTGAGCACTATGGGACACAACTACTGAGGTCATCAGTCCCCTAGAACTTAGAACTGCTTAAACGTAACTAACCTAAGGACATCACACACATCCATGCCCGAGGCAGGACTCGAATCTGCGACCGCAGCGGTCACGCGGTTCCAGACTGGAGCGCCTAGAACCGCTCGGCCACTTCGGCCGGCTTAAAAAAGGAGTTTGTGATTACTAAGCCCATACTGGCACAAAAATCCAAGAGTTGTTTCCCGTTCCTGTTAGCCTGCATATCCTCTCCAAATTTACCCATAACCTTTTCATACTCTTCTGTTCGATTTCCAATCCTGGCATTAAAATCACCAATGAGCAGATCACTGTCCTTGTCCTTTACTCCAACAACTACGTCACTGAATGCATCGTGTGCCGGCCGCGGTGGTCTAGCGGTTCTGGCGCTGCAGTCCGGAACCGCGGGACTGCTACGGTCGCAGGTTCGAATCCTGCCTCGGGCATGGGTGTGTGTGATGTCCTTAGGTTAGTTAGGTTTAAGTAGTTCTAGGTTCTAGGGGACTTATGACCTAAGATGTTGAGTCCCATAGTGCTCAGAGCCATTTGAACCAACTGAATGCATCATAAAAACTATCCGTCTTATCTTGATCTATCCCTTCACAATGCGAATATACTGACACAATCCTAATTTTCTTGTTAAACACTGTCAAATCTATCCACATCAGTCGTTCGTTTACGTACCTTATTGCAACTACGCTTGATTCCATTTCTTTCCTGATGTAAAGCCCTACACCCCACTGTGCTATTCCTGCTTTGACTCCTGACAGGTAAACCTTGTATTCTCCCACTTTCTCTTCTTTCTCACCCCTTACCCAAATGTCACTAACAGCTAAAACGTCTGACACCATCTCACTTGCGGCCTCTGCCAACTCTACCTTCTTCCCAGAGTAGCCCCCATTGATATTAATAGCTCCCCATCTCGTTACCATTCGTTTGCCGAGTCGTATCTTAGGAGTCCCAGGTTTGTCAATTAGAGGTGGGACTCTGATTCTTGCCAGCATCATATTTAAAGTACCAGGGAAGTAGGTTGCTAGCCTTACTTGCCCCGGGTCCCATTGGGTTTTACACCTAACGGTTGAAGGACTAACCGGTGGATTTGGTAGTCTTTGCCGTCTGAGCACAAAGGTAACCACTACTCAGAACATGTCCGAGATGCCCAGCCTTATTCCAAAGTAACTGGTATCCTGACTGTCAGGACCACTTACTTGGCCACTCATACGTTGCCCGTGGTTCACGAACTAGGACGTGACAACAGGAACCCACAACACCATGAACCACGAGAAAGCGGATGGTGGTACAAAAAGTCCAGTGTTGAATTTAGTATGACTTTGTTTTCAGGACTATCATTTGGAAGTAATTTATGTTTAAATGATGTGTTATAATTTTTTCTCGTAAAAAAATGAAATAAATAAGCAATTGAGTAGTTTTTGTTTTTATTTGCGAGAAAATGTTACTTTTTTCGTGGAGGGGTGCGGGAAGTGAACATATATATGTAAGAAAGCGTATTTCCTGATCTGTAACGTGTGGGGTGCAAAATGATGCTAGATGTTATATTCGTTGGAGGAAGAGATATAAATAGTAATTATCGTTACGACGCTTCAAAAATTGTAGCCCAGAGACACGCGCAGGCAAAGATGAGTGTTATCAAGAACAGTGTGGCAGATCTAAAAAATGAAATTCATATCATTTAGCTGAGTGCGGGGGCTTGGTAATTTAGCTTGTCTCTCCAGTTATGTACAACAATCCGTCCTGGCTGCAGGGGCTATTCTCTCTTCGTGTTAACTTCGTCTCCGAAACTGTTCATTTAGAAACGGTGGTCCTCGTCGTATCGGCTGAAGGAAATTATGTCGTAGGTTGGTTGTAGAACAAAATTTTGCTACTTCCGCATGCTATAGTTTTTACTTAACACAATGCTGAACGAGCTCTATAACAAACGTCTTTCTCACACCAGCTGAAAAGGCCGACAGACACTGAGATCGGTGAATAAAAAACAAACGAGGTATATAAAATAATAGGTAGTTTTGTTCTTCAATTTTCTGTCAGCGTAGATGTAATCATATGTCCCTACGATATCTTTGCCGTACAGAGACGGCGCGAATATTTATTTGTATGTGTAGGCCATTTCAAGAACCTACACAAAGTATGTCTCTAAGATGCTTCGATATTATTTTTTAAATTTACTAGAAAATCGCCAGTTCATGTACGCACTCGAAGAGGACTGATAGTGTTTTATTTATTTATTTAGCGTATGGCTCATAACATCACAGTAAAAATTACAGAAACAACACGTTTTAAATAAAATCACATATGTATAAACAGAACAATAAATAACAGTTTGTATATAAGGACACCACTAACTGTAAATTTACACTCACAGAAGAGCAATCACAAACAAACGTCCAGCTTAGATAATTTATAGTCGATTGCCTCTTGGGTCGCCATTAGGAAATCCTGTGGGTCACCCTCATATGCCGTTAGTGGGCATGCCTGCACGATGTGTTTGACCGTCTGTCTCTCAGTGCCACAGTCGCAAGCAGCCGAAGGAAGTTTACCCCATCTATGTAAGGAGTCGGCGCGTCTCCCACAGTTGGTTCTGATGCGATTAAGAGGAGACTAAACTTTGCGAGGGCAATCAAATCCTTTTGGTTTACTAAAGATGCATGGCATACTGTGGTAGTTTACTCTTTCCATCGGTCATTTATTTTAAAGTTGGTTTGATGCAGCACCTGTGCGGTCTTTAGTGGAGGATACCTAGACCGGGGTCGGTTTTCCTTGGATGTCGTGAGTATCTTCATGGATTTGTAATAGAGGGTTGGTCACGATTTTTTGAAATTCTCTAACCAGAGCGTGTTCTCAGCGCAGGTTAGGAGGGGCTATGTTACTGAGAACGGGCATCCACACTGTAGGAGTTGGCCTGATTGTGCCGGATATAATACGCATTATTGCATTAAGTTGGCTATCTACCATGTGTGTGTGTTTGCTGTTGAGCCACACTGGGGCACAGTATTCTGCCACTGGATACACTAAGCCAAGTGCGGATGTTCTTAAGGCAGATGCTGTGGAGCCCCAAGTGGTGCCACAGAGCTTCTGCAATATGTTGTTGCGTGTTTTAAGTATCGCTGCAGTTTTCGTCAGGTGTTCTTTGAATGTTAGTGTCCTATCTAGGGTAACCCCAAGGTACTTTGGGTGTTTGTTGTGATTTAGTATTTTCCCGTCTAGATATACATGAAGTTCTCTGTTGGCTATTTTGTTGTTAATATGGAAGGCAGATACTTCCGTCTTTGTAGCACTAGGTTGTAGCCTCCATTTTATAAAGTACTCGCTGTGAATCCCTAGGTCACTCGTAAGGATATCTTCGGCAGTTTCTATAGTTCTGTGGGAAGATGCCAGAGCCCAGTCGTCAGCACAACCAAATTAGCGCGATCTAGTTGCAGCCATGTCAGTGATGTAAAGACTGAAAAGAAGGGGCACTAGGACAGAGCCTTGTGGGACTCCATTGTTGAGTTTCATCTGTTTACTTCTCTCATTCCCCATTATTACTTGGAAGGTTCTACTTGACAACATATCGTCAATGAGGTTGGTTATCTTCTTGCAGGGGACGGCACAGATTAATTTTTTCATGAGTCCCTGTTTCCAAACTGTATCATAGGCTGCAGTTAGGTCTATGAATGCTGCAGCTACTTCATGTTTCTTCTGCAACCCCGCCTCTATATATGTTGTCAGTGATAGGATTTGATCTGTACAGCAGCGATAGGGACGGAATCATGCTTCTTCAGGGCATTGGTAACCTCCTCGATACGAATATCTGATGAATATTCTGAGTCCATTGCACGGGTCCTTTTTAATGTTTTTAAGTCCATCTTCACATTTGTTGTGTGCTTTCTGTCTCGTGGGGCTCTAGACGCAGAAACTATGCGGGATGCAAACTTGATGGGAGATATTTCGTCCTTTCTATGTTCAGGTGGATTTGCGCCTCCAAGTTTACGCGGTAGGGACCAGGCTTGTCGACTTGACTTTGAAGAGTCTAGATTTTCAACAGTATTCTCACATTTTTGCCGTCAAATAAAGTCGATGTTATGTAATAGTTCATCTGCTATTACATAACATCGACTTTATTATTCGATAGTATAATAATGATAGTATTGTTGAATCTATTAATGTACTACTGTCTCCACCAGGGATAACAGCTATCATCCTCTCTCACAGCTACACTAAGGCGGGTTGGCCCGTTGCGGACTGGATAGCTGCGTCTGAGTCCCCTTAAATACTGGGACAACGTTCTGTTTGGTTGGCGGCTACATTCTGCTTCTTGAAAGGTCTCTTGAGCATTAATACCTGTGAGACGATTAGATTAGGACTGCCCTTCAGTTGGAGTCTCGGCCGTCATTTCCCGTCTATCGTAGTGACGCAGTATTTGCAGAGGTGAGTTTCTGCTGGCGCGCTCGTTCCGCGCCTGTGATCGCCAGTGCCTACAGCGCCGCGTTGCGTCAGCGCCCTCTAGAGGCGGCTCAAGTTGGCAGAGGCACCCACCGCTAAGCTCGCAGTCAGCCAGCCCTCCGGGCCAACTTGAAAGCCATTACGCAGCCGGTACCTTGGGCGCGCCAGTAATTAATGCTCTCGCCGACTGCTCGCGGGCCGCATAACGGACCTGGAATCCGCCCAGCACGCCCCCATTATTGCACCACCGCGCCGTGTGGCTATCTGGGCTCTGGCTGGAGTGGGCTGTCGTGTCTGGAGACTGGCGTCGCTGTCAGTAGTGGCGGTCGCTGCTGCAGCCGAAGGCTGCCTCGGTGCAACTGATTTTCTTACTCGGTGCTGCACTGATCGCTGAACATCGAATTACGGAAATTTAACTTTTAATGAATCGCTTTTGGTAGATCAATTGTTAAAGGAATAAAAATGATAAATTGTTGTTGTTGTTGTTGTGGTCTTCAGTCCTCAGACTGGTTTGATGCAGCTCTCCATGCTACTCATTCCTCTGCAAGCTTCTTCATCTCCCTGTACTTACTGCAACCTACATCCTTCCGAATCTCCTTAATGTATTCATCTCTTGGTCTCCCTCTACGATTTTTACCCTCCACACTGCCCTCCACCACTAAACTGGTGATCCCCTGATACCTCAGAACATGTCCTACCAATCGGTCCCTTCTTCTTGTCAAGTTGTGCCACAAACTCCTTTTCTCCCCAATTCTATTCAATACCTCTTCATTTGGTATGTGATCTACCCATCTAATCTTCAGCATTCTTCTGTAGCACCACATTTCGAAAGCTTCTATTCTCTTCTTGTTCAAACTATTTATCGACCATGTTTCACTTCCATACATGGCTACACTCCATACAAATACTTTAAGAAACGACTTCCTGACACTTAAATATATACTCGATTTTAACAAATTTCTCTTCTTCAGAAACGCTTTCCTTGCCATTGCCAGTCTACATTTTATATCCTCTCTACTTCGACCATCATCAGTTATTTTGCTCTCCAAATAGCAAAACTCCTTTACTACTTTAAGTGTCTTCTTTCCTAATCTAATTCCCTCCGTTCAATTGCTCTTCCAAGTCCTGTGCTGTCTCTGACAGAACTACAATGTCATCGGCGAACCTCAAAGTTTTTATTTCTTCTCCATGGATTTTAATACCTACTCAGAATTTTTTTTGTTTCCTTTACTGCTTGCTCAATATACAGATTGAATAACATCGGGGAGAGGCTACAACCCTGTCTCAGTCCCTTCCCAACCACTGCTTCCCTTTCGTGCCCCTCGACTCTTATAACTGCCATCTGGTTTCTGTACAAATTATAAATAGCCTTTCGTTCCCTGTATTTTACCCCTGCCACCTTTAGATTTGGAAGAGAGTATTTCAGTCAACATTGTCAAGAGCTTTCTCTAAGTCTACAAATGCTAGAAACGTTGGTTTGCCTATCCTAAAATTAAAAGCACGAAATTGTGGTTTGGAACTTAGCAGGTACTGTGGTGAATTGGAAAACGTGTTAATTAATCCCACGTGGCTGTCAATGTAACTAGAAGAATGGTATTATATAAATAAGTTTGTCAGAATTGTAACGGTCAGATGCCAACGGCCAGTTACTTGAGTGCGTAGGTGTCACTATATTCATTAATTAGTACAGCAAACATTCCCATAGCCATCTCACGCCTGTAACACGTCGCTAGCCACGGACCCCGATATTTTACTGCGTCATCCAACTGCCACTCAGCGACAAACTTGCTTTCCTTTCTCATAAGCACACACTCAGAGGGCCATAGACACGGGTTCCCAGGTAGATGTGTTTCTTGACTTCCGCAAGGCGTTCTATACAGTTCTCCTCAGTCGTTTAATGAACAAAGTAAGAGCATATAGGCTATCAGACCATTTGTGTGATTGGATTGAAGAGTTCCTAGATAACAGAACGCAGCATGTCATTCTCAATGGAGAGAAGTCTTCCGAAGCAAGAGTGATTTCAGGTGTGCCGCAGGGGAGTGTCTTAGGACCGTTGCTATTCACAATATATATATATATATATATATATGACCTTGCGGATAACATCAGAAGTTCACTGAGGCTTTCTGCGGATGATGCTGTCGTATATCGAGAGGTTATAACAATGGAAAATTGTACTGATATGCAGGAGGATCTGCAACGAATTGACGCATGGTGCAGGGAATGGCAATTGAATCTCAATGTAGGCAAGTGTGATGTGCTGCCAATACATAGAAAGAAAGATCATTTATCATTTAGCTACAATATAGTAGGTCAGCAACTGGAAGCAGTTAATTCCATAAATTATTTGGGAGTAGGCGTTAGGCGTGATTTAAAATGGAATGACCATATAAAGTTGATCGTCGGTAAAGCAGATGCCAGACTGATATTCATTGGAACAATCCTAAGGAAATGTAATCCGAAAACAAAGGAACTAGGTTACAGTACATTTGTTCTCCCACTGCTTGAATGCTGGTCACTGGTGTGGGATCCATACCAGATAGGGTTGATAGAGGAGATAGAGAAGATCCAACGGAGAGCAGCGCGCTTCGTTACAGGATCATTTAGTAATAGCGAAAGCGTTAAGAAGATGATTGATAAACTCCAGTGGAAGACTTTGCTGGAGACACGCTCAGTAGCTCGGTACGGGCTTTTGTTGAAGTTTCGAGAACATACCTTCACCGAGGAGTCAAGCAGTATATTGCTCCCTCCTACGTATATTTCGCGAAGAGACCATGAGGATAAAATTAGAGAGATTAGAGCCCATACAGAGGCATACCGACACTCTTTCTTTCCACGAACAATACGAGACTGAAATAGAAGGGAGAACCGATGGAGGTACTCAAAGTACCCTCCGCCACACACCGTCAGGCGGCTTGCGGAGTATGGATGTAGATTTAGATGTAAATATTCAAGGATTACCACAACAAATAGGGGTGGCCTAGGATTTAGGATTTGTTAGCCACAAATAAACAGACATAACTGTGGTTAAACATCATATGTAACTGAGCGGCGCATTTTCCTCTTTCAATTAGCAGCTAAATCTAACAATGGATCGTAGTTACAGTTGAGTCTGGCACCTATTGTTTACGATGAGAGCACACTATGGACAGCGGTATCAGTCGAACGTCTCCCTTACGCGCACTTACGTTAGTCGTGTCAAATATAATTCTTGTCGCGAATCAAGAACTCACCACAACGAGAAACTTTAGGCACGTTAGCCATTTCTAGAACACCGAAACCTACCTCATGCACTTTGGAATTTAAAAGAGGTGTAACATGTATAACCATATGTGATTGGACTTGCATTGACAGTGATTAATATTGCACTGCCAAGCGGGTCTTTCAATTATAATTCTAAAATAAACTCTAGCTCACAGTGCAAAGTAACACAGAACAAATGATCGGAATTCAACACTTCAGATGCGTATCTTTGGAGACACAACATTAAAAATTCTCGCAAGGCAAATTCATGCTCCGAAATCACCTAGCCCTCATGTTGAGGCACCATAATAATTCGAGAACGCCGTCTTACCGCTGTTCTAAAGATCGTCACAGCCAGCTACACACAGACTCAAACTCACTTTCTACTCTTACGCAGCACTTGCGTGTTATAGGCTAATTGCAGAATAACGTGTCACCGCTCAGCCGCTGTCTCGGATACTGAGAGCCGTGTACTCCGAAACTACTGCTAGGAATTCGAAATGTAGATTTTTGTAGTGCGTTCATTTAAGTGTCCTGCTTCCAGGAGAGCCCATTAGCGACTCACTCTTTCGTGCGCGCCAACACCTTAGCTGGCATACCCCCTCCCCCCCCCCCACCCCTTGCTTACCATTCAACGTACGCTTCCAAACTTGTGAGTCACATCGGAGTGATTTGGTTTTGAAAATGAGTGAAGACCTACGAATTGTAATAGATGAATGTAACTCCTTCTTTAGATTGTAGTTCAAGTAAGTAGTTGTTAAGCTGAGGGATAAGGAACACCTGGAAATATTTTATGTCTCTTGCGATATCTCGATTTACTCCATAGCAGAACAGTACGGGGATTCCCCTTTGTGATAGCCATTACGCACACTTTTAAGCTGACGAAAAGATTTACCTAGGCGATGATGGTTCTAGGCACTTCCAGATGTTCTGATTCCCCATGCAGATACCACACCAATAAAACTTCCAGATAACCTACTGTCGTGCCATCCCATTCGTGGCAACACTCCGCTTTGTTTACGTAACGTCCAGGCGTCTGCATGCCTAATACCATTTCAAGAGCTCCTTCATCTGTTAACTATAATGTGAAGTAAATAGTTTTTTCACGTCGCCTTATAGGTAGTGTGCAATGCTGCTCTTTCAGTTTTGGGTGGAGCCTTTAAGTCATTGTAATAAAAAATTTCTTATAACGATTTATGCAAGTAAACTGAAATGTAGGGGAGAAGCCATTTATACATCAATAAGCAACGTAGTAGCTACTTTTCAGGTTCCTCTACAATATTAACTTTATTTCGACTGCCAATTTTCAGCTCACAAGGCCATTATACAGCTATAGGCCTATAGCCGTCTAACAGGATATCACAATGGAAAAAAAAATTACACATTCAGAGGGAACGTCAAATTTCACAGAGGGATAGTAACGTAATTGAAAATGTTAAATCTAAACACTAAAAAAGGTCAAGAGAACTAACCAGAAAATATTTACAACGAAAGAGAGTGAGTGAATTACACTCAGCAGAAAAAACTGTCATGTTTTATGACAACCTCATAGCCTATGTAACAATTTAAATTAAGTTAATGGCCACAGTAATTGGAAAGAAAGAAGATATACTAGTGGGAAACATCTTGAAAAGTTAGTGCATACGAAAGGTGATGCAGTAACATGGTAGAATATATATGATAATTTCAACAAGAAATACGAGCACATGCCCTAATTATGTATCAGTATGTACGAAAATTTATTCTTATTTTGGGGAAGATGTACAATTAATGAAAGACCAGAATATATGAAATACATATACAGTACAACCACAATAAAAACAGAATGAAAAACAAAGGAATTGTGGGGCCCTACTGTATTGTAGCAGAGGGGTGGTATTAAGCTGTGTTTGATCAGTTAATATTAAACAAGTACTGTGTGCCAGATGTTTGTTCATTTCCGTGTATTCCAAAAGATTAAGTTTTCGATTTTTGTTTCCTAAGAGGAAGACATGAGAATAGTGATGGTAGTGCAAGCCCTACTTCAGTATGTACTCAGCAATGTGCAGTCAGATTTCTGCAACATCCAGCTGCTTTCATATTCAGTTAATCTAATTACCATGCCTCTGCCTGACTGATCAGTACAACTGCATTCTCGACAAGTAATATTATGAGTTTAGCAAATTGTGCCTAGTCTTTGCTACTGAAAATATAGTGTTCTGTGGTGTTCTTTACATAGTAGGAAATCTTATGGGTGCAGTATTTCACTGTTTTGCTTGCATTCAGTTATACCTGTCCTAAATAGAGGACAGTACACCACTTTCTGCAAACCCTCGATGGAACAGAAGGGGGAGCATAGAGGAGGGGCATAATATCAAATTTTTGTTTCTTATGTAAGATGTAGTCAGTTGTGACTGGACTACCGTAATTAGTTGAGACAATGAATTTTATCATATTTAACTTTGCTTGGAAAAATGATTTTGGACGTTGGAACAGATAAGGATAAAACATTTTACTTGATAACTGTATGGAGATTTTAGAATACTGTATCGTACAGTCTCATGTCCAAGTGAGGTCGCAGGCACAGTTAATTGTACTGAGCTGTATAGATATAATGTGCAAAATACCACAAGCACATTTTATATCTTAGACAACAGAAAGTGATGTTCCACGTCCACCTTTTAAGTAATGATTCTAATACTAGCTACATAGAAAAGATGCACATACATAGCAACGCTGCTCATGTTTTTTTTTTTTTTTTTGTTTTTTTTTGTTGAATGAGATAATGTGGTATCTGTTTACTGGTATTGTAAATTAAAAGAGTTTACTGCTCGTAAAGGAAATATTCATCTTCCTACCTGCAAAGTACCATTTCCGAGTGTTTTCAACAAACGATCCGAGCCTGCCACAAGTTTCAATAGATAAACATGCTCTGAACCAACAATTGGATCCGTGGTAGATATATAGCGCAGAATGGTTCAAATGGCTCTGAGCACTATGGGACTTAACATCTATGGTCATCAGTCCCCTAGAACTTAGAACTACTTAAACCTAACTAACCTAAGGACAGCACACAACACCCAGCCATCACGAGGCAGAGAAAATCCCTGACCCCGCCGGGACATAGCGCAGAATGTTGTCCTACCTAAGCACAAGAAGGATTCCGGTAGAAATGAAACCAAATGAACATTGCGAACAACGCCAACGTGTGGAACACTGTTATTGAGATTGTCACACACACACACACACACACACACACACACACACACACACACACACACGATTCGCCATACCATTGTGGTGAGTGAATTTAAGCACTGTCGCCTCTATAATTATGTACCTGACAATAAGTTCATTACGAAGCGGATTAATATTCTGCGACTATACATTGAGGTCAGCTGTTTGCGACACATGAAAATTTGTGTAGCACCGGGTGTAGAACACAGATTTCCCGCCTGTCGCGAGCGGTAGCAAATTCGGCTATCCGGACACGCCTCCAGGACCAGCCTAAACTTCCTTATGTCACGTAATCACAGCCCTTATGCTCGCACAATTCGAGATTGGTACAGGGGGAAAAATTTATTCTAAAACACAAAAAGACGAACCACGAAGTAATTAATTGAATTGGACGGAAATCGGTAGATGCGTCGGACCACCTCTGGCCCTTATGCTAGCAGTTATTCGTCTTTGCATTGATTGGTAGAGCTGTTGGATGCTCTCCTGAGTGATATCGTTCCTAGTTCTATCGAATTGCTGCGTTAGATTTTCAAAAACCCGAGAACGTTCGAGGGCCCTGCTCAGAATGCTTCAAACGGTGTCAGTTGGGGAGATATCAGGTGACGTTTCTGGCTAAGATAGTGTTTGGCAAGCACGAAGACAAGCAGAAGAAACTTTCACTGTGTGTAAGCCCAGGATATCCTGCCAAGAAGCACAACGAAATGAGGCGTAGTATAACGTCGATGACCCGCTGTGCTGTAATAGTACCACGGATCACAGCCAATGGGGTTAAGGTCTGAAGAGAACCATCACTTATAGTTGTCTGGCTTATGGCGTGCGACAGTCAGGTTGGATACCTACCGCTGTCCAGGGCGTCTGCAGACACTCTCCGGTCTATAATCTCATCAAACGGAGTAGAACTGTCTTCAGTGAAGTGTCCTGCTTGGAACCGAGCCTAGTTATCAGCGAAATTGTATCTGGAGACTGCCCGGACAGTGATGAGATACCAACCTCACTGTCGCTCGTCATACAGTTCGACACCTGGGAGTGATGGTCTGGGATGCCATTTCTTTCATAGCAGGACCACTTTGGTTGTCATCTGCAGTACTCTTACAAAACACGTCGATGATATTCTACACCCCGCTTTGTAGGTCTTCATAGTAAGCCATCCTGTGCTGACATGTCAGCAACATAATGCCTTAACGCACACAGCGAGTGTTTCTATTGTTTTTTAGTTTGCTTGCCAAATCATAAATTGTTCAATTGGCCCTGAGCACTATGAGGTCATCAGTCCCCTAGACTTAGAACTACTTAAACCTAACTAACCTAAGGACATCACACACATCCATTCCCGAGGCAGGATTCGAACCTGCGACCGTAGCAGCAGCGTGGTTCCAGACTGAAGCGCCTAGAACCGTTCGGCCACAGGAGCCGGCTGAGAAATCCGAACTTGGCCAGCAAGGCCGCCCAATCTCTCCTCAGCTGAGAATTTTTGGAGCATTAAGGAAGGGCCCTCCAAGCAGCTCGTTATTCTGACGATGCAGCTCGCCAATTAGACAGAATTTGCCACGAAATCCCTGAGGAGCACATCCGGCAACTCTGCATGAGACCCAGAAGTGGACCAACGCGCTATTGACTGGCTCAATTTGTGAAGCTCTAGCTCTTGTACAAATCACCCAATTTTTCTGAACCAGTAATTATTTGTTTTACTGTACATGTACATCACATCTACTGATGTTTGCTCCATTCGGATAATTCCATCGTGTTGCGTCATTTTTTGTGTTAGAGTGTATTATATCGTCACTTTTGCCGGCCGAGGCATGGATACATCATTCATGGTTACGATGTCTGTTTATACAAGAACGCATCTGTGAAGGACTTTGTATTGTGAAGATACAGGCACTGTAGAAACACATATATTATAACCATGAATGATGAATCAGTTTATTGTTGTCTTGCCGAATCATCTTTCGAGGCAGATTAAAACTGTGTAACTGAGTCTGTGCCTTTTAAACTTTTTTTTATTATTAATTCTCACGGGATCACGGATGGATAAATGCTAGAGAGTGAGACAACTTATTACAAATAAGTAATAATGTTTGTAAATACATTACTTTTGTTAGGCGCGCTTTACAATGGCTTTGTATGCAAGGTCCGGTCCGATTCTTTTAATCGACAGTGGATGCCTCTTTAAATGAAAACTTTTTTTTATCGGACTTTGAAAGCATTTACTCACCGAACAAATGGTTCGTACTGAACTATTTATGTGTATTGAATGGACACGCAATATTTAGCCATGTCATGTCGTAGTATAACTGACATAATTTTCGATATCAAATGAAACAAGTATTAAGTACTATCATAATATTCAAATATCAAGCATAATCAATAAATTTACAGTGAGACATTAAATCAGTTGCTGTTTGCAACAACGTGCGAGACTCCCCTCATATAAATGATTAGGACGGTGCGTCGTATAAATCGGCCGTAATCATCGAAAAGCGCCCATCTTGCTTCTAAAACAAAAAGGTGCCTTCCACTTCACCAAAATAATTGAGAAACTTAATTCCACATTTGTTTCTCCTGTTGTAACCTACAGTCGATACAACCGTTCATAAAACTTAATTTTTTAATACTTTGTTTATTTATCACTTTTCAAATATGTTTTGTGTAAAAACCGCTCCACCCTTTCGCAGATGTGCCTTTAACGTCTATTACCGAAAGAGATCTGTTTGTCGTCAAATTCTATAATGAAACTGCAGCGTAACAGAGCTCCTACACATTCTACCCATGATGTGCCACATATTCTAATATTTTGCATGACATGAAACATCCCCTTCGAAAAATTAATGAATTACTGTGCTGATAAACCTCTACGTTATTTGAATTTCAAACAGATGAGCAAAACTGAACGTACTCAGACATTACTCTCTTTACTTATTCTGATCAACACTAAACTGACACACAATATTTTTAGCACAACGCAATCTGACTTTCAAAAATCCCTACAAAAGAATGCCCCTGACTAACAATAACCTATACCTTTCATGAATCACTTACCTCACAAAAATCTTCGTTACTCGAACTACTGCAATACAGCGTGCGCCAATACTGCCAGCTGAATAAAAGATTCAAACTACTGAAGGCAGTAACTACTGACAGGCATAGTTAGCAAATGAAATATTTTGGTAGAGAACAAACAATGTATTTACCTTAATAATATTCACAATAAAAGGATGACAGCCAAAAACAGTTGCAGGATAATTTTTTTTTTTTATTAAAATTCTTGACCAAGGTTTCGGTACATATAAATATACCTTCATCAGAAGTAAAACTTCCTGAACAGAAAGACACATTCATTAGAAAAGCCATATCAACTAAAGTGAGAAGCAGAAGCTTAAGTAACGGTGAAATTACCAAAATAATACAGGCACAAAATCTTTGGTACTTACTAAAATTACATCATGCAGTGGAGAATAATAAAACAATTATGCCAAAGGCGTCGTCAGTAATTAAGATATCATCTCCATTTGTATAACATGTGTAATGGGCACAGGGTCAAAGCGAATAGCTTAGCACCATTACTTCGCTTATGAACTATTGAGACACGAGTGTAAAAGCACTAGGGCAGATGGTTTCGCCGAGAGAGGGCACTTGCATGTGCCAGACTCGCGCATATTAAAAACCCATGAATACGTGCATAAGCGCATCAAAAATTATTAAAGGTTGTGTTAATTCAAACTCTGTCTTAATAAATAAAACGTATCAGGCCAATTAAAGACATATGTAAAATAGAAATAAAGAACCAATTTACCTGTGTCCTAGTGTCAAACGGATAAAGCTTGCGCTTGGAACATCTAACGAGAGAGGGCACTAGTGTAATGCACGAGAGTCTCGCGTGACGTAGGCAGTGAAATACATACTAGCGAAACAACCAAAATGTTATAATAAAACGAAACCATCTGTCATTATGAATAAAACATAGTAGTCATTTAACCACACATACACATTGAAATTCATAACTAACAAACATCAAAATACGTAGAATCCCAACAAGACAGGAAAAGCGCATTTCACCGGCATCAACAAGCAAGAAAATAACTACTAGTCAGCCAGACTATATTACATTAAGGCAATGAGGGGTTTGAAACTGTCTAAAAAATTTTTGTTTCGAAGCTGCACCTGTTCATTAAGAACAAAACCATTTTATAGAGACAGATGCTTGAAAATCTCTAATTCTTCGAGCAAGTCTAGTTTGTCACCTTTATCAGCTTCATGAAGCAGCTCTACGTCGTCCAGTTCACATGGCGTGTGCCGTAAGAGCCATAGATGTTCAGCAACGGTGGAATTATATACGTTTTCCCCATTTTTATCTAACATGTGTTCTTTATAACTAACTTTAATGGGTCTACCTGTCTGCCCTATGTAATAGTTTGGGCAGTCGTTACAAGTAATTTTGTATACCCCGGATTTAGTGCTGAGTTCTTCTCGTAAACGGTGCTAAACTGTTCGCTTTGACCCTGTGCCCATTACACATGTTATACAAATGGAGATAATATCTTAATTACTGACGACGCCTTTGGCATAATTGTTTTATTATTCTCCATTGCGTGATGTAATTTTAGTAAGTACTAAAGATTTTGTGCCTGTATTACTTTGGTAATTTCACCTTTACTTAAGCTTCTGTTTCTCACTTTAGTTCATATGGCTTTTCTAATGAATGTGTCTTTCTGTTCAGGAAGTTTTACTTCTGATGAAGGTATATTTATATGTACCGAAACCTTGGTCAAAAGTTTTAATAAAAAAAAATTTTAACCTGCAACTGTTTTTGGCTGTCATCCTTTTATTGTGAAGAATTTTAACAGTAGCTGCTACAACAATGTTTAAAATCTTGATATATATATATACAGTATTACAAATTTACTCTTTCCGATGGACACACGTCCAGATCGTCCGCTCTATAAATTCTGCCACATCTCTCCCTACATCCATCACTGCTGGCGGCTCACCTCCAACTGCACAACGCTACGCGCTGTTCACATCCAACTGCCGAACACTACAATAGCGAATATTCCAACAATGCCAACCAGCCACAGACTGCACACTGCACAGCCAATGATTTTCATACAGAGCGTTACGTGACGTTAGCAACATAAAAACCCAAACAGCCAACTTACATCTAAACAGCCTACTTAAACACATTGACACGTTGATATATTTTCCAGACAGCTGATTATAACTATGTTTAGATGGAATGTATGAAAATTAAGAAAGTGAAAGTAAACACACTAAACAACATAGTTGTTCGTATTATTTGCAGAACTACTCTCATAAAAGTATTTCAAGAAGACCACTGGTGAGCCACAAGTAAAACCACAAATTTGGAAAATTTTTTTCCATTCCACAGCTGACCAACTGCTTTAACGGAAATCCATGGCAGATTATTGTACTTAATTTTCGTTGTCCTGCTTTTTCCGCATTTATTCCACCCGTTTGTCCTGGTGGTCTGGTGCTAACACATATGCTATGAAACAGCAACTTTGGGGGACTGATTCTCGCTCGGACCACGGAATTTTCTGTCTGTCCTTAATATGCACAGCGAGATTCCCCGTGAACTTGATTCTACGTTAAACTGCAGGTTAGCTTTTCCTGTAGGGCTTTTGGGGTACGCTCGTGAAACACGGCTATCCAAAGTGGCTTCGCTGTGCCGGAATTGCCGCCAACGGATGTCCACGTATCTACCCCTGTTAAAACGTTCAGGCGTCACCCCAACGCAGTACAAAGCGAAATTGAGAAAAGAAAATACAGATGCAACACATTGTTAATAATTCTTGCAGAGCCGCAACAGATCTCAATCATTCTCTCAGACATTGTATGAGCAATTCTGAAAACAATCAGCACTTGTGTACCTGATCGATTTGGCATATAAGCTTTCCAACAATATTATATTATGATGATTTCAGCTCATAAATAACTGAAGAGATTATCAACACATCACAGAGGAGTGTACCATACAAATTACTATTAATGAAAATTATACTTGACAGTCGTACTCTACCTCGTAATATTGACACCTCTTAACTCGTTACTCAGATAATAACAACTTTGCACTTGACATTAAGACACTTCAGTTACTTAATCCCAATTCTCCCAATTCTTAATTACCGCACTTACTCATTCCAAAATGAACAACATGGTTCTACATTTCATTACTTATATAAAGCAGTTGATATCTCACGCCAGAGATGTACTTGTTACTATGGAAATAGACAACAGTTACTTGAATCATCAGATTAGCGATACCTCTGCTATTAAAGCTTAAATACAGTCTTTTGTACTGAATCAAAATTCTTCATAAGTAAATCTTTGCGTATTGGCTTACAATTGTCAGGTAATATATGTTTCAACTATAACTCCAATGTCACATCTCAAGAAATTACGTAAATACTAAGCTTTGCGTTCTTAAACTTTGATAAAATACTTCCCCGCTTACTTTCTAAAGCCTCTTCACCCTTTGATTTATATTATATCGCTGACGTGAACGTGCTTGCTCTAAGTGTTACAAGTCAGACCAATAAACTTTCAACCTTTTTTTTTTACTTCAATGTTCAAAACTTGATTATACTCTCTCATTTTATTCAAAATAGGGGATAACATGATAATATTGTGCCTTGGTACTAATCTTAACGAATCATAGTTTAAAATGAATCAGATCTTTAATAGGCAAACATTAATGTGAATCTAATCTTCACACTGAACGAGAGAGAAATTAAAAACAAACACACACACACAACATAAAACCTACGTTACACCACCACTATCAAGCTCAACTTAAATCAGATTTTCAAAAACACATCCACTCCAGCTGTTGGTTGCCCGCGTACCCACTACGAATCTAATACAATGTCAGTCGACACGTACTAATAGAATAATGGTAGTGGTTGGACTTTCCGTCATCAGAGGGTTCATCTATTGCAGGGTAATCTCTATAATTGCGTCACTAAGAATGAATCCTGCCTAAATATATTGGTAATCACAAGTCACTTTGGTCCGTTTGTTCCTTTACTTGATCCCCCTATCAAGAAAAGCTCGAGAACGACGCTCGATTATTACTCAGTAGTCCTCAGTATACAAGAAGTTACTATTATTACATACTCCACAGTATACAACAAGTTACTACCTCGTAGTAACACTATCCTCCACGAATCTACACAAATAGCTAACACTCAATTACATTACGGTGTGCTCATCCTAAAATCTCCTAAGTACACGCAACACGCAAATCCTCTGGCGTGTGCAACAAACTATCATAACAACAAAACCGGACCTCGTCAGACACAATTGCGGACATTAAAACTTTCATTAACGGCCGTACCTACGACACGTAAATAGCAATCTTCGAATTAACACAGCGCACCAACAACGCTACGCTAAGCCCGTCACTCAAAGATCTCTTGACCACAGGTCAAGTACAAAACAAAATTACGAGGACCTACTTTCAAATAAAATTCATGGAACAGTTCCGGTGATTGTGCCCTAGTATCGTTACTGCATCATCAAATCTCTCGTTTAAAAATCTAAATCCACTCATTACAAGCTTCCGAAATCTTCCCAACAATTTCACGGAAAATCTCCAACTGTCTTGATAATGGATACCAAATCCTCCTAGCAAAGTATCGACAGCGACACACGTAAACGTGTCTCGAACTACGTTCAGTAACACAACCGTCGTCTTACCCATTCAAGCTCACGTATTCTTCGGTTCCTCAATAGTGACTAACTCTTCTTTCCACAAAACCATAGCTGAACTATAGACAAACATAGGGCGCTTTCATTAGTCTTTAACAATCAATATATAGTTTTTTGTGACTGTGGTTTTGTTGTATAGCAACCAGGTCCCCCAGGATGACCTCTGTTGTCGCCGCATTGGTGGTTTTTGCCGTTTCTGGGTGAACACGTGTACAGCTGGTCACGATACTAGTTTTTCTAAAACATACACACACAGCGACTTTAGTTACTGAAATAAAGGAGTTTTACACCCTTCATCTGCTTTATGACTTCTGCTGCTGTCATAATAAATTGAAATGACCACATTATTTTCGTAACTGTAAGAAAGGCTTCAAAATTAATTTGACACATTACAGAGCCTCCTCCTCGTTTCAAGCTGTTATTGAGGAGTTAACAGCATGACATCAAATTCTATTTTAAATACACGCTCATCAGTACTACATTTAACATTATTCTAGCTAATCGGTAATAAATGATCATTTTAATACTTTGGTCAACCATAGGTATCACCAGCTACTCCCAGTTTTTAAAGATTTAGATAAAATGATGGCAACCCTGCCATAGTCTGAACTTTGTCAAAAGTTTCTAATGATCCATACTACCCGTAGCTGCAACAATAAGCTTGCCTCTTATAGCTATGATCTCTTTAAATGCGAAATAGCTCTTAATGTCATTAAATAATCTTAAAACGTAAACCTAAAACAATTTAACTGCTATTAGAAAATTAAACTAAAATATGTCACGGTATCTATATTGCTGTGCTGGGTGGCTTCAATCAATAAATTCAGCTCACTGAACTACAAAAGTTCACTCTCTTCGTATAAGCTCGAGGCTTTCGTTCCTCAGTTTCAAACCCGTTAACTTTAAGAGTTCTAAGTATGTTAAGCCGCTTTCCTGAAAGAAAAAGTCTACTTCGATATTTAACATATTTCTTAGAAACCTTATAGTTCTTAACTTTACATTTCAGCACCCTTCTTTTAGGGTATTTCTGCGTACACTTAATTCTGTATTATGAGTAACTCGTAAGTAATTAACGGCAACATTCCTCTATTTTCTTCGGGATCTAAATCCACGTCCCTTTCGTAGTTTTCACTTACTGTTTCTAATAAGTTTACAGTAAATATTGTATCCAAATCATTCTCATCAGCCCTCTTAATATTTATATTGGTGTCCTGTTCTTCATCAATAGATTTATGTTTACAGGAAGAGATATACTGTTTTACTTCACTCACGTGGTATTTTCCCAGAATTCTTTCTGAACCTTCTTCTTTCACTGTTACTGTCGTAGGATGGGGTGTTGCCTGAATATCAAATGGTTCGTCATACAGATGACCAAACTTTTAAATGTATTTTATTGCTTTTTAAATCTGATTTCACTAAGACCGGATCACCAGTCTTAAAATTTAACTACCCTAACGTTTCTATACTATCGTTTCGATCTCATTTTCACGTTTTCCACAAATTATTACTTACAAAAGCCGTCACTGAATTTTCAGGGCGGCCGTTGTGGCCGAGTGGTTCTAGGCGGTTCAGTCTGGAACCGCGCGACCGCTACGGTCGCAGGTTCGAATCCTGCCTTGGACATGGATGTGTGTGATGTCCTTAGGTTAATTAGGAAAATGTGGGCCACTTAGTACGCCTCTAAATCTCTCACTACCCTCTGAGTTTGGTTTGTTTGGGGAAGGTACTGGGTTCTCAACTAATGTTTTATACCTTTATTCCCGAAAAATTCCTTAAACTCTTCAGACACAAACTGTGCACCATGTCAGAAATCAGTCTTTTTGGTTTTCCTACTTTGGGTAGATTTTCCTGCTGCAATATACGTGTGATGGTTGTACCTGTAGGTGGTTTATGGGGTACAGCTTTAGTAACTGACTTATATGAGGTACAGCCTTACTAACTTATATATATCTTACTTCAAAAATCACTGATACGTATACTACACGATCACATCCACAAGGAGCGGCCCGTAGATGTCCATCGCCGAGAGATGCTACAGATGCTCTGGTGTTATAGGATAAGACCTTATTTACATCTTTCATTAAGATATTTCGCTTGTTGACATACCTTACAACTCTTTAACTCTATCCACACTATCCTACTGATTCCGCACTATCCTACTGTAGTTTTGGATGCGAGCCAAACACTTCTTTACTCCAAAATGCCAGTACCTTTAATGTACATATCACATAAACTACCTCCCATATGCTTGAGAAATACGCACACGCCATCGTTTTAATCATTTATTGTTGTTTCCTATTACATGCATCTTCAACGTATGAAAACTTAGTTTTTAGTCTATTTAACCAACCATTCCATTGTTGATATTCCTGTATTCTGCGCTATTTTCAGGTCTTTTCATTCTCCAACTGGTTAACTTTATACACGTCAGATCGACTCCCAATTTCTCAATAATTAATGTCATGTTCCATACCTAATGCTAGTCGAGATAGGGCATCTAGTAACTTCTTATCTTCCCCTTTTGTATATCTTATCTCTAGTACATACTCTTGAAGAAACAGTGAACATCTTATTAAACGAGTATGCAATAACTACCTCGTCATCAGAAATTTTAATGCTTTGTGGTCTGAATAAATTACCATCCTGTGACCACATAAAACATAGTTTAAATTTTTCACTACCCACACAAAAGTTAATGTCTCCTTTTCTGCAGCAGGATAATTCGTTTCACGAGCGGATAACATTCTGGTAGCAAATGCTAGTCCCATGATATGTCTAATCATTTTCTTCCTCACGTTCCTGAAATATTTGACAACGAATTCCATACCCCGATGCATCAACAGCTATACAAAACTCCTTAGTTAAAAACGGAGGTCCCAACAATTCTGAATTACCTAACGCGTTTTTAATAGCATTCCATTCATCCTGCTACTTCTCATCGGTTAACCACTGATCCTTCAGTTTCTGTCGGGCATTAAGGCTTACGCAATTCATTATTTTGCTATGAATATATCACCTATGAATCTCTATTAACCCAAGAAAAAATTTGAGTTACTGCTTGTTTCTAGGCGCTGGACAATTCTGAATAATGTCTAACTTCCTCTTGTCTGGTTGTATAACAGCAGTGTTCAAGAAATTTTATCTCGCTACAACCAACATGCGATATAGAATTTAACTATTACATCTTTAGCAGCAATTCTTCTGAATACCTCCTCTATAAGCTATACACATTTTCCCAGGTTTTGTAAATAGTTAAAATATCGTCGACATAGACAAATACCTTTTGCAACAGCTCCCCTCCTTGTGCTAAATCCACAGCGAGCATAAATTCCACTACCGATACACACAATCCAAAGAGTAAGACCTTGAATTGATAAGACTGACCATCGAATAAGAAGGCCGTGTGTTTCCTGAATTGTTTTTCCAGACTGATATGCCAATACGCTGACGGCAGATCGGTATAACTTAAATGTTTCGACCAGTGATATCGTAACAACATTTTCTCTATCGGAACTAGACGGTCGCGTTCGATTTCAATTATTTTATGTACTGTCGGAGCGTCCAACACCAACCGAATATCTCCATATGCTTTTAACTGCTACTATAGGATTGTTATACGTTCTGTCAGACCGTTCAATAATTCCCCAGTTGACCATCCTATTTATTTCATTTATCACAGCTTCATGCACAATTAATGCTATGAGATAAGAGGATTTAAAAATGTTTCAAGTTTCTTAATTTTTAATCTACTCAATAGCTCTAGGTTTTTTGCTAAATGCTTCTTCATTTCTCATTAATATCAATTTTAGTTCTCGCCTTTTTTCATGTGTTAAGTCTGAGCAATATACATTTACCTGCTCTTCCCAATTTGTACCCTCTCTAATCTCATTTTCTTCATTTACATCTTCTTCCTTTACCACGGAACTTTTATGTGTTTGTACCTTCCAACTATTACTGCTTCCCGTTTCCCAATCTCCCTCGTTACTCTTTTTCAGTCTCACCCACCACTGTACATCGTTAGCCTTAACGAACATTCCTTCATTTTTTTTAAATTTAAAACTACCCTATGCGACTTAACCAGTCCATTCCAAGTAATACAGGCAAAGTGATATCTGTTACTACAAGCATGAACCATAGACCTTGCCGTTGGTGGGGAGGCTTGCATGCCTCAACGATACAGATAGCCGTATCGTAGGTGCAACCACAACGGAGGGGTATCTGTTGAGAGACCAGACAAACGTGTGGTTCCTGAAGATGGGCAGCAGCCTTTTCAGTAGTTGCAGGGGCCACAGTCTGGATGATTGACTGATCTGGCCATGTAACAATAACCAAAACGGTCTTGCTGTTGTGATACTGCGAACGGCTGAAAGCAAGGGGAAACTACAGCCGTAATTTTTCCCGAGGGCATGCAGCTTTACTGTATGGTTAAATGATGATGGCGTCCTCTTGGGTAAAATATTCCGGAGGTAAAATAGTCCCCCATTCGGATCTCCGGGCGGGGACTACTCAGGAGGACGTCGTTATCAGGAGAAAGAAAACTGGCATTCTACGGATCGGAGCGTGGAATGTCAGATCCCTTAATCGGGCAGGTAGGTTAGAAAATTTAAAAAGGGAAATGGATAGGTTAAAGTTAGATATAGTGGGAATTAGTGAAGTTCGGTGGCAGGAGGAACAAGACTTCTGGTCAGGTGAATACAGGGTTATAAATACAAAATCAAATATGGGTAATGCAGGAGTAGGTTTAATAATGAATAAAAAAATAGGAGTGCGGGTAAGCTACTACAAACAGCACAGTGAATGTATTATAGTGGCCAAGACAGACACGAAGCTCATGCCTACTACAGTAGTACAAGTTTATATGCCAACTAGCTCTGCAGATGACGAAGAAATTGAAGAAATGTATGATGAGATAAAAGAAATTATTCGGGTAGTGAAGGGAGACGAAAATTTAATAGTCATAGGTGACTGGAATTGGACAGTAGGAAAAAGGAGAGAAGGAAACATAGTAGGTGAATATGGATTGGGGCTAGGAGATGAAAGAGGAAGCCGTCTGGTAGAATTTTGCACAGAGCATAACTTAAACATAGCTAACACTTGGTTCAAGAATAATAAAAGAAGGTTCTATACATGGAAGAATCCTGGAGATACTAAAAGGTATCAAATAGATTATATAATGGTAAGACAGAGATTCAGGAAACAGGTTTTAATTTGTAGGACATTTTCAGGGGCAGATGTGGACTCTGACCACAATCTATTGGTTATGAACTGTAGATTAAAACTGAAAAAATTGCGGATAGGTGGGAATTTAAGGAGATGGGACCTGGATAAACTGATTAAACCAGAGGTTGTACAGAGTTTCAGGGAGAGCATAAGGGAACAATTGACAAGAATGGGGGAAAGAAATACAGTAGAAGACGAATGGGTAGCTCTGAGGGATGAAATAGTGAAGGCAACAGAGGATCAAGTAGGTAAAAGGACGAGGGCTAGTAGAAATCCTTGGGTAACAGAAGAAATATTAAATTTAATTGATGAAAGGAGAAAATATAAAAATGCAGTCAATGAAGCAGGCAAAAAGGAATACAAACGTCTCAAAAATGAGAGCGAAAGGAGGTGCAAAATGGCTAAGCAGGCATGGCTACAGGACAAATGTAAGGATGTAGAGGCTTATCTCCCTAGGGGTAAGATAGATACAGCCCACAGAAAAATTAAAGAGACCTTCGGAGAAAAGAGACCCACTTGTATGAATATCAAGAGCTCAGATGGAAACCCAGTTCTAAGCAAAGGGGGGAAAGCAGAAAGGTGGAAGGGGTATATAGAGGATCTATACAAGGGCGATGAACTTGAGGACAATGTTTTGGAAATGGAAGAGGATGTAGATGAAGATGAAATGGCAGATACGATACTGCGTGAAGAGTTTGACAGAGCACTGAAAGACCTGAGTCGAAACAAGGACCCGGGAGTAGACGACATTCCATTAGAACTACTGACGGCCTTGGGAGAGCCAGTACTGACAAACGTCTACCATCTGGTGAGCAAGATGTACGAGACAGGCGAAATACCCTCAGCCTTCAAGAACAATATAATAATTCCAATACCAAAGAAAGCAGGTGTTGACAGATGTGAAAATTATCGAACTATCAGTTTAATAAGCCACAGCTGCAAAATTCAACGCGAATTATTTACAGACGAATGGAAAAACTGGTAGAAGCCGACCTCGGGGAAGATCAGTTTGGATTCCGTAGAAATGTTGGATCACGTGAGGCAATACTGACGTTACTACTTATCTTAGAAGAAAAATTAAGGAAAGGCAAACCTACGTTTCTAGCATTTGTAGACTTAGAGAAAGCTTTTGACAATGTTAACTGGAATACTCTCTTTCAAAATCTAAATGTGGCAGGGGTAAAATACAGGGAGCGAAAGGCTATTTACAATTTGTACAGAAACCAGATGGCAGTTACAAGAGTCGAGGGACATGAAAGGGAAGCAGTGGTGGGGAAGGAAGTGATACAGGGTTGTAGTCTCTCCCCGATGTTATTCAATCTGTATATTGAGCAAGCAGTAAAGGAAACAAAAGAAAAATTTGGCGTAGGTATTAAAATCCAGGGAGAAGAAATAAAAGCTTTGAGGTTCGCCGATGATATTGTAATTCTGTCAGAGACAGCAAAGGACTTGGAAGAGCAGTTGAACGGAATGGACAGTATCTCGAAAGGAGGATATAAGATGAACATCAACAAAAGTAAATCGAGGATAATGGAATGTAGTTGAATTAAGTCGGGTGGTGCTGAGGGAGTTAGATTAGGAAATGAGACACTTAAAGTAGTAAAGGAGTTTTGCAATTTGGGGAGCAAAATAACTGATGAGGGTCGAAGTAGAGAGGATATAAAAAGTAGACTGGCAATGGCAAGGAAAGCGTTTCTGAAGAAGAGAAATTTGTTAACATCGAGTATAGATTTAAGTGTCAGGAAGTCGTTTCTGAAAGTTTTTGTATGGAGTGTAGCCATGCATGGAAGTGAAACATGGACAATAAATAGTTTGGACAAGAAGAGAATAGAAGCTTTCGAAATGTGGTGCTACAGAAGAATGGTGAAGATTAGGTGGGTAGATCACGTAACTCTTCAAGAAATATTAAAAGACAACAGTTGTTGTCCTCTTCAAGTTTCCTAACTTTCGTTCCAGTCAATTCTATAACATGAACGTTAGTCACCGGAAAACATTGACATTCAATACTAGTTTTGTTTCTTTCCCTAACTGCTTTAGAAAATAAACTTACTTGGATTCCTGTGTCGATCATGAAATTAATAATTTGATCTTTAACTAAACCTTGCACTGCGAAGGTAGATTTTCCCTGTATTTCACTCGCTTCGTTTTCTAACAGTAACTCTTTATTTAAAAGTGCTTGTCTCTATTGCGAAGACTTCATGACCTGCTGACGGTCCCGCCATTGGAATCGCTTGATGAGAGTCCGTTGCATCGTCAGTAATTACACACCCGAGTGACAGTGATGCTGTTCTCATTAGCTGACTGGTTATGATTATCCTCTCTGTTGTAACTCACATTATGATTACTATTCCCATTGTACTGGTTCCTACCTCCACTGACAGCATTGGATCCCCAATAATTAGCTTTTAATGCACTCATAAAGCCTTAAACTGTTATCGCTATTATAATTCCTATTATTAGAATTACGGTTATTATTTGATTCATTTCAATCCAGCCTATTATTTTTATCTCTATCATTCGGTCGGAAATTACTTTTATTCTAGTAGTTATTGTTACGTTCATGATTAAAACCATTTCTGTTATCACTTCTCCCGTTTCCATTTCTTTGACCACTGAAATTATCTTTTACTTCTACACAGTTTGACATTCTCGTGTCCGCTTTATCCTTCTCAGTTATTTAAATAATTGAGTTGATCTAACAACTCTGAAAGTGTTAGAGCTGTATCCACATTTCTCGTACTAATCTCTCTCGAAGTCTGTCAGGAAATCGTGTAATCAATACCTTAATAAGATGTACTTCGTTTACAGGTTCATCTAAATATAGGGCTCCGTTTAGGTGATCTTCCACAAAATTCTTAAAGTCGCCCCAATTTTAATTATATCTTTTAGGACTGAACAGCTCAAATCGTAAAGTTTTTTGTGCATTAGAGAACCGGTAATTACCTTTGAAGGCACTCGTAAGATCGTCAACTCTTTGAGAGCTACCTAGGTTTAACATCGCCAGTGTAAAGATCTGATTCATTTTAAAGAGCTAAAATGAACTCTGATTCGTTAAAATTAAAACCAAGTCCCCGTATTATCTTTTTACGAGCTGTTCAAGATAAAGTGAAAGAGACTAATCCAGTTTTTATCTTTGAATGGGAAATAAAAAAAAAATAAAGGTTGAAAGTTTAGTGATTTGACTTATAACATTTAGAGCCAGCACGCTCAAGTCAGTGATATAATATAAATAAATGAATTAAGAGCCTTTAAACAGAAAGCAGAGAAATGTTTTATCAAAGTTTAACGACAAAAAGTTTATTATTTACGTAGTTTCTTGAGAGGTAACGTTGTAGTTATAGTAAAAATGTTGACAATTATGAACCAATAAGCAAAGATTTATTTACGTAAATTTATTAGCAGAGATATCGTTAATTAGAGGATGTAAATAACTATTGTTTGTTCCCATAATAACAAATAAATCGTGGGCCTGAGAAGTCATACCTTTTATAATAACAATTAAATGCAGAACCTTTCTGTACAGTTTGGAATGCGTAAATGCGATAAGTAAGAATTGAGATTCATTAACTGAAATAATTTAATGCCAAGTGTAACGTTTTCATTATCTGAGTATCGAATTAAGAGGTGTCAATAGTACGCGGTAGAGTGCGACCATCAAGTATAATTTTCATTAATAGTAATTTGTACGATACACTGATTTGCGGTATGTTGTTGATCTCTACAATAGTTTATGAGCTTAACTCTAAAAGATCCGTGGTATTGTCATAATATTATAGTGTTGGAAAACTTGTTTATCAATTCGGTCAAGTAAACAAGTGCTGATTGCTCTCAGAACTCATACAGTGCCTCAGAGAACCCATTATCTTCTGAGAAGTTATATTCCACCTCTCCATGAATCAGTAGCAATTTATTGCATCTATATTTATTTTTTTCTCGATGTACACTTGTACTGGTTTGGGGTGACGCCTATACGTTTTATCAGGGCTACTTACGTGGACACTCGCAGGCGGCAATTCCGGCAGAATTGCAGCGAGAGAAAGAGTGGCGGCGCTGTGGTAAAAGATAAGACAAATACAAGCATGTCCTGAGCTAGAAACACTGCGCAAGTAACCAGCGGATTTGATCGAATTGAGTAACCTCATTATAAACAACGAAGGGTTAACTAAGAGTAAGACAAGTGTAAAATTTTTTTATTATTTAGGTTATTGTTTAACCCCATAGGTTAAGATTAGTCTTAAGGTTTTCCAGGTACTAGCCGACCTTAATTTCGAGTCACAAACCAAATGAGCTGAGCTGCGAGAGACAGGTTGCGGGCACTGTCGTATATGACATCGGCTTCAGTTACTGCTTTAACATCGGCTGCGACATCTCACCGACATGGTCGACAGTAACGAGATAACATTATGTAACAAAAGACCTTCCATATTCTAATATCTGTTTGATGCGTTGCTCCTCAACTAGTGTTGTGTTGTCGTGCTCAGAGAACCTGCGGATTAGGTCGTCGGTAAGTACGCACGGAACCAGTTCAATCAGAGTACAACAAAAGTTGACAGCAAAGCTAATGGCCACCACACGGCCACCTCACGTGCAGACTCGGTTCAGAATCTCCGCCGTTCGCAGACAACGGTCGTGGCTCCACAAATGAAATGAAATCATATCATCAGAATGGCCAATTTTTCAATCTTTTCTTGTGAACACGGAAAAGGCGATTTGATTTATGTAAAGAAGTTACACACTTCAAGGAATGCTGGTGAAGAGTAACCGTATCCATTTTAGGCCAGAATCTCTGGTCCGGAAACTAACTAGTCGAAAGTTACACTCCTCCTGGAAATTGAAATAAGAACACCGTGAATTCATTGTCCCAGGAAGGGGAAACTTTATTGACACATTCCTGGGGTCAGATACATCACATGATCACACTGACAGAACCACAGGCACATAGACACAGGCAACAGAGCATGCACAATGTCGGCACTAGTACAGTGTACATCCACCTTTCGCAGCAATGCAGGCTGCTATTCTCCCATGGAGACGATCGTAGAGATGCTGGATGTAGTCCTGTGGAACGGCTTGCCATGCCATTTCCACCTGGCGCCTCAGTTGGACCAGCGTTCGTGCTGGACGTGCAGACCGCGTGAGACGACGCTTCATCCAGTCCCAAACATGCTCAATGGGGGACAGATCCGGAGATCTTGCCGGCCAGGGTAGTTGACTTACACCTTCTAGAGCACGTTGGGTGGCACGGGATACATGCGGACGTGCATTGTCCTGTTGGAACAGCAAGTTCCCTTGCCGGTCTAGGAATGGTAGAACGATGGGTTCGATGACGGTTTGGATGTACCGTGCACTATTCAGTGTCCCCTCGACGATCACCAGTGGTGTACGGCCAGTGTAGGAGATCGCTCCCCACACCATGATGCCGGGTGTTGGCCCTGTGTGCCTCGGTCGTATGCAGTCCTGGCTGTGGCGCTCACCTGCACGGCGCCAAACACGCATACGACCATCATTGGCACCAAGGCAGAAGCGACTCTCATCGCTGAAGACGACACATCTCCATTCGTCCCTCCATTCACGCCTGTCGCGACACCACTGGAGGCGGGCTGCACGATGTTGGGGCGTGAGCGGAAGACGGCCTAACGGTGTGCGGGACCGTAGCCCAGCTTCATGGAGACGGTTGCGAATGGTCCTCGCCGATACTCCAGGAGCAACAGTGTCCCTAATTTGCTGGGAAGTGGCGGTGTGGTCCCCTACGGCACTGCGTAGGATCCTACGGTCTTGGCGTGCATCCGTGCGTCGCTGCGGTCCGGTCCCAGGTCGACGGGCACGTGCACCTTCCGCCGACCACTGGCGACAACATCGATGTACTGTGGAGACCTCACGCCCCACGTGTTGAGCAATTCGACGGTACGTCCACCCGGCCTCCCGCATGCCCACGATACGCCCTCGCTCAAAGTCCGTCAACTGCACATACGGTTCACGTCCACGCTGTCGCGGCATGCTACCAGTGTTAAAGACTGCGATGGAGCTCCGTATGCCACGGCAAACTGGCTGACACTGACGGCGGCGGTGCACAAATGCTGCGCAGCTAGTGCCATTCGACGGCCAACACAGCGGTTCCTGGTGTGTCCGCTGTGCCGTGCGTGTGATCATTGCTTGTACAGCCCTCTCGCAGTGTCCGGAGCAAGTATGGTGGGTCTGACACACCGGTGTCAATGTGTTCTTTTTTCCATTTCCAGGAGTGTATAAGCGAAAGTCGTTCTGTTAACTCTGTGGAGTACATGTACTTTTACGGTTATTGCTACTATTATAAGAAACTTTAAGACGTGGTAGTATGTACCACAACGAGAAAGAAATGCGCAATAAGTACGATCCCTAAAACGCATACCTTAAGTACTACAAGCATTTGTTCATCTTCACTGCTGTGATACACATCTCTTCTACTGAAGAACTACACATAGCACTTAGGTATGAATTGTAGAGCCCATTTTTGCTGGATTCCTTTATCTTGTTTTGGTCTATATAATCCCCTCCAAAATGTGGAAACCAAAGAGCTTTCAGTAGAAGAGATACGTTTCACACCAGCGAAGATGAATGTTGGCTTGTAGTTCCTAAGGTATGCATTTTAGAGCCTTTCTTTATTAGACATTTTCTTCTTGAATGAGATTTTCACTCTGCAGCGGAGTGTGCGCTGATATGAAACTTCCTGGCAGATTAAAACTGTGTGCCGGACCGAGACTCGAACTCGGGACCTTTGCCTTTCGCGTGCAGGTGCTCTACCAACTGAGCTACTCAAACACGACTCACGCCCCGTCTTCACAGCTTTTAACTCCGCCAGTACCTCGTCTCCTACCTTCCAAACTTCACAGGATAGGTCAGTTGGTAGAGCACTTGCCCGCAAAAGGCAAAGGTCCCGAGTTCGAGCCTCGGTCGGCACACAGTTTTAATCTGCCAGGAAGTTTCATTTTCTTCTTGTTTTGGTCCATATAACCAAATCTCAAAGTTGTGTAACCTACAGCGTCAGCATAATTAGTACCGATACACGTATCCTACTGTAAGAGATATCGGAATGATTTTCGATTATAACTTTTGACTCGGTCGTTTCCGGAGGAGGACGCCTCATCTCGAATTGATACATTTAGCCATCTCCATCACGTCTGAAAGTTTGTAACACCATCACGGAATCACCCTGTATATTACACTACAAGTGGACAAATTCTTAGGGTTCCACAATATCACTTGGTCGTAACAGAACAATGCTTGCTACTACAATCTAATGTAGGTTTTGTTCTGCAACGATCAAGGTCATGCTACCATATAAAATTAGGTACCGCAAAGAAAATTATTTGTTTAGAAGATTATTATGCTCCTCTGACGATCACACAGGTGGTGTATGTTTTGTTTTCAATCCCTCCGTGCTGTTCTAACCTACATTTACAAAAGTACTCAACAAGTCACAGTACGGTGCATGCCGGAGGGCACCACGTATCACTACTAGTCATTTGCTTCCCTGTTACACGTGCAAATAGTGTTCGCGTGATCACAGCGTGGAATTCAGGTAGAACCACCCAGCTAAATTGATGCCACGTTAGTGTGAGTTGGGCAGTAACTGTAAGTGGATAGAGGTGAATATGGAAATCGTGGCAACGCCTGCGAAGAACTGATAAAATTCAAATGTAGAGAGTGCAAGAAGGATGCGAGTATTACAAATAAAATTATGAAACACGTACAGAAGTTGTTTCAGTTGTTAATGAAATGTCCAATATGACTGATCAAGGTTGAGCAAGCGTTACCTATTTGCTACTTAACGGTTGGTGGCGAAAAGCAGCGTGAATAATAATAATAATACGAAAGATTGCATGTGTCTTCTTTGATTTAATCATCTTCCCATAAAAATTACTTTAACGAAAATTTACAGTGTTGTCACGAAAACAGGAGGATGCACTTGGCAGGGGTACACCGCATGATGCAGTTATTACACAGAGTCCCCTATTGGAATGCTCCGGAAACCGTCACTTAAAGAGTACAAGGCAGATACAGAGATACTTAACATGAAAACTGAGGGATGTACTTCTCTGAAATAGATTCTTCACGACACAGATTTTATCACTAGCATTTTCTTCTACAGTCAGATTAGATCATGCAAAAACAAATTCGGCGCGTAAATAACAACTTTCAGCGTGATATACGTTATCACATAGTTGTTGTACTAAATAATAGACATAAAACAATCATCAACATCGTCATCAGGGATTAGCTCTTTTGGCCCGTTCCTCTTCAGAATTGTTCACTCCATCTCAAAGGACAGTTCAGTTATGTTTGTAACGGGTTCAACATTTGTTCTTGTCTAGTACCGGTGTAGGAACAAGTGGTCCAGTAAAGGATATCATACGCTGCAGATCGGAGGAACTTCATTTCTGATGATTCGATGCACTGTAACAAATTCGCTACCATACAACAGAAAATTCAACGCTATTGCTTCCCGAAATTTGATTAATGTTTCTTTCTGCACATTACGTTTCAATGTACGTTGTATGGCTCCACAAAAATTTCCGAATGTGATCAGTTTTACCTCTACATCACCTGAGTTGGGAAATTTAAATCTGCTCCCCAAATATTTAAAAACTGTTACTTCTTCGGTTATTTGTCCAGCTACAACAGTTTTCGCTCTTATGGATTCCAATTCTTGAAATGCCATCGTTTTCGTTTTGTCTGTGGCAGTCTGACTCAGCTTATGTAAAGTAATTTGAACCTATCCTTCAAATTCTCCTATTGGAAGCCGGCCATTGGCAAACAGAATGGTCATGAAATAAATTTATCACTTCTTAATCAGTCATTTGACATACTCAACCATTTATAAAAAACAACGTTAATACAAACACTGAAAAGAATGGAGGACAGTGGTAGCCTCGTCTAATTGCTTGACTAATATCGGCAGATTCTGTCCCATTACTTACCGTACAAACCATTAGTTTATTATTTTTGTATAATGACGGAACTTCCATAATTATTTGTGCTGGAACTCCCTTTTCCTCTAGTAATTCCCACAGTGTTTTCCACTTTTGCTTGTCAAAATATTTTCAAAAACGCTGAAAACTTATCTTGTTTTCTTAGTTACTAGTGCCAAAGTGAAAAGACAGTGACGACATAGTCTACCTTTCCAAAAACCATGTTGTACCATTAATATATGTGCTTCCACTATTGGCATTAATCCCATGTTCATAATTTTATCATATAATTTGTGCATTGTGGTTTATCACTTTCCTTGAAAAGAGAATACACCAAAGCAGCATTTCATTCGTCTGGTACATGTTTTCTCAGTCAGCGTGCAATAATAAAAAGTCTATGCTTTCGTTGTTCAGATGCTTATTAAATCAGCTCCACAGTTCCATGTTTATATACCTGTGCGACTTTTTGTTCTTTTGTTTCTTGTGTCATATTTTACAGTTCTTCCATTTTTATCAGACCTAAAGAGTCGCTGGTAGTGTTGTTTATTTCTGCTTCTTCTTCATTGTCAGTCCATAAATGTTGTTGAAGTCCTTTAAGAATTTCTTTTCGGATATTTATTTAGCTCCAATGTATCTTGTTCTTTTTATTAAACTACTTCACAGCTTTGTATGCTCTTTGGGCACTAAAGAATCTAGACAAGTAGAGAAGAGATTCTTTTGATATGTGGTGCTACAGAAGAATGCTGAATATCAATCAGGTAATAACGAGATACTGACTGTAAATGGGGAGACAAGAAATTTACGATTGATTGCTAGGACACATCTTGAGGCATCAGTGAATTGTAACTTGATAATGGAGGTTATTGCGATCGGTAAAAATTGTGGAGGGAAGCAAACGCTTGACTGCAGTATGCAGTTCCAAAGCAGTTTAGATGTGCTGCAAATATGCATACATCAAGAGGATTGGGGGAAATATACAACATCGAGATGTGCATGAAACTAGACTTTGGGCTGAAGAGCACCATGACAGGTATGAAGCGCCGTAACTCCCTTTCCTCCATTTCAGTAACACACTACACGGCACTAATTAAGTCGTAGTGAAACTTCACAGGTTTTCAAGGACTGAACTTGTGGGGGCATTCAATAAGTAATGCTACACAGTTTTTTTTCTGAAAGCAGATTGTTTTCATTCAGTATTCTAGCACGCCATTCTGTTCTCCACTCTTATGGCTATAAACGCCTATTTATCTACATCATCTCTGTTCAATGCGACGACCTTACTCCACCTTACAGGGTGGATCTGTATGGCCGAATGCTACCCCTCTACTGGTCGACGTCGGAGCCAACGCCTTGCTGTATCAGTAACCGCCCCATCATCCACGTACTGCTTCCCGCAGAGTGCATCTTTCATTGGACCAAACGGATGGAAGTCGGAGAGAGCGAGATCCGGGCTGTAAGGCGGATGAGGAAAACAGTCCAATGCAGTTTTGTTCAGTCGAGCTGCAAGGTGTTTGACAGTGCTCCGTCGAGCAGTCGAATGAGACCGCACGTTCCAACATTCCAGGAGTCACAACTGTGTAAGCCCAACCGGAAAATGGAATATAGGACACATTCGCGCGTCTGTATTACGATGATAACAGATGCATCGCCCAACTACTCAACCTGCTTTTGTTCACTTCCGGGTCTGCACAGACATTCTGCAAGCGCCTGGGAATATCTTCGACACTCTGGTTTTCTACAAAAAGGAACTCAATGACAGCACTTCGTCTGGATCGCACGTCCATTGCAGGCGCCATTTTGAAGGCTACGTACACTGAGATGATACAAGTCATGGGATATGTCCTAATATCATGTCGGACTTCCTTTTGCGCGGCAAAGTGCAGCAATTCGACATGGCGTGGATCCAAAAAGTCTTTCGAAGTCCTCTGCGGGAAATGTTGAGACATGATGCCTCTATACTCGTTCGTAATTGAAAATGTATTGACGGTGCAGGATTCTTAGAACGAACTGACCTCTTGGTTAACTCTTATAAATACAGAACGGGATTCACTTTGGGCGATCTGGGTGGCCAAACTATTAACTCGAATTGTTCATAATGTTCTTCAAACAAATCACGATAAACTGTTGGCTTGTGAGATGGCCCGTTGTCACCCTTAAAAATTGCGTGGTTGTTTGGGAACATGAAATACATGACTGGCTGCAAATGGTCTGTACGTAGCCGAACGTAACCATTTCCATCTATGATCATTCCACGTAAGTACAGGCCACACCTTTATGGAGCGACCACCAGCTTGCACAGTGCCTTGTTGACAACGTGGGTCGCTGGTCAAACCAAGTTTAGAGTCAAACCAATATGGTCACGAGACCAGGAGAGGCACTGCAGGCAGTTGAGTGCTGTTAGCAGAACCACTCGCATATGTCGTCTGCTCCGGCCGGAGTGGCCGAGCGGTTCTAGGCGCTACAGTCTGGAACCGCGTGACTGCTACGTTCGCAGGTTCGAATCCTGCCTCGGGCATGAATGTGTGTGATGTTCTTAGGTTAGTTAGGTTTAAGTAGTTCTAAGTTCTAGGGGACTGATGACCACAGCAGGTAAGTCCCTTAGTGCTCAGAGCCATTTGAACCATTCTTTTGTCGTCTGCTAGCATAGCCCGTTAACACCAGATTTCGTCACACTGTCATAATGGATACGTTCGTCATATTTCTTGCATTAATTTCTGCTATTATTTTGTGTAGTGTTGCTTGTCTGTTAGCACTGACAACTGTAAGAAACCGCGGCTACTATCGGTCGTTAAGTGAAGGCCATCGGCTACTGCGCGGGGGAAGCAATACCTAAAATTTCGTATTTTCGATACGCTCTTGATACTGTACATCTCGGAATACTGAATTCCCTAACGATTTCCAATTGGAAAGTCCCAAGCGTCTAGCTCCAACTACGATACCGCGTCCAAAGTTTGTTAAATCCCGTCGGGTGGCCATTAATCTCCTGAGTACAACTGATAGCTCAATCAACGCATGGTCCTAAGGGCCTTTTCTTTCCTTGTGTACGTGACACTACCGCCATCTGTATACGTCCATATCACTATCCAACGTCTTTTGTTACCTCAATGTATACCGCCGCCACCTATCGGTACTTCATGAAACTATAGGGGCTGAAGAGAGAATATTCCACGAAGTCACGCAACAAATTCCACATTTTTTTCAACAGAAATTTGCTGGGAAGGAAAACTGTTGCATTACTTATTGAATGCCCCTTGTATATGCACTGTTATCCTCTATTTATTTATTAATCAAATGCAGTTACTTAATGGTTCCATTAACAGATCGTTAAATTGGCAGTCGTCATCAGTCGGTAGTCCCAGCGGAACAGCAAAAAGAGTCAACACTGAAGAATTTACCTGTTAGTACCGAGAAGTCCCGCTACTAGCAGTAGGCGCTGAGTGAACGCTGCATGCAGAGACCCACTCAGCTCTGGTCGGGGAGGTCATGGGATCCTATTCTCAGCGTACTAGACAACGTGACGGACGCAGCGCTAGCTGAGATGTAGATAGCGTCGGAGCCCTAACTCAGCGCAATTACTGGCGCAGTCCGTCAGAGCGGCCAGATGCTATCGGCGCGCTGTCGCTCGCACTCCCGAAGCTCTGAGCTATATGCAACCAGGTCGTAGTCTCTGACAACGTCCTCAAATTATCTTCTGTAAATAGAAATGGTGGCCATTAAAATTGCTACACCAAGAAGAAATATAGATGATAAACGGATATTCATTGGACAAATATGTTATACTAGAACTGACATGTGATTACATTTTCACGCAGTTTGGTAGCATAGATCCTGAGAAATCAGTTCCCAGAACAACCACCTCTGGCCGTAATAACAGCCTTGATAGGCCTAAGCATTGAGTCAAACAAAACTTGGATGGCGTTTACAGATACAGCTGCCCAAGCAGCTTCAACACGATACCACAGTTCATCAAGAGTAGTGACTGGAGTATTGTGACGAGCCAGTTGCTCGGCCACCATTGACCAGACGTTTTCATTTGGTGAGAGATCTGGAGAATGTGCTGGCCGGAGCAGCAGTCGAACATTTTCTGTATCCAGAAAGGCCCGTACAGGACCTGTAACATGCGGTTGTGCATTATCCTGCTGAAATGTAGGGTTTCGCAGGGATAAAATGAAGGGTAGAACCACGGGTCGTAACACATCTGAAATGTAGCGTCCACTGTTCAAAGTGCCATCAATGCGAACAAGAGGTGACCGAGACGTGTAACCAACGGCACCCATCATGCCGCGTGATACGCCATTATGGCGATCACGAAAACACGCTTCCAATGTGCGTTCACCGCGATGTCGCCAATCAAGGATGCGACCATCATGATGCTGTAAACAGAACCTGGATTCATCCGAAAAAATGACGTGCACCCAAGTCCGTCGTTGAGTACACCATCGCAGACGCTCCTGTCTGTGATGCAGCGTCAAGGGTAACCGCACCCACGGTCTCCGAGCTGATAGTCCATGCTGCTGCAAACGTCGTCGGACTGTTCGTGCAGATGGTTGTTGTCTTGCAAACGTCCCAATTTGTTGACTCAGGGATCGAGACGTGGCTGCACGATCCGTTACAGCCATGCGGATAAGACGCCTGTCATCTCGACTGCTAGTGATACGAGGCGGTTGGGATCCAGCACGGCGTTCCGTATTACCCTCCTGAACCCACCGTTTCCATATTCCGCTAACAGTCATTGGATCTCGACCAACGCGAGCAGCAATGTCGCGATACAATACACCATAATCGCGATAGGCTACAATCAGACCTTTATCAAAGTCGGAAACGTGATGGTACCCATTTCTCCTCCTTACACGAGGCATCACAACAGCGTTTCACCAGGCAACGCCGGTCAACTGTCGTTTGTGTATGAGAAACCGGTTGGAAACTTTCCTCATGTTAGCACGTTGTAGGTGTCGCCACCGGTGCCAACCTTGTGTGAATGCTCTGAAAAGCTAATCATTTGCGTGTCACAGTATCTTCTCCCTGTCGGTTAAATTTAGCGTCTGTAGCACGTCGTCTTTGTGCTGTAGCAAATTTAATGGCCAGTAGTGTAGAAATGGTTGCCGTTGAAATATCGCTTTTGTGTGAGACTTACAATGATTATGCTTCAAATGAGTTGTAGCACGGTTAAGTCATAAGCAAAGAAGATTAGATACACTGCTGGGAAAAAAATATCAGTACATATTTTTAGAGTATTGCAGTTGACTCAAGATTTATTGCTGGAACAGTGCATGTGAGTTACATGAAATGAACAAATTTACAGGTCAATAGCACAAGCGGTTCTGAGGAACCAGGTATCGTCCCATGCCGAAACATTCGTGTGAGTACGTAGTGCAGCCTCCAAGGGTGGCAATGTAGGCGCCGACTTTGGGATCCAGTCGGTCGCACAGATGGCGAATATTGTTCTTGGTTGCGTTACATCACTCCTGCTCGACCTGGTCACGTAGTTCTGTAAGAGTTGTTGGTTGCCGAGTCGTACGAGTCACTGGTCGTCCCATCATAAATTCCATACGTGCTCGATCAGAAACAAGTACGAAGGTCATACTGGGCAGGAAAGTTGCTGCACATCGACGCTGTGACGTGAGTGGAAGACAGGCTAGGGGTGTGAGTGCCCGTAGCCCCCTGCTAACAATCGGTTCGCAACAGTTCGTGTTGCTACGTCTGAGATCACAAGCCCAATTATCACTTCGTGCTGACACGCCTGAGATCACAAGTCCTATTGTGACTGCTGTGGTAGCTACAGAATCTGCCACTGCTGCCCTTACGATGTAATGATGTTGGTGGGCGTATGTGTTGTGTGGACTTCTAGAACCTCGTCTACTAGTGTGAAATATTCGCATGATCACTGATACCAACCGACACAGCACGTTCAACATGTGTGGCAGGACCATCCCATCACTCGAAAGGCCACAATTTGACCCCTTTCAGACTAACTCGGTTGACTGGAGGAAGCACGAGTGCGTATCCGTGGCGAGGTTGCCTGCTTGCTTTAGACATTAACACCACACTCAGCCTTCTAGCTGTGAGCATTCCCTATTAAAATGTGGACACAGATGACACTGTGGTAGCTACGACTGTATCTGTCTGTTGGCCGACGATGTTGAAATCATTATTAGTACATGTACTATACCTCAGGTGGCACAAGCCGTCAACAAATCAAAATAGACGTCGTCTTCCGAGATGTACTAATTTTTTTCTTCCTGCAGTGTATTTATGAATGAGTTATTCGGTTGTGTTAACTGTCTGACGGGTCACACTGCACTTTGTACATCAAAACTATCCACTCATTTTCAGTTTACGTCATGACTCTTACAGTTCACTACGTGTGACACACCTTCCGTGTTGGCAAAGTCTTAAGTAAAGAAGACCATTTATAGCGGAACGAGTACTGCGGCTCTGTTACTTGCCTGTTACGTGACGTTTCATTTCGTTCATCGAAACTATCAGCTCATTTTCATTTTATATTATAATCCTTATTTTTTACGATTCCAGACGTCAGTCAGTGAAAACGGAACCCTTATAGGATCACGTGGTTGTATGTGAGTCCGATTGTTAAAAACAGTATTTCTCAGTAAGGGGTGGACGTATCCGACTGAAATTTATGTCACATACTAAGATCTACAGCCCCTTGGCGTTGAAAGAACGGAAGCATCTGTCAGTGCAGTCAAAAGATACGAATATTTATGTCACATACGAGTATTTTAATAGTCGAGAACTTACTCTTCAAAACTTATTGGATAGTTCTTGTTGACCTAGAATCATAAAATTTAACAACAAGCAACTTGTTACAGTACAATCAAAGGAAAAATCCGGAAATTGTTAATTTGTAATTATATCCCCCAAAAAAGTGTTGTCTGCAGTCCCATTGTCGCTCTGTTCGCCCGTCTTTCAAGCCCCGTTTTTCACAGGAATGGGTAGACGTATCAAGTTGAAATCTGTGTCACATACGAAGGTCTAAAGCGCCTTTGCGACTGAGTAAATGTAAGCTTCTAACACAATGTAACTAAAGTGTACGGCAGTTTATATCACTTATTTTGGTACTTAAAACTCACTCATCAATACCTATAGGGTACTTTCCGTTGGTTTAGAATAATGGTATTTGGCAAGAAGTAAGGTTTCACTGTACAACCAAAGGAAAAAATCGATTTTTTTCGACGAAATAATAATGTTTTGTCATTTCTTACCAGACGGTCACGGTCTGCCTATTTGTCTGTCTAGTAAGACGCTTTTTTGTCAGTAAGGGATGTACATACTAAGTTAAAATACATTCCGCGTTCTGAGGTGTATGGTTCTTTGGTGGTGAAGAACAGCTAGGCTGCTAAGTCAGTGTAATCAAGAGATATGGCCGTTTATGCAAAAATTTTTATGGGCCTACCTGACTCATTAAAACCCACGGGATAATTCTCTTTGGATGCAGACTCGTGAAAATTGGCAAGAATCAAGATTTTACGGTACAGGTAAAGAAAAAAAAATCTGAAAATTGTTAGTTTCTAATTATATCACCCGAAAAAAATGTTTCTTTTAGCGTTTGTTATCGGACGTCGAAATGGAAATTAAAAGATTCTCGAATGTCCCTAGGACCGATATCTTACCAGTATCAGTGTCGATAGTAGGCAAAAATTGTGGATTCTCGGAATGGATGAATTGCTTTGTACTTAATTATATTTGTACAGAACCCTCAGTGTGGGAGTCCCACTCGCACCTGACCAATTTTTTTTATTTTGTTTTAATGTCTCCCACTAGTAACTCAAATTCCCAAACACACAAATCCCGTCCATTCACACTGGCGTGCAAAATTTCAGGTGGAAAGTAACTTTCACATGATGTGACACTGCCAAGTACCACAGCTCGGTGAAAGGTGAACCATACATTGAAAGGAAAGCTGCAGTATCGTACAGAAGGTAATACTCGATTTAACAAAGAAATTTTGCAATGGGACGAAATGAAATTACACTTTTATTCAAAGTTAATAGCCAGTCGGGGTGGCCGAGCGATTGTAGGCGCTTCAGTCTGGAGCCGCGTGACCGCTACGGTCGCAGGTACGAATTCTGCCTCGGGCATGGATGTGTGTGATGTCCTTAGGTTAGTTATGTTTAAGTAGTTCTAAGTTCTAGGGGACTGATGATCTGAGGAGATAAGTCCCATAGTGCTCAGAGCCATTTGAACCAAACATAATAACTACACCGAAATCGATTCGATTCATGATGTTCATCTAACTGCACCGAAATCGATTCGATTCATGATGTTCAACTGTACATTGCATAAGGCGGGATGTAGTTCTTAAAGGGGTGTGTGTTCACCAATGACGGCAGTGCACTCTCTACAGCGTTCTATCACGCTGGCCACAAGGCTGGTAAGGAGTTATTTTAGTGGGGCCTTCCAGTTTTCCACCGATGCCGTTGACAGCTGCTGGATGGTCAATGGTTCATGTGAATGTTCCTCTCTGTGTCTTCACAACGCATCTCATGTGTGTTAGATGGGATTTAAGTCGGAACTGGCAGGTTAGTTCATTCGCCGAATATCCTCTCGTTCCAAGAGCACCTCTAACTGGGCTGTTCGATGCGGTCGTGCATTCTTATTCATAAAATGAAGTCCGGGCGAAATATTCCCTTGAAAAGAAACACACTTGGAAGGCGAACAGTGTCACAATAACACTGATCGGTTCGTGTAGCTGTTTCAAAATTTGGAAGTAACAGCGCCAATTCAACACTGTCTCCCCACTTCAGGACACCCGGACCGCCAAAACGGTCATGTTCGACAACATCGCTGAGTGCACTACTTGTTCGTACCTCTCGCCGTTAAAAATCACTACTTAGCCTGAGTCTGCTCTCATCTGAGAAAAGCACGCGATTCCACTCGTCGTTCGTCCAGTGCTGCCGCCAACGTGCGGGTGTCAACACACTTGTCGTCGGGCAAATAGACGAATCTCATGCAGTAGCGTTGCTACTGTGACGCGTAACATAAGGGTCTTTCTGTCTTGTTAGATGTGACTGGAATTGCAGAAGCTGTTTGGTGCACAGCTTGGTGCACAGTGTAGTGGCCATCTGCTGCTGTAGTTGGCTGTAGTCGACAGCCTCCTCTCCTTTGGGAAGCAGTGCCTGTGATTCGGAACGCTCTCCGTGCACGTGATACAGTACTCCTAGGCTGCGCTTATCACACTTCGTCTTTCTTCCGATTCACGGGTGATTCTTCCCCCTGTGAAGTTACCCAGACGTTGCCTCCGCGCCATTTTGTAGTGAGAACACCATCACAACGCACGGTAACTGCCCGCTGTTTCACACTATAGTTTCCCGTTCTTTCACATGTCTCGTAATGTGGGGTCAACCCCTTCGGCGATATAGTCACGCTGATCTGCAAGCGACATCCAACTTTCTGTGCACGACTGGAAACCTCTGGCAACTTTCTCCCGCACTTTTATGCATTTCCATTGAGCACTTAATATGTTATGTAGCTTTATCAACCTCGACGTTAAGTTACTGAGAGCAGTGCATTTATCTTATGTTAGTGTGTTGCCTAGGGTTGCAGATCTTCGGCTTCAAATATTGACTGAAGTGTCTTTTTTTCTTCCATAAACAATCAATAAAAACTTCTGAAATGTTTGTTTATTGGCCTGCCAAAACAAAAATTAGTCAGATGCACACAACTTCCTCACTGAAAAACTGCCGTCACCTCCACTCTAGTCAAAGATAATTCGGAGTCATCTTGGGAAACAGACGACCACCTGTATCTGACAAAGTGTCTGCTTGCTACACCCATCGATACTGTGTCAAAACTCAAGCCGCTACTGCCCGTGTCCTCCCTTCAGATAAGACTGTAGTTTTTATTCTAAAGGCTAGTTACGTCATCCTCAGAGCGTCCTTTTTTCTCTGATCTCATTTTGTTCGTTATTGTTCGTTGCATTTGTTCGGAGTGGACGTCCCATGACACTTGCTCAAGTTCATCGTTGATCCCTTCACTCATTTTTTTTTTATTACAGAGGGGAGCTAACCCTCTGACCGAACACGCTGAGCTACCTTGCCGGCTTGGCGTCAGTCAAGCCCTACTTTAGAATTACGTGTCTCACGAATCAAATTAAGTATGTTGTAAGTAAATATACAGATACTTTAGTACATCAACGGTTCTGATCGCATGTATATCATATTTACAATGCGTTGGCTGAACCGGGTTTAACGGTCGTGGAAGGGATAAAATGAACCAAAACTAAATAAATAGGAAGATGCCAAAATAAAAATATAACAGAATTCCATCGTGATGTGTATAAATCTTTTCCTCTTGGTCAGATGAGACCGAAACCTAAATTGGATTTTGTCTATACAAAATACTACAAGAATTGTTGATATATCATTGTTGATGTTACAATTAATTTTTAATAAAAATGACACGATATCTGGCAGCCTCTGACGTAAATAACATTTTCCACATGCGCCCAAGCTTATTGCTGCAACATTGTGTGATTGTCAGTTGGTACTCTTTGTTCAGTTCCAAACTTTTTCCACATTGTTAGGTTATGTAGAACGCTTTTCGCATAAAGATATCGCCAAATATATTGTAGACATGAATACTCAAGAAGATACCATGATCAAAATATTACGGGCATAAACAATCGGAAAACAATCATGAGTAAAGTTATCCAACATATAAATGTCAGAGACGAAGGCATGAGCAAAAGAATGAGGGTTTTAAGTGCTCGAGAAGAAAAGATTAACTGTAGCGGTTGATGAAATTGAAAACAATACTTCTCGAGAGAAATCCGAGAGTATGTAAGCTGCACGCTACCTCAATATCTATTTAGTACACAACATCATGCCGAGAAAATGCGGAGTTAACATTAAAGCTTCGTGGGTATGCTACCACCACAACATCCATCGAATTTAATAGCGCTCATGACTCTAATCACTTCCATCCCCAAACTGCGACATTGTTGGGGGTTTCCATAATGCAGTATATATCTTTTTTAATGGGACAGCGTTGCTATCGATCATAATCTTGGGGAGGGAACCATAACTTATAACATGGTGTTCCGGACATGCGATAGATCACTGTAAACGTCAAGCAGACTGTAATGGTACGCCACGTCCGCCTCTGAGACATCCTACATCAGAATCCGCTGCCGTGTCCGACAAATTATCAAATCCACCGCTTTCTGAAACAGATATGCATCATAACCCTCCAATAGGAGAGATTGTTGAATGATTTGTGGGTATAAATTGTTTATACCCAAGAACTAGATGTAACTTGAATCGCCAGATGTTTTATTGAACCTTTCACCAGTTCAACGGTTTACGTGTTATTTGCGTTGATGTATCTATGGACACATTGACCAATTCCCGCCGAATTCCGCAGTCGAAGAAACAGCAGCAGCTTGTTTACATCAGTTAAGCATTCGACGTTCGCTTCTATGTTTCTGAGAATGGCATGCCACGAAAGCCTTGGCCAAATGTACGAGAAAGCAGAATGAACGATTCCACGCATCCAGTCTGGAATTTCTCGAAAATTTGTGCATTTAAGCGTATGTCAGTGTCCATGTAAAGTGTTGCATAACCCCTTGAACTATAGATGTTAAATTCTTGTCGGGTTATACAGGGGTATACGGAGGTATACGAATCCCGTCCCAGGAGAAGTGGTTGGGATTGAAAGTGCATCCGGTCGTACACACTCCGAAGTAACACATCGAAAACGTAGAGACGCGGGAAAGAAATTGGACGAAGGAGAAGGAGGAAAAGATGAAAAAAGTTGTAGCAAAACAGAAAATCAGTTGGCAGGATATTTAGGTCATTGCATTATCAATAAATCCTTTACCAGTCTTCTCACAGGAAATTAAAACGTATGCGGACGAGGAACTGGTACTGTCATGGTGTGGAATCCTACTTTCCACTACATTGGCAAGTGCGAAATGAAGAATCCGACATGTCAGACGTTTGCTTCGTGTAATGGAACGTGGCCCCTGAGATGCAGCATTGGTTTCACTTTACAAGCAGTACCGAGGAACCGCATTATTCTGTGGAGGTAAACAAATTTTATGTTTATTTATTATTATTATTATAGAGTATGTGGTACGAATATAAGCAGTTTCAAAGCATCAGCTCATAGGCTATGTCTCTAAAATAGTTCGCTTTAGGTAGATTTTGATATAGTAAAATGACTGGCAACTACATATCTTTGATTAAAGGCTTTTAGCCTTGTAACGTGTGTCTGTTGAGGTTTCCCGTTCCATTACTACGGCATAATGACGACCTATCACAAGCGCTGTGATATTGGTTAAATACCAAATAACGACATTCGCAGATACTGCTTAAACTGTGTATACCGTATAAGATATTGTTCTCATAAGATATTGTTCTCACGTCGAAGTTGTAGCGTAGCTGATAGCATCGTGAACTACAATTAAAGGTAACAGGTATACATCGTGGCCTTTCTCTACCTTTTGTTTTCTGAAAGATTCTAGGCCTTTGTTTCTAATTTAATAGAAATGTTATCTGCAATACTCCATGTTACTCACTATAAACAACGTACACACATCAAAAGAAAGTTTTGCATCACCCCGTTCCCAGAGCTCCTGAAGATAGACATTGACTGTGGGTATTGTATCACAGGCTCAGTCCCTTCGACTGTTCAAGGATGTTATTAAACCCGCCCAAACTTGTAAACAACCATGTAAGAGCAGCGCCTATTAGACGGAGGGGGTCAGACAGCCGACAGTTCCAGTCATTCCACCGGGAAGGAGGTATACGGCTCGTGTTGTCTGTAGTTCAAGCACGCCTAGATGGTCACTAACGCGTTTAGATCGCGTACGCGTTACTCCTTTGTACCGGGAAGGGCTCTCAACAAGGGAAGTGTCCAGGCGTCTCGGAGTGAATCAAAGCGATGTTGTTCGGACATGGAGGAGATACAGAGAGACGGTAAGTGATGATGACATGCCACGCTAAGGCGGCCCAAGAGCTACTACTGCAGTGGATGACCGCTACCTACGGTTTGCGGCTCGGGGGAACCCTGACAGCAAGGCCACCAAGTTGAATAAAGCTTTTCGTGCAGCCACAGGACGTAGCGTTACCACTCAAACTGTCCGCAATAGGATGCATGATGCGCAATTTCACTCCTGACGTCCATGGCGAGGTCCATCTTCGCAACGAAGACACAATGCGGCACGGTACAGATGGGCCCAACAACATGCTGAACGGACCGCTCAGGATTGGCATTACGTTCTCTTCACCGATGAGTGTCGCATATGCCTTCAACTAGCAAACCGTCGGAGACGAAGGTAACCCGGTCCGGCTGAACAATTAGACAAACTGTCCAGCAAGTGCAGCAAGCTGGAGGTTCCCTGCTGTTTTGGGGTGGCATTATGTGGGGCCGACGTACGCCGCTAGGGTCTTTGAAGGCGCCGTAACAACTGTACGATACATGAATGCCATGCTCCGACTGATAGTGTAACCATATCGGCAGTATATTGGCGAGGCATTCGTCTTCATGGACGACAATTTGCGTCCCCATCGAGCACATCGGTCTACTAGAGTGACCAGCATGTTCTCCAGACATGAACCCTATAGAACATGCCTGGGATAGATTGTAAAGGGCTGTTTATGGACGACGTGACCCACCAACCACTCTGGGGGATCTACACCGAGTCTCCGTTGAGCAGTGGGACAATCTGGACCAACAGTGCCTTGATGTACTTGTGGATAGTGTGGCACGACGAATACTGGCGTGCATCAATGCAAGAGGACGTGCTACTGGGTATTAGAGGTACCGATGTGTACAGCAATCTGGACCAGCACCTATGAAGGTCTCGCTGTATGGTGGTACAACATGCAATGTGTGGTTTTCATGAGCCATAAAAAGGGCGGAAATGATGTTTACGTTGATCCAATTTTCTGTACCGTTTCCAGAACTCTCGGAACAGAGATGATGTAAAACTTTTTTTGATGTGTGTATTTGCTGGAATACGTATTGCACACGCCAACGACTGGAATGTTAATGCAGTGGCCAGGAATCATAAAGTGACAGAAGGCCTACGTCAGAAAGTAAACACAATTAAACACTGGAAGTTTTTTGTATTATGAACGTTTGTTTAAAATACACAACTGTCTCATGGTCTTGTGGACTGCCCCATGTTTGTATACTGAAGCACCTAAGAAACTGTTAGGCATCAATATCGAAATACAGAGGTACACTATGTGATCAAAAGTATCCCGATACGTTTATCTTATTAAGTGAATTGTGCTGGCACTTTCTGCCAGTTACTCCATGTCGACGATTCAGTCGTCATCAGACATCGTGAGAGAGCAGAATGGGGCGCTCCACGGAACTCAGTGACTTCGAACGTGTCAGGCGGTTGGGTGTCACTGGTGTCATACGTCTGTACGGGAGATTTCAACACTCCTATATATCCCTAGGTCCACTGTTTCCGATGTGATAGTGAAGTGACTATTACAGCGCCATCTGTCACAAAGCGAAAAAAGTGGACGAACTAAAACATTCATATTTCTTTACGTACTACAATGTAGTAACAAATGGGGGTTCCTACTTAAAAAAACGCAGTTGATGTCTGTTTGACCTATGGCAGCGCCATCTAGCGGGCCATCCATAGCGCCATCTGGTTTCCCGCTTCAAGCTAGACGTGTTTCGTTCTTTGTAGTTTTTTCGTTTGCTGCTTATTTCGTGAGATATTTGGCCTGGTCACTCTCAGTGGGCCACATTGTATATGGCAGATTACATGGAAGAATTCTTGAGTGCGCACCACAAATAAGTCATATCATATTGTCTTAGACTTCGAAAATTTCTTCTTGGCCTGGTGAGGTATCCCAAAAAATTAGCAAGTATTTCGTTATGGTATGAAAGATCGTAGAGCTTGCTAGGTATTTAATCTTTATGTCATGTTTGAACAGTTCTGTGCTATGCTCCACACAACTGAATTTATTGTGAAGCTGTCAATCCAAAAACGGAGCACTGTCTAAATATTATGTCTGTTGTTCGTCCATATTTTAGAGCTGTACTGGGAAGAAATCTTTTGCAAGTTCTAGACTACTTGCAGTGTATCTTTTCAAAATTTAGTGACAAATTCTCGGCAGGGAATCATTCCTTAATGTCTGTGTACATTTTTCCAATCGATCTTTGTAAGACAACGCATGATTTACTATGTACTCCAAACAAACAAACTTGGCATCATCTACATCTACACTTATACTCCGCAAGCCACCCAACGGTGTGTGGCGGAGGGCACTTCACGTGCCACTGTCAACTACCTCCCTTTCCTGTTCCAGTCGCGTATGGTTCGCGGGAAGAACAACTGCCGGAAAGCCTCCGTGCGCGCTCGAATCTCTCTAATTTTACATTCGTGATATCCTCGGGAGGTATAAGTAGTGGGAAGCAATATATTCGATACCTCGTCCAGAAACGCACCCTCTCGAAACCTGGACAGCAAGCTACACCGCGATGCAGTGCGCCTCTCTTGCAGAGTCTGCCACTTGAGTTTGCTAAACGTCTCCGTAACGCTATCACACTTAGCAAATAACCCTGTGACGAAACGCGCCGCTCTTCTTTGGATCCTCTCTATCTCCTCTGTCATCCCGACCTGGTACGGATTCCACACTGATGAGCAATACTCAAGTATAGGTCGAACAAGTGTTTTGTAAGCCACGTCCTTTATTAATGGACTACATTTTCTAAGGACTCTCCCAATGAATCTCAAACTGGCACCCGCCTTACCAACAATTAATTTTATATGATCATTCCACATCAAATCGTTCCGTACGATATCCTCCCAGATATTTTACAGAAGTAACTGCTGTCAGTGTTTGTCCCGCTATCATATACTCATACAATAAAGGATCATTCTTTCTATGTATTCGCATTATATTACATTTGTCTATGTTAAGGGTCAGTTGCCACTCCCTGCACCAAGTGCCTATCCGCTGCAGATCTTCCTTTATTTCGCTGCAATTTTCTAATGCTGCAACTTCTCTGTATACTACAGCATAATCCGTCAAAAGCCACATGCAACTTCCGACACTACCTATCAGGTCATTTATATACATTGTGAAAAGCAGTGGTCCCATAACACTCCCCTGTGGCACGCCAGAGGTTACTTTAACGTCTGTAGACGTCTCTACATTGAAAACACATTGCTGTGTTCTGTTTGCTAAAAACTCTTCAATCCCGCCACACAGCTGGTCTGATATTCCGTAGGCTGTTACTTTGTTTATCAGGCGACAGTGCGGAACTGTATCGAAAGCCTTCCGGATGTCAACGAAAATGGCATCTTCCTGGGAGCCTGTTCTAATATTTTCTGGGTCTCATGAACAAATTAAGCGAGTTGGGTCTCACACGATCGCTGTTTCCGGATCCATGTCGATTACTACAGAGTAGATTCTGGGTTTCCAGAAATGCCATGATACGCGAGCAAAAAAGCATGTTTTAAAATTCTACAACAGATCGATATAAGAGATATAGGCATATAGTTTTGCGCATTTGCTCGACGACCCTTCTTGAAAACTGGAACTACCTGTGCTCTTTTCCAATCATTCGGAACCTTCCGTTCCTCTAGAGACTTGCGGTGGCCGGCTGTTAGAGGGGGGCAAGTTCTTTCGCGTACTCTGTGTAGAATCGAATTGGTATCCCGTCAGGTCCATTGGACTTTCCTGTGTTGAGTTGCTTTTCTATTCCTTGGACACTTATTTCTATGTCAGCCATATTTTCGTTCAAGTCAGTGTTACTGATCAAATGTCATTAATGTACATAAACAAGAGTAGCGGCGTTGATGGAACCTTGTGATTTATTCTTATTTCTATGCTGACTGATAGCCTCATACAGGACCTTTCCTCCTATCGAAGAGGTAAGATTTCAATCATTTTCAGCTTCCTCAAATGTGGAATTTAAAACACGAGTATTTCATCGAGTGTGGATGCTCATACTCACGTAGTCACGACCAGTGCCATATCAGTTGCTTAGTTGAAGGTCATTTAGCACATTAGGTGAAAGGTCATATGAGGACCCGAACGGAACGTTCGAGTTCGATGTGACCGACTCCTCTGATTATTTCAGTAAGCGGCAAAGCAGAGTTAGCCAGGATTTTAACGTGGCTGATTTCAGAATAAACTGCGGCGCTCGTTTCGCCGCTAACATTCTGCGTGGTGTCTGTTTGTTCTAAGTCGTGTCTCCCTATCACTTTCGCGCAACGATGCTCTGAGCGTGTTTTTTAGGGAATTGACTAGTTTGAACCTGGGACCTGTTGCTGATAAGAAGACGCCAGACCACACATGACATGTAGGGTTCAGAAGAGTTCAGTGAGACAAGCGATGATATAACCAAATACTTAATGATTTCAGCGTCTTCTCCAGTGCACCCACTGTAAAAGAATCTTAATACTAACTAAATTTAGTGGAAGGGGTTCAAGGTTTTCCTATTTTTAGTTAGCTGGTAAAATAACGTCGAAAAAACAGTTAAGTTTACCATTGGAAATTTTATGCTACTCAAAAAACATTGTTTATAAATTGCACTATTGATAAAAGGAAATATTTTAATACAGGATGATAAAAACTAACTGCATTCAAGAAAAATGTGAACGAATACTCCCTGAATGGGTTTCCAAGTTCTACAATGGATCGAAGGATGACCTATGCCATGTACAGTGGCTGATGTGGCTTCTCAATAATTATATAACAGAAAAATCATCGCGTTTCAGATTTTAACTTCTAGTAGCAAATGTGAATACCACGAAGTTTAATTGACGATCGACACTAGTATTACGTAAAAAGGGGATGTAACAGATGAGAATTCTGCAGTTCTGAGTGAAGCCGTAGCTCCCACGCACCTCGCCGTCTCTGACGCAACTCTCCCCTCGCTTCTCCTTACTATAATTTACCGAAGTTGGTTTAAAAAAAGGTATCTGACTTTGTTTTCAACTGACCAATCAGGGTCTCAATGTTAACCTTAAGCTCCGCCTACAAAAATTCTGTCTATCCAATGAGAAACGTTATACTTTTCGTGGTGGGGCAATGTTTTTAACGTTTGAAACGTAAAAGAGACGCGTATAGTCTCACGCTAAAACTTTCAGCTGGTGTGGTCCTTTTAGTGTTATCGTAAGATCTATACTGTTTTTCTGGAGGGCTCTATCTTTTAACATGGGCTGGGGGTGGTCCTGGCGGTCGGCTGGCAGCGTGGGTGTCCGTCCCTTATCGTAGGGCGTCCTAGCCTACACGACTCTGCTCTCGGCTTCTGTTCTCCTTTCTTCCCTCGGAACTGCGGTCTGTTTCACGGTGGGAAGGTATGACATGCATTTAGACGTTGTTGTGTTAGTCTGTGGTATTCCATTTGCTCACTCGTTGATCGTATAATTTTGGTTAATTTAATGTCAGGATTTATTCGGAGCTATGTGATATAGTGCCGGATTTGCTATCATGTCAGGGTTTTCATGGAAGGTGTTGGATTTGCCTGACACCTTACAAGGACCCGAACGAAACGTTCGATTTCGATGTGACCGACTCCTGTGATTATTTCAGTAAGCGGCAAGGCAGACTTAGTGAGGAGTTTAACGTGGCTGATTTCAGAATAAACTGCGGCGCTCGTTTCTCCGTGCCCGGTGCGGCTGTGCGCGCCAGGCCGGGGTGCGACCGCGGCCGCCCGCCGCGCACTGATTTCGCCGCCTTTGATGTCGAGGCGGCCCCGCGGGCGCTCGATCAGAAGCTCGGCCTAAGCTGCCCGGCCACCAACCAGGAGGCCGACGTTAATTGGAGCCGCGAAGAGGCGGACAGGCTGCCGACGGAGGAAACTCTGCGTCGCCCCGAGACGAGCGCGGCGGCGACAAAGGCCGCGCCCGACCCAGATGTTTCCGATAAAATTCTTAGCCTTATTAGCGACGGACTGTTACGCTATTCTTTCTTACTACAGCTCCCCGTACCGTTACTGCCTCCGTCGAGTTGATGAGGTTAAAATCTCCAGGAATGCCTTGAGAAATTTGTGCGTCACCCAAACGATTTTGGCAAAGCTAAGGGAGAGAGAAGCTGTTCCACGAGGAACCTCGATCTCTAGTGACTTGTCCACAAGAACCTTAACACAGTCAACACTGCTATTTTCGTCTTCGACGGCGTAGGTGAACTGGTGATTTTGTAGCAGGTTTAAAGAATAATTACCAATAGCGAAGCATCTAACAGAAACTCATGTGGCACAATTTTAAACTCCGTATATTACTTATTACGAAATATGTATCAATAGTGGTGCATTAACGTTCGGTACAAGTGTATTAACGTTACCACGAACACGGGAAAAACTCCTCCAGGAAAAAGTTTTACATTTGCTTACAGATAAACACAAAAAGTAACTTTCTTTCTTTCTTTCGCTACTGCCCTTATCCCGCAGGGTCGGTAGGGTTAAGTACGGATTTGGCACGGTTAATTTGAAGGGGTGGCCGGATGCCCTTCCTGCCGCCACCCCATACCCCCCGGGACGGAATTTGTGTACCCCAACTGTCTGTGTAGAGTGTAAATCGTGAAAGAGTGCGAATGTGTTTCAAATGTCTGCGAGTCGTGGAACTGAGGAGGGACGTGGGGATCAGCCAGGTATTCACCTAGCAGGATGTGGAAAACCGCGTAAAAACCACATCCAGGCTGGCCGGCACACCGGCCGTCGTCGTTAATCCGCCAGGCGGATTCGATCTGGGGCCGTCGCGCCTACCCGAGTCCAGGAAGCAGCGCGTCAGCGCTCTCGGCTACCCTGGCGGGTCCAACACAAAAAATAACTTTGCAAGTACAAATTCGTTTAGTATTTTTGACAAATAATGGATAACTGTAATTTACACATAATTTACTTCCAAATAGTAGTAATCAAAACATTGTGGTAGACTTCATTCAACACAGCAATCTGCTTTCTTTCGTTATGCGTTTGCCAGACTCTTTCCTTTGTAAGAGAAAATTTTACAGCAGTGCATGGCGTTTACTTTGTTGGCAGTGGGTGGTACCGTTTCTGGAAAATGCCGACAAAAATATCTTTCTAGGCTAGTGGTTGGTGTAGGTTCCAGTGATCGAACATCTCCACCTGCAGCTGCAAAGACTAAGCTAACTTCTTTTTTATAAATTTCACTAGATATGTCTTTGGTTTGGTGAAATCTCTTTGCAAATCAAAACCATGTGTATCAGACGTAGGGAAACCGTGATAGAAACTTTTTTCCACCTCTTCGTTTTTTTCCTGCGTTTGGATAGTTGTTGTAAAGCTGACTGACATGGTCTAAGACAGTCTCGTTCATGTTAGGTTATGATAAGGTTTGGCTTCATTATTCTTGTAAAATATCCTTTCGAACGTACAGAAGCCTTTTGATGGTTGCTTGATATTTTGCAGAGAGGCAATACACATCACGTTTAACTTTCCATTTGGGCAATAGAATAGGGCCCTCCTAAGAAAAATAACAAAAACCATTTTATTTTGCGTTAGCTTCCTCGGTTGGGAGCTTGTTGATAGGAAATTTCTGTTCTACGTGACAGTTCCGACAGCTAGTGTCTTCTAATCTTCCTACAAAATGTTTTGTAAAGTCACACCTATAAATCGACTCCTCCTGCATGAAACATACAAAATACGAAATACTACGGCTGCCCTGCAGCCTGCAGTCGTGTCACAAGCTGCAAAACACATTTCAGTAATTGGGAAAGCTTCACCGCACGGAAAAAGGGCGACGTCCAAGAGTCGATACATGCGCGCCCGTATGGCGTCTCGCATTCGGGAGATCGAAGGTTCAATCCCGCGTCCGGCCATCCTGATTTAGGTTTTCCGTGATTTTCCTAAATCACTCCAGGCAAATGCCGGGATGGTTCCTTTTAAAGGGCACGGCCGTCTTCCTTCCCCGTCCTTCCCTAATCCGATGAGACCGATTACCTCGCTGTCTGGTCTCCTCCCCCAAACAAACCAACCAACCGTATGGCGTACGAACAAAGTGCTGAAAGTGTTAACTCTAATTCACCGCTTCTTTCGAAAGTTTTACGTGGCTTCTACGAGTGTATAAACAGCCTGGAAACGGTTACTGTTTGTAACGTACCACGTTGCTGTAGAAGTCGAGACAGACATTTCGCTATTGGAGGCATGTGGTGTATCAAAGAAGGAAACCAGGTCCAATTCGCCTACAATAGCCACCAATCCGACACAATTCGCGGCGCACGATACACTGGTTTTTTACTATTTTCTTATTATTCTAAGCTGATGGTTTCGAGACCAGTAAATAGAAACTTTGATTAATTGAAGCGGTCTCTGGAAGAAAAAGCTAGCCATCAATTAAGGATTAAACTAATAACTTTATCTGTTGTTTCCCAACACACAACGTACTGGGAGGTAGTTGTTTCATATGTATTGTCAGAATGAATTGCCTACTCTGTTTATGTCCTTGCTTTTAAAGTTAACGAAACATATAAACATAGAATAACTCAAAATGTGCTGTTGTTAATTAGCACTCTCTTCCGCCATCTACTTCAGTGTCGTGTGTTATTTTACGCTTGACATACCTTAGAAAAAAAAGAAAATGCTTTAAGTCTCTGTAATGCCATTTCTTACAGCTCGATGGCTTTTAGTGCCTCGAATTTTTCAGCATCCAAAGTTGTGTTAAGAGCAACAAAAAGAAAAAAAAATTCATGATTCTATAACTGACGCAGCTGTAAACAGTAAATGCTTCCACTTTTCTCCCCGAGATAACAAATCAACTTGCTAATTTAGCCGGCCGGAGTGGCCGTGCGGTTCTAGGCGCTACAGTCTGGAGCCGAGCGACCGCTGCGGTCGCAGGTTCGAATCCTGCCTCAGGCATGGATGTGTGTGATGTTCTTAGCTTAGTTAGGTTTAATTAGTTCTAGGTGACTGATAACCTCAGAAGTTCAGTCGCATAGTGCTCAGAGCCATTTTGCTTCCCTCGATATGTTGGCTAAAATACTTGTTCAAAACCGGTGGTAAGCAAAAAACATCTTCCGAGATTTTCCTAAATGCTTTCTCCGAAAATTATTTCGAGCAGTTAGTCCACGAACCCACGCGAATTGTAAATGGTTGCGAAAACACACTTGACCTCTTAGCCACAAACAATCCAGAGCTAATGGAGAGCATCATGAGTTATACAGGGATTAGTGATCACTTTCCCAGCACAACTACAGCAATTTACAACTATAATTCCGACTGTTCCTTGATCCAAGCACGTCCTGTATTTGCCATGCACCCTTTGATATTGCAGCCCACCCCATACTTTCCCGAGGCCTTCTAACCTAAAAAACCGCCCAGTCCACGCCACACAGCCTCCGCTACCCGTGGAGCCGCCAGCTGAGTGTAGTGAACTCCTGACCTATTCAGCGGAACCCGAAACCCCACCACCCTATGGCGCAAGTCAAGGAATCTGCAGCCAACACGGTAGCAAAACCGTCTGAGCCTCTGATGCAGACCCTCCACCCGGCTCTGCACCAAAGGTCCGCAGTCGGTTCTGTCAACGATGCTGCAGATGGAGAGATCTGCCTTCATCTCGTAAGCAAGACCGGCAGCCTTTACCAAATCAGATAGCCGCTGGAATCCAGAGAGAATTTCCTCAGATCCAAAGCGACACACGTCATTAGTGCCGACATGTTCCACCACCTGCAGCTGGCTGCACCCTGTGCCCTTCATGGCATCCGGGAGGACCCTTTCCACATCAGAAATGACTGCACCCGGAATGCACTCGGAGTGCACACTGGATTTCTTCCCCTCCTTAGCCGCCATGTCCCTAAGGGGCCCCATTATGCGCCTGACATTGGAGCTCCCAACTACCAATAAATCCACCCTCTGCGGTTGCCCCGACCTCGAAGGCTGAGAATCATCCTCTGAAACAGGACAGGCAGCTGCATATGGCTCAGCCAGAGACAGTACCTGAAACCTGTTTGTCAGACGCACCGGGGAGGCTTCCTGGTCAGACTCCAGGGACGTCTTTCGCTGACTGCCACGCCTTGGAACGACCTCCCAATCAACCACAGTCGAGAGCTCAGCCCCACTGCGGGCAGCAACCGGGGCAACCACAGCGGCAGACTGATCTGGGGACGGACGGGACGAGGTTGACATCCCCGTGATACCCAAGTCCAGCTCCCCACACTGGTGCCCACTGGCAACAGCTTCAAGCTGTGCGACCGAAGTCAGCGCCGCCTGCAGCTGTGAGCCAAGGGATGCCAACTCAGCTCTCATCCGAACACAGCAATCACAGTCCCTGTCCATTCTAATCGATGTTGAACAACAGTTACTGAAACACGAGTCCGTGCCTAGATAACGCAAGGGAAACACGCAAAGAATGTATGAACTAACCTGTACAAATGCCTAACGACTGCGCTACAATCTGCCTGAATTTACGATTACAGTATCTAAAACTCCAAATTACACCTCCTATACGAAACTCACACGCAATTTAAGTAAGAATCTACGAAGTAAACACAGAAAAGAAGCTATACAGGGTGTTACAAAAAGGTACGGCCAAACTTTCAGGAAACATTCCTCACACACAAAGAAAGAAAATATGTTATGTGGACGTGTGTCTGCAAACGCTTACTTTCCATGTTAGAGCTCATTTTATTACTTCTCTTCAAATCACATTAATCATGGAATGGAAACACACAGCAACAGAACGTACCAGCGTGACTTCATACACTTTATTGATTGGCGACTCCATGGAGTGTCCTGTGCACCACGACCAGATAATGTGTATACTTGGAAGGAGAGACAGAATTGGTCGTATTTTTTTTTTTTTATTAACCGCACAAGTGATGGCTCTAAGCTTGTTGACACCAGTGCCTACTAATTTAAATTGTATATTACAGCACTGAAGATGGTCACTAAGTGACCGAAAATCGATTTTGCGGTTAATAAAACAAAAACAAAAAAATACGACCAATGCTGTTTCTCCTTCCAAGTATATTCATACACTTTGTTACAGGAAATGTTCAAAATGTCCTCCGTTAGCGAGGATACATGAATCCATCCTCCTTCGCATGGAATCCCTGATGCGCTGATGCAGCCCTGGAGAATGGCGTATTGTATCACAGCCGTCCAGAATACCAGCACGAAGAGCCTCTACATTTGGTACCGGGGTTGCCTAGACAAGAGCTTTCTAATGCCCCCGTAAATGAAAGTCGAGAGGGCTGAGGTCAGAAGAACGTGGAGGCCATGGAATTGGTCCGCCTCTACCAATCCATCGGTCACCGAATCTGTTGTTGAGAAGCGTACGAACACTTCGACTGAAATGTGCAGGAGCTCCATCGTGCATGAACCACATGTTGTGTCGTACTTGTAAAGGCACATGTTCTAGCAGCACAGGTAGAGTATCCCGTATGAAATCATGATAACGTGCTCCATACTGACGAAACTAAAATGGGCTCTAACATGGAAATTAAGCGTTTCCGGACACATGTCCACATAACATCTTTTCTTTATTTGTGTGTGAGGAATGTTTCCTGAAAATTTGGCCGTACCTTTTTGTAACACCCTGTATACGTATCTTTCTGCGCTGTCGATGTGCACCAACTGGGAGCTAAGGCCACACTGAAGAAGTTTGCACCCTTAAGTTTGAAATTGTTCGGCACTCCTCTACTGCAAATCAGAAAATTTTTAACTGTGGTCCAAAAAACTGGCATATACAAAAACTGTGATAAGCTGGTTCCGCTGTATTTCGTTGTGTATTTCAAGTGCTCTGTTCAATAGGATTTATCTGAATACATTTCTTAGGTTTGAATTGCTATCACTCTTATTATAAATTTTTTTAAAGGTTACAACATGTATTTTTGAAATAGCCTTGGTTATTATAAACCTTTTATCTCCAATAGTTATCGAGGTTGAGTTGAAATTTTTAATCGGTGTTATAATTGCTTTGGGCTCAAATTTGGCACTACTGTATCATCAGTATTTTACCCTGGATGTTGGATCAGTGTAAACAGTATTAATTAAGACTAAACCTTGTAATGAGTAACCTTTTACAAAAAAGTAAGGTGGTCGGACAATATGTTTCCTTAATAACAGTTGTGTGAGAATTGTTTGTTAGTAAATTTGTTTCAAAGGATGGATAAATTCGTGTTAGCCTACCACCTTACCATTCCTAATAGCTCCCACAATACCAACAGTACCAGAGTCCGTTGAGGATCGATAGACACGCCATCAGCAGAAACTATATGCCCCAAAAATGAGATTTCCATTCCCATTAAGTTGACTTTGGAAGTGAAGCTGTGAGTCCAGCTTCAGGCAATCTTTCTAGGAATGATCGTCAAAGGTACGGTTATAGATCACATCATCAACACAGTTTTAGACACACTTACATTTAAAGTCTCCCAAGATCGAATCTGATGAAAGAGTTAACACCGCTGCCCCTGTGGAAGACCAAAATTCTCCCTATTACACTCAAATTCCAGTTGGTAGTAAATGCAGTCAGCGCTTTAGATTCCTCAGCCAAAGGAATTTTAATGATAGGTCTGGTTTAAGTCCAAGACGGAAAAATACTTAGCTAAAGGAAGTCAAGAAAAGCAATTATGCAAATCGGGCACGGGACAGATTCTAAAACTATTTTTTTATTGAGCGGTCTATAATACACTACCTGTCGGTAACCTTGCTGTTGAGGTTTAGTCACTAAGAACATAGGCGAGGTGTAGGGAGACACAGAAGATCTAATCACTCCCTCCGCCAGCACTTAATACACCAACTGCCACAACTCCTTCTTCTTCAGAGAGGATAAATGATAGGGAGCCTGGCGAACCGGTACCTTATCAGTCAACTGAACAGTGTACTCAGTTTTATTTGTGACACCCAAGCGGTCCGTCAGCACTTCAGGAAATCGCCCTAACGCCTCTAACAAGGTCTCCCTCTGTTCAGTACTCAAATTTGATGTATCAAATTTGGAAACACTACATTTGATGGTACACACATTAGGTCGACTCTGATGCTGTCACCAAAGGTTTTTTACACGCGGCCTAAAATTAAATTGAATGGCGGAATCCACATAATCAAAAACACAACTGTTTTCTTTAAAAAAATCATATCCCATTGTAACACCCACAGCCAATTGCTTAATAATAAACTGAATAGGCCAACTCAGCTTCTGAATTTTAACATACAAGTGAACAGTACCTTCACAGGAAAGGACTCTCCATTGACACAGCTGCAACGTAAATATGACCCCTGTACATGCGGACGATTGGAAATGATGCAATATGCCGACACCACCGTTCGTCAGTGAGAGGAAAATTACTGCCGGAGTCTAGTAGCGGACAAATAGGTTCTCTCTGAACAGTGGCGCATATAAAGGGGACGTTGCTACACGTAAATGATTTGTGCCTCTTCCGTATCAATAAACTGATATTATTTCACCGCCCCTTCTATTGGCGTCTATTAGTTTTCCCTCTGTCCCGATTTTTACTACAGTCACGCGCAAAATGACCTTCTTGATTACAACAGAAACACCCTTAACTGTTTATCGAAAAGCCTCGTATCTTTGACACTCAGAGGAATGAGGTGCAAAATGTCGTCTATTATTAGTTCGTAAACACACTATATAAATTTTAAATTCAACGGTAGGCCGAATTTGTTCACTTGCAGGGGATTGTACTTGGTTGTTAGAGAGATTTACTTCCCCGTTCTTGCGTTTCGTATCACTAAACCAAAACTGCTCAGTGTGCACGGCTAATTGATCCTATGAGAATCTATGAGTTCATATCGTGCTCTTTCTGAGAGCTGATTTTGCAAAACTCATCTCTAAAGTTACTTAGTGATAGATTTTCATTCATGGTTTCAGTAATCACTCTTTTAAGCTTCCCTACAGCACGAGGATACATCATATGTAGCCCTATTATCTGAGGCGCTTGCAAAGCTTCGCTCAAATTTTGTTGGAATAATACGGTAACCTCACATTCTATAAACAGAAAGAAATTTACTACTCACTGCGAACCATAATAATTGTGCAATTTGTTTAATAGTATCTATTGCAAACTCTGGTGCAGTAGCAAACAGATCGAGAAAAGGATTGGGTAGTTTATTCTACATTTCCCAACCCCCTGTACCATTGTCGACTCCATTACAGTCATCGACCATTTCACTCGCGTGATAAGAAACATGCATTCCTCCCTTCACCTCGTTTCGTTGCCAGGTTAGCAAACTAATTTGCAACTACATCTAAATCGACATGGATACTCTGAAAATCACATTTAAGTGCGTGGTAGAGGGTTCATTGAACCACCTTCACAATTCTCTATTACTCCTATGTCGTGTAGCGCGCGGAAAGAATGAACACCTATATCTTTCCGTACGAGCACTGATTTCCCTTATTTTATCGTGGTGGTCGTTCCTCCCTATGTAGGTCGGCGACAGCAAAATATTTTCGCATTCGGAGAAGAAAGTTGGTGATTGGAATTTCGTGAAAAGGTTCCGTCGCAACGAAAAACGCCTTTTTTTTAAATGATGTCCAGACCAAATCCTGTATCATTTCTGTGACGCTCTCTTCCATATTTCGCGATAATACAAAACGTGCTGCCTTTCTCTGAACTTTTCGATGTACTCCTTCAGTCCTATCTGGTAAGGATCCCACACCGCACAGCATTATTCTAAAAGAGGATGGAGAAACGTAGTGTAAGCAGTCCCTTAGTAGACCTGTTACATTTTCTAAGCCTCCGCTAATAAAACGCAGTCTTTGGTTAGCGTTCACACAATATTTTCGAAGTGTTCCTTCCAATTTAAGTTGTTCGTAATCGTAATACCTAGTTATTTAGTTGAATTTACGGTTTTTAGATTAGACTGAAGTTTAACCAGTTCCTTTTAGCACTCATGTGGATGACCTCACACTTTTCGTTATTTTGTGTCAACTGCCACTTTTCGCACCTTTCAGATATCTTTTTCTAAATCGTTTTGCAGTTTGGTTTGATCTTCTGATGACTTTATTAGTCGATAAACTGCAGCGTTATCTTCAAACAACCGAAGACGGCTGCTCAGATTGTCTCCCAAATCGACTATATAGATAAGGAACAGCCTTCCGGAAATCCAGAAATACGGAATCGATCTGAAATCCCTTTTTAATAGCACTCAACACTTCATGTGAATAAATAGCTAGTTGTGTTTCACAGGAACGATGTTTTCTAAACCCATGTTGATTGTGTGTCAATAGACCGTTTTCTTCGTGGTAATTCGTAATGTTACAACACAATATATGTTCCGAAATCCTGCTGCATAACGACGTTAACGAGATGGGCCTGTAATTTAGTGGATTACTCCTTACTACCTTTCTTGTATATTGGTGTGACCCATGCAACTTTCCACTCTTTGGGTACAGATCTTTCGTCAAGCGAACGGTTGTATATGATTGTTAAGTATGGAAGTAACGCATCAGCATACTCCGAAAGGAGCCTAATTGGTACACAGTCTGGAAGAGAAGACTTGCTTTTATAAAGTGATTACTTTCAATACTTTATTGCGAAAATCCTGAATATGCTCCTTCTGTTTGGAACCAGCTATTAAATGTTCAAGACCTTGAACACGAGTGAGCAAATGATGCGTTTGCGCTTGTATTCGGAGAACTTGCGCGCGGCTAGGAACACTACCCAGCAATAACTCTATACCAGGCTTCAAAGTTTATAGGAGGCTGTTACAACGGGCGCAGGCGTCACTCACGTGGCGCACGGTTTCCGTGATGACAACAAGGCAGCGTCCCAGCACTCCGCGCAGTCGTCGCGCTAATTCAGTTACGCTTCCATCAACTTTTCTTTACGAATCGCGAGCTCATATTCAAGTTGGCTATTTGTTAAATACAGTGATGTCCCCAGCACGTTTCTGGCTTCCGTAGCACCTTCGGTGTAACCCACAACGTAAGAATGACTATATTAAGGCAATCACAACTGGTACCAAGTACCTACACAAGTCCTACCACACGACATGCTCAGAAACCCACCAACCTCTCACTGCGCTCTGCTACTACCCGTATGGTAGGAGGTATGTATTAAGGAGTGGTGAGGTTCCGGAATAACATGGATTCAGACGTCCTTTGAAACAAATTTAGTAACAAACAATTCTTACTCAACAGTTATTAGAAAACATATTGTCCAACACCTTTATTTTTTTCTGTTAAAATGTGTCCATTACAAGGCTTACTGCAAATTAATAATATTTACATCAGTCCAACATCAATGGTAAAATACTGGTGATACAGAAGTGCCAAACTTGAGCGCAAAGCAATTATAACGTCAATTACAAGTTTCAACACAATCTCGATAACTATTTCCGATAAAAGTTTATAAATGCCCAAGATTATTTCAAAAATGTGTGCAATAACCTTCAAACAAATTTATAAAATCAAACTGTCAGCAACTCAAACGTAAAATCTGTATTCAGATAAAGCTAATTTAACACAGCACTTAAAATACACAGCGAGACCTCCTTGGCACAAGTTTTGTTGACGTCAGTTTTTCTCGTGCCACTGTTTAAAATTTAATCATTTGCTGTACAGAAGTGCCGTACAATTTCAAACTAGTTTAGGTGCAGACTTCTTCAGATGAACACCAAATTAAGGCGCGTGTATAGTCAGATTACGAAAGGTAATTACTTAACTCAAAAGAACAAATCTGCAGCATTAGAATTTATCCGCTGCTACCTCAATGAGTTTACAGAGCCGGAATGTTGCCATCTTATTTTATTTCACAAGTCAATCTTGCGCACACTTTCTGGCAGTACATTAACAGGATCCGCTGCAAATGTGGGCTCTAATACCTCGGAAAAACGTTTCGTCCAGTCCATTAAAGATGTACAGAACGCCGAAGGTACCCCCAACTTTTAGAGTCAAATAAATCATTTGTGACAGAGCTTGGTATTCATGCTGGTCACTCTATGTTGTACGTAAACGTCAAAATTTGAGTCTCTGCTTCATATTTTTGGGACTCGGTAGTGGAAGAGACAACTGAAATTCGCTTACCGACGAATTAGTTAATAGAGATAGCGGCTTCAGCCTGCATAACTCATAGACTACGGCGCTTTGTGTAATAAACTTAGAAAAAAAGTCACGATACTGTAGCTCACAGTGACACATCGAGATCCCAGTGAGAATCGATTGCGCTGTCACAGATGTAATTTATCCATTTGTTCTTCATCGCCACTGAGCGCCCATAAATCGCGAAGAGACACTCCTCCATTGGCCTTATCTTCTTTTGTATAGTAGTTTTTATATTTCTGCCCCCTGTCTATATCTACCTTCAACTCTTGTTTTATGTGTTGTGTATACTTAGTTAAATCTTTGTCCCGCAGTACAACCTGGTCCAACTCTGTTCAGAGCAGACTCTTTGTCAATAACGTTACTGCATGTTTGTGGAAGTTCCTGTTTTCCGGTTCCGTACCTCAGTCGGCAGAAACGGAACTCTTATAGGATTGTTAACGTGTCCGTTGGTCTCTCTTTTCGATTGTTAAAATTCCCTTTTGTGAGGAACGGCTAGACATATCAAGTTAAAATTTATGTCACGTACTGCGGCCGACGATCCCTTGGCGATGTAAAGAGTTTAAATTCTAAGTCAATGCAGTCAAGAGATACGGCCATTTATGTCACATATTTTGATGCAAACTCGCTCATTCATACCTATACAGTACTTCCCGTTGACATATAATTATTAAAGTAGGCATGAAACAAGGAATAACAGTACATGTAAAGAAAAATATCCGAAAAGGGTTAATTTGTGATTATTATTTCTTTTGTGATATTTTATCCCACAGTCTGTTCGCCCATCCACTAAAACCCCTTTTTTCCTCAGGAACGAGTACACGTGACAAGTTGAAATTTATGTGACATACCATGATCGGTGATCCCTAAGCGGTGTAAAAATCGTTAGCTTTGTAAGCTTCTAAGTCAATGCAATCAGAAGATACGGCCATTTATGTCACATATTTTGACGTTCGAAAAAAAAAAAAAACAAAGGTATCTGGGGATTTAGTATTGACCTAGACTCATGAAATTTGATAAGACGCAAAGCTTCGTAGTACAAGGAAAGGAAGAAATCCGAAAATTGTTAAGTTGAGATCACATCAAACGAAGAAAAAGGTGTCACTTGTTATGCGACAGTCTGTCCCTGAGTCTGTTAAGACCCCTTCTTCTCAGGAACGGGTAGACATGTCAATGTGAAATTTATATCGTATACTAAGGTCTATAGTTCCTTGGCAATGGAACAAATCTAATCTTCTAAGTCAATGAAGTCAAAAGATACGGCCGTTTACGTCATATATTATGACTCTCGGAAACTCAAGAAAAACCACAGTTTAGGTGCCGTTGACCTATAATCATGAAATTAGACGAGCGGCAAGGTTTCACAGTAAAGGTAAAGGAAAACTGCCAGAAAGCGTTAATTTTTAATTATATAACACTAAATACAGGCAGCGAAAGGCTATTTCCAATTTCTACAGAAAGCAGATGGCAGTTTTAAGAGTCGAGGGACATGAAAGGGAAGCAGTGGTTGCGAAGGGAGTGAGACAGGGTTGTAGTCTCTCCCCGATGCTATTCAATCTGTATATTGAGCAAGCAGTAAAGCAAACAAAAGAAAAGTTCGGAGTATGTATTAAAATCCATGGAGAAGAAATAAAAACTTTGAGGGTCGCCGATGACATTGTAATTCTGTCACAGACAGCAAAGGACTTGGAAGAGCAGTTGAACGTAATGGACAGTGTCTTGAAAGCAGGGTATAAGATGAACATCAACAAAAGCAAAACGAGTATAATGGAATGTAGTCGAATTAAGTCGGGTGATGCTGAGGGAATTAGATTAGGAAATAAGACGCTTAAAGTAGTAAAGGAGTTTTGCTATTTGGGGAGCAAAATAACTGATGATGGTCGAAGTAGAGAGGATATAAAATGTATACTGGCAAAGGCAAGGAAACCGTTTCTGAAGAAGAGAAATTTGTTAACATCGAGTATAGATTTAAGTGTCAGGAAGTCGTTCCTGAAAGTGTTTGTATGGAATGTAGCCATGTATGGAAGTGAAACATGGACGATAAATAGTTTGGACAAGAAGAGAATAGAAGCTTTCGAAATGTGGTGCTACAGAAGAATGCTGAAGATTAGATGGGTAGATCACATAACTAATGAGGAGGTATTGAATAGAATTGGGGAGAAGAGGAGTTTGTGGCACAACTGGACAAGAAGAAGGAATCGGTTGGTAGGACGTGTTCTGAGGCATCAAGAGATCACGAGTTCAGTACTGGAGGGCAGCGTGGAGGGTAAAAATCGTAGACGGAGACCAAGAGATGAATACACTAAGCAGATTCAGAAGAATGTTGGCTGCAGTAGGTACTGGGAGATGAACAAGCTTGCACAGGATAGAGTAGCATGGAGAGCTGCATCAAACCAGTCTCAGAACTGAAGACCACAACAACAACAACAACAACACTAAATAACTTTTTTTGCAATTTGTTATCCAACTTCTAACTGGAAACATTCCCGATTTGGAATTCCTGGACCGATATCTTGCCAGTATCAACATCGGTAGCAAGCAAAAACAGTCAATATTCTCGAATCCTGAGACAGTCGAATTGTCTATATACATAATTAAATTCATACAGTACCCTCAGAGCACAAGCCCTACTTGCACCTGTCCAATTGTTTATTACTTTTTAACTATCTGCTGTCATAAAGTACTGCTCAACATTTAACGTGTGCTGTGTGTAGCACATATCACCGTCTTTTGCTTCCGGGATTACCTCCTGGCTGGTAAACTTCACGTTAAAAGCCGTGATAATGTACGCGGAAGAGTAGTCACTCTAATGATGCGGATAAAACTAGGCGGTTGAATCTGTCTGTTGAGCCTTGTCGATATTTTCAGTGGCCTTTGCGGTTTCCGAGTACGGATACACACGGATGCGTTGTTCCGAGCGCTCCCCGATAGCGCCAGAGGCGTAATGCGAGGGGATACCGCTACCCATTGCAGTGATTGCTCGCTTTCCGGCGACAGAAGTGAGATGAGCAAACGGAAATAACGGGGATATTTGTGAGAGACATTATTAATAGCAGAGCTACGGAAACGGGACCCAAATCATGCACGAGGTACACAGCACGAGTAAACAGTACACATTAGAGCATGCGTGCATTGCTCGCACGTTAGATGAATACTGCAGCAGCAAACACGACCAACTGCTTCGTCCGCGCTACCAAGCATCATTCCGCGGACCGACGCTTTCTAGCTACAGTCGTTCACGTTGCACGTAACAGCCGCGTCTGCTGTTTGCCTTTCTTTCCGTCGAGTGTAAATCATCTTTTATCAAACCTTTTGGCTCCTACGTTGTTTATTGCGCTACCCAGTTTCGACAGTGCATCCAATCCTACACACAAGTAAAACACCGTACTCGATACTTCCGGAAGAACTGCAGGAGTAGACGACAATCCCTCAGAATTATTGAAATCACTGCGAGAGGGAGCCGTGACAAAAATAGCAGATATTCTAGACAAGCGAAATAGTATCAGATGTTAAGAACAATGTAATAAATCCAATTTCAAAACAAGTAGTTACTGTCAAGTGTGAATGGTACCGAAACAAGGTGGAATTAAACCTGTACTCAATCCGAAAGCAGGTGTGAACACCACTGTGCTCTTAGAAATGGCATGCCAATTCTTTTCTTCGAGCTTTTGATTCATTTACCCCTCCACTAATAGGGGGACTTGCAGTTTAACATGGACTCCGATCTACGGTGCTACTCGGCTTTTAACAAGACAAGGTTGCAACATCGTGGCATGAACTATTTGCAGAAGAATCGAAAAATGGTAGACGTTGACCACGGGGAAGAAAAGTTGGTGTTCCGAAGAAATTTAGAAGCAACCTAGCCAATAGGGTCCGTACGACTTATCTTAAAATATAAGTTTGAGAAAGGCTAACCTAAGTTTGTAGCATTTGCGGATTTAAATAAACACTAGGGTAGCGTCCGCTGATTCTTTCGCGTAGACTGTACGGTCTGCACAGAAGATTTATTTGTTCACAAATTGCATAAGCTTCCAAGCTTTGCACGCTAATTAAGTCTCTAGAAACACAGACTTTACCGAATGTACTTCTGAACAAAAGCGCTTTGGTAGCTGAAGTCTAAGGCTTAGTTAATTATGGCTTTCGCCTTCTTATGTGATATTTCCGAAGAAAGTTTCTTCTCCTAACACATATTTCTTTATATTTAACCTAGGAGTGAAACACCAATTTTCTTAGATGTAGCTTACTTTTTTAAATGTAATGAAATATTTTCTTCACAATTTTCATCTCCTATTACACCCCCTCAGTGTTTGAATTTCCATAAATAGTGAAACACGAACTTTTTCTATCATAGAAGCCAAATTTGCATAGATTTAGCTTTGAAAATGCTTTCGTAATGAAATAATGTCATAAAACTATTCATCCCGTATTTCGCTCCCTTACGGGATTGAATTTCCAAAAACAGTGAATCTCGTACTTTTTTACCGAGAAGGCAGGTACCAATGTAGAAGCTTTCGAAATGTGGTGCTACAGAAGAATGCTGAAGATTAGATGGGTATATCACATAACTAATGAGGAGGTACTGAATAGAATTGGGAATAAGTTTGTGGCACAACTTGACGAGAAGAAGGGACCGGTTGGTAGGACACGTTCTGAGGCATCAAGGAATCACAAATTTAGTATTGGAGGGCAGCGTGGAGGGTATAAATCGTAGAGGGAGACCAAGAGATGTATACGCTAAGCAGATTCAGAAGGATGTAGGTTGCAGTAAGTACTGGGAGATGAAGAAGCTTGCACAGGATAGAGTAGCATAGAGAGCTCCATCAAACCAGTCTTAGGACTTGAAGTCCACAACGACAACAACAGGTACAAATTTCCGTAGATATAGTTTTTAAAAATTCTTTATTACTACCTTAACAATGATTCATTTATAAAATTAACCCTCTATTTTGTCCCCTCAGTTACCTAATTTCAAAAAATGCGGATTTTTCAAATTTCTGACTGAGAATCCAAATATCAGTTTTTGTATGTTTAGCTACAAAGTTGTCTTAATAGCGACATATTTTCAGAAAGGCTTGCGTCCCGCAGAATTTTGAACAATCCCGTCTTAAAAGATGCCTGCAGCGTAAGATCAATACCCACATCAAATTTCAAGTTTCTATCCTTAGTGGTTTGGGCTGGATATTAATGAGTCACTGAATTAGTGTTGCCCTATTTGACCACCTTAGGAGTTCAATTTCGAAAAATAGTGAACACACATACATTTTCATTTTTTATCAAAAACCAAGACACAGATTTTCAAAGATTTAGCTGTAAAAATACTTTCACAATGACATATTGTCGTAAAACTTTTCACGCCCTTAGAGGTTCGATTTCTAAAAACTGTGAAGTGCTTATCCTTTTATTTCTGATAAAGGAGCCAAATATAAATTTTCATAGATTTAGGTTCAAAAATACTTCCATAATAAAAATTTTCGTAAAGAATTTCATGCCCTAATGCATCCTCTTAGGGGCAGAATTTCCAAAACCAAACATACAATTTTTTATTTATAATCAAGAAGTCAAATAACAATTTTCATAGATGTAGTTATTTGATAGTGATATATTTCCAAAAAAGTTCACCTTCAATTTCACGTCATAGGGATTAAATTTCCAGGAATTATGAAATACGTATTTCTTTATTTCTGACCTAAAATCCAAATATCAATTTCGTAGGGTGTAACCTCCCCAGAGAAATTTGAATGACAATATTTAAATGTTAACGAGAATAGAACCTAGTGTAACCTCCTAGCAAATAAAATAATTTATTCACAGTGACAATTAAATGAGAACTAGCAATCTGAGTCATGTGTAAACTCCCCACAAAAATGAAAGTCAATTCAATAAAAATGAAATCTCAGTGACAATGAAAACGCAAATAGACCGAAATGTCGATCTTAGGCCCTGTTCTTACCTCAGTAAAATTGCATCTGCTCTTATTTTTCGCCATAGCTTGGAGGAAATGCATCGCAAAAATTCTTTGACCTTAAGTAAATTTTTTCTTTAAGGAAATGCATGGGAAATTTTCTTCAATAAAATGTTTGTTTTGTTAAAATGCTTGGTTTGAAAACAAAATTATTATTGGGGCGATTCTTGAACAAATTAATTACACTTAAGATGCATTACATTATCAGATGAGCGCAATGCTGCTTCATTACCTTATGTAAAAATATACCTCGTCCTGAATCTTGACCAGAGTCCCATGTCGACGCCCGCCGACTCCTCACACACAACTGCGACTGTCTCTCGCGCGCTACTACATGCTCTCGCGACTCGCTACGTACAACTGAACTCTCTCGCAACTCGACCGCAACTGCACCTGCCGACTCCCTATATGCAACTGAACTCTCGCGCGGTCAAGCGCAGACTAGCAACGATAAATAACTCTCTGGTCAGAGATTCTGTCATGCCTCGCCATCGCTGTACTAAATACATACGCGTTTCATAACCCTCCACTGGGGGGGGGGGGGGGGGGGGCCAAAAATTTGGCAGCGATGGTGAGTCATTTGGACTTGCCATGAGCAACAAATTTTTTCTTAATTAATTAACTTTTACAATTTACAGAATATTCAGATGTTGTACATGAATTAAATGTGGTGCACATGCTCCGAGTACATAACATTTCAGACAATGACAATGAGTACAGAACATATGACATAAGTGCACAGTTACTGACGTTCAGCACAAAACATATTAACACGTGACATAAGTGTACATGCACTGAAAAACTCTTTAGCATTTTCATAACAAATAAACGCAATGGTAAAAAATCATGTTGACAAGTGACATAAGTGCACATGCACTGCAGTTGAGAATATATCAGCAAATCACAAAATGTATTAATAAACGGCAAAAGTGCACACGCACTGTAGTACAGAACATATCAGAAAACCACAAAATATATACGTAATGAGTACAAATGGCATAAAGTGCACACGCACTGAAAAACTCTCTAAATTTTTACGACAAATAAACCTAATGAGTACAAATCATATTGACAAATGACAAAAGTGCACACGCACTGTAGTACTGTCTAGTATTTTTCTACAACAGACAAACAAATCAAGGAGTGTAATAAAGTGCACATGCACTATAGAAGTCTTCAGTAATTTCAGGATAACTGATCTTATTAACAAATGAATGGAAGTGCACACGCACTGTATATGACTTTTTCATTTTACAAGAATTAGGGAAGGAATAGGAAGGATTGCGTCATGGTTGTAGCACTTAGGTTGCACGCACCTGCACTGAAAGTCCATATCTTTCCACAGAAATACAACACCAAGTGAGACAATTTGCAGTTCTTTTCCCAGAAGTATTTATCAGCGTATCCAAGACACTGAAATGTCGTAGTAATATTCCCTGTTATCATTTTGGCAGTACATCAGGTACACCAAACCGTGGGACCATAATAACGTCTTCATCGCTGACGGTGGTGGACAGCATGTCGTGTCAACACCACGCTCTTACAAGGCACACCAACGTAGAATTAGTGCAAAAACCAAATATAGTGGTCCATGATCATGAGGATGGACAGGACAAATGGATATTGCAGTAATTCAGGGTAGTTAGCTCAGAAGGTGAAGGACATTGTCACATAGTAGTCTTCATTGAGAATTACAGTAGTAGTTTGCGGCATTCATAGCCCAGTTATTGAACATTTCTGTACCATGTATTTAGTATTACAGAATAATGTTCATAAAATTAACTGATTATAGCAATTATTGGCATCATGGGTAATCGTATTACAACAGACAGTGGCAGCCCTTGGCCAGTTACAAAGCATATTTAGTATGACAGAATATTGTTCATAAAATTAACTGATTATGTTGAACATTGGCACTTATTGGCCAATTATAAACCATCAGAAGTCATCATTGAAAAGGAGCTAATGAATGGCATAGTATTAACATAATTCATTTAGTTACACTAATTATTGGCACTCAGTGGCCAGTTACAAAACATCAAAAGTCATTATTGAAAACAGGAGCTAATGAATGGTATAGTATTAACATTATTCATTTAGTTACACTAATTATTGGCACTCAGTGGCCAGTTACAAAACATCAAAAGTCATCATTGTAAACAGAAGCTAATGAATGGTATAGTATTAACATAATTCATTTAGTTACACTAATTATTGGCACTCAGTGGTCAGTTACAAAACATCAAAAGTCATCATTGAAAACAGGAGCTAATGAATGGTATAGTATTAACATAATTCATTTAGTTACACTAATTATTGGCACTCAGTGGCCAACAAGTATTGAATAGTACAAAACATTGTTCATCATTCAGTATTATTCAGAACTCTCTTAAATGGGTAGCATTATTTGGAACTCGTGAAACACACTTTTTTTTTTGTTAGCAATGCATTGCTTTGGGTAATTATAAGGGAAAGCAAGAAGAGAAAAAGAAAAAAATTTGCTTCTGGGTTGTTCCTGTAAATGAAAAATGTCATCAATAATTAATCACATAAATATAATTGCATAAGTGGTCATAAGTGGCATCATAGCACGTTAAATCATAAAGTGGTTTCATTCAATAAAGGGTTTAATGTTCAACACATGGTGGTTGCCCTTACTTTTCCTGGTTCTCAAAGTTTCGACGTGTACAACATTGGGGTGAGGAACGCTGCGAATCCGATATGGACCTGCGTATAGAAGTTCAAATTTACTGCACTTACCTTTTATTCTGCTGGATAAATAGTGTGTACGTACTAATATCTTCTGTCCAATGTGAAAGTCACGGCGTGTACAAACCTGTATTTGTTGTCTTCTTCGGCGCTCTGCGGCACGTTTGATGTTGTTTAGCGCAATGTTAATTATTTCGTGGTGTCGTAATCGACGAGATGTCGGAAAGTTTACTAATTCTTTAATTTTGTTAGGTGGTTCAGCATTTTTCAGTATAACAGACGGAGATAGCATAGTGGATTCATTTGGTATGGAATTAATTACATGTTGGAAGGAGAATATGTGTGTATCCCAGTCAATATGTCTTTTGTGGCAGTATATTCTACACAGTTTACCAATTTCTTTCATTAATCGTTCACAAGGGTTCGAAGAAGCATGGTACCTGGATATATAGATCGGAGAAATGTTTCTAGCTCGTAACATGCGTGTCCATATAGCAGAACGAAATTGTGATCCATTGTCAGAAATTACTTTCAACACATGCCCTACATGAAATAGAAAATGTTTTACAAATGCTCTCGAAACGGTTTTAGCAGTAGCTTTGCGTAACGGAGTGAAAGTAACAAATTTTGAAGTGAGTTCAACAGCGACAAAGATGTAGCAAAAACCTCTGTTAGTTCTCGGAATTGCACCAAAAATGTCTACTGCGGCCATATGTCTTAATTTAACAGGTACAATGGGATATAATGGAGGAATATGTGAAGTGGTGTCTGACTTAGCTTTCTGGCAAATGTTACGTGACGCTAAAACTCGTGGAATACGTTTCTCCATGTTGGTAAAATAACAGTTCTGTCTCAGTATAAGAAAACATTTTCTGGCTCCGTAATGTGCATTACTTAAATGAGTGTACCAGATTAATTTGTTAACCAGTTCGTCAGGAATGCATAATAACCAATTGTTGCTGTCAGGACTAGAGCGACGAAACAGAATGTCATTGCGTACAGTGTAATGGTTTCTAATCGTAACATTATTCTTATCTTGCCAAAGGTGTTTAATTTCTTTCCACACAATGTCTTTACTTTGCTCCTTTGCTATGTCCTGTAATGACGTCGAAATAAAATTTTCAAATGCAACTTGCTGAATGTACCTAACGCTGAAATTTGCTTTGCAGAAGTTGGTTGCTACGTCTTGCTGATTGTTGCTGAGAGAACGCGATAGTGCGTCTTCTATAACATTTTGTGTGCCAGGAATGTGAACAATCGTAAAATTAAAATCCTGTAAATAAAGTTTCCATCTGCTTAATCTGTCGTGAGTGAATTTAGCCGAAAGTAAGAATTGTATAGCTCTATGGTCTGTGTAGACGGTGGTATGTCTGCCATAAAGAAAGTGCCGAAATCTCGTAAAAGCCCATACAACACAATAATGTTTCCAATTCTGTAACGGAATAATTTCGTTCAGCAGGTGACAGAATGCGACTTGCAAATGCGATGTTTTTAATTACTGTAGACCCATCTTCTTCAATTTCCTGGAAAATATGTACGCCTAAAGCGGTGTTAGAACTGTCGGTGGCAATAGAAAAATTTCTGGTAAGATCTGGGTGCGATAAAAGTGGAGCATTCAACAAGGCTTCTTTCAGGTTCATGAATTAAGAATGTGCTTGCTTATCCCATGTCCAAATAGTGTTTTTACCTGTTAATTGGCATAATCTAGGTGTGTCTAAAGTAGAGTGATGAATAAATTTACGAAAAAAGTTAATTAAGCCCAAAAAACTGCGTAATTGCTTCTTCGTTGTAGGAACAGTAATGTCACGTAGAGCTTGAAGTTTTTCCGGATCAGGCGCAATGCCTTCTGCTGAAATTACGTGTCCAAGAAATTTTATAGAAGTTTTCCCAAAGTGCGATTTTCTGAGATTAACTGTGTGTCCTTGTGCATGAAAAGTTTGTACCAGTCGTTCTAGAATCAGATTGTGTTCAGACCAGTTAGCTTCTGCAATAAGAATGTCGTCTACGTACGTCGTGATTCTGTCTTTAAGTTCTGTAGGAAGTATTGTGTTCAAACCGCGAATAAAAGCTGCTGAAGAAATAGTTAATCCAAATGGTAATTTGCAAAATTGATAACAGTCGCCAAAACAAAGAAAAGCTGTATACTTTCTCCAATTCGGATGAAGTTGAATTTGCCAAAATCCCGATTTCAAATCTAGTGTGAAATAAATAGCTGTACCGTGAAATTTCTGTAGAAGTTCCTCTAATGTCTGTGGTCGTTCTGTTTCATTAATAATAATGTCATTAATGTGATGTGAATCAAGTACGAGGCGAAGTGAGCCATCTTTTTTCTTAACAATATGTAGCGGGTTTATGTACGGACTAACTGCTGGTTCAATAATTCCTTGGTCAAGCATATCCTGCATTTCTTTCTTAACTTGTTCTCTATGGATATACGGAATGGGATTATGTTTAGCTTTAAATGTATCGTGCTGTTTGACTTGAAATTCATACATAAATCCGGACATAGTACCAGGAATGTTGTCAAAAATTGGAGCTTGCTGTAAAAGAATTTTGCGTAGTTGCGTGCGTTCGTCGTCTGTATTTACACTGCTTTGTTTAACTTTATCAGAAATCATTTGCATTACGTCGTAGTCAGCTTCGTCTGGAGTGTTATAGTTATGTACGTACGTATCTGTGAACAATGTGGAATTACAGTCTATGTTACGTGACGCAGAAATGACCTCTGTACGATTAATTGTTTGTTCTTCCGCAGATAAGGAATGCTGAAATTCTAAAGCCAATTGCACATTTTCGTCCTTCAACATTAAATAGGAATTTTGAAAATCAATAACTGCGTCGTGTTGTACAAGAAAATTAGTACCTAAAATAACGTCTGTTGTCAATAAAGGAACAATCCAAAAATTTGAGTGAAAAGTATGACCTGCAATACAAAATGATAAATGCGTCTGTAATTTAACGTCTACTCCTTTACTCGATACTGCTCCTTTTACTTTCGTTTTGCATAAAGCTAATGTAGGATATGTATTCTCTTTGTTACACTCGTTAAAAGTTTCTTCATTTATTACTGACATAGGTGATCCGGAATCGATTACTGCTGAAAATTTCGATGAACCAATTTTAATTTCGATGACAGGATGTGTAATGGTTTTCTGAATAACTGGTCTTTCCTGTAAAAGAGTGTCTCTGATATCGTCAAAAGTAATAACATTTTCGTAAACAACATTTTGCGTGTCAAAGGTAGTGCTTGTGTTATTGGAAGATGCGACCTGTACAGTATCTTGTCAAATTCTATCTGACGTTTTATTATTATCAGGAGGATGTTGTGGCATTTCTACTATTTGAACTGTTCTATTACTTCTTCCAGACGTATTACGCTCTGGATGATACCTACTGTCGGGTTCATTCATGAGAATATGTTCTTGCGGATGATTTTGCTGTTGGTAAGACCGACTGTTATTATATGTACGCTGATAATCGTGCTCATCATTTTTACGTCTGTCGTGATAGTCATTCCTATACGGTGCATTGCGATAGGAATTGAAATAGTGTGTTTTCTGTACGTAGTTGTTCCTTTGCTGCTGTGCGTTACTATTTGTTGGATCTGGGACTATACGTGCACGCGGCCAAACATTAAAGTTAGGTTGACCTTGTGCATTACATTGTTGGTTAGGTATTCCAACCGGCTGACTTTCATGCTGTTGTGGTGGAAAACGTCTATTGTTACTAAAATGTGGTTCCTGTTGCTGACAATTTTGACGATATTGATAACTGGAATTCTGTCTGTTATTGAAGTTTCGGTGGTTGTCATTCCTAAAGCGTCTGTTACTTTTGCTATTGAAATTACGTGACTGATCGTAATTACTGTATGTTTGTTGATCTTGGTTATTATAAGAAAAATTTTTGTTAATAAAGGAATAATCCGATTGCTGTACTTCCAAAAGCTGTAACAGATCTCTGAATACCGAAATGTTTTCTTTCTGCTGACCCATTAAAAGTGACACTCTTAATGACCGTGGTAATTTAGAAATACATAATTGAATAAGTGCAGATTCACTGTAAAGTTCACTTAAATACTGGTTTTGTTGGACCATATGCTCAAAAAATTGCGTCACACTGAGAAAAGTGGAGTTCTCATAATTCGGTTAACTAATTAACTGATCTTTAATTCCGCGCTGTGTCGTCTGCGACCAATACGCTCACAGAAAAGCATTCTGAAATTCTTCTACTGAATAACATTGCCTCGCGATCGGTCTCATACGAGTTGCCGGTTCGCCTTCCAAAAAACTACAAATAAATTCAAGTTTATGCGTTACAGGCCAAGTCGGTAGAAAAGCAAAGCTAAACAGTTGTATCCAATCCAGTGGGTGAATCTGTGTTCTGTCATTTTTAAACACTTTAAATTTTCTCACTGACAGAAAATGTTTGTAATCAAAATTATCGTCTCTGTATGACGGAACAGGTTCTGTATTGTAAGAGAATCTATTTGTTTGTGTCTGTTCTGAATCTAAATCCTGTACTCTCTGTAGATTACCCATATTATACACACTGCGTGAGTCTGACAATTGTTCACAAAGTGGCGACTGCTGTGATATGTTATTAACTGAAATATTTTTTATCTCTGTTACCTCTTGCTGTAAACTTGACAATTTTCTATGCAATGTGTTATTAGATGAATTTATCTCATTAATTGTCCGCTGTAAATTTTTAAATTCAGGTGTTTGGTTAAATGAAAAAGGTGAAGTATCGTCTGATTTGCTGTCATTATTACTTTCAATAACGTCAATACCACAGGCCAGTTCGTCACATTTTTCAGTCAGTATTTTTACCTCATCATCGGTTTTAGAATCAGACGCATTAATCTGTTTTTGCAACTTACGTGTAATTTCGTTCAGTTTTTTAACATCAGCTTTGACGACATCGGAATCCTGTGTTAGTTCTAATTGTTCGAGTCTGTCGGTCACTGTTTGAAAATCTGTTGTGTATGTGTCTGTTTTTAATTTAAGATCGGAAATTTCGTCACATAATTCTGTGTTCGAATTAATTTCGTCGGACACTGTAGCAATATTGTTGTCTACGTATGTCTTCGCTTTCGCGAACAATTTACGTTTGTCTTCCTGTCTCTGTGCAGTGATTGTATCCATTACCTGACGTTTTACTTTATTTTGATCCTGAATAAATTTGCGGAAACGCGTATCACTGTTTTGTATGTGGTGATTAAAACGCTCGTCAATCTGAGTGTTCTGTTGGCCGAATTTCGCGTCAATCTTTTCATCCATTGTGCGCGAAAGTTCTGCTGTCATTGCTTTAAACTCGTCACGTAATTGAAGCTTTTTCAGAGCATTGTTTAGCGACTGTACTAATTTCCGCTCTAAGTGTTTCTGTTGTGGCTGTTTGCATTTCCCTTCATTCTTGAGCAACAGATCTAATTTCTTCGCTATTTTTCTTTGAACAAGCCTCAATTTCCTCGTGTAACTGTTCCTTAGTGTCATGACACTGCGCGGCAACGGCTCTAATTTGTTCACTAAGCTGCCTAGAATTGTTGTCTAATTTTTCATTTAACTGTCTGGAATTGTTGTCTAATTTTTCACTCTGTTTGTCTTGTTTTTCATTAAGATTGTCTAATTTTTCATTAAACTGTTTAGTCATTTGTAGCAACAATGCCATAATTGGATCCGACCCTAAATCAGCATTCCTATTCTCTGTGCTGTTTGATTTCGTATCTGCAATTGTCGCGTTTTGTGCGACCATTTATCCATTCTGTAATTTACAAAAAGGTTTGCTTATCGAATCTCCACTGTGCGTCGCTATTTCGGAATTAAATGTATCCTTCGTACTTTCAGTACACTGTCCATTTTCGTTAGAAAAATTTGTCTGTACGTTATTTGAATTTTCCAAACCGGGTATGTTAAGCTGGGCAGCGCTCGTTACAATAGAGCTCCCGCGTCATCAATTGTCGTCAAATCAACAGAGGAGACAATTGAGTTCATTTGTTCATCATTAAGATAAAACTCATCATTAGTGGTTGGAACGCATTGTCAGTGAACGCAGGATTGTCATCATTGCACCGCGTGTCACAATTACTATCGGTCACGTTGTTTAAGTCGATAATTTCGTTCATAAAACCTCGCGATACACTATTCACAGTCTTTCGCGGCATTTGACTATAGTCACAATTATTCACAAAAGAAATAAGCACAATGCAAAAAGCAACAAACACAAATACAATAGAGCAAAGAATTGCCGATGATCTGAGGAAAGAAATTCACAAAGCGCCAAATGCTAATTATATTTAACCAAATGAGAGCAGATATCTGACTGTTTCTTAGAAGATTCCCAAAGAAATACGATCCTGGCTGGATGTCGCCAAGTGTAACCTCCCCAGAGAAATTTGAAAGACAATAATTAAATGTTAACGAGAATAGAACCTAGTGTAACCTCCCAGCAAATAAAATAATTTATTCACAATGACAATTAAATGAGAACTAGCAATCTGAGTCATGTGTAAACTCCCCACAAAAATGGAAGTCAATTCAATAAAAATGAAATCTCAGTGACAATGAAAACGCAAATAGACCGAAATGTCGATCTTAGGCCCTGTTCTTACCTCAGTAAAATTGCATCTGCTCTTATTTTTCGCCATAGCTTGGAGGAAATGCATCGCAAAAATTCTTTGAACTTAAGTAAATTTTTTCTTTAAGGAAATGCATGGGAAATTTTCTTTCAATAATATGTTTGTTTTGTTAAAATGCTTGGTTTGAAAACAAAATTATTATTGGGGCGATTCTTGAACAATTTAATTAGACTTAAGATGCATTACATTATCAGATGAGCGTAATGCTGCTTCATTACCTTATTTAAAAATATACCTCGTCCTGAATCTTGACCAGAGTCTCATGTCGACGCCCGCCGACTCCTCACACACAACTGCGACTGTCTCTCGCGCGCTACTACATGCTCTCGCGACTCGCTACGTACAACTGAAGTCTCTCGCAACTCGACTGCAACTGCACCTGCCGACTCCCTACATGCAACTGAACTCTCGCGCGGTCAAGCGCAGACTAGCAACGATAAATAACTCTCTGGTCAGTGATTCTGTCATGCCTCGCCATCGCTGTACTAAATACATACGAGTTTCAAGGGATAGCTTCAGAACTGCCTTAATAGCAACATATTTTTGTAAAACTTTTCATCTCTTATTTGACCCCCTTAGGTATGGAATATCGACAAATTCCTTGTTAAACGACACCTACAGTATAATATCATCAAACTTCGCAATATTTCTAGTTTGTATCCTTAATGGTTTGGGCGGGACGATGATGAGTAAGTGAGTGAGTGAGTCAGTCGGTCGGGACATTGCCTTCTATGTATAGAGATTTTGGCTGTCTTTACTGCAATACACTCGTTGAAATTCTGTTGGTAGCACGGATAATATAGGGGGAGCGTAAGGTTATGTACAGCCTGCAAGAAACCATACTGCAGCTATAAGAGCCTTTGAATATAGAAGGTGATGAGTGGTTGAGAAACAAGTTAAACAGAGTTGTAGTCCCATTAACAAAACCAAGGACAAATAAAAAAAGGATTAACGTACAGAGAGAAGATATAAAAACTTTGACGTTTGCTGATGGCATAATAATTCTGTCAGAGACGGCAAAAGACGTGGATGAGTAGTTGAACGGTGTTGATAGTGCCTTGAAAACAAGTTATAAGATGGTCATCAACAAAAGCAAATAAAAAACAACAGGATGAAGACGTATTGACTCAGGCGATGCCGAGCGAATTACAGTAAGAAATTGGACACTAAAATTAATAGATCAAATTCACTGTTGGGCTACCAAAATAACCGATGGTGGATGGAGTAGAGAGGATACAACATGCAGGTTGGTGGCAGAAACGAAAGCGTTTCTGAAAAGGAGAAATTATTAAAACAGAGTGGAAATTTAAATGTCAAAAAGTCATGTGTGAAGGCTTTTCTCAGGAATGTGGTCTTGTAACGTAGTGAAACGTCGACGATAAACAGTTCAGACAAGAAAAGAATAGAACCTTTTGGAATGTGATGGTATAGAAGAAAACTGAAGATCGGATGGATAGATAGAATAACTAATGAGCAGGTACAACGTAGTCAAAAGACAGGAACGACTGATGGGGCGAATCCTGATGAATCACAGAATGGTCCGTATGGTAACGGAAGGATGTGGGAGGTTCGAGAGGTAAAAACTGTGGATCGAGACCAAGGCTCGTACACAAAGGGCATGTTGAAAGGTGGCTACACTGTGCCACTGCGCCAGAGATTGCGCCAAAGAGTACTATTAAGCCGCCTCCACAGTGCTTGTTTAGAGTTCGTGGCAGTCAGTGCTAGTAGAGAGCACAGTGTGTGTTAAGAGCTCGTGATTGTCGTGAAGTCGGAGTGAGATGTGGTAGTAAAGAGTGTTGCTCCTTGTTTTATGCAGTTATTTGATGGGAGAGATAGCAGATGTTATTGTAATGAGTGCATTTCGTCAATATATATAAAGGTAAAACTTACAATGTTCTTTTATTACAATGTTCTTTTATTGGTTGTGTATCTGAAATAATGTGTCACTACAGGTTCAGTCAACAAAGCATCTGGCTCGTGTTCTTGTATTAGAGTGAATTTTGGTTTTCTTGCGTAATTATAGTTTTTCTAAATTTCTTTTGTCACGTCAGTATAATTGGTATCAAAATTCTTGTCTTGTTGGAAAAGAACCGTGCCAGATGTGGACGTTGAGTCACACCCCACATACAGAACAGTGACTCTTGTGCTTATTGGTTTTGTTGGTCTTTTTTTTTTTTTTTTTTTTTTTATTACGTAAATAATCCTAAAGTACCTTACGTTACTCATACAATGTGCCACTTCCTGTACTTGCATTAAATATTTCTTTTTGTTCCTAGCAAGGAATCATCTACGATATAACCCAAAAAGAGAGGAAAGAGTCGAATGTAAATTATATCAAATGGCTAAGCCTCCAACGATTTCTCACAGAGCACCGTTGTTTCCCATCATTCCAGCGAAATTAAAGGAGATGGCTGCAGTCGATTTGTTCGGTCCAGTGGTTCGTTCTACTAATGGTTTTGCGTACATTTTCGTAGCAGTGGAGTTGACGTCAAAATATGTATGTTTTACACCTTTACGCAAAGCAACAGCTCGTTCAGTATCTGACGCTTTCATCAAACATTTTCTTAAAGAAGTTGGTCATGTTGATAAGGTTATATCAGATAATGGATCACAGTTTCGTTCTAAAATTTGGCTTCGTACTCTACACCGTCGTAAAATTAAACCAATCTTCATCTCACTTTTTCACCCTCAATCTAACGCTTCAGAGAGATGGATGAAGGAAATCAATAAACTGTGTCGTCTTTATTGTCATCAGAATCACAGAACTTGGGATCAGTATCTTCATATTTTTCAAAATATTCTGAATGAACTCCCTAATGATTCAACTTCTTTACCGCCTCTATTGATATTAAAAAATAAAGCACCGACAAATCGCATTTCTGAAATCGTTCCTTTTCCGCCTTCACGGAAACTGCGGCATTCTGAAGTTGTTAACCTGGCTCTACAAAATATTGCATCTGCGGCTGCGAGAAGAGAGAAATCAGCGAAACGTCCTGGTCGTTTAAAAACTTTTTCAGTTGGTCAAAAGGTATTAATTAAGTCCCACCGTTTGTCTCATAAAGGAAAAGGCTTGTGTCGCAAATTTTTTCTGCTTTATAACGGTCCATATAGGGTTCGCAAAATTATTCATGATAACACTATCGAAGTAGAAACTCTTAAATCTCGACGCTCTAAGGGAATACATCACATATCTAACGTAAAAATTTTTGTGGAATGACATACTTTTGAGGAACCAACAGCTACATGTAAACACGCAGAGAGTACAAGGATACCGCGCTGTGTTTTGGCGGCGGCACATACTCAAAGCAACAGTCAAGTCTGCGCGCCGCATAAGGCAGTCGTTGACCGCGAACAATGACTTCCTACGTCACGCGCCTACAGCTGATCGAGCGCTCAGTGCGAATGCACTGACAGACGTAAACAAATACACAGTCTAATTTCTCCGACTAAATTCTGTATAAAGCTATAAGGATTTGTTGAATTGTGTTATTATCATTCAGTATTTTGCAGGATACGGTTGTATAAAATACGTCACGCGCCCACAGCTGATCGAGCGCTCAGTGCGAATGCACTGACAGCCGTAAACAAACACACAGTTTAATTTCTCCGACTAAATTCAGTATAAAGCTATAGTGACTTGATGGATTCTGTTATTAACATTCAGTATTTTGCAGGATACGGTTCTATAAAATATTTAAGAACTTCAGGTAAACTCTGTGTGTCTCCGACGTTAAGACGACCTGCTATCGAGAAATTTTCAGGAAGAATGTAATTTCCAAGAAGAAACTAATTAACTAAAAAAGGGTAACTATTAATTGAGTTTATTTTTCAGGTAACATATTTCCACATAGGTACGTACTTTAGACGTAATTTGCTGCTCGCGATTACGTGATTCATACTTTGTGCTAATTTTATGTTCTATGGATTTACTTGTGAAGCGACGTGCTTGTGTACATTTACTGATTTTGACAATTATTGATTAATGAACTGGGTTGTAACTTGTGTATATTATGCATCGCTTGGCTGCTATGCTTTTTCACTGACTGATTTTGACAATTATTGATTAATGAACTGGGTTGTGACTTGTATAGATTATGCATCGCTTGGGTGCTATGCTTTTTCACTGATGTCATATTTTTTTATTATGTGCCTGCTGTGCTTATTTATTTGAATTATAATTGTAACCTGATTTATTGTGCTGATGAGTTTAGTTATGTAAGTTATACTTTGTGATTTATCTGCTTGTGCCTTCATGTTTGCTTATTAAGATGACATATGAATATTTATTTGCTTATGCTGATATGATGCTAATGACCTGTTTATTACGTAAGATATATGTTTACTGCTATGCGTATGGATTACATATTTACACATTTCTGTTTCGTCGCCATAACTGCTCTTTAATTTGGTGTATAGAAATGCTGATATACTGTGTATAAACATAGAGTTTAGGTTACACTGTGGTATTAATTATAGATTGTTCGGTTGGCAGAGCCTCGTTGTAGGAATTGTGCTGCATCCACTTGTTGACATTTTGTTCTCTACTGGTATATTTACTCGCTATTGCAAGTTTTGCTTACGCTCAGTGCCATATATTTTTAAGATAAGAAAATTAACTGCTATAATTCGACGAACGACATTAGTACAAGAAAGTCATAGAAGTCACATGAGCTGGAGGTTTTATGGAAGCTGTATAAATTTATGCTAAGAGGAAGGAAGCTAACGACATGACATACCAATACTAGGTTTAGACCATTGACAATTATTACACTGCATTTTTCGTGAGCAATTGAAATAGGAAGTGACACTTGACACAAAAAATACTCCACATGTTTGCTTCTGCTATGATTCTTGAAGTGGTGTACACACTGTGATATATTATGATCATTCACACTCCGTAATCGTACTTAATTACTGAGAGTTATTCGAACTAAGTCTGTTAGAGGTCATGTATGCATTTCTTTGTTTATAATTTATAATGAGTAGAAAATTTGGGTCAGATGGATTACACAGAGGTTGTGTGTGGACACTGTGTCTTCGGATTATATGGGATGCTGAATTGAAGTTGCATTAGGATTTTATCTGTTCTTGTTCGAGGAGACTGACTAGAGGAAAGAGTTGTTATTGAAGTGAAATGATATTGGTGCTGAGGTTTATATTTATCGATGTATTATTATAGGTATTGAGAGTATATGAAGTTGTTTGTGGACAAGAGGTAAGGTGATATTGGTGCTGAGGTTTACATTTATCGACGTATTATTGAGGTATTATTGAGATTATGTGATGCTGATGATTATTGGAGTTTTGGTGGATAAGAGGTAAAGTAAGTGAGGAGCATATTTTTTTTGTTGGTCTTATGGAACAAAGAGGATGAAGAGAGCAGACTAAAACACTAAAGTAGAAAGAAGACAGTCTATACACACACTTTGTTAAATCACTAAGCAGTATATACTTTTTTTTGGAGAGAGGAAGTAATTGCATATCTTGGCTCACTGACAGTTGTTCAGCAACAGTACATTTTGATCTGGCTTGGCAAACATTGGTCTTGACATGATGACTATGACGTTGACCTAACTATTAGTGACTGTTATACATTGCTGCCAGTACTACTTGATACACATGATGAACATCAGATTTTGACAGAATTACATTTACACAATTAACACTATTCAGTTACACAGTAGTACTTAATGTGGATGAGAGATGAGTGAGTGTGTTCTGTGTGTTTTCCTTTACTAATCCTACCCACCTATCTCCTAAATATTATTTTATTTGTTTGTAGTGGCTTGCACTGACACCCATGAATATTATAGGTTTACTGGTATTTGTGTATTGTAATAGTTAATAGGATAATTATCTGATATCATTTGTGTGTTTGTTGTGATTTGTATGTTACTGTAAAAGCATCTGTATGTGCATTCAAACTATTGTTCATGCCTGAACTGTCTGATTAGTGAAGATAAATATTCTGAACTGTTACCTGCACTTTTCAACATGATGTGTGACATTTGGTCGTGTTTAATTTCTGCTGATGAACTGTGTGATCAGTGCTAGTGAATTTTTTGGAACGGCTTCTGCTGAGAGATGTGACTTTTTGCTGTCTGCACCTACTCAATATTGCTGGGTGCCACGGATGGACTGCTTCTACTGAAAAGATGTCCCCTGTTGCTGTGTGCACCTGATCAACATTGCTGATGCCACTAATGGACTGCTTCTACTGAAATGGTGTCACTTGTTGGTGTCTGCACCTGCTCTCAATATTGCTGGGTGCCACTGATGAACTGTTTTTACTGAAATGAAGTCACTTGTTGCTGTCTGCACCTACTCAACATTGCTGGGTGTCTCTCATGGACTGCTTCTACTGAACTAATGTGACTTGTTGCTGTGTGTACCTCTTGAACTTTACTGGGTGCCACACATGGAACTGCTTCTACTGAAATAATGTCACTTGTTGCTGTCTGCACCTGCTCAACATTGCTGGGTGCAACTGATGGACTACTCCTACTGAAATGAAGTCACTTGTTGCTGTCTGCACCTACTCAACATTGCTGGGTGCAACTGATGAACTGTTTTTACTGAAATGATGTCACTTGTTGGTGTCTGCACCTACTCAACATTGCTGGGTGCCATTGATGGACTGCTTCTACTGAAATAATGTCACTTGTTGCTGTCTGCACCTGCTCAACATTGCTGGGTGCCACAGATGGACTGTTTTTACTGAAATGGTATCACTTGTTGGTGTCTGCACCTGCTCTCAACATTGCTGGGTGCAACTGATGAACTGTTTCTACTGAAATGAAGTCACTTGTTGCTGTCTGCACCTACTCAACATTGCTGGGTGCAACTGATGAACTGCTTCTACTGAACTAATGTGACTTGTTGCTGGGTGTACCTGCTAAACTTTACTGGGTGCAACTGATGGACTGCTTCTACTGAAAAGATGTTACCTGTTGGTGTTCTTTTTTGTATAAACTAATCATTGAAAGCATTTTATGTGAACATTTGTATAAACTGATTTTTTGTATATTGTGTAAACTATTATGTAAAGTCACATGTATGAAAATAATTTGTATTGCCTTCTGTATTTCATATGTTAGGTTAGTAAAAGGTCAGTGCAAAGCCAAAATTTTTAACTAAATTATGTGATGTTTAGGTATTAATATTATCTTTTATTTTTGTCTGTATTTTTCTGGACGAATTTGGTGGTATTTTCACCACCAATGCTGGCAAAAATACCATCAAATTCTGGCCTGTGGAGGAGGGGCATATGAAAGGTGGCTACACTGTGCCACTGCGCCAGAGATTGCGCCAAAGAGTACTATTAAGCCGCCTCCACAGTGCTTGTTTAGAGTTCGTGGCAGTCAGTGCTAGTAGAGAGCACAGTGTGTGTTAAGAGCTCGTGATTGTCGTGAAGTCGGAGTGAGATGTGGTAGTAAAGAGTGTTGCTCCTTGTTTTATGCAGTTATTTGATGGGAGAGATAGCAGATGTTATTGTAATGAGTGCATTTCGTCAATATATATAAAGGTAAAACTTACAATGTTCTTTTATTACAATGTTCTTTTATTGGTTGTGTATCTGAAATAATGTGTCACTACAGGTTCAGTCAACAAAGCATCTGGCTCGTGTTCTTGTATTAGAGTGAATTTTGGTTTTCTTGCGTAATTATAGTTTTTCTAAATTTCTTTTGTCACGTCAGTATAATTGGTATCAAAATTCTTGTCTTGTTGGAAAAGAACCGTGCCAGATGTGGACGTTGAGTCACACCCCACATACAGAACAGTGACTCTTGTGCTTATTGGTTTTGTTGGTTTTTTTTTTTTAGTTGCTGGGGACTTAATTAATTAATTGTGTTTACGAAAATCTACTTACATTGTTTGTTGCAGTCAGATAGCGTAATAATACTGGTCAGGGCCAACCGATTACGAGACACAGCGTAATCGGACATACAGTTACTAAAACAAAAAAATCATTTTCAATCATAAATATTTAATTAAGCCCCCATGCAATGTTCAAATGGAAGTGGGTTAAGTAGATTGCAGTAGTTATGCAGAAATGAGAATTCTTGCAGGTAATACATTAGCGTAGAGAGCTGCTTTGGACAGAAGTCCATAACAACAACCATTCACTTTATCCATATAAAATGCACAAAGGAACATGTAAAAGGGGACCATCTAAGTTCCTTCGGCTTGTTATTTGAGAAAACTACGGACGAATCCATTAGTGACAGTGTAGACAGAGTGAAGAGGATATGCCGCACTTCGCGGTCGGCATGCGATTCCTCATCGATATTCAAGACAAGAGAGTGTTTAGCAAAGGTTTAATAAAAATGGAATTTAGAAAAGAGACTCTCGAACTCCTGCAACTGCGTGCAGCAAGGTGAAGAACAGGTAGCATGGACTCTGCTCAGTGAAGGTCTGTCTGCGGCAGCAACAGCGTGCAGAAGCAGTCCGCTGAGGCAGGAAGTGTTTACGTCGGCGTGGTGAGTGGCGAGCTTACAGCGTCCTCTTACCTGTATTTGTGAAATCCCCCGTTGCAGATTAACACGGAATAATGACTCAGACTAATAGAAACGATGGATTGAGGTTTACATTTGAAACCAACGTTTTTAGACCGTATTCATTTGAAGCAGAGTCGTGGTTAGCGGAAATTGCTACGACCACATTCGATGACATTGTGGGAATTAATTTCTCTAGAGTGAGTAGTGCTGTTGAAGTTTAAAGCACATTTGCATGCTGAGCTTTTATTAGCAGGAAACGTAATTATAACTCATGAAATAAAGAAAAATTTGAGCCTTAGATTTAGTCCACGACTGTATAAATATTGTATGCAGCCGCTGGAAACATTTGAAGATTTTTGATCGTCATATCATTGGACTAAGAGTCACCTTTTGTTTTCTAGGTCTTGACCAGATCGGACGTATTTAGGCGCTCCACCATTAATACTACATTATTTTATTTATATATTCACGAATTGCGACCAAACGGTATTCGTAATTGCATAATGTAAGTGTCCTTTAAATTGTGTTTTGTTTCAAGTAATTCATTGTATGGTATCAATCCACGAACGAACGAAAAAAAAAAATGGAAAAAATTTACGATTTCGTGTCTGGACCCATTGTTATATGTACTATATTGTTTTACTTTTATTACATGTTTATTGAAAACTACAATCGGGATACGAGACCGGAATACATTGAAGTAAGATGAAATACTGGATTGTATGACTACACCTGAAATTACGCTGCAATCGCCGATACAAGGTATGGCACCGCATCTTTACATTAGCTGCCTTCCCCAAGCGCTTTGTATTATCGTAGTTTGCTTGTTATCTATCACAATTTTCCGTTTCCTTAGCAGTGATTTTAAGCTACGTCGCGGTTTCCAAAATTATTTCCACTATTCATACAGTGCAACAATAGAGTTTTATCAGTTTTCAATATGGCTGACATTACTTCTGTGCGACGTAATATTGCGTGCAGCCATTAGTACTCAGTATTCCACCATTACTTTCGACAATTAATTTTCTTGTTCAGACATTGTCACAGATTAAGTTTTACATTTATTCTGATTACACAGACGAGTTAAAATTTTTACTGTGTCTTACATTAAGGGTGGCATGATATTGACCAAAAAACAATTAGCAAAGATGGAGAACCCGAGACTGCAAACACAGATGCAATCCGAAAAATGGTTCAAATGGCTCTGAGCACTATGGGACTATACTACTGTGGTCTTCAGTCCCCTAGAACTTAGAACTACTTAAACCTCACTAACCTAAGGACATCACACACATCCATGCCCAAGGCAGGATTCGAACCTGCGACCATAGCAGTCGCACGGTTCCGGACTGCGCGCCTAGAACCGCGAGACCACCGCGGCCGGCATGCAATCCGACTCTGACATGTTATTAATTAAAAAGTGACGTTACGGTTGACTCGAATACTAACGAGTGACATATTATTGACTATTCTGGTGACGCAAATTTCGAAATTAGACCGTCCACCAGTAATATGCTCCCAAATCATTGTGGTGTCTGACATCATAGATAACGACGTAACAGGGCGGAACAGTTGCACAACACTAGTGTTGCCAGTATGTTCGATGTTATTATGAAATAAAAGACACAACATGAACAGGACATTGATACACGTATCGACCAACAGATAAAGTCTATAGAATCCACTTTGAAAACAGCTCATGACGAGATGAAAACACGACATTATGAAATTAAATCAGATTTAGGTGAACTTAAAACGTCAAATGACACTTTGCGTAGTCGTGTTGAGGAGATAAATAATAGACTGACTGAAGAAGTGTCCGACCTCAACGCGGAATTTTTAGAGCTTGCATTACAACAAGAAAACACAAATAAAGGTGTGACAGGTATCAAAGCACAAGTAAACAATCTAAGTAAAACATGCGAGTCTGTAGTTACTCGAGTCTGTAGATACTCATTGTCAGATTAAATCTCATGCAGCAGTGCATGATGAAACAAAACCGCGTATTGTCGATGTCGAAAACAAGGTTGACACAATGGACAAACAGCTTTCTGATAACGGAAGACTATGCACTGATAACCATTTCTCATACATCGACAGAGCAAAAAGACAGTTATTTTGACGAATGCTTGCAAGAAAAATGCCTGGTGTTTTTCACAACACTGTCGCAGAATTCATAATCAGTCAATCAGCACAATCTACCGCTGCGCAATCGAAACAGTTTGGCAATTATGTACAACCAATGTGCAGTGACGGTAATAGCAACCTGAACACACAGTTTGGCAATGAATACAAGTGCATTTACGACGCATACACACCGTACACTACGTACTCACAACATCAAAAGTACGCACCTTGACATGACTCACTGTATTGCAGACGTGATAATTATCAACAACATTTTCCTTGCCATTCGCCAGTTGAACCTTACAGTAATCATTCTGAAACTAAACATTACTATGATGCCAAGGAAGAGGAAAGTCTCATAAATCACAGACAATTGCAGCCATTTATACCTGAAAAAAGAATCGTACATCTTGTCATCTTTCTTAAAGCCTTCAGAAATGCATTTCCTCGTACCTGGAGTGACCGTAAGAGGATATCTTATGTTTTCGGTTATATCGAAGGCGACGCAGCTGTATGGGCGTATAATGAAACCGACAGATACGTCACGTATGAACAATTTGAGAGAGCCTGTTTATCTAAATTTTGGTCACAATCTGTACAGGAACGACTTCGTAGGCAGATTGTGGATCCTCAAATATTCAATCCTAAGCACGGTAATTAGCGCCGGTACTTCGAGAAATACTTTGACATGGGACATTTCCGAGACGAACCGGTTGTAAGGCTTGACATTCGCCACGCATTGAAGGAAAGACTGCCGTTTAATATCAAAGAAAAAGTTCTGCACATCCCAGATATCGACGCAAAGTATTTTCTCACAGTGCTCCATTCTGTTGATATGGCTTACGAGGACCAGCGTTCTGTACCGTTAAACAATTGCTACAAAAAGTTAACACCAGCGCTATGCAAAACATGCAGTGTAGCCAACCCAATTCCGTTGCGCCGGCTTCTGTCGGTCACGCAAGCCAACAGAATAAATGCTTCACATGGCAAATGTATATAAACAACAGAACCAACATGCTCAACACAGCACACACAGCAATTATAACACTTCTTATTCTACTGGCGGCAATCTAATTAAGAGATAGCGCAACAGCAACAATAACTACGCTACAACGGTAATGATAATTATCAGACAGGTAACAAAAATTTTAAGAGAAACAGAAGTAACCATCGATGCCCACTAAACCAGCATCAGAGCTGGAGTAACAACGACTAACTACTCAGAATCAAGACACTGCGACACCATCGCAGCAAAACAAAAATACTGGCCAATGGCAATTGCCGTAGCCGTAAATGCAAACTCAGAACTGGAATGCATCTACGAACCCGCAGGTGAATCAAAACATGAAAACGCAACGACCGCCACAGTTCTCAGACTGGAGTAAACAATACCCAAATGTAAATATTATGGAAATAACGAGTGATCTCCACATCTGCTTGTGCCTGCACCCACTACAAGTGTGACGACGTCACACGAAAATCAGTCTCTACTGTACCCCAGGTCATAGCTGTGGAAGAATTGCGGGGTGACTTAAATTTAAATTTATTGTTTCACAAACCCACTTTGCAACGGAACAATGATCATGTACCTGACAGTATTATACAGCAACCATTATTATTTATAAGGTATAATGATGACGAAGTGTGATGAACTGTTGCAGGAAAGCACACAATGTCGTTCATCAACCAATGAAATTGTTTTGGCCTCAACTACTGGTGTTGTGGGTGGTATTCCTACTACTATTATTCTGGACACAGGAGCGGGTGCTGGTGACTTGTCCTAAGATTTTTACAAGAAAATGTGTGGGTTTGACCCCGTACAAGAGTATCCTGTCCAGAACTGTAAAATTTTAACTGCCGTAGGCAATAAGTCTTTCAGGGTTCAGAAAAAGGTATTTGTGACAATCGAGGTAGGTAATGGAATCGTACAATAGCCATTCCTCGTCGTCCAAAACCTGGTCACTAATTGTATTTTAGGTTTAGATATATTGTGCGAGAAGGAGAGCAGTATTGACTTCTGCCAACGTAAATGTATACTTACAGATAAAGGCAGTGAAACTTCAATTGACCTGGATACCAGAACTCCGAAGCACCATAAATATTGTACAGGGTACAAGACTCAATTGATACAGGACACTGATGATGTTGATACACAGACAAAAGCACCTGACGCCAAGTTCGAGGACTGGAAAACTTTAATTAGTAATAAGTTATCAGAAAGAACAACTGTCACACATGATGAACGTAATGTTTTGTCCAAATATATACAAGTATCTAGCAAACGAGCAGGTGTGATCAACGCATATGTGTAAAAAATAGAAGTTAAGCCTCACCAGATTTTCTTCCACAAAACTTGTAATGTGCCACTATTCCAACGACCTGCGGCATGGCACGAGTTGAAACAAATGTTATAGTGGAAAATCATCGAACCTTCCACGTCACCTCACTGCAGCCCTTTACTTATTGTAAAGTATCCCAACGGGAATATCAGTTGTTTTGGATACTCGTGCAAATTATCAGATTATTTTACCTGTTCGCACGAAACCCGAGAATTTACAGGAGCAACTCCAGAAATATTTAGATCCTAATAATTCCCCCCCCCCCCCCCCCCCCATGAACCATGGACCTTGCCGTTGGTGGGGAGGCTTGCGTGCCTCAGCGATACCGTAGGTGCAACCACAACGGAGGGGTATCTGTTGAGAGGCCAGACAAACGTGTGGTTCCTGAAGAGGGGCAGCAGCCTTCTCAGTAGTTGCAAGGGCAACGGTCTGGATGATTGACTGATCTGGCCTTGTAACAATAACCAAAACGGCCTTGCTGTGCTGGTACTGCGAACGGCTGAAAGCAAGGGGATACTACAGCCGTAATTTTTCCCGAGGGCATGCAGCTTTACTGTATGATTAAATGATGATGGCGTCCTCTTGGGTAAAATATTCCGGAGGTAAAATAGTCCCCCATTCGGATCACCGGGCGGGGACTACTCAAGAGGATGTCGTTATCAGGAGAAAGAAAACTGGCGTTCTACGGATCGGAGCGTGGAATGTCAGATCCCTTAATCGGGCAGGTAGGTTAGAAAATTTAAAAAGGGAAATGGATAGGTTGAAGTTAGATATAGTGGGAATTAGTGAAGTTCGATGGCAGGAGGAACAAGACTTCTGGTCAGGTGACTACAGGGTTATAAACACAAAATCAAATAGGGGTAATGCAGGAGTAGGTTTAATAATGAATAGGAAAATAGGAATGCGGATAAGCTACTACAAACAGCATAGTGAACGCATTATTGTGGCCAAGATAGATACGAAGCCCACACCTACTACAGTAGTACAAGTTTATATGCCAACTAGCTCTGCAGATGACGAAGAAATTGAAGAAATGTATGATGAAATAACAGAAATTATTCAGATTGTGAAGGGAGACGAAAATTTAATAGTCATGGGTGACTGGAATTCGAGTGTAGGAAAAGGGAGAGAAGGAAACATAGTAGGTGAATATGGATTGGGGGACAGAAATGAAAGAGGAAGCCGCCTTGTAGAATTTTGCACAGAGCACAACATAATCATAACTAACACTTGGTTTAAGAATCATGAAAGAAGGTTGTATACATGGAAGAACCCTGGAGATACTAAAAGGTATCAGATAGATTATATAATGGTAAGACAGAGATTTAGGAACCAGGTTTTAAATTGTAAGACATTTCCAGGGGCAGATGTGGACTCTGACCACAATCTATTGGTTATGACCTGCAGATTAAAACTGAAGAAACTGCAAAAAGGCGGGAATTTAAGGAGATGGGACCTGGATAAACTAAAAGAACCAGAGGTTGTACAGAGATTCAGGGAGAGCATGAGGGAGCAATTGACAGGAAAGGGGGAAAGAAATACAGTAGAAGAAGAATGGGTAGCTTTGAGGGATGAAGTAGTGAAGGCAGCAGAGGATCAAGTAGGTAAAAAGACGAGGGCTAGTAGAAATCCTTGGGTAACAGAAGAAATACTGAATTTGATTGATGAAAGGAGAAAATATAAAAATGCAGTAAGTGAAACAGGCAAAAAGGAATACAAACGTCTCAAAAATGAGATCGACAGGAAGTGCAAAATGGCTAAGCAGGGATGGCTAGAGGACAAATGTAAGGATGTAGAGGCCCATCTCACTAGGGGTAAGATAGATACCGCCTACAGGAAAATTAAAGAGACCTTTGGAGATAAGAGAACGACTTGTATGAATATCAAGAGCTCAGATGGAAACCCAGTTCTAAGCAAAGAAGGGAAAGCAGAAAGGTGGAAGGAGTATATAGAGGGTCCATACAAGGGCGATGTACTTGAGGACAATATTATGGAAATGGAAGAGGATGTAGATGAAGATGAAATGGGAAATACTGCGTGAAGAGTTTGACAGAGCACTGAAAGACCTGAGTCGAAACAAGGCCCCTGGAGTAGACAATATTCCATTGGAACTACTGACTGCCGTGGGAGAGCCAGTCCTGACAAAACTCTACCATCTGGTGAGCAAGATATATGAAACAGGCGAAATACCCTCAGACTTCAAGAAGAACATAATAATTCCAATCCCAAAGAAACCAGTGTTGACAGATGTGAAAATTACCGAACTATCAGCTTAATAAGTAACAGCTGCAAAATACTAACACGAATTCATTACAGACGAATGGAAAAACTAGTAGAAGCCAACCTCGGGGAAGATCAGTTTGGATTCCGTAGAAACACTGGAACACGTGAGGCAATACTGACCTTACGACTTATCTTAGAAGAAAGATTAAGGAAAGGCAAACCTACGTTTCTAGCATTTGTAGACTTAGAGAAAGCTTTTGACAATGTTGACTGGAATACGCTCTTTCAAATTCTAAAGGTGGCAGGGGTAAAATACAGGGAGCGAAAGGCTATTTACAATTTGTACAGAAACCAGATGGCAGTTATAAGAGTCGAGGGACATGAAAGGGAAGCAGTGGTTGGGAAGGGAGTAAGACAGGGTTGTAGCCTCTCCCCGATGTTGTTCAATCTGTATATTGAGCAAGCAGTAAAGGAAACAAAAGAAAAATTAGGAGTAGGTATTAAAATTCATGGAGAAGAAATAAAAAATTTGAGGTTCGCCGATGACATTGTAATTCTGTCAGAGACAGCAAAGGACTTGGAAGAGCAGTTGAATGGAATGGACAGTGTCTTTAAAGGAGGATATAAGATGAACATCAACAAAAGCAAAACAAGGATAATGGAGTGTAGTCTAATTAAGTCGGGTGATGCTGAGGGAATTAGATTAGGAAATGAGGCACTTAAAGTAGTAAAGGAGTTTTGCTATTTGGGGAGCAAAATAACTGATGATGGTCGAAGTAGAGAGGATATAAAATGTAGGCTGGTAATGGCAAGGAAAGCGTTTCTGAAGAAGAGAAATTTGTTAACATCCAGTATTTATTTATGTGTCAGGAAGTCATTTCTGAAAGTACACTCCTGGAAATTGAAATAAGAACACCGTGAATTCATTGTCCCAGGAAGGGGAAGCTTTATTGACACATTCCTGGGGTCAGATACATCACATGATCACACTGACAGAACCACAGGCACATAGACACAGGCAACAGAGCATGCACAATGTCGGCACTAGTACAGTGTATATCCACCTTTCGCAGCAATGCAGGCTGCCATCTCCCATGGAGACGATCGTAGAGATGCTGGATGTAGTCCTGTGGAACGGCTTGCCATGCCATTTCCACCTGGCGCCTCAGTTGGACCAGCGTTCGTGCTGGACGTGCAGACCGCGTGAGATGACGCTTCATCCAGTCCCAAACATGCTCAATGGGGGACAGATCCGGAGATCTTGCTGGCCAGGGTAGTTGACTTACACATTCTAGAGCACGTTGGGTGGCACGGGATACATGCGGACGTGCATTGTCCTGTTGGAACAGCAAGTTCCCTTGCCGGTCTAGGAATGGTAGAACGATGGGTTCGATGACGGTTTGGATGTACCATGCACTATTCAGTGTCCCCTCGACGATCACCAGTGGTGTACGGCCAGTGTAGGAGATCGCTCCCCACACCATGATGCCGGGTGTTGGCCCTGTGTGCCTCGGTCGTATGCAGTCCTGATTGTGGCGCTCACCTGCACGACGCCAAACACGCATACGACCATCATTGGCACCAAGGCAGAAGCGACTCTCATCGCTGAAGACGACACGACTCCATTCGTCCCTCCATTCACGCCTGTCGCGACACCACTGGCGGCGGGCTGCACGATGTTGGGGCGTGAGCGGAAGACGGCCTAACGGTGTGCGGGACCGTAGCCCAGCTTCATGGAGACGGTTGCGAATGGTCCTCGCCGATACCCCAGGAGCAACAGTGTCCCTAATTTGCTGGGAAGTGGCGGTGCGGTCCCCTACGGCACTGCGTAGGATCCTACGGTCTTGGCGTGCATCCGTGCGTCGCTGCGGTCCGGTCCCAGGTCGACGGGCACGTGCACCTTCCGCCGACCACTGGCGACAACATCGATGTACTGTGGAGACCTCACGCCCCACGTGTTGAGCAATTCGGCGGTACGTCCACCCGGCCTCCCGCACGCCCAGTATACGCCCTCGCTCAAAGTCCGTCAACTGCACATACGGTTCACGTCCACGCTGTCGCGGCAGGCTACCAGTGTTAAAGACTGCGATGGAGCTCCGTATGCCACGGCAAACTGGCTGACACTGACGGCGGCGGTGCACAAATGCTGCGCAGCTAGCGCCATTCGACGGCCAACACCGCGGTTCCTGGTGTGTCCGCTGTGCCGTGCGTGTGATCATTGCTTGTACAGCCCTCTCGCAGTGTCCGGAGCAAGTATGGTGGGTCTGACACACCGGTGTCAATGTGTTCTTTTTTCCATTTCCAGGAGTGTATTTGTATGGAGTGTAGCCATGTATGGAAGTGAAACATGGACGATAAATAGTTTGGACAAGAAGAGAATAGAAGCTTTCGAAATGTCGTGCTACAGAAGAATGCTGAAGATTAGATGGGTAGATCACATAACTAATGAGGAAGTATTGAATAGGATTGGGGAGAGGAGAAGTTTGTGGCACAACTTGACCAGAAGAAGGGATCGGTTGGTAGGACATGTTCTGAGGCATCAAGGGATCACCAATTTAGTATTGGAGGGGAGCGTGGAGGGTAAAAATCGTAGAGGGAGACCAGGAGATGAATACACTAAGCAGATTCAGAAGGATGTAGGTTGCAGTAGGTACTGGGAGATGAAAAAGCTTGCACAGGATAGAGTAGCATGGAGAGCTGCATCAAACCAGTCTCAGGACTGAAGACCACAACAACAACAATGATTTTTCTATGACAGATGTAACCAAATCGTTCTGGCAAGTCATAATCACGCCAGATTCTAGAAAGTATAGTGCATTTATATTCGAGGGACAAACCTATCAGTTTAGTGTCCTTCCCTTCGGTCTGAACGTCAGACCGCATTGGATACTGTACATAACAGTTACTCACTACATTGATGACCTGCTCGTATCCAGTAAGACTTGGTCTGAAAACATTGATACTTTGCAAAAGATTCTACATAAATTCGCACAAGCTGTAGTCGACTCAAAAAGTCGAAATTTGCTTGCAATGAAATTAAGTATATTGGACAAATTATTAATGCTCAAGGTATACGACCTGACCCTGGAAAGTTAGATGCAATCAGGAATTTTCCTAGTCCACGGACTAGAAAGCAATTGAAACCTTTCCTTAGACTTCGTTCTTTCTTTCAACGATTTTTACCGCACCAACTTTTAATCAGCGAACATCTATGGAACCAACTCAAAAAGAATCAGATATGGATATGGTTTGACCACTGTCAGAAAGACTTTGATGGTATTAAGCATGCTTTGGTTAACGCAAACATCATGGATCACCCTGATTTTAACATAGGTTTTTGTGTGACATGTGACGCCTCGTCGTATAGCTTAGGCTGTTGTTTGTTACAAGTTGTAAAGAATGGAGAACAAGAACATGTGACAATTATTAGTTTTGCGAGCCGCACACTTAGAGAATCTGAGCGCACATTCTCAACGACAGAAGTTGTAAAACTCTTTTTAGTGTGGGCCTTTAAGAAATTCAATTATTATTTGTATGGTAAGCACACTAAAATTTACACTGACCACCAAGCTCTCACATTTATGTGAACTTGTAAGCTGATACATCCCAGATTATCACTCTGGGCTGTATCTTTGCAAAACTATTCCTTTGAAATTGTATGTATTAAGGGTAAAGACAACATCATCGCCGACGCATTGTCTTGTCTGTTCAAGGCTTGAATGAGTGTAACTCTGAGCTGGAGAATGTGAATGATAACCGAATACTTCTTATGCAGGACCATCCTCTGTCCAACCGATATTTGATACATAATGATGTGTTATTTTATCGCCATCATCCTGAAGCCACTACTTGGTGTGTTTGTATTCCTAACGATTCTGAACGCAACCGAATTTGGCACACACATTTTGTTTGGGGCCATAATGGTGCCAAGAAGTGCCTAGCAAAGCTTAGTACCTATTGTTACTTCATTACGTCTCGTAATGCCCACAGTACACTCAAAACATGTTCGATCTGTCAAAATCCTTAACCGATGAACTTGTCTACGAAGACTGATTTGCATTCTATTCCACCCAGTAAACGTCTAGAAATTGTAAGTTCTGACATAAGTGGTCCACATCCCACAAGCGGTGGTGGTGTGAAATATATTCTTGCAGTTTACGATTTATTCTCCAAGCATGTTAAACTGTACGCCATAAGACCTGCTACTGCCACTGCCATCACTCGTCGTTTTTCATGTGATTATATTTCTCATGTGCGGAAACCAAAAGCTATTTTATCCGACAATGCTGCATTCTATACTGGATACAAATGGCGTAAATTTCTCAAAGGCAATAGTATTAAGAGTATTTTTATCTCAAGGTATAGCCCCCAGTGTAATCCCACTGCTCGTATGTTCCGTGAGGTTAACAGATTTATGAGAACCTACATTTCTACCAAACATTGGGTAACATATTTGTCTTTATTTGAAGAGGTACACAACAACCCCAATGTTTATGTAACTCCGTACACGTTCGATTGCAAAGAAGACAACGACTGGACAACGCCGTTACCAAAACTTTCTTTTCAGCAAACAACACACGACGGAAAGGTAAGGGAAGTCTGTTCGGCGCTGTCTGAGGAAGCCAAAACTGGGAAAAAAACTTATGCGCGCACTGTCAAGAGGAAGCAGAAATTTAATGCTGGTATGTCAGTGCTTTTGCGTACTCACCTGCTCTTCAGCGGCGCAGCGCGAAGTGGTGTCTGCTGTACGACGGTCCTTACGTTATTGTCAGAATTCCGCATCCTGGTGCATATCAGCTGCAGCATCCTAAAACAGAATTGTTGGACTATATGCTCACCGTGATCTTAGAGTATACCATGCTCAACAGTAAACACATCTATGAACCATGCTTAAGTTATACACAATTATCAAATACACGTACCCTACAGTACTCCTACAGCGAAGCTACGTAGTATAAGAGTTTTATTTCAGCTGTTCTTGTCAGCAGCAGAAGGAGAAAGCAGAGATACGTCTTCGCCGAATGCTTGCAGCAGCCACTTAACATTTTAAAGCAAATTTTACATTAACTTTTGTACAGGTGTGAAGAAGATATATTTTCAGCCTACGAGATTGACTATCTGCGCCGTCAGTCTTCGACTACTAATGACTGATTTACGTGAATACTTAATCATTCTACACCCTTACACTTTCACCTTGAAACTGATTGTATGCACATCTCACCATTGAATACACACACTTACGAGTAGCTAAGGACATGCTTACACTGCGCACTTACACTCGTTTGGCAAGTATTTTTTGTGTTTGAAGTTAGTTCATTGCTTTGTTATTTGCTTATTTGTAGTTGTGCCCTTGATCTTATTGCTGGTGTGCGATGTCGTGTCTAATCTTCCTCTATCTCAGTTGACATCATGTGCAAAAGTAAAACATAGATCTAAACTTGTAATGATTGTAAATGCTGTAAATATCGTAAACTTATGTAAAGCTAAATGAAAATATTTCTATGTGACCAGTCTTACGTGTATGAAGACAGGAGAAATATGTTTCTATCTTTATGTAAAGCCAATATATAATAAGTTTGTATGTTGAAAGGTGGCTACACTGAGCCACGGCGCCAGAGATTGCGCCAAAGTGTATTATTCAGCCGCCTCCACAGTGCCTGTCGAGGTCTCGTAGTGGTCAGTGCATGGGCACAATTCGTAGTAGTCAGTGCTTGTTAAGAACTCGTAGCAGAGAGTGTTTGTTGAGATGTGCTAGTAGGCAGTGCTTGCTGAGATGTGATATTGGAGAGTTCTGTTTGAGATGGGGTAGTAGCGAGTCGGTGTGGAGAGATTGTAATGTCTAGAGTGCTTTTCATCAATATAAATTAAGGTAACAAACTACTTTTCTTTTTTTTCTCATTATTTCAATGTCCTGAGTAATGCGTCATTACAGGTTCAGTCAACAAAGCATCTGGCGTGTGTTCTTGTATTAAAGTGTAATTCTGGGTTTCTTGCGCAATTATAGTATTTCTAACTTTTTTTTATCACGTCAGTATAAATGGTATTTGAAATTTCTTGTCTTACTGAAGAAGAACCGTGCCATATGTGTACGTTGAGTCATACTTCCACACACAGAACAGTTATACTTGTGCCTTGGTTTTGTAGGTTTTATAGTTGCTGGGGACTTAATTAATTAATTAATTGTGTTAACGAAAATATTCTTTCATTCTTTGTTGTTGTTCTATGCAGTCAGATTGAGTAATAATACTAGTCAGGGCCAACCGTTTACGAGACATAGCGTAATCGGACAGACAGCTACAAAAAATTTAAAAATTATTTTCATTTTATTTAATTATGCCCCCATGCAATGTATTTGTAAAAACCTGTGTGTAACACGTTTCTATGTGTTTATCTGTATTTAGGTAAAGCTAAATGATATCTGTTCTTGCTACATGTGCCCATATCGGAAAATTTATGAGAGTTGCATATCCAGAAACTATTTGTGGACGTTTACTATATGTCGCTGAACTTGCAACTTCGAGGAAACTCGTGTGCGAAACCGCATAACTTAAAAAGACTATTCAAGATATATCGCTATGTATAAAGACGTGATGAACTATTTATGCTTGAAATTTGATCACAAACTGTTAATGTAAAATCGTGTTACGAATTGTTTGTGTAAAGACTTGTCACAACCACTTGTGTACGAATATCTGTATATCACCTGACATAATGAGTACGTGAAAAAACCGTCATAGTGAAGTGCTCCGACACTTCTGAGTGCATCGCTAATTGACATTTACTGCGCTGCATCTCTGTATATCTGTATCTCTGCAAGACTGAATAGCAAGAAATGCTTCCCTATTGCACCTACGGTCGCTTTGCTCCAACACGATGAAGACCGCTCGACGGGTGGAGGAATTTTGGACGAGTCCAAATGGAGCAACGTGTTCTCGGAAATGACGGACACTCTTACCTGGTGTAAACGGGGATCGACGCCAGCATCGTGCCGTCCGACGTCCCGCTTCCATGCCTTCACGAACTTATGCTGTGGAATGGGAATCCACCAGTCTTGTACCAGGCGATGTACGACCTAGGGCAAAAACAGTGCCATCATTCTAAATAAACGGTGTAACTGGTGAAAAAATATAAACTGTGCTACGATTGATGGCGCACACGCGTCTGCATCAAAACTGTGAATATCACATTTAACTGCCATAAACAATGCTCACCTTTATAATGTTATCATATGTTTTTGGTTCATGGAACTGTGAACGACGACACTTAGTGAAAATACGTTATATCTGAAATAAAAAGACATTTCAAGTGCAATACTGTGAGAAAGAGACTAACAGCAATAAGAATTTGTAATTCCATGTTAACGAATTTCGCAACTTCGAGATTTTGTACCTGTTTTCAATGTTAATCCACATTTGTAAAATCCAGGATGATAAATCTGGTCTCTGAGACGTGTTGTGCACATGAAGACACGGGCTGAGTATAAACTATGTGTCGTGTGAAGAACACGCTTCGCAACGGTCGCGTAGTACTGAACTTTACGCGATTGCACATGCGCGGTAGGTGCAATACCAACATAAAGTTGTTATAGGCGCACGCGCCACATTCAAGCATTGAAAATCTGTTTTGTGTAAATATTATGTTACGATATGTATGTTATATATGATATGTATGTGTATTTGTAGACTTATATATGCAATGGGCTTTAGAGTGAGTTGCTCGCCTGCAGGTGTGTCCTTCCGGCTCGCAACTCAGGGGGCAGTTCAAAGGCACATTTGCATTCTGAGCTTTTATTAGCAGAAAACGTAATTATAAGTCATGAAATAAAGAAGAATTTGAACCGTAGATATAGTCCAAGACTGCATAAATATTGTATGCTGCCGCTGGAAACATTTGAAGATTTTTGATCGTCGTATCATTAGACTAAGAGTCACCTTTTGTTTACTAGGTCCAGATCGGACGTATTAAGCGCACCGCCATTAATACTACATTATTTTATTTGTATATTCACGAGTTGCAACCAAACGGCACTCGTAATTGTGTAATGTACTTGTTTAATGTAACTGTGTTTTTATTTCAGAATATACTGTTATTACGAACCTATGTATGTTTTATTTTATGCCTTTAGCCATTGTAAGATGGTTGGGTGACTTGGAATGGCAAAAGGTTCCGTACTTCTAAGCAAAAAGTCGTCCAGCTCGATCCAACGTCGTCTTCGGGTGCTGTTTGACAACGAAGTCCGATTTACCACAGAGAGAAGAAGCACGATTAAAAATTCATGAACGGACCTTCGACAAAAAATAGCAATTCTCAAGTGCCGAGAGTCTGTGTAATATTTTATATTCATTACCATAATTCATTGTATGGTCTGGATCCAGGAACGAATGAACCAAAAAAATAATTAAATGGCCTGAAACTTACTTGCTCTGACATGAGTGACAAAGTAATGGTATCTAATGGAAGAATTTTGCAATTTAAACATAGAGATGAAAATGTCAGCGTAGTTACAATTATGCATGCAGGACTTAGCATCTGCACAATGCAGATTTTAGAATTTCCATTCAAAATTACGGCAGGGAAAGAGCAGAATGTGAGCGGGTTGCATTATTTTGATAGAGCAAGAAGACCCATCTACGTTCCACGTAATCTGTGAAAATAAGAGGGAAGTAGAAACTCGTAAAACACAAAAACACAAGCCAAGATGATGGCATCACGCTCCTGCAGAAAAAAAAACAGCTATCCATAAAACTTGTAAAAACTGATGACAGTGAAGCACACAGAGGGTGGAATACGCACGAATTATCACAATAACTAAAGAAAAAAGTAACCGCTGCTGAATTCGGAAACCTCTTCCGGGAAATCGGTAAAGAGGAACCTGAATATGCTATATGCCCTAAAAATAAATCGGCACTGCAGAATTTTACCGTGTTTTACAAGATCAGTTGAATGCTAATTTATTATGTATGTACAATGAATTGCTGCAGACAAATTTTTATGTCACTAAAGAGCTAGTGGCAGGTACCGCTATTTTTATTCATAAACACCCAGGAAGCAGTTCTGTTGATGACTTTAGACCGCTTACGTTACTGAATGGTGACTACAAAATCATGATTCAATCATTTTGTACAGACTTAAAACGCTGAAGCGTAGAATAATAGTTCGGCGACGGACGTACGTCGGTACTGACAGAAAGATCATCCACAAATTATGTGAGAACAGAAATGTCATTGAGACTGCAGGTGCTTGAGGGATCAAGTTGCTATAGTATCACTTGATTTTACAAACGCGATCGACAGAGTTAACCTCCAATACCGTATAAGCAGCAAGCATGCTATGGGATTTACCCTACATTTTTTTAATTCCTGCGTGAAATTGTCAGTAAAGGAGTTACAAGAATAACGATTAATGGCCAGCTGACAAAAGCAATTAAAATAAATAGCTCGGAATGCACAAGATTGTCCGATGTCTATGGCACTGTCTGCCATCGCCATTGAACCTTTACTTGCCATATTGACCCAGCGTTTACACGGCTTACAGATCAATGGAAACAAAGTTCTTTGAAATAGCTATGCAGACGACGTAGGTTTTCTAGTCACGGACGACCACGAAGTAGAGGAAGCTCTCCTGATCGTTAGTAAATACGAACATACCTCAGGAGCGAAGCTGAATGAAAGTGTATCGTGTGCTGAAATCTTCCGCAAGCTTTTGGCATTGTTCGACTTTGTGCCTCTCTCGTGGAATCGCTGGTTGTGTAGAATTTCTTTAACAGAGAGACTTGATGTGCGAATGTGGTCCGCGAGGCGGCGTGGCTCGGCAGCGGAGTAGTTGAGTTAGCAGCGGCAGGAGAAAGGTGACGAGTCGGTCTCTGTGCTGGGGAGAAACCCCTGTATGTACCGGAAAACAACTTGGTCGCACCTGGAGTGATAGCGCGGCGTAATTGTATTTGGAAGACGTTGTTTGGGAAGCAGTAATTTGGAAAGGAGCTCGCCTTTTGCATGCAAGAGCGTTTCAGTTGCGCGATACTGGTGTTGTCCGAAGGAGATCGGCGACAGCAACGATTGGAAGTTTATACAGTGATCACAATACTGTCGCTGCGGCCTGGTTCCATTGACACAGGAGTGCTTGATAACGCCATGTGAATCTGAGTAACCATATTGTTGAGTTCTTCGTCACCTATGCGTTTTAGCTGTTCAAAATTATGGTTCAAATGGCTCTGAGCACCATGGGACTTAACAGCTGTGGTCATCAGTCCCCTAGAACTTAGAACTACTTAAACCTAACTAACCTAAGGACATCACACACATCCATGCCCGAGGCCGGATTCGAACCTGCGACCATAGCAGTCGCGCGGTTCCGGACTGCGCGCCTAGTTTTAGCTGTTCATCTTGCAAAATTGTAAATGAGTCTACTCTTGTTGTGTGCCATTAGTTTGTTTGTTTTAACTGCTCATGTTACAAGATTTTCACTCAGTTTGCCATGATGGGGCCCATTATTTGTGTCCATGTGTGACACCAGTAGTAACTGAATGTCGTATCACACCAATTTAATGATGTGTGTAATGTATTGCCAGGAAGTGTGCGTAACACAGACGTGAGAAATCAATATGATTTCAGAAGTAGCAGCGGATGAATTCTAATGCTGCAGATTTGTTCTTGAGTTAAGTAATTACCTTTTGTAACTGAACAGTTCCTGTATTTTGATTTGGCGTTCATCTGAAGGAGTTTCGCCCTTAAACTTGTTTTAAAATTATTCCGTACTCCTGTACAGTAGATGAGCAAATTTGAAATTGCGGCACGTGAAAAACTGGCTTTTACAAAGCCTGTAATAAGGGGGTTCCGCTATAATTCGTTGAGTATTTCAAGCGCGTTTGCTAAATTGGATTTATCTGAATATTGGTTTTAGCTTTGAATTGCTGTCAGTTTGTTATTATAAATTTTTTAAGGGTTACTACATGCATTTTAAGGTAGTATTGGGGATTTTAAATTCTTTTACCATAAGTAGTTTTCGAGCTTGACTTGAAACTTTTAATTGATGTTATAACTGCTTTGGGCTCAAAGTTGACACTGTTGTGTCACCGGTATTTTATCTCTGATATCGGACCAGTGTAAATATTATTAGTTAAGAGTAAGTCTAGCAATGGCTACCCTTCAAAAGATGAAACAAATAAAAGAGATAGGGCAATATGATTCTTTAATGACTGTTGACAATGCCTTTGTCCAGGGGTAGCGTCTTCGGTTAATAATCAAAACGTCCTAGGTCCCAGGTTCAAAATCTACCTCCGCTTACGTTTTGACTAATAATCAGCACTGGCGATCGGAGACTTCGGGCATAAGAACTTATCCTGATTCTGCGAACGCGCTTGTGAAAGAGGACGGAGGAGCGGACAGAGGTTCAGGGCACTGTGATCTACGGCATGAGGATGCAGAAGGCAATGGAAACTACTGCATTAAAGACACATAGCGTGTAGCCACAGGACATGTGGCCTATAATTCAAAAAGTGTTACGATGATCTTTCCATTGGCAAAAGATTCCGGAATAGTTCCCCATTCGGATCTTCGGGAAGGGACTGCCAAGGGTGAGGTGACCATAAGAAACAGACTGGATAACCATCGGAAGGGTTTCATTCTACGAGTCGAGACGTGGAATGTCAGATGTTTGAACGTGGTAGGGAAGGGAGATTCGGACTGGATTGTTTGGTGGAAGAGATCAAACAGCGAGGTCATCCGTCTCATCGGATTAGGGGAGGATGAGGACGGAAATTGGCCGTGCCCTTTCAAAGGAACCATCCCGGCATTTGCCTTGAGCGATTTATGGAAGTCAGGGAAAACCTAAATCAGGATGGCCGGACTCGGGATTGAACCGTCGTCCTCCCGAATGCGAGTCCACTGTGCTAACCACTGCGACACCTCGCTCGGTAGGGAAGGGAAATGAAAATCTAATAGTCATGGGGGATTCGAATGCTGTTGTGGGGGAAGGAGAATATAGGCTTGGGACAAGGGATGAGAGAGGAGATAAACTGAGTTCTGTAATAAATTTCAGGTAGTAACAGCGAAAACTCAGTTCAAGAATCACAAGAGGAGGAGGTAGTTTAAGTTAAATTAAATAGTGTGTAAGCTTAGGGACTGATGACCTGAGCAACTTGGTCGCACAAGATCTTACCACATCTTATCTTATCTCTTATCATCCAGTGAAAGGCACGTTCTTTCAGCGTTTTTCGGTTCTGGTGAAAGAGATGGCAGGAGGTTGTAGGGAAGCAGCCTACTCACGTTGTAGTAAATTCACATCAGTTTCCATTATGTGCCAGCCAGTCTGCTGTAACTAGCTCTGACGTCATAAATGTTGCGCAATACCTTAAAAATCAAGCAAATGAACTAAAACTTTTCTAGCATGTCAGAAATAATATTAAATTAATGTGTGTTAAATATCAGTTCGATAACTTCAGCCATTTCCGAGATTTGGACGTTTTTCTGGAAAAATCATTGGCGCAACAGAACAGAGCTAGAGACTTCAAAATTTATATTTAGATTCATCTTTAATAATGATTTAATAAAAACAGTACTTTGGATTGCACATATTAAGACTTTAGTGGAAATTCATGATTTTGTGGTTTTCATCTCAAAACTGAAGGAAGCAAGATAGATTAAGTAGGCTAGTAAATAAGGCTAGGATGTTTAGATTTAAATAGGTTGGAGGTCCGCTATGATTATGAAGATGTGTAAAGTTTCTTTTTAATACCTATAAAATTATAGCGATAGCGGATCTCAAAAGGGACAGTTCAGAGCTCATCTGCTGCGTGCAGGGTAATTAGATTAATTCTCTCGCCCAAAGTATTTAACTTAGTCACGTCAAAATTTTATTATCAATACTTACCTGCGTGCTGAATGCACGTTTAAATTAAGAGCTTCTTCGGCCATCAGCCAAAGAAGCTATAAATTATTATGTAACTTGAAGTGGTGCGTTACTAGCCCAGCGGCTAGTCGGGAGAGCGGAATTGATCAGGCGTTCCCTCAGCCGTCCGCACCGCGGCTTTTATATATAAGAACACTGCGCGAGGAAGCAAGGCCCCAGTTCTCTCCAGACGCTGAATGACACGCCATCTGTGTCGGTAGTCGCGTCGCATCAGTGTATCTGCTACAAACAGCCTCGGGTGCCGTATTAAGTTACTAGAGATATGCGGAACCATGAAAACATTTCATGTGAAGTGTTAATTCTGGAATGATTTTCATTATCTAGCTTCAGTTTGCGTTTTGTCGTATTTTCACGTGCCGTCGCGGGACAGACATTCTACCAAAAATTTTGCGTGGCGTTTGATGAAATATTTTCATCAAATTATGGCGAGCATTCTTTTTAACATTTGATTCGGACATTTTTAGTTGCATCAGCGCATTAGACTCTGAACTGTTCTGTTAGTTAGGTTGTAGGGATACTTGTGGTTTTTATTAGTGAATTTCAGAATATACTCAACTATTTTGGAAAACCGTTTTTGATTAGAAATCCCGGACAATCTCCTAATTCCTCAGAGCTATAAGCTGCAGCTATAAGAACATTCTCAGGTAAAGTGGGCACTAGGATATCTATTTACTGGCTCCAAGTTTTATTAAATCACTTTCTGGGGGTCACGGAGTAAATAGAGAGCCAGTGTTGAGAACGGCAAAAGACAGCAATAACAACATTCTAAAAGCTAGAAACTGATTCAACACGCAAGCGTTTATATATACAGCAATCAGATTTTTATTATCTTTTACAAACTCAACCGCCGCCCCACAAGGTATGTGGATAAATTCTGTACCGGAATACCAAGCATTGTTTAAATTAAAACCTCCACCGAGGTTTATTAGCTATTCCGTCGTATGTATTTCGATAGACTCCTCAATTACGCAGTTCTATAAACTTTGCATTAGCTCCACGATACTCTTGTATTTTATTTAATGACTATATCTGCGGCACTCCGCGGCGACAGATGATTTGTTTGGTTGTTTTAGCTGATGTGTGATGCACATCTGTTCTAATTCGTTGCCCCACACAAGATACGCCATATTCGCCTGTGATGAAGAAAACACTCAGATTTCGGAGATCTAGATCTTTAACAAGTAAGATATGTTATTTTTGTTACTGGGAGCGAAACACAGTGGATACAATGTTTCCGATCTACAGATCTTCCCGGGGACTATACCAGTGTAAGGCACATAACTGATTCTTGGTTTCTTTTCATTTTCTTCCTCAGTCTCAAGCTCTTCCTCAAAGGAAACGCCCAAATAATTTGTCGATCTGAATACCCATCCTTGGGGAAGCTGTTCATATATTTTTCAAGTCTTCAGTCTCGAAGTTCCTTTGTTATGGATAGTGACGGCTCGAGACGTGCCCATAGAGTGAATGTGCTTTCTATACGCGACTACTTATCCTAAGACAAAAGTGTATCTGCCAAAATCAGACCGGATGCATTTTCAAAACTCTTGTACGCGAAAGAAGGAGCTGACCGGACTGTTACAGCTTACAGCGCATTGGAATGTACATTGGAACGTGTTCTGCGCAAATGTGATATACCATCCGGCGTAGCTGACTGACTGTCGGGGTGATAGCTCAGCGTGTTCGGTCAGAGAGCTGTCTGGCCTGTCTAATAAAGAAAGTGAGTGTAAGGATCACCAACGAACTTAAAAGGATGTCATGTGACGTCTGCTACGATTAAATACACCGAACAATAACGAACAAAACGCAAAAAAAATCTGAGTAAACTATGGGGTTCTCACACCCACATCCACGTAGGAGCTGAGGTTCGAATCCTTGTTACGTTAGAAATTTTTTATTTTCTAGACATCCGTTTCCAACTTCTCGTCGTTTATGAGCAGGACATCATTTTGTTATGTGGCAATAGTCTATCACGCGGCAAAGAGCTCCATTAAATTCCATGCATGTGTCTGCTAACCGTGCAGTGCAGAACCATAATTGGTCCTGTCATGTTTATGCAGTACGGCTTCCCGATGGAGAACACTGACGGTGAATACGTCTGTATGCATTTGTTGTCGAGTGCATCCGATAAATTAGCTGCTTCTGTCGCTCGTGCATATAATGCACGGTACTCTCAACGACGCCATCCCGATAAGAATCTTCTTCGTCGCCTGGAGCAACGCCTTAGTCCACAAGTCATGGACAGTGGTCATCCAAGGACCTGACGTCCACCACTCGTAGAGGATGCGATTCTTGAAACTGATTACCAGTCAACTCGACGAAGTACCAGTCATATTGCGAACCAGTTCCGAATATCTCAAAAACTGCTGGTTGAAGTGTTACTCGAAGAAGAACTGCACCCATGCGTATGTTAACAACAGCAGTCAGAAGACCACATTCGACGAGTACAATTTGGAGAACAGCTTTTTCACCAAGTGGAGGATAACGAACGTGAAGGTGTTTTCAAGCTCCACAAGACTCATTATTTGTTGTAACACAAACCCCATGCCACCTGTGAATGTGACTTTCACACAAAATTTGGCATAAAGCTGTGGGTGGGATTCGTGGGAGGAATGTTTTTGAGTATTCACCTGTTCCTGGACAAGTTGAACGCGTCACTGTATCTTCCACTTCTTTGCAATTCTGGCCTGGAGCATGAAAATGTCCCACTTGGTGTTGGTGACAGCTATGGATTCAGCATGACGGTACTTCGGAATGAATCAGCCTAACTATTTAAATGAAGCATTTCCAGTGAAATAGCTTCGCGGTGCATGCCCCGTGTTCTGGTCTCCAAGTTTCCCAGGGCCTAATCCACTAGATTTATACTTGTGGAACAGTTAAAAGAAGTAGGTTCCTGCACTCCACCCATGGATGTACACGTCCTAATAGCTTTTTAGCATATAGCTTCGGCAATGGTGTTGAGCCGGGCCCAGCAAAGTATGATCCCGCGCGTAGGAAAGTCTTTGTAAATGCAGGGTGGTAGCTTTGAACATCTCTAACTTCAACGTTACTCGTACGCATTCGTACCGGCTGTTACGAAAGTCTAGAACGTCAAACGTCCAGAATGGAATTATTGTGTAGAGCATAATGTGCAATCTAGTGTAGCCTTCCTATTGTGATTTTCGTACCTCACTGGATACAGACGATGTTACTGTACCCACCATTACTTTCTAATGCTTTTTTTTTGTCTCAGGGACGAAACAAAGTGACCGTTCACGTCTGTAAGATGTTCATTTTATATCTTAATATTTAAATGAAGCAAACAATAACAGAAAGGAATACACAAGATACCGCATTCTGGAGGTGTAAATTTAAACAATTTGATGTTTTAACTGAAAAATAAGTTTGGCCCGAAAGCGACTCGAACATCGTCTGGTGTGTATATCCGTTCCCTACAGCATTGCCTCCTCTCACTTTTTTTATTTGTTTGGGCCTCCCACCTCGCCTTATAGCCCAGTCATGCTCTCATTTTGTGTGCCTACATCGGCTAGCTTCTTAGCTTTGGTTTCTGCAGTCGCTATGGATGTCATATCACTGAGGAGCGTCACATTTTGCAGGAGGATATCGAAAATTGTGCTACGTAGCAGCTGACTTTGTTTTTTTAACAAATGCTATAGTCATAAACTCGTGTAGTGATTAATTCTGGATTTGGAACAGATTCAGCTGGCCCACATTCCAGGGGATGTTTTCCAACAGGATAACGTTCGCCCACATACCGCTGTTTTGACCCAACATGCTCTACAGACTGCCGACATGTCACTTGGGAATTATCGATCACCAGATCCGTCTCCAATCGTGGGACATCATCAGACGACATTTACAGCGTCATCTACAAACAGCTTTAATCGTCCCGATATTGAGCGATCAAGTACAACAGGCATGGAATTCCACAAACTGACATCCGGCATCTGTACAACAAAATACATACACGTCCTCGTGCTTGCATTCAACATTCTGGCTGTTAAAGCGGTATTAATACAGCAGCATTTCACATTTCTAATGACTTATCTCGCACTTAGACTGTACGGTGGTCTTTCAATGTTAATCACATAAATATGTTACCAATACAAATGCGTTCTCGAAGTTCCACTAATCTACATTATTTATTAGGTGGTAGAAAATTTGTATCGTCCACGTCCTTTTTTGTGAGTAAGATTTAGGGTCCATACGAGGAGGGTTTCTTTGAATTTGAAAACTGTTAACGTGAGTTAAATCTGCATCCCGCTGGTCAACAATGCCGGGGGTGGAGAGAAGAGTGTCAATATGCTGGGTGGAACTCTGATTACTTGCTATGCACCACGGGGGAGGGGTAGGGAGAGAAACCCACCTCACAGTCCAGCCCTTAGTTTCTGAAGGCCACCAGAGCCCCATTCCACCAAACCCTGGCGCTACCATGTAGATTACCACACGGACTCAGTAATTTGTAGGGTGGGGGGTAAGCCAAATCGACTTATCCATATTTGATGAGCGGCAATTTTAAGGATCGCAGAGCAATCTGCGTACCCCAATTAGACCCAGCAGCGGAAACAGGTCGCCGCTGGGGTGTGCGTGCGCTATTGTACTTTAAATTCACGCTGGGAGCCACCAAGAGTTCCCCCGCTCCAGTGACCTAGCCGCAGACTGCCCACTGCTGGAACAGGCAAGCCATAGAGAAAACTTGAGGTGTGTGAGAAAAGTAATGATACTGAAAACACAGCGAGCGATCTGGCAATATAGTTGCCCTTGTTGTATGCTATGAATACGAAAGAGCAGAATTTAGAGGAACGTTATGCCACGAAGTTTTGTGTTAAACGTGGGGAATCATTGAGTGCGATTTTCGAAAGTTGAAAAAGGCCTATGGGGAACATCCATTGTGAAATGCACTTGTTTATCGTTAGCACAAATAATTTTTGAGAAGGCCGAGGACACGATGAAGATGAACCTCGCTCAGGAAGACCTTCAAGAACTGACAGAAACGTCGCACATATGCGGTATTTTGTGAGATTATTCCCCCAGATTTTTTTTTTTTTTTTTGCAGGGACGTCCTTGATAGACTCAGGAGAAGGGTGAACAAGAGAGACCGGACATCGCACACACGTGGATGCTGCATCACGACAACGTCCCATGAAGCACGGCCACTTCCTCCAGAATTTCTGGCCTCAAAAGGTACTCCTGTTATTCTACTCTCCACCCCCTCCCCCATCCACATTCAAATGATATGAGTCCTTGTGGCTATTTTCTTTTCCCAAAATTGAAAAGTGTTTGAAGAGGACATCATTTTGAGATTATAGAGCACATTTCAAAGAATGTGACCGACACGTTAAAGACCCTAGCAGTTGAAGCCTTGCATCGCTACTACCAAGACTGTGAACGACGACTACGCCGGTACAAGGGGACCACTTTGAGCAGGATAGTATTGTTGTTTGAAAGCAATAAAAACTTTTGTACATAAAAAATCACTACATTTTCTTTCCTTACACTCCTCGTAGCCGGCCGCTGTGGTCTAGTGGTTCTAGGCGCGCAGTCCGGAACCGCGGGACTGCTACGGTCGCAGGTTCGAATCCTGCCTCGGGCATGGATGTGTGTCATGTCCTTAGGTTAGTTAGGTTTAAGTAGTTCTAGGTTCTAGGGGACTGATGACCACAGAAGTTAAGTCCCATAGTGCTCAGAGCCATTTGAACCATTTGAACATTCCTCGTATGTGTCACTAAAGATTCGGTTTGTACCCAGTTTAACGTTTCTGAATAACGCGACAACGTCCTGCAAAGACATTTCCCAGGAATAGTAATATAGATGCACCGTCACCAGCCAAGCTGAATGAAAGGGAATGACTACCAGTACGATGTTTTGAACATATCCACGGGGAAGCCCATGCGGAAACTATTGTAATAATTATGAAAATTGAGTTAAGAATCACACAGGAATAACAGAAACCTATTCAAAAAGCATTCATGAAAATCCTTACATATAAAATTCTCGTGTTACAGTGTTAGTTGCCATACTCCTCCGAAACGGCTCGATAGATTCTGTTGAAATTTTACATATGTATTTGGTAGGTCTGAGAATCGGCCGTAATCTATTTTTCATAACCCTAAGTGATAAGGGTGGTCCACTCCTAAAATTTTTTTCTGATTTTCTTGGACAGAACTTTTTATTTTTATTTTTTATGATTTGGCATTAAAAAGTACACACAACCCTAAATTTTCAGCCTTCTACCACCAACCCCTATTTTTAATAGCGATTTTAGTAATTTAATAATTTTCAACCCCAGTCGATAACTCATCGATTATCACTTGATCAGTTATCCCCGCCAGGTGTCTACCGGCGATAGTCTATCACTGTTCGATAGATAGGTAATTGAAGAAAACGTACCAAAAGCAACGACTCGAATATCCCTCTCTGAATTGATGGAACTAGAACAAGAAATTTAACCAGGTAGCACGCGTCATTCGCCAAACCGACATTTAGGCCTAGCGCACACGCATCGATTTTTAACCTAAAAAAATACACTCCTGGAAATTGAAATAAGAACACCGTGAATTCATTGTCCCAGGAAGGGGAAACTTTATTGACACATTCCTGGGGTCAGATACATCACATGATCACACTGACAGAACCACAGGCACATAGACACAGGCAACAGAGCATGCACAATGTCGGCACTAGTACAGTGTATATCCACCTTTCGCAGCAATGCAGGCTGCTATTCTCCCATGGAGACTATCGTAGAGATGCTGGATGTAGTCCTGTGGAACGGCTTGCCATGCTATTTCCACCTGGCGCCTCAGTTGGACCAGCGTTCGTGCTGGACATGCAGACCGCGTGAGACGACGCTTCATCCAGTTCCAAACATGCTCAATGGGGGACAGATCCGGAGATCTTGCTGGCCAGGGTAGTTGACTTACACCTTCTAGAGCACGTTGAGTGGCGCGGGATACATGCGGACGTGCATTGTCCTATTGGAACAGCAAGTTCCCTTGCCGGTCTAGGAATGGTAGAACGATGGGTTCGATGACGGTTTGGATGTACCGTGCACTATTCAGTGTCCCCTCGACGATCACCAGTGGTGTACGGCCAGTGTAGGAGATCGCTCCCCACACCATGATGCCGGGTGTTGGCCCTGTGTGCCTCGGTCGTATGCAGTCCTGATTGTGGCGCTCACCTGCACGGCGCCAAACACGCATACGACCATAATTGGCACCAAGGCAGAAGCGACTCTCATCGCTGAAGACAACACGTCTCCATTCGTCCCTCCATTCACGCCTGTCGCGACACCACTGGAGGCGGGCTGCACGATGTTGGGGCGTGAGCGGAAGACGGCCTAACGGTGTGCGGGACCGTAGCCCAGCTTCATGGAGACGGTTGCGAATGGTCCTCGCCGATATCCCAGGAGCAACAGTGTCCCTAATTTGCTGGGAAGTGGCGGTGCGGTCCCCTACGGCACTGCGTAGGATCCTACGGTCTTGGCGTGCATCCGTGCGTCGCTGCGGTCCGGTCCCAGGTCGACGGGCACGTGCACCTTCCGCCGACCACCGGCGACAACATCGATGTACTGTGGAGACCTCACGCCCCACGTGTTGAGCAATTCGGCGGTACGTCCACCCGGCCTCCCGCATGCCCACTATACGCCCTCGCTCAAAGTCCGTCAACTGCACATACGGTTCACGTCCACGCTGTCGCGGCATGCTACCAGTGTTAAAGACTGCGATGGAGCTCCGTATGCCACGGCAAACTGGCTGACACTGACGGCGGCGGTGCACAAATGCTGCGCAGCTAGCGCCATTCTACGGCCAACACCGCAGTTCCTGGTGTGTCCGCTGTGCCGTGCGTGTGATCATTGCTTGTACAGCCCTCTCGCAGTGTCCGGAGCAAGTATGGTGGGTCTGACACACCGGTATCAATGTGTTCTTTTTTCCATTTCCAGGAGTGTATATCGTACTATCAAATTCTTTCAGTGGAGCCAAGAAGTTCCTATGCTCTCCTTTGTCCCTCTAAAATAATTTACTCATACAATATTTTTACGTACGATAAAAATCGATACGTGTGCGCTTGGCCTTATTCATAATGCTGGCGAACATGTTTCGACACGAAATTGTCGCTATGTTTGTTTGCTCACGGACGAGACTTGTATTGGCTGCAATTGTTAAATCGTCGCGATCTACCATAGAAACTCTAGAACTAATAGTGGCCGATACTGCCAGACTTCCCCCTAAGCCTTTTCTCACTTCCTACCCAGTTTTCGGCCGTTATATTTTTTGTGTCACAAGCTCCCACCAACAACGGCTATTGTGTTACACGTATACATTATTCTTATAGACAAGAGATAATTTATATGGCAAAACAACGTTTGCCGGGTCAGCTGTAACATATAAAGATTTTCAGAGGAGGAACGAACTTCGCTGGCTATAGCTAGCAAATATAGAAAATTATATAAGTACAGGCGACTGTTATTAAAGGTTTAATACGAACATTCACCATTGTTCCAAAAATTATTTATTAGAACCTCCTATGGAAATCGTATTTGTCCCCTACTCACATCTAATCGATAACATCTCCTGTTTATGAATATTTTCCAACACGAAAATTTCGGATCGGAGGCTAATCGTGTAACTGTTGTGAACGGTGTTTCCAGTATCATTTCCAGCCGTCTAAATCGTCAGCACAAGCCACTTTACGATGTTTGGCGGAGGATACTTTGTACACCAGTGTCACTTGCCTTTTTCCTGTTCCATTTCTAATAGGCCACCGTGTGGTCTCTAATCTCCCTAATTTTATCCTGATGCTCATTTCGCGAGGTATACTTAGGAGGAAGCAATACGTTGGTTAACTCTTCTACCAAAGTAAAGCTCTCGAAATTTCTACAGTAGATGCAGAACCCTTCTCTTGCAGCGTATGCCACTCGAGTTGGCTGAGCACATCCTTCACGCATTAGCACTTACCAGGTGAACGTCAATGAAAAGTGCTGGTCGTCTTTGGATCTACTGTACCTTCTCTATGACACTAATATGATACGGATGACATACTGATTATCAATATTTAATTATTTCTCGGACAATTATTTTGTAAGGTACTTCCTTTGTTGATGGACTAAATTTACTTATGATTTTTGGCATTTGCATTCGTTTAAAGGACCCGCATATTGAACCAAGGTCGATGAGGCACGCATTCGTGGTGCCGCTAGGACCCGAGGACGCCAGATAGGGTCGTCACGGGAGTATTTAACAGTCAAGGGAACAGATTAAAGTTGACACATCAGCTCTGCGTGTGTATAAAAGACAGAGTCTTCCAAAAACTACTGCTGCAAAAGGTCGTCCGCACTTCACAGCTAGGATCGGTAACTTCTACATGTGATGTACTCATAAATTCCGATCTAGGCTGAAGTCTAAAACAAATGACGAGGTGGAATGCTCCAGCTATATGCTTGTTACCGCAGAAATGGAGGGCCTGATCGTGCCTGTACTGTGGAAATGAATTAGGATTGTTCATATTCACCAATGGAAAACAATTTCCCTTCGCAAGAACAGGAGCTGCATTCCTACAGTAGTAAGAAAATCTTGCTTCTGAGATTCATTTTGATGTACCAAATTCTGTATCGTCAGTCTTCCCAAGTTAGTTTGCAGTTACTTCTGTGGTAATCAACAGAATGTTTGATTGCTGTAATCAAGAACTGTGTAACTGTTACCGGAATGGTGAGCTCTCCTTCGGTACTCAGCGGAACAGTATCAGCACAAGAAAGAAGAAAGCTTTGTAACTACATGTTATTACCTCCGTAATAGGTTCCAGGCTTTCCGTTGTCTATTATAGGGGCCTAATCAAAGAAGAGAACGACTAGGTGAAAAGAGTAAGTTCAAGGTCTGTAAGAGGGAGAGGAGCTGCTGATGGCGTCACAGAAGAAGAAGTAGGAGTTTTTAGGAAAGAGATAGGGGATGCATTATTAGATTCAGAATTTAGAAGCTCTCTGGTAGACTTAAATTCGAGTAAGGTAGAAGGAATAGAAAACATCCCATCTGAATTTCTAAAATCATTAGGGGAAGTGGCTACAAAACAGCTATTCACAATGGTGTGTAGATTTATGAGCCTGGGGATACACAATCAGACTTTCAGAGAAACATCATCATACACATAATTCTCAGGGTTCCAAGTGCCGACAAGTGTGAGATGTGTCGCACAATCAGCATAAAAACTCATGCATCCAAATTGCTGACAGGAATACTACAGACAAGAATGAACAAGAAAATTGTGGATGCGTTGGATGATGATCAGTTTGGCTTTAGAAAAGATAAAGGAACTAGATAAGCAGTTCTGATGCTGCGGTTGATAATGGAAGCAACACTAAAGAAAAATCAAGACACATCAATTCGATTTATCGACCTGGAGAAATCGTTCGACAATGGAAAATTGTGCAAGATGTTCGAAATTCTTTAAAAAATAGGGGTAAACTATAGGAAAAAACGGGTAATAAACAATATGTGCAAGAACCAAGAAGGAAGTCCAAGAACGAAGTGCACGGATTATGAAAGATCATAAGACAGGGATGTAGCATTTCTCCCCTACTGTTCAGTCTACACGTCGAAGAAGCAATGACGGAATTAAATGGTTCAAGAGCTAAATTAAAATTCAAGGTGGAACGATATCAATGATAAGATTCGCTGATGACATTGCTGTTCTCAGAGAAGAGTTACAGCATCTGCTGTGTGGAATGAACCGTCTGATGGTTAAGAATACGGGCCGAGAGTAAATTGAAGAAGGGTGAAAGTAATGAGAAGTAGCAGAGTTGAGAACAGTGAGAAATTTAACGTCTTAATAAGTGGTCAGGAATTAGATGATGTTAAGAAATTTGCTACATAGGCAGATAAATATCTAATGACGGACAGAGAAAGGAGGACATGAAAGGCAGGCTAACTGTGTCAAAAAAGAGCATTCCTGGTCAAGAGAAGTCTACTAGTACCAACACAGATCTTAATTTTAGGAAGAAATTTCATAGAATGTACTTTGGAGCACAGCGTCGTATGGCAGTGAGACATGAACGGCGGGAAAAATCGGAACAAAAGAAAATCGAAGCATTTGAGACGCAGTGTTATAGAAGAATGTTGAAAATCAGGTAGACTGATAAAGTAAGAAATGAGGAGATCCTCTGGATAATCGGTGAGGAGAGGGATATGTGGGAAACACTGACAAGAAGAAGGGGCAGATGATAGTGGAGAGTATTTTACCGAGAGGATAGTGCATCTGAGAGCACATGCTGCTTGTTCGTCGCTACTTCATTGTAATGAGTGATTTTAGTCTCACGAAGCAATGCTCATGAGAGACGCTACGTAACGCTTTTAAATTTCTATGGAATATTTGTCCCTAGGTACATGACGATGTTGTGCCTAGGAACATACTTTGACATTTGGAGATGTCTTAGTTTTCCGGGGTAATATTTGTAATTTTAGAAAAAGGCTCCAGCGCGTAAGAAAGTGGCTGCCATCATTGAAAAATGGAATAAGAGAATATTTCAAACTTCTGTTACAGACCTGGCTAGAGGTGAAAGTCTGAAAAGTGTTCTAGGGTAGAACACTCTCTACCACTGAAGGCAATACAGCGGCTAAACTAATTCTTTGCTGAAGACAAAAAAGTTGACGATATTTGAAATGGAATGAAGTGAACGACTTTTTAAGAAACTCAATTAGGCAGTTAATTCACTAAAGATTCAGGTAGTTAAGAATAGTTAATGTCAGCGAGAACAATTTACATCTTGAAAGTATGATCGTGACGAAGGCTGTGTCGCATTGGCATTTTACTAATGTCGGACGTAGGCTATAGTTCGTTCTCCACGAAGTCATCAGATCATATACAATTAACACTTGTCTCGGCACGGAAATTCGCTTCAAATTAGGCTCATACTTGGACTTACGCAGTTCGCTACAGCCGAAAATTTACCATCAGTATGCATGAACAAGATCATTACGTCGATAGTCAAAGTCTACCGATAAGCGACGTTAACCTTTTACGTATGAGAGGCGTTCAATAAATAATGCAAAACTTTTTTTCCTGAAAGCAGGTTCCTTTCTATCAGGATTCCAATATACCACGTTATTCGTCACTCTTTTGCCTACAAACCTCTATTTTTCAACATAATTTCACTGCGACGACCTTACGCCACCTTACTTGGAGGCCTGTACGTGCACCCATGATATCCATTGTCTTCCTGAGTCAATAAATTCCCTATCACTCACGTACTGCTTCCCACGGAGTGCGTCCCTCTTTGGGCCAACAGATGGAAGGTGCGAGATTCAGACTGTAAGGTGGGTGAGGAAGAGCAGTCCAGTGAAGTTTTGTGGGTTCCTCTCGAGTGTTCAGACTTGTGTAGGGCCTTGCTTTATCACGGAGAAGGACAAGTTCGTTTTCATTTTTGTGGCGACGAACACACTGAAGTCGTTACTCCATTTTCCTGATAGCAGCACAATACCCTCCACAGTTGATCGTTGCACCATGAGGGAGGATATCAAAGAGAATAACACTTTCACAGTCCCAGAAGGCCGCCGCACTGACGTTACCAGTTGAGGGTGCGTCTTTGAACTTTTTCTTCGAAGGAGAGTCGGTGGGGTGCTGAATCATTACATGGACAGATGCAAGTAATTTCACGCAAATTTAATGTCGCAAAAACGATGGAAAGCAAAACTATGTGCGCTTCACTATTTCTATGCTCCTTCCTCCTCCCGCCCAGGCCATGAAGGCCCGAAGGTACCGACTGGCCGCCGAGTCATCCACTGCCCACAGGCGTCACTTGATGCGGATATGGAGGGGCATGTGGTCAGCACACCGTCCTCCCGGCCGTATGGCAGTTTCCGAGACCAGAGCCGCTACTTCTCAATCAATTAGCTCATCAGGTTGCCTCACAAGGGCTACGTGAACCCTGCTTAACAACAGCGCTCAGCAGACCGGATGGTCACCCATCCAAGTGTTAGCCCAGCCCGACAGCGCTTAACTTCGGTGATCTGACGGGACCAGATGTTACCACTGCGGCAAGACCGTTGGCCTGACTATTTCTATGCTGTAAATAAATTCAGATCTAAATAATTTATATATTTATTTACCATAAATAACTTGAAAACTAAATAACTTATGTAAATCAATTTCATAAATAATATTTCAAAGATATAGCGTCAGTCAGCCTGTGGCTGCTTGTAAAAGGGTTGTTTTTGGGGGGTGAGGGGAAGTAACTGAAGGAAAGAGATCTGGCGACAGTCTCCAAGTTATTAATCCGTTTCGCCCGTAAATAACAGATACCGGTCCCGCATTGCTGATGGTGGTATTAAAAGACGTAACCTATTTCAAATTTATAGATTTTTTGTGGAAGTCAATTTGTCCACTAACAAAGATGCATCCACCATCAACAATTGCCGTCTGCCGCAGTTAATTACAACAGTGTCCTTTCCAGTGATTAATTTTAATTTTCATTTAAGGTCAATTTATCCTTTGTTTTAGTAATGTTTCGAGAGCAGACGCATCAGTGCCATTCCACGGATTGCCATTTTGTTTCCAGTTCGAAGTGGTGAAACCATATTTCATCGCTTGTGACGATGATCGCCTGAAAATTGTCCCGATCGGCCTCGTAACGTGCAAGCAATTCCGCACAGACGGTCTTTCGCTGGCCTTTACGATCTTAGAAGCGGCGAGAACGCAGCGGGCACACACTTTTGAGAATACAAGAGGTGGACCAGTGTGTGAGCACTGCCAATGGAGACACGAATCTGTACAGCGAAGTGTTTGATTGTGATCCGTCGACTGCTTCAAATGAAAGAGGGCGCACGATCCGACATTGGAGGACTGACAGCCGACCCGCACGCGGGACATCGGACAGGTTTGCGCGACCTTCTTGCGATAATGAAGGACGCCTTGCCCAACGACTCACCGTGCTTTTGTTCATTGTTAAGTATCTGTACATATTCTGCAAGAGGCTATGAATAACTGCGATTCTCTGGTTTTCCGCTGAAAGAAACCCAAAGACAGCTCTCTGCTGGGAACATATCTTCGTTACATACACCTTTTCTTGGCCACGTATAGCTCCACCACCTATGGGAACTTTATAAAACTGTAGGACTGAAGCGGAAATATTTCACGATGTCCGACAACAAATTTCGCATTTTGCAACCGAGATTGGACGAGAAAAAAATGTGTTTCATTACTTGGTGAAGGTCCCTCGTGGAATCAGTACACTCTCCCTCATATCTTGGTTCATTCAGTAATACTAACACCAAATTCACAGCAGACAGATTTAGATTTTACCAGTGGATTCGAAAAACATAATTGTAAGCTGCTATGGGTCACCGCTATTTACATTCAAATCTGTCCGAATAATACCCGTTGGAGATGTTAGTCTTCGCCGCTTCCTTCGGCTGGCAGCCGTACGCCCGGACGACAGAAGGTGCCATCACTGAGCTGCGGAACAATTAGAAATCGTCAGATGTACGACGCTGGTACAGAGTTGTGCATTACAGGCTCTGGAACTTGTCTTCTGCGAAATTGGTATTGTGGTGTCTGATAAATTACTCACGCCAGTCTCCGCCAGAGATAAGAGCTATGTAATATGTAACGGAAAGTTTTCACTCATTAATACTCGTGTTTCAGAATTTCATACCCACTACGGGAAAATAATGTTAGTTTTGAATAGCTACACTTATAATATTCAGGTTACTGGTTCGAATCCGATCCACAAGCTTGTGGATTTTGACGGTATCCTCTCGCAAACATTTCACTTTGCAGTAATGTACGTTTACAGATACTTTCTTGTCACCAATTATTCGAGTATCGGTACCGTAGTAGTTCCACAGTAGGACGATCACTGCAATGTTTTTTCATGGCGACACTGAAATGTATACGTCACTAACTGAAGAAATGTGTACTTAGGTATAGTTTTCCAGCTCACGAGAGTATCGACGTCTCTTCAGTGGTTGTTTATTTTTTGCATGCATAAGATTCTTCGAAAATGGGATGATTTTCCACTAAGTAGATAAAAAGATAATAGGTAAATAAAATCATGAGACAAAGTATTTTGATCTCTAGTGTTGTGTTAAGGTTCTTAAGTATCTGCTCGTCGAACTCAGTGACACATTAGCAGTATTTAAACTTCCCCTTTGAATGTAAAGAAAGACTGTGCTGGTGAACTTCTACGATATTTGATACAGAAACAGCTGAGTAAAACTGAACGTATACAGACAGTTTATTCTTTACCTATTCTGATCATTTCTAAACTGACACACAATATTTTAGCGCAACGCAATCTGACTTTTAATAATCCCTGACTAACAGTAACCTATACCCTTCGTGAATCACAGACCTCACAAAAATTTTCGTTACTGAAACTCCTGGAATACAGTATCGCCAATACTGAAGGCACTAACTACTGATAGGCATATTGTCAGCAAATGAAAGATATATATATATATATATATATATATATATATATATATATACACGTGACATCCAGTTTAAGAAATTTCCTTTTACTGACTGACACATGACACACGTCCAAATCGTCCGCTCATATTAACATCTCAAAACTCTGGCTTCTCTCTCCCCCCAACCACCATCCACCAGTGCTGGCGGCTCACCTCCAACTGCCCAACGCTACAGGCTGTGCACATCCAATTGCCCCACACTACACTAGCGAATAATCCAACAATGAGTCCAACCAGCCACAGACTGCACACAGCGCAGTCAGCGCAGAAGAAGTAATTAGAGAGGTCATCTTTCTCAGTCTAACAGAATCGTTACCATTCGGCCGTTGGCCAATTGTAGGAGAACTACCTTAGGTCTAGATAGGGTAAGAAAAAATGCTCTCAGGCCGAAGGCTGATCTGAACAGTATAGCGCTTTATCACACGTGGTCCTGCTCGAGATGGCGTAGAGATGACACGATCTCGTCTATATCGGACCTTTCAATAATCTAGCCAGCTATACGGGGACGTGTAATATAAGTGGACTCCGAACTATGGTGAGGACTTTTTTCACATTAATAAATCATTGCCAGAATTATTAAATGAGACGTTAAATGGGAGAAAGAAATCCTAAGACTGGTTGAGACTTGCATCCCGGACCTTTAGAGTTCTTTGAGGTGTGTTCATTTCAAAAGGAGACTTTCGTGTAGCGGAGTTGTATGTCATCCCAGTGGGTGAATGTGTCTGGCGAGAGTTGGTGTGGTGTTATTCACAGTTGCCCAAGCAGTATTAACGGCTTCGCAGCAGTTTACTTATTTCTGGAGAAACGCTTCCACCGATCGGTACAAAGCAGTACAAAGAGCGGTTATCCCATTTCTTCGCGCAGGAGGGAAGTAAAGTTCAAAGATTTATCACAGGATGAAAGAAGCTTATGAAGCGCAGTGTCCCCCACATCGTGCAATACTCTGATGGCGTCATCTTTACGGCGCGGGACGTGTAAACATAAAGGACATGCACGCTCTGGAAAGGCGGACGTTGTTACCACCGGTGACAGGATTTTGCTTGTTGGGGAGCTCATACGGCCAATTATCTGATCGCCTCAGGTGACATTGTTTTAGAAATGTCGATTAGCAAAGGAACTGTGCATCATATAATTCACTAGAAAATTCGTCATGGCAAAGTTTGTAAGCAATGGATGCTTAAGCATCTTCCAGAGAAGCACAAGACTGTGAGAATGGGTTGTTGCCTGATACAACGCGGATCAATGAACCGATTTCATCGTTCAGACTGTGGCATGTGATGAAAAGTGGTGTCACCAAGTCGAACCTGCCTCCATACGAACAAGCATGGAGTGGCGGCATCGTGGCTCCCCTCTTGCAAACAAAGCCCACTCCAACGCGAGGGCCGTAAAAGTGTTGGTCAGTTTTTCAACTAAGTAGGACCTCTACTCATCGACTGGCTACCGTAGAGTTTAACAGTTAATGCTAAGCGGTATTTCTGTGGGTGAAAAGGTCATCAGAAACATGCGGCTGGGACTAGTAATTAGAACTTCCTCGGTCCCAGCTTCGAACCTCACCACTGCTTAAATTTTGGATAAAAATCACCAGGAATGGCGGCCGACTTCCGGCATAAGAATAATCACTAGATCTGGAAATACGGGGAAGATATCTGTTAGATTACATCATGGTCAGACAGAGAATCCAAAATGCAATATTGGATGGTAATGCTTACCCAGGAACAGATATAGTCTCAGACGATAATTTAGTAATGATATAAAGTAGTCTGAAGCGTGAGAGATTAGCAGGAAGAATGAATGCGTAAGGAGACTGGATACGGAAGTACTAAGGAATGAAGAGACATAATTGAAGTCTTCTGAGGCTATAGATACCGCGATAATGAATAGGCCAACAGGCAGTTCAGGAAGAGGAAGGGGAATCTCTAAAAAGGGCAGTCACAGAAGCTGGGAAGGAGAACATGGGTACAAAGAAGGTAACTGCGAATAAGTGTAACAGAAGAAATACTTTAATGATCGACGAAATAAGGACGTATAATAGTATCACGGAAATTGAGGACAACAGAAATACAAGTCACTTTGGAACGAAATAATTGGGAACTGCACTGAAGTTAAGGCAAAATGGCTACATGAAAAACGTGAAGAAATCGAAAAAGAAGTAATTACTGGAAGGACTGACATACCATATAGAAAAGTCGAAACAACCTTCCGTGAAATTAAAACCATGGGCAGTAAAATTAAGGATGCAATGGGAATTGCATTGTTGAATGCAAAAGAGACATCAGATACAGGGAAGACTTGCCTGATGATGTGATAGCAGAGGAAAGAGAAGCCGATAGGGAAGAGATGAGGATCCAGCATTAGATTTTAAAACAACCTTGGAAGATTTAAAATCAAATAATGCCGAAGGGACTGGGGCAAGTGACAACAATACGGCTGTTCACATTAGTGTGTAGAATGTTTGAGACTGGCGACATGACATCAGACTTTCGGAAAAACGTCATCCACTCAGTTCCGAATATAGCAAGAACCGATAAGTGCGAGAATCATAACACTTTCAGCTTTACGGAAAAAAAGTTGAGGATGTGTTAGATGAGGATGAATTTCGCTTTAGGAAGGATAAACATATCAGGAAGGCAGTTGCGGTTAATAACGGAAGACGGACAGAACAAAAATCACTGTACATTCATTTGATTTGTCGACCAAGAGCGTCGGAAAATATGAAATGGCACGAAAATGTTATAAATTATGTAAAAAACGGGGATAATCTGTAGGGAAAGTGGGGTAATATACAAAATGTACAAGAACCAGAAGGGAAAAAAAGAGTGGACGACCAAGAACGAGGTCCACGTATTAAAAACGGTGTAAGGGAACTGCGTATCCTTTCGCCCCTACTGTTCAATCCATACATCGAAGAATGAAATTATACAAAACTTCAAGTGTGGGTTTAAAATTCAGTGTGAAAGGCTGTCGACGATAAATTCGCAAATGACATTGCTATCCTCAGTGACAGGGAAGAAAAATTACGGATCTGTTGAATGGAATGAACAGTCATTTAAGTACAGGATACGGAGTTAACGTTAATTAGAGAAAGGCGAAAATAATGAAAATTAGAAGAAATGAGAACAGCGAGAGAAATAACATCAAAATTGAAGATCACGAAGTAGACGAAGTTAAGGAATTCCTCTAGCTAGAGATCAAAACAACCCACTGCGTAAGGTGCAAGGAGGACAAAAATCAGACAAGCACTGTCAAACAAAACATCACTGGCCAAGATAATTATGAGACATAGGCCTTCTATGAGAAAGAAACTTCTGAGAATGGGCGTTTCATCTACATCTACATCTACATTTATACTCCGCAAGCCACCCAACGGTGTGTGGCGGAGGGCACTTTACGTGCCACTGTCATTGCCTCCCTTTTCTGTTCCAGTCGCGTATGGTTCGCGGGAAGAACGACTGTCTGAAAGCCTCCGTGCGCGCTCGAATCTCTCTAATTTTACATTCGTGATCTCCTCGGGAGGTATAAGTAGGGGGAAGCAATATATTCGATACCTCATCCAGAAACGCACCCTCTCGAAACCTGGCGAGCCAGCTACACCGCGATGCAGAGCGCCTCTCTTGCAGAGTCTGCCACTTGTGTATGCTAAACATCTCCGTAACGCTATCACGGTTACCAAATAACCCTGTGACGAAACGCGCCGCTCTTCTTTGGATCTTCTCTATCTCCTCCGTCAACCCGATCTGGTACGGAATAGACACTGATGAGCAATACTCAAATATAGGTCGAACGAGTGTTTGGAGAGCAGCACCGTACTGCAGTGAGACATAGACTGTGGGAAAACCGGAAAAGGAGAGAGTTGAAGCGTTTGAGATGTGATGTTGTAGAAGAATGTCGAAAATTATGTGGGCTAGCAAGGTAAGGAATGAGGAGGTTCTGCGCAGAACCGGAGAGGAAAGGAATATGTGAAAAATGCTGACAAGGAGAAGGGACAGGATGATAGGTCATGTGTTAAGACGTAAGGGAATGGCTTCCATGGTACTAGAGGGAACTGTAGAGAGCAAAATCTGTAGAGGAAGACAGAAATTCGATAAACATCCAGCAAGTAATTGAGGTTAGCACAGGAGCGGAATTTTTGGCGGTCCGCATCAAACCAGACAGAAGAATATGACAAAAAAATAGAAAAATAGCTATTGAGTAAAATAAGTTTTTTTAATAAATTTGTTTTACGGGAAGTCTGAATGAATATTAGATTGGTTCCTTACCACTCCTTTATAGCTCCTGCCGTACCACGAAGGAAGTTTGGCATTATGCGGTAGGACGCGAAATATCTCTGCAACATCGCGATCAGCTGACATCGCTCTCTAAAATGAAATCTTTAGGAGTTAAGTATAGAAGCAACATAAAGCACGCGAAGGCTGTTAACTACGGCGAAATTCTCGCGAGTATGGGTGCATGTATGCAAACCGCCTCCATCAGAAAGTTTGATGAAATACAGAAAGTAACCTTAGCCAACGCCGACATAACGTCAATGATCAACTGTATTGTGCAACATTGTAATACATCCACCAAATAACTGATGACGTAGGTTGTAAGTGCTACTCTGAGATGAAGAATTTGGCACTGGAGAGGAACTGGAGGCAGGCCTCATCAAACCAGTCAGAAGACTCAATACTCAAAAGAAACTCGCAGTCGTGTTGTTATTGTTGTGGTCTTCAGTCCTGAGACTGGTTTGATGCAGCTCTCCATGCTACTCTATCCTTTGCAAGCTTCTTTATCTCCCAGTACCTACAGCAATCTACATCCTTCTGAATCTGTTTAGTGTATTCATCTCTTGGTCTCCCTCTACGATTTTTACCCTCCACGCTGCCCTCCAATACTAAGCTAGTGATCCGTTGATGCCTCAGAATATGCCCCACCAACCGATCCTTTCTTTTAGTCAAGCTGAGTCATTCTGTTCAATATCTCCTCATTAGTTATGTGATCTACCCTTCTAATCTTCAGCATTCTTCTGTAGCACCACATTTCGAAGGTTCTGTTCTCTTCTTGTGTAAACTATTTATCGTCCACGTTTCACTTCCATACATGGCTACACTCCATACAAATACTTTTAGAAACGACTTCCTGACACTTTAATCTATAGTCAATGTTAAAAAATTTCTCTTCTTCAGAAACGCTTTCCTTGCCATTGACAGTCTACATTCTATATCCTCTCTACTTCGACCATCATCAGTTATTTTGCTCCCCAAACAGCAAAATTCATTAACTACTTTAAGCGTCTTATTTCCTAATCTAATTCCCGCATCATCACCCGATTTAATTCCACTACATTCCATTATCCTCGTTTCGGTTCTGTTGATGTTCATCTTATATCCTCCTTTCAAGAGACTTCTCCTCCATGGATTTTAGTTCCTACTCCGAATTTTTCTTTTGTTTCCTTTACCGATTGCTCCATATACAGATTGAACAACATTGGGGACAGGCTACAACCCCGTCTCACTCTCTTCCCAACAGCTGCTTCCCTTTCATGCCCCTCGACTCTTATAACTGCCATCTGGTTTCTGTACAAATTGTAAATAGCCTTTCGCTCCCTGTATTTTACCCCTGCCACCTTGAGAATTTGAAAGAGAGTATTCCAGTCAACTTTGACAAAAGTTTTCTCTAAGTCTACAAATGCTATAAACGCACGTTTGCCTTTCCTTAATCTATTTTCTAAGATAAGTCGTAGGGTCAGTATTGTCTCACGTGTTCCAACATTTCTACGGAATCCAGACTGATCTTCCCCGAGGTCAGCTTCTACCAGTTTTTCCATTCATCTGTAAAGAATTCGTGTTAGTATTTTGCTGCCGTGGCTTATTAAACTGACAGTTCGGTAATTTTCACATCTGTCAACACCTGCTTTCTTTGGGATTGGAATTATTATATTCTTTTAAAAGTCTGAGGGTATTTCGCCTGTCTCCTACATCTTGCTCAGCAGATGGTAGAGTTTTGTTAGGCTTGGCTCTCCCAAGGCTGTCAGTTGTTCTAATGGAATGTTGCTGCCGTGGCTTATTAAACTGACAGTTCGGTAATTTTCACATCTGTCAACACCTGCTTTCTTTGGGATTGGAATTATTATATTCTTTTAAAAGTCTGAGGGTATTTCGCCTGTCTCCTACATCTTGCTCAGCAGATGGTAGAGTTTTGTTAGGCTTGGCTCTCCCAAGGCTGTCAGTTGTTCTAATGGAATGTTGTCTACTCCCAGGGCCTTGTTTCAACTTAGGTCGTTCAGTGCCCTATCAAACTCTTTACGCAGTATCGTATCTACTATTTCATCATCATCTACATTCTCTTCCATTTCTGTAATATTGTCCTCAAGAACTTCGCCCTTGTATAGACCCTCTGTATACTGCTTCCACCTTTCTGCTTTCTCTTCTTTGCTTAGATCTGGGTTTCCATCTGAGCTCTTGATATTCATGCACCTTCTCCAAAGGTCTCTTTAATTTTCCTGTAGGCAGTATCTATCTTATCCCTAGTGATATGCGCCTCTTCATTATTACATCTGTCCTCTAGCCATCCCTGCTTAGTTATTTTGCACTTCCTTTCGATCTTATTTTTGAGACGTTTGTATTCTTTTGCCTGCTTCATTTACTGCATTTTTATGTTTTCTGCTTTCATCAGTTAAATTCAATATCTGTTCTGTTACCCAAGGATCTCTACTTCCCCTCGTCTTTTTACCTACTTGATCCTCTGCTACCTTCACTATTTCATCTCTCAAATCTAGCCATTCTTCTTCTACTTCATTTCTTTCCCCCATTCTTGTCAATCGTTCCCTAATGCTCTCCATGAAGCTCTCTACTACCTCTGGTTCTTTCAGTTTATCTAGGTCCCATCTCCTCAAATTCCCATCTTTTTGCAGTTTCTTCAGTTTTAATCTGTAGTTCATAACCAATAGATTGTGGTCAGAGTCCACATCTGCCCCTGGAAATGTCTTACAGTTTAAAACCTGGTTCCTAAATCTCTGTCTTACCATTACATAACCTATCTGAAACATTTCAGTATCTCCAGACTTCTTCGATGTATACAACCTTCTTTTATGATCCTTGAACCAAGTGTTAGCTATGATTAAGTTATGCTCTGTGCAAAATTCTCGCAGTCATATCTGACACATAACACGTATTTGAATGCCGCTCATTAGTTTTCGGGTGTGAAACTTCCCACGCAATGCTAGTAAATTACAGCACACGTATTTCATATAGTGACATTATAGAATTTGTCAACCTTGACGGTCAATCATCGTAGCCAAGAGCCGAATTCAGAGCAAGTAGTGGTGTTAGACGCTAGCATATGAAGTGAATCCGACGTACTTACTCAACTGAAAGATATTGTGCTATTGGGTCAGGTCTGGACTCTGGGCAGGGCAGTCCATTTCAGAAATTTTATTGTCAAAAAAAGCGTTGCTTCAGAGATGATGCTTTATGATAGGGTGCATTGTCATGCTGATACAGTCATCATCTCTCCTAATTGTTCTTCTGCTTAACGCAGCACACAGTTTTCGTAAGTATAATATCGGGACGACACGCTAACCACGAAAACAACCGCATACCGTTAACGCCATCGCCCCCTTGCTCCACTGTTGGCACTACACTTGATGGGCGCCACCTTTCCCCAGACAATTACTGAACCCACACCATTCCAGCCGACTGCCACAGGGTACTTTGTGATGCATCATTCCATATAGCTCGATTGTCACCCAGGGATGTGTGGCTTATAAGGAGCTGTTCGAGGATTGTACCCCGTTCTTTTTAACTCCATACGTAAAGCCATTTTGCTAGATGGACAGCTGGTAGCATTTTGGAGCTCAAAGTGATTGTCTCAGTTGATTTCATACGATATTTTAAAGCCAATCTCCGCAATGCCCAACGGTCCCTGTGCGCCAGCACACGAATTCTCTCTGGCCTTGGTTTAGCTATGGTTGTTGCTTCTCTAAAATACTCCTGATCGATACGTTATTCAGGTGACATCTGTTGAATAATCCCCGTTCGTAGTTCCTGAGCTCTCCCGACCAACCAGTTCTGCTGTCGCTGTTTCTCTACTTTAACAGCTTAATTTCCGCCCCGTTTTGTATTGGCGGGCCTGCCTCTCGTGACATCTAGCAATGAATCCTGCTATACTCAGGTGTTTCGGGGTACTATCGATGAGATGGTGTGCGTTTGCGCAACAAGAGATGAAGGAAGTTTGATTAGTACGTGCTCATTATTGTCACTATTTTGTTCTTTTACGAAATAAATAATAATATAGCTGATTTTAAATTGAAGACTCTTTGAACCCAGAGAACTCCTCACTGGTAAAAACTGGCTTTTCATGCACCATCTCACTCCTTCAGTGTGGCAACGATGAGACTAAACAACAGCCTCTAAGAACAGATATTTTTGTACATTCAAGTTCAGATAAAAAAAGAACATCTTGGACGACTAGAGAGAGAACGTTCATCTTTGCAGGACATGTGCATTAATGCGTTCTGCAGAAATGATTAGCATTTGAACCACGTCAGCCCACGGGTTCAAGATAAGTGTCGATATCGTGATGCAAAACTGCCTACCGCTAAAACGTGCCTGGTTCTCTCGTTGTCACTATAAACCAAAGGCAACTGATCGGCATGACTTGAACAGACTTGTAGGATACCTCGCAGATGTAAGAGTGAACTGTACTGTCAAATCAGTGAGTTTGAAAGAGGGTGCATTATTGGCATGAGAGAATGTGATTCGTCCGTCCGGGAAATTAATACCTTTATGAGACGAAGTGTATCGGCAGTGCAGAGTGGTTCACGGAAGGCCGTACAGCACGGCACGATGGGTGAGGTCACACCACCCAGACCACATCCCCGAGAAAAAGAGTGGTTCAAATGGTTCTGAGCAGTATTGAACTTAACATCTGAGGTCATCAGTCCCCTAGAACTCAGAACTACTTAAACCTAACTAACCTAAGGACATCACACACAACCATGCCCGAGGCAGGATTGGAACCTGCGACCGTTGCGGTCACGCGGTTCCAGACTGAAGCACGTAGTACCGCTCGGCCACACCGGCCGGCACCTCCCCGAGAAGATGGAGACCTCACCCGAATGGCATTGCAGGACAGATGTGCGTCCTTGTCCACTCTGGCGCAACGGTGGAGCAGGGTAACACATGGTACACTATCAGAGGCGACAGTCCGTCACCGTTTACTACGACAAGGGTTTTTGTGCGTTGTCCACTTCTCCGCCTACCTTTGACGAATGTGCATAAACAAGGCTAGACGGCAATGGTGTATTCAACGACGTCACTGGAGACAGGAATGGCATCAGAAAGTGTTTTCGGACGTATCCAGATTCTGTTTGTTTGAAACTGATGGCGGCATTTTGGTTCGCCGGAGACAGGGGGAGCGGCATCACCGTGACTGCATTCGCACAAGACGTACAGCTTCAATTGAAGCCCTTACGGTCAGGGGTGCTACTGGGTACAACCACAAATCACAACTGGTGCGTGTCCAGGGCACTGTGACCAGTGTGACCGAAGGGAATGACGTCCTGCGACCCGTAGCCATATCATTTCTGCACAGCTCCCCAGACGCCAATTTTCAGCAACACAATGCACGACCACATGTTGCTACACGAACACGTGCCTTCTTGGTGTCACACGATGTCAGCCATTTTCCCTGACTCGTCAGATCACCAGACTTGTCGCCAGTCGAAAAGGTGTGGGATATGGTAAAACTACGTGTGCAACGCTGTGACCCAACGCCAACCATCACAGATGAACTTCGGAAACAGGTGCATGCAGTATGAGTGGCTGTACCACAGGTCGCCATTCGCCCCTTGTACTCGTCGATGCCATCGCGCATGGAACAAAACGAGTATAAATGCTAGGTAATTATTTGTTCTGTGGAAAACAAACAGCATTTATGGAAGCGACCAACGTCACAAAGCTTACGTTGGAGAATGACATTCAGCGCATTATACTAATTACATAATTTATTGCTGTAATAACATAAATAAATAAGTTTACAATGGAAATACACACCTTAAATTCTGCTATGCTTGAAATGTGTTATTAAGTATTCGACTGATTACGAAACACGAACATTCGTTATGACCTCTAGCATATCACTGGTTTAAAAAAACTGCTAATTCTTTTACTGTGCGTCAACGGTGTTGAACATTTAAACAGCCTTCGTCCGTACAAAATTATGAAACGTACTAAGGAAAATAAATTTTCATCCGAGATTTTATCTAGAAAGAAAAACCTATTCTTAATGATGTGTTCAAGCTTAAATTAAGTTTGTGACAATTTTTAAGTGGCTATTATATCTGTAGTAGCTTCATAGCATAGGCCTCTCTCATGTATCAAACCTATGCATTCTAATGTTAGTTTGTAGGTTGTTATTAACTTTGAACGTCAATTACGTATCCTAATGGATATTACATATAATAAATACTTTCTCGAGAAATTGCATCAGAGAGATGTGCCAGCATGAAACTCAACAAAATAAAGGACGTTTCTGGTATTGTTCCCATTAGAATTGAAAATGAAGCAGCTGTGACTTTATGGCTCCAATTTCCAATGCATCGGAGTTCTAGAATATCCAGTTTCCCAAATTGTCTTCAAAAGAAAAGGAATAGATTCTCCTTGTAAATATTGCTGTTGCATCACAGTCCATCGGACGGAAATAACATGGGAAACTTTTTTCATTGATCGTGTAGCCTTTGCTAGTTTTGTTCTACAAATTTGTAATTATTGATACAGTTTAAATGAGCGAACGGTCAGTGTCGAGGTTGGTATGATACATTTCTTCCAAAGTGCATTTCATCAAAAGCGCATAGCTCACTCAATTTTCTTACAGCAAAAGACTCCCGAGAAGAACGCAACAGCATTTCCAAACAGAAACTCTCATTTAATCATGGTGATATTGCAATGCAATTATAATTTGAAGCAATTGTGTAGATACACCTTCACAATTTGCGCTGCAGATACGAGACAGGATGGTAAAACAGTCTGAGGAAAATCCATCATAGTATCAACAATCATAGCCTCTTTAATAAAACGTTGTCCTTGAAACTCATAATGTGTCAGTCGCTCAGTGTCCAAGCATAGAAATACTACCAGAGAACTGAGTGGCACTAAACTCTATAAAAGTTTTACATACAGTAAACAACCATCAATACTTACCAACACAGTTATACCTTAGTAAAAGCTCAAGGCTCAAGCCAGATAGAAGTTATACAATATTGTTCATGAAGTCTCATGTTACTGAGTACTGAAATACAACAAACCAACGACACTGGTGCCACCGTGCTCATAAACCTAAAGGAGCCAGGCGACACACGTAGACCCAACAACCTTAATACACTAGATCCCTCAGTGGTACGTGCTACTGTTGATGATACGCAAAAGAAGACAAGAACGCCAGGTGCCGAAGCAGTCGATCAGGTTCAACCGATGGTCCTTGCTGGTCGAAGGCAGGACGCGTAAGGCCGTTGCTGTTGGCGCTCGACACCAGGCAACTACGCTCAGGAGGCGCCACACAGGCCGGTGCGCGCAAGATCGATTACGTCGCAACAGCGACGTCGTTTCGAACCGGCACAATTACGAATGACTACGAAGAACACGAAAGACGGAATTCAACCAGCATAACATACAACACGAAGAGAAGAAATCGTAAGTTAGTTTACATCCTCATATAATGTGTCTAACAAATATTTCCTATTTTTCTTTTAATTATTTTCATTAGGAGTTTATTTTAGAAGATTCATGCATATACCCTTACTAACCATAATTATCGTAGCCACTGCTTATTAATTTCAAAGAGAGTGCGAAGTTCCGCTTATTGCTTAGATAGGTAATTTTTTCCCTCCGATTTCTTAAGCATCAAGGCGTGGTCCCCTCTATCCCATACCTCAAGCCGTCTTCGTTATCTTGTAATATGCGCTTCTAGCAGGTATTTTAACACGATAGTCTACTTTGTAGAGATTTTACATTTCAACTGCTTACAAACACACCGAACCAAGAACAAAGAAATGTCTCTGCAGAAACATGACAACAGGTGTGTATTCCGAACTTATTGAACAAAGAAGGCTATACAGTGTGCTGTCAGCTCCGCCAGTACACTGTACTTATATACCTCGTGTACGTGACACTAGCGCCAATGACTTTTGTCTCCACAGTGTATGTGTGAATGTGTTAGGTATCTTAATTCAGATCATTCTTCCGTCAAAGTTATTGCCTCTGTTGAAACCATGTCTTCTCCCTCTCTCTCTAAAACTCATTTATTTTGGCAGCTTTTAAAAACAAATCTCATAGACATCCTTACCAGCCTATAAGTCCAGTAGTGTGCGAAACCAGCTGAAAATATGTAGTAAGGTTTGTATTTCACTTTATTGCTTGTAATAGTCTATAGCAGAGCTGCATAACCAATAACGCAGGGTGTCATAAATTATCTTTACACATTCTATCTTCAATAAGCATAAGATTGTCCTAGCTAATAAATACTGGTGTGCAATATGTGGTAAATTAAATTATAATGTTTTGTCTTATTTTCCAGGCCCCAGTGTTTTGTTGATAATTGAGAACGCCACAGTATGCTCAGTGTTTATCCTGATACATCAAGACGAAGTTCGGTATTTATTTATTTATTTACACGTAAAGTTCCGCAGGACCAAACTTAGGAGCACGTATGAAAGATCATGGAACGTGTCAGTACATGAAATTACAACGTAAAATTAATAACTGATTAAAATAATATGTCAATGAAACCGAAAAAAGTCAAGCCATAAGTTTAAGTAATCGCAATCAACAAATAAGAAGAATCGGCTTAATTTTTCGAAGAGCTCCTCGACAGTACAGAAGGAGTAACCCATGAGAAAACTCTTCAGTTTCGATTTGAAAGCCCGTGGACTACAGCTAAGATCTTAGAATTCTTGTGGTAGCTTACTGAAAATGGATGCAGCAGCATACTGCAAACCTTTCAGCACAAGAGTTAAGGAAGTCCGATCCAAATTCAGGTTTGATTTCTGCCGAGTATTAACTGAGTGAAAGCTGCTTATTCTTGGGGCTAAGCTAATATTGCTACCAAGAAATGACAGTAAGGTATATATATATATATGTATATATATATATATATATATATATATATATATATACTGAGAAGCCAACGTCAAAATACCCAGATTCGTGAACAGGGGTCGAGAAGAGGTTCGTGAACTTACACCACTCATTGTCCTAACCGCCCGTTTCTGAGCCAAAAATAATCTTTTAGAATGGGAAGAGGAACTCCAAAATATAATACCATATGACATTAGCGAATGAAAATAAGCAAAGTAGACTAATTTTCGTGCCGAAGGATCACTCACTTCAGATACCACTTGAATGGTAAAAATGGCAGAATTATGTCTTTCAACAAGATCCTGAACGTGGGCTATCCACGACAGTTTACTATCTATCTGAACACCTAGAAATTTGAACTGTTCAGTTTCACTAATCATATGCCCATTCTGTGAAATTAAAACGTCAGGTTTTTTTGAATTGTGTGTTATGAACTGTAACTGTAACTGTTAGTTTATTTTATACAAGGTATGAACGTACATCATAAACTGCACTGCCTGAAACAGAGCCGAGCCAATTTGCATACAACATCCTCCACTACCAAGCTAGTGTCATCAGCAAATAGAAATATTTTCGTGTCACCTGTAATACTAGAGGGCATATTATTCATATAAATAAGGAGCAGGAGTGGCCCCAATTCTGATCCCTGCGGAGCCCCCCCATTTGACTGTACCTCACTCATACCCCACATCACAGCCCTTCTCAACGCTGTGAATAATGACCTTTTGCTGTCTGTTGCTAAAGCAGGCGAACAAATTGTGAGTTACTCCTCGTATTCCGTAATGGTACAACTTCTGGAGCAATATTTTGTGATCAACACAATCAAACGCCTTACTTAAATCAAAAAATATGGCTAGTGTTCGACACCTTTTGTTTAACCCATCCAGTACCTCACAGAGAAAAGAGAATATAGTATTATCAGTTGTTAACCGACTTCTAAAGCCGAACTGTACATTTGATAGCAAATTATGTGATATAAAATGATCAATTATCCTCATATACACAGCCTTTTCAGTAACTTTTGCAAACACAGATAGCATAGAAATAGGTCTCAAATTTTCTACATTATCCATTTCTCCCTTTTTATAAAGCAGCGCTACCACGTTCAGGAAACTGACCACTCCTAAAGGAAAAATTACAAATACGGCTAACATGTGCAGCACAGTTCGTTAATATTTTGCTAGGCACTCGATCGTATCCATGAGAGTCCTTAGTCTTCAGTGATTTAATTATTGACTCAATCTCCCCCTTGTCTGTATCACGATTCCCTGTAGAAACTAAATTTTTATTTAATTCACCAGCAATGGTCAAAAAGTGATTGTTAAATAATGTACATACATCTGATTTATCAGTAACAGAAATATTGTTACTGTGAACTGGTTTTACATCGTCAACCTTGTGCTGCTGACCAGACATTGCCTTCACAATTGACAAGATGGTTTTAATTTTGTTCCCTGAATTAACTGTTCTATTTGCGTAGCACACCCTCTGTGCCTTACTAATAACATTTTTAAGCACCTTACAGTACTATTTGTAATGGGCTACTGTAGCTTGATTGTGACTACTTCTAACATTTTGATATAATTCCCGCTTTGGTCTACAAGATATCCTTATCGCACTAGTCAGCCACCTAGGCTGCCTTTTACTGCCACTCTTGTTCCTTGACGAGGTTTAAAAAACTCTCTATCGCCGTTAGATTAACTTTTCTACATAGTCTGTAATTATATGTGATATTTGTTTGAGTACAAACGCCTATTAGTGTCAAAATTTGTGCATCACGGTCTGAAAGGCCATTCACCCTTTTACTAACAGAATGCCCACCTAGTACTGAAGAATGAATAAAAATAATGTCTACGGCTGTGCTACTGTTCCCCTGCACCCTAGTTGGAAAAAACACAGGCTGCATCAGATCATATGAATTTTCGAGATCTACCAACATCCGTTTTCTAGCGCCATCATATACAATATTAATACTGAAGTCACTACATATAACTAATTTCTGATACTTCCTATAAACTGAATCAATAACCCTCTCCAGCTTGAGAAGAAATTCTCTGAAGTAAGAATTTGGGGACCTATTAACAACAACAATTAGAAGTTTCAGTTTCACTAAGTTCAGCCGCCCCTGCACAACATTCAAATATCTATTCAGGGCAGTGCCGTGATACATCTATGGACTCATATGGAATACTGTTTTTTTTTTTATGTACATGGCCAGTCCCACACCCCGCGAGGAACTCCTTGAAAAACAGCCAGCTAATCTGTATCCTGGTAAAGGCGGCTTCTGAATTGTCACATTATTTAAGTGGTGCTCCGATATACCAATAATTTCAGTCAACATCTATAAGCAGTTCACTAACTTTACCTCCAATACCTCCTATATTTTGATGAAATGTGATAATTCCTTTTCTACTTGGAAACATGACGTTCACTGAAGGCGAGCCCTTAGTTAGAGGGAGTTCCTTTAAGCAGGTATACCTATGAGCTGACTTCAATCTAAAACAAGGTGCAGCTCTAACACCAACTACTACAAGAATTTTTCCATGAGTGACCCCACCACCATCCACTACACTGTCGCCCATAAGCTTTACGAGCCTCCCCTTCCCATATCTAATGAGGTGCAGGCCATGCCTTGTGAAACCAGATCTACTAATAGACTCAACTGGCACCATTGCAACGTGACCCCTTCTCTCTGCCATCAGTGCCTCCTCCAGCCCCATGTTAATGGGTCTAACAGCTGCGTTAGATGAGGCCGATCTTGACAGTTGCACGAGATGCTTATTAGTGCCACCAGTTTGAGTAGGTATCTTTACCAGGTCACCACCTACATCATTCCCCGCCCCTATCAAGACTATTCCCTGCTCCACCCACTATCACTACCTGATCATCCTTCGTAAAATTCCCACATAACTCCCCTACTCTGCCAGTCACCTGAGCCAACCCTGCACTGGGCTTCGCAATGCTGCTGACCTGGTACTCAGTCCCAACAACTTCCTGCAACTGCTGGCCCACACCTCTACCGTGGGAACTACCTCGTAACAGAACCTTCTTCTTTCTGTTAGACTTTGCGGCTGACCTGAGCCTCCTAACAACTGAGGGCTGCTGAATGTTCCCTACACCTACAGCTACAAGAGGCTCCTTTCCACTCAACTCCGACAGTTGGTCAAATCTATTGGATATACGCAAAGTATAACTGTCTCCGTCCCTTACTCCTAACTGCCTTCTTTCCAACTGCCAGTTCCCATTCCCCAGCACCCTTCACCATCCTCAAACTATCTAGTTCCTCCTTTGCGTGTTGTAACTACACATGAAGGGCACAGACCTTACGCTCCTGCTCCTCTGTCAACTTATTTCTACTACACATTCTGCATTCCCAGGAGAAGATCTCGCTAGAAGTCCCACTGGCTTACCCTCTACATCCCCCCCCCCCCCCCAATTAAAACACTTTGAACAAATCGCACACCGCAACCTACTATTCACAAACCTACGACAGAACCCACACTTCTCACTAATGATAAAATTTTACAGTTACTGAAAAAAACTAAGCGTTACCTAAGTTCAGTTACACCAGTAGATTTATAGAACTAACAATGGCGATCTCGAAATTCTCTCCCTATTAAGAACGCAACTACTTTTATTAATTAAGTGTAACAGAACTTTCTCACACATTACGCAAGGGAACTGCCATCCCCACCAGTCGATTAGGCACTGTAACAGGTAGTGTTCTCCATAAGCAGATGAGCGGCAGCCCATCTGAAAAACACAATGGAGGCGTTTTGATGTTGTCCGATAAAATTCGTGTATACGGCGGTCAGACATTTGGAAATGCCTCCATCAACAGTGCTCGAAGTCATGCATAATAGCTTACGTCTTCGTGCCTACAAGGTGCAGCTGCTCCAGGCACTACAGAGACACACAGCGTGTATTCATGTGATTCAACAGGTATCATTGGGGAAAGATTACGGTTTAATCCTCCATTCGGACCTCTGGGAGAGGTATCACAGCGCATAACAAACGAAGGTATAACATTGCAGTCTCATGGACTACTACTTAACATGGTAAGCAGATTTGTGTGTCTAAGTGATGCTGTTAGCAAGCCCATCTATTCCAGACTAATCAATATATAAGATACCAGACAAAGAGTGGTCCCCATGGGCCCTTAGCAAAGCCTCACATTGCTTCCAATTACTTTTGTCAGACTTCTTCTCTCTCTTTTCCTGTCAGCTTCTTTTGGAAACTATGCCATTGTCGACCCCGTTGGTACCTGTATTAGATTGCGAGGTACCGAGAGTGTCTTCCATTTTCATCCTCTAATCTTACCCGCCATGGCAGAGTAAGGCTTCCACAGGCGTGGTGAAATCAGCTTTCCTAGGCGAGAAAACTGTAAGATAGAGCCTGTTCCTCGAAGTTGCGGTAAGGGGGGGTTGGGGGGGGGGGGGAGAGAGATTACGTCATAGGCTCGGTAACAAATTCTCGTAAAAGCATTTGTAATCATAAACCGCAAAATAAGCCTGAGATAAAAGCCAGAAATCATGGACGACGATGGAGGCATTTCCAAATATCTGACTGCCGTATATACGCATTTTGTCGGACACTATCCGAACGGCTCCATTGCGTTGTTCAGATGGGCTGCCCGTCCTCTGCTTATGAAGAACACTTCCTGTTTCCATAAACTACGTTTCTCGAGCCTGGACAGCTGGTACGGACGGCTATCCCCTTGCGTAATGTGTCAGAAACTTTCGTTACATTTGGATTTCGGACTTCGTTTTCATGTACCGGGCTACGCACTGAGCATCCTGTGGGGTGCAATATTTTCATCAAAATTCTGACGTCTGGAAAATATGACAAAACTTATAATTTACTTTGCCTCATGCCGAAAACCAGTATTTATTACCTAAAACAATTTCATATTTATTTTAAATCAGAATTTGTAAAGATAGTTTATGACACCCTGCATTACTGAGCATGCAGCTCTGTCATATTATAAGCATTACGTTGGAATACAAACCCTATGAAATCTTTGCAGCTGTTTTCGCACACTACTGAACTGAAGTTTGGCAAGGAAACTTCAAGAAAACTTTGCATGTCCATGAGATTTGTTTTTAAATGTTGCCAAAATAATCGAGTTACAGGGAGCGAGGGAGAAGACATAGTTTCAACAAAGTCAAATCATGTTAACTTTCACGAAAGAATGTTCAGAATTAAGATAAGTAATACATTCAGATATACTCTGGGGAGACAAAATTCATTTACGGTAGTTTCGCCTACACAAGGTATAAAAGAGCAGTGTACTGGCGTAGCTGTCATTTTTACTCAGGTGATTCATGTGCAAAGTTTTCCGAAGTGATTATGGCCGCACCACACGAATTAACAGACATCGAACGACGAATGCTAGTTGGAGCTAGACGCACTCCATTTCGGAAATCGTTAGGGAATTGAAAATTTTAGGAATTACCTCTCTGCACGGACAGCAAAGTGGTTGACGGCCTTTATTTAACGACCGAGAGCAGCGGCGTTTGCTTGGATCTATCAGTGCCGACAACCAACACTGCGTGAAATAATAGCAGAAATCAATGTGTGACGTACGACGAGCGTATTCGTCAGGACAGGGCGACGAAACTTGGCGTTAATGGGCTATGGCAGCAGAAGAACGACGCGCGTGCCTTTGCTGACTGCACGAGATCCCCTGTTGCACCTTTCCTGGACTCTTGACAAAAACTGGAAAACAGTAGCGTGGTAAGATGAGTCAGGGTTCGAGTGTGGCGTAGATCCCACGAAGCCATGGACCCAAGTTATCAAAAGGTACTGCGCAAACTGGTGGTGGCTCCACAATGGTGTGGGCCACGTTTACATGGATTGGGCTGGGTTCTCTGATCGAACTGAACCTCTAATTGACTGTGAATCGTTATGTTCTGCTACATGGAGACCATTTGCAGGGCGGACTTCATGTTCCCATACAACGATGAAATTTTTATGGATTGCAATACGCCGTATCAAAAGGCCAGAATTGTTCTCGAGTTGTTTGAAGAACATTCAGTACAGTTCGAGCGAATGATTTGGCCATCCAGATCGCTCGACATGAATCCCATCGAAAATTTACAGGACATCATCGAGATAGCAGATCGTGAACGAGATCCTGTACACAACAATTTCGCAATAGTGGATGACTGTGGAGGCAACATATATTTCTGCCAAGGACTTCCAGAGGCTTGTTGAATCCACACCTCGTCGAGCTGCTCCACTAAGCTGGGCAACGGGAGGTCCTATACGATATTTCGAGGTATTCCATGGCTTTTGACACAACAGTGTATTATACTGCTGGCAAAGGAGACTTTCAAAGAGGAGGTCAACATATAGTAGTTCACTGTGGAGAGTATTGGCGTACAGACGCGACATGGCTCCAATTGTGAGAATACAGGCATGAATGCTGTCATTTCCTCCTGAAGAATGCGCGAGGGTACTGCCACCAAGGCCAGATTTTTAGTTAACTTTTTCGGGTAAGCACACTATAGTAAATCGCTCGTCCTGCGTGTCCGTTGAGGTCGAAAGAACACATGTGACTAGAGTCGCCCTCCACTGAAACAATCGTTCAGTTGATTTGATACATTGCATAAATGACGTAGTAAAGGGGAGGACTACACGTAGTGCTGGTAGAATTGGTAGGGAAAGAAACATAGATGAATGTGTAAGAGAGAAAATGGAAGCCGACAATCTCTCTGTTTTTTGTTTGCTTGGCTGTTTCATTCACACGTAATCAGAACCGCACACCATTTGGTGTTATACCACACTGTATTTTATATCCTTACATAGAGAAAGCTTTTGACAATGTTGACTGGAATACTCTCTTTCAGATTCTAAAGGTGGCAGGGGTAAAATACAGGGAGCGAAAGGCTATTTACAATTTGTACAGAAACCAGATGACAGTTATAAGAGTCGAGGGACATGAAAGGGAAGCAGTGGTTGGGAAGGGAGTAAGACAGGGTTGTAGCCTCTCCCCGATGTTGTTCAATCTGTATATTGAGCAAGCAGTAAAGGAAACAAAAGAAAAATTCGGAGTAGGTATTAAAATTCATGGAGAAGAAATTAAAACTTTGAGGTTCGCCGATGACATTGTAATTCTGTCAGAGACAGCAAAGGACTTGGAAGAGCAGTTGAATGGAATGGACAGTGTCTTGAAAGGAGGATATAAGATGAACATCAACAAAAGATTAACAAGGATAATGGGATGTAGTCTAATTAAGTCGGGTGATGCTGAGGGAATTAGATTAGGAAATGAGGCATTTAAAGTAGTAAAGGAGTTTCGCTATTTGGGGAGCAAAATAACTGATGATGGTCGAAGTAGAGAGGATATAAAATGTAGACTGGCAATGGCAAGGAAAGCGTTTCTGAAGAAGAGAAATTTGTTAACATCCAGTATTGATTTAAGTGTCAGGAAGTCGTTTCTGAAAGTATTCGTATGGGGTGTAGCCATGTATGGAAGTGAAGCATGGACGATAAATAGTTTGGACAAGAAGAGAATAGAAGCTTTCGAAATGTGGTGCTACGGAAGAATGCTGAAGATTAGATGGGTAGATCACATAACTAATGAGGAAGTATTGAATAGGATTGGGGAGAAGAGAAGTTTGTGGCACAACTTGACCAGAAGAAGGGATCGGTTGGTAGGACATGTTCTGAGGCATCAAGGGATCACCAATTTAGTATTGGAGGGCAGCGTGGAGGGTAAAAATCGTAGAGGGAGACCAAGAGATGAATACACTAAGCAGATTCAGAGGGATGTAGGTTGCAGTAGGTACTAGGAGCTGAAAAAGCTTGCACAGGATAGAGTAGCATGGAGAGCTGCATCAAACCAGTCCCAGGACTGAAGACCACAACAACAACAACACATAGTATAAATTGCATTTTACATTTCACGTGTGATAATTATTTGATCGCATAATTTCTGTACTTTTATGGAATTGAAGCAATTAATTTTGATGCAAGTACAACTTGCATGCACAAACTTTACGCCAGAAAACCCAGTTTACTAAAGAAAAGTCGTCTAATTTATATAAATCATGTTTCTGTTACTCATAAACAAATTTCAAGTTTATCACTAACAGGAAACTCTTGGCATTTATCGTGATGAAGGCCACAAAATAACTATATCCTTTTATCATGATGGAGAGCACAAAACAATTTTATTATTATAAATGACAAGAGTTTCCTGTTATTGATAAACACGAAATTTATTTATAAGTAACAGAAACATGGTTCAAAATGGCTCTGAGCACTATGGGACGTAACATCTGAGGTCATCAGTCCCCTTAAACCTAACTAACCTAAGGACATCACACACATCCATGCCCGAGGCAGGATTCGAACCTGCGACCGTAGCGGTCGCGTGGTTCCAGACTGAATCGCCTAGAACCGCTTGGCCACCACGGCCGGCTAACAGAAACATAATTTATATACGTTAGACGAGGTGTTGTACCAATATATATTCTTTATTTTAGCTTTTTGTTGTGTAAGTTGGGTTTTCTGGCACTCTACGATAAATCTGTATTGTTTTCTTTATTTTTAGTGTAACGTTCCTCTGCTTCACATTACAAATCAACAATTTTCGAATAAAACGTGAATAAAACATTGACAGTTTCAGTTTTGCTAAAAATACTGTTTATTGTTAAGTTACAGACAGGAGGGTACGGAAGTAGAGCAAAATTTTTCTGTAGGTTAACCGGCCCTCTACGTACCGTCACTCAGTTTCTGGACGGTTCATTGCTTCCGGTTGTTAGGGGAATCTAATGAGTCACTGATGGCATACGTAAAGAAAGCGATCGTTGTGGGGTGCACCAGATAGGTATGCAATACAACCAACGTACAGGAAACACGTGTAACTTGTAACGCCGGAAATGCATATCCTCCTATTTCCATCTATTGTACTATAAATTTTTTGCTTTATTTTGTTACCTGAAGATATGACGTTTCTGTGTCTTTGTATATTGTAATTGCTTTGCTATATATATATATATATATATATATATATATATATATATATATATATATATATATATATATATATGCATTTATGTCGATGTATAATTGGTTTGTTGTGTCTAGATTATTTGTATTTATACGCTGGGTCTGGCCTAGGGAAAACTATACTATCGAACGATTACATCGATAGGTCGTGTGGAGAACCAAAGTGTTTAAGATCTTTGGTAGTGTTAACTCTGCCGCATGGAACACGGGCAGAGGGAGTCTGGCTGGACTAGGGCGGTGGAGCAGGTGTGTTGTGTGTCGCTCCCGCGAGTTGCCGCGCTTTCGGGGCTTGGCAGCATGTAATTGCGCTCGAATTGCTATGATAGTTTCCGACACGCTGTCGCGGACGGGAAGCAATAGCTGGCGCACATCAAGAACCCGTTTCGCCTGGTGAACGTGTCGAGAAGAAGGCGCGCCAACATCCAGCTTCTGCAACAGCGACGGCCGACAATGAGTGACTGTCGTCACCTGCTCGACTGACGACTGCAAACCTTCAATCAACCAACAAGGAAGACTGGAAGCACGTAAAGTTTCAGAACTGTATGGCAGACCTCATCTTTTAAAATTGTTGCATTACAAAATTACAGCAACTTAGCATGAACCTTTGTTGCTCATTGTCCAAATTACATTACCAAGCAGGGTCCCATCCTTTTCCGAAATGAACCCGAGTGTCGTTGAAATTCAAACGCCAGCATTAAGGTAATATCATTCCATTTCACTGCTTTAATTTCAAAGTTCAGTTAAAGTATTCATAGCTGGCTACAATATTTAGATTATGCAAGCAGAAATTAAGAGTGAGAGTTTTGTTACCATATTTTAGCTTACCTGTGACTGCAACTCGGCTTGGTACGTACTAAATGTTACTATTGTTAACTGTTCAGAATCATTTAACTCAAGTTCGAAGTTAAATCTCTTATTTCTAAATTGCGTAGATTCAAGTAGCTTCTGAAATGATTGTTGAGGTAGCCCCAGACTAACCTTATTGTACTGAATTTCGTAGTGCTTCAGAAACAAATCTTACTATTAATTTCAGTCACTAAATTAACTTTCAATTTTCTGGTTTCATAAATTCTTTTGCTAAATTAAGTCAGAGTGTAGCGAAATTTATTACTGCTGACAAACTTTCAGTTTTCACACAACACGTGTCAACCTTCAGTTGTGTGTGCAATAACGTTTCTTTTTTCAGTTATTATAGTAGTTGTCCGTAGGACTGGTGACGTAATTTTCCCCAAATCTCAAATATCTAATTAACGCTAATTAATTGTTAACGTGACGACCGCACATTTACTTTCTTTATTAATTTTACCCTTTTTTCAAAATTAATTTCCACGAGTTTCATTTGCATTTTTCCTTTCATTTAAATGTAACCCTTTCCTTCCTCTTTACCGACAGATTAACTTCGGTGACGATTGCTTTTCCCAGATTCCCATTAGGTACACGCGTTTTAATTTTTCACTGTCGATAAGTGAGGGGGAGGTTACAACCTCCATAACTGACCAAAGGTACTAGGAGAACTACCGTAGTCTACGCTTACTTACGGTAGTCTACAGTATCCTACTTTTATAAGTCTACAAGTCACTCATCACCTGGCGTTGTAACTAGACTGGCCTTCCCTATCGATTACACGAGGCAGCTGAGCGGCGACGCAGCGAGAGCCTATCAAAGACCGCGTCGGCCGGAGCCGCGAGTGCGCTGGAGCGTGCGTGAGGCCCCGAGCCCCAGCGGCCATAAATAACGGCGCTGCGCGCGCCATCGGCAGGAAATGAAGCGGGCGCCGACTTTAACAGAGTGCAGTCATTTCCTATCCAGCCGGCCGGCCGTCGCACCGCGGCGCCCAGATGAATATCGGCTCCGCCGGCAATGCGGGCGCGCCAGCTTCTGGCCTCCCCAATCTGCTTCCTCTTCAGTGCCAACTCCGGAGCGCAGCGCGTGCTACCTTCCTTATAGTCGATTCGGCAGGTAATGGTGTGGCGCAATAGCTATAGGTGTGGCGCTCGCGTTCTTAGAGGGTCTGCCTTCAAACCCTGATCCGGCAGCTGTCGTTGAGTAGTCTCATATTTGTGTTTCTTGAAGAATATTCCATCATCTTCCGTGCGTCAAGGATAGCACTACGCTTTCTTCGGATCTTTCAGCTGGTCATTTGGGGAAGTGGCAACCAAACGATTATTCACGTTGGTGTGCATGAGTCTGGCGATATAAACTGCCATCAGGCTTACGAAAAAATGTAATCGAGACATTTCCCAAGATTGCAAGTGCCTACGAGCGGATTGATCGCACAACCAGCTTATCAGTTCATGCATCGAAGTAACTAACGAGAATAACATATAGAAGAATGGAAAAGAAAAGTGAGGCTGTATCAGTTAACGAACAGTTTGGCTTTAGGAAAGTGGGACAGTTGTGACATGGTGGTTGATAATGAAAGCCAGACTGGAGAAAACTAGACACGGTCATAGCATTTGTCGAACCGGAAAAAGCGTCCGACAACAGAAATGATGAAAGGTGTTCGAAATCCTGAGAAAAATAGTGGTAAGCCTTAGGGAGAGACTGGTGATGTACATCATGTAAAAGTGCCAAGATGGAAAAATAATAGTGGAACACCAAAAAGGAGGTATACGGATTAAAAGGGGTGTAAGACAGGGATGTAGTCTTTCGCTCCTGGTGTTCAATCTGTATACGTCGAAGAAGTAATGACGGAAATAAAATATAGGTTCAAGAGTGGGGTGAAAATACAAGGTGAACTGATACCAGTTTCAAGATACACTCATGATAATGCTATCCTCAGTGAAAAGGAAGAAGAATTACAAGATCTGTTGAAAGGCATGAACAGTGTGGTGAGCATAAATGGTTCATATGGCTCTGAGCACTACGGGACTTAACTTCTGAGGTCATCAGTCCCCTAGAACTTAGAACTACTTAAATCTAACTTACCTAAGGACATCACACACATCAATGCCCGAGGCAGGATTCGAACCTGCAACCGTAGCGGTCGCGCGGTTCCCGACTGTAGCGCATAGAACCGCTCGGCCACACCGGCCGGCGTAGTGAGCACAGTATATGGATTGAAAGTAAACATAAAAAAAGAAGAAACTACTGACAAGTAGAAGAAATGAGAACAGCTAGAAATTTAACGTCAGGAATGTTGATTACGGAGTAGATGAAGTTAAAGAATTCTGCTACACAGGCAGCAAAAAAAGGAATACGCATGACAGACGGGGCAAGGAGAACATAAAATGCAAACTAGCACTAGTAAAGAGGGAACTTCTTGCCAAATGATACCTACTACTCACTTGTTTGACAGTGCGTCAGTTTGGATGCGATCTGAAAGCGAATTTGCAAAGAGTGCTCCCCACGTACATATTTGGCTCTCACAGAGGCATTGACTTGGATACGTACGAGATTTTTGTACTCTCTTTTCTCTGTTGTTTAATGTAACAAGCTAGTACAAGCAATACCTCAAAAATATACGTTTTTCTGATGTTTTAAAAGTTAGTTTCATGTTCAGAGGAAAGTCGCAGCTATTCAGATGCATTCGAAAACACTTTCAAATGCCCGTTGTTACATCAGCACAACATGTACCTTTGACTTGTGTGTTATTGTGTTTCTGACATGCTAATGTTCTCTCCCACGTTTTATTTCAAGCAACATCACGATGTGACTTTCAGTATTGTAACAAGCATGTACAAGTAATGTGATTACAAGATCCGATGATAACAGTGTAGATCTGTCGAAACAGGTCACAATAATATAAATAATTGTTAGCAATCTTGGCGGTCTTCAAGGATAATACTTCTACTAGCATCAGGTATAGATCTCAGTTTAGGGAAGAAATTTCTGAGAGTGGTAGTTTGCAGTACAGCATTGTATGGTAGTGAAACATTCAGTGTGGGAAAACCGGAACAGAGGAGAATCACAGCATTTAATATGTAGTGGTAAGTGGTACTTAAGAGAGGTAAATAAATTAGTGAAATCAATTTGAAGTAAAGTAGAAATTAGAAAATAAACGAAAAACTTAGTTTAGTTACACACTGGCAAACAGCGGGCAGAGCAGAAGAGGCAATGACCACGAAGTCAGCACGTTCAGGAGAAGCCATCGCCCTCCCCACATACGCGGAAGCTGTCGATTCAGCCGTCAGGGCGTTGCCCGACCAGCTCACGTGTTTCTCAATTGTCACATGTGATCAAAGGCCCTCGCCTACATACCAAGAGCCAGTGACCGACGTTAAGAAGATTCTTCGAGAAGCTTTTCAACGTGACAGACGAGGCAATGACCGTGAAGTTGTCCACCAGGACGGGAAGGAGACGGCCTCACATCAGCAGTCATCTTTGAGCTGGTGATGGAGATCTGACATCCGAAGACTGGCAAGCTGGAGGCCGTTGTTCGAGTCCAGGACACTGGCCTTCCCCCGTCGCGCCGCTCCGCTGGCCGACGCACAACACTGTCACACGCGGCCTCATAGAGAAAGGAAACACTGGGACGCCACATCCAAGGTATCACCATCAGATTCACGACTTCGTTCTCAATAATTAAACGGGCCACCTCGCGATGCGCGTCTCCAGTCAACTGGACGAGACGGCGACACGAGATACATACGGCCAGGCATAATCAGACGCCGTCGCTCACGCAACAAAAGGCTTCGCAGACACAGCTGCCGCTCTCCCAGCCAGAACAATCCAGTAAGGAAACCATTGTACAAATCTTTCAATAAAAGTTATCTTATGTAAAAATGCTGTTTCATTCTACCTCATACCCGAGCCAAGGAAGAACCCACCCTGCCCACATGTTGTTAAGAGAGAAAAAGTAATTTATTTAGTGTTTTTCACCCTGACATAATGCTCTAGAATCAAATGCCCTTTGCAGTAATGCTCATCCTGACAATAGCCTGGCATCAAAAGAGGTTACCCAGTTACAGTAGTGCTACAGAAGAACTCTGTAAATTAGGTAGACTGATAAGGTAACGAATGAACAGGTTCTCTATTGAATTATGGAGGAATGAAATACATGGAAGAAACTGACAAGGAAAAGAAACAGTATGAAAGACATCTGTGAAGGCGTCGAATAACTTTCATGGTACTAGATGGAGCCGTGGAGAGTAAATGCTGTAGAGGAAGACAGAGACTGGGGTACATCAGCAAATAATTGAGGATGTAGGTTGCAAGTGCTGCACTGAGATGAAAAGTTTGGCACAGGAGAGTAATTCGCTTCGTGCCGCATCAGTCCATTCAGTAGACTGGAAAAAAAGCTTAGAGCAATAGCAATCTTCCAGGTGAGTCGCTGGCAGAGTTAAAATCACTTGACGCAATACTGTGGAGATAGTGCGTCAGAGATAGTAGAGTTGACCACAATAGCTTCAGTCATAGATAAAACTTCATGCATCCAAGACTAAGAAGAAGTAGGCGCAGTCCATTGCCTGTAAAAGGTTCGTGAGTCTCATTTTGTGCTCTGAGCCCTGGGTTCTTTGGCAGGTGTTTATTCTGCATGCACTTTGGATTGTTTATACTTATTAATAAATTTATTTTGTTATTCTGAACTCTGAGTTCTTAGGTCCTTTCTTATTCTGCATGCACCATAGATTCTTTGTAATTATTTACGAATTGAATTCCAATTGCCTAAGAAGTCACGCCAGTAAGACGCCACACAACTTACCATCCCATCAGTTCCTCTTCCACTATATGGACAGAAACTAGGAAAAGAACACACCGACGGAAGATGTAGCAATACCGGAGAAATAAAGAACTGGAATAAAGAAGAACAACAACGAAGTTGTTGTGTGGTAAAAAAAGATTAATAATGGGACTGCATATTTCATTTAAAGTGAAAGCTTTCGCTCTCACGTTCTTGAAAATAACTTGCAGAATTGATAGATTCCGGAAATATGTATTTCAAATGTTGTTATTATTCTTATTAAGAGTTGTGGTACTCTGCTTAAAGCAACAGGCTAAAATATTTCGTCTACATTCATCCGGTTCTCCAGGCTTCGGTTTGTTGCCTGTTCCGTCGCCGGCTCCTGAATTTGTATGCGTGTTCTGCACTTTATGATCTCTGTGTACCTTCGCCTATGGCGGTAAGGCGACAGCTCAGTTGCGATCGTTGTAGTCCCTACAGCATATGCATGGATAATACTGGTCTTCTGCTATACAACAAGGTCACAGTTCGTAGAAATCGACGGAAAGTCATCGAGTAAAACAGAAGTAGTATCCAGCGTTCCCCAAGGAAGTGTTACAGGCCAGCCATTGTTAGCCGCCCGGTGTGGCCGTGCGGTTCTAGGCGCTTCAGTCTGGAACCGCGTGACCGCTACGGTCGCAGGTTCGAATCCTGCCTCGGGCATGGATGTGTGTGATGTACTTAGGTTAGTTAGGTTTAAGTAGTTCTAAGTTCTAGGGGACTGATGTTAAGTCCCATAGTGCTCAGAGCAATTTGAACCATTTTTTTGAGCCATCATTTTTTCCTGATCTATATTAATGACATAGGAGACATTCTGAGTAGCCGTCTTAATTTTTTTGCAGATGATGCTGTCATTTACCGTCTTGTAAAATCATCAGATGATTAAAACGACTTGAAAAATGATTTAGATAAGATATCTGTATGTGCGAAAAGTGGCAATTGACCCTGAATAAGGAAAAGTGCGAAGTTATTCACATGAGTACTAAAAGAAATCAGCTAAATTTCGATTACGTGATAAGTCACACAAATCTGAAGGCTGTAAATTCAACTAAATACTTAGGGATTACAATCACAAATAACCTAAATTGGAACGATCACATAGATGATATTGTGGATAGAACAAACCAAAGACTGCGATTTATTGGCAGAACACCTAGAAGGTGCAACAGGTCTACTAAAGAGACTGCTTACACCACGCTTGTCCGCGCTATTCTGGAGTACTGCTGTGCGGTGTGCGATCCGCATCAGGTGGGACTGACGGATGCTCGTTTTGTATTATCGCGAAATAGGGGAGGTAGTGTCACAGACATGACACGTGAATTGGAGTGGCAATCATTAAAACAAAGGCGTTTTTCGTTGCGACGGGATCTTCTTATCAAATTTCAATCAGCAGTTTTTTCCTCCGCTTGCGAAAACGTTCTGTTGGCACACACCTACAGAGGGAGAAATGACCATCACGATAAAATAAGAGAAATCAGTGCTCGCACAGAAAAATTTATGTGCTCGTGTTTCCCGCGTGCCTTTCGGGAGTGGAACGGTAGAGAGACAGCTTGAAGGTGGTTCATTGAACCCTCTGCCAGGCACTTTGTTGTGAATAGCAGAGTAAACAGGTAGGTGTAGATGGTGTAAAACTGTCGCATTAAACTCAGAATATGTTGCAAAACAAGTTTTTGTAACAAAAACAGTGGCGAATAATATGGTGAATCAGAATCCTGAAGAAGACCAACCTATGTATAACATCGCTTACTGAATACTCCATGTAACAGAATACTTAAAATATTTTAGGTATTTTCGCTTAGTAGCAAGTAGAAACCTCTTCGAATCTTTTGTGCAATACTGTAGTAGTGTGTGCATATATTCTATCGAATTTTGATAGCCACACTATGTAATGTCATAAACTCGAAAAAATAATGGAATCTAGTTAGTTACGTGTTCCATTGATCAATAGCACGGAAAATCCGTTATGATGCGGAACGTGTCAAATGCACAAGAAATGTGCGTATAAAACAAGTTTTTTCTTTTTTTGTTTACATTGTAGTGTTATAATCAAATATTCCTATTATCTATCCCATTCCCCTAAATGGCACAAAATGCATATATTATATCTCCAGATTTATTTACTCACATTCAAGAATTCATTTATGGTATAGGAGGAGTTGTCAAGGAGGTATGATTTCAATTTGTTTTTGAAACTATTAGTGCTATTATCTATATGTACACCCATAAATGTAGTATGCTCTACCCTGGCTACTGACTTCTTTTGATGTGTTATGTTTATTGAAGGAATTATACTTTTTTCAGCAGAAAATTGGATGTACTGTGGTTTTTCAAAGTTCAGAGCAAGACCATTCGCAGAAACCTATTAATAACTTTTCCAAAGACCTTATTTGTATCATTTTCTATCGGACTTTCTTTTACTGGATTAACATTTACGCTTGTATCACCAGCAAACTGTGTCAGTTCAGCATCTTGTTTCACATAAGAAGGGAGGTCATTTACATACATCAAGAACAAGAGGGGACCCATGATCGAACCTTGTCGATCACCTAATGTAATTTCACCCCAGTTAGTAGAAGTGACAAACTTCTTTCACTTGAAGCATATAAAGAGACTTTTTGCTTCCTGTTCTGTATATATGACTTAAACCACTCATATGATGTCCCATTTATACCATAGAATTGTAATATCTCTACCATAATGTCATGGTTCCTACAATCAACTGCTTTGGATAAGTCACAGATTATTCCTACTGGTGCCATTATACTATTTAAAGACTCTATTACGTGGACAGTGAAATTGTATGTTGCTGTCACAGTGGAACAGCATTTCTGAAATCCAAACTGTGATTTACAAAGTACACCATTACTGTTGTGATGGCTAACCACTCTTGAGTACATTACTTTCTCAAAGATTTTTGAAAATGCTGTAAGCAATGATGCTGGACGGTAATTATTGACTTCTGTGAATTGCCCCTTTCTGTAGAGAGGCCTGACAATGGCCTATTTTAACCTGTCCGGAAAAGTACCCTCACTCAGTGATGCATTACATATGTGACTCAAAACATCAGCAGTAATTGCCCCACATTGTTTTAATAACTTGTTAGGATTGTCATCTACTCCAACAGAACATTTATGTTTCAAAGATTTAATAATTTTCCTCATTTCACAGGAGGTTGTTAGATGAAACTTAATCTGACTAAAATATTTCCAAACTGACTCTTCCATGTACTGCATGGCTTTTTCTTTTGAACAATTCTCACCAATATTTTCTCCTACACTTAAGAAGTGATTGTTAAATACATTGGCCACCTTTGTACTGTTGGTTAAGATGGTCTCATTCTCTTTAACAGTAATACTACCTACCCCAGTGGTTACTTTTCCTGTCTCCCTTCTAACAACATTCCATGTTGATTTGATTTTATTGCTGGAGTTGTTAATTTCTTCTCCAACAGTGTAAAACCACTTCTGGATCCTTACTAGTTCAATTCTTTTATCTTGGCGGTTAGCGCATGCCCGCCCAGACGCGGGAGATTGCTGTGTTGCCAGTTGTACGCGCCAAGAGAAGCATCGCCATAGTATATAATTAGCCAACTTACGTTTAGGGAGGAGCGCGCAGTTTATGAAGTAAAGCCACCAGGGCCGCATTAACCCTTTCGCTGCTACAGAGACGTGCTCCCCGCATTCCGCGATGTGTGCGATTTTGTCATCATTGCACTGCTCGCCTGTGCAGGCACATGGTGTTTCGACTGCTTTGACACACTTTATCGTTCGATTTCACAAAAATTATTTGGCCCAAAAATTTTATTTTTACACATCTTCTTGACTGATACCTTCCCCCCATAAATGACTTAATTTTGTTTCGAAGTTCAACGCAGTTATTGTGCAGCATTAAATGTAGTAAACCAGTGCACGAAATTTTGAAGAGTTTGCAGAGGTAAAAGTCTATAGCGTATACTTTCCATATGGTCGATTTTAGTTGCCACTAGAAATTTCAAAAAATTACATTCAAACGAATAAAACTCATGAAGTAGTACAGCTTGATGTTGTTTTTAAATAAAGAAAATGTCAAGCACCGAACAAGGTTTGAACACAGAACCGTCTGCTTAGCACTCATACAATTTACTCATTACGCTATAGCAGCTCGTCAAGCAATATATATCCCAGAGGACTTTAAAATATCACGCAAAATACCGACAAACACTGTTGGTATGACTACGAATTACTCACGTTTCGTCGAAATACAATAGGAAAAAGCGGTTAGTGAGAATGATACAAATACCTTTCCTTGCTTTCGCCTGAATTAGGCGGCTTATTGCTTGTTTGGTTTAATTAATTAATAGAATATGAAACAATTGGTATAAAGAATGCTTTTACCAAACTTTCTGTAAAAGAATGTCTGCTATCAAGACACTGCTTTCGTTCAATTACTTTATGACTGAACTTTTCTAAAACTGAAGACACTCGTCCGGGCTCTGCAGTGCAGTCGAGCTCTGGCAACGTCGTTCTCTGTTCATTGGCTGACTGTGTTTTGTGACGTCAGATGCGCAGAACGAACCTAAACACAGCTGCCATCATAAATGATGCGCACTTTAGTTCTTGCTGTCTCATACTGTTTTCTTTTTCTTTTTGAAGACACTTTAATACCTGTAGTAATCCATGGTTTCTTTGAAAAGTTTGTGGTGTTACATTTAGTAATTTTCTTTGAAAAAGTTCAAAGAGGGATATAAATTTATCATGAAATATGCTGCATTTATCATTAGTATTTGGCTGATTATATACATCTTCCCAGTTTAGATTTCCTAAACTTTTTCTGAAGTGATCTATAGATACCGGGTTGAGCACCCTCACACTTTTGCTTAATAGTTTCTGAAGTGTACACCCTGGTTTTGTAAGTTAATCAGTTGTGCATGTACATCTACATCTACATGACTACTCTGCAATTCACATTTAAGTGCTTGGTAGAGGTTTCATCAAACCACAATTATATTATCTCTCTGCCATTCCACTCCCGAACAATCATTCCTACCTATGTAGGTTGGGCTCAACAAAATATTTTCGCATTCGGAAGAGAAAGTTGGTGACTGAAATTTCGTAAATAGATCTCGCCGCGACGAAAAACGTCTTTGCTTTAATGGCTTCCATCCCAACTCGCGTATCATATCTGCCACACTCTCTCCCCTATTACGTGATAATACAAAAAGAGCTGCCCTTTTTTGCATCATTTCGATGTCCTCCGTCAATCCCACCTGGTAAGGATCCCACACCGCGCAGCAATATTCTAACAGAGGACGAACGAGTGTAGTGTAAGCTGTCTCTTTAGTGGACTTGTTGCATCTTCTAAGCGTCCTGCCGATGAAACGCAACCTTTGGCTCGCCTTCCCCAAAATATTACCTATGTGGTCTTCCCAACTGAAATTGTTCGTGATTTTAACACCCAGGTACTTAGTTGGATTGACAGCCTTGAGAATTGCACTATTTATCGAGTAATCGAATTCCAACTGATTTCTTTTGGAACTCATGTGGACCACCTCACACTTTTCGTTATTTAGCGTCAACTGCCACCTTTCACACCATACATCTTTTCTAAATCGCTTTGCAACTGATGCTGGTCTTCGGTCAGATATGCTGTTTCTTTTTCTCGGTACGTTATACAGGGTCATTTTTTCCATTGTGTGCAAGCTGTAGTGATTGATCGATGGGGCGTTAGGGACTCAAAAAGGTGTAATGAACTTTTCTCTGGAAATGCAAGGTTTCCGTGCTAAAGAGATTTTTTCAGTCATACTTTGTTACAGAGACTGCGGTCTAAAATACTGATACTGGTCTTCGGATGACCTTACTGGACGGTAAATTACAGCATCATCTGCGAACAATCTAAGAGAACTGCTGAGATTGTCAGCCAGGTCATTTATATAGATCAGGAACAGCAGAGGTCCCAGGACGCTTCCCTGGGGAACACCTGATATCACTTCAGTTTTACTCGATGATTTTCCGTCTATTACTACGAACTGCGACCTTCCTGATAGGAAACCACGAATCCAGTCGCACAACTGAGACGATACCCCATAGGCCCGCAGCTTGATTAGAAGTCGCTTGTGAGGAACGGTGTAGAGATCACCTGTCGATGGCGGCCATTACTTCGTGCGAATAAAGAGCTAGCTGCGTTGCACAAGAACGATGTTTTCTGAAACCATGCTGATTACGTATCAATAGATCGTTCCCCTCGAGGTGATTCATAGTGTTTGAATACAGTATATGCTCCAAAATCCTACTGCAAACCGACGTCAATGATGTAGGTCTGTAGTTCGATGGATTACTCCTACTACCCTTCTTAAACACTGGTGCGACCTGCGCAATTTTCCAATCTGTAGGTACTGATCTATCCGTGAGCGAGCGGCTGTATATGATTGCTAAGTAGGGAGCTGTTGTATCAGCGTAATCTGAAAGGAACCTAATAGGTATACAATCTGGACCTGAAGACTTGCCCGTATCAAGCGATTTGCTTCGCAACCCCTAAGATATCTACTTCTAAGAAACTCAAGCTAGCAGCTGTTCGTGTTTCAAATTCTGGAATATTCCATTCCATCATGGCCAGATAAACCATTGACGCACACACAGTCACTCATGCCTGCGGTGACTGGGGTCGCTATGTCGACTTCTGAGGTGACGAGTTGGCGGTCGGGTCGGTCGGTCGGTCAGCTGAGGTTCAGCCCGCGGCGCAGTGGGGCCAGTGGAGCGCATTGCGACTGCGGCTGCGGTAGACCGTACCCCGTCGGCCGGCGCCGGCGGGCCCACCGCTCTGGCGGCACGCGATGCCATGTATTCGGAGCACGTGGAGATGCCGGCCAGATTGCCTACCGACTCGGTGCGGTCGAATGCCTTATGTAAGGCGCGGCCGGCCCGCGGTATTGACTGCGGATGAGGAGGCGCGGGAAATCGCTCTGCCGCGGGCGCCGAGCGGCCGCTGCCGGCGGGGTCCCCGCGTCACGTCCACCTGCCTCGCCTCGACCTCCGCTGACAGCCGGACAGCCTAAGGCCGTTCTCCGTCCTCTTTCCACGTCTGCTGCAGGCAACCGCTGTCACTGGCTCTTCAGCCCGATTCTAAACCCCGAGGATGGAAGGAAATTAGGAGGCTGCTTTCAGAGCCATTGAAACTGAAATAGAAATTCTTGGGGTCTTCCAATGCGTTAATACAGCGTGGCGCACGAAATGTGTTACCAATTGTTTCTTTCACAATTTACGACGCACATTAGATATCCCGTTGGTATGTCTACAGCAGTACCAGCAGAGCTTGGAAAAACAAATGAGTTACTAAATGACGTGTAATTCACGATACTGCCGGTAGAGACTTCAAAATGGTTCAAGTGGCTCTGACAAGGGAACCTCCCCATCACACCCCCTTCAGATTTAGTTATAAGTTGGCACAGTGGATAGGCCTTGAAAAACTGAATACAGATCAATCGAGAAAACAGGAAGAAGTTGTGTGGAACTATGAAACAAATTAGTAAAATATACAAACTGAGTAGTTCATGTATAGGCAACATCAAGGACAATGGGAGTCAAGGAGCGCCGTGGTCCCGTGGTTAGCGAGAGTAGCTATGGAACGAGAGGTCATAAGTTCAAGTCCTCCCTCGAGTGAAAAGTATAATTTTTTATTTTCAGTTTATGTGACAAACTCTTATGTTTTCATCACTTTTTTGGGAGTGATTATCACATCCGCAAGAAAACCTAAATCTGGCAAGGTAGAAGAATCTTTTTACCCATTCGCTAAGTGTTTAAGTTAGGTGGGTTGACAACGTATTCCTGTCATGTGACGCACATGCCGTCACCAGTGTCGTACAGAATATATTAGACGTGTTTTCCTGTGGAGTAATCGGTTGACCTGTGACCTTGCGAACAAATGTTTTCGGTTCCCATTGGAGAGGCACGTCCTTTCGTCTACTAATCGCACAGTTTTGCGGTGCGGTCGCAAAACACAGACACTAAACTTATTACAGTGAACAGAGACGTCAATAAACGAACGGACAGATCATAACTTTGCGAAAATAAAGATAGTAAAACCTTCAGTCGAGGGAAGACTTAAACCAAGGTACTCTCGTTCCATAGCTACTCACGCTAACCACGGGACCACGGCGCTCCTGATCGTTCGTTCTCCTTGCCTATCTTGCACATGGACTACTCACTTTGTATATTTTACTAATTTTTTTCATAGTTCCACACAACTTCTTCCTGTTTTCTCGATTGATCTGTGTCCAGTTTTTCAAGGCCTATCCACAGCGCCAACTTATAACTAAATCTGAGGGGGGGTGCGATGGGGAGGTTCCCTTGTGAGCACTATGGGACTTAACATCTGAGGTCATCAGTCCCCTAGAACTGCATTTCATTTACACACCGCTCACAAATATTTATTCTCCATCTTGAAGTCGTCAAGTACGAATTATTGATCTTAATACAATAATACTGCACACTTATATTGAAAACACTGTTAAAGAAATTGAAAGGCTCCGTATCACTCCTTGCTAATACACATAATTCATTCCAAGGTTTCCTTTCTGAATTACGGAACTTTCTTCCAAACATAGAAGCTTCTATTACAATTTCTCTCAACATAGGTACATTTTCTGAGCTGTGTAAAATATAATGTGGTCATAAACGATAACGTGAAAGAATATAACGGATTTTTTCATTTCTAAAATGTAAAATAATATCCTCTTTCAACAGATCCGGAATATGTAAGTCAATTGAATGGAGAGCATTGTCCAGGTGTCCTACTATTACAAATCTGCTCAATTTGTACAAAGTTGAAACCATTTCGTAGTGTACTTACGAAAAATTCACTAAGTGCAGCTTCGGCGAGGTCAGAGGTAGACGCAGTGTTCATTAAGTTGTCAGAAGACATGGTTACTAAGACCCTAACATACCCTTTTATATAGTGCATGGCGCAAATGGCTGTGACCGATTACGCGCCATTTCTTTCTGTCGCCAACCTTTTGCTGGTGTGGGTGCTTGGCCAGATAGCCGGTTTGAAAAGCCAACTATCTCAGCTATCTCAGCACCACAGCCACAGGCGCCACAGCGACCTTCGGACCAGGGGACCCAGGGAGCGGCGGGGGGGGGGGGGGGGGGGGGAGATCGAGTGTATGGTCAACGAATCGACGCACATGTGCGGCCGCACGTGCGTTATGATTCACGTTGACCATGTACGGTCAACCTAACTAACCTAAGGACGACACAGCAATGATCGTCAATAGTGTTACTTTTTCATGAAACGAAAAGCCCTGTTGTGACTCAGAGGCGTTTTCGACAACAGTTTAACACACGATGGGTCCCTTGCAAGAAGACCATCCACAGATTTTGCGATAATTTCTTACAGGAAGGAACAGTATTGGAAGTGAAGCGACCTCGGCCTAACCCTGTTTGTTCGTCGGAGAATACTGAAGCGGTACGAGTTGCTGTATAGAGAAGTCCCGGGCAATCGTGTAGAAAGGCAGCAGTGCAACAGGGAATATCCAGACGCTCCGTTCAACACGTTCATAAAAGTGACCTCCATATGTACCCATTCAAGATGACCTGTGCATAGAAGCTCACTGAAGAACACAAGCAGCAGAAAAAAAAAATGGTTCAAATGGGTCTGAACACTATGGGACTTGAGATCTAAGGTTGTCAGTCCCCTAGAACTTAGAACTACTTAAACCTAACTAACCTAAGGACAGCACATACATCCATGCCTGGGGCAGGATTCTAACCTGCAACCGTAGCGGTCGCACGGTTCCAGACTGAACAAGCAGCAGAAACTACTGTTTGCTCAGTGGGCGGAGGATAGGGAACAATCAACAACATTTGGTTTTCAGACAAGGCTCGTTTTCACTTAGACGGTGTGGTTAACAAACAAAATGTACGCTTTTGGGCCACTGAAAACCTGCAAAGCTACTAGTGCTTCATGAACGACAACATTATGCTCCGAGGATTACAGCGAGGGCAGCAATTTCCAGTCACGGACTTATTGGACCCTTTTTCTTTGAAGAAACTGTGAACAGCGAGTGTTATTTGAGCATGCTTCGCTATAGCTTCATTCCACAGCTTCTTCCTACTGCCTTGCCCTTCAACACGCAGTGGTTCATGCTAGATGGAGCAAGACCACATCAAACACTGTGTTGGAGATTTTACACGAGCATTTCGACATGCGGATCATTTCACTCAGATTTCCAGGTCGCATCAATGACGGAAAAAAATTGGCCCCCCAATAGTCCAGACCTCAATCGATGTGACGTTTTTCTTTGGGGGTATCTAAAGGAAAAATTTATCTCGAAACATCTACGTGATTTAATGGAGCACAGAAGACTTATTCTTCAAGCTTGCAGTGAAATTACGGTAGAGATGTGCCGTAGGGTAATCACTAACTTAAGTGTTCGTTTGAAGAAAGTTAGGAAATGAAATGGTGGACATATTGAGCATGTGCTGAGTTAGAACAAATCGTCATTGATGGCTCTTCATTGTAGTATATATTCCTTTCAGATTGTATTGACAATAAAGTTTGTATTCAAAAACAAAATGGTAACACATTTTGTGCGCCACCCTGTATTTTTTGTGTTAATTGTGTCTTCACACACGCCTGGGAATGGATGTTTCTGTCAAGCCTGAGGCTCTTGTTTGCAAAAAAAAAAAAAAAAAAAAAGGAAAACTAGTTCAAGTGACAGATCGATCTCTAGATTAGCCCGAGGTCTAGGTTAGGTTGCATTATAACAGTTTGATTGTGAGCTAGTGAAGCAAAACACCATCCCCGAATGTCAACACATTCAATCTCTGCTCCGTCACTCCGCACAGCTGTCAAACGGCGTTACCACCGAAGCGAAAGCGCAACAACGAATGAAAATTCTTTCTTGTGTAAACGCGAGGTACATGTTGGTCGAAATTGAGGGGGTCGCATTCGCAGGAATTCACTTTTGAAACGTTTAACGAAATAGCAGTGCCTGTGTTATTATGAACTACGGTCGCAGATTCGAATCCTGCCTCGGGCATGGATGTGTGTGATGTCTCTAGGTTGGTTAGGTTTAAGTAGTTCTAAGTTCTATGGGACTGATGACCTCAGAAGTTAAGTCCCATAGTGCTCAGGGCCATTTGAACCATTTTTGTTATTAAGAAGTACCTTGCAACGTTCCTTCAGACATGCTTGCTTTTCATGTCCAGAGAAAGACTGCTTCATACTTCTTGACAACAGAGGCACTGCTATTTTATATTCATTCGCCTTCGACTCTCAACGAATATGTTCCTCGGAGGGGAGTCTACATAACGTACGAGAGCAGGTTGTAACAGATGGACGATTACATACGGAAATTTTGGTCTATCTATGATTCGTGCACAGATAGCGGAAGCGGTACCCCTCACGTAATGCACAAAATCTGTGTTGATCTCCCGGCACAAACTTTTACTTTCATTCTTCTAACATGGAGCCGATGGTGGTTTGTATTCGCAATCGCGAGTACATATGCTGTTGGTTTTAGAGTGAACTATCACAGGAAGTTAGTTTCCTCTCCGCTTTGGCGCTAGCTTCGATGTGATAAATAGTGTGCACTCGCCTTGCCGCAATATATAGTTTTTCACACGAGAGCTCTTCGTTATTGTTTAAGGAAAGTGACATTCATGTTTATGGAGAGGGTGGGTAACATCTTACTTCAGTTGATAGAAGAGTACACATCCCACACGTACCTGTCGTATCCTATAGAACCATAGCATAATATACATACTGAACAAAAAATGATGCTTAGCATGAAATTGCCGAAAAGCTGAAAATAGCAAAAGCGGACGTGAAGGATGTATAACCTCAGGAACGAGTGTAGTGGGAAGGTATGATTCCAAGTGATTTGTCTCCAAACCGCTGTCATTCCTCCTTGATAAATATTAAGTGACGAAAATCAGATGTTCAGAGTTTAGTAAATTCATAAGCATATACAAAAAGTATTTTGCGTTTGTTTAGTTTGATGAGAGCTGTGAAATCAGAGTATTTACTGAGTGAGCCTAACAATATATTTTCTGCCATTCGACGCGCTCACTATCCGATGTGCAATATTGTGCAAATTCAATTCTTTCTTCAGCAGTGAAATTTTTATATGGGCAGTATTAATTGCTCTTCTGAAGATAGCGAAGTGATATAACACCCTTCCATTCAAACATATGCAGGTACAGCATAACTAACAATGTGGTGCTCAGTCTTTCAGGTATCCGTTTTGGTCAGTTTTTTTCGTTTTCCTTGCTATCAGAAAAATCTATGACATCAAAATAAAAATTTAACGCAGATCAGGGCTCACACCAAGGTATCTAGGTCAATGTTAGAGAGTGCTCACTATTTTACGAAATTTAAATTAAGAAGCCTGATATGTGAAAACAGTTTCCCGTCAAATAATGGAGAGTTTTGTGCAACTAACCACCAAACACAAGCTATGAAGTAGCCTGTGAGGCTGCGCTTTTGTATATATTTATACTGAATTGCTCATTTTTATTGACTGTATGTCCCTTCCATTTAACTCCATGACCAACAGCATGCTCGCGCTACAAAGTAAACCAAATTACATATTTCTGTGCTGAATACAAATTAAGTATCCCGACAACGTTTCAGCGCCAAAAAAACAAAACAGATCGTATGCCTTCTCTTCCGTTTGCTCCAGTACAAGTCCAATGATGGTGCGCTCAAGCGAAACTCCGCACACTGCTCGCGAATACGCATTCGCTTGTTTTCGCTACGGTGTATAGTGATTTCACAAGCACCATGTTTGAAGGGGTGAATTGGCCACACCGATGGAGTGACGAGATAGGATCCTGCCAAGACTGCATGCATAGAGCGGATGAAAAACTGACCAAAGTGAGAGGAAGGAAAAAAACAACAACAAGAAAGTAAGGCGGTTTAACAATTAACCAGAAGAGCTACGTGAGTTCTGCAACTCCACTTGGCCTTTGCTTCTGCCCGTTATTGTAGACACACTCTGTTATCAGAGTGTCATTTCGTTGAAGTAACATAATAATGAAATGACTACTATTAAAACATGTCTTGAAGCCACAGTGCACTTAGTTCGCACGGTTAGTTGCCGCTTACATAGCTCGCAGATGTTCAAAAATAGAGTTCTTGGTTCTAATGCAATATTTGATTCTGCTTAGCTACATTATTGAAGGATCTAAAAAAATCGAGATGCAGGTGCTGAAGCAAATGTTTAATTTGAACGATGGCTTTTGTGTTGAGTGAGGATGAGTGAGACGCGACTGTGGAGAAAACAATAAAAAAAATGTACGCGATACTTGATGTTACTGCCCTTCCAGCTGGTACTTCTGCTTCTCTGAAGTTCGGTCGATACAATTTGTCGCATAAATAACAAATAATTCAAGAATACGCTAATTTACTTGTAACACGGTCCACAGCCGTGATAGACTTCTTGTGGGTCATTAATAATATAATGGGACTCGTTGATGGTTCTTCTTAAAGAAAGATATATTCTGTTCATCTGAACTTACTCTTCTGTACACTCTGATTTTGGTAGTAGGCAGCAAAGCTCAAGCATTTGGCGTGGTAAGACCCCTAGAAGAAGTTCTGACCTATGTATTGTGCATTATTTTTATTATTCAAGCACAAATGAAGCTCTGACAAGCACTAAAGTATTGTATCTTTGGTTATCACCGTTTTAAAATTTAAACCACCAAAAATGGTTCAAATGGCTCTGAGCACTATGGGACTTAACATCTGAGGTCATCAGTCCCCTAGAACTTAGAACTACTTAAACCTAACTAAACTAACGACATCACACACACACATTCATGTCCGAGGCAGGATTCGAACCTGCGACCGTAGCGGCCGCGGGGTTCAAGACTGAAGCGCCTAGAACCGCTCAGCCACACCGGCCGGCTAAACCACTAAGTTCTTGTATAAAATATCACTCGACACTCAGTTTCCCTGTGCTTAATCTGTATTAACCCTACCCGTAAACCCAGACAATTGCCAAATCGGCGTACAAAAAAGTGCTGAAAAGGTCGGGGAGGAGCGTCCAGTGGGGGCGGGGGTGGGGGAAGAGGGGATACAGTTTTGGCAACTCAGCATGGGGCGCAGAATGCACTCGCTACGGATCCGCTTTGGGATGCCTTCCTGTCATCGATAGCTACTATGATGAGCGAAAGAGAGTTCGTTCTGCTGTTGCGCAACGCATTATACATTGCCCAGTGATATTAAAGTGACCACCTCTCCAAAGCTTGAATAACTACATTTGCAGCGCCGATTGCTGTGGAACGTACAGGAAGAGAGACAGTAACGTTCTAGACGAGAAGGATTTGGAGACATGCTGACTGCAAGATCGTGGCCATTTGTGCTAGGTATCCCAGTTGATGGTCCAAGGTGCGAACAGCCCAGTCGACGTGGTCCCACGGACTCTCGATTGAGTTTAAGCCCGGCGAGCTCAGTGGCCAGCGGAGTACAGTAAATTCGTCCTGGTGCACTTCGAACCACGCACGTACTGTGTGAGCTGTGCGACACGTTGCATTGTCCTGTTGGTAGACGCAATCGTGCCGAGGAAAAACAAACTGCATATTTGGATGCACGTAGTCGCCAAGGATGGGTGCATACTTGCGTTTATCCGCTGTGCGTTCCGGAATGATGATACCACCCAAAGAATGCCACCTGTTGCCTCTCGGTAGACGTTCATTTATTGTACTGGCGTGCAAATTCCAGCCTTCATCGCCGATGAACAGCAGTCAGCATTGCATTAAACAGGCGCCTACTGCAGAGGTCCATACGGAGCAACGTTTACTCACTTATCGTTGAGCGGACGCTGTTAATAGCCCCTTGGTTCATCTGGGAACTCAACTGCTCAACAGTTGTACGTCTATTCGTCCGTACACGTCGCTATAGCCGTCGTTCCTTCATGGTATCCATTGCTTGTGATGAACCACAGCTACTTTGGTGCTGGTTTTGAATAGCGCCATTTTGCCATCCACATTATACGTGAACAGTTCACTGACTTATCTCTTTTGCAAACGCTTCCACTCTTGGTCCGAAAGCCATTGAACATGACGTTTTGGAGGTCACATAAATCGCTGTTTCCTCAGTATGACAACGACTTCAGTATTTGCCGCACCCCCCTACCCCTCACCCCACCCGACACTCCTTATGTACCATCCACTGCTAGTGCTGCCACCTGTCCTTTGTGAATGGTGCGGCGGCGCCGTTCTTTAAGTCCCTTTACGACGAACCTGCACCTACCTGTGAACATTGTCTCAGCAGATCATCAGTAGGAAAGCCGTGTGAAACCTACTGTACTTCGACGTGAACCAGGCTGCAATTTAAGTCACTAATCTACGTTTCGGGAGAAACACGAAATGAAAGTTTGGAAATTTTGTCCTCAATTAATATATTCTGAAACTCAGGTGAACAAGTATCACTGCCAAGCCCGTGCTAGTCTTAACACGGTCACTCAAAATCCCTTTCACTCACGTTAGCACGTTTATGGTGTCGCATTTCCCGAAAACGTAATAGCTACAAAAATACTGTTTTTGATTGATAATGCTCGCCAAATACTAAGTCTATCGGTACCAAATGCAGTCACAGTTTTTAGCCACCGACCTGCTCAACACGCCACGCGGAATATATGTCTTTTCTCGTCACAAAATTCACTTAAAAATACCGAAATTTCTACACGCCCATCGGAATAATTACGCCGTCACTTTACCACACTTCTGATGTATGAAACACTGCAAGATCCGGCAACTTATTTCCATCGGAACTACTACTACTGCACACGTCCGATCTCTTTCATGGCTAGGCTTCGACTTCTCCATAGAACACTGTAAGTCTTCTCTACCAGCAGAGAAAGGGCGCGCGAAGAATATTGCTTTACCATTGGTCAGTTTACTCAACAGTCAATAGCAAAACAACATTCTCCCGCGTCAGTCCGCGCTTTTCATCCATGACCAATCACAAAATAGTAAACCTCATGACTGCACTTTTTACCTACGTAATTATCTAATATGTTGAAGTTTTGCTTATGAATAAAGTTATTTACTATTGTTATTTATACCTGAATTAACTTTCCCTTTATCATAAACTTACTTTACAAATCTATTCAACAAAAATCCCCTTTGTTCATATCCATACTTCTTCGAAATGTTCCCACACTAAATCCGAATACATAACTCGTTAAACAATTATCTTCATACTAACCTTAAACCACACTCACGCATCATTCATACTGCTAAAACATATTTATAACGTTTTACTCACACAAAAAGAAATAATAACACTTTATGAAAATACTAGAACAATATATGAAAAACATTCTATTACTTTAGTGCACTCTAGTGGGGACAATCGAAACTAAAATCACAGTCCCCCTATCCACTATTGTCCTCTATCGGTTGATACATAAACTATGTGCGCGTCCAGTCTCGCGTCACCATCTGTCACTATCCAGCTCTGAGTCACATCTCCCTGTTAACTGCAGGATCGTTATACGGCGCTACGCCTCAATGGTTATTGCACGTTGACTTCGAACATGAGCGATGGTAGCGTTAACGTGATTGGGCCGTGTAGGAATGCTTCTCATTAACGAACACGTTAATGCTGCTAAAAGTCGCCCCTCTTGATACCCAATGTTTTGGAGTGTAACTAATACTTCTACTCTGACTGCTTCCAGTTGTAGCCAAGGGGCAGCCACGAGATTATCCTTGCTACCGTATCAGGTTCGAATTACTAGCTTTGGGCACAAAACTTATGTTGTAATTTAAATCCTAAGATTTCAAATTAAAAGCAGTCTTGGTCACGAATTTATTTAATGACTCGTCTCACCCTTTTAGCGCATCTGATTGTGTAAATGTAGGTGGATATGCAAACTGATGATTTACACAATCTGATGATGTCCTAAAAGGGTGAAACGCGTCATTGATATAAAATACTTTCGCAACCAAGACTGTTTTTATTCTGAAATTATTACAAATAATTTGCTGTCGCACCTTCTCACAATGGAACGAATTAATTTTTAAAACCTAGGATGTCACAAGTCATCCTCATATAAAGTCGATGGAAGATGTTTTCTTAAACAACAAGTTTTTCATATCGGCTGCCACAACCACAAATTTATAACAAGACAATTCTGTTTTACACCCTGTCTGCATTACGACCACAATCATTTATTTAATACAATGAGATGATTTTGGCGATGTGCAGTTCTCAAGTGCTTACGCTTAATTTCACACTGTCATTTTTTGTGGTGTTGTGCAATGTACGCTTTCCATTTAAATGACCGAGATATATTGCGCATAAACAATGGATGACTATGTAAAATAACGAAATATGAGTAAAAAATGGCTCTGAGGACTATGGGACCATTCTGCTGAGGTCATTAGTCCACTAGAACTTAGAACTAGTTAAACCTAACCAACCTAAGGACATCACACACATCCATGCCCGAGGCAGGATTCGAACCTGCGACCGTAGCGGTCTCGCGGTTCCAGACTGTAGCGCAAGAACCGCGCGGCCACTTCGGCCGGCCGTAATACAGTATAAGTAAACACATGATAATAGCACATATCTGAAATAAGCTGATCATGTGAAATTAATAACTGTTACTGCAATACAGCCAAGGTGAAAAATTGAATTTTCTTTCGCGAGTCAGTCCCTTCAGTACCTCTTCATGGTATGCATTTTGATTTACTTATGTACACTAACGGAAAAATAATCGCTACACCAAAACACAACTAATGTAGAGAAATGAAATTTAAGAAGACATTTGTGTAGGAAATATATGTAAGTGACTGATATTGCATGATCACAGGTTAAAGTAAGCCCGAAATAAGCCATTACATATGTGAAGGACTGGTATATTAATAACCGGTGTAACTACCAGAATGTTGAATGCAAAGGGGCATGCATTGTGCCGAATGTCCGATTGTGGGATGGAGTCACACCCCTGTTGCACTTGCAGAGTTGCATAACGCTGGTTGTGGATGATGCTGGAGTAGGCGTCCGATAATGTTCCATATCTGCTCGATTGGAGACATATCTGGATCGAGCAGGCCAAGGCAACATGGCGACGCTCTGTACAGCATGTTGGATTACAACAGATGTATAAGGGCGAACGTTAGACTGCTGGTAAACACTCTTTAGAATTCTGTTCATGAATGAGAGCACAACAGGTCGGATCACCAGACTGACGTACAGATTTGGAGTCAGGTTGCATGGTGTAGCCAAGAGAGTGCTCCTGCTTTCAAACGCAATCACACCTCAGACCATAAGTCAGGGGCTAAGTTAAAAGCAGTTGTGGAACACAATGAAAGCTAGTGAATTAAAAATTGATGTATGAAACACCTTGAAAGCTAGAGAATTAAAAATTTATGTATGAAAGTTCATCAAAGATAATGAAGATGAACAATAAATAGTTTTTCACAGACCATTTTTACAAGACTGGAGAGCTTATAATGGAGACGAAGAAGGACATCCTATCAGAGCTTTGCACGTGGAATATATATGATGTACTATACATTCAAGAAACACACAGCTGCCAGGACAAACAAACCACCAATGAATGGTATGGACTTGGTGAAGGATTTATTGCACCCACAACTTGATAATGTAGCTTATGTAGAAAGCAGAATGAAGATTTAGTCTATTGATTGCATCCAAGAAGACGACACTGATATAATAGCGGGAAAAATTGACATCTGCACTGTGACTTCAGTCGGGAAAACCATTTGCGTTCCATCCACAGAAGAGTCGCAGCTCACACATTTTGCAATTCAGGATTCTGATTTTAATAGTGACCATAAAACCTGAGGTCTTGAAGTAACCGTCACACCTAACGTGAAAGGTGACGAACAAGCGGAGGTAAACTGGTTCAGACTAGTGGACTACGTGAAATTTGTTTCTACATTCGGTACAGAGATTAGCGTCGTGAGTACATTCATGACGTAAACGACCTTAAGAAAGGATCTGCATAGACTTTTGCTGTCAGAAACCACTTTCTCAATATTCATTTGACCACGGGATATCTCTGCATTAGTTTCCTGTGAGATGTAGCTAAATGTAAAGCTGCTTTCTCAGAGTATATAATTAGAAAGCGCCGTTTGATCAGTCGCCATTACGACAATGGGTCCATTGTGCACATCTTGTCACCGAAGATACCTCGAGGCAGTCCGGCACCGCGCCAACCATCACCTATTTCGTCACAATTGAGCCGATGTAGATTCTTGGTGGCGTTGACGAAGCAGAAGGAGCGTAAAACGGTAATTGGAAGGTCGTAAGAAGGAGTACATATGCGGGAATTTTTCTCTTTTACTTTCAATTTTTATTTTAGTTATACCACAAATAAACCGAAGCAATGATCGATATAATTGATTCATTAATATTTTCATGAAGGGCATCTAACGAAAGGCAAAAGAAAATTTGAGATTGTAAATAATTTACAGAAAGCTGTTTTAACTAAGGCGTACACGATAACTTCCTATATAAAATTAAATACCTTTATTATTTTACAGTTGATCATATTCATCGTAAAAACAGCGGAAGGCGAATTTCCTTTTGTCTTTCCTTATCATGCCATTCATGAAAATTTTAGTAAACGCTATATATTGAACATTATTTCTGTTTATTTGCAGAGCAAGTAACGTAAAAATAAAATTAGAAATTATTCGGCATAGAGCTCATACCCACAACTATGGATTACTGTTCTCTACTCTTTCCGCTGCGCCAACTACTGCCTATCTGCGCTAATATAAACGTCCAAAGCCTTGCTAAACCAGCACAAAAGCAGTGCTTTTTTTAACAGACGGTTGGCCATCTGAGACTCCCACTTCACTCAGTTTCATTTTTGACAAAGCCTGCGTATGCCATAAATTTGGTCGAGACCGGTGATGACGAGTGGGCGCGGTCTCCCTGTTATACCGTGCGTGCAGAGACAGCGCATGCATTGTAATTTTGTGGTAAGAAATACTGAATGTTGCCGACCAACTTCATGTGCACGTCCGAGCTGTATTCGAAGTTTCAACCGCGGCTGATGGTCACAAAACATTGAAAATCTAGCTGGTACTGGTCGCCTTTGACCAATAGCATCAGCTATTGACCGCTATTTACAAATGGTTGCTCGTATGAACCCAATGAGAATGCCACGAAACTGAGCGCTGTCTGTTTGGATGCACTGTGAGGGAGATTTCTCCACGAAAATGTAGCAGACTCTACACGACCAAACAGGCCTCTGGCGTCTATTACGAACAATAGTTCAAACCACTCTGCAGTGTCTGGTGCGACCATCATGGAGAAAAGAAAACCTGGAATGCAGCCCCAGTTAATGACGACAGTTTACCAGCACTCCGGATGTTTTAATGACTCGAACCGCTATGAGTTGACTTGTTATCTCATTGGGGTGAGTAATGGACCGTCACTTTCTAGCCTATATATATAATTGGTAGGTGTGATGTACATGTACAGACGAACAAACGATCACAGTTTCAGAAAAAATGGTTCAAATGGCTCTGAGCACTATGGGACTTAACTTGTGAGGTCATCAGTCCCCTAGAACTTAAAACTGCTTAAACCTAACTAAGCTAAGGACATCACACACATCCATGCCCGAGGCAGGATTCGAATCTGCGACCGTAGCGGTCGCGCGGTTCCAGACTGTAGCGCCTAGAACCGCTCGGCCAGCCCGGCCGGCTTTCAGAAAAAAGTGGATGGTTTGTCTCAGAGAAAGATCTTAACAAACTGAGCAAATCAATAGCGAGTTTGTCCATTTCTGGTCCTTACGTAAACAGTTATTCGGCTTGGCATTGAGTGATATAGTTGTTGGATGTCCACCTGGGGATTATCGTGCCAAATTCTGCCCAACTGGCGCGTTAGACCATCAACATACCGAGCAGTTTTGACGATCCTGCAGATAATGCTCCAAACGTTCTCAACTGGGGAGAGACCCAGCAAACTTCCTGGCCAAGGTAGTGTTTGGCAAGCACTAAGACAAGCGTTAGAAACTCTCTCTGTATGCAGGCGGGCATTATCCTGCTGGAATGTAAGCCCAGGATGGCTTGTCATGAGGGGAAACAAATGGGACTTAGGATATTGACCACCAACCGTTGTGCTGTAAGGGTGCCGGTGACGACAACCAGAGGGGTTCTACTATGAAATGAAATGGCAACACAGACCACCAGTCCTGGTTCTCGGGTTGTGAAGAGGACGACAGTAAAGTTGCACCCCACTATTATACGGATGTCTCCAGGCAAGTCTCTGTTAGTCATCGGGGCTCAGTTTGAAGCGGGACTCGTCACTGAAGATAATTCTTTGTTAGTCATTGAGATTCCAGGCCGGATCTCTCCTCGGTTGAGAACGTTTGTAGCATCACAGCCAGAGCCCTCCAAACAGCTCAGGATAGTGACGACATAACTCGCCAGAGTTTCGCACGACATCCTTAAAAAGACGAGGGCTAGTGGAAATCCCTGGGTAACACGAGAGATATCGAATTTAATCGATGAAAGGAGAAAATATAAATATGGAATAAATGAGTCAGGTGAAAGGGAACACAAACGTCTAAAAAATGAGATGGACAGGAAGTGCAAAATAGCGAAGCAGGAATCGATAGAGCAGAAATCTAAAGATGTAGAAGCATATATCACTAAGGGTAAGACCGATGTCTACAGGAAAACGTATGAGGCCTGTATGGAAAAGAGAAGCAGCTATATGAACATCAAGAGATGGTAAAGGTGGCAGGAATATATAGAGGGAGATGTACTTGAGGGAAATATTATGGAAATTCAAGAGAACGTAGATCAAGATGAGAAGGGAGATATGTTGCTGCGTGAAGATTTTGACAAAACACTTTGACAAAGCACTGAAAGACTTACGTTGAAACAGGACCCTGGGAGCAGACAACATTCCGTTAGAGCTACTGATAGCTTTGAGAGAGTCAGCCATAACAAAACTCTTTGACGTGGTGAGCAAGATGTATGAGACAGATGAAATACCTTCATACTTAAGAAGAATATAGTAATTCCAATTCTAGAAAAAGTAGGTGCTGACAGGTGTGAAAATTACCGACTTATCAGTTTAATAAATCACGTTTGCAAAGTATTTACAAGAATCCTTTACGGAAGACTTGGAAAACTGGTAGAAGCCGATCTCGGGGAAGATCACATTGGATTCAGGAGAAAGGTAAGACGACGCGAAGCATTACTGACCATACGACTTCTCATAGATGATAGGTTAAGGAGAGATAAACCTACGTTAATGGCATTTGTAGACATCACCATTAAAGATCTCAATCTTTGAGATGAGTAACATTACAAAACAAGTACTTTTTTTACTTATGTTGATTATCTCGTTGTTTTTGTTGTTTCTGGATCAAAACCTTGTTGTGTCTATGAGTACGCTCTAGCTGCTGAAAATTTTGGTTTGACGTTGCGGGTTCTTGAAGACGAAATAATTGATTAAGAGTTGCCTATTGGTATGAATATCTTTTTTATTTTATCCCCTTCTTCTATACCACACTGACTTCAGAATCTCCGTTCTTGTCACACCCAAATTACATTATTAGAAACATGATTAGCAAAATACGTGCGTTTCCATCTGGGACATCCCCACCACTACTTACATTTTGCTGTTCTAACAACATTCCAAAGAGTTTACAAAGCAAAAGAGTTTACAAACTTTATTTGCAACAGGGGAATCATCACCAAGTTACAACATTATTTTATAACTGAGTGTGGAAATAAATTTAATAATTCGCGCTAGATTGTGCAATTAATAACATGAATTTTAAGTACGACACAAATTTTGTAATTTCAAATATTTTTAATATTTTTAACTGTTACTACATATCGATGGTAATATATTAATTTCTTTTTATACATGTTTAACCTGATATACTATACATCGTATACAATTCTTTTAGTGAAACAGCTGAGATAATTTTAACCTATACAAGAATCAAAGGGCAGGGGTAAAATACAGAGAGCGAAAGGCTATTTACAATTTGTACAGGAACCATTTGGCAGTCATAATAATCAAGGGGCACGAAAGGGAAGCAGTGGTTGGGAAGGGAGTGAAACAGGGTTGTAGCCTATACCCGATGTTATTTAATCTGTATATCGAGCAAGCAGTAGGAATTAAAATTCATGGAGAAGAAATAAAAAATTTGAGTGATAGATGAGTTTTGCTATTTGGGAAGCAAAATAACTAATGATGAGCGAATTACAGAGGATATAAAATGCAGATTGACAATGGTAAGGAAAGCGTTTCTGAAGAAGAGAAATTTGTTAACATCGAGTATAGATTTAAGTGTCAGTAAGGCCTCTCTGAAAGTATTTGTATGGAGTGTTGCCATGAATAGAAGTGAAACATGAACGATAAAGAGTTTAGACAACAAGAGAACAGAAACTTTTGAGATGTGTTGCTACAGAAGAATGCTGAAGATTGGATGGATAGATCACGTAACTAATGGGGCGGCACTAAATATATTTGGGGAAAACAGAAAGTTGTGGTACAATCTGAATAAAAGAAGGGATCGGTTGGTCGCACACATTCTGAGGCATCAAGGGAGCACCAATTTAATACTGGGGAGAAGCGTGGGGGGTAAAAATCGTACAGGGAGATCAAGAGATGAATACAGGAAGGAGATTCAGAAGGATGTGGGTAGCAGTAGTTACTTGGAGATGCAGAGTCTTGCACAGGATAGAGTAGGATGGAGAGCTGCATCAAACCAGTCTTTGAAATGGAGACAGCATCAACAACCGCAACATCCTTCGGGAAGACTTCCAACAACTCTGTCAATGACAACCCGAGAACTTCTTGCATACGGGCCAGTGGTGGATCAACGCCTTATTGACTTCCTCGATTTCTGAATCTCTTTCTCTCAAATAAATCATCCACTTCTTCTGAAATCGTAATCATTTGTTTGTCTGTACATGTTTATCACGTCAACTGATTTCCGTCCCATTCGGACAATTCATTCGTAGCCTTATTGTCTTAGAGTGTATAAGGCTAAGTGAAATCAGTAGATGAATCACGTAGAATTAATTATATTGGCGAAACCAGAGGATTATAATTTAAGCCGCACATTTTCTTATTGAGTAAAATTCATACACGCTTGAACGGTGCCCTGGCGTACATTACAGATTAAAATAAATACTTAAACATTAATTAATTTATGTAACCCTAGCAGAGCACCGTATACAGAAACACGTGTGAGTGTAGTTCGCTTAACTGCGCATTATTTCAGAACATCAACAGCAAACACAAAAAGTCCGAAAGTATTGTTTCTCGCTATCAGTCACGAGGTTATTATTGTATCTGAACACTACAAAAATATGCAATTGCTCCATCGCAAATGAATATAAATATCGCTTGCAGCAAATAATTAAAATTCACAGCTGCCTCTAATCCCGTAGACGAAGTTCATAAATTCGTGAAAACGCAGTCAAATACACAGTCCAGTGAAATGTTGCAGTACGTAGCGTGCGCTCACAAAATTATTCCAGCGAAAGATAAAGTATGTAAACCGCGTGGCTGCTTGGTCGAATCACCAACAATGATCCACCAAAGAATGACCACCGACAGTTAAAACATCTTACGTGACCTACAGCTACCACTTCAATATTTTCTCTGACGTCACACATTACTAACTCCACGTCACAAACTTAAATACCAATCACCATCCAGACATATATCAATTTGCACATTTTTAAGATATTACCGTTAAAATTATTGCTTCCATTTTGCGGCGTCTTATTAAAATAACAACTCAATATTAATAAAATTATTAATGAAATTCACAAAGCATTCCTCCATCCGGTATTACAGCTTGACAAAAGATACGAAAAATTATAAATAAATATGGAAAGTTTGAAGAATGAGTGTCCTCCTGCTCTTTAGTAGGACTAAATTTTATTTGCATATTTTTTCATTAAAACTAGCGCCTTCGTGGTGTTTTTTATACGATGTTGTTAATCGTCATTTACATAAGAGATCAAACAAAGCATTTTGAAGAGTAAATTGTGGCTACTCTTCCATTAGGAAGATTAGGTAAGCATTTAGAAGGTCATGCTGCCTTCATACTGTGGTGGATTTAAAAAAAGTTCACATTTGCGTCAGAACTCTTATTAAACTCGTCTGTAATTCTCTATACACTCGCCTGATTGTGAAAGCAACTTGTCGTGTTTACTGACATTCTCAGCTTTCATTTTACACTTCATATAATCATATTGCTCCAGTGGTTCAGTTGTTGTTAAATTTTTAATCTGTCACAACCGTAACTTTCCTAATATTTATTTTAGTAATACGTCTAAAGCCGACATTAGCTCGTCACATCGCCGTGATTTTTTTGGTTCATTTGGTTTTCCTGTATTACGCCTGTGGTGTCGGCACTGTAATTTCGTTAAAATATTCGTGTTTTGAGCAACTTCTGAATAAAAAGTAAAGAAAGAATCAAGTACGTTATTAAGGACGGGATGGTACTAAACGATATAGTATAACATACATCAGCAGATTTTGGTTTCACAGATGTGCACTTTCAGACAGCCTTTAATCTGATTATCGATTGGGTTGTAATTGAAAGTGTTTTTTATCTGAGAAAGGTTACCCTTTCATTTTCTCCTCCCCCTGAATTTTAATCCACGGATGTTCAAAGACACTATCTTTGAGCTATTTAGATAAGCGTTTCATCAAATTTATTGAAGGTTGTGTTCATAGGCTACAATGTCGCTTCACAGATCTGCGAACTTTTTCAACTCAGAAAACAACGTCCAATCGTTTCAGATTTAATTTCATAAAAGCAGAATGGCAGAAATACACTAATCTTACTGACAACCTCCCTTCCAAGAGATCATCTGCATCTTGAAAATTTTTGCGAACTTTGTGAATTTCGCATTTAAAAGTACTATGCATTTTAGTTAATTGTTGCCCTACTTTTACTTGAATATCATGATGGATAGCATCCATCTTGTAATTTAAGCTGTTCATTTCAGATTTCATTTCCTCTTTCAGTTCCTTATTACTAACCTGACTCTTATTTTCCAACTCTTTATTACTATTTTTTAGTTCTTTTTGATTTGCCTCTAGTTTAGCAAACAACAATTGCATCTACTTCGGAGCCTCTACTTTGCCACTTGGCATTTCTTGACCTGACTGAACCTGAGAGATACTGAGCTCAGTTTCACTACCTGATAAAGTTATCAACTCTATCGGCTCCCTTTAGACTTCTATCTCACCGACTGGTTGTAATCCGGCACTCTCATTTAAATTCAAATCAGAGCCTACTGGTAACGAATTACCCTCTGATTTAATATTTATGGGCTTAGCGGAACCATCTTCATGAAATTCAGTTTCTGATCCTGAGGATTCATGGTCAGAGACCGGTTCACTTTTGAAACTTACGTAATTCTCCATTTCTGCTAATATGTTAGCAGTAATTACCAAATAGTGTAAATATTTTTGACTTAACTTAAGTGCTTGATTTTGACGAATTGTGTCGGTGCGATGTACCAACAACAGTGATGCGACGGGTCGCGACGTATTGCAGGCAAAAGCAGCAGCTGTGGCGGTGAAGATGGCCACAGGAATCGTCTACTGCAGTAGCTCCAGAGGGTGGTGGGGGGGGGGGGGGGGCTAGACACCGTTGAGCGCTCGCCGCAGCTTGCAGCCGTCTCGCAGACACGCGCAGCTCCGCGATGACCCACCGTCTTCTTTTGATCTCAGCGCCGTCGGTAGCCGCGAACCAGCATCGTCGCCTTTCTTCCTTCCTTCACCATTCAAGCTACTGCGGTTGACTTTTATTGTTAATTCACCACACTCGCGATTAATTCTAACACTGTTCCCACACTAATTCCTGTCTATGCCAGTTCGGTATCCGGTTAGTGCCTACCGAGTTCACTGATTTCTACCAATTGCTTTCACTATTCAAGCACATTGATTTGCATTCATTTCCCGGCCGATGCACCACATGTGGGGCGGCGAGTAAGTTTACTTCACTGGTTTAAAGTTTTGATGCCGTCTTTAATCACCTGATCCTGGCAACTAATTTGGTGGTCAGCCAGAAAGCGAAGGGAAACATACTGACCTTAGTTTCCAGTCTGCACGGCCATTTTCCGGTCCAGCCCACTGAAAGAAAAGTGCCTATTTCCCATTTCTTTGCGAGATCAGGACTATGACTTCAGTAAAAGTTTAAAGTTCCAATCAAGATTTAATGTAATTAAAGTTTCTCACAAACAACACTTAAAATTGCGTTATGTTCAATTGCAAACAAGTCTTTCTAATCTAACAGCACCTTTATTAGTTCAGAGGCGACCTCTACGGTAACTTCCTACCAGAATGTTTTTTTGCCCTGACTAACCATTCAATTTAAAGTTCGCAATAAATGTTCAAAAAATAATGCTCGCCATAAAAGTGGAAATAAATTCACCACTTGCCACGCGGAATTGAATTTCACACGGACGGCACAGTAACAGTTATTTTACCGAATTCTAAACGACCCAGGACGGTATACAGTCCTCGCGAGTTCATTATCCGTTTTCACTGCCAAATACGCGCTTGTCACAGCTCGGCTCTGACGTCATTCGAGGCAGAGCGCGACCAGACGTTTAACTGGTGTGGACCTCACAGTGTCTGAGAGCGAAGTGAACCTTTCTACTGCTTCAGGGGCTGTATTTATAAGGTGCCGGTGCGGACTGCCGAGAAAACATCTGTTGTCTCTGTTTATTTGCATACGGCGGCAGTCTACAAACGACCGCTATCTCGGGCACATAATCTTTAATAATGTAGTTACCAATTACTTCAGAAACTTCTTAATTATTGCTGGTATGCAGATAAGCAGTTTGAAAGCACGTAGAAAGTTTCAGCTCGCTAGAATGAAAACATTGCTTAATAGAATTTATCTAGTGGAACTAACGGTAGATTGTTACCTCTGAACCATACCTTTGCTAAGAGTTATATCAGTTGCTATTTATGTTACAAGTCTTAAAGTTGGTGTAACTCTATTATTTGGTATATTTGACATCTGGTTTAACCAAAATCCTCTAGCGTCATTATTTAGCGCCTCTGATTTTTCTCTTAAAACGGCATTTTTCCGTAAACTATTAAGTTTAGAACATCAGTACTTGGTATTTGGAACATTATTACACTAAACTATAATTTAACAAAGTTTTAAACATAAATTTTGATTTTTAATTTCATACTCAATTGTGGTGCAATACTTGTGCGCTACATGCAGACGCGTTAAGGTGACGTGGCGCTATTAGCAGTGAACTGGGTTTAAGTCCCGGCGCACTCGCTCGCCTCTGTATATCACACATGATACAGAGCTTGGTTTGCTTCACACTCTCGAATGGGAAAAAGGAACACCTAAATCTTTCCGTTCGAGCTCTGATGTCTCTTATTTTATTATGATGATCATTTCTCCCTACGGCGGTGGGTGTGAACAAAATAATTACGCATTCGGAAGAAAAAGCCGACCGAAGTGTCCGAGCGGTTCTAGGCGCTACAGTCTGGAACCGCGCGACCGCTACGGTCGCAGGTTCGAATCCTGCCTCGGGAATGGATGTGTGTGATGTCCTTAGGTTAGTTATATTTAAGTAGTTCTAACTTCTAGGGGACTGATGACCTTAGAAGTTAGCTGGGAGCCATTTTGAATCGGAAGAAAAAGTTGGTGATTGATGTTTCGTAAATAGATTTCTCCGTAAAGGAAACCGCCTGTGTTTCAGTGACTGCTACCCAAACTCGCGAATCACACATCAGTTACACTCTCACCCCTATTGCGCGATAACACGAAACGTGCTGCATTTCTTTGTACTTTTTCGATGACCTCCGTCAATCCTACCTGGTAGGGATCCCATACCGCGCAGCAGCAATATTCCAGCAGAGAACGGACAAGTGTAATGTAGACTGTCTCTTTAGTGGGTTTGTCGCATCTTCTAAGTGTTCTGCCAACAAAGCGCAGTCTTTGTTTCGCCTTCCCCACCTATGTGGTCTTCCGAATTAAGTTTCTCGAAATCGTAGTTCCTAGGTATTTAGTCGAACTGATAGCCCTTAGATTTGTGCGATTCATCGTATACCCAAATGTATCGGATTTCTTTTAGTACCCATGTGGATAACCTCGCACTTTTCTTTGTTTAGCGCTAATTGCCACTTTTAGCACCATACAGAAATTCTCTCTAGATCATTTTGTAATTGATCGTCTGATGATTTTACTAGACGGTAAATTACAGCTTCATCTTCAAACAGTCTAAGGGGGCTGCTCAGATTATCACCTAGATCATTTATATAAATCAGGAACAGCAGAGGACCGATGACACTACCTTGCGAAACGCCAGATATCACTTCTGTTCTACTTTACCGTCTGTCACTACGAACTCTGACCTCTCTGAGAGGAAATCACGAATCCAGTCACACAACTGAGACGATACTCCATATGCACGCAATTTGATTAATAGTCGCTTGTGAGGAACGGTTTCAAAAGGCTTCTCGAAATCTAGGAATATGGAATCGATCTGAGATACCTTGTCGACAGCACTCATTATTTCATGGGTATAAAGAGCTAACTGTGTTGCACAAGAACGGTATTTTCTGAATCCGTGTAGGTTTTGTATCTATAAGTCATTTTCTTGAAGGTTATTCATAATGTTTGAGTACAGTATATGCTCCAAAATCCTACTGCAAATTGAGGTCAATGGTATGGGTCTGTAGTTCAATGGGTTACTCCTATTTCCTTTCTTGAATACTGGTGTGACCTGTGCTACTTTCCAGTCTTTAGGAACAGACCTCTCGTCAAGTGAGCGGTTGTATATGATTGCTAAGAAAGGTGCTATTGTGTGTGCATACTCTGAGAGTAATCTGATTGGTATACCATCTGGACCGGAAGACTTGCCTTTCTTAAGTGATTTGAGTTGTTTCGCAACACCTAAGATATCTACTTTTATGTCGCTCATGCTACCAGCTGTTCAGGTTTCGAATTCTGGAATATTTACTTCCTCTTCTGTTGTGGAGGAATTACAGAAAACTGTATTTAGTAACTCTACTTTAGTAGTGTTACGTATTTATACTGAACGATGAACCATTTCTGCAGAATGCCAGTCTTTTCTTTCTTACAGATTATCTTGCCCCCCTAATAAATGGTCTTTTAACCAAGTCAGACTCACAAAAGCCTCGGTTGGCATGTCAAAATATTACGGCATATTACGGCGATGCATGGCTCGAATATAAATAAACACCAGGCATCTGACTAACATGAGCAGGTCACCCATTTGCAAGGACCATTGTGATTAGCAGCCAAGAATCTAGCCGAAGGAAATATCTCCTTATCGATTTGCATGTAATAAACGCGGAGCAAATTCTCTTCGAAACAATAGTATGTCGTTTGTGTTTCACTTAGGCAAATATAATTTCCCAGCCAGTAACAGATCTAAGAAGACCAAGAAAGTACATCCCACCCTCGATGTAACATGAGAAATAATAATTTACTGCTTGTGGGCTATACCTTTTGAAAAACTGTAGAATGGTCCAACAAAAAGAAGGCGCTGTATGCAGTCAGAAATCCGTACACACGTCTAGCGTTTAATAGAGTACTCCAGTGTCACAGTTTACCATAGGTAATCCGAGGTGCTGCTCAGTCAAGAGAATAAGCTTACTGGAATTAAATCTCCGTAGAAGACAATAAGATAAGAAATTAGTTTCTTCCCCGGCTCTGCTGGCAGAGAAACAAGGAGAAAAAAATAGACAATAAGAATAGACATAATGAGAAGATATTTGATATTGCATCAACGAACATCTGTCGTTGTATTAGAAAGAAAAATAGTAACTACAGGGAACGAGATATATTGGAGTGTTAGGAGTATGGCTCTGGTGCATCGTACCACATCTGCATCACAAAATGAACAGCAGTTGGCATCACAGTGGCACAACAAAGTGTTACAATTCAATTACTTCAAGGACGACTGCGAGCCAAACGCTCTGCAACATGCATTCCAATGACTCCAAATCATCGCCATTTTCGACTACAGTAGTGTCAAGCGAAAGCTCACTGGATGGCAGGTTGGAGGTCTATTGTGTTTTCTGATGAAAGCTGGTTCTGCCTCTGTGTCAGTCATCGCTGTGTGTTGTGTTACGACTTCTGCACCACTTGTTAGCAGTAGACATAGTGGCGGCGCCAAAGACTGAGACGGCGTGGAGTTTTACAATTATTTATTGAACTTTCTTTACAATTTCTCTCTCATCGTCGCTGCCCAGCCCTGTGGATCCCTCCGCCTGGCTGCTGTTTTGTAGATTCTCCGACAATGCGCGCAACGCACGCCGCTGTTCGCACTCGGGAGCCTCAGGCCACCAGTGCACCGCTGAAGCCAGGATGCCCTGTGGTTGAGACGAACTCGTCGCCGCTTGGCGCCCCACGGAGCCGCGTCGCTGTGAGGTCAGCTGCAGACGCCTGCTGCACCGGCGGCTGGGAAGCCGTCAGTCGCGATGCCCGCGAGGTCCCGTCATGGACGGACCACGCGCCGTGGGGCCGGGTTGCCGTGAAGTCCGGGCGTCAGTCCCTGGCGGCGCCTGTGACCAAGACCGCGCTGCGGCCGGTCCTGCTGGAAGTTCTCGCTGTAGTTTGTCAGCCATGGTGCCGAACCGAACTCGAGCCGACCTCCAGAGCTGAAGTTGACATCTGGCGGCAAACGGATGACTCCTGCTGCTGGAACAGACTTCTGGAATCGTCACCTACGAAGATTGAATATTCGGACATGGACCACATCCGTCCTCAGATCTGAACTGCTTCCTAATGGCTTCTGTCTTTCGCTGCCAGCGCTCCACTATTTATATCCGGCAGTAGGACGTATTTCACCCTCGGCGGTAGCTTTTTGTTATTACTCCAGCAGTATATTACAGCGTAACTTAGCGTGCTGGCCTCACCTCCCCTTACTCAGCACTCTTCAGGCTTCGCTCGCCACTCGGTCTGTCTGCATCCTTGCGTCAGCCTGGTGGTAGACTGCTGTTGTCAGCAAGGTTATCTGTGCTTGCTTACTCCGCAAACCCTCGGGATCCAGCGTGCCTTTGTTTTGCCATTCTCCACTGCGTGAAGCAATGCTTAATACATGTAGCCGCAATAGTTGGTTGGGAAGAGGGCAGTTAAGGGCTTGCAACCAACATGTCTGCATGCTACACTCGCTGGGCCTATACCTGACGTTATGGTCTGGGACGCGATTTCGTTTGACAGCAGGAGCACTCTCATGGTTATCCCACGAATCCTGACTGCAAATTTGAACGTCATTCTGGTGATCCGACCTGTTGTGCAGTCATTCATGAACAGAATTCTAGGAGGTGTTTTCGAGCAGGCTAACTTTCGCCCATATACCGCTTTTGTAACCTAACATGCTATAGAGAGTGTCAACATGTTGCCTTGGACTGCTCTAATCAGATATATCTCCAATCGAGGAGATATGGAACATTATCGGCCGACTACTCCAGCATCATCCACAACCAGCGTTAAGCGTCTCTATAATGGCAGACCAAGTGCAACAGACGTGGAACTCCATCCCACAATCCGACACCCGGCATCTGCACAATGCATGCCCCTTTGCATTCAACATTCTGGCGGTTACACCGGTTATTAATATACCAGCACCTCACATTTGTAATCGCTTATTTCGCGCTTAATTTAACCTGTAATCATGCAACATCAGTCACTTAAATATGTATCCTACACAAATGTATTCTTAAATTTCAGTACTCTACATTATCTATGTTTTGGTGTTGATAATTCTTTTCGTCACTGTACATAAGTAAATCAAAATGCGTACCATGAAGAAGTACTGATGGGACTGCCTCACTACAGAAAATTTCATTTTCCACCCTGGCTGTATTATAGCAGCAATTATTTATTTCATATGATAAACTTATTTCAGGTATCTACTATTTTCATATGTTTACTCATATTTCGTTATTTTACACTCTCATCCTGTATTTTTGCACAATGTACCTCGATCATTTAAATGAAAACCGTGCATCACACAACACCACAAAGAATGACAGTGTAAAATTACGCGTAAGCACCTAAAAACTGGAAATCGTCGAAATCATCTGATTGTGTTAAGCAAATGAGTATGGTTGTAATGCAGCCAGGATGTACAACTGAATTGTCTTGTAATAAATTTGTGGTTGTGGCAGCCGATATGAAATACTTATTGTTCAAGAAAATATCTTCGGTCCACTTGATATGGCGATGACTTCTGATATCCTAAGGCTTAAAATTTATTCCATTTCATTGTGACAAGGTGCGACAGTGTTTTTAATTATTTCGGAATAGAAACAGTCTTAGTTACGAAATTATTTAAAATCAATTACTCGACTCGCACTTTTAGGGCAGATTGTGTAGATGTAGTGGATGTGTAACCCAACTGTCATAAAGCCATAGAAAATGGCTCCCTACGGGAGCAGTATGTAAGTCGGCGTCGTATAGTCCTAGATCACGCACATCATAATCTTTGAACTCTAAAAATAGGCTTTTGTTATAGAACTGGCTTCCACCCCCAAGTCCGCTTCAGGCTTTTTAGCGTCTTCATGACGCTTTCCTGGGGGTCAAACAAACCTTAGACTATTGGTACCATCTTTCTTTTTATACGTTGAACATCTCCTGACCCCCCTATGTTCAATAAACTTCTAGGACGAGTTGGACGAAAATATTCTACCAATCATATCCTTTCACGATTGTATTTTCCGACTATCTCACCAATGAATCTGCTTTATCTACGATTAAGCCTGTGTCATCATTCTATTTCGTATTCCTGCAAATTCTTTCACCCTTGTATTTGTAGGTAAAACTAATTTCAGTTTTGATTAATGGTAGTTGTAGTCAGAGGATACTATGTTTTTTCTTTTATAAAACCATTAGTTGTACATGCCTACACCTACATCTATATTGTGACATTTAATGCAAATTTTTCATCCTTGCACCAGTTAGAAATTTTGTGATGACTGCGCTCCATTATAAATAACTGTTTCATCAGCAAAAGCTCTCTGACTACTGGACTACTGTTGATGCCATATGACAGGTAAAAAAAAGTATTTTTTTATTTTTATTATCAGTGTCGTGACTGGTTTCGATACGGCACACCACGAATTCCTCACCTGCTCTAACTTAGTCATCTGGGAGTAGTACTTACAACCTATGCCTTCGACTGTTTGCTGGATATATTCCAGTATCTTTCTTCCTATACATTTTTTACCCTCTAAAGCTCTCTCTAGAAACATGGCAGTATTAACAAATTTCCTGTCTTCCTATCCCTTCTGCTTGTCAGTGCTTTCAACGCTTCGATTCTCTTTCGATACCCCGTGTGATCGTTGTTTCATTAGCAAACGTTGCCGAGATGGTGGATTAAACGCTTTCCAGAAGCCATGAAATACTGCATTCAATAGACTTCCTCGGTCCACGGCGCCGAGGGCGCCGTCTGAAAAGCGCTACTTCGGTTTTACGTCATACGTGGCAGCAAACTCTATGCTGGTTGACAGGTTTGAGGTCATTCTGTTAGCTGTATCTCATTACGTGGAGCTCAGAATGCATTCTAAGATTCTGCAAAAATAGGTGTGAGACATATTGGTACAGTGGTTTTGTGGATCTTATTGCTATCCATCTTTAAAACTGGAGCATACAGTGCTTACTTTCAACCATTTGTCACAATTTTCTGCCTAGGGATCATCGGTATACTGAGGTGAAAAAAGAGGCTGACTCCCAAGCAAATTAAGTACAGAAGCTGATAGTGATTCCGTTGTGACCTTGAGATTTGTTCAGTTTTAGAAACTTCAGCCGTTTCTAAATGCTACTGTGCCTAATATTTGTATAAATCTTTCTTGAAGAGGTGCCAGAATTAAGTTGGGCAAGTATTTATTTGTAAGACAACTTTTTCATGCAAATTTTAGCATTTCTCATATTGCTATGCTGCCATCATAATTAGTTCCCGTGGTATCCGAGAGTGTTTGGTCACTAACAATGGTATGACAGACAGCCTTTACAGGTGACGGGATTTTATATGGATTATATGTCAGGTCTTTTGATAAGATTCTGCATTAACATTTCACTATCTAAGGCCCTGGCTTCGTTTCACAGCTCTTGTGTAGTAACCGCTATTCTAGTAAGTTTCTGTGCAGAGAGTTTGCTCCATGGAGAATCTCACCCCAACTCTATTTAGGACTGGTATATATACGATTATGAGTGCTTCTGAGAGGGTTTTATTAGGGGAATCGCGAATTCTGTGGTTCTAAGAGTCATCGAGGTAGAAGAAATGTGGCGATTCGAATATGAACCACCAGTCTATACAGTTAGTAAACGCAAAAATCGAATGCTGCACGGGCTAACTGTTTTCCCACCAACAGTATCTAAAAAGTAGCGCGAGGGGACAAGATATCCTGTTGTTTTTCATACAGAACTTTGTTTCTAAAGGTCTAATATCGATATTCCGATACCAAAAGCAGAATCTCCCTATAGTAATCTAATAAACGTCACGACCGCCCTCATTTGGACGTCCCTTGTACTCATCAAAGACGCTGATTTAGTTGGAATATGCAACCATTGTGCTCTTTCCCAAGCTTTCTACTTAAATCATGTGATTCCGTAAGGAATTACCACTTAACGAGTGAACAGAGAAGACCCGTTGTTAAAATTTCCGTTAGCTTCCAGTCATTTCTCCTATAATTATTTCTCTGCACTGAGTGTCACATTTTGTCATGTAATCTACATATAATGCGTCAGATGAAGATATAAAATCGCAATTCTCGTTTAAAATACAAGACTGATAAAACTTCAGTAATTAACTTCATTAATTTTTAATGAATTTACTGTTCAGAGGAATATTTTTGCTTTAAATTGAGCGGATTCGTCGTACTCGTTACCATTGGTATTTCTTTTTTTGCCTGTTACTTTATAATATCGTTGTTAGAGGAATAAAATCCACGATTTTTTGTGTGGAAGACACGGTTTGAATGTAATAAGAAAACGAAGTCTTTTTTTTTTTTGACGAGTATGATGTGGGTGTAATAGTTATATATATGTGGCGGAGTTTATTTCCTCTTATCAGTAATTGTGACACTCGTTCACAAGAGGAACTGTGGAATGTCGTAAGCGTTGCTCGACAAGCTGAAAATACTCAACGTACACATTCGAAAATCTGTAAATTAACAGGAGCTCGGTCGTCAGAGGTTTTGTAGCATTTACTCAAGAGAGTGGAAGTAAAAATAATTTTATTTCTGCGTATGTATTTAATGATGCTTTGCTCCGAATTCCGCTATCTACTGCACTTCTGTATTCGTTATAACAATTGCATATCTTTTACGTGTCGTGCGTATGTTGGTGGAACATTTAAGGATTAAAGTTGGGATAATATGATTGCAACTTGGGAAGAACATTCCGCAGCCAGAACAAAAAACCATCCACTTTTATGTATTTTTACCAAAAAACTAATTTCTCTTCCCCACCCCAGAGACAATGTGACTGTTGTTTCAGTAGGTAGATAAAATAACAGGATTCGTTACCTGCTTTTCTGTCCAAAATTTAAATTAATCATGGCAAGAAATGACTTTAATTGTTTTTTAATTGGAAGGTAAGAACATTTAACGACACTTACTACCCGTTATCGTGGGTTAGGTCTAATTCCACTAGCATCTCCAGTGTATCCTAGAAATTTTACCTTCTTCTTACCGCCGGAAGATTTAGTTAACTTTATAGTATCTCCTTTTTTTAAAAAATATGTTGATAACTTTCTCCATCAACTCCCTGTGTTCAACCTGGTCTTTGAGATAAATAGCAAATCATCGACATACATTACAATTTCTTGTACAAACGTGTTACCCAAAAGGAGACCTAGTGCCTTCATTAGAACTGATAAAGACACATTGAGACAAAATGGAAAAACTTTTAATTGAAAAGACCGTCTTTCAAAGACAAATGCTGTATAAGGCCATTACTGTTGATAAAGGGTCACCTGCGACTACCCATCCATGAAATCCATGCTACTAATACATCTGGCACCATTTAATATACGTAACACTTCCTCCTTTGGGAAAGGTCTATCTCTTTGCATTTCCATGATTCGATTTAATGTTCTAGCATCTAAAACTAAGATCACCCTGCCGTTGAGTTTATTCAAAACCAAAAGAGGATTATTAATTCACTATGGGATCTTACAGTGATAACCTGTTCTACGATTCCTATAATTTCTAACATAGCTGCTGGCTTAACTGTCATGGGTATACATCAGAACTTTTTAAAGAATGGTTTACCGTCCTAAACCTTCAGTTTACATTTATATCCTTCAATGCTTCATGGTTTATCGGAAAATATATCTTTACACCAAATTGATAAATCAAGCAATTTCTCCTTTACCTTTGTAGTGATTTGATTATTTTCAATTCAGTTTTGTAGTAAACTGATCACCTCCTGTCTCCTTATATAATGTTGGATCCTGTTTATCCTGTGCTACTCGCGAGGTAACCCCTTCATGTACTTGTTCTGATTTCACTTCCCCACAGACAGGATCAAGACTTGACACAATATAGTCTGCCTTTTGAAATCTGAAGTGATTCGATGATGAGAAAGCCCACCTAATCCTAATAAGAGGGGAATGTTCATATTTGGCACTACCAAAAATTGTGATAAAATCTTAAACTAACTAAAAGATATAGCAATAATACTTCTTCTCGTACCTTCTTTCCTCTGTTTGAAGTCTAGTAATAATCAACACTGGAAACTGCCCCATCTCCCTCTTGCTTCAGAAAAAAGCTTGATCTGCAACACAAATGTCCGTTCCTGAATCGACAGTAATGTGAACCATTTCCCCGCAGACGTTTCCGAGACCTAATGGTTTCCAGTTACTTAACTTATTCGTTAATGGTTTTTCTTCCGATAAGTCATAGCATAATAAGCTTTCAGCCTGTAAGTTGGTTACCCGGCCGCTGGGGCCGAGCTGTTCTAGGCGCTTCAGTCTGGAACCGAGCTGCTGCTGGTCTTGCAGGTTCGAATCTTGCCTCAGGCATGGATATGTGTGATGTCCTTATGTAGTTAGATTTAAGTAGTTCTAAGTTTTTAACCCTGTGTGAAAAACAAAAGAAAAAGTCATTTAGAAAGGGACTTAATAACAATACTGTCCTCACACTTCTTGCTACAGTCACTCATAATCCTTACGTATGAGTGCCAACCAAGAGCATTCTCTGCCGTAATTCCAGGTCTCCTATGCTTACAAATTACTGCTGATTACTGGGCTCATGTAGCACTGTGTCTCAACAAGTTACACCGAGAACAGCGAAGCAGGCTTAAACTGCCATCTGTTTCTTTAGTATACACCCTAAAGTCAGGTAAAGCGCTGATTGAGTTCACCAGTTGAGCCATACAGCTAAACCTCCAGTCCAAGAAATTAAACACTTTCAATGTTATCGATGGAAAGGATGTCATAAAGTACTTCATTTACATGCTGCTGATCCCTGTCAAACGATGTCGCTATTGGTTACTGGCTTTCATCTGATAGAACATGTAATGTTATCGGCAGTAGGGACACCATTATAAGCCAGGATGGTAGCTTCTGCCCCAGAATGGCGAGTGTGGGAACTGTGGGTTTCTGTCCACCCGTACTTCAGTGAGTGTGGAGTCAGGAGTGCTCATTCCACTTTAACGTAGTTTATTCTCCATCTGTACATAGTGTGATGTCGGCACCTTGGTAGGGTGTGTGGTCAGACAGGCAGTTTGTTTGCTATTTCAGCATAGCTCCCAGTGGCGTGTGTGGCCTGTTGGCGGTGGGTGTGGATACTAGGAAGGGTGGCACCCTTCAGCAGCAGACATATGCCCTGAGCCAAACTCGGAAAAATTGGAGTCACCTGGCATGTTGGTTGAAGACACTGTACATTACGTCATGTCTCTCCAGCATCAGCTTCTGATCGACAGCTAGTGTGATAACTGTCACAAGATCGGCTGTAGGTGCAAGCATTGGGACCAGTCATAGTATAAATTCTGGTGCTGCTAATGGTTGATGAGATAGTATTTTCAGTCGATGTGGCCTGCTGTGTTGTGACAGGAGCCTGCCTCCAGTCATGTAATTGACCACAGGACACAGCATTGCCCCACATCATGAGGAAACATAGCACACCACTACAGCAGACTGTAGGATTTCAGCGTGCGATGGCAGCAGTATTCTAGTACCTGGCAGAAACATTTCGGAGGCAGCTCGCCAGCACGCCCCTAGATAGGTTTCAAAGTCTGGTCTGCCCCTGTTGCTGTAACATTCAAGAAACTTAACGATTTAAGCAGCAGACACCAGTAATGTTATCTGTACCAAGAAATGTTTTCTTAACAACTTAGGACACGAAACGTTCTGCGTCGCAGGTTATTTCCACGGTTGGTGGTAGCTGGCACAAGCCGCCATGTGGCAGTAAGCTGCAGTCAGGTGGCCTATTTATGGCATGCGATGGTATCGTTTTGTCAGTGGTGGGGAACTTTGATTCATCATAGTTATCAGCTAATTTTCATGAAATATTTATAAATTATGTATACAAACGTTTTTCTGAATCAGACAAGCTATTTGTGAAAAGTGTATCAAAATCCCTACAGTAGTACACAAAATTGGACAGAACATACAGATAGAAAAGGGGGCTTCCATATATGCTATGGACACATAGGTAAATGTTGACTCACACACCACCGCAAATCCAAAGACTCACCAGGAAATAATTTATTCAGTCATAAAAAAATAAAAAAAAAAAACACGGGATTCCGCCAGACAAGAACCAGACACAACGCTATACGTGGAATTAACTCTTGCAAGTACTGGAAAGCCTAGTCACTGACAGTCATTCCTTCCCTCACTATACGTTCCTCCACAACAGCTATCATTTGTCTGACAACACGAGCTGACGACTTTGCATCCTGTCTCTCTGATATCTCCTCAATTCCGGACGACCCATATTACGTACCAGTCACGAACGCCATATACCACTGCCCCATCCCTAGTTCCCAGCTTCCAGTACTTGGACAATATACCATAAAGAGAATTACAGACCCAAATCACAGCACATGAAATAAAACAAGTACTTCACAGAAAACAAAACACATCTTCTTGTCCTATCTCCCTTCTAGGCACTCTTGCAACTCTTTGTACCACTATCGCCTCGACAGGCTAATATCCTGAATAGTGGAAAACCCCCGAAATTCAACTTTTCCTCAATATGGACAAGCCCCCTACTGATACCTCCCTCTATCACCCCATCTGCCTCACCTCTTTGTTTAGCAACGTTGTAACACTTTCATGTCGATGTGCTCTTTGACCATTTATTATTGTATATATACTTGCTTTTATATTTATGTAAATTTATATCTACGCGATGTATGAATTCATTTGTTTATTTTGCTGTATAATCAGTTATGTGTATTATGTAAATATCGATGAGTAATCGCTGAGGGAATGTTAGGGAAACGTTAGGTTTTTGTCAACGAGTAAGTATCGTTGAAGTAGCGGCGTCTCTGGACGCGGGAGGATGTTACGTCAGAGCGCGCGCTACACAGAGAGAGAACTCTGGTGTGAGAGCTGGTGAAGTGCGGATGCATGGATGGCGTGCACTGTACTGGAGGAGTGATTGTTTAGCGGCACGTGGCAAGTGATGAGTGTGGGCGGTGGAAATATTGGCTGCAGCAACATCAAGAACCCGCCACGCCAATATCACTGCCAAAAACTCCCGTGCTCGCTAATTATCATGGAAAGAAGCCAGCAGCACTATTATCTTCGTCAGCAACTTCGTCACGGCAAGAATGGACTGAAGTAAGATTGCTGTAGCGCAGCTTATTTTCAACTATTTGTGTAACGGCGTTATTCAGTTTTTTGCTGTTTTGCGAGTGAATAATTACCATAGTTTAATCAAAACTGTTTACCCGCGATTCTCCGAAAATCATTCACTAAGTAGGTTCCTGTCCTGTCCTATTGTTACAATAATCTGAGTGCCGTTTATGAAAAATGAAAATTACAGTGCCATGTAATTTTGCTTATGAACTAAATGACTCAGTTAGACTAAAGATTTGAACTTAAAGCATTCAGTAATTTCAGTCTCACTAACTTTAAATCTGAACTTTTATCTGAGGCGATCTAATTGTTGCAAATAGTAAATCAACTAACCAAATTAAAATGATTCCTGGTACTATGAACAAAAGCCCTAACTAGAATTAATGAGTAAGTTCAAAAATCAGTGATTATTTTTATTTGTTGTTAGTAAAGTTCTGGTTCACATTTTGACTTGCAGTCGTGCTAAAGTGTAATAATTACCTTTTGATACAGTAATTATCAATTTCTATTTCCCTGTTCAGAAGTCAATAGAGTTTCTTTTAATTATTTTTTGCCATTTTCCAAAATTCATATGAAAATAGTAGACGTTATTGTGAAGTTATGTTTTCAAAATTTCAGCTCTATTAATTAATGATATTTCGAGTGCAAACTATTTTCTTTCTCGCTTTATTACGTAACTGTTTCAATTGTTTTTGCTAACGTGCGTGCAGCCCTCTGTTGCCGCGCGTGTTCGAGTAATTCTTGACATTGACTGTTCGGCTCATTAATTCACCTACCGAACAGAATTTTTGCCCAATTGGGCTGGCGACCGTATTTCGTTTCGCTATAATTATTTCAGTAACTCTTATTATTCTGTTCCGATACACGTGGTACCCCTTCACGTTGGCACAGTACGTGAATGATAGCACAAACCTTTCGAAGAACCATACTAAATTTTACAGTAATTAAGTAGGCGGAATAAGTTGTCCTAGAAGGCATCTTGTTGTTGACCTCTCCTCATTTATCGACTTTATATTGAATCTTCGGAACGATAGCCTTTTCAAAATTTTATTCCAATTGTTTAGGCATATGCTTACACGGTCATATATTTCTGCCATTGTCGATAGATGGGAAGGGGGACGTTACAAGGTCTTCGAATCCATCCTCTCCCGAAGCATCCATCAACGCCTGAACCAACCTCTCACACTTCTCATTCATTTGTATAGCTTCCGTCCCATTTTCTCGGATGATAAGCTCCATCGACTCACCAATCTTGTATCCCAGCAGCTCAGTACCAGTGAACCTGCTGTTTCTGTGTCCCTCGACCTAGAGGAACACTACGACCTTGTGTCACAATCCAGTCTCCTTTTCCAACTCCAGACTTACTCACTTCCAGTTAATTATGTCCGCCTTACTTTAGCCTTCCTCTCTAATCGCTCATCTTTTGTCACTATTAACAGCACGAGTTCCTGTACCTCCCATACCACTGCAGGTGTACCGCACAGCTGTGTCGTCACTCCTCTCCTTTGTCTCCTCTACACAGCCGGTACGCTCAAACGACCTCCATCAGTCCACCTCTTTCACTATCCTGCTGTCCTACACTCCAAAAATCCTAACACCCTCCAAATACATCTGTCAGTTTACCTCCTGCTCTAACCAATGGCCTCTCAAGATCAACCTCTCCAAAACCCAAGCAGTAATTATAGCATAAACCACCTGTACCTTCCGACTTCATGACTTTTACCTTTCTATCTAAGACCGTCCTATCCAGTTAACTAATACACTAAAACATCTTTTACTAACCGTCAAATGGCAGCTAACGTGGAAACCTCATCTACTAACAATCAGACAGAAATACCACAACAGACTAAAACTAATAAAAATACTAACTCGCCGGAAATGTGGATTACACTTCTCCATTGTCCTCCACATCTACAAAATCTTGATCTGGTCGTTCTTTTGCAATGCAAATGTTGCATGGATATCTTCCCAGCTAAGTTCTGTAAGTCTGTCCAAATCCTTGAACATCATGTACTCGACCTCGTTTTCCACATCCGTTGGTTAGCCTCCCCCACAAGGATCCTTTAGCAACTCATTAAATTCCTATCTCTCCTCACTCACTTTGAACACCTCGGAAAAACCTACTGGCGAGCTCAGTTCCAATAATGGTATAGTCTTACCCGTCCCCTGCCCCACTTCCAATACCAGCTCGCTGCCACGCCTCTACCGACATATACTACCAATTCTACACCTACACACCCTCCACACACTGTCCAAAAGAAATTTCCACCGTCTCACCATCCCATATCATGAACTCCAATGCGACGTTCACCCATCCTACTGAACCATGTTATATGGTCGATTTTTATGCTCCCAAAGGTATTCACTGTGCAGTGCGATATATAGTAGCTGGATTAATGCTCCAAAGACGAGAGAGGTCAATCAATACTAGTTGGAGACTGGCTCCTGATCAGCGAAGCCGAGCTGCTCTGTGCGCACAACGAGAGAGGAGTGTGGAGTTGGTTTCCAGACTGTGTTAGGATTCTGTATTGGTGCCGATAGTGGATCCCTGGGGAGTGAAGGAAGACACGTGGATCGATGTTCGCCATCGTGTATATACAAGAGCGGAAGTGGTTGGTGTCTACATTGAACAGAAAAAAATGTCCAAATGTGTGTGAAAGGCGGCCGGAGTGGCCGAGCGGTTCTATTCGCTTCAGTCTGGAACTACGCGACCGCTACGGTCACAGGTTCGAATCCTGCCTCGGGCATGGATGTGTGTGGTGTCCTTAGGTTAGTTAGGTTTAAGTAGTTCTAAGTTCTAGGGGACTGATGACCTCAGATGCTAAGTCCCATAGTGCTCAGAGCCATTTTTGCGTGTGAAATCTTATAGGACTGAACTGCTAAGGTCATCAGTTCCTAAGCTCACACAACTTAACCTAAATTATCCTAAGGACAGACACATACACCCATGCCTGAGGGAAGACTCGAACCTCCGCCGGAACCAGCCGCACAGTCCACGACTGTAGCGCCCTAGACCGCTCGGCTAATCCCGTACGGCTCATTGAACAGATATGCAGTGTGTCGACTTTGCAACTTTTGAGGCATTGAACATTCGAGCACAGGGGTTTATGTTTCGCTAAAGGAAACTATCATGCTGATATGCACGGTAGAACTGTGTTAACGATGTGTTTCTGTTGGAATTGTGACAGTATACCGAGAAACCCATAGACCGAACGACTCTTGGGGTAGGTTTTCTCAAAGGACTAGTGTGTACATTTACACAACCTTCAATCTTGCGACAGGTTCCAGTACAGCGATGTGACTTGTGTCTTGTGAAGTATTCCTAAAGGTACATTGTTGACGCCGAGGCCAGACTGAGGTAGCATGAGTAATTTTGAGAACTGACCGGTCAAAGGAATGGGTAACTGGAAATATTTGGTTACTCATATGTACTTCTGATTTAGTTCACTGTGAAACTTATTTGACCAATTTTCTTCAATTATCTTCTGCAAGCAAACCTCTTTTTTAATTTTAAAAGGTTAATGTTTTTTATGCGTTTAGGAAAATTTTAGCGTACAAGTTGCTGATGGACATAGTGAATAAATATGAAAACCTTTTGCACTAATAGAGCAAGGCTTCATATTAGTGTCTGCAAAATTTTGTTAAAAGGTCTTGATCTCGATTACTGATATATAGATTTTTTTAGTATGTTTACGGGAAACTAATTTAAAGTGTGAATATGAAATATCTATATATACCACAGCGTGACTGTTCAGCTAATGTTGATTTTGTTTGTTGGTTTACTGAGTGTAATTAAAGTGTTAACGTTTCTCTTGGTTTTCAATAAACCACCAATTCGCTCTACTCCCCACAAATCCGAGTCTTGCCTACCAAGTGTAAATCCACACCACCCATTCATCAGGGTTCTGTCTACCATTCTAATATTTCTACCCTTCCCCTCTTCTTCCCCTATCCCCTTTTCCCCGTCATATTTTAGCCTTACCGAAACTCCACCTATTCCTCGCTTCTTGTCTACCAATATCTACTCACATCCGATCGACACTACGCACCAGACCACCATCCTTATACCATTACCCTCCTAGCTTTCTCAACGGCCAACATGTTCCCATTTAAAAAACGGACTGTCTACCCAAGGCCAGGTCCATCCCGTTTTACTGACATTCAAGCGCTTCTTCCCAACATCAGCGTTTTGCTTCCTGCTTGAAGTGTTTTTAAATGTACGTTTAATGGTTTTCGTCTTTTTAACTTTTTAATTGCTGTTGTTTTAATAAAAAGTGAAGAAAGTCATGTCTTACGTATAAAATCTTCCGTAACCTTCTCCTTCAAAAATTTTTAAATTCATTTGTAGGTCCCTTACGTTCGAGTTTTTCTTCGTCTCTGTTAGTTTATTTGCTTCTTGGCCGAATAGTCGGTTGAATGTATGGCTAACAGACCATACTGCCGCCCATATGAAGCGAAAGCTGTGAAATAAAGATATTGAAAGAAAATCTGCGTTTCTGTGGGCTGTTCTCCCTGACACGGAGAAGACAATTTTGTATTACATGGTTTATTGTACAAATCTGAACTCAGAATACATTTCCGTTCTTTGGTATGGACTAACATACACAGTATGGACAAAGATACACTATGTAGAATAGTATATATACTAAGATGGTGTCTGTCCTTTCGGACATGTCCGAAATAACAGATACCATCGGTCACCATGCAGCTCGTTAGAATGAAATTGCACTGAAATGAACACCCTTAGCTGCTTACAGGCGTTGACATACGTCAACGGGGACAGATGAAAATGCGTGCCCCGACCGGGACTCGAACCCGGGATCTCCTGCTTATACGGCAGACGCTCCGTCCATCTGAACTACCGAGGACACAGATACCATCTTAGTACATACATATAGTTAAGGCTCACCGGCCACTTGACCATCTTCTTCTTCTGTGCGAATGCACAAACAGTGCCCGAACTGTTAGGGGAATCGGCAACGCGCCGCGAGTAATGAGTATAATGAGCGGGGGGCACTACGAATGTAGTGCGGGACAATACCTTGAGAATGTGGGTTTCGCGGGAGTCGCACTATCCTCTGTGTCCTCGGTGGCTCAGATGGATAGAGCGTCTGCCATGTAAGCAGGAGATCCCGGGTTCGAGTCCCGGTCGGGGTACACATTTTCATCTGTCCCCGTTGACGTATGTCAACGCCTGTAAGCAGCTAAGGGTGTTCATTTCATTGCAATTTCACGTAGAATAGTGGTTTTATGTGAGAGTTCTCGTGTTTGTGGAGTGAATATGGAAACATTTCCACCTAAAATTTCAACAGCTGCGACCGTCGTTATACTCTGGAATCGATCGCCCAATAAACCTCCAAGCTCTGGGGAAGGTTGGAGCGCAAACTGCAGTTTGTGCAATTAGGCACACGAAGTTCGTTCCTTAGGAACTCAGTCGGGTGTGATCGACCGCGTTGAAAGTATCGACAGGAGCGGTCGGTCGGCATGTGACGTGGCGAAACACGGCTGCCGGCAAACGGCCTCCGCCCAGCGGGCTGCATTATGAATGGCGACAGCACGAGCCCTGAAAGGTAAATCCTGCTGCGGCCGGCCAGTCACTCTATGGCCAATTGCGCTCCTACGCGTACAGCTCTGGATGCAATCGCTGTGAGTTGATTATTTGGCCACTCGGCTTGAAATGTTACTTAATTCTTCGTACATCCTATATAACCTACACAATTTATATCAAGTTCTACTACTGAAAGACTTTCTGTGTTTGAAAACGTAGTTTTTACAAAGAAGCAAACAAAAAAAAAAAGTTACTGAGAAAATAATTTGAATTGTAAACATCAAATACTCTGCCATCTTACATAAATTGGTTATAAAAATTATATCCCGTAAATGGCGTCCGTCATTAATGATACATTGACGAAGCCTAACCAGCAAACTGTCCGTAATTAATCACAAGGTGATAAATCGGGTGACACTGGGGACCAGGTGATGTCTCATCGTGAAGAGAGAAGATGTGCAGGGAATAACTCAGAATTGTAGAGGATGCCGAGAAGTGTAAGCTGTGGCTCCAACTTGTTGGAACCAGACTTCTACCTCTTCTTGGTTTCCTGCAAATTGGTGTAACTTGGGTCGCAGGAAGGTCTCTGTCATGTGAAGCAGCGATCTAAATTAACCATCATGTTACGCCAGATTCTTTGAAAAAAAAAAATACGACCCTACACACCTGATTCAGCGACGGCGCAGGAAACTGTCACACAATGCCTGTGAAATGGTCTCTGATGAAGTTCTTGAGGATGTTGTGCTGCCTGGTAGCGGATATTTGGTTTATGTAGAGTACCTGAGGTGGAAGCGGGCCAGAAATCAAAACAGCGCCAGAGATACGTTCTCAAGATTTTCCTCACTCGGCTCTGCGAGTTTCTAAATCTCACTCACATATACTTTGCTAATCATCATTTTGTATGGGGGCATGTCAAGATCTCTGATGAGGATTCTTCTTATACACCTATCAGACAATCACAGAATCCCTGTGCGGCTGTATGTTTAATTGATGAACGCCTTGCAGGCTGCTAGACGGATGCTCTTACACGCGCCACCTTTCTCGGAGTTGTTCCAGTTCGCGTTCGGCCAGCAGACATTTTTTTTTTCAGTGCAGAACCTAGTGCTCTGAAGTCTGATGTCCAAACTCTAACCGAATGCGAATAGCTCAATGAGTAATAATCACAGAACGAGCCTTACGAACAAACTTCGCCATAACAAACGGACGATGGTACCTAGCGAGGCAGTGTACCTACGGGAAATGGCACGTACTCCGTTATCGATCGATACCTCCTCCTCATCAAACAGGAGCCTTCCTAATGTGGGAGGTCTTTTTCCGGACTCTTTATTACGTAAATTAAGTAAGTTAGTCAAATATCTGAACAGAAGACCCTCGTGTGGAGTAGTAATAAGCATCACTGGCTTACAGCAGCAACTCAAGGAGTTGTAAACAATTAAGTCGCCAGTCCAGATTCGGTTTTACAAAGAGTACTCTACGGCATTGAATCCTTACTTAGCCTGCATTTATCCCGAATCCTGCACCCAGCAAAAAGTCCCAAGTGACTGGAAAGGCGCAGCTGACTCTGACATATAAAAAGGCTAAAAGAACGGACCCACAAAATTAAGAACTGTTATCCTTAACATCGGTTTGTTTCAGACTTTTTGAACATTATCTCAGCTCCAGTGCGATAAGTTTCTTTGAGACGGAATAACTTCTGTCCATAAACCAGTACGAAATTGGAAATCATCACTCGTGCGAGTTTGACCTGTCGTTTCATGAAATCCTGCAAACCGTGAACGAAGGACAACAGGCAGATTCCATATTCGTAGATTTCCGGAAAGCGTTTGATGCGGTTCCCTGCTGCAGACTGTTAACGAAGGGATGAGCGTGTGGAATAGGTTCCGAGAAATATGAGTGGCTTACTTAATAGAACCCACTAGGTTGTCCTCAACGGCGAGTGTTCAACACAGGCAGAAAGTGTTATTGGGCCGCCATGGTCTTTGTATACATAAATGATCTGACGGACAGGGTGAGCAGCAATCTGCGGCTGTTTGATGGCGATTCTGTGGTGTACTATAAAGTGTCGTAGTTGAGCCATTGTGTTAGGATGTAAGATGACTTCAGGCACAATGTCTCGTTGGTGTAAGTTACTGCATGAGAAGGAGAAACAATCCAGCATTATTCGAATACATTATTAGTAGCACTCTGCTTGACGCAGTCACGTCGATTAAATTACTAGGCGTAATGTTGCACAGAGATATGAACTGAAATGAGCATTTATACGAGGTTCGTCGGTAAAGGAGACCGTGTACGAAACGCTAGGGCGACCCGTTTTTTTAATATTGCGCGAGTGTGTGGGATTCCCACCATCTCCCATTAAAGGAAGAAATCGAAGCAGTTCCGAGACGACCTGCTAGTTTTGCTGCTGCTAGGCCTTCGATCAACACGCGACTACTTCAGAGACGCTTCGTAAACTCAAATGGGAATCCTTGGAGGGAAGACGACGTTCTATTCGCCCATTGAGAAACCAAGCATTTGAAGCCGACTACAGATCGATACGACCCAACATACATTTCGCCAGAGGACCACGAAGATAAGAGAAATTAGGGCTAGCACGGAGGCATACAGACAGTCGATTTTCCATCGTTCTGTTTGGGAGTGAGACATGAAAGACTAGTTGCGCTAGGAGGTATCCTGCGCTACATAACGTACGCTGGCTTGCGGATTATGAATGTAGATGTAGACGCAGATGTAGAAGAAGACGACGATAGATCGAGAAACATAATACTCGCAGAAGCATCAGTTGATACTGGAGTGAGCCGCCCATATTAAGGAAGCAGTCAAAAGGATAGTACTAACGAACCAAAGCGTAGTCTGTACAACAGAAATATGGTTATAGTTGACGAGTACAAAGTCGAAGCAGTATCTGAACTTATCAGGGTTCAGAGGGAGATTCCAAGATTTTTTAATTGGATCACCATCTCACTATTTAAGTTATATTTGAGTAATGTCGTTATCGTCGGCGACGGGGATTTTAAAAACAATTGCCCTTATTAGAAGACTGCGTTATCATAAATTCATTAACCGATTCAGTGAAGAAACGTAACGGAACAAAAGCATTGCATGAATGAAACAGCAATAATGTCATCTAGTCTTTCCACTGAACGCTGCTTCCATAAAAGCAATTGCATTTAATTAAATAGGACATCAGCAGTGTATATAGATAACCAAGAATATTTAAAGGTGCTAAATGTAAAAAATCTACACGGATGAGTCGACCATAGTATGGTTGGATGTGGAACAGTTTCTGTTTACAGACACAGCAGTTGCCTAAAGAAAGCGAAAATAAGTGCAAGGAGACCTACGTCAAGAGCGTTCAGTACGTTTCAAACTAAAATTTTGGTAACATATGACGAAGTCCCGGAAACATACCAAATAAGTAAGCTGATCGAAAGCACCTATACAGGCGCTCAGTGACTATACAGGCTCAGAAACTGTGGACGAGAGAGAGAGAATGCCCAAATACTGGACTCGCTCTTCCGAAACTTCCAATCATCGCACTAACGCCGTAATGGAAGCTATCAAGAAAAGTAGTCACTGAATAGAAGGGAACCTGCAATCAGTTATTAGTGGAAAGGCACCTGGAACATATGAGATACTTGTGAAATACTACACAGATTATGTGGGAAAACTGGCTTCTTTTTGGCATAATTCATGATAGGTCACTTGAGCAACAAGGGGTACCTAGGGACACGCAAAAAGGGCAGGTCATTCCCGTTTTCAGTAAGGGTCGTAGGACAGATGGAAATAATTACAGCGCTACATCACTCACGCCAATCTGTTGTAAAATTACTGAACACGTTTAACGGTCACGTATCATAACGTTAAAGTGTTTAGGTAGCTTGATAACTTTCATCGCAAGTTTTACAGAGGAAGTGAGACGCAGAATCTCCATGGGAAAGAGGGCTTTCGGGTAAAGTGAAAGGTTTGCTGAGAGGCGAGAGCATACCCATTACAAAAATGGTTCAAATGGCTCTGAGCACTATGGGACTTAACATCTCAGGTCATCAGTCCCCTAGAACTTAGAACTACTTAAACCTAACTAACCTAAGGACATCACACACATGCATGCCCGAGGCAGGATTCGAACCTGCGACCGTAGCGGTCGCGCGGTTCCAGACTGAAGCGTCTAGAACCACTCAGCCACCGATGCCGGCATACCCATTACACTTAGGAGGGAATAGGTTAAGTGTTCTGTATGCGTTGTGGTATCTTATAGTGCTGAAACCTGGACAGTCAGGCAAAAGCAATAAAAATATTTAGATAGTTTAGAAATGTGGTTATGGAGAGTACTGGAGAGAGCGTAATGGATCGACAGAATGAGGAGGTGCTGAGCAGGATAGGAGAGGAGAGGAGAGGAACATAATGCCATGCGTATAATAGAGAAGAGTAAAACATCTTGGATGGAACACATAATAGTAGGAACTGTCTACTGTAAATTTTTACTAAGGCCTAAAACATTATTGAAGGTTATTAGTTTAGTGACTCATAGGGGGAAATGTAGAAAGAAGAACAGGTATAGGAAGCAAAAGGTTTGGAATGCTAACTAATGTGAAGACAGGAAGAAGTTATGACCAAATTAAGGCGTATGCTCAAGACAGAGGGATATAGGGGACGTCCAGCTGCTACTTGTCTCAGGACAGATTTAATGAAACAAGGGAAGAGAAGATTACGACGCACCTGAAAAACTAACATATCGTCTACAAATTCAAAATGGATTTCGCAAAAAAAGATGTTGCAAAATTCAACTCCCTATGCTCGTCCACGAGACCAAAGGCCCCAGGTTCACGCAGTGTTCCTTGATTTCATGAGCGCATTTGGTACTGGCCTCTTTGTCGTTTAGTGAAAAAAATGTAAGGTTACCGAGTTTCGAGTCAGATTTTTGACTGAATTCTGGACCTCCTAGCAGTTACATATCGCTCTTAACGGAACAAAATCGACATATGAAAATGTAATTTCTGGAGTGCCCATGAAAGTGCAATAGGACCCTTATTGTTTGCAATATCCATAAACGACCTAGTGGATAACTTAGGAAGCTTTATGAGGTAGCTCAAAGAAGATGCGGTTCTCTGTAATGAAGACAGTACCAAACTGAAGAATTGCGGGGAGACTTGCAGAGCATCGATAAATAGTATAGGTTTTGGCAGTGACCCAGAACGTTAATAAATGTAACAAATCCGGGTAAATAGGAGAAAGAATCCACTACTGCACGATTATATTAAGACTAAATTTACTAAAAATCAATGAAAACCGCAATATGCCCATGAGTAATTATCTGGAGCGATAAGCGGATGCCAGCCTGAAAAGGAAAATGTAATTGGCCCACAAAAGAAGTGTCTTAGAAAATACTTACCAACAGAATTTAAGTATCAATAAACCCTCCCCCTCCCTTCCCCTTCATGAACTTTCAATAACACGGCTTCATACATCTAATTACCTTAAAAAGGAGTTAATTTGTTCAATATCTGACGCTAGTTTACTATTGAAGAAGCAAAATTCTTATTGTGTTGGTGAGCCGTGTGCGGCTTGTGTTCATCCCTTTTATTGATCGTCATCTTCTCTTACGGTACAGCCGCCTCATTTCCTTATTCCCCTTACTGGCGTCCCTAACTTCCTGCCTTACCTGCCTGTGAGTGGCAGCAGCAGCGCTTATTGATAAGTGCACTGTCGTACCATCTCTGGAGCGACCAATAGTATTTCCGGGTCGTCGGGTGTCTGGATTTCGATTGGGAATTCAGTCGGGGACGGACCAGCAGTTCAGTCGGAGACGGAGCGCCAGTGAGGTGCGGACGGCCAGTGCTCGCCGATCACTGGAGATACTTTTCGACGGAAGGAGATTGGAGTTGGACGACCGTTGGTTGGTCGTCGCATTGGGCGATGTGTATTTGGTCATTTGGCCGTTTCTGGGCCTCGTTAATTGGTCATCTTTCAGGACGTGGGTCGGTTCCTTCTTTGTTCAGAGGTGTTGTGGCCAATGGGCAAGCACCTCTGCATGGTTGGGTCCGAGCAAATGTACCCGGGTCGCTGTGTCCCCGAGTTCCGAACGGACATGGAGTTGAGTCGGGTTGGAGCTGCAGCCAAGACTCGCCCAACCGTAGCCGACACACGTAACGTGATTGGAAACGAGCTGGGTTGGTCGTTGGGTCTGTCGTCTCACCGGACGACGTGTATTTGGTCGCCGAACGCTTGTGGAAACTCTCTGTGTGTCGAATTGATTCGTCGTTGTTGTTCCACAGTGATCGATTTACGATTTTTCGAGTTCTTGTGTAAGCAGATGAATGCTGTCTGCGTACTGGAATAGGCAGTTGGTTGATTGGGACAGAGGAAATTGATTAGGTTGTTGGTTGGTTCTTCAGCCCTCCCTAAGTCGTGTTGCAACCAGATTGTTTATTGTTACGCTTGGCTGTCAGTCTCAACTAAACTGTGGTTAGAGTTTCCTCCCCAGGACGACCCTTGGAACATTTCTGAGCACCACTGTTTGCTGTTTGTGATTGTCATTTGATTTGGTCGCAGGTACTGTGCCAGGTCTTCAGCCGTGTGTTGGTACTGTCTGTTTTATTTTTGGTATATGGCTTTCAGCCGAACTTTATAACAACCTTAAGATTAGGCCTTCAGCCGTGTTTCATCTAAAATTCTTGTTGCACTGTATTTAGGCCTTCAGCCGCGTTTGTTTCAGAATCTGTGGCTTTATTATGTAAATCCTCGTCTGTAAGGTTTCTCTTTAATTATCTTGAATTCTTGAAACGGACTTCAGCGGTGTCCTGTAAATGGTTATCTTAAGGGTGTCTTTAATTTTTCTGGAGTAATTGTTTGGGCCTTCAGCCGACAAGATACTTCAAGTTTTCTTAAGATGTTTTTCTGTTGTACTGTGTAAAAGCATATCTTTAAAGTCTCTCTTTTATTATGTAAATAAATCTTTTAGTTGGGCTTTCAGCCGAAGAATTAACTTGAATTTTACTTAATATGTCCTTTAGTCGGAATTTGTAAATGCTTGGCTTTTAAAGAATTTCCTTAGCTTATCTGAAATATTATCTAGGCCTTAAGCCGAGAAGATATTGTAATTTTACTTAAGTAAGGCCTTCAGACGTTACTCTAAATCCTGGTGTTTTAAAAGCAATCATTTAAACTTATTCTGGAGAAGTTACCTGGGCCCTCAGCCGTGAATTGATTTTTGTTGTTTTAAAGGGAAAACTATGCATTGTTTTCAGTAATAAAGTGGTGTGCGTTCTTGTATAACTAACAGTAAATGACCTTGGCCCCTTTCCACAACCTGATGCGCTCTGTCCTGCGAAACCAGGTGCCAGTTGGTATAATTAGTTTCGGGTTATCCAACCACAGACTGATGAAAAATTTCAGAACCAAAGATGGAAAACAAGAAAAGCGCAAACCCATTTACAATGAGATGACAAACGTCATGGAATAGCGATATACACATGTACAGATGGCGGTAGTATCGCGTACACAAAGTAAAAAAGTGCAGTGCATCGTCGAAGGTGATTCATGTGAAAAAATGCACGACGGAAATTGACAGACTGGAAACACGTAGTGGTAGTTGAAGCTAGACGTATCGGACATTCTATTTCGGAAATCGTTAGAGCATTCAATTTCCTGAGATCCCCAGTGTCAAGAGTGTGTGGAGAACACCAAATTTCACACATTACCTCTCACCACGGACAACGCACTGGCCGACGGTCTTCATTTAATGATCGAGAGAAGCGGCATTTCAGTAGGTGTCAGTGCTAACAGACAGTCGACTCTACGGGAAATAACCGCGGAAATCAATGTGCGACGTACGACGAACATATTTATTAGGATAGTACGACGAAATTTGGCGTTAATGGGATACGGCAGCAGACGAGTGACGCGAGTGCCGTTTCTAACAGCACAATATCGCCTGCAGTGCCTCTCCTGGGCCCGAGACCATATCGGTTAGACCATAGACTACTATAGGTTGATCATACAAGTACAGATTTGAGTTGGTACAGGGTGTTTCAAAAATGACCGGTATATTTGAAACGGCAATAAAAACTAAACGAGCAGCGGTAGAAATACACCGTTTATTGCAATATGCTTGGGACAACAGTACATTTTCAGGCAGACAAACTTTCGAAATTACAGTAGTTACAATTTTCAACGACAGATGGCGCTGCTGTCTGGGAAACTCTATAGTACGATATTTTCCACATATCCACCATGCGTAGCAATAATATGGCGTAGTCTCTGAATGAAATTACCCGAAACCTTTGACAACGTGTCTGGCGGAATGGCTTCACATGCAGATGAGATGTACTGCTTCAGCTGTTCAATTGTTTCTGGATTATGGCGGTACACCTGGTCTTTCAAGTGTCCCCACAGAAAGAAGTCACAGGGGTTCATGTCTGGTGAATAGGGAGGCCAATCCACGCCACCGCCTGTATGTTTCGGATAGCCCAAAGCAATCACACGATCATCGAAATATTCATTCAGGAAATTAAAGACGTCGGCCGTGCGATGTGGCCGAGCACCATCTTGCATAAACCACGAGGTGTTCGCAGTGTCGTCTAAGGCAGTTTGTACCGCCACAAATTCACGAAGAATGTCCAGATAGCGTGATGCAGTAATCGTTTCGGATCTGAAAAATGGGCCAATGATTCCTTTGGAAGAAATGGCGGCCCAGACCAGTACTTTTTGAGGATGCAGGGACGATGGGACTGCAACATGGGGCTTTTCGGTTCCCCATATGCGCCAGTTCTGTTTATTGACGAAGCCGTCCAGGTAAAAATAAGCTTCGTCAGTAAACCAAATGCTGCCCACATGCATATCGCCGTCATCAATCCTGTGCACTATATCGTTAGCGAATGTCTCTCGAGCAGCAATGGTAGCAGCGCTGAGGGGTTGCCGCGTTTGAATTTTGTATGGATAGAGGTGTAAACTCTGGCGCATGAGACGATACGTGGACGTTGGCGTCATTTGGACCGCAGCTGCAACACGGCGAACGGAAACCCGAGGCCGCTGTTGGATCACCTACTGCACTAGCTGCGCGTTGCCCTCTGTGGTTGCCGTACGTGGTCGCCCTACCTTTCCAGCACGTTCATCCGTCACGTTCCCAGTCCGTTGAAATTTTTCAAACAGATCCTTTATTGTATCGCTTTTCGGTCCTTTGGTTACATTAAACCTCCATTGAAAACTTCGTCTTGTTGCAACAACACTGTGTTCTAGGCGGTGGAATTCCAACACCAGAAAAATCCTCTGTTCTAAGGAATAAACCATGTTGTCTACAGCACACTTGCACGTTGTGAACAGCACACGCTTGCAGCAGAAAGACGACGTACAGAATGGCGCACCCACAGACTGCGTTGTCTTCTATATCTTTCACATCACTTGCAGCGCCATCTGTTGTTGAAAATTGTAACTACTGTAATTTCGAAAGTTTGTCCGCCTGAAAATGTACTGTTGTCCCAAGCATATTGCAACAAACGGTATTTTTCAATCGCTGCTCGTTTAGTTTTTATTGCCGTTTCAAATATACCGGTCATTTTTGAAACACCCTGTATGATACGATGGTAGGGTTCGAGTGTGGTGCAGATCACACGAAGCCATTGACCCAGCTATGCTAGCTAGTGATGGCTCCATGTTGGACTGGGCCCTTTGGATATCCGGCTACTTGGAGACAATTTTCAGCAAATTCGTGAATGTCGTGTTCCCAAACAACGATGGAATATTTATGGGTGACAATGCGCAACGTCACTGGGCTACAACTGTTCGAGATTGGTTTGAGGAACATTCCGGTCAGTTCGAGGGAATGATTTGGGTGTCCAGATCGCCCAGCATGAATACCATGGAATATTAATGGAATATTTACTGGACATAATTGAGAGTTCAGTTCGTGCACAAAATCCTACACCAGCAACACTTTCGCCATTATGGACGGCTGTAGAGGCAGCATGGCTCAATATTTCTGCAGGGGACTTCCAACGACTTGTTACGTCCGTGCCACATCGAATTGGTGCACTACGCCGGGCAAAAGGAGGTCCGACACGATATTAGGAGGTATCCAATGACTTCTCATTGTGTATGTTGATCTAAGGCGAACAGTGGTTAGTGTGAAACCGTTTCCTTTAGGCTGGGTAATTTGCAGAAAATAATTAAGGACGTAGGTCGTAAGTGCTACTATGAGATGAAGAGGTGGGTATAGGAGAGAAATTCGTGACGGCCCGCATCAAACAAGTCGGAAGACTGATGACTCAAGTAACAAAAAATGCAGCCTCTTTTAAGCTCAACTAGTTTCTGATGCATCTCAGCGTTTATGACTCTGTATCTCCTTACCTGTTTGTCACACAGTGATATGAATATGCAGGTACATTCATTGATATAAGTGAATACTCTCTGCGTAAATACTGGTTGAATACAGTCTCGGTCATACGCAAACCGTAATTTACGCTGCATCAGGTTAAATACACATTTTCTGAATTTAATTCTTAAGACCTTAACATAAGAGTATACCTCTTAGTGAGAGGATGGCGGCGGTGTTTTCAATTTCTGAATTCACTGGATAATTACATAAGAACACAAACACCGTCCTAGCAGGCCTTGAAGGCCAAAAGAACCTATCGGCTGTCGTGTCATCCTCATCTCTCAGGCACCATCTGATACGGATACGGAGGGGCATGTGGTCAGCGTGTTGCTCTCCCGGCCGTTGTCAGGTTTCGTGACCCGTGCCTCCTTTCTTTCAGGAGTGCTAGTTCCGCAAGGTTCGCAGGAGAGCTTCTGTAAAGTCTGGAAGGTAGGAGACGAGATACTGGCAGAAGTAAAGCTGTGAGTACCGGGCGTGAGTCGTGCTTCGGTAGCTCAGTCGGTAGAGCACTTGCCCGCGAAGGGCAAAGGTCCCGAGTTCGAGTCTCGGTCGGGCATACAGTTTTCATCTGCCAGGAAGTTTCACAATATATGTTCCAAAATCCTGCTGCATATCGACGATAACTCTACGGGCCTGTAATTTAGCGGATTACTCCTACTACCTTGAATATTGGTGTGGCCTGTGCAACTTTACAGTCTTTAGGTACGGATCTTTCGTCGAGCGAACGGTTGCATATAACTGTTAAGTATGGAGCTAATTCATCAGCATATTCCGAAAGGAACTAACTGGTATACAGTCTGGACCGGAAGACTTGCTTTTATTAAGTGATTTAAGTTGCTTCACTACTTCGAGGATATTTACTTCTACGTTACTCATGTTGGCAGCTGTTCTGGTTTCGAAATTTGGAATATTTACTTCGTCTTCTACTGTGAAGGCATTTCGGAAGGCTGTGTTTAGTAACTCTGCTTTGGTAGCACTGTCCTCGATAGTATCTCCATTATTATCGCACAGAGAAGGCATTAATTGTTTCTTGCCGCTAACATACTTCACATACGACCAGAATCTCTTTGGATTTTCTGTCAGGTTTCGAGACAAAGTTTCGTTGTGGAAACTGTTATAAGCATCTCGCATTGAAGTCTGTGCTAAATTTGGAGCTTCTCTAAAAGATAGCCAATCTTGGGGATTTTGTGTCTGCTTAAATTTGGTATGTTTGTTTCGTTGTTCCTGCAACAGTGTTCTATCTCGTTTTGTGTATCAAGGAGGATCAGCTCCGTCGTTTGTTAATTTGATTGGTATAAATCTCTCAATTTGCTAACGACATAGTCTGCAGCGCTTCTCCAGGGCTCCCAGCCATATCAGCTGAACTCTAGAAGACCGAAAAACCGTGGCCTTGTCGGATACGCCCCGATTTCAGTTGATAAGAGCTGATGGTAGTGTTCAAGAGTGGGCCAGACACCATGAAGCCATGGATCTAAATTGTGAAGCTAGTGCAAGCTAATGGTGCCTCCATGATGGCGTGGGCTGTGCTTACATGGAATGGACTGGGTCCTCTGGTCCAACTGAACTGACCGTTGATCGGAAATGGCTATATTCCTCTACTTGGAGATTATTTACAGCCATTCATGCACATCATATTCCCAAACAATGATCGAAATTTTATGTGTGATAGTGTGCAAAGTCACCGTGCCACAATTGTTCACAAATGGCTAGAAGTACATTCTGGACAGTTCGAGTGAATTATTTGGCTGCCGAGATTGCCCATCATGATTGTCATGGAACATTTATGGGACTTAACCAAGAGATCAGTTCGTGCACAAAATCCTGCACCGACAACACTTTCGCAAGTATAGACAGCTGTAGAGGCAGGTAGCCCGACTTGAATCCCACTGAAAATCTATGAGATATAATCGTGATGTCATTGGCGACAATTTCACAAACATGGACGGCTATTGGGTAGCACAGCTCAACACTTTTGCAGAGGACTTCCAATGGCTTGTTGAGGCTACTCATAAGCTACACATGAAGTTGGTAAATGCCGAACGGTGCCTCGCTTGGTGTAAGGAGCGTAAACATTGGTCGATTGAACAGTGGAAAAATGTTGTGTGGAGTGACGAATCATGGTACACAATGTGGTGATCCGACGGCAGGGTGTAGGTATGGCAAATGTCCGGTGAACGTCATCTGCCAGCGTGTGTAGTGCCAATAGTAAAATACGGAAGTGGTGGTCTTACGGTGTGTTCGTGTTTTTCATGGAGGGGGCTTGCACCCCTTGTTGTTTTGCGTGGCACTATCACAGCACATGCCTACATTGATGTTTAAACATGACCGCGCGGGATTAGCCGAGCGGTCTTAGGCGCTGCAGTTATGGACTGTGGGCTGGTCTCGGCGGAGGTTAGAGTCCTCCCTCGGGCATGGGTGTGTGTGTTTGTGTTTGTCCTTAGGATAATTTAGGTTAAGTAGTGTGTAAGCTTCGGGACTGATGACCTTAGCAGTTAAGTCCGATAAGATTTCACACACACATTTGAACATTTTTAAGCATGTTCTTGCTTCCCACTGTTGAACAGCAATTCGGGGATGGCGGTTGCATCTTTCAACTAGATCGAACACCTGTTCACAATGCACGACCTGTGACGGAGTGGTTACACGCCAATAACATTCATGTAATGGACTAGCCTGCATAGAATCCTAACCGGAATACTATACAAAACCTTTGGGATGTTTTGGAACGTCGACGTTGTGCCATTCCCCAAGAAACCTTCCAGCACCTGATTGAGCGTATACCTGTGAGAGTGGAAGCTGTTATGAAGGCTAAGGGTGGGCCAACACCATACTGAATTCCAGCCTTGCCGATGGAGGGTGCCACGAACTTGTAAGTCATTTTCATCCGGGTATCCGGATACTTTTGATCACATAGTCTATGTAGGTTAAATCAACGAGCGCTTCTACATAGGGGTTAGACTGAAACAGAAACGTTTTTCTTGAAACATACTAGAGTAATTGCGTATTACTGCATCCTATTATTTCCTTCACGACTTTCCAGTGGTACAGTTTGCCATATCGACGTACAAAGTAAAGTTCTCTGTAGTATTCGTTACGTATATTAGGATAGCGCAGAGAGGGACTCGCTGTCAACAGTTCAGTGATAGGGCTGTTCTCATCAGAATCGACAGCAAACCAAAACCGACATCACCAGTTATAGATGCCGACGAAGCGAGCAGAGAATGAAAAGATAGAGAAAGTACACGAGGATATTGAACGGGTAATTCATAAGGTAAAGGAAGATGAAAATCAAATAGGCGTGAGGGACTGGAATGCAGGGGAAGGAGTAGATGAAAGGGTTGCGGGAGAATAGTGACTTGGTATTAGTAACGACAGAGAAGAAAGACTATTTGTTGGTTCAAATGCCTCTGAGCACTATGGGATTTAACATCTATGGTCATCAGCCCCATAGAACTTAGAACTACCTAAACCTAACTATCCTAAGGAAATCACACAGCACCCAGTCATCACGAGGCAGAGAAAATCCCTGGCCCCGCCGGGAATCGAGCCCAGGAACCTGGTTGCGGGAAGCTAGAACGCTACCGTACGACTACGAGCTGCGGACAAACTATTTGTGCTCCGCAATAAATACTCTGCCAATAAGTCACAAAAATACGAAATTTAATTGCAAAGGACCGGGAGACACGGGAAGATTCAGTTAGATTACATCATAGTCAGGCTGAGATTCTGAAATGACATACTGGATTGTAAGGCGTTCCAAATAGCAGATATTGGCATAGATCATAACTTAGTACTGATGAAGAGTAGGCTGAAGTTCAAGAGATTAGTGAGGAAGAATCAACGCACTGAGATGTGGCAAACGCACTTACTAAAGAGCGCAGAGGTACAATTCAAGTTCACTGAGGCTATAGATACGGATGGACATCTCTAAAAAGGGGAATCACAGAAGTTGAAAGGGATACGTAGGTGGAAGGAAAGTAACTGCGAAGAAACCATGGGTAACAGAATAAATACTTGAGTTAATTGACGAAGAAAGGAAGTACAAAAACGAAATGGCTGCATGAAAAGTGTGAAATAATATAAAAAGAAATGATTGTTGGAAGGACCGATTCAACATATAGAAAAGTCAAAACGACCTTTGGCGAAATTAATAGCAAATGTGGTAACATTAAGAGTACGATGGACACTCCATTCTTAAAAGCAGAAGAGACAGCGGATAGATGGGAAGAATAAATAGATGGCCTCTAAGAGGGGGAAGACATGTTTGATGTCGTAGAAGCAATAACAATAGCTGATTTGGAAGTAAAGGGGAAACCATATTAGAAACAGAATGTGAAAGATCTATGAATGACTTAGGATCAAATAAGTAAGAAGGGACAGATAACATTCCATCACAAATTCTAAAATCATTGGGGGAAGTAGAAAAAAACGACTATCCATGTTGGTGTCCAGAATGTTTGAGACTGGCTATACAGAGTGGTCCATTGATCGTTACTAGGCCAAATATCTCACTAAATAAGCGTCAAACGAAAAAACTACAAAGAATGAAACTTGTCTAGCGTGAAGAGGGAAACGAGATGGTGCTATGGTTGGCCCGCTATATGGTGCTGCCATAGGTCAAACGGATATCACCTGCGTTTTTTTTAAATAGGGCCCCTCCCATTTTTTATTACATATTCGTGTAGTATGTAAAGAAATATGAATGTTTTAGTTGGACCACTTTTTTCGATTTGTGATAGATGGCGCTGTAATAGTCACAAACATATGGCTCACAATTTTAGACGAACAGTTAGTAACAAGTAGGATTTTATAGTTTCTTCGTTTGATGCTTATTTCGTGAGATATTTCGCCCAGTCACTATCAATGGACCACCCTGTATACAATCAGACTTTAGGAGAAACATTGCCCATTTCGAAAATTGAAAGAGGCAATAAGTGCGAGAATTATCGCACAATCAGCTTACCAGCTCACGCGTCAAAGGTTCTGGCAAGACTAATATAAAGATGCTCGAAATTCTTCGAAAAACAGGGGTAAGCTATAGAGAAAGATGAGTGGAATGTGGGTATCGCAGGATAGAGCGGATCAGGTTGTTGAAAGGGGCCAAGATCTGTGTCAGTTACACAGTTCCACGTAAACAGTTGCATCAAGAACTCCGACAATCCTGGAACCAATCACCGTGGAACAACAAGGAGAAATGGCAAGTCACACACATAGAAAGTTTCCAGATACACGTCGTCCGATGAAACGACCGACCGAACGACCATCCGAGGTCGTCTCCACTCAAGTTATGAGTGTCAGCAACGGTTGGGCGATTCGTGGCTGTCCGGAACTGACTGCAGCTCCAACCCGACTCAACTCGATGTCCGTTCGGATCTCGGAGACAGGGCGACCCGGGACACTGGCTCGGACCTTATCACGCAGCGGTGAATCTTACCCATCGGCGACGACATCTCTGCGTGGGGGAGGAACCGGCCCATGTCCGGTAAGACGACCAACTGATGAGGCTCAGAAACGGTCAAAAGACCAAATACAACTCGCCCAATGAGACGACCAACCGAACGACCAACCAGCGGTTGTTCCCACTTCAATCTCCTTCCGTCGGACAGTTCATGTGTGTGGCCAGCGGTCGGCAATTACTGGCTGTCAGCGCCTCACTGGCGCTCCATCCCCCGAATGAACTCCAGACACACGACGACACGGAAACACTAGCGGTCGCTCCAGAGATGGTACGAGAGCGCCCTTATTGATAAGCGCTGCTGCTGCCACTCACGGACAAGCAAAGCAGCAACCTAGTGACGCCAGTAAATCGAATTAAAAGAAAAAAGAGGCACAGAAACACAAAAACTAGGTGAAGAGCAATAAACGGCATGACCGCGAACCGCACACGGCTCAGCGAGTAATATACAACGTTTAGAAGAACCGAGAGGCAACAATAAGTGTGGGAGACGAAGAGTGAAACACTCGGATTAAAAAGAGTGTAGGCTTTCACCCCTACCGTTATATCTGTACACAGAGGAAGCAATGACGCAAATAAAATAAAGGTTCAAGAATGGAATGAAAAATTAAGGTGATAGGACATCAGTGATAAGATTCGCTGATGATATTCCTATCCTCAGTGAAAGTGAAGAATTACAGGATCTTCTGAATGAAATAAACTGTGTAATGAGTACCTAGTATGGACTGAAAGCAAATTGAAGAAAGGCGGAAGTAATGAGAAGCAGCAGAAACGAGAACGGCGAGAAACTTAACATTGGGATTCGAAGACTGTAGGTGTGCTCAGTTGTTATCAAGTCTTCGAATGAAGCACTAGTGACACTACTGAATTCACGACATCCAGGGATTTATGGTACTAGAGGACATTATCGTTCATTTGCAGGGATGCATATGGGGCCTGAAGAAAGCATAGTGGAATAGCGAAACTGAAAGCCTTCAAAATAAAATAAAATTAAATAACATCTCAGTTACACGGCTGCTGGAAATTTTCATTGACACTGACAGTCTATAAGTAATGATTGGCAGTATTATTGTTTTCTAGGCCTTCAAGTGGGTTCGTTTCCTGGTTTTATCCTGCAAACTTCTTACGAATGTGTCAGATATGTAAGTTAATTTATATGATATTTGATCCACATCATGACTATATTTGTAAGTGATGTCTGATCCCAGGTATTTAAAATATTTTACTTGCTCATAGACTTGGTTATTCAGGATTATTTGGGACCTTTCTTGTTGTCTGCCCTAAAATGCTAGCAGTTTCATTTCATCTGTCAACACTGTTAGGTTGTAACTTGAGGCTATCTCGTGGAACTTAATAGTACTTCTTCTGGAGATCGTCTTCATTCTCTGTAATCGGAGTTAGGCTATCTGTATTTAAAATTACAATTCGTACAGTGTCGTTCCTTTTTTGTTTGTTGTCATCTTTCCCATATCTATAATAATTGTGGTGTTTGTGTGTAGACTCTTAATAGCATCATATAGAACATGGGTATTGAGATTCTGCGGAAGAAAAGGAAATATAGGAGGAGTAGATGAGTAAGGATTTGAACACTGGAGATGAAAATAGGAATTAAAAAAGAGAAAACAGACAAGAATCTTTCAAGGCCTACGTAAGCAATACCGCTAATAAAAAGTAGAAGGAATATAAAGAGAAGAGAAATAATGTGAAATGCATCACAAAAAAAAGCGCACGCAGAATCATTGGATCGCTTTATCGACAGTATAAAGCATGATTTACAAAGCAGACAAACTATCGCTTATAAAGTGATGAAATCACTCAATAGACAACGGAATGGTCGAACATGTGTTAATAATACAGAAGGGAACTAACTGATGGTCGTTCATTATTTCAAAAACGTGGTATGAAGATATTTTAATTCAGATGTTATCTGAAATAAATGACGCAAAAAGTCTGGACTGCATTGACACGAGAGAATGGTCAAATACAACAGACGTTAAAAATTAAGGAAAATAAATCCACAGCATGCCATAGTATCACACTCTGTGGAAATTAAGACATTAGATTCTCTGTAGTTGTTTCTTTGGGTTTTTGTCTGAAATAGTACGGGTTGATAATCTGGGGCTTGTATTACCCATAAAGAAATTGTAATACTACTTAGAAGTGTATTTTTTGTGCAGATATACACCATTTTAAGTGGAAAAATGCCTGTTGATATTAACAAACTAAAAGTGGGGTAAATCAGAATGTCAGTGACACTTGTAACAAGATTCTAGTGAGAGTATTTTGCAAAGTTCCCACACCTACACAGGCACAATACCAGTGACAGTACACACCAAAGAACAACACAAGTGCATACACTAATTATGTGGATTCTGACCAGTAATAAGACAAGTGAACATCACCAGTTGCGTTCAGAGTGACCACTGGCAGCGGCAGTACTGTCTTCCAGTCTGGTATGGAACGACTGCTACACACATGCTAACAATTCAACAGCGATGTCCGAGCAGGCTGCAGTAATAGATCGTTGCATATCATTGGGAGTAGATGACATTTGATAGAAGACAGCATCTTTCAGCTTTCTCTACAGAAAAAAAAGTCTACAGGCGTCGAACACGGGGAAAGAGCCAGTCAAGGTGTAGGTCGTCTGAGTCCTATCGAAAGATTTGGATCAGTCCGCGAAGATATTCTGTAAAACTTTGTGGACTATTGGCTGGACAGCCATAATGTTGATACCCCAGGCTTCTCCTAGTCTGCAGAGGAACGTCTTCTAGCATCCATGGAATATTGTCCGTTAGGACCCTGCGATACTTGTGCGTGTTCAATGCTCCATCCATGAAACACTGGCCTATGAGCTGATGGTTCACTATCTCACATCACACTTTTACACTTACTAGGCACTGACGTTTCACCTGACGAAGCTAAGAGCGGGCCAAAAGTGCATGTGCCGATGGTTTGCGTGGTCATGATTAGTAAATGTGGCTTCAGTCACTAAACAAGATACACTGTACATCTGGAATATCCTATATTAATGTCCATGTACGGAAGTTAACACGATTCTCATAATCGTTTCCATGCGGCTGTTGATGGACAAACGTATGATAATGATGGAATCCATGTCGATGGACAATGCGTAAGACATTTGCCTGACTCACGCCACTTCTCCGTGCGATTAAGCGGAAGCTAAAGTGTGTATCAACTGCTACAGCAGCAACAACATAAATTTCCCTCCTCGTCTGTCATTATCTATTTCTTCTGTTACGTTGTCTACGTTTTATATGAACACCTTCACTGAATTGCTGAAATGGTTGACGGCTATCGAGATATCTTGCAGCTTACATTGTACAAAAACAAACTGCGTTCTTGCTACACTCTCCATACACCATGAGCATGTCGGCTTTTTTGTAAATCCCAAATTCCACTCACGATCTACTGCTTGTAATGTCAGACACTGACTAGCAAGTCACAATACACTCAAGGAACACATGAGCACACATGAGCAAACATAACAACATCATACATAGCAACTACGCAGGATGAATGGCACAAAAGGTACCGATATGGCAACTTCCCAAAATACATACATCGTAAACAACTCGCACTAGAATCCTGCAATAAACACCGCTGACACTCTGATTTGCCCTACTTTCAGATTGTTAAGCAAAAAGCCTTACTCCATTTGAAAAAGTGAATGTTTGCAAAAAATATTTTCTAAGCAATATTACAATTTGTATATTTCCTAACACTATGAGGCCCACTGCCTACCAACCCACATCAATAGCGCTTCGCATTTCCGCAATATTTGCGGCGCATGTTTTAGGTGATTCGTCCTGTCAGGTAGCAACTCATATAAGAACACAGGAATTTATCCAGTTTCCTGTAATGACTGTTCTCAGAGGTACACTGCGCAAGCTGGCAGAAGTTTCGACATTCTCTTTAAAGAACATCTAAATCTGAACAATTCGAAACCCACAATAACATCTCACTGACGAGATAATCAACTTTCTGTTTCAGATCTCCACAATAACTTAGAGATCCTGCATAAAGAGAGCAAGGGTAACGTTTTAAATGTGCTTGAGGAGTTATATGTAATGAAGTCCATGAGACAGTCATCTGATGATATTCCTGAAAACCAAACGAAGTAAGACACCGAGTTTTACTGATCAGTTTTGACTTTAAATTTCTGAATTAATGGGTCTCAGCACTAACTAGTCGGTTACCTTATTACAGGTTTTTCTATATTTTATTTTAATAACAAAGTTTACTGCCTTTCCCGATCCACACGTACATAATTCTGATTCGTTTATTGTGTACACTGCTTTACTGTTGCAGAAACAAGTAGCTAGTTTTTAAAAAAATTATCCTTGTATCATTATATATTACGTATCAACCACGATCTTTCCTTACTTATCACAGATAGCCGAGTCTAATACTTCGCGTGGCAACCGCAATTTCTCAGCAGAGCACTAGCGGCACGCTTCTCTTGCCTTACGTGTTATCCATTCTAATTCGATTTTCTTAATCGTCTCCGTACCGAGGCGGCAGCCACCAGACACGCTCCGGCAACACGCTGGACACCGTGTAGCTTGTTGTCATCCACAATGGTTATTATTATATTGATGACAAACACACTTAAGTGTGTCAGCTTTCGGTAAGTTTGACCTTCAGCCTTATCTTCCTTTCGTTCACTGGTGGCCTCTGAAACCTGCTAAAAATCATTTATTTAATTTTAGTATTTTTCATCATTAACTTTATTTACTTTTTATTCTTCAATCAATCGCAGAACCAACATTTTCCTGGATATTTACGAGGGAACTCTTCCGTTGCTTCACATAGGCCCACAGAACGTTGGTTGGGGTGAGGAAGCACGCTTCTGACGTTTGAGCTAAGTACAGCTATTGATATGGTACACACGTACCCTTTCTTTCACATTTTATACGAGACTTATGCACCTTTGGGCGTTCTGTATTACTGTCGGACCACGCCTCTTTAGGCAGCTTGTAGTTTTAGTTTGTTCTGACGAAGGCGTGATTATCCGCGCCGAAAGCTAGATCAACGTCCGGTTTCTATTTGCAATCGAGGCGGATTCTTTACTATCATTAAATTATTCGCGATTGCTGACGAGCTGCAATGTTAAAAGTTCTCAACTGTAGCTCCACCAAAACTTAACCGGTACTATTAATATTATATGCGAGGTCATTAAAATACAGCACGAACAGCAAGGGTCCCAACACACTTCCCTGGGGTACAATCGAAGTTACTTTCAGATTGTAGATAACAGTACATCCAAGGTACGGTGCCGCGTCCTCCATACTAAAAACAATCTTGAATCCAGTCACAAACTTCTCTTCATACCCCACACGATTGTGTTTTCGATAATAAATGTAGCTGAGGCACTGTCTCAAACTATTTTCGTAAGTCAATGAATACTCTGCCTACCTGACTGTCTTAAACTATGACCTTTAGGATATCACGTGAGAAAACTATGTATGAGTTGGGTTTCGCATGGCCGATGTTTATGGAAGCCATGATATTTGGCGTGGAGGAGGTCATTTCACTGGAGATAAGTCTTGTTCTAAGATTGTACAACATATGGATGTGAAGGATTCTGGACGATGGTTTTGTGTTTTGCTTCTGATATCCTTGTAGTAAACGGATGTGAGCAGTCCTTTCTTCCAACAACAGGGCACTTGCATTTTGGAGGGATCGACGATAGATTATAGATAAAAGAGGAGCCAACTCTGCCGCAAATTTAGCCGTTTCGCAGTACCATTGAGTAATATCCACATCACTCATCATTGCAGTGGTGAGGAATTAAACAGGGGCAATATCCCTGTATAATTCTGTATATCATTGTGGTTATTGTGAAGTGGAAGTAGAAGCACATTTTAAAATTTAATGTTAACTTAAAAATACTTTAAACCGAAGGATTATTTATCATGAAGCAACTCACGCAAAAGAAAATTCTAGGTATGTAATGTAATGAAGCTAGTGATACATTAGAAATCCTACAATACCGTCTGCTATTGGTATCGTCGTTTACATATAAAATAAGTTTATATAAATCCATGTTCATCAAAATTATTTCACAATTAACTATTTACTTTGGTCGAATTTAAAGCCATGGTGAAGCACTTCACAGTTTTGTAAATCCATTTCTATTAAAAACTGTCCAAAGCCAAGATCGCATAAACATTTCTTTATTTAAAACAACTTGTTTCTAGAGACTTCGCTGTCATCTCCAGACTTAAAAAATCTTTTTGTTATGAAACGTGTTCATATTAAGTTGGACCTCGCGCCATGTTGTCATGTGGATAGAAAACAACACATTATAAAAGGTTTGTCATTCTGCGCCCGTGGATGTGTACAAAATATATGCAGAAGTAGGTGGTAAATTCCTATGGGACAAAACTGTTGTAGGCTTACACACTACTTAACTTACGTTAACGACAACACATACACACAAGCCAGACCACTCAGCTACCCCGCGCGGAGTATAGGTTGATTTGACCCTTACAGAGATGTGTGAATGGTGCTTCAGATTATGTGTGTAAATATGCCTAAAGAGTGCATCATACAGTCTTCGCTGCTTTATAATCCCAGGCAGTCAGCAAACGAACGTAACTCCACGGTTTTTCAACGACACCACCTCAAAAAGGAAATATCATCGTTTGGGAAAGAAAAGTGAAAGCTAATGTGAAATATATCTTACAGTGAACTAGCCGTCTGAAGATGTACCTTTCGATTCGAAACCAGTAACGGCGCTATTTAAATTAATAAGTGTTTGGTTGCTGTTGTCTTCCCTGCAAGAGTGAACCTATACAATGTTTGAAACCGTAAAAAATCATGTGAAAATGCCCATGTAGATACATAAACTGCTCACAGATGATTGCTTTGTGACAATGAGGCATAAGAGAACCTGAACAGCAAAGTCTGATGAAACCGGTTGTTTTAATTAAAGAAATTTTAATGAGATCTTGGCTTTAAGAGATTTAAGAAAGAAAAACAGATCGCTCTTTTTGTCTTCTCAAAATGAAAGAATTCGATCATTTCTATTAATATTGTTAAACATGTACCAGCGACTGCCTCCTACGAAGATGGAAACTCCTTGCTTTGTGCACTATCTTCATTCTTTTTCGTTGCGGACGGACTTCATGGGAAGGGGTTGTAAATCGGAGTCACGAACTTTTTGATGCTACAGAAAGCAGACGTATTGTTTGTATTCTTTTATATTATGCCGTCACGATATGTGAAGTTAATATATATGACTATGGAATGAGGATGCAGACAGTGTGACGTATGGAGCCTTGGGTCGGTCACCGAGCGTACACGGGTAGCCGATATCTTTAAGGCGACCACCAGCTATAATTGGAAAATCTAAGTTCGACTCCAGGTCCGACATAAATTTTGATATGTCACTAATGAATAGTACAGGCACACCTAAGACAACTGATGTCAAAGAATTCACAGTCAGCGAGTAAATTTAAAATTACGCTGGCGGAAAAAATCCCATCGCCAAGAAATTATTAATGTACAGTAATGAAGTTTCGGGAATACGTTTGTTTAAGCAACACATTTATGTGATTAACATTGAAAAATCACTGGTTAATGTAAGCGCAAGAAAAACCACTGCGAATGTAAATGCTCGTGTATCAATAACCGGTGTGAACGCCACACTGTTGAATGCAAGCACGCAAACGTGCATGGAATGTGGTCTACAGGTGCTGGATGTCAGTTTGTGGGATGGAGTTGCACGCCTGCTACACTTGCTCGGTCAATACAGGGACGGTTAATGATGTTTCTGGCCGACGGTGGAGTTGTCGTCCTACGATATATGTGTTCGATTGGAGACAGATCTGGTGACTGAACAGGCGAAGGCAACACGTCGATACACTCACGATCACGTTGTAATACAACAGCGGTATGTGGGCGAACAGTATCCATTTTGAAAACACACCCTGGAATGCTGTTCACCAATGGCAGCTCGATAGGTCGAATCACCAGACTAACATACAAATTTGCAGTCAGGATGCGTTGGGTAGCTCCTGCAGTCATACAAAAACGCACACTAAGCAATAACTCCAGGTGTAGATAGATGCAGTGCGTCTAGCATGCAGACAGGTTGGTACAAGCACTCAGTTCTCCTCTTTCTAACCAACACATGGCCAACACAGACACCGAGGCAGGAACAGTTTTCTTCAGAAAACTTAATAGAAACTCACCCCGACTGCAGTGAGTTCTCCCTTGGCACCACTGCAGTCGTCAATGGCGGTGGATTGTGGTCGGTGGAACCCATGCCGCAGTGCTTCTGGCTCGGAGCTGTCCTTGAAGTAAACAGTTTGTAACAGTTATTCGTGTTACGATAGTGCCAACTGTTGCTCAAATTGCTGCTGCACATGCTGCTGCAGTGCGTTACGCCAGCGCCATACGCCGAACACGATCGTCTTTCCTCTTGATAGTGCCACGTGGCCGTCCGGAGCCCGGTCTTTTGCGACTGTTCATTGTCTTGAGCACCACTGCCAGCAATCATGTACAGTGGCTACATTCCTGACAAGTCTTTCTGCAGTATCGCAGAAGGAACATGCAGCTTCTCGTAGTCCTATTACACGACGTCTTTCAACCTTAGTGGCACACTAATAATGGCGGCTTTGTCGAATTGAAGGAACTCTTGACTAACATTAACTCATCGCATATAATCTCAGAGATAACTGACACTCACGACCGTTAACACGTGTATGTAAAACAAACCTCATTTACTTCCTCATGGCGCTACTAGCGCCGCTCTCATGCGACTGATGAGAAAAACGACTAGACATAAACTTTCAGATGCAGAAGCATGGCTACCAAGTTTTGTTTATGTCGCACAACTTCTATGAGTCGCGATTTTTTTCCGCCAGCGTATTTTGCACAGCTCTAGATCGACGACAAGGTCTGTTGGTTGAGACATGCAAGTAAGTAGGATGTGAAATACTGTAGAATACGAACGTTTAAAAGTTGAAATACTTTACTTCGTTCAATATATCGATAATTACCCGATTTTTACAATTTTTCATGAGTTAATTTTCTTCGTACTCGAAGAGGACCTGTGAGCATTATCATGCTCCAAGATACTACTCCAGGCAGTTGTAAAGTGAATGTGCGCAACGGAAAATAATAAACGCTAAACCAAGATTTGGCCCTGTCTGATACCCCCTGAAGCAGATCTTAGGATCTCTTAATTCTATAAATTACAATCTGAACAACAGTGAACAATGAAGGCAACTAATCCTACTAAATGATAAACGTTGTTCCTGCTTCTCTATTTATTGTAGATTAAAAAACCTTTAGATTACAAAGTTTACATATCCTAAGTAAAATTACTAATCAATTGCCCAACTCTGCCCCTTATTATGGCTGCGCGGTCTAATATCAATAACGCGAAATGACTGACATCATCTACATACCAAACACTAGAAAGTACTACTTTCAAAGATGATCTACGGTGGTGTGCTACCTCAGTGGAAATAAACTAACGTGATCACAGCTGTTTAGCTTTTATAGCCCTAAGAAGGCGAAGCGATTTGCGTCATCACCGTATGTACTGCGTCCGGTGCGTCGAAGTGATGGTTCTCGTACTCGTCTGCGACGATGGAAGAACTCCAGCCACAAATAAACTCTTTCAGACACTAGGACGGCAGAAGGCAATCCTCTGACTAATATACTCTAATACTGTCTTTTCTCCTCTCTGTGTTCTACAGACGAGAAACGCGAACTCCAAGTCACAAGGACGGAGTTCAGATAACGTCTCAACGTAAGTATAGGCAGAGGAAGTGCTCTTAATTACTGAACTCTGCGTACTCAACGACGACTTCCAACCCGGAGGTGGAGTCCAGAATCGTATAGGTTCACAACAGTACAGTGGCTAACTGTTCTAACTGTAAACTTTCCTCAGAGCAATGACAGCAAGTCCGTCTGTACCAACAAAGCTGATACTCAGCGACTGTCACACACGGGCGCTCACAACGGAAGACCACGTCTCTCCACTGCTGTCTTCCCAGCAAGGCTCGGCTCCCCACCATCGTAATTCCGAAAACGAATCGTATTCCCGAAACCACGAAATATTCTCCTTCTCTACAAATTCTTCCGAACGCCGAACAACCATACGAATCCTATTCCCGAAATCACGGAATATTATCCCTCTATACAGATTCTTCCGAACGGCGCCCAACCATATTTTAGTCTTTTGTCGTCCAGCGCGCAAAGTTTGCTAGGAAAAACCCAATACTCGTACAATGGTACGCTTCTGAGTAAAAATCCTCGGCAATAGCCCAGCCTGCGTGGTTTCTTAGGTGCCGCTTCTTCGTTCCTCTCACCTGCGTCCCAGATTTTCAGCGTTCGGAAGTATTATCCGGTTATCCTTCCGGCTCCTACTACAATAGCGGCCGGCCGTCACCCTATTGTGCTCCAGAGCTCAGGTGCCACGACATATCTGTCTAGCTACTTCCTGTGTTTAAGAACGACCAATACCTGTGCGGGCCTTCCACCCAGAGCTTGAGTTCTACCTGCTGTCTCATCTCCACTGGAATTCCAACCTCTACTAGTACAGACAATCATTCATTACGCCGTTTTTTATAATAAAGACACTCCGTCACCTTTCATGCAATAACCGTTAACAATTATTTACAAGACGTACGTGACAATGTTAGTCTCCTTTACACATTCATATATACCATGTACAACCTGTCACATGACACCTAATTGTGTTTGTAGATCACGGCAAAGTATGTGGTTGAGTTCTTGTAAGGTGCGAAATTACAGCCACCTTACAGTGCTCCTAAAGAAGATAACGAAGCGAATGTAATTAGCCAAGGAAAATCTCATAGTAACTCACTTCAAAACAATAAGTAACGTCGTGTCTGAAGACAAATCAATGAATGCGCAGCAGTGAAGAAGCGCATTACAGGTGACAGTACTTCAAGATTTTCCACACTGAGACCGACTATGCCTCGCACAAGATAGAAAAACATAATTTAAAAGTTAAAACAACTGGAACCAGTCCGTACTGTACGAGGTCATACCATAGAAAATTATGTCGAAAGTTGAAGGGGTTCTTGCCCCTCTTCCGGTAGCAGGATCATTTGTCAACGTTGCTGGTCATTCGCACGTCGTCGTCGAAGCGTTTCTAACAGGCAGATGACACTGGGAGCTTTTCCGGTGGTCGAGTAGTCTGGGTGAACGTAGGCTATGACGTAGTAAGCAGGTATTTTCCAGGAATACTGGGGGCTAATTTCAGACGTTACTGGGTGAAACGTACGAACGTTTGAGCAGCACGCGAATTATCTAGCAGTCGCTGCTACACCTTTTCATGTGTTGGGATGCGCGTGAGATACATTTGCACTAATAACCTCTGTGATGTTCTTTTTTGATAGTTTCGCGACATGCGAAAGAAGAGGAAAAAAGTTCTCATCACAAGCAGCTCTCTGTGGAGGATCGCTCATTGGTGTTTATAATACAAGGGAACGGTGCTTCATCTCGTCTTTTGTACTCCCGGCAAGCAGCCGTCTATAGTCGCGTGTACCTGAAATCAGGACGAAGATAAAGCGAGACAGTTCTTTTGTTCTGTCGGAACCAATAGCTGTGTGTCAGAACTAGAGCTCCAAGGGTGATATGTTACGTATTGTTCCTTCAGAACCTTTGTTTATGAGTATTACTTACTGTGAGAAGAATGTGAAAGCAAATGAAGGAATGTAAAATACAGACTACGATGAGTTGGAGAAATAGTCTGGGACGAATTATTGGAATCGTTTGGAGTTATATGTAGTTCGTGACAAGCAAGACCAAGACAAATTGACGTCATTTCTTTTAATCTGCTGCTATAGGTAACTCAAGCACAGTTACTTATACAGGAGCCGATAAGGAAACACACACACACACACACACACACACACACACACACACACATCTAGGCAACGACGATAGATGGTCGCTGCCGGTATCTCTGTTCAGTTTTTCAGCCAATGATCCCTTGTAAATGATACATGAAAGGGTTCGCAACGGTTTTTCAGCGCATTTCTCAGAAAATATTACTCATGATACTGGAAACGGGTCGTATGCCTTCACTCCTTTTTTTATTTAATTTCATTTAATTTAGACTGTCATATTGGACATGTCTGTACTTTTCAATCATATGTTATCCGTGAAGTGTGTAACAAACTCTGTAACACGTTGTTCGTGTAAATATTTTCTTTGGGCATTGTAACGTACTGCAACGTATAATCTGCACGCATTGTATAAGACGACAAAATTAATATAATGTATTTTATTTACAAAATGAGCGACGTTACATTCCTTTCTTATTTTATAATTTTATTCCATGCAACGAGTGCCAGTTAATTTCAGGATGCTGTCAAGTTCATAGACAATCACGTGGTGGTATCATCTTCTTCTGATCGCAACATAATTGTATTATTTAGTTCACTGCACATACAACATGGATCATAGGGTGTGTTAGTTCAATAAATAATCCACAGATTCCCGTAAACATATTGTATTCTATTTTCTGTGTATGGCACATTTGTGTTACCGTCTGTAGAATCTTCTGAATGTTGTATTTTTTCTACTACAGATCCGATGACAGTTGTCGAAGACAATCTAAATAGGTCATAATCAATAAGAAGAACGTCATTGAATCGGATGACAGAGACTGTGAGGATCGTGGATCCCCAGATAAAACATCACACTTTAAAAATACTGTGACTGACAAAAAGTCAAACACACCGAAGGGGAGGTGAAAAAATAGGAAACCTTCACTTATTGAGAGGGTGCGTAATGTTATTTCAGTGATTAGAGAACTAAATTTAGTTCAATATGATTCTATATTCCGGCATAGTTGTGTAATTCTATATTCGGACATAATTGTGTAAGGAGTGTGACCAAAACATAACATACAATTTTATTTGACACGACAATAGTGAAGACATAGTCATAGTACATAAAATTTTTTCTTTAAAAAGGAGGGGTTACATTACCGGTTTCAACAAAATACGTCGTCATTTTCAAATGTGCCACCATTGCCTCCGTTGCCTGGTTTCGTTATTTCTCGTAATTTTTGTTAGATGTTTGGTCATAATTCCCGTTATATATTCTCCAACTGATGTTTTACATTTGAAAATGACGACGTGGATCGTTGAAACCCGTAATGTTACCCCTCCGTTTTAAAGAAAAACTTTATGTACTGTGACTATTGTAATGTCAAATAGGCATTTAAATTCACTAAGAACTTACCAGAATGAGTCCACTCATAAATATGGCATTGTGCCCGTCTGGCGTGGATTCATGTACTGATTTTGTTGCGGAGTGTATAAAAAAGCCGTTGTATCCCTTCCTGAAGCAAGATGGCCCATAAGTGATCTAACTAGTCCTTGACAACCTGGACGCTGCCATTGAGACGATGTTGACCTCAAAGCTCGTCCTACAGTTGTTCTACAGAGGACAGACAAAGGGGATCTTGTTGGCCGTGGGACTGCCTAATAATGCATGTAGTTCATAGAGATATATATAGAGCGCGCACGTGCATTGTCTTACTGAAACGGCACCATATGTTGTCGCTTCAGAGTTAACACACTAGGCCACAGGTTGTCTGTGACGCGTTAAGGTCCCGTAAATGACTACCAGGCGTCACGTCATGCTATTACCGACGACTCCTTACACCATGACGCTACGAGAAACACTAATTATCTTTCCAAAACCATGGGAAAGGTGCGAACGTTCTCTAGGTCACCACCACAATCGGCAACGATGGTCATGAGGAGTAGTGCAGAAACATGTTTCATCACCGAACACAGTGGAATGTCATTCACCAGCAGTTTGTTTCCCGGTTAAGATACCACTCGAAATGCAAACATTTTTGTGTGCTCGTGTTAATGGCAGCACACACATGCGACGGTGTTTCCTCAGTAGGGCTGCTGCTCGCCGACTAACGGTGCGGGATGCCACAGAATGCTGCAATTAGTCCATAACATGTTCTCGGGTGACAGGCATAAATTAAGGATATACAGTGTGTTTGATGCACAGTATGGCGATTCACCCCTGTGCTAGTGAGACGTGGTCGAGTGGAATTTAACTATAAGGATATCATGTCACTGACACATCCCAGTGCCCACAATTCTGGATTCGGCCAGGAATTCAAATCGAGACTCACGTTCGAACTCTGTTCGGTGCAGACAACGCTGCCTCACACCAGTAACAGCATCGATATGTCCCTAGCTGTGGTCACTCCACGTCAGATGCATCTAACAGCACGTAATAAGAACAATTGTAACGCACTCTTGTGGCCGTTCTATCACAGAGAGGTAATACCTTAATACACGGTCCACTCACAGACGCCAGGTGGCAGAATTAGCAGTGGGGTGTATACAGGGTGGTCTATTGATCGTGATCGGGCGAAATATCTCACGAAACAAACGTCAAACGAAAAAACTACAGAGAAAGAAACTTTTCTAGCTTGAAGGGGGAAACCAGATGGCACTTTGGTTGGCCCGCTAGATGGCGCTGCCACAGTCAAACGGATATCAACACCGTATTTTTTTTTTAATGGGAACCCCCATTTTGTATAACATATTAGTGTAGTACGTAAAGAAATATGAATGTTTTAGTTGGACCACTTTTTTCTCTTTGTGGCAGACGGTGCTGTAATAGTCCCAAACATATTGCTCACAATTTTAAACGAACAGTTGGTAACAGGTAGGTTTTTTAAATCAAAATTCAGAACGTAGGTACGTTTCAACGTTTTATTTCGGTTGTTCCAGTGTGATACATGTACCTTTATGAACTTATCATTTCAGAGAACGCATGCTGTTACAGCGTGATTACCTGTAAATACCATATTAATGCAACAAGTGCTCGAAATGATGTCCGTCAACCTCAATGCATTTGGCAATACGTGTAACGACATTCCTCTCAACAGCGAGTAGTTCGCCTTCCGTAATATTCGCCCATGAATTGACAATGCGCTGACGCATGTTGTTAGGCGTTGTCGGTGGATCACGATGGCAAATATCCTTCAACTTTCCCCAGAGAAAGAAATCCGGGGACGTCAGATCCGGTGAACGTGCGGGCCGTGGCATGGTGCTTCGACGAGCAATCCACCTGTCGTGAAATATGCTATTCAATACTGCTTCAACCGCACGCGAGGTATGTGCCGGACATCCATCATGTTGGAAGTACATCGCCATTCTGTCATACAGTGAAACATCTTGTAGTATCATCGGTTCAACATTGTGTAGGAAATCAGCATACATTGTACCATTTAGATTGTCATCGATAAAATGGGGTCCAATTATCCTTCCTCCCATAATGCCGCACCATACATTAACCCGCCAAGGTCGCTGATGTTCCACCTGTCGCAGCCATCGTGGATTTTCCGTTGCCCAATATTACATATTATGCCGTTCACGTTACCGCTGTTGGTGAATGACGCTTCGTCGCTAAATAGAACGCGTGAAAAACATCTGTCATTGTCCCGTAATGTCTCTTGTGCCCAGTGGCAGAACTGTACACGACGTTCAAAGTCTTCGCCATGCAATTCCTGGTGCATAGAAATATGGTCCGGGTGCAATCGATTTTGATGTAGCATTCTCAACACCGACGTTTTTGAGATTCCCGATTCTCGCGCAATTTGTCTGCTACTGACGTGCGGATTAGCCGCGACAGCAGCTAAAACACCTACTTGGGCATCATCATTTGTTGCAGATCGTGGTTGACGTTTCACATGTGGCTGAACACTTCCTGTTTCCTTAAATAACGTAACTATCCGGCGAACGATCCAGACACTAGGATGATGTCGTCCAGGATACCGAGCAGCATACATAGCACACCCCCGTTGGGCGTTTTGATCACGATAGACATACATCAACATGATATCGACCTTTTCCGCCATTGGTAAACGGTCCATTTTAACACGGGTAATGTATCACGAAGCAAATACCGTCCACACTGGCGGAATGTTACGTGATACCACGTACTTATATGTTTGTGACTATTACAGCGCCATCTATCACAAAGCGAAAAAAGTGGTCCAACTAAAACATTCATATTTCTTTACGTACTACACGAATATGTTATTCAAAATGGGGGCTCCTATTTTTAAAAAACCAGTTGATATCCGCTTGACCTATGACAGCGCCATCTAGCGGGCCAACCATAGCGCCGTCTGGTTTCCCCCTTCAAGCTAGACGATTTTCGTTCTTTATAGTTTTTTCGTTTGATGCTTATTTCGTGAGATATTTGGCCCAGTCACTATCAATGGACCACCCTGTTGAAAGCATGTCAGAGAGATGTGGAAAACAGTCAAGTCGTCGTCATAATGCTGAAACGGAGTGATTCGTCCTGTTTCAAAATGGACATGATCATTGACTTTCTGATCAAGGGTGGAAGCATTTCCCAACCAGTCTGTAAACTGTTCGCATGCCGCTTTGGTTAAAATGTATTGTGCACGGCAAAATGGGACTCTCCAAAACCGGCGCCGATGCAACTGTACGTGACGGGAACAGACGACGGCTGCAGAGATGTATGTGGGCGAATACACGTTCAACTGACTGCCCAGATGAATCAAGGGCTATCAGCAGTGTCTTCTCAATGATCATTCAACGAACGTTGCTGCGTATGGACCTCCGCACCAGGCACCTTCTTCATACTACGATGGTGGCTGCTATTCATCAGCGACGAAGACTGGAATTTATAAGCTTAGTTCTTAAATATCCACACCTATAAGTAGTACATCAATATACTACCTGGATCATTTTAACTTCTGGCAGTCGCGTTGCTTATATGCTACGGTCGCAGGTTCGAATCCTGCCACGGGCATGGATGTGTGTGATGTCCTTAGTTTGGTTAGGTTTAAGTAGTTCTAAGTTCTAGGGGACTGATGACCTAAGATGTTAAGTCCCATAGTGCTCAGAGCCATTTGAACCATTTTTTTGCTGACATGCCAGGGACGATGATGTCATCAATGACCTTCAGTGCATAAGATCACCAACAATGTGGACAATCTGAGAATAAAAGATGGTGCAAGGCGGGACATTTAAAAATCGAAGATGTTAGTGTCAGGAATTTTAAAAATATGGCAGGTAGCATGAAATTTAAAAAAAGTGCGAAGCAGTATTAATGAAAAAATTTATTAAGTTGAAACAGCGACTCTTAGAACAGTGTATTTTGCCAATTAGTATGTAAAATCTGCCTTGATCTAAGTATCTAGTTAAACTACAGTATATTCACACGCTTCTTCTTCATCTGAATTATACTTCATGTTTAAAAGTATTCAGATATTTTTCAAAATAACGTAAGAACGGTACACATACACATCTCAATTTCTCACTGCATTGAAAATCATTCTAATAGTTCTTTCAACATAAAGACGTATTTAAGCAGGTAAAAATTTTACTCAACAATAAATTACATCTCGTTCCTTTAATACATTACAGATGGGGGAAATTGGGGAAACATTAAACAAAAATACCATAGATATATATTTTATAATAAAAAGCTTGCATTCCGTACAACATTTTGACGCATATTCTAGCTAAAAAAAGGGGTTAATTAAAGTTTAAATTGTACTTTACTTTTACGTTTTGTACTGTACATATTTTATTCACTTAAGATTTAAAAGGTTTTTCATTCACATACACAATACAAAAGTACTCTACATACAAAAATGATTAAAATCCAAGGAAAGTCATACACGCACTTGTTTGACTGACCGTAGTATAAGCCAGTCCCGATTAAACACATTTGTACATATTGTTCAGCGCAGCCTATTACGTATCCCGTAGCTATGATGAGGGATATACTGTTTTTAAATTGTACAGTTTTTTATGTATTTAATAGTCTTGCGGACCTTCAGTGTCTGTGATGATCAGCTTTTGAAGTTTGCACTTTAATTCCGACTATGCGTGCAACTATCTTTTGAAATCGAATACAGTCTTCTGACATCTGTTCTCAATAGCTGACGTGTTCTATTCGGTCTGAGGAACCTCAGCCAATAATTAAATGGACTGTTTCCAAATCTTTCATATTTACAAAATGTTTCTTTTGTGCATGTTTATCAACTCACAGAATATTCTCATACACAACTTCCCATTCTGCAGTGATGTCTTTCACTTTACTGTTTTTCACAATCATGACTTCGAACAATAACCGATACCTATCTAAATTCCTGTGCGCCCCGATAGCTAAGTGGTCATCTTGACGGATTACCGTCCTACGGGCTCGGGTTCGAATCCCGGCTGGGTCAGGGATTTTCTCCGCTCAGGGACTGGGTGTTGTGCTGCCTTCATCATCATTTCATCCCCATCCGGCGTGCAGGTCACCCAATGTGGAGTCGAATGTAATAAGACCTGCACCAAGGCGGCTGGACTTGCCCCGCAAGGGGCCTCCCGGCCGAACGCTCATTTCCATTTCCATCGAAATTCCTGTGAATTATTGCTTCTACTTTTAAAATTCCCAAAAAACCTAATCGATCTACCCATTCGTTCAGTTTATTCAAGTGAATAAAATCGCTATGTTATGGTTATAAGTGAAAGACCATCTTCCAAAAATGAATGTCATTTTGTTCAGTGTAATCATTCCCTTCTTCTTCATGTTCTGCTTCAAGGTAATCATCCTCTTCTTTTCCTCCAATATTTCCACAACTTTATCCCATAAACGCATTCTTCTCTGTTGCTTTAACATCTTCATCTAATTTATCTTGGTGTGTGTTCTTCTCCTTTGAGAATAGTGTCCCAGTGTCTCTAGTCGTTGAGAAATGAGCATGATGGGAAGTTGAAGTGCTTGCCTCTTGAATAACATTTTCTCCTCTGACGAAATTTAGCCAGACTTCTTTATTCAGCATTAGTTACAGCTGAACTAGCATCTAGAATTGGGTTCTCTCCTATGCCAATCTGTATGCTATCATATATCAAGAATGACCCACCAGTTTTATCTAATGTATGCTTAACTGCATATACAGTAATTACGGTCGCTGTTGCAACTTACATGTAAGCTGAAGCTGTTGGAATTGCTTGTCAATAGGAGAGACATCATTGCTTATGAACATTGATAGCTCTGAGACTTTTGACATTATTGTGAGAGTCTCATTGGGTATAATTCATTTTTCGCGGTTTAATTTTAAACAACAGATTATATGATCACATTGTTCCCAGGAGTCGAGAATCATTAAATCTTTTCTATCAACATCTACCACTTAATCACCAACTCTCCGTTGTAATCTGACGCCGTATATAGTATAATGCATTATATCCACTGATTCAACGAAAACTGATGCTGCCAGTTTTCTCCCTGTCTCTGCTATAATTTTCATTCATAAGTCTTCTTCATCTTCCTCATCGTATTCATCTTCATTTTGCTCATCTTATTCTTTCTTTTTTACGGCTTCTCGTCCAATGCCTCCACCATCTGTTTTCATAATTATGTCGTTCCCTTTGACTTCATCTGTCTTCTAGTGAAAAAGCTGCTCTAATATTTGAAGTGGTTGAAAAATTATTTCAAATAATTTTCGAATACAGAGTCAGCTTCAGCTTACGTTTTTCACGGGAATGTCAGTTTCTTGTGGATATTTGGTTGAGATTTCAACTCCAGACTTTTCAAGACTAATGGTTCTTGTTATGAAATTGAGAGGTAGGTCGATAATTACAATGCTCAACGAACATCTGCACCGATTACAAGCAAATATCTCACTTTCTACCTTTACTTACATGTAACTGATGATGCCAAATACAAATATAGTTATCGAAATTTGAAGTGTGTCATTCACAAAGACCATCTAAAAAATGGTGCTTGTTGAGAAACCTGTGCGTTTTAAAGAAACAGAACTGGTCAGACCACACAGACCATTTTACAAGTCAGCATTTAAAAACACAGAAAACGGCCAATGCTTAAAAAGCGGAACAGGTCGTTCACACAGACTGTTTAAAAATGGAATGGGTCATCGTTTGAAAAAATAGAGGTGAGAGATAGTGTTTAAGCCATAATGAAGACGTAAAGAAATCATACGGATGTAACAGATGTATTTGTGTACGTTATGGATATCTGTCGAACGAGCATAATGTACTGTACATGCTGCTAGCACTGAAGTAGGATCGGTACTTAACTTTCTATAACATTGTTTATTTACGTATTGTGCTAACAGTTAAACTATAAAATTATACGTATTTATTTTTACATATTTATTCGTGGTCATCAATGACGAAATTCTAAGTAAGTCAAAGGGGAAATGTTACTTTCCATACAGAATCACTACAAAGATCTGTTTATTGTTATCAAGCTAGTAATAAGCGCTTTATATGTTGAAAGGTATTGAGACGAAGTGTTAATACCATAAGGGTAATGTATGTGACTGCATGACCATATATTTGCAAGATAAACGCTGTCTAGATATTGTAGGAGTCCATCCGTCTCACACACATTTCTAGCAATTGTCAACTGCAGACTTACACAAAATCGATCAAACCTGTCAGGACACTTATGGACATGAATATGGGCTTGACTATGCTGGGGGGGCTTTCAATGAGGTATCCGAATGTCCAAGGAGAAATTACAAACCATTTTTCCTTAAGAGCCGAAACAAGACAAGGTAGTGCTGTTGGAAGTTGGCGTCTGGAGCAAAGTCGACGGTCTGACTCATTCCAAAGATGTTCTATTGGGTTCAGGTTGCTCCTCTATGCGGGCCAGATCATCTGAGGAGTGTTGTTGTCCACAAACCACTGCATCAGAGGTGATGCTTTGTGATAGGGTGTTGTCATGCTGATATCATCATAGTTTTCGCACTGTTCCTCTACTGTACGTATTTAGCGTTTTCTTAAGCGCAGCAGGGGGCCCAAGCACTAACCATGAGAAACACTTCGAATCCAGCCACGACAAACCCTTCTATTCTGTAAATCAGCGTCATCCATTTTTCACTGTTGGCACAACATATGATGGCAGGCAATGTTCTCCATCGGACTGCTACTGGATATAGCGTGATTCACCACTCCAGACCACTCCTTTCCAGTTATTCATTGTCCGGCGTCGTTGCCCTCTACATCATCTCAAGTTTCGTTTAGCAAAGACGTCACTAAGTTCTCCTGCCTGACCTGTTCCGCCATTACCGCCACTCTACCGTCAACACAATATCCCTCGCCCAGTTTTATACTGGTGAGTTCGCCTATTCCGACATCCAGTGGTCAGTTCGCCGTTTCTGAGAGGTGTCAGGGTACTTTTGGTCAGACAGTGTACATGACAGTGCGAGTAGTCTCCTCCGAACGCGAACGCAGCGACGCAGGGTTCCCCGACGGGCTCGTACGTCTCATACACTCGTATCTCACCGATAGGAGTTTCAACACCGACGTTCAAGGCAAACAATTAACACGACATAATATTCAGTCTGGAGTACCCCAAGGAAGCATCTTAGGGCTCATGCTGTTTAACCTGTACATTAATGACCTTCCAGGTACACGCAACATGATGGTTGCAATCTACGCGGATGACGCATCCTCGCGCAAGATTGGAAACCGTCTAACATTAACTCACGACTACAGACTGCACTCAGAGCGGCAGAGCCTTGGTTGGTAAAATGGCGTGTTAGAATAAACGTCGAAAAGTGCGAAACCGTTCTGTTCACTAGAAGACCGACACAACTGCGCAAACATCAACACTGCAACCCAATAACACTACATGCACGCCCAACACATTTCCGTGAGAAGGTCAGATACCTCGGTGTCTGGCTGGACCGGTAACTGCTCTGGGGGGACCACATTCAACGCATGATCAACAAAGCAAACGCGAGGCTCAGTCAACTCTATCCTATGCTTAATAGGCGTAGTACACTAAATAGGAGGGTGTCCAGGTCCATGTACACCACACTTATTAGATCTACGATGACGTATGCTGCTCCCGTCTGGGGATACGCTGCGCCCACATCCCTGAGCGTTCTGCAGCTCATACAGAACAAAGTACTCATAATCATATGCGATGCACCACGTTACACACGCCCCGCGGATTTTCACCGGGAATATTGGGTATATATCCTCTTGCAGGTATTCCAAAAAGTCTCCGCACGACTGTACAGAAAGATTAGCCACTCGCATAAACCGTTTATCCTTTCTCTGGGGAACTACGAACCTCAACCATAGATGGATACATAGTAGACCAAAGACACTATTAGCAAGGAAATAATATCTATGATCCATAGGACACTAACACAACAGTACTAGCGAGCCCCTACAACACAGCTACTACCGGCAACCGCAGATGCACAATCCGCCGAAAAACAGGCAGTCGCAGGGAAGTCGTACTGTACACAGCACGCAATTAGCCACACATACCGCTTACACTGTGTACTGATTTACGGTCGATCGCCCACTAATGTATGACGACCTCGGACTGCTACAGGGACGAAGCCGCTGCAGCAGGCCCTGGAGAATTCACATGAGCCCAGCTGCAGCGCCCGGACTAAACTATCTACAACGAGCACCAGCAGCGACAAAGTTAACGATGTGCGATACCTCGCACTAACATAACCACACCTTTCATGCACTGTCGCAACTAGGAAGCCGCTACTGCCCTTACTACCCGCCTTACTGTCGCAGAAGTTTCTTCCCTTGGCGCTTGTCTTGGCACTTTTCTCCCTCTTCCCTTACAAACCACTACCCTTCGATCACTTTCGTCCACTCTGTGTCTCCTGATGGCCTATGTCAATGAGTAATCATACCCAGACACATAAACAACATCACATCCAGCATCCTGTGACTCCTGATTCGAAAACTATGTTATACGGAGGTGACAGTAGAACTTGGTCACCACGTCGGTGTGGGCGTGGAGGGGCCCATCCTACTGTTATTTCCTCCAGATTACACAGATCCTCAAACCATAGTGCTCATTTGAAATTAGTTACAATAGGAGACCGTTCTACTAGTAGCTATGACATGGAGAATCGGTCATGTGTCAATAATATTTATATTAAAAAGACTGTATCAAAAAGTTTAAAAAATGGAAGTATTTCACACCCAAACCCTCTCTGCTCTTATCCTACGACACAGAAATCCGTTACATTTATTTACGTTTAGGGTCAGCTGTACTTGGCTGTATTTTTCTGGCCTTCCTATCTTCCTACAGATAATAGTTGCAAAACACCAAGGAACAAACAAACACCGTTCGAACAGGTCTTGAAGGCCGAAAGGTAACGACCGACCGCTGTGTCAGTCTCAGCTCTTAATCGTCACCGGGTGTGAGTATGGAGGGGCATGTGATAAGCACACTGCTCTCCCGGTAGTTTTCAGTTTTCGTGACCGGTGAATCAAGTGACTCCTCTATTGGCCTCACAAGGGTTGATTGAGTGCACCTCGGTTGCCAACAGCAGTCGACAACCCGGACGGTGACCAATCCAAGTGCTACCCAAGCCCGACAGGGCTTAACATCATATACTTATTTGTATATGGTGTCTGTTCTTTCGGACATGTGTTGGGTAGGGACACTACGAATGTAGTGTGTGGACATATAAGGTGAGAATGTAGGTCTCGCGGGAGGCGTGCGTGAGATAATCCCTGCAGTCGCACTATCCTCCGTGCCCTCGGTGACTCAGATGGACCCTCTGTAATAAAAAAACTGAGTGGAAGGATCAACAAACGAACTTGAACGGATGTCATGTGACGTCCACAACAACCAAACACAACGATCAACTACAATCAAAATGAAAAAAAGGAAATGGATAGAGCATTTGCCATATAAGCAGGAGATTCCGGGTTCGAGTCCCGGTCGGTGTGGTGTCACCGCCAGACACCACACTTGCTAGGTGGTAGCTTAAATCGGCCGCGGTCCATTTAGTACATGTCGGACCCGCGTGTCGCCACTGTGTGATCGCAGACCTAGCGCCACCACAAGGCAGGTCTCGATATACGATAGGGCACTCGCCCCCGTTGTACGACGACATTGCTAGCGACAATACGGACAAAGCCTTCCTCTCATTTGCCGAGAGACAGTTAGAATAGCCTTCTGCTAAGTCCATGGCTACGACCTAGCAAGGCGCCAATTGTATCAGTGCATGTATCTTACGAGTCTCATTTGTATAGTCAAGAGAGATGTATCACAAGGAGTGAATAAAGTTAAGTATATTCCAGCTACGTACTTTTCTTGCTACCATTCAATAGTTATCCTGTTCCAGACTTGACGCCAGTCGGTGTGTGTGTGTCTACGCGTGCCTTTCTTTCGGCTACTTCAGTGTGGCGTAACAGTCTTGTTACGTCACAACAGTCGGGGCACATATTTTCACCTGTCCCCGTTGATTTACATCAACGCCCGTCAGCAGCTGAAGGTATTAATATATAATTCTAATTTCGAGGTTAACATCGGTGATCTGACGGGAACCAGTGTTACCATTACGGCAACGCCGTTGGCCAGAACATCAAGCAACTCCTTCCTATTTTAGTTATCTACAGACTCCACGTTCTGTAAACGGTAATAACGTCTTACTTATACACAAGGAGTATTATAATTGATTAGAAAAAAAAGTAAAAACGTTTCTAGTAGCACTGCTCTATAAAATAAGCCGTTTGTGAATGCCTGTGAATGTGTGTTTATTAGCCACCGCCGGTGGCCTGCTTCATTTTATTATATTTTATTTTTCCAAAACGGGCGCCTAGCAGAAATGCGCAAATCAGATTATGCGTGGTGACACACGGTGAGATGCAGTCGATTACTCACAGCAGTGCCGCAGACGAGCTGTCTACCGGTAACACAGTCTGTATTGTGCAAATGTTAATGAATTTGGCATAAACTAGTGTCATACTCAAAAGCATCAGAAAAATCTGAATTTTGAATAAACTGGCACCGTGTTCAGGAGTGTCGAAACGATTTGCTGGGTGTTTTAACAACACGCCATTATTTATCATTCTATTTATTTTATGGACATAGGTTGATTATGTAATTTAAACTTGACGAAATGATGCTTGATGTTTCTTTACATAATTTCATTTTATTACGTGAGTCACGTTTCTTGTCAATGTGTTTGCCTCGGCTTGCAGTAATATGACACATATGGCCATTCCTTAGGGCAAGCAGTCATCGTTAATTAGGAAATCGCCGACTGACGTTTTGCTTGTCTTGACAAGTCTTGTTTTGCTGACATCAGCAACTCTGAAAAAACACATCGTTTTTGAAGATTCGGCAAAATATGACATGCTTGGAAAGATTGAAAATCAGCAAGTCTGCGAAAACACACCTTTTCGTAGAGTCGGCAACATATTACATGCTTGGATAGCGTGAAAATATTGATACACGACGAAGCGAAAAGATAATAAAGTGAACAGTGCCTTATAACACATTACTGATGCTGAGCCGTCTCAGCAGTCGTTCAGTGCTTTATTCGAACACACACGCAAGTCTACAAGCCAAAAATGTAAGCCTGACATACATTACTATTAACAGTCTGACGTATTTCACCAACCAATTACTTGCTATAACTGAGGGTGGCTTCCTCTTATTCACTGTTAATCTGAAGCAGCTTGGAGGGATAACAGTATGAAATGACAGCTGTGTCTGAGACATACATGGCGAAATTCTGGGCAGTGGTCGTCGTACATCTAAAGGAGTCCTAAGAGGGAAGACGTAAGTTTCTGAACAAGTCGTGGTATACTGAACATCGACATTAAAGACATCGGATATCTGCTTCAAAAACTTAGACTATGTCAGAAACATCAGGCACATTTTACACATCACCACCTTTGACGCAGTCAACAAACCGCAATTGTTTTATCTGTAACAAGTTATAATTTTACTAGCAGTTTTTAAGAACACATCACCTGGTAGTCCAGGTGAGACCATACAAAGGGCAGGATCTAGTTAGTATCCTTTTAGATAGTGCACAGAAACTTTCAAACAACTTAGCTAAATGCAACACACCGGTCATCAAATGAAAAATGTCCTATAGTCTTCCATTCGGATAAACGTCACACTTCGCACACTCTTTGTCACCCATTTCTTTGAGTCTTGATTAACCGGGCAGGAAGCTGTAGAACCCCTCAATTGACAACATTTGTTCTTATAACAAAATAGATTCGTTAGTTACATGACCGTAAGGAATTACGCCTTTCATGTTTATCGAATGAAACTGCTTGCTGCGAGGGAACACCTTTTTATTATTTTCGAATTGTCATATTTTAAATGTGCGATACATTTTTTCGAGAGCATTCCCAAAAGTTTAAGGAATCTATGAACCAAATTCTTATACCACTACGACAGGCTACTGTTACAAATTTGGTGAGTGTTCTGCATTTTTCAATCACTGAAGTATGGTCTAGATATATTTTAGTCGTTTCTTCGTTGCACAGGTTCATAACCACAACTGCAGATCACAGTTCTTTAGATTTTGAATCACAACTGCCATGGTAAAAACTAGGTATATTATTTAAATTTCATCGGGCACGTATACCTCCGCCAAGTTTGCCTCTAGAATGGCAGTTGTACTCTGTGTTGCATATCGGTAAATGTCACAATTCCATGACACTTCTTCCTCTCTGAACCTAATAATCCTTTGCTTTCTTTGCAACAAGTAATTTTTTATTCTCTCGGCTATGAGATGCACCTGTTTGTTAAACGATTCCAAGCAGCCTCCACCTTGGTACAAATGCTGCACTGAATATTTGCCACCTTATCTGCAGTGCACATAGAATGCAACGCCTTTTCGGTTTGTGAATATGAAATTTCGTTAATTTCGTTGCTAACGGCCAGTTGCAGCAAGTGTGCATAAATGACAAGTGGTGGGTGAACTATTTATTATGCGAATTGAATTTTATATACTGTTTACCTGGCAGATATTACATTCCAGTGGTACGGAAAAAGGAGTTTCATTCAATAAAAGACGAGTTGAATGGTAGACTAATCACTCACTATTTTCGATTCACGGGCTAAAATGTAACCACTTGAGACAGTCACAACGTGTAGTGCGCAGAACAAAAGGTATGAAACAGCCTTCTGTCAACGGGTTAAACATCGACGAATACCGGCAATGTATCTTGAATTCTGGTTCAACTGTTATTCAGTCCCATCGATATGTAGTTTCTGCTATTAAACTGCACAAGCTAGATCTAGCAGCATAACTTGAAGAATGTTTTATAGTTTTTGCTAAAATGAATAGGCTGGGGTCACTACCGCCTGAAAAAATGAAAATTTATTATTTCACTGAATATGTTTCAAAACTTAAAATGTTATTCAAACTTTAGGTAAAAGTTAAAAGCAATTTTTATATACAGGGGGACTCAGCAGGGATGGTTAATATTCAGGGTTATGACAGAATGCACAATTAAAGCAAAATACATCAGATGGTCGTATGCCCTGATCCGAAAGGTTTCTGAAATAGAATACATTTAATGTATATTTGTTATTGCGCTAGTGGCGTGCAAGTGTGTGTCTCACTCAACTAGACCCTTTGACATTTGATTTCTTCCCAACTTCCCTCGTTGCTTTCAATCGCTTTTTCCGGGACATCATTCTGCCACTAAACTAACCAGTTCAACGTGCAGTGGCCAATAGGGGTATTTTGAGTGAAGTAGTGTTGGGAATTTGGAATTTATCTGAGATAGCATGTTTGTACACGCACTGGCTAAAATGCCACTCATCTACACTAACGAAGAATACGCATATATGGTGTATTTTTATGGCTTCTGCAATGGTAGTGCTCCTGCTGCCCTCGAGGAATACCGCCGGGGCTTTCTGACACGTCGAATTCCAGATCGTAGAGTGTTTACCATAAATTTCAGCAGCTTACGTGAAACGTGTGTTCATCGAAGGTCCTGTGTTCCATCTGAACGTGTAGTTCAACAACCTGTACAAAACAGAAACACAATGATGAAATTGTGCAGTGTAATCCTACTACCAGCACACGGCTACTTTCTGCATGTATCAATGTCCCACTAACACGTTATAGTAAACATCACGTGTGAAAAACTTTTACTCATTTCTCACAAACCGTGATCATAATCATCACAATGGTGACATGTTGTCACTAGCTAAATGACAATCGTCATTTGCTTTATTAATACTATTTACTGATGAAGCCACGCGTACACGGGATGGAATCTACAACACACGTAGCAATTATAGTTAGGGCAGGAAAATCCACTACCAGAGTAGAAACCAGTTCCGCAGTTCGTTTTCCTATCATTGTAAGGTGGGGCAAGATCGGTAACATGTTTATTGGTTCAGTAAGTTTAGAAGGATGAGCGATGGGACAGAATTGTTTCCACTTTTGAAAAACTCGTTCGTTGAAGACCTTGCGGACGGTCCTTTGTCACGCAGACTGCGAAGTACTCCCAGGTGACACAGCCCCTGCACATTTTTGCATAAGCGTGAGGAAACATCTCAACTGCTTACCCTAACCTCTGGATTGGTCCTTGTGGTACAACTTATTGGCCACCAGACATTACGACATCACATTTTTTTATGGGATTTGGGGAAATCAGAAGTGTGACAATGAAAGGTGAATACGCGAGATGAACTGCTTGGTCGCATCATGGATTTTGCTGTCCTCATTAGGGAATGTGCAGAGGCACTCAGACAAGCAACACAATATATTCTTCCAAGAGTCCACAAAAGCACTGAAGTTGAGGGTGGGGCATTCCACTACTTATGGGTGAACTGTGCAACAGTTGTAATGTGACATGTACGACAATGCTCGGAGGTAGATACGTTCAAAATACGTCTTTTTCAGTTGATATTTTCTAAAACGCATGATGTAATATTTACAAACTGTTGTATATGTATAAACCTGGTTCAGTAGCACAGAAAATAATTAACAAAGTACATTAAATTCGTTATGTCTTGGAAAGCATTCGGATTAGGGCAAATGTCCACACGAAGATTTTGTTTGAAATCATCGCTCCTATCGTATCCCTGAATACTGATGAATATTGATCATTCCTCCAGGGACACTTTGTATGTTCGTAAGAGTAAAAATACCAACGTATTTTCCGTAACCTGGGACACCCTGAATGTGCGAACGTGTAAAAAACACGAACCTTAGTATTACCAAAGCTCTTACAGTAACGTGTGTTACCCGGAAGGCAGGAGGGGTTACCTTACGATCGCCACGGAAAAAAATAGAAAATATAATTTTCTTTAATTGTTGTTCACTCTTGGTCACAACAAGCAGAGACCTCCGTATATATAAGAGGCAATGTCCTTACTGATTCATCATCGCCCAACCAAACCGCTAAAGATAGTTTTTATATAAAAAGAAAACATTATTAAAGAACTACTGAAATATTTTTAAAAGCTACAGCATTGAAAATGACATGTATAAAGAATTGGTGTTTCATTGTTTTCGAAAATTCAACCCCTAATGGTGTGATACAGGGGATGAAGACTTTTAAGAAAATATTTCGTTGTATTAAAACATATTTAAAACTCAGCTAATGAAAATTGGTATTGGACGTCTCGGTTAGGCGTAAAGAAATCTGTGTAAGAGGATAAAAATTTTTATGAAAATACCACCATCAAACCTCAAAACGCATGATTAAAAAAAACTCGGAATCCAGCTGCCAGAATCGAATTTGGTCGGAAATACATACGGAAAAGGCTGTGCTTCTATGGCCTCAATTAGCGTGGAAAGTTTAGATGGTGTTGCACTTTGTGGACATTATAAAAGTCCGATTAAAGGAAAACAAAAAAGGAAGCAGCGTGCTCTGAGTCTGTTGATGTACATGTAAAATACGTAGTCTAAAATACTGAATGTCTTTAATACTTCCAAATATGAACTACCGGAATAGATTTCAGTAATTTCAAGAGGTTGGCATAAAGTACCACCTCTCCTGCCTTTGGTATTTTAGGGTTAAATGTGATTTGTAACTAATTATAGCATAATATATTCTATTGCATTATATGTTAACCGGGGACCTAGAAACGACGGAGAGGCTCCGTCCTTCCCCCCCCCCCCCCCCCCCCCCCCGCAGCAGAAGTGGTCCACAACCCCACGACGGCTACCGCAGTCCACTTCACCCGGCCGCCGCCCCACACCGAACCCTGGGTTATTGTGTGGTTCAGCCCCCGGTGGACCCCCCAGGAACGTCTCACACCAGACGAGTGTAATCCCTATGTTTACGTGGTAGAGTAATGGTGGTGTACGCGTACGTGGACAACTTGTTTGCGCAGCAATCGCCGACATAATGTAACTGAAGCAGAATAGGGGGAACCAGCCCACATTCGCCGAGGCAGATGAAAAACCGCCTAAAAACCATCCACAGACTGGCCGGTTCACCGGAACTCGACACAAATCCGCCGGGCGGTTTCGTGCTGGGGACCAGACCGCACGGCCAACCGGGCGGGCTAACATAGCATATAATATAATAATGTTATTTGTTTTATCTGAAAGTTACTGCACCTTAACAGGAGGCTGACCACTAATCTGCACTTCGTCTTCAGGCCACGATTGGCCTACCGGGACCATCCGGCCGCCGTGTCATCCTCGGCTGAGGATACGGATAGGAGGGACGTGGGGTCAGCACACTGTTCTCCCGGTCGTTATGATGGTATTCTTCAGCGAAGCCGCTACTATTCGGTCGAGTAGCTCCTCAATAGGCGTCACGAGGCTGAGTGCACCCCGAGAAATGGCAACAGTGCATGGCGGCCTGGATGGTCACCCATCCAAGTGCCGACCACGCTCGACAGCGCTTAACTTCTGTGATCTCACGGGAACCGGTGTATCCAATGCGCCAAGGCCGTTGCCCGACCATTAATCTGACGTTGTATAATGGTAACAATCATCCTGAATAACTTGAGTTGTCCTCTCTAAGCGTAATCAGTGACTATGGAACGAATTTTTTCAGTGATTTGCTTAAACAGACTTGCAAGTTGATGCAAGTAAGGTAGCTAAGAACCAGAGAAGCACACCCTTTAGGAAATGGGTGCGTTAAGCGAGTCCACAGAACAATCATTACCTTGGTTAGCCACTACATAAACAGCAAACATGATAACTGGTCCCGTGTGTCTTCCATACGTCGTGAGTGCTTAATGGCAAAAGTGCACACGTCAAGTGGTCTAAGACTGCATAAAATGGAAGAAGGATGCATTCATCTATGGATTTTGCCCTATCGAACATTAGAATCAGGAACGAACACGTGAAGGAATTAGCGCACAAGTTAAAGAAGGCATGGAAGGGAGTGAATCAGCGGAATCATCAATCTTTTCTGCAGCAAGCGAAACAACACGATCGCCAAGCTGTCGAGTCACAGTATCGAGTCGGAGATCTTGTCTACCTTAGCAACATAATGTCGAAGATGAGTCTGGTCAAAATGTTTAAGAAGTTTTTGAAATTGCCATATCAGATGCTGGAGATATTGTTCCCAACAACTCTTAAGTAGCAACAGCCTTTTCATTCGACTGCCGTTCACGTCAATCGTATAAAACCAATTCTGGATAGACTCCGTGGCGCATCGCAAGACGACGGCGACGAGGACTGACCGAGGTGCTGACCATCTGTTCCTAAACCCAGAAACGAGGTCGCACTCTAGACTCTGAGACCGAGGCGTCGCTATACACCGAGCGATCCAGTACCAGACACCCCTACGACCTTCGTAGGCATGTGCATTGTGAGGGCAACGAGTGTGTTTATTTCTCAACTATGTGTATATGAGAATTTGTTGTGCAAATATAGATTGCAGCTATTACGTAGAGTGGCCAAGGGCAACTAAAACTTATTCCCCTGACTACCAAAAGATACTTATTTGCATTATGCTCATTGTTTAACTTCAGAGTTCAAAACTAACCACGCTTACTGTAATCCTAATTGTGCTATGACACAGTGTTCCTTTACGACTGCAGTAATAGTACCTCAGGCAACAGGTGTTTCGCATTGTTTCAAGAAATAATGCGAAACTTGTACTTAAATACGTACTGAGTGAGACTCACCGATAGTTCAATTCTGTTAAGAAGCAAACTGACTTAATCCGTCCATCTAAAGATAATAAAAATACGCTGTTATTTAATTAATCTCATTTCGGCAACCTCATTGTGACTTTCATCAAACAGTTATGCAATAGGAGTGATTAAAGGTACCTATTTCGGTAACGCTACTGGCCAGACGTTTGCCTCATGTCTGTATTATCTGTCTCCTGCTGCACTGTAAAACTAGCCGCCTGACTGATATTGTTTGTCGTGCCTGGATTTACCTTACTGCCCAAATGTCCTAGCCAAATGTGTCTGAGTATGTGATTGGCACCTTCCGATATTTTCTTCCTTGTCACAGCGAGGTTGGGGGCTTACCTCACTTGAAAATTTTCATTTATCTAAATTTTACTGGATTATATGAAACTGTTTTTCTCTTTAAATTTTTAAGTAAAGAAACGTCGCTTAGAGACGACCTGTAATATAAATTCTGTCTGTCGTATGCTTGGCCATTTGGTGCAAATGTTACAGTTACTAATGGATTTCTTTCGTTTTAGGCGAATTTCAGGGAAACCTTAAGGCGCCTTCATTTATTGTAAAACTTGTTTGCATGGCCACATGTCGTTAATTCAGTACATGTCTTTCTTTTAAGATACTGTTAAACTTCTCTGTAAGAAAAAAAATAGGTTTAGATTCTGGCTGTTTTTTTAGTATTTGCGTTTTTATCTGTAACTGTTCTTGTTATTCTCACTGCAGTGACCTACTTCACTGTGACGAGCTGTCAATGGAGTTGATAAGAATAACTTGGATTTGACTTATACCGTTACCTTACTAATTGTGTGAGCTGTGTGTTACTATACCTATTTATAATTTAATTTTTTGTCTAGTTATGAAATACACCTTTACTTGGAACTTAAGTGAGACTTTCAGCTGTTAAGTTTCGTTCTGTGTTGTCCCTGATCACAACTTCAGGTTATTTGGCTGATGAAGCGTACCTTTTATTGGGCCATCAGACAATATTGCACTTGCTAAGTTTACCAACGTATGTAACAGCCACTTTTTTGTAATTGTGATTTAACTGATTTCGATTTCTAGCTAATTTGTATTGACACTGTGGAAGCCGCTTTTCATTAAGGCCTGAAGACAATTTTATATTTTCCTTGACCTGTTATATTCTGATGACTACTCGTTTAAAATTTTTCGTTTCCTGTCCTCACGTTTTGGGTGTATTTTCTAATTTTAAAGGCTCTGAATGTTTTAACAAACTGTTGTTCATATTTACTTTACTATTTTGCCCCAATAACTGTCCACACCCCCCCCCCTCCCCCACTTCACGTGCGGCCGGCTATATGCTATACATTATCATGAAGGTGTTCTCTTAAAATGTTCTCTGCAGCCCTGCAAAATGAGTAACACACCTAATGTGTCTGTCTGAATTTTACATATAGGACACGTCGGTAAAACGTAGGTACTTCACTAGTCAAAGAACGCTGCTACCCTCTTTAGAAAATACTAGTATATATTTTTAATATCAGTTTATATTTTAGTACACAGAAACGTGCAGCTTGCAGGATTAACACATTGTGATAAAGCTTTCTTCCCATCTACTGTATTTTTCTACTCCCAGTGCAAAACAAAAATTTTTTATTACTGTTTTCATCTTGTTCTCCGTACAGTACGGTTATCAGTTGACATGTAAAACTACATAAAAATCTCAAGTTCTCAATTGGACTTGATTTCACTTGAATTTATTATTCAGATACCTGTTTCGATATATCTGATTCAATTGATACCATTAGTTTGGGTACGTAGCATTTTAATTAGTAATTCCAGCTAATTATAGTTAGCAGCATAGTTTGACACGTATAGGACTCTACGAGCTAATGAACATTATTCAATATAATGATGCACACCAACTGTTAGTTACGCATTCCGAATTTCCTATTACCTGTTTTAAATTACCTAAGATTAATTTCTTTACATAATAAGTAAAGTCGAAGTGTCAGGACACTGCAGTTTTCCAATGCAGATTTCGTCATTTTCGCTGTTAGGTTACGAACTTCGACAACATACGTTTGTTACCTTAATTTTTCTGTAGAATATGACATACAGTATTGATTGATTAACTCACTAATTCGTAATTTCATATAATTTCCTATAATGTGCAATATGGTGCTTATACATGTAAGAAAAATGGTGTCCATGTAGTTTTCGAATTTCTGACCGGCAACCTTTTCTATATTTTAGGCCAAAACTACGTTACTTCCTGTAGATCAATTAAAGCTGTAAAATCCAACCTCGCTGGTTTTCAATGCATAATATAGTTCTCAAAATAACAGTTTATTCTTATGCCGCTACAATAGCAGTCGGACGATACCGAAAATTGGCAGTCTTCTGTTCGAACGTACAAGAGTAACCCCAATGTCTGGTGTGCTCTTGGTGTTGACCCATGAGGCAATTATGAACGTTCTTTAGGCAAAAATAAGCCAACCGACAACTGCGGAACTCAGGGAACTCACTTTAGAGCGATTATAGCATCTCTAATTAATGAACATATCGGCTGAAATGTATTGTGAGCAACTAATACTGTGGAATGTTTTTGTCATTGAACCACTGCCTGTTGGATTCGATGTATCTAATCACGGACTGACTTACATGAACCATCACAGTTTAATAATATGTGATGAATTACTAATAGACCATTCTCGCTGTGAACTACGTCGTTTTTTGTGAACCTGAACAGTGTATTTGTGCCACAGTAGAAATTCACCACTGAACAGCGACTACTAAACATCTTGCGCTCTGATATGGCTATGGACGCTAGTAACGTTTGTAGTAGATAAACTGGTCATCGTACTCCACAAATGAACTTCGTAAAGAATTAAAATGTTTATGTTAGTGTCATCTAACATATGGTGTCATGCACATCAATGAACAAATAACTTCGCGCAGTCGGTTAAGTTTTCAGCTTCGAAGTGATGAAAATTGGTGCTACCGACGACGTATATATGAAATCCAAGTCAATTACACCATAAACGTCTTACAAGATTAACCAACGTAAGATTCTAAACGCGATTTTGTTATCATTAAATTCGTGAAACACAAGAAAATTAAAAAAAGTCACTGCCAGAAGATCGCTATTTACAACTACGAGATCAGGAAAAAGTAAATAATTCGCAGATATATCTGTTGGTACAGACAAAAAAAAATGAATGGTGTGGAACAATGTTTGCACAATCTTCGATGAACATTGCTGGAACAAAGCACAACCATGTGACTTAGTGGGTAGGTTGTGCAAGTGTAGTTACGTAAGACGAAGAACGAAGTGGTAGATCGCCTCTCATTAAGGAACCAGAAACCATTAGAGGCGACTCTGACTGTCAATGGGAGGTGTATCTCAACCGAGGCGATAGTGGAAACAGTGAAAATCAGTAATAAATCAGTTTTAAATATCCATCGAGAAATTTTGAACCTGATAGAGGTCATCGCGCACCGGGTTCCGCAGATACTTACACCCATTCAAAGCACACGCCCAACTGAGCAACAACAGAAACGGATGCGATGTCAGTTCTTTCAGCTAAGTCCGAAATAACAGGCACCTTTTTGACCAGCAGCTGCTATGAATTAAGAAACAAAGGAATTACAGAAACTGGCTACAAGTGGCCCATCATTGAAACTACTAGGAAATTTGAAAATTTGTGCTGGACAGAGACTCGAAACGGGGACTCCTGCTTACTAGTCAGATGCGCCCTCCACTTAGTAATCCGGACACGGTGGTAATGGCAACTGCACAGATTACTTCACCATTCCTCCATTTAGACCAAAATTCTCTACTAATCCACACACAGCTAATGTTGTGCCCCTTGCCTATAATCCGCATTACATCTACGCCCACTCGCAGTCAGTGACCATAATTCCTGTGTGTCTTAACAGCAGAAATGTTTTAGCCGTGTCAGATTGAATAAGATGACTTCTTTAGGGGTCCTATCACTGAGGACTTGAGTGTATCACTATGACCCGATACACAGCAGTAGAATAAAGAATGGGAACAGGGTGTATTGGTCAACGCCGACAAAGGCGAGTACTCAGTCATCATCGGGCAAGATGGTGAGTGATTATTTGGAATGTCATTCTGTTCGTAAGGGAAAACAGTCAAAGGAGCATACTGACCAAATTTCCCGTCGAGTTTATGGATAGGTGCCAATATGAAGGAAACTTTAAGGGAAGATGTCAGAGGGGCTGTTCTTGCTCCACAATAACTTCTTAGCTCACTCTGCACAAAACACGTGCTGTTGTTTTCGGGTATCAAATTTGGCCTTGCTTTCGTTTTTCCTCGACACAGAAACAAGTGATTTCTTCTTCTTTCCTCGGATGAGGAAATTATTGAGCGGCAAGCTTTTCAAAAAAGACGAAGAGGTGATGATTTTGCTACATAGAGCGTTTGCTGACGAGTTAATATGCGTTCTGCAACTAATGTCTCTGCCACGTCATCGATCGCTGGGGAAAATGTTACGCACTGGAGTGTGTACTAGACTGACACCGTCAGTGTGTTTCATGGGCTGAGCTTGATTTTCTTTGTGATAATGAGTGCTTGACCTGGTCTTGTAACATCATGCAACATGGCCCTGCAGTATGGTACAGCGAACGGCTGAAAGTAAAGGGAAACTACAGTTATTATCTTTCCCGATGGCATGCGGCTCTATTGTATGGTTAAAATATTCCGGAGGTAAAAATGTCCCACCTTCGGATCTTCGGGCATGGACTATTGAGGAGGATGTAGTCATCAGGAAAAACAAAGCAAGTAATCTACCGATCGGAGCTTGGAATGTTAGATCAATTAATCAGCCAGCTCGGTCAGAAAATTTATAATGAGACTTGGAAGGGTTGTAGCTAGATATAGGGGGGATTAGTGAAGTTCAGTCGCAGAGGAGCAGGAGTTTTGATGAAGTGAGTGTGGGGTTATAAATAAAAAATTAAATGTGGTTAATGAAGTAGTAGGTCTAACAGTGAATAAAAAATAGCTATGCAGGTAATCTACTACGAACAGCATTGAGAATACACTATCGTAACCAAGATAGACACGAAGCCAATAGCCATCGCATCAGTGAAGGTTTATTCACGAACTCGTTCTGCACATAATAAAGATACTGAAAAAATGTGTGATGATATAAAAGAATAGATAGTTGAGGAGGAGAAAAACGTAACTGTGATGGGGGCTAGAGCCTCCTAGTAGATGTACGTCCAGAACGTAACTTAATTGTAGCTAAGGCGGTTGTATACTTGGAAGACACCTGTAGATACCGGACGCTTTCAGATCTACTTATATAATAGTAAGAGAGAGAGATTGTCGGGCCATATTTTAAACTGTAAGGCATTTGTAGGTTCAATGTACACTCGACAAGGATCTACCGTTTATGAACTTAAGATGAAACAAAAGAAATTGAAGAAAGATAGGAAATTAAGAAGATGGGACCTGGATTAGATGAAAGAACAAGTGGTTGTTGAGTACTGCAGAAGGAGCATTAAGCAACGCTTGACTGAAGTAGAGGAAAGGAATGCATCAGACGACGAATTAAGAACTTTGAGAGATGAAACTGTGTAGGTTGCAGAGGATCAAATAGGTAAGAATATAAGACCTAGTCGAAAACCTTGGATATCACCGGACGTATAGAATTTATTTAATTGATGAATGGATAAAATCTAAAACTGAAGTAGGTGGAAGGGAATACAATTGTCTATTAACGATATTGGCATGAAATGCAAAATGATGTAACAGGAATGATTAGAGGGGCAATTTAAGGATACAGAGCATACATACATTATGTGATCGAAAGTATCCGGACACCTGGCTGAAAATGACATGTTCGTGGCGCTCTCTATCGGTAACGCTGGAATTAAATGTGGTGTTGGCCCAGCCTTAGCCTTGATGACAGACTCCACTCTCGCAGGCATACGTTCAATCAGGTGCTGGAAGGTTTCTTGGGGAATGGCAGTCCATTCTTCACGGAGTGCTGCACTGAGGAGAGGTATCGATATCGGTCGCGTGAGGCATGGCACACAGTCGGCGTTCCAAAACATCCCAAAGGTGTCTACAGGATTCAGGTCAAGACTCTGTGCAGGCCAGTACATTACAAGGATGTTATTGTCCTGTAACCACTCCACCACAGGCTGTGCATTATTAACAGGTGCTCGAGCGTGTTGAAAGATGGAATCGCCTTCCCCGAATTGCTCTTCAACAGTGGGAAGCAAGAGGGTGCCTGAGCTGTGATAGTTCAACGCAAAAGAACAAGGGACGCAAGCCTCCTCCACAACACCACCGCCTTCGAATTTTACTGTTGGCACTACACACGCCACCACCGCCTTCGAATTTTACTGTTGGCACTACACACGCTGGCAGATGACGTTCACCGGGTATTCGCCATACCTACAACCCGCCGTCGGATCACCACACTGTGTATCATGATTCGTCACTCCACACAACGTTTTTCCACTGTTCAATCGTCCAATGTTTACGCTCCTTACACCAAGCGATGCGTCGTTTGGCATTTACCGGCGTGATGTGTGGCTTATCAGCAGCCGATTGACCATGAAATCACCACCCGCCTAACTGTCATAGTACTTGCAGTGGATCCTGATGCAGGTTGGAATTTCTGTGTTATGGTCTGGACAGATGTCTGCCTGTTACTCATTATGACCCTCTTCAACTGTCGGTGGTCTCTGTCAGTCAACATACGAGGTCAGCCTGTAAGCTCTTGTGTTGTACGTGTCCCTTCACGTTTCCACTTAACTATCACCTCGGAAACAGTGGACCTAGGGATGTTTAGGAGCGTGGAAATCTCGGTAACAGGCGTATGACACAAGTGACACCCAATCATCTGACCACATTCGATGTTCCGCGGATCGCCCCATTCTGCTCTCTCACGATGTCTAATGACTACTGAGGTCGCTGATATGGAGTATCTGGCAGTGATTGGCGGCACAACTAATATGAAAAACGTATGTTTTTTGGGGCGTCCGGATACTTTTTATCACATAGTGTAACTAGGGTATGGATAAATACTGTCATTAAAACAATTTGAGAGACATTTGGTGAGAAGAAAAGCAACTGCACGAACATCAAGAGTTCAGGAATACATGGGAGTGCTACACGAAGTAAATGTACTTGAAGGCAATATTGCTGATAGTGTAGAAGTCACAGTTGAAGATGAAATAGTAGATATCATTCTGTGAGAAGAATGTAACAGAGTACAGAAATCTATACGCGACTGAAACAGGAAAGGGAGGTAATGACAGTGGCAAGTAAAGTGCCCTCCGCCACACACTGTTGGGTGGCTTGCGGAGTGTGGATGTAGATGGAGATGTAGATGTGAACTATTCGACCTCTCATGCAAGATGTATGAGACAGGAGAAATATCCTCAGAGTTCAAGAAGAATGTAATGATTTCAATTCCAAAGGTAGCAAGCACTAACAAGTGTGAATAGTATCAAAATACCAGTAACAAATCACGTTTAGAACCCGCTAACACCTGTTATTTGCAGAAGAACGGAAAAACTGGTAGAAGCCGATTTTAGGGAAGATCAGTTAAGATTCCGGAGATAAGTAAGAACATGTGAGGCAGCACTGACCTTACGATGTATCTCAGAAGGAAATTTAAGGAAAGTCAAACATACGTTTATAGGTTTTGTAGATTCCGAGAAAGCATTTAACAATGTCAACTGCAACACAGAGTGTTTGAAATTCTGAAGGCAGCATGGTGTGACGGAAACCTGACAATTTTACGTAAATTCAGTTTGTTCTTTTACGTGACGGCAAATTGAGTAGAATCATTTCAAGTTTCTTACCTATAAGTCACTAGCTGCTACTGACCACGCGTTGCTGTAGCTGTCTAGTTAAACAGAAAAAAAATAAAAGAGAAAGCACACGTTTCTGATAGGTACGAGAGTAGGGTCTCCTTCTCTGCCCTGATTGCCCGTCTCCTCCTCACCCTCTCTTTGTCCATCTCCATCTCCTTCCCGTCTCTCCGTCCATCACCTCATCTCAGCTCTCTCTGTTCATCATCTTCTCCCCCATATCTCACCATATCCTTCTGCCTCTCTCTCTCTCTGCCCTCTGTCCATCACCTAATCCTCTCACACTCTGTCCATATTCTCCTTCCTCCTCTTTCTCCATCTCCTCCTGCCCCCTCTCTCTGTCAATTCCTCGTTTGCGTTTTCCATCTCCATTTCCTCCCCCCCTCACTCCATCTCCTCCCCCCCCTCCCTGATATTGAGCATTATTTGTTGGTAGTGTATATTAAAATATGTTTCCTTAAGATTCTTGCTATGAATCTGAGTCTGGAATGTACTTTCCTCATCCCACTTAAGGTCGCTCTGTAAAGATACTCTTACATATCTTACGGCAATAGTGTCTCCAGCGGTTTGTCAGTAGTAGTGTAGCTATACGTGACCATCAATCCTGATGTTAAGTTTCTAGCTGTTCACATTTCTGCTACTTCTCATTACTTTCATCTTTCTTCGATTTACTCTCACCGAATATTATGTACTCATCAAACTGTTCATTCCATTCAGCAGATCCGGTAATACTTCTTCATAACCACTGAGGACAGTAATGTCATCACTGATATCTTTCCATTTTTAATTTTAATTTCACTTGGGAACCTTTCTCTAATTTCCTTCATTGCTTTTTCAGTGTATAGATTGAACAGTGGGACAAAAGATTCTTCCTCCCTCTTTAATTCGTACACTCCGTTCTTGGTCTTCCACCCTTTGGTCTTGTACATCTTGTGGTGGTGGTGGTGGTTAGTGTTTAACGTCCCGTCGACAACGAGGTCATTAGAGACGGAGCGCAAGCTCGGGTTAGGGAAGGAGTGGGAAGGAAATCGGCCGCGCCCTTTCAAAGGAACCATCCCGGCATTTGCCTGAAACGATTTAGGGAAATCACGGAAAACCTAAATCAGTATGGCCGGAGACGGGATTGAACCGTCGTCCTCCCGAATGCGAGTCCAGTGTGCTAACCACTGCACCACCTCGCTCGGTACATCTTGTATATTACCCGTCTCTCTCTATAACTTACCCCTATTTTTCTTAGAATTTTAAGCACCATGTACCATTTTACATTGTCGAACACTTTTTCCTAGTCGACAAATTCTATTAAAGCATCTTGATTTTTCTTTAGTCTTGCTTCCATTGTCAACAGCAACGTCAGATCTGGTTCTCTGGTGCCTTATCATTCCTGAAGCCAAACCGATCATCATCTAACAGACACTCAATTGTCTTTTCCATTCTTCTGTATGTTATTCTTGTGATCAATTGGGATGCATGAGCTGTTCAGCTGATTACACGAAAATTCTCGTTACTGTCAGTTCTTGCAGCCTTTGGAATCATCTGTGGATGATACTTTTCCGGATGGTATATCGTCAGATTCATATATTCAACCCACCAGTGTGAATACTCGTATTGTTGCTACTTCCACCAAGCATTTTACAAATTCTGATGGAATGTTATCTATATTCTCTGCCTTATTTTTCCATAAGTCTGCCAACGTTGTACCAAATTTTGATTCTAATACCGGATCCTCCTGTCTACTCTGCATCGACTCCTGTTCCTTCTTCTACCACCTTTTCCTTCATAGAGCCGGCCGCTGTGGCTGTCCGGAACCGCGCTGCTGCTACGATCGCCGGTTCGAATCCTGCATCGGGCATTAATACGTATGTTGTCCTTAGGTTAGTTAGGTTTAAGAAATTCTAAGTCTAGGGGACTGATGACCTCAGATGTTAAGTCCCATAGTCCTTAGAGCCATTTGAACCATTTGAACCCTTCATAGGCTTCTTCATTGTACTGTGGCCACCTATCTGCTCTCTCCTTTGCATTTAATGGTGATATTCCCATTGCAGTCTTAATGTTACCACCCCTGCTTTTTTATTTCACCGAAGGTCGTTTTGTCTTTTCTGTAGGGTAACTCAGTCTTTCCAACAAGCAGTTCTTTTTCGATTTCTTCACATTGTTCATGCAGCTATTTGCTTTAGCTTCTTTGCACTGCCTGTTTATTTCTTTCGAAACCGACTTGTATTTCTGTGTTCCTGAATTTCCCTGAACATTTTTGTACTCCTTCTTTCATCGATCAACAGAAGTACTTCTTGTGTTACCCATGGCTTCTTCGCAGTTACATTCCTTGTAGCTATATTTACCTTTTTCTGCTATATTCTACTCTTAAGTCAGTAAGCCATAAAAACAACGTTGCTGTTTGCAAAAGCTATATATATATAGCCAAATGTTCAGTAAAGTATTGTGCAAAAATTTAAAAATAAATCGATCAAGAACTTTTGAGACTGTTGATGATAACATTTCCCATTATATGTTACACATTTATTTATTTAATGCTGTCTATATTAAAAAAGAAGGACATAAAAACACGCACGTATTGGACCGTAACGTTGTATCAAAATTTCAAAGCAGTCGGTGAAGAATTTCACGACATATACGATTTTGGTCAAGCAAAAATTTCCATTTTTATTTTACAGATTACATGACTGATATTTAATGATTAGTTAGTCTTAGTATCGTTTCTTGGATGCGTTAATAGCATTTGAAAGTGTCAGGTGTCATCAAATTATACTGAGTTATGTAAGCCGATAATACGCATCGTGTACGTAGTAACTTTTACGCACGGGGAAGTTTCCAGCAGACATAAAGTCCCTCAGTTAGTTACTTGAACTGTATTTACTAATCTGAGTCGTGTGGGCTGAACTTGGATTGTTGTTGAACAAAGAAGGCATTAAGCTATTAATTCGGAAGTATCTATTAGATCTAGGGGTTCGATATTATATTTCATCCACTATTACAAAAGACAATGCTTTAAATATAATACTGCGAAATTTCGGTATCGTTTTGATACCATAATTACATCCCCCAGGTGAACAGCTTCTTATTACAGGCACAGGAAAGGAGAGGTTTGTGACTCGCCTTATTTAACCCACCAGAAATAAATTTTACGGCTGGGTTCTCACTGACGCTAGTCTCTGACGGAACAAATTTGATTTTGATTAATTCTGAAATTTACAGGGAATTTTATATGAAATTCTGTTAACAGTGTTTGTAATTAATAATTCATGATGAAGAAAAGCAATAATCATTCTAATGCCACTCTCTGGCAGCCATCTTTAAAATTTTTACGTAAGAAATACTTGAAAATTTTTCCTAGGATTGCTGACTTACTGTCAACAAAATTTGAGGCAGCAAAGGGAAATACAAAGGCGAGAAGTGCGTGTACCTTAGATTTTAAGCTGTTTAAATGAACTGCAAGGTTAACACCGTATTTTTAAGTACCCAATTCATGAAAATGTAATTATGATTCTGAAGATCGTAAATTTGACACAAGCTATTATTAGTAACAAAGTTACAAGGCAATGATGAGATATTAATGATGGAATATTTAGTTTAAAGTCAATTCACGAGTAATAATGTATTATAATGTGCAAGTTAATTTAATATTCGCAATTTGACCACTATGACTGATATTCCACATGTAACGGCTATTAAACAAAATTTCAGTCTTGCCTCGTCATGGCTGCGTCGTGAGAAATGTGGTGCACGATGATCTCACAAGGCTTATTTACGAATCAGATAATTTAATACGAGCCAATCAGCATGATGCTTTCCAGAGTCATTGCTCCAGCGGCAGCCATGGCTCACACAACTTCAAAGCGTCATATATTCGGAAATTAATGCATCCATGACTTGATGACTTCAGTTACGCCTTAACAACGAGCAAGTGAAAGCCACGTCACTTTTATAACTCTTCGACTCACTATTTAGCGCCACGACAAATTTACGTTCGTGGCCATCGACATAGCTTCTGCACATTTCAAGCCGTGCCCCTATCATCTTTCCTGTTACTGCTGCCCACATCACCAAGGAGCACGCCAAGTCATTAAAGCAACAAAATGGTTGATTTTTGCGATACTATTTTTACTGTTAACGAAATCGTCAGTTAAGCACTAGGAGTATGGCAGGCATTTACAGTTAAATAAATAATAGTTACATATTTTTATATTTTCAGTGCAATATACATACTGAAGAAAGTCCTTTATAAATTTAAAAGATATCTCCAAGATGCGTGTACCATTTAGAGCTCAATCAATCGATAGCTACAAAGAAAACAATTTTAAAAAATTTATTCTTATATGTTTTGGTAAAGTTACCCCCCTGTAACGGCTAAAATAGAATGACCGAAAAGTTTTAACGTTCGGAAACCAAACAACCCTATAAGAGTTGAGGTGCATGAAAGAGATGCAATGATTGAGAAGGAAGTGAGACAGGTTTGTAACTGATCGCCGATGTTATTCAGTCTGCACACTGAGGAAGCACTAGAAAAAAAAAAAAAGGTCATAAAGGAATTAAATTTGAGAGGAAAGAAACAAAAACTTTGAGCTTTGATGATGATTATAGTAATTGTGTCAGACACAACAGAGGACCTGGAAGGGCAGTTGAATGGGTTGAAAAGTGTCTTGAAAACAGGTTACAAGATGAATATTAACAGCAGCAAAACACGTTTAACGGAATGAAGTAGAATTATATCAGGCGATGCTGAGGCTATTAGACGGAAGCCAGACACTAAAAGTTAGTAGACGAGTTTTGTTATTCGGGCAGAAAATTTAGTGAAGATGACAGATATAGAGTGCATATAAAATGTAAACCGGTAACAGAAAGAAAATCGTTTCTAAAGAAGAGAAATTTGCTAACATCGGATATAAATGTAAGTGTTAGGAGGTCTCTCCTTAAAGTATTTGGCTGGAGTGTAGTATGGAAGTGTAGTATGGAAGTGAAACATAGTCGCTAACAGTTCAGACAAGAAGACATTAGAAGCTTTCGAAGTGTGATGACACAGAACAAAGCTGATCACTAGAGGGGTAACCAATGAGCAGGCAATGAAGGAAACTGGGGAGAAAAAAAATTGTGGCGTGATGTGACTAAAAGAAGAGCTCGGTTGATTGGACAAACTCTGAGACATCAAGGGATCAGCTATTTAATGTTTGAGAGATGTGCGGATGGTAACACTGGTGGAGGGAGACTAAGAGACGAATATGGTAAGTAGGTGCAAAAAGATGTAGGTTGCTAAAGTATTTCGGAGATGAGGAGGCCTGCAGAGCGTAGAGTAACGTCGAGAGCTGCATAAAACCAGCCTTCTGACTGAACATCACAGTAACAACAAAAATCCTTGCTTTGTGACAATGATAAAATACAAGAACTGTTCTGTTTCCTGACAGAAGATACATAGATGTCGGAAGGCAGTTCGCGACACATCATGCACCTTTGTTCGGTAACAATGTAATAATACAGTTGTATTTAGTTTAGGTTCTGAAACTTACCACAGAGATGTTCATTTAAACCAAACGACATCACGAGGTACACAGATTCTGTAAAATAACTGTAACTCTGTCGTTTCCTTTAGGGTGTCGTTTTTTAACTTTCAAAATTAAAGACCTGAAATTTGTTCGAGAATTTCAATTCACTGCTTTTAAAATAGAAAATACATGACTTTAATTTCATATAGAATCTAGGTCCCAGTAGTATCTTTGTAGTTCATAAAATGAAATTTTCGCACCCTTATTTTTATTATAAAGTTTTCAGCGTGACACTTTTTGTAATGTATTTCGCCAACGAACTTCAGTGATACGATAGCAAGAGGTGCACTGATAGTAACTGACAACACCAGGATCTACACACCGTTAGTCAAACCAAAATAAGATCCGTTATAAACACAATTTTGTTTTCTGCACAATGGATGTGTTGATAATATTGTGTTTCAAGATACCTTTAGAATTTAGTGAACAAAGACTAAAACAAAATTAAAATAGCTATTGAAGCAGATGTACCTCAACGCATCATGAAGTTTGCCATGTCAAAAGAACGAAGTGAGTGACTACTAAAAAAATCATTTGAACTATAGACTAATGAAAAAAGTGACGTCTCCCCTTATTAGATTATTCTTCTCTCAGTCCTCAGTATGATCACAGCACATACCAACGCTATATAAAGGGACTCTAATATATATGCGCATTTGTGACACGTGTTTTTTGCACTGTCACTTAGTCTGATAATGACGAATAACACTTATTCCTAATTGAGTAGTTTAAGTAGTGGTGAAATTTGGTGACTTATAGCGATATTTGTAAAACCTTTACATATTTTTGAAACAGTTACGGCCGATTAACAATCAGTAATTATCACCGTTTTCGCTACTCACACTCATTTGTGTCCTTTCCCAGTTCCTCTGGCTTTACATTCAGATTTCTGTGATCATAGTATTTACACTGTAGGATATATACCTGTGCAATATTTTATAAGTTTGCATATCCAGTAACACAGATGACGTAAATGATAGAAGAAAAACTAATCAACGCAAGAAATTCCGTTACAGAACGGTATTGTACACTTTGCAGGACATCCACAACTGCTGCTAAAATTATTGATGATGAGTAAATCTGCTCCATTTTTACGCGACAAATCCTTTATTTGGATAAAATCGTAGGCACATCCTTCGTTTTTTTGGTCATCAGTCTACTGACTGGTTTGATGCGTCCCGCCACGAATTCCTTTCCTGTGCTAACCTCTTCATCTCAGAGTAGCATTTGCAACCTACGACCTCAATTATTTGCTTGACGTATTCCAATCTCTGTCTTCCTCTACAGTTTTTGCCCTCTACAGCTCCCTCTAGTACCATGGAAGCCATTCCCTCATGTCTTAGCAGATGTCCTATTATCCTGTCCCTTCTCCTTATCAGTGTTTTCCACATATTCCTTTCCTCTCCGATTCTGCGTAGAACCTCCTCATTCCTTACCTTATCAGTCCACCTAATTTTCAACATTCGTCTATAGCACCACATCTCAAATGCTTCGATTCTCTTCTGTTCCGGTTTTCCCACAGTCCATGTTTCACTACCATACAATGCTGTACTCCAGACGTACATCCTCAGAAATTTCTTCCTCAAATTAAGGCCGGTATTTGATATTAGTAGACTTCTCTTGGCTAGAAAGTCGTTTTTTGCCATAGCGAGTCTGCTTTTGATGTCCTCCTTGCTCCGTCTGTCATTGGTTATTTTACTGCCTAGGTAGCAGAATTACTTAACTTCATTGACTTCGTGACCATCAATCCTGATGTTAAGTTTCTCGCTGTTCTCATTTCTACTACTTCTTATTTACTCTCAAACCATACTGTGTACTCATTAGACTGTTCATTCCGTTCAGCAGGTCATTTAATTCTTCTTCACTTTCACTCAGGGTAGCAATGTCAGCAGCGAATCGTATCATTGATATCCTTTCACCTTGTATTTTAATTCCACTGCTGAACCTTTCTTTTGTTTCCATCATTGCTTCCTCGATGTACAGATTGAAGAGTAGGGGTGAAAGGCTACAGCCTTGTCTTACATCCTTCTTAATACGAGCACTTAGTTCTTGATCGTCCACTCTTATTATTCCCTCTTGGTTGTTGTACATATTGTATATGACCCGTCTCTCCCTATAGCTTACCCCTACTTTTTTCAGAATCTCGAACAGCTTGCACCATTTTATATTGTCGAACGCTTTTTCCAGGTCGACAAATCCTGTGAAACTGTCTTGATTTTTCTTTAGCCTTGCTTCCATTATTAGCCGTAACGTCAGAATTGCCTCTCTCGCCCCTTTACTTTCACTAAAGCCAAACTGATCTTCACCTAGCGCATTCTCAATTTTCTTTTCCATTCTTCTGTATATTATTCTTGTAAGCAGCTTCGATGCATGTGCTGTTAAGCTGATTGTGCGATAATTCTCGCACTTGTCATCTCTTGCCGTCTTCGAAATTGTGTGGATGATGCTTTTCCGAAAGTCAGATGGTATGTCGCCAGACTCATATATTCTACACACCAACGTGAATAGTCGTTTTGTTGCACTTCCCCCAATGATTTTAGAAATTCTGATGGAGTGTTATCTATCCCTTCTGCCTTATTTGACCGTAAGTCCTCCAAAGCTCTTTCAAATTCCGATTCTAATACTGGATCCCCTATCTCTTCTAAATCGACTCCTGTTTCTTCTTCTATCACATCAGACAAATCTTCACCCTGATAGAGGCTTTCAATGTATTCTTTCCACCCATCTGCTCTCTCCTCTGGTTGGGGGGGGGGGGGGGAGGGGACCAAATAGCGAGGTCATCGGGGCCATCGTATGAGGGAAGGATGAGGAAGAATGTCGGTCGTGCTGTTTCCAAGGAACCACTCCGGAATTTCCCTGAAGCGATTTAGGGAAATCACGGAAAACCTAAATCAGGAAGGCCGGACACGGTTTGGAACCGTCGTCCTCCTGAATACGAATCCTGTGTCCTAAACACTGCGACACTTCTCTCGGTGGTCATCAAGTCATACCTTGACTGCGTACGAGAAAGTCGTACCAGTCATATAGATCTGAAGCAAATTTCAGCTGCAGAGCATTCTTCCAGTACGGCCATACAACCCAAAAGAATTCTAAGCAGCTGAAACATCCGGTCGTGAAAGCCTTCATAGTATGAAGCAAATTTATCACGTAGCTTGCGAGATCCCGCGCGGGAAAAGCATGAAAATGTTCACTGAGTCAACCAGTACCACACATTGTAAATGGCACGAAACTGAAAAAAACATGAGTGTAACAACAAATATGCACACGTTACCACCCTAGTGTAACCTATGAACCAACTACGAACGGATAGCCATGTGGCATGGGCTTAAGAAATTGAAATGAATGCATAAAAGCCGTTAAGTGCCAATTTGTGAACCTCAAAAGTAGCTTACCAGTGTCCAGACCGCCGTACGTCATGGACGCACGGTAACATCGGTCAAAAGACTGCCGCGAGAAGAGCAGCAGGAAGCCTGAATGCACATAATGAGTCAGAGAGTCACCTTCACGGGAACCAATACAGAGAGTGGAGGAACCAACAAAGAAATCACATCTAAACACATGGCTGCAACCCACCCGTTTCTTTGCAAACGCCACCCGCTTCTAGTAGCACTAAAACCACCTTACCTATTCGTGGTATTAGTTAAGATAGACCTGGTATAGAGCAAACAGTAAAAGCAAAGACGTGCATTGTATAATGCGATTGTCAAGAAATGAAAATAATACAAATACACCACTGACCATTAAAATTGCTACACCACGAAGATGACGTGCTACAGACGCGAAATTTAACCGACAGGAAGAACGTGCTGTGATATGCAAATGATTAGCTTTTCAGAGCATTCACACAAGGTTGGCGCCGGTGGCGATACCTACAACGTGCTGACATGAGGAAACTTTACAACCTATTGCTCATACACATACAGCTGTTGACCGGAGTTGCCTGGTGAAACTTTGTTGTGATGCCTCGTGTAAGGAGGAGAAATGGGTACCATCACGTTTCCGACTTTGATAAAGGTCGGGTTGTAGCCTATCGCAATTGCGGTTTATCCTATCGCGACATTGCTGCTCGCGTTGGTCGAGTTCCAATAACTGTTGGCAGAATATGGAATCTGTGGGTTCAGGAGAGTAATACGGAACGCCGTGCTGGATACGAACGGCCTCGTATTACTAGCAGTCGACATGACAGGCATCTTATCCAAATGGCTGTAACGGATCGTGCAGCCACGTCTCGATCCCTGAGTCAACAGATGGGGACGTTTCCTAGACAACAACCATCTGCACGAACAGTTCGACGACGTTTGCAGCAGCATGGGCTATCAGCTCGGAGACCATGGCTGTGGTTACCCTTGACGCTGCATCACAGACAAGAGCGCCTGCGATGGTGTACTCAACGACGAATCTGGGTGCACGAATAGCAAATCGCCATTTTTCCGCATGAGTCCAGGTTCTGTTTACAGCATCATGATGGTCGCATCCGTGTTTGGCGACATCACGGTGAAAGCACATTGGAAGCGTGTATTCGTCATCGCCATACTGGCGTATCACCCGGCGTGTCGGTATGGGGTGCCATTGGTTGCACGTCTTGGTCACCTCTTGTTCGCATTGACGGCACTTTGAACAGTGGACGTTACATTTCCGATGTGTTACGACCCGTGGCTCTACACTTCATTCGATCCCTGCGAAACCTTACATTTCAGCAGGATAATACTCGACCGCATGCTGTAGGTCCTGTACGGGCCTTTCTGGATACAGAAAATGTTCGACTGCTGCCCTGGCCAGCACATTCTCCAGATCTCTCACCAACTGAAAACGTCTGGTCAATGGTGGCCGAGCAACTGGCTTGTCACAATACCCCAGTCACTACTCTTGATGTACTGTGGTATCGTGTTGAAGCTGCATGGGCAGCTGTACCTCTAAACGCCATCCGAGCTCTGTATGACTCAATGCTCAGGCGTATGAAGGCCGTTATTACGGCCAGAGGCTGTTGTTCTGGGTACTGATTTTACAGGATCTATGCACCCAAACTGCGTGAAAATGTAATCACATGTCAGTTCTAGTATAATATATTTGTCCAACGAATACCCATTTATCATCTGCATTTCTTCGTGGTGTAGCAATTTTAATGGCCAGTAATGTATGTAATGAAGTTGTCAAAAATTAAAATTAGTACAATCACAGTACAAAATATAAAATTATGGAAAACATAGCATAAAACATAAAAGGGGCTGAATGTAGATATCACAAGTGAAACGTAATAGTGAACAATATGTCAAAGTCAAAATACGGAGTACGTCATATTAAGAATACAAGGGTATGGATGCACGTACTGCAATACAATGTATAGGTTAATTTACATAATCATGGAGCATTCGAATTCGAAAATATTTGTTTAGAAAAACCGCTTTTATGTCTACAACTGTGATTTCACTATTGAACATCTGTTGATTGGAAACTTACGTTTTCGTGCTAAGTCTCGTAGAGAAACTTCGATTTTCGAATAATGATACAAATGTTTCATGCGAAATGACTTCCGTAAATCCAAGGATGGACAGAGGGTTTCGTCCGCAGTGAGGTCCACGGCAGTTTATCAACGAGAATCAGTCGGTGCCAGAGACGTCCCGAGGACTATTCTGCTGTCGAACTAATCTAATTACTGGCGCGGTCGGCAAGCGCGCGGTTTGTGCGTGATTTGCGGCACCATTAGGCTAATGCGGCGGACATGTGTGTTGGCTAATAGCACCGCCGGGCGCCGGCGATATCGCGTGATAGGGCTGGATGATTGCGGTCGTCCGCAGCCGCTGCCTCAAGCACACACTCCAAGTGAGGGCGCTTTGTGTCCGCCGCCGACCACAGGGGGGACAGGTACCGCCTGCATGCACGGCGGCCCCTGGCGCCGTGCACCGCGTGATTAGCTACCGCTAAGGGGTGCCGTATTTTCTATCATTATTTCACATGCTTGGGCCACTGACGAACGCGATTTGCTACAAAGGGCTGAAAGACTAACCTTTTCTTTTGCCTGAGTCGCTTTTACTGTCTCAGAATGGGGTCTTTTCCTACGGTATCAGACCAAGCGACACAGGTCCTTTTTCGATTTTCTGCTTGCTCGCCACTCCAGTCGCGAATTTTCTGACTAACATTATTTCGATGCATCCTCAAATATAATGTGCCAGAAACGTGGCGTTTGCACTACTGTACTAGCCACGTTATATTTAGCTCATTAATCGCGCGGTGTAGCCGCGCGGTCTTGGGCGTCTTGTCACGGTCCACGCGGATCTCCCCGTCGGAGGTTCGAATCCTTCTTCTGGCTTCGGTGTGTGTGTTGTCCATAGATTAAGTTACTTTAGGCTGGCGAGAATTCTTCCGAGCTGTATGGTCATGGTCCATGGAACTCTTCTATCCCTGACGTTTCGTCCAAAGCTACGTTGGACATCTTCGGAGGTGCTCCTGGTTGTGCCGAGTCTTGCCGACTGACGAGTCGGACCTCGAAGAACGGCCTAAATACCGTGGAAAATGGGCAGAGGTAGCAGAGATAAACACTTCTCATCGATTCTGTAGTGCCACTGTCCATACATCACTGCGTTTCATGGCTTCTTCTTTTCTGTTAAAATTATCCCCATGCATATATATTTCGATGGCTTCTCTATATAGCCGTGGATAAAAGTTCGTCATAGTACATAAAACTTCCATTTCCGAAAATTTCACTACGTGATCACCCGACTGAAGAGTATGTTCCGTCACGGCTGTCTTGTCTGTTTTCCCTAGTCGGCAAAGACTTTTATGTTCCTGTATTCACCGTGTATTCACACTTCTCTTTGTCGTTCCAATGTAGACAATACCACGTATACACTGAATCTTGTAAACACCACTTGCAGACAGAGGAGGACTTTTATCCTTAACGGAACGAAGTGCTTGGCTTATTTTCTTAATTGGTCTGAAAATCGGAAATATTTTAGGGAAACAAAACGTTCTAGATCTTACCACAAATTTACAGTTTTTATCTCATTATTATATTCGATTCATGGTGTGGGTTCCTGTTGTCATGTCCTAGTTCATGAACCACGGGCAACGTATGAGTGACCAAGTAAGTGGTCCCGACAGTCGGGATAGTTGGAATAAGGCTGGGGATCTTGGACATATTCTGAGTCGTGGGCACCTTTGTGCTCATACGGCAAAGACTACCAAATCCACCGGTTAGTCCCTCAACCGTTAGGGGTAAAACTCAATGGGACTCGGGGCAAGTAAGGCTAGCAACCTGCTTCCCTGGTACTTTAAATATGATGCTGGCAACAATCAGAGCAAAATGCCTCGGACCTTTGGAGGTAACGGAGTCCCACCTCTACTTGACAAACCAGGGACTCCTAAGATACGACTTGGCAAACAAATGGTAATGAGATGGGGAGCTATTAATATCAATGGGGGCTACTCTGGGAAGAAGGTAGAGGTGGCAGAGGCTGCAAGTAAGATGGGGCTGGACGTATTAGCTGTCAGTGACATTCGGGTAAGGGGTGAGAGAGAAGAGGAAGTGGGAGTATACAAGGTCTTCCTGTCAGGAGTCAAAGCAGGAATAGCACAATGGGGTGTAGGGCTTTACATCAGGAAAGAAATCGAACCCTGCGTAGTTGCAATAAGGTATGTAAACGAACGACTGATGTGGATAGATTTGACAGTGTCTAGCAAGAAAATTAAGATTGTGTCAGTATATTCGCATTGTGAAGGGACAGATCAAGATAAGATCGATAGTTTTTATGATGCACTCAGTGATGTAGTTGTTAGAGTAAAGGACAAGGACAGTGTTCTGCACATGGGTGATTTTGATGCCAGGATTGTAAATCGAAGAGAAGGGTATGAAAAGGTTATGGGTAAATTTGGAGAGGATATGGAGTCCAACAGGAACGGGAAACAACTCTTGGATTTCTGTGCCAGTATGGGCTTAGTAATCACAAACTCCTTATTTAAACGTAAGAACATTCACCGGTATCCTTGGGAAGGCAGGGGAACCAGATCTGTCGTTGACTATATAATGACAGATCAGTAATTCAGGAAGGCTGTGAGGGACACACGTGTATTCAGGGGATTCTTTGATGACACTAATCATTATTTAATCTGCAGTGATATTGGTATTGTGAGGCTGAAAGTGCAGGAGGTCAGGTCCATACGTAGGAGGATAAGAGTGGAGAAACTTCAGGATAAGGAAATCAGGCACAAGTACATGAGAGTGATCTCAGAAAGGTACCAGTTAGTTGAATGTAGTCAATTACAGTAATTGGAAAAGGAATGGACAAGGTACAGGGACACAGTACTAGAAGTGGTTAAAGAATGTCTTGGAACAGTAGTGTGTAAAGGTAGGATGAGGCAAACAGCTTGGTGGAATGACACAATCAAGGCAGCCTGTAAAAGTAAAAAGAAGGCGTATCAAAAATGGCTACATACTAGATCTCAGGTAGAAAGAGAAAGTTATGTTGAAGAAAGAAACAAAGCCAAACAGATAATTGCAGCATCCAAGAAGAAATCTTGGGAAGACTTTGGAAACAGGTTGGAGACTTTGGGTCAAGCTTCTGGAAAACCATTCTGGAGTGTAACTGGCAGTCTTCGAAAGGGAGGTAAGAAGGAAATGACAAGTATTTTGGACAGGTCAGGAAAACTGCTGGAGAATCCTGTGGATTCCTTGGGCAGATGGAGGGAATATTTTGAAGAGATGCTCAATGTAGGTGAAAATACGATCAGTAATGTTTCAGATTTCGATGTACAATGGGATAGGAATGATGATGGAAATAGGATCACATTTGAGGAAGTGGAGAAAATGGTCAATAGACTGCAGTGCAATAAAGCAGCTGGTGTGGATGAAATTAAGTCGGAACTCATCAAATACAATGGAATGTCAGGTCTTAAATGGCTACACAGGATAACTGAAACGGCCTGGGAGACGGACAGGTTCTGTCAGACTGGACAAAAGCAGTAATCATACCAATCTTTAAACATGGAAACGGGAAAGATTGTAACAACTACAGAGGTAGCTCTTTAATCAGCGTTGTGGGTAAAATCTTCTCAGGTATTGTTGAAAGGAAAGTGCGAGTATTAGTTGAGGACAAATTGGATGAAAATCAGTGTGGGTTTAGGCCTCTTAGAGATTGTCAGGACCAGATCTTTAGCTTACGGCAAACAATGGAGAAGTGTTACGGGTGGTACAGGGATTTGTATCTATGCTTTATATATCTTGAAAAGGCATATGACCGGGTTCCTAGGAGGAAGTTTTTGTCTGTTCTACGAGATTATGGAATAGGAGGCAAACTTTTGCAAGCAATTAAAGGTCTTTACATGGATAGTCAGGTAGCAGTTAGAGTTGACAGTAAATTGAGTTCATGGTTCAGAGTAGTTTCAGGGGTGAGAGAAGGCTGCAACCTGTCTCAACTGTTGTTCATATTATTTATGGATCATATGTTAAAAACAATAGACTGGCTGGGAGAGATTAAGATATCTGAACACAAAATAAGCAGTCCTGCATATGCGGATGACTTAGTTGTGATGGCAGATTCGATTGAAAGTTTGCAAAGTAATATTTCAGAGCTAGATCAGAAATGTAAGGACTATGGTATGAATATTAGCATCTCCAAAACGAAAGTAATGTCAGGTGGAAAGAGATATAAACGAACTGAGTGCCAAATAGGAGGAACAAAGTTAGAACAGTTGGGCGGTTTCAAGTACTTAGGATGCATATTCTCACAGGATGGCAACATAGTGAACGAACGGGAAGCGAGTAGTAGCAAAGCTAATGAAGTGAGTGCTCAGCTACGATTTACTCTCTTCTGCAAGAAGGAAGTCAGTACCAAGACTAAGTTATCTGCACACCATTCAATCTTTCGACCAACTTTGTTGTATGGGAGCGAAAGCTGGGTGGATTCAGGTTACCTTACCAAAAAGGTTGAGGTTACGGATATGAAAGTAGCTAGGATGAATGTAGGTACTAGTAGATGGGAAAAATGGCAGGAGGGTGTCCAGAATGAGGAAATCAAAGAAAAACTGCTAATGAACTCTATAGATGTAGCAGTCAGGGCGAACAGGCTTAGATGGTGGGGTCATGTTACACACATGGGAGAAGCTAGGTTACCCAAGAGACTCATGGGTTCAGCAGTAGAGGGTAGGAGGAGTCGGGGCAGACCAAGGAGAAGGTACCTGGATTCGGTTAAGAATGATTTTGAAGTAATAGGCTTAGCATCAGAAGAGGTACCAATATTAGCACTGAACAGGGGATCATGGAGGAATTTTATAAGGGGGACTATGCTCCAGACTGAACGCTGAAAGGCATAATCAGTCTTAAATGATGATGATGATGATTATTACTATTATTATATTTGGTCAGTGCTTGGCGGATTTAGTCAGATGTGTTGCTGATGTTCCTTGTATTTCTGTTTTAATAGTCTACCCCCAACTAAAGTGCGCATCATTTATGTTGGCTGCCGAGTTTAGGTTCGTTCTGGGCATCTGACGTCAAAAAATACAGTCAGCCAATGAACAGAGAACGACGTTGCCACATCTCGACTGCAGAGCAGAGCAGGGACCAGTGTCTTCAGTTTTAGAAACGTTCAGCCATAAATAAAGTAATAGAACAAAAGCAATGTCTTGATAGCAGACTTTGTTTTATAGAAAGTTTGGAAAAACCATTCTTTATACCAATTGCTTCATTTTCTATTAATTAATTAAACCAAACAAGCAATAAGACTCCTAATTCAGGAGATAGCAAGGAAAGGTGTTTGTATCAATTTCATGAACCGCTTTTTCGCAATAAAGAACAGTGGTAATTGTTTATTTCCTATTGTACTTCGACGAAGTGCGAGTAATTCATAGGCATACCAACAGTGTTTGCCAGAATTTTGCGTGACCTGTTAAAATCCTTATGGAGCGACAGACCAGGATGAGCTGCGCTAGCGTAACGGTTAAGGCGTTGGGTTAGTTATGCGAAAGGTAGCGAGTTCAAACCTTGTGTGATGCTAAATATTTTCTTTATTTAAAAACAATATCGAAGTGTCTTACTTCACGAATTTTATTCGTTTGAATGCAATTTTTTGAAATTTCTAGTGCTTTGTCTCTTCATTAACCCTTTCGCTGCTGCAGTCACGTGCTCCCCGCATTCCGCGCTGTGCGCTATTTTGTCATCACTGCACTGCTCGCCTGTGCAGACACATGGTGTTCCCACTGCTTTGACACACTTATCATTCGATTTCACAAAAACTGTTTGGCCCAAAAATTAGATTTTTACACATCTTCTTGACTGATACCTTCCCCCCATAAATGACTTAATTTTGTTTCGATGTTCAACCCAGTTATTGTGCAGCATTAAATGTAGAAAACCATTGCACGAAATTTTGAAGAGTTTGCAGAGGTGAAAGTCCATAGCGTATACTTTCCGTATCGTCGATTTTAGTTGTCACAATGTTGAGAATGAAATGTGGACAAGGTCTTAAATTTCATATAAAATTTACTGCATAACAATATCTCATTTAATGTAAGTACTACATAGGTGTCGTATGTAATACTGAGAAATATTCCGTCTTTCGGGACTGTAATAAAAGTTTTATTTACACCGGGCGCGTTTGGCTTTATTTTAAAACACTTTATTCAGTCAAAGGAAGTGGGGGGAAGGTATCAGTCAAGAAGATGTGTAAAAATCTAATTTTTGGTTCAAAATGGCTCTGAGCACTATGGGACTCAACTTCTGAGGTCATTAGTCCCCTAGGACTTAAAACTACTTAAACCTAACTAACCTAAGGACATCACACACATCCATGCCCGAGGCAGGATTCGAACCTGCGACCGTAGCGGTCTCGCGGTTCCAGACTGCAGCGCCTAGAACCGCACGGCCACTTCGGCCAGCTTCTAATTTTTGGGCCAAATAGTTTTTGTGGAATCGAATGATAAGTGTGTCAAAGCAGTCGGAAACACCATGAGTCAGCACAGGCGAGCAGTGCAGTGACAAAATCGCGCACAGCGCGGAATGCGGGGAGCACGTCTCTGTAGCAGCGAAAGGGTTAATGCGGCCGTGGTGGCTTTACTTCATAAACTGCGCACTCCCCCCCCCCCCCCCTAAACGTAAGCTTGCGAACTATACTATACTATGGCGCTGCTTCTCTTGGCGCGTGCGTCGTGTGCAACTGGCAACGCAGCAATCTCCCGCGTCTGGGCGGGCATGCGCGAGCCGCCAAGATAAAAGAATTCAACTATAGGCATGTCACATTCGCATGAAACGCTTGACACACCGTGCCTGAAGTCATAGATAATTTTAATGTTACAATGAATACTTTTTATCATTTTTATTCGTCTATTTTGGCTTTGGGCAGCAAAGAGCGTACGACCAACAGCTTCACGAAAGTGTCGCGTTAACATAATTGAAATTTCCACAGTAAAATAATAAAAAGAGTTCGCTGTACAAACGTGTTTCAAATGTAAAAAAAAAAAAAAAAATGGTTCAAATGGCTCTGAGCACTATGCGGCTTAACTTCTGAGGTCATCAGTTGCCTTAGAACTTAGAACTAATTAAACCTAACTAACCTAATGACATCACACACATCCGTGCCCCAGGCAGGATTCGAACCTGCGACCCTAGCGGTCGCTCGGTTCCAGACAGCAGCGCCTTGAACCGCACAGCCACTCTGGCCGGCTTAAATGTAAAATAAAACCATTAAGAGACGAACACTATACACCCAGCAGTAGTTGCAATAATGCCAAGTTAACGTTAGTGCAATTTTCACAAACCACTGATAAGAGACCCAGGCTTCGAACCACGCCGGTTTCAGAGAAGAATGACATCCACAGCAACATACAATTGAAAGCTGGAGAACGGGGTCGTTTACAGCGATCAGTTCTTAATGCAGAGTAAAAACATAGACGTCCCCGTTTTCGAACCGGGCTGGTTCCTTGGGAGGACAAGATCCACACAACCTATAGGTCAATGCTGCATACCTGTGTTTTTTAAACAGTTTGCGAGCAAATAATACCTACATACATCAAACCAGAGATGTATAGTATTTGCACTTGCAGCGGGGGCGGGGGGAGATAGTCCCACGCAGCTTGGTTTTTGTACAGGACCACTTGTGCGGCCGAGTACTTGGTGCACAGCAATATGACTTGGTTCAGATCAGCCACCGCCGTTGTGTCCTGATCACAGTGCCCAGAAGCGATGTCTTACAAACGGTACAGTTGGGCGGAATAACATCGTGTCCTAGTCTCCTATGGCGTGTACTAAGCGTCACAGAGGTGAAACAGAGTCGCGAAGAGACGTTAGGTTGTATGACCGCCAGGTGACCGCCCTCGTACTGCTGGTATCCGTGTCATTCATAATTCCACCAGCTTCCTTCACCGTTGAGTTGAAATACATACAAGGGACTGGTGTTGGGCAGAAATGTCCTCCCGTTGTGTTCCTCTTAGTGAGGCAGTCAACGGTTTCTTTGTGGACAATGTCTTGATACCCTTCCATCCTAAGTAAGCGGACGTCAGTACCTAATGTCTGCGCGTTTATTGAGGGCACCAAGATATCCAAGATGTTTCTGTTACGCTGTTTATTAAACGCCAAAATTTGTAATTTCTGCAACACATTTTCGGAGTCCTTGACGATCAATACGAGCCGGAATGTCTGCGTATCACAATAAATAGCTAGCTTCTCTGACAACCAGTGACTCCGCTTTGTAGACAGACGATTCACGCGACATTTTAAACATTTGATATAATCTGTAGAGTGGCTGAAGATGGTGTATCCCACACACGTCGCTTTTAGAGCAAGAGCAGTACAGATACAAGCGTAGTTTGACCAGTCTCGGATAATGAAGTGCTGCAGATCTTAATTAATACTCGTCCCTGTTCTGAAGTCGGATGGGAAGCACGACACCGGGAATGGGGTGTAGTACCCATTCCTTCGGAACACTATTCGTAATTCGTGGGCGATGCTCCCCTTGTGTGAAATCGTTCAAGCTCTATGGACCAGAGAGAGAGAAAATGGGACTTTCGAGTCTTATAGCCCTAGCGGCAGAAAATGTCGACAGTTCTGTTTCTGCGTTTGTTAACCGGAGCGAAACACACTGGCTGCCATGAATCGGCAGAAGTCTGCTGATCTTTCTGGATTTTGGAGCAGCTTATGGCGGAATTGTTTTTGGTTTCTCTTTCTCAGTTTCAACCACTTTCTCAGGCATTCTCGATATTGCTTCCGACGTCCGATCACATTGATGATCTTAGTACCCATTCCTTCGGAACACTATTCGTAATTCGTAGGCGATGCTGCCCTTGTGTGAAAGCGTTCTAGCTCTATGGACCAGAGAGAGAGAAAATGGGACTTTCGAGTCTTATAGCACTAGCGGCAGAAAATGTCGACAGTTTTGTTTCTACGTTTGTTAACCGGAGCGAAACACACTGGCTGCCATTAATCGGCAGAAGTCTGTTGATGTTTCTGGATTTTGGAGCAGCTTATGGCGGAATTATTTTTGGTTTCTCTTTCTCAGTTTCAACCACTTTCTCAGGCATTCTCGATAATGCCTCCGACGTCCGATCACATTGATCATGTTAGTACCCATTCCTTCGGAACACTATTCATAATTCGTAGGCGATGCTCCCCTTGTGTGAAAGCGTTCAAGCACTATGGACCAGGGTGGTGTCACGTCAACGAGAGAAGCCTTCGCTTTAATGATTGCCACATCACCTCGCATGTCATAGATGTAACACTCTCTTCTCTTTTGCGCGATAGTAAAAAACGAGATGGCCTTCTTTGAATTTTTTCAATGTCTTCCGTCTGGTAACGATCCCAAAATACCCCACACAAGACAATGGACAGTACTACTGTAGGCGGTCTCTTCAGCAAATTTGTCGCATCTTCTAAGTTTTCTGCCAGTAAAACGCTGCCTTTGATATGCCTTCCCCACAGTGTTGTATTTGTGATGGTTCCAGTTTAACTTTATCGTAATTGAAATCCATGGATATCTAATTGAATCGACGACTTTCAAATGTATGTTATTTAATGGGACATTTTTAGTTCTCAGATGAAGAACCACACACTTTTCATTGTTTTGGTGCAATTACCACTTGCAGATATCTTGTATAAACCATGTTACAATTGATTCCGATCTCCTGAAGAGTAAGAGGATTGCTCGTATTGTCTGCTAAATCGTTTATATAGAAGCAGAGACCTTATAATACTTCCCTGAGGAATTCCAGATATCACTGCTGTTTACTTGATGACTTCCCGTCAATGGTAACTAACCGTGACCTTTCTGAAAAGAAAACACGATACTAGTCGCAACTGATCGAGTGACAGTGCCAAAAGCCTTCTGAGATTCCATGATTATGGAATCAGCTTGGAATTTCCTAACAACAGCATTACTTGTCACGACTAAAGTGACAATTTTATGTAACAACGACGCTGTTTTCTGAAACATAGCTGCTTGTGTGTCAATAGGTGGTGTCATGGTCGTATCATCTGATCGGGAGACAGTATATTTCTCAAAGTCCTACCAGAAATTGATCTCAATGATCTGGCTCTGTAAGTCAGTGGGTCAGTTCTATTTCTTTTCTTGTGAACTGGTGTGACCCGCACAAGTATTCAGTCTTTAGGCACGGATCTTTCTCCGTATGAGTGTTTGTATATAACAGTTGATGGTATTTCATCAGCATACTTCGAAATAGATATAAATGATTTACAAATCTGGTCCGGAAAAATCTTTATTGACAAAAGCTGTTCCGCTAAAGCAAGGGTATCTACTTGCAAATGACTACTTCTGGCAGCCGCTCTAGATCAGAATTATGGAATATTTACTGCATTTTTTGGTGAAAAGGCGTGTTTGGTAACCCTATTTTGGTGGCGCTCTTGACGGTAAAACTGCCATTGTCACTGAACAGTGAGGCTAGTGATTGGGTCTTGGCGCTGGTATACTTCACATAGGGCCAGAAACTCTTTGAACTGATTTCGAGACAGACTCTCGGAATGAGTTATTAGAGATTTTCCGTGTGTTTAAACTTGGCAGACTTTTCGTATTGCTTCTACAGTCGTGTCCAATCTGTTTTGTGTACTTTGAAGACCTGTCCTGTCTCTTATTAAATTATTTTGTATGATTCTCTCTATTTCCGTCACCATTTCTTAGAACTGAAGTCGCATTTGAACGACGCTCACATAGTACGGAAGGAATGGATGATGTCTCTAAGTCTTCCTCACATGGGGGACCGAACCGCACAACACCCCTGGGTTCGGTGTGGGGCGGCGGTGGGCTAAGTGGACTGCTGCAGCCTGTTGTGGGGTTGGTGAACCACTGAGGGCTACGGCGGGGACGAAGCCTCTCCGTCGTTTCTAGGTCCCCAGTTCCATAGAGTACAATACAATACAACATCCTTCATCACATAGATTTCAGGATAGAGATTCTTTTCATAATTTCATTTGAATGGAAGAGAAGTTTTCCTTCAGAGTTGCCAGAATCATTGAAAAGATGTTTACTAGCAAGATACAAACTTGAGGTAGTCCATAAAAACAAGGGATTGGTATATATATTACACAAAGTTCCATAATAGCAACAACTTCCTGAGTGTAACGTCTGTTTACTTTCTGACGTAGACTATAATTCACATTAAGGTTTCTATTTACTAGTTAAACCTTGAAGTCGTTGGCGTAAGCAACAACAATTGCTGCTGATACATTGTTTATAAAAAATAATATTGGCTATTGCAGATGATACTTGCCCTAAATTAATAAGAAACATAAAAAATTTAAAAATCTGTTAAAATTTTGTAATGAACTCTTTGATAGCCACATAAGATGTTAGTACTTGTACCAAAAAGTATTTAGAACATTCTAATAGATTTAAAAAAATTAATGTTTTATTATGTATCTAAGCTGTGGACGCCTAAACTGTAGAATTAGACGATAAGAAAGACTGAGAATCTATTAGAAACAAGTGAAAAAAATTGGAAACAGGTGTACACGAGCCTGTTTCCCTTCTCTTCGCAGGTCATTGCTCTGTGAAATACACTACGCCTTCCACTTGTCAGCTGAAGCTCCGTGCATCGCATACACTGTGTAAAGACTGTATCTAGAAATTCCATTTACGACTCATCTTCGATAGATCATAATTGTGCCGTAGCGTTGAAACAATATACGTTCACGGCACATAAGTTGTAACACTATATCAAACACGGAGTGACTTTAATTACCGATATGTAGTTTCTGTCTTTTATTACAACAAATCGTACCTAAAATGGCACGTATTCAAGATATCTTTAATTTTCTGAATTCACCCTTTCAATCCTTTACATGACAAACCTCTTCGTACTTTCCTATCCTGAACTGCAGAGGACCTCCAAAATCCTACTTTTCCTCAATTTGTGCAAACCCCCTACTGATACCTCCTCCAGCTACCCAATATGGTTCACCTCAGGTCTCTGAAGCGATCAGCTCCCAACACTTCCATCAAAACCTGAAAGAACACCACATCCTTCACATTAACTATTGTGGCTTTCGACCTGTCTTCTGAGCTCCTGAACCTCACCATCTCCTATCCCACCAGCTCAACAGTTGTAAAATGGCTATTTTTGTCTCCCTCAACTTAGAGGAAGCCTACGATGGCGAATGTCATTCTAGTCTCGTTTTCTAAGTCCAGACAGACACTTCCAGTTAATTATATCTGCCATATTACATACTTCCTCTCTAACCTCCCACCCTCTGTTAACATCAACAACTCCAATTCCTGCATCTTCCACCCCAAGCAGGCATGCCCAAAGGCTACGTCCTGTCTCCTGTCCCTTACCCCCTCTGCATTGCCAATATGCCCAAACCACCTTCCCTAGTCCACCTTGTTCAATATTCTGATGACACTGCATTCCTCGCTCTTTATCCTACACTCTAGAAATCGCAACCATTTTCCAAATCCAGCTCAATTATCTTACCGCCTGGTGTAACCAATGACTTCTCAATACCAGCCTTCCGAAATCTGAGGCAACAATTACATGACGCACCACTCTTCTGTGTCTCTGAGTTCCATCTTACCGCTTACGACAATCCCATTCAGCTAACTAAAACACTGAAATGTCTTGGACTAACTATCGACCAGCAAGTAACATGGAGACCTCACCTACTAACCATCCTACACAAAGCACACTATAGACTGAAACTAGTACCTGGCCGAACTTGGGGACTGTACCTCTCCATTTTCCACCACAGCTACTAAACCTTCATCTGACTCATCCTTTGCTATGTGGCTTGCATTGACCTCTGCCCCATCCAGGTTGTGTAACTCCCTCCAGATGCTGGGACGCCATGTACTCTGCCTCCCTTTACACAATCATTTACCTTCACCCCACAAGGATCCTTTACTCGTTAATCAGATTTCCTGTTCAATGACACTGATCAGCTCGAAACAACCTACATCATCCCCAAACTCGACTCAAATAATCCTGCAGTTTCAGCTTTCCTTTCTAATACTCATATGCTACCAAACCTTTACCAGCAAATACCACAACCCTATACCTGCACACCCTTGCACATACTCTTCCAAAGAAATTATAACTATCTTCCCCTCCCATATCATGAACTCCGCCCATACATTTACTCATCCTACCAGCTCTAAATTCATCCCACCAATTCCACTTCATCAGGTCTCCCTCTCCCTCCCCTCCCCATATTTCCTTTTGTTTGCAAACTGCCTTTCTTCCCTACCACCCCCCTTTTTCCCACTAACTTAGGCTCTTTAATAACCCCCCTCTATTCTACCCGGCCTTTTGTCACAACATCCATTTCTACCTCATCGCTATTATGCATCAATTCTCCAACTGTACACCACCACTTTTCTACCCTCGTCACTGGCCAGTCTTTTACTCTTGAACAACAGACTCCCCACATCAGGGCTGGTCTTAGAGTTTTAGAGCCAGGAAAGTGCTTCTTTTAAATATCACTGTTTCAGCGTTATATTTGAAATGTTTTTAAAAGTGCTCTTGTCATGTCTCGTTTTACCTCATTATTATTGTTTTTAAGCAAAAGTTGAGGAAGCCATATCTCTTTTATACATAGACGCTTCCATTTTACTTTCATCTTTGCGAAGTTTAAAATTCATTGTAAATATCTCACTTCTCTGTTTCTTGGTCGGCCAGAGTGGCCGAGCGGTTCTACGAGCTACAGTCTGGAACCACGCGACCGCTACGATCGTAGGTTCGAATCCAGCCTCGGGCATGGATGTGTGTGATGTCCTTAGGTTAGTTAGGTTTAAGTAGTTCTAAGTTCTAGGGGACTGATGACCACAGAGCCATTTGAACCTTTTTTTTGTTTCTTGTTTTTTCTTCTCATCTTGTTTTTGTTGTCAGTTGGCTGAAGGGTAGGTTCATTCTGAAGCTGACAGCCCCTCCCCCCGACCATATGTGTCGTGTGAGGATGAAATAACTGTAAAGAAAATAAAAATAAGATGTAAGGACTGATGAATACAAGTATATAAACAAGAAAGATACGGCGTTGCATGTTCTTTGCTGTGAACTATTTCTAGATTTCGCAGAGCATTCAGGTGGAGAGAGATAGTGTCGTTGGTAAGTATTTCTTTCCCTTTTCATTGTTATAGTACAGTCAGGGTTATAGGATCAGTAGGAATTTGCAGCAGAAGTAGCAGTTTAGTTTTCATCAGAAGTAGCAGTTTAGTTACCCCAATGAGCTTACACTTTCTTCTTCACAGGATCGACAACATTGACATGTTCTGAGAAACTCGTGTATAGTTCCTACTGTAGACATGTTATTTATTCTGTCACAATCCAGCAAATAGACTAATTCACTTGCAGTTATAGGGGTATCTGGTAATGATTATTCTTTAATATTCAACTAAGGACAAGACGCCTCAATTACTCACGAAAATTCTGAATGATGCGATTTTTGAAGTATTTCTGGATTGATTGCTCAATGGCTGGGTAAGAAGAAACGTCTTAATATACTCATTGTTTGTATGAAAATATGTAATTTGCTTTTTATTGTAATAGTGCATTACAAATATAACGAATGACCGATAAGAATGAAGTCCGGTGACCGCAAGAATTATAAATTCTTGCAAGATATTACAAAGATTATTGCTTCCACACTCGTTCCATACAGAAGAGCAACAATAGCGTCGATTACTTTGCACCAAATGAATTAAGCAGTATGATCACCCTGGACAATTACGTTATTGGAAAGAGTGACACTTACATTGAAAGAAATAGAAGATTAAGGAAACAACATTAAGCATTCACTACTGTAACATTTTTTTTAAAAGTGGGAGAAAGAGTTCGAAGCAGGAGACTAGTTTTCTTAATTAGGTTTCAGTGGAAGTTACGGATACAATTACCAAGAATATCAACTCAGAACAATATTAGACATGTACATCGAAATGCATGTGACAGCTCATATTGTGCCTCATGTAACACCTCAGAATTTACTGTGCAGCACATGCAATTTACCAGCCTAGCTTACAAAATATTAACCAGTGGAACTGACACATTTATTCTTCTTTTATTTTCCCATGGTTGTGGCAGACTCAAATCCTTCCTTGGAAACTGTGCCTTCAAGTTGGTTACCATCTCTCTTGTATTATAATTCTGCAGAACACAACAAGCTTCAATAATAGCAATCGAATATCTATTTCCGCAATCATTGCTCACTGGAACACACCCCATTTGTTCGAACATATGTGAACAAAAATATATATCGAACGTTTCATGAATAAAAGCGTTAGTGCAGCCAAGAAAAAAAAAACAACTGCACATACTGTATTCCGCTAACTCTGCCACTGAGTCTGCGAATGTCTGTCTCTAGTAATACAATAAAAAATTATGTGTATGTGGCGTCTGGGTAGAACATCTCGCACACGTCGCATTACGTTTAGGTAACTGTGTCAGTACAAACGAATTATTGACGCACAAATATACACTTTATTGCGCAGCGATGCTTAAGTTCTACAGCAACTCCTAAGATGCGGCTGCGGACAGATACCACTAGCAGCGGTCTATCAAGATGTATGTTCCAAATACAATGTCAAAGAATGTTCTGCATACAGTGTGAACGACACTACGTTCGTCCTGGACGCAACACCATCAATCGCTATAGTAGACACCTGTCCCTACGCGATGGCTGTATGCGACTCCACTCTTGACTAAGTCTTGCAGGCTGTTCTCTACTACAACTGGAAACCTGGAACTCCGTACTGGAGCTGTTGTCTGGCATTGCCGAACATGACACAATAGTTACCTGTGGCCGCCGCTTATCACAGCGTGGAAGTTGCTGATTGGGCCGCACTTGTGGTTGGCGGCAAACTTCGAAGTTCCGCCCGTGGTGCCAGTCGGAAATTGCCTCAGAGAACCGGCTCCGGTTGCGTCCATTGGTAAGGACACAACCTCCCCCCCCCCCCCACACACAGGAACCTCCCCACCGTTGTCTTCTAGTATTCGTTGCCGCTACGACGGCTGGGGGAGGTATGAATGCAGCAAGCGATGAGGGAACGGGAGCCGAGTCTGTAGCTGGTGTCAAGTCCCCGCTCGTGCCTCGGCATTCTCATTGCGATCGCTACGGAACGCCAGCCGAAAAACGAACGAAGGGCACACTTCTGCCTCGGACAATGGAGCGCAATCCTTACGTTATTTATCTGCAACTGCGTCATGATGTGGGATGATACTCACTTGGCATGCTTCAGCGTGAAGTTGACCACCCCTGGAAGACGTCTGGTGTCCACTTGGTTCTGGCTGAGGCATCGAGTCCAGCTCCATGGGTTTGGGGCCTGGTAGTTGCCGACGCAGCACACCAGGTCATTGGATGGAGTGCCGGATGCATCACCCGAGCAGACAACTATTCTGTAAACAAAGATTCGGCTGCAGGCTCTAGCAAATTACAAAGGCGAATCTGGTTCTGGTGCCAAGGCAGCAACTTCCTGGACTCTGTGCAAGACATGGATCTTGCTAATGATTTTACAATACTGCAGCACTCCCAGGTCTTCCGTCTACGGTATAACATGAAAAAAATTGTTGGTTAGCTTTATACGTTGCCTGAGTGGATGGAGTGGGGCCGGCCGCCTGGTGGATGCAAAGGCTGAAACAGTGTGCGGTGGCGCCATCAATGGGGCAACTCCGCTGGTATAGAGCCGTTGCGGGCCTGGAAGTGGTAAGACTAGAAGAAGAGAACGCAGAGCTTGTTCCGGCCTGTCGTGGGTACGTTGTTTGTCCATCTGCAGTTTGAAACTTCTCCGTTTGATTGAGGATAAAAAGGCGCACTGCTGTTGTGATGAAAGCCGACACAAACTGAGGGCCGTTGTCAGTCACTAGCGATTCAGGAAACATACAATGCAAAATATGGGCAGGAGTGCGCAACACGTGGATGTTGAATTCATGGGCAAAGCAAAAGGAAACTTACTATTGCGTCGACGACAATCAGCCAATGAATGTTCCAGTACGATCCAGCAAAGTTCATATGAACATGCTGCCAAGGTGCTTCTAGTTTTGACCAGTCAAAGAAACGTTGCGGAGAGCTCCCTAGTGTTCAGCGTGAGTATGGCACTGTACCTTCATCTGTTCTATGTGAGAGTCCATGTTGAACCAAGTATAGTATCTGCGAGCTAATTGTTTCTTGCAGACGATGCCACACTGAACCTGATGGAGCAGAGTACATGTCTCTGTAGAGCCCTTGGGATCACCACACTTGATCGTTCTGCTTCAGTGCGTAGCCAAATAACTCCTTGAAGTATCGAGAAGTCAAGCTGGGCTAATGATTTGTTTCACTGAGCACGACTAACACGTGCGGACGTAGCGCAACAAAAGCTGCAATTTTGGGGCCACTGCCGTTGCCTGAGCGACCTTCTGGTGATCTAAGGGGAATTAGTCCACAATATCTAAATCCCTTGCATCGATGTGACAAAATGATGCTTCCGATGTGTCAAATACTGCATCCGATCCCATGGGAAGACGCGAGAGCTTGTCTACATTGGAATGCTTGGATGTGGGCCTTTAACTGCAAGGAAACAAGAGCCCATCGTGGCAATTTTTGTGCAGCGCGGTTTGGAATTGGCTTGGCTGGGTTGATAACTGACTGCAGCAGTTCGTGGTCAGTGACTAAGTAGAATTTCTTTCTGTGGTGTCGGTAGCTGGACCGACACTGTGGAGTTGACTGCTGCAAAAGAAAGCTAGTGACTAACGCTGTGGCCGATAGTGCACGCACAGCAATAAGCAGCCGGGCGTGAAGTCTGGAACATGAGAACTTATGAATGAATAAGAAGAAAAGTATGTAGATGCTTTTTACTTAACTTTTATTTATCCTTGGAATACATCTCTCTTGAATACTCGTAAGCTATAGGCACTGATACAAATGGCTCCTTGCTAGTTCGTAGCCATTAACTTAGCTGATGGCTATTATGTCTCTCGGCTAATGAGAGAGATAGGCTTCATACAACTGGGCGATAGCTAGGTTCGCGTACAACTGGGGTCGAGTCCACTCTCGTATCACGAGACCTGCCTAGGTGGTGGCGCTAGGTCTGCGATCACAGTGGCGACACGCGGGTCCGACATGTACTACATGGACCGCGGCCGATTTAAACTACCACCTAGCAAGTGTGGTGTCTGGCGGTGACACCACACTTTCCATACAGGAATTGGTGAAATTAAGTCATTCCATAAATGATTGCATGAGTCTCCTTCTCTGTCTGCGAATAAACGGCCTGAGCCTTGTTGAGAAGTTAGGAGGCGAAAGTTGTTCAGTCTGCAGAACCAAATCTATGCAAAGGTACCGCGCTAGTGACGTAAGAGGATGGATTCGTGGCCAAGACAACTGGTTTGCCAGGATCGAATTCGCAAGACAACGATACCTGAGCAAAGCGTCTTTCCATTTCTGAAATGCAGTGTCAGATCCACGGGACCACACGATAGGTACCTTCTTGCATCGCAGACGATGTAAGCGCGCCACGATTTGAGATGAATTAGGAATGAGGCGGATGTAATAGGCCAGCTTCCTTAGTACTGACTGCAATTCGGATATTCTTGGAGCTATGAGGTTACGAGTAGCCTGAAAGGGCGACTGCGTCGAATGAACACCTTAGGAATTGATTTCATGATTTAAGTACTCAGTTTCAGCCTGGAAGAACACACACTTGTCTTTGTTACATTTGAGACCTGCCTCTGACAACATTTTGAACAGGGTGCGCAAATTAATGAAGTGCTCTTTTGCCGTGTAGCCTGACACCACACTGTCATTCAAATAATTCGTGCATGGAGGCATAGACGCAGTTAATTGTTCCAGACAGCGCTGAAAGATCGCTGGTGCAGATGCAAGCGAAGAAATTTGAAGAGTCTCGTGTGTGCATTAGTCACAAGCACTTCCTGTGGCTTGTCTAACGGAATCTCTAGGCAGCATAACGCAAGTCGATCTTGGAAAAGTAGCGAGCCGCTCCTATGCGGTCCATAAGCTCATAAGGTAGTGGCAATGGGAATGAATCAACTACTGTCTGTTCATTCACTCTCGCCTTAAATGTTGTGCAGATTCTCATTTTCCCTGAAGGTCTCTTCATGAAAACTAACACGGATGCCTACAAACAGATATAATGGGTGCAAATGCGCCTTTTTCCTGCCACTGTGCAAGTTCCTTTGCAACATGTTCACGGAGAGAGTATGGTAACGCGCGAGCACTGCAAAAGCGGGGCTGTGCATTGTCTTTCATCGTCACACGAGCAACAAAAATTGGTAGCTTCACCTGAGCCCTCACAACGCAAAACTTTAAATTCTTCAACACATGAGCAACACTGTCTCTAAAGTAAGACGAATTAACTGCCAGAACATTGTCTACAAAACTCAATCCCAACAAGTCAAAGAAATCAAGACCAAAAACGTTAGCAATGTCCCGTAAACGCAAAACCTGAAATGACACAGTCTTTTGGAAATTCTGACTGGCAGCAAAGTGGCTAATGCTGGAATATCCTGTCCATTATACTCTGTCATCGTAGTTGTTGATTTCTATAACTTGTTTTTGCCAAGCCGATCATAAGCACTGCAAAGCAGCATTGACAATGAAGCACCCGCGTCTAACTGATATAACAAGATCCACATACGCTTTTATGGAGTGGCGTTGCACTGAAGGAACTATTGATTATTTGTATTGCACTGTGTCACTGTTATTTTCTACGCCAACATCACAGCTCGGCTCGGAATGAACAACATGCACATGAAAGTTCGAGTTTCGAGGGCGTTTGTACTAAGCGGAATCTTTAACACTTGCAGACAAACAGCTTGAATGTGCCTGTTCTTACCACATGTGAAACAAGTGGCGTAACGCGAAGGGCACCTGTCACGTTTGTGAAATTTCAAAGAGTGCGAGCAAGATTTTATGTCGGTAGAGTTACGGCCATGTTGTTTACTTGGCGAGCTGTGACGTATCCAACTGGACCCCTATGTTTCTCTTCGAAGTGGGCTCATCAGGGTGCCTCGCCCTTGTGGCTGCGTCACAAATGTTCTCCTCTTGAAAACTACCGATTTCTCTGCCACACGAATCTTGAAAGTCAGCAATCTGTGAAACCTGTTGTAATGTGGGATTAGGGTATTTTAAGATTTGTTCGCGGATTCTGCTGCCTGTTACGTTTTAAGTAATAGCGTAACAAATCATCAGAATAATTAAGTCACTATAATGTTTTCCACATTCCCACTTAAAATTGCAATGTCTTGTGAGGTCCCGCAAGTCTGTCACCCCTTGAAGATGCTTTTGACTTGGATGTAAAGAATTTAAATTTGGCTGGCGCCACATTGATATTCTCTTGGAAATATTTGTTCAGTGTTACAATAAGCTCCTCATATCTAACTACTTCTGGCCTCGCAGTAAGGAATAACTTTGCACAAGTGAGGTAAACGGGGACACCAACGATGGACAGAAAAGAAAGGACTGCTTCAGAGTATGCTGAATTTGGTGAGCGACCAGGTGTGCTTCAAATTGGGGAAAATATTCCGACTAGTCTTCCTTTTCCTCTTCAAATTGTCGAAACGGAGGCAGCAGCAATGGATGTACCGCTTCTGTCAGGGCGGGCGGTGACGGAATTTATTCCGTATCTCAGTTGCTGCCATCCTCATCTGGATGAGCTCTTCATCGGCTCCATACGCTAGTTCATTGACTGCATATGTAATTGAAGACACTGATTTAGATCGAGCAGTGGTGCCGCAGGCGTTTGCTTTGTGGCGCCGAAAATTGCGCGGTAGGCAAATGAGCACTATGGAACGGTCGGTTTGAAACGGTAAACAAATGCTAACAGAAATACAAATGGAATTCTAAAGCTAATTTATAAACTATGGCAGTTCAGCAGTTAAACAGCATAAAAGAAGAGCACCAATCTCTCAAAGAAAATTTCCACAAGCACTAAAAGTTAAGGAATAAGCAAGCAATTAACAACAAGGTGACAGAGGAAATGATGCAGCGCAGTGAGTTCGGAATTCACATCGCCAGATGATGTGTACGGGTCGACTGGGAAGGACGGCTCACACACGTCGTATTAGCTTTAGGTGGATGGAGGAACTGTGACAGTAAAAACAAATTAGTGGCACACAGATATACACTTTATTGTGCTGCGATACTTACATTGTACAGCAACTCGTAGTATGTATTTGCACAGTGATACAAACCTGTCAACAAACCATGTCCGTCCTAAGTGCCACACTGTCAATCACTGTAGTAAACGCTTCTCCCCATGCGATGGCTATAGGCGACCCCACTTGTAGTCTAAGATCACTCTGGGTGATCTCCACTACGGCAACCCTGGAACTCCATACTAGAACTGTCGTACGGCAACACCGAACATGACCTCGTTGCTGCCTGAGGTCGGCACTTAACGCGGGAGTCCATCTTACTGGTTTAAAAGCCGTGTTAGAAACGCGCTACGTAAGCAAAGAGCACTTCATCTGAGATTAAAGAGCAACAAAAACCTAGCTGACAAACAAAAGCTGAACGAAGCGAAAATGAGCGTAAGGACAGCATTGAGAGAAGCGTTCAATGATTTTGAAAGTAAGACGTTGACAAACGACCTGCGCAAAAATTCTCAGAGTTTTAATCGTATTTAACGTCAGTAAGTGGGTCAAAATCATCTATTCATTCTCACAGCAACCACCCCGGCACCGAAACGGAAGATAACAGAGAGAAGGCCGAAATACTGAATTCGGTCTTCCGAAGTTGTTTCACCGCGGAAGATCGTAACACTGTCCCTCCTTTCTATCGTCGTACGAACATCGATATAGCAGATATTGAGATAACCGATCGAGGAACTGAAAGGCAGGTACAATCGCTTAGTAGTGGAAAGGCTTCATTACGAAATGAGATACCTATAAGATTCTGTAAAGATTATGCGAAAGAATTTGCTCCCCTTCTAGCAGTAATTTATCGTAAATCGCTTGAGCAACGAAAGGTACCTGACGACTGGAGAAAAGAACAGGTCATTCCCGTTTTTAAGAAAAGCCGTTACACAGATCCACACAATTATAGACCTATATCGTTGACATAAATCTGCTGCGGAATTATGGCACATGGTTTATGCTCAAGAATTATGAAAATGGGCATCTCCACTATTGAAGTCAACATGGATTCCGCAAACAGAGATCCTGTGAAACACAGCTCGCTCTTTTACTCCATGAAATCCGCAGCGCAGGGGACAACGGCGCTCGGGCTGATGCCGTGTTCTTTGATTTCAGTAAGGCATTTGACACTGTCCCGCATTGCCGTTTAATGCAAAAAGAATACGAGCTTACGTAGTATCGTAGCAGACCTGCGATTGGATTCAAGACTTTCTCGCAGATAGAACCCAACACGTCGCTCATAACGGTACTAAATCGACAGATGTAAAGGTAATATCCGGAGTACCACAGGGAAGTGTGATACGACCGTTGCTCTTTACAATATATATAAATGATCTAGCGGAAACCGTCGGATTCTCTAAGGCCATTCGCAGATGGTGCAGCCTTCTATACCAAAGTAGCAACGCCAGAAGATAGTAATAATTTGCAGAACGACCTGCAGAGAACTGATGAATGGTGCAGAGTCAGGCAGTTGACCCTTAACGTAAATAAAAGTAACGTATTGAGCACGCATAGGTAAAGAAATCCCATACTGTACAGCTACACTATTGATGACAAACAGCTGGAGACAGCGTCTACCATAAAATATCTAGACGTAACTATCCAGAGAGACCTTAAGTGGAATGACCATGTAAAACAGTTAGTGGGAAAAGCAAACACCAGACTCAGATTCATCGGAAGAATTTTAAGGAAATGTAGCTCATCCACGAAACAAGTGGCTTATAAGGCGATTGTTCGCCCGATTCTTAAGTATTGTTCATCTACGAGTTTCTATCTGGGATCCCTAGCCGGTAGGACTGATAGAGGAGATAGAGAAGATCCAATGAAGAGCGGCACATTTCGTGACGGAATCGTTTAGCTGGAGAGAGAGCGTTACAGAAATGCTAAAGAAACTCCACTGGCAGACGTTACAAGAGAGGCGTTGTGCATCTCGGAGAGATTTACTATTGAAATTTCGGGACAGCACTTTTCAGGAGAAGTCGGAAAACATATTACTTCCCCCCAAATACGACTCGCGTATTGACCACGAGCAGAATATCCGAGAAATTAGAGCCAATACAGAGGCTTATCGACAATCATTCTTTCCACGCACTATTCCCGAGTGGAACAGGTTTGGAAGGATCAGATAGTGGTAACGAAAGTACCCTCTGCCATACACCATTAGGTGGCTTCCGGAGTAGATGTACATGTAGATGCAGATTGAAGGTGGCGTCGATGTCGCTTATTGGCTGCGCTTATTGTTGGCGGCAACTTCACAGTGCCACCCATCGCGCCAGTCGGAAACAGTCTGAGAGTGTCTTTCTGGTTGCATCCATTGACGATGACACACAAAAATAACTTCTAATATAATGTTATCTTAATGTACTGTAGCTGTCTTCATAAACCAAATATGATAGAGAAACATGTGGCAGAATCCTACATAGCAAATGACAATAGTGTTGAGTGAGGCATGTCGCAGCCCATAGCAGCCAACTGTCATTTTATATCATCTACTCACTTGGGACCGGAAAAAGATGTGGCTCTTCCTGCACATTAATATAATTTGATATGATAGTTACGTTTTGTACACCGCAGTGTATGGCATAAAGTCACCAAACAAAGACTGCTCAACAACAACCAGTGTCGTTATAAATGGGTTACTTAATTTCTGGGTATCTTAATGAATATAAGCAATAACGAAAAGACAGCCAGTTCATTATCAAGTTTCGATCTGACACAATGATATGTGAAATAATCGCATTTTTGTATGAAAGGGTTTCCTCAGAATCGAATAACATCCACTTAGCAGAGAACATCCAAATACCGAAACACTGCTTTTTTAGGTTTTTTGTGAAAGTAAAACTATATTGAGAAACTAACCACACAGACAGCTTTAACTTTGCTTCATTTACATAAATCAATTTTTTAGAGGCACAGCAGGTAACACACCACATTCCGTTCAGCAGATATCTGCATGGCTGCAGGACTCACACATCTCATCATGTTATGTGTTCCACTACACAGACATTCAACTTGGGTGGCTGGAGTCTGAAACAATTGTCTTCATGTGGGCTCTAGCACTAGTTGTTCAAAGTAATTTTCGAAGAAAGGAGTGTATACAGCCTTGGACGATGTTTTATGCTTCCCACCGGCCTTAACCGTCTATTTACGCTAAATGTAATTGTATGAGTCGGGTACCTGTTTGAAATGAGACTCAGATTTTCCTTGTATCTTCCAGCAACTGAATGTGAGTCAGGAGTCAGTAAAATAACCAATTTTTATACCACACCAACTTTCTACTTCTGTTTCAGTACAAGATACACTACTAACGGCAACCAAATCGCCACCATCAACTGAATTCAGTCTGTCCATTCTGAGCATCGTCCGCTTCTTGGTTTAAACTTCCCCTTAACTTACCTTCTGCTTCAGCCAGCGCTCAGTAACTACAAGGATTTCTGCGTCAGTGCATTTTTGAAAATTTGAGCCTCAACTTCTTTCCGCATGCCGATGTTTCCTAGGTTTACCGTCGACCTTTGTTTGACCTGTTACTTATGACGCTGTACCCCTGTTTCTACCTTTCTGATATAATCTAAACTAAAAAGCCTCCAGAACACTACATACAACCGCCGCTACCCATGCAGCCATCTCCGGCGTGTAGGTGGTCCCTAATATAGGTCAATAACGTATTTAAAAGTATCTGCAGCCTACAGGTGCCCAGGATCATCTGAGCCTATGATTCAGACACTCCACTCCGCTCTGCTGCAAGATGCACGGTATTTTTCTGATGGATGTATGTAGATGGAGAGCTCCGCCTTAATCATAAAGGACTGGTTGTGTCTACTACATCAGATAGCAACCGCAAGCCACAGAGAATCCCCTCTGATCCGAAGCGATACACATCGGTGGTACCGACATGAGCCACCGATTGAATTGGAAATTATCTTCGGCAATATTTAGCTCAACTTTATGTGTCAACACTGACAGGTAAACTCGAAGAATTCTCGGTACTCCAGCAGCGAGTAAGTACTGCTTATGTATAGGTGTGGCAGACAGAGGGCACAGACGGTCTGACACACAAGGCGGGCAGGGTAAAGCCAGTCGATATCTGGAGTCCTCTACTCCTAAAATATCGGAAGAATGCTGGACGTGGAGTACAAATTCTTCCAAGATGTAAAGAGAGAACAGACCTTGAGAAGACACTGTCTCAAGAGACATCGTTTAATCTACAAGAATAATACACTGAAGCGCCAAAGAAACTGGTATAGGCATGCGTATTGAAATACAGAGATATGTAAAGAGACCGAATACGGCGCTGCGATCGGCGACGCCTATATAAGACAAGTGACTGGCGCAGATGTTAGATCGGATACTGCTGCTACTATGCCAGGTTATCAAGATTTAAGTGAATTTGAACGTGGTGCTATAGTCGGCGAACGGGCTACGGGACACAGTACCTCCGAGGTTGCAATGAGGTGGGGATTTTCCGGTACGAACATTTCTCGAGTGTGCCGTGAATATCAGGATTCCGGTGAAACATCGAATCTTCAACACCGCTGCAGCCAGAAAAAGATCCTGCAAGAACGGGACCAACGACGACTGAAGAGACTCGTTCAGCGTAACAGAAGTACAGCCCTTCCGCAAATTGCTGCAGATTTCAGTGCTGGGCCGTCAATAAGTGTTAGTGTGCGAATCATTCAACGAAATATCATCGATATGGACTTTTGGAGCAGAAGGCCCACTTGCGTACTCTTGATGACTGCACGACACAAAATTTTACGACTCACCTGGCCCCGTCAAAACCGACATTGGGCTGTTGATGACTGGAAATATGTTGCCTGGTTCGATGAGTCACGTTTCAAATTCTATCGAGCTGTAGGCCTCGTACGGGTACGGAGACAACCTAAGGAATCCACAGAACCTGCATGACAGCAGGGTACTGTGCAAGCTGGTGGAGGCTTTGGCATTGGGCGTGTGCAGTTCGAGTGATATGAGATCCCTGATACATCTAGATGCGACTTTGGCAGGTTACGTAAGCATCCTGTCTGATCACATGCATCCATTCATGTCAACTGTGCACTCCGACGGACTTGGTAAATTCCAGGAGGACAATGCGACGTCCAGAATTGCTACAAAGTGACTCCAAGAACACTTTTACGAGTTTAAACACTTCTGCTAGCCACTAAACTCCCCAGACACGAACTTTATTGAGCATACCTGGGATGCCTTACAGCGTGCTGTTTAGAAGAAATCTCCAGCTGCTTGTAGTCTTACGGATTTATGGACAGCTCTGCAGGATTCATGGTGTCAGTTCCCTCCAGCACTGCTTCAGACATTAATGGAGTCCATGCCACGTCATGTTGCGGCAATTCTGTGTGCTCGCGGAACCCTATGCGATATTAGGCAGGTGTACCAGTTCCTTCGGCTCTTCAGTATAGTACACAATTGATTTATAAAATAGAATAAAGAATATCTAGAGAGCAGTACAATGTTGCATTATCTCTACTTGATTTTAAAGCACAGAGACCAGATATAAATAAATTAGGCAACTGTCAGTTTTTTCTATAACCTACTTCAAAAAGTTGTTACAAAAGAATTTGAAAAGAAAATTATGATCGTGCAAGGGAAATATTGTTTTAGAATTGCATGTAGCGCAATGTACAGCTTGCATATCCATAACCTCCAAACTACTGTAACCTGCATGGCAGAGAGAACTTCCCATTGTAACAGTTATTAGCGCATCTTTTACGTGTCTTTAAGTGATTCTGTAGGCTCTGCAGTTAATGCAATCTTGTCATCGTGATCAGCAGGGAAACAATAATTAGAGTGTTGTAGTATATCCCCAGATTCATTATTTAAAGCCAGTTCTTAACACACTGTATGTAGACATTCTCTGGATAGTATGCGTATGTTTTCAAATGTTCAGATTTTTCATCACCTATGTGCCGCTCCCCTGCTGCTCAACATATCTGTGACCATTCGTGCGACCTGCGACCCTTCTCTGTATGTACTGAATATCCCTCGTTATACATATCTGGTGCGAGTCCCACACATTTGAGAAATATTCTAGGATGGACTGCACGTGTGATTTGTAACCAATCTCCATTGTAAACCGACTTCTTAGCCTCTAAGTTTCTCCATCAGTAATTTTGGGGCCTAATACACTCCTGGAAATGGAAAAAAGAACACATTGACACCGGTGTGTCAGACCCACCATACTTGCTCCGGACATTGAGAGAGGGCTGTACAAGCAATGATCACACGCACGGCACAGCGGACACACCAGGAACCGCGGTGTTGGCCGTCGAATGGCGCTAGCTGCGCAGCATTTGTGCACCGCCGCCGTCAGTGTCAGCCAGTTTGCCGTGGCATACGGAGCTCCATCGCAGTCTTTAACACTGGTAGCATGCCGCGACAGCGTGGACGTGAACCATATGTGCAGTTAACGGACTTTGAGCGAGGGCGTATAGTGGGCATGCGGGAGGCCGGATGGACGTACCGCCGAATTGCTCAACACGTGGGGCGTGAGGTCTCCACAGTACATCGATGTTGTCGCCAGTGGTCCGCGGAAGGTGCACGTGCCCGTCGACCTGGGACCGGACTGCAGCGACGCACGGATGCACGCCAAGACCTTAGGATCCTACGCAGTGCCGTAGGGGACCGCACCGCTACTTCCCAGCAAATTAGGGACACTGTTGCTCCTGGGGTATAGGCGAGGACCATTCACAACCGTCTCCATGAAGCTGGGCTACGGTCCCGCACACCGTTAGGCCGTCTTCCGCTCACGCCCCAACATCGTGCAGCCCGCCTCCAGTGGTGTCGCGACAGGCGTGAATGGAGGGACGAATGGAGACGTGTCGTTTTCAGCGATGAGAGTCGCTTCTGCCTTGGTGCCAATGATTGTCGTATGCGTGTTTGGCGCCATGCAGGTGAGCGCCACAATCAGGACTGCATACGACCGAGGCACACAGGGCCAACACCCGGCATCATGGTGTGGGGAGCGATCTCCTACACTGGCTGTACACCACTGGTGATCGTCGAGGGGACACTGAATAGTGCACGGTACATCCAAACCGTCATCGAACCCATCGTTCTACCATTCCTAGACCGGCAAGGGAACTTGCTGTTCCAACAGGACAATGCACGTCCGCATGTATCCCGTGCCACCCAACGTGCTCTAGAAGGTGTAAGTCAACTACCCTGGCCAGCAAGATCTCCGGATCTGTCCCCCATTGAGCATGTTTGGGACTGGATGAAGCATCGTCTCACGCGGTCTGCACGTCCAGCACGAACGCTGGTCCAACTGAGGCGCCAGGTGGAAATGGCATGGCAAGCCGTTCCACAGGACTACATCCAGCATCTCTACGATCGTCTCCATGGGAGAATAGCAGCCTGCATTGCTGTGAAAGGTGGATATACACTGTACTAGTGCCGACATTGTGCATGCTCTGTTGCCTGTGTCTATGTGCCTGTGGTTCTGTCAGTGTGATCATGTGATGTATCTGATCCCAGGAATGTGTCAATAAAGTTTTCCCTTCCTGGGACAATGAATTCACGGTGTTCTTATTTCAATTTCCAGGAGTGTATATTCATAATGATCTTCCTTCATTACTTTTTTTTAATTTCTTCAGTATCCCTCTTTCCGTTTAAAATTAAACTTTCTGCTCCATAAAGAGATTACGGTTTCATTACAGAGCTGTAATCTCTTAGTTTACTGATTTTACAAAGCGGTTTTTTATTATAAATATTTTATATTAATCTGAATGTAGTTGCCGTTTCTTGGCAGCTACGTTTGTAGCTTTTTCCAGACCGTTTTCTTGTGTGATTTCCCCTTAAGTAGTTAAACAGAGAAATCCTTTTTCTTTTTCCATATTTAGTGTTCAATAACTTTGGCGCTTGTTTGTTGCATTCATATATTCCGTTTTTTAATGATATTTGTGGTCCTGCTTTTCTTCTTTAAGAACTGCTATTTCTTTTATGTTCTTGTTTTTGTGGTCTTCAGTCCTGAGACTGATTTGACGCAGTTGTCCATGCTAATCTATAGAGTACAAGCTTCTTCATCTCCCAATACCTACTACAACTTACTTCTGGAAACTTACTTCCTTCTGAATCTGCTTAGCGTATTCATCTCTTGGTCTCCCTCTACGATTTTGCCCTCCACACTGCCCTCCAATACTAAATTGGTGATCCCTTGACGCCTCAGAACATGTCCTACCAACGATCCTTTCTTGTAGTCAAGTTGTGCCGCAAACTTCTCTTCTCTCCAATTATCTACAATACCTCCTCATTAGTTATGTGATCTACCCATCTAATCTTCAGCATTCTTCATTTCGAAAGCTTCTATTCTCTTCTTGTCTAAACTATTTATCGTCCACTTTTCACTTCCATACATGGCTGCACTCCATACAAATACTTTCAGAAACGACTTCGTGACACTAAAATCTATACTCGATGTTAACGAATTCCTCTTCTTCAGAAACGCTTTCCTTGCCATTGTCAGTCTATATTTTGTATCCTCTCTACTTCGACCATCATCAGTTATTTTGCTCCCCAAATAGCAAAACTCCTTTACTACTTTAAGTGTTTCATTTCCTAATCTAATTCCCTCAGCGTCATCAGACTTAATTCGACTATATTCCATTATCCTCGTTTTGATCTGTTGATGTTCATCTTATATCCTCCTTTTAAGACACTGTCCATTTCGTTCAACTTCTCTTAAAAAGTCCTTTGCTGTCTCTGACAGAATTACAATGTCATCGGCGGACCTCAAAGTTTTTAGTTCTTCTCCATGGATGTTAATACCTACTCAGAATTTTTCTTTTGTTTCCTTTACTGCTTGCTCAATATTCAGATTGAATAACATCGTGGAGAGGCTACAACCCTGTCTCACTCCCTTCCCTACCACTGCTTCCCTTTCATGCCCCTCGACTCTTAAACCCATTCTACCAGTTTCTCCATTCATCTATAAAGAATTCGCGTTAGTACTTTGCAGCTGTGACTTATTAAGCTCATAGTTCGGCAATATTCACATCTTTCAACACCTGCCTTCTTTGGGATTGGGATTATTATATTCTTCTTGACGTCTGACGGTATTTCTCCTGCCTCATACATCTTGCTCACCAGATGGTAGAGTTTTGTCAGGACTATCTCTCCCAAGGCTGTCAGTAGTTCTAATGGAATGTTGTCGTCCGCCCCAGTAGCTGAGTGGTCAGCGTGACGGATTGCCGTCCTCTGGGCCCGGGTTCGATTCCCGGCTGGGTCGGAGATTTTCTCCGCTCAGGGACTGGGTGTTGTGTGGTGTTCATCATCATTTCATCCCCATCCGGCGTGTAGGTCGCCCAATGTGGCGCCGACTGTAATAAGACCTGCGATATGGCGGCCGGACCTGCCCCGCGAGGGGCCTCCCGGCCAATGACGCCAAACGCTCATTTCCATGGAATGTTGTCTACTCACGGGGCCTTGTTTCGACTCAGGTCTTTCAGTGCTATGTCAAACTCTTCACGCAGTGTCGTATCTCCCATTTCATCTTCATCTACATCCTCTTCCATTTCCATAATATTATCCTGAAATACATCGCCCTTGTATAGACCACCTATATACTCCTTCCACCTTTCTGCTTTTCCTTCTTTGCTTAGTACTGGGTTTCCATCTGAGCTCTTGATATTCATACAAGTGATTCTCTTTATCCAAAGGTCTCTTTAATTTTCCTGTAGGCAGTACCTATCTTACCTCTAGTGAGATAATCCTCTACATCCTTACATTTGTCCAGTAGCCACCCCTGTTTAGCCATTCTGCACATCCTGTCGATCTCATTTTTGAGGCGTTTGTATTCCTTTTTGCCTGCCTCATTTATTGCATTTTTATATTTTTTTCTTTCATCTATTAAATTCAGTATTTCTTCTCTTACCCAAGGAATTCTACTAGCCCTCGTCTTTTTAGTTACTTGATCCTCTGCTGCCTTCACTACTTCATCCTTCAAAGCTACCCATTCTTCTTCTACTGTATTTATCTCCCCCATCCCTGACAATTTTTCCCTTATACTCTCCCTGAAACTCTGTACACCGTCTGGTTCAGTTTCTCTAGATCCCATCTCCTTCAATTCCCAACTTAGTTTCTTCAGCTTTAATCTACAGTTCATAACCAATAGATTGTGGTCAGAGTCCACATCTGCCCCTGGAAATGTCTTACAATTTAAAACCTGGGTCCTAAATCTCTGTCTTACCATTATATAATCAATCTGATACCTTCTAGTATCTCCAGGATTCTTCCATGTATACAACCTTCTTTTATGATTCTTGAACCAAGTGTTAACTATGATTGAGTTATGCTCTGTGCAAAATTCTACCAGGTGGCTTCCTCTTTCATTCCTTACCCCCAATCCATATTCATCTACTACGTATCCCTCTCTTACTTTTTCTACTATCGAATTCCAGTCACCCATGACTACTAAATTTTCGTCTTCCTTCACTATCTGAATAATTTCTTTCATCTCATCATACATTTCTTCAATTTCTTCGTCGTCTGCAGAGCTAGTTGGCATATAAACTTGTACTACTGTAGTAGCTGTGGGCTTCGTGTCCATCTTGGCCACAATAATGCGTTCACTATGCTGTTAGTAGTAGCTTACCCGCACTCCTATTTTTTGTTCATTATTAAATGTACTCCTGCATTACCCCTCTTTGATTTTGTATTTATAACTCTTTATTCACATGACCAAAAGTCTTGTTCCTCCTGCCACCGAACTTCACTAATTCCCACTATATCTAACTTTAACCTATCCATTTCCCTTCGCAGTACCAGCACAGCCAGGTTGCGGATTGGGCATGGCCGGTTTAGCCACGGCTACGTGTTGTCCTGTGACCCCGCCCCGCAGTGCCCCTGTATTCATCCATTGACGGTGCGACATGTTTTATTGTCCTGTCCCCGCTTTATTCACTCTCGTGTTGTCCTCTGTCTGCCGTCTACCTTACAGGAACTTTTAGCTGATGACGCTTAGAGCAGCTGCTCGTGTCCTTCGTTTTATTACACTGACGGATTTGTCCAAAATGATCTAACTCTTTTATTTTGTTTCTCTGCGTCCTTGTAAGTACTTTCTGATGTTGCCCCCTTGCGTTTTTCTACGCTATTATTGGACTAACGTTTGTGACTGGGTGCTAATTACCTTAGTAATTGAGCACCCTAAACAAAAAGAAAACAAAAAACAAAACAAAAATAGCAAGTCCGTTTTAGGTTAGTGTTACAAAGCCAGATCTATCAATCATCGAGACTGTTGCCCCTGCAACTACTGAAAAGGCTGCTGCCCCCCTTCAGGAACCACACGTTTGTCTGGCCTCTCAACAGATACCCCTCCGTTGTAGTTGCACCTACAGTACGGCCATCTGTATCGCTGAGGCACGCAAGCCTCCCCACCAACGGCAAGGTCCATGCTTCATGGGAGGAAGATTTCTTCTATAGCTGTAGTAATATCCCTAGTCAAAATTGCCAGATCATCTTCAAAGGCGATGCAATCTGCTCTAATATTACCTCTACCTAACTTCTTTGATCTATATTGTATTTTGACTCTGCTATTGCTCTCACAATTCTGTAATTACCTCTTCCAAACACAATTAAACAGTAATCTCCCAGTCTAACACCTGTCTTTGTATGAAATGGTTCAGGAATTACTCCCACGTATTTAACTTTAGAGCTAGTGTCGGTTAACGTTTCCTTAATCAGTGTTAAAGTTTTATTATCTAGCGCTTGTTCCTTTAAAATTTGGAAAAGAGAATCACGATCAATTGAGTCATAGGCCTTTTTAAAATTCACAAATATACATACAGTGTTGTTACTACGAATCTTTTGGTGCCTAAGAATTAGTTTGTAAATTAATAATTTGTTCCGGACAGGATCTGTTTGGTCTAAAACCTGCTTGGTATTCACTAATTTAGGTTCTAACTTTTCTTGGGCTTGATCAAGTAAACATTCCGAGAGAATTTTGTATGTGACAAGGTACTGTGAGTTGCCTCGGTCATTGTTAACATTGGTTCTATCCTCTTTTTATGCAATGGATGAATTAGGACAGTTTTCCAGTCCTCCGGTATTTTCCCCCAACTGCCAGATACGTCATATTAGTTCCGAGATCTCTTTTGCAGTGTTAGGGTCAGCTGATTTGAATAGTTCTGCAGTTATATCGTCTAGTCCAGATGCTTTATTGTTTTTAAGTCTCTTAATTTGTTTAGTTATTTTGAATTCCTTAGTTTCTTTAGACTTAGGGTTGGTGTTATTAGTTTGCTGTGGCTGGGATTTATTCGCTGGTTCCAGACAGTTTAGTAGTTTTACAAAATAATTAGCAAGTAGCTTAGAATTTTCCTGCCTGGTTGGTACGAGCCAAACTGCCATTTTCATTTTCGAAACAAAAACTTTGAAGTTGGTAATGGTTAGTTTTGTTTTGAATGTTTTATATAAGTTTCTTGTTCTGTTCTTTTGGAAGCCTTTTTAGATTTCTAAAAGTTCGGCATTCTGTAGTTTCTTTTAGTCTGTCGGATTAATTTCTATGTTCCTTTTCTTATACAAAGGTGTTGTACGTATTTTTAGTTCTGTTACTATTCCCATTTTTTAATGCCTCATGCCTAGACTTAAATGCTGTTTCTCAATCCGCCTTCCTCCAACGGTGTTTTCGTTTCGTTCGAAGCGGAAATAAATTTTGTAGTGTTTTGATGAACTTTTCTTTTAGGTTCTGCCAATTGTTGGATTTTGTTGTCAAGTTGGCTTGTTCGAGCTGGGGTTATTGTAGCAGTGTCAAATTTTGGGATAACGATTTTTATTTTGAAGAGTTTCTGAGGTTTAAGTTTTACATTTACTTGTGTTAAATAATTGTCATAGTCAATACTAGGCCCTTTCCTAACTTGGACATGTAATGTTTCTTCGGCGTTAGATCAATGCTTCATGATCGATTTGAAATTCCCCAATAAATGCATTAGGTACCCACCAAGTTTCTATTTAGCATGGTTGTTATTAAATTGTGTTGTGATTTTAAGGTTGAAATATAAGCACATTTCAATAAGTCTTTGGCCATTTCGGTTTGTTCATATATGGGCAGGAAATCCATTTACCTAATTGAGCATTAAAATCACCGATTAAAATTTTAACATGGTTTGAGTGAATTTTCTAGAGGATACTGTCTAACGTTCCCAAGTTTTAATACCTTCGTAAGGTTTTTTACGGCTATTCTTATTGACTGCCATATGGACATTAACTGTAGTGTATGCTTTATTTGCCCATTTAAGAGAAATTTTCATTAGTCTATTACACTCCTGCAAATGGAAAAAAGAACACATTGACACCGGTGTGTCAGACCCACCATACTTGCTCCGGACACTGCGAGAGGGCTGTACAAGCAATGATCACACGCACGGCACAGCGGACACACCAGGAACCGCGGTGTTGGCCGTCGAATGGCGCTAGCTGCGCAGCATTTGTGCACCGCCGCCGTCAGTGTCAGCCAGTTTGCCGTGGCATACGGAGATCCATCGCAGTCTTTAACACTGGTAGCATGCCGCGACAGCGTGGACGTGAACCGTATGTGCAGTTGACGGACTTTGAGCGAGGGCGTATAGTGGGCATGCGGGTGGCCGGGTGGACGTACCGCCGAATTGCTCAACACGTGGGGCGTGAGGTCTCCACAGTACATCGATGTTGTCGCCAGTGGTCGGCGGAAGGTGCATGTGCCCGTCGACCTGGGACCGGACCGCAGCGACGCACGGATGCACGCCAAGACCGTAGGATCCTACACAGTGCCGTAGGGGACCGCACCGCCACTTCCCAGCAAATTAGGGACACTGTTGCTCCTGGGGTATCGGCGAGGACCATTCGCAACCGTCTCCATGAAGCTGGGCTACGGTCCCGCACACCGTTAGGCCGTCTTCCGCTCACGCCCCAACATCGTGCAGCCCGCCTCCAGTGGTGTCGCGACAGGCGTGAATGGAGGGACGAATGGAGACGTGTCGTCTTCAGCGATGAGAGTCGCTTCTGCCTTGGTGCCAATGATTGTCGTATGCGTGTTTGGCGCCGTGCAGGTGAGCGCCACAATCAGGACTGCATACGACCGAGGCACACAGGGCCAACACCCGGCATCATGGTGTGGGGAGCGATCTCCTACACTGGCCGCACACCACTGGTGATCGTCGAGGGGACACTGAATAGTGCACGGTACATCCAAACCGTCATCGAACCCATCGTTCTACCATTCCTATACCAGCAAGGGAACTTGCTGTCCCAACAGGACAATGCACGTCCGCATGTATCCCGTGCCACCCAACGTGCTCTAGAAGGTGTAAGTCAACTACCCTGGCCAGCAAGATCTCTGGATCTGTCCCCCATTGAGCATGTTTGGGACTGGATGAAGCGTCGTCTCACGCGGTCTGCACGTCCAGCACGAACGCTGATCCAACTGAGGCGCCAGGTGGAAATGGCATGGCAAGCCGTTCCACAGGACTACATTCAGCATCTCTACGATCGTCTCCATGGGAGAATAGCAGCCTGCATTGCTGCGAAAGGTGGATATACACTGTACTAGTGCCGACATTGTGCATGCTCTGTTGCCTGTGTCTATGTGCCTGTGGTTCTGTCAGTGTGATCATGTGATGTATCTGACCCCAGGAATGTGTCAATAAAGTTTCCCCTTCCTGGGACAATGAATTTACGGTGTTCTTATTTCAATTTCCAGGAGTGTATTAATGTGTTTTATCTCCTTTATGAAATTTAAAATTTTTTCGAGACTGTGAAAGAAACTCTCAAATGTGGCGTCTTAATAAGTATTCTTTTATCAATATTGCTATTAAAAAGACGATAATTGCCGAAATCCATGGTGTTATTGTACGTCATTCATGTTTCCTGACGTTCTAAAATTTGGATCTTCTGTTATTTTAATGTATCTCCTAGTTTATGAAGTTTACTTGGTTGCAAGAGTGTTTGTGTATTAAGTGTTGCAAAAATTGTACTTGTTTTGGATTTAAGTTGGCCAGAAGACTCTACCTTCTTCTGTTGAATCACATTGCATTTTAACCTGGCCACCCCAGCATCCTAAAGACAAAATGCGCCAGTAATACTGGCGGTGGATGACCACATGGGGGTAATATTGTGATTATCAAAATGCTTCATGATGACTGTATATGGAACCCTGTGGGTTTAAGTTCACTCATTAAGTGAACTCAGAGTTTAAGACTGGAAGAGATAGTTCCGGAATATAAAATTTCACCACTGGTGAACAGACACTGACCATGTTACCGCTTGCTACTAGAGAGACGCAAAGTCGATTTGGTTTTGTTTTGCTTTGGTCCCGGAGTGCTTATTCTGCATTCGAAGCTGTCCACCATATCTGATGGAACGTTCACTATCTGCCACCTGGGTGCTGTCCAATACCCTAGGAAAGGTCAGCTTCTTTGACTTTTAGTTACAAAAAAAAAATTAAAGCCTGAAATATAATTAGGTAATTGGGTTGTCCAAGTACTCACAATGATCACTAAAAATTAAATCTTAGAAAATATGTATAAAATAATAAAACCAGCTGAAAAACAAAAGTGACGTCTCAGAAAGCTATTTCCGTTTCCATTTCGTTTCCGCGATTCATTTTAATATATTCACATGTTGTTCGGTACTTTTTACATTGTCACAAACTAATATTTCAGTGACAGACGCTAAAAGAGACGAACTGTGCATTGGGGAAAGGGTAACTGTCAAATTTCCGAGAGCATACTTTCTATGAAGAGACATTAATTTCACGCGACGGAAAAGTCAGATAATTCGGTTCTTATGCAGCCATTCTTCCCACTCACTACAAGTGAATGGAAGAGATGTGGAAGAAATTATTCTGAGAGCAGAAGTACCCTCCGGCACAAACCGTAAGGTGGGTTGCGGAATACATCCATATACATGTAGATTATTCGCTTAAAATACCATTAACGCATGAGGCCTTCATGGTTTTGGTTTTAAAACAAATAACTTAGATTCAGCTAATAAATAAGAGACAAAATATTACAGAACGCTGCTATTTTTACACTTTGTTGAGATAATCTATTCCACGAACACTTTTATGAGTCGGAATGCTAAATTTATTTAACATGGTCGCTCAGTATTTACTTTTGTACCTGTGCTTCGTCACTTAGATATCCAGGTCTAACGCCTCATAACGTTCTCCGCAGGCTTTACCACAGATTCCAGGAAAGAAACCAAACTTTACAAACAGAAAGCGCTTTTCAGGGACAAACTCGATACAGACATTTCACAGTAGTTAATTGCATTTATTATTCGTTTTCTAGAACTTTCGCTTATGAATTCTTCCACGAAGCCACATAAAATTCTACAAGCGATTGCCGTAGAGGGTTCTCCGATTCTCGTAACGCTCTTTCAAAGTGATTATTCTTCAGGGTTAACTGAGGTCAGATGAAAACATTGTTCTGATTCTCCGAAACTGGACGGTGGAACACACTTTACGTGAACGTTATTTTCATTATGTCCTGACAAACTCAAGGAAAGAAATATTTTTCACGTATTAAAACAGTGTACATTTTATACATTTCATTTGAGAAGTGAATGGCTCTTGAAAGCCAGATCTTCCTCGAATCTTCGAATGTTCTTAAGCCAATGATTCTTGAAACTCGAAACTCTTATTGGATCTGCTCGAAATACACGAGACATATTTTGTATAATCTAGTATATAGCCATCTTACTAACAATCCGCGACGTGTGACATAAGTCCTTATGAGTTTTGGTCGCATCAGTCTTTAGCATGTCGAAGGAGAAGCATAAACCACCAAAAATACGAAAGTATTTCTTATACATCGGAAGATGAGCATATGCAACCTTAGTCTATAACTGTTTGCTCAGTAACTAATTTTTGTTAAAGTATTAATAAAATAGTTCTTTCAACATGTGATGGACTTTACCATTAATTATTGTACTACTATAAGCTTTTTAGTAATTCGTTTTAAATCTATTTCCGTAAATAAGCTTCTAAAATTTATATACCTTACTGTAGGTTTGCTCAAATGGTTCAAATGGTTCTGAGCACTATGGGACTTAACAGCTGTGGTCATCAGTCCCCTAGAACTCAGAACTACTTAAACCTAACTAACCTAAGGACATCACACACATCCATGCCCGATGCAGGACTCGAACCTGCGACCGTAGCAGTCGTGCGGTTCCGGACTGAGCGCCTAGAACCGCTCGGCCACCGCGGCCGGCTGTAGGTTTGTTTTCAAATGTGATACGTTTTGAAGGCAATAACGTCAACCATTTTAAAAGTACTTTCTCACTTTTTACTTCCGAAGTCCATTTCTTCTTTAAGTATATATTATAGCTGTTCTTCGAAGGCGCTATAAATCTCAATTCCTTCTAGAGTGTCCATTAATCTGCAATTTTTCCGTCTTCGACGTTTGAAAGACATTGTGGCTGTGTGCCACCACCATCGACAACAACGACAGACATAAGAAAATCTATTATAATACGTCTTAGACAACAAGGTACTAACTTCTGGGATTAAAGAGTAACCCATCAGTTTTATACAAAGGAGACTGGAGAAAATGCACTAACGTAATCGAGCAAGAGGGTAAACACAGTTGGAAGGCAAAGTTACTCTTTGTTACAATGCTATTTCAATTGTATATATAAGATGCTGGGAGTAGTGTGATTAATGTAGGAGTAGTTTTTCACAGACAGAACATCGGCTAAACACTCTTCGCTCAAGATGCAGCAGTGAACACCAAAAGACATAGAGAGGAGAGTCATTAGAGGCAGGGTCGGTAAAGGACGGCCGGTTCAAGTAGCCGTGGCATTTCTAGGTAACCATCCCCGTTATTCATCCTAAGTGATTTAGGGAAATCACGAGAAGCTTAAGTTCAGAAGGCTGACGTTGATTTGATTGGGTTGGTTGGGTTGGGTTGTTTGGGGGAGGCAACCGGACAGAGCGGTCATCAGTCTCATCGGATTAGGGAAGGACGGGGAAGGAAATCGGCCGGTACCTTTCTAAGGAACCATCCCGGCATTTGCCTGGAGCGATTCAGGGAAATCACGGAAAACCTGTATGAGGATGGCCGGAGGCGGGATTGAAGCGTCGTCCCCCCGAATGCGAGGCCAGTGTGCTAACCACTGCGCCATCTCTCTCGGTTGTTGATTTGATCCCTGAACTCCTGAATACTAGTCTGGTGTCCTTCTTCGCTCTACATCCCGCGGTTAAACAACAAAAATTAATTAGAACACATAAACTAATGTAATGTGTACTCGCATGTGGCTGCAATATATGCATAAAACAAAATGACCAAACGTAATGGTGCATATAGTAAGTGGATAAGCTATGAGTTTTAATGCCATATTTGAGCAAGTGACTCTACAAAATTTGAACTAATTTTGTTAACTTCTAATCAGAAAGAAATTAAAAAGGAAGATGTAGAAGAGACGTTCTAACATTTGCACAGTTAGTAACGCCTTTTGATTAAACGTAACAGTTCCTAATAACCGAATATTTGAATATACGAAAATAAGATCAGAAAAACAACAATGAAAAGCTGTGATTCAAGCAGAGTATTGTACGATAGTGAAACGATGACTGTGGGGATGTCACTGCCATAACGATCCTCAGCTTTAATATGTATGTATGTCCCATAAAAGCTGCCATTATACAAATATTTGTTCTGCTGAATTTGCAATTTGATTCGATGGGAGAAAATCCACGGAGCTTTTAGGGAACGAGTGAATATATCGTGCAAGGGGTTAACAAAAAATCTGGACAATAAAGGACTTGATTAGTAGAAGACATATATTGGCTGCGGCTGTGCTACAATGTGAGTCGTTACTGAAACTGTAGTTGAAAGGCTGCTAAAGAGAGAGACTCACAGAGATAGGTATTATAAGATGAACAATTACAGTTCGGACACAAAAATGCTAAAATCAAGATGTCTGCTTTACAGGAGTTGTTAATTGCTTCAAACAAACCTAAGAGACGAGGATGATTTTGAAACTACTGGCAGATTAAAACTGTGTGCCGGACCGAGACTCGAACTCGGGGCCTTTGCCTTTCGCGGGCAAGTGCTCTACTATCTGAGCTACCCAAGAACGACTCACGGCACCTCCTCACAGGTTCAACTCTGCCAGTACTTCGTCTCCTTTATCTGTAACGAAGTTTCATATCTGCGCACTCTTCCCATTCTGAGAATAATTTTGTTATACGCAGTCGAATTGTAATCCTGCAAGAGCAACATACTACTTGTAGGAATGTACTGGCCTGCATTTACGTCTACGCACCCCGCATGTTACCGTATGGAGCATGGTGGTACAGAGTCAGATTTTCGAGTGCGCACTTTGCGATGTAACTTTATCTCTGTTTGGAGCAAACGAATCCAGAGTAGCTACATTGCAATGATAATTTAGGGCTCCGTTCTGTTGTCAACTCCACTAGCAGGTTATCAAGAAATTCTAAAAATACATTACCAGTAATGTCTACCACTCATTAAGGATTGACATACACTCCTGGAAATTGAAATAAGAACACCGTGAATTCATTGTCCCAGGAAGGGGAGACTTTATTGACACATTCCTGGGGTCAGATACATCACATGATCACACTGACAGAACCACAGGCACATAGACACAGGCAACAGAGCATGCACAATGTCGGCACTAGTACAGTGTATATCCACCTTTCGCAGCAATGCAGGCTGCTATTCTCCCATGGAGACGATCGTAGAGATGCTGCATGTAGTCCTGTGGAACGGCTTGCCATGCCATTTCCACCTGGCGCCTCAGTTGGATCAGCGTTCGTGCTGGACGTGCAGACCGCGTGAGACGACGCTTCATCCAGTCCCAAACATGCTCAATGGGGGACAGATCCGGAGATCTTGCTGGCCAGGGTAGTTGACTTACACCTTCTAGAGCACGTTGGGTTGCACGGGATACATGCGGACGTGCATTGTCCTGTTGGAACAGCAAGTTCCCTTGCTGGTATAGGAATGGTAGAACGATGGGTTCGATGACGGTTTGGATGTACCGTGCACTATTCAGTGTCCCCTCGACGATCACCAGTAGTGTACGGCAAGTGTAGGAGATCGCTCCCCACACCATGATGCCGGGTGTTGGCCCTGTGTGCCTCGATCGTATGCAGTCCTGATTGTGGCGCTCACCTGCACGGCGCCAAACACGCATACGACAATCATTGGCACCAAGGCAGAAGCGACTCTCATCGCTGAAGACGACACGTCTCCATTCGTCCCTCCATTCACGCCTGTCGCGACACCACTGGAGGCGGGCTGCACGATGTTGGGGCGTGAGCGGAAGACGGCCTAACGGTGTGCGGGACCGTAGCCCAGCTTCATGGAGACGGTTGCGAATGGTCCTCGCCGATACCCCAGGAGCAACAGTGTCCCTAATTTGCTGGGAAGTGGCGGTGCGGTCCCCTACGGCACTGTGTAGGATCCTACGGTCTTGGCGTGCATCCGTGCGTCGCTGCGGTCCGGTCCCAGGTCGACGGGCACGTGCACCTTCCGCCGACCACTGGCGACAACATCGATGTACTGTGGAGACCTCACGCCCCACGTGTTGAGCAATTCGGCGGTACGTCCACCCGGCCTCCCGCATGCCCACTATACGCCCTCGCTCAAAGTCCGTCAACTGCACATACGGTTCACGTCCACGCTGTCGCGGCATGCTACCAGTGTTAAAGACTGCGATGGATCTCCGTATGCCACGGCAAACTGGCTGACACTGACGGCGGCGGTGCACAAATGCTGCGCAGCTAGCGCCATTCGACGGCCAACACCGCGGTTCCTGGTGTGTCCGCTGTGCCGTGCGTGTGATCATTGCTTGTACAGCCCTCTCGCAGTGTCCGGAGCAAGTATGGTGGGTCTGACACACCGGTGTCAATGTGTTCTTTTTTCCATTTCCAGGAGTGTATGTTGGTGTGAGAAAGGTAAGCTGCGGTAACTATCCTGTGTAACTAAGTATCAGTACAGAGTATTCATGGTATTATTTTACTTAGTTCCTTAGTCCTGATTTACTAAGACTGACTTGAAAAGGAAAGAAAGTTTTGGAAATTTTTGTTAAGGTCTTATGGGACCAAACTGCTGAGGTCAACAATCCCTAAGCTTACACACTACTTAATGTAACTTAAACTAACTTACGCTGAGGACGACACATACACCCATGCCCGAAGGAGGACTCGAACCTCCGACGGGGAAAAGGAAAGATTAAATTTACATTGTGTCGTCTGTTTGATATTAGCTAGATTTCATGATCCTTAATTAAGCTTTTGTGTAGAGACAATTGTACCTGCACTTCTGATACGAGTCCAGCTCAAAGATTAACATTCGGTTAATTTTATTACAATTTAGATTTAATGAATAAAGTTACACCTAATCGGACTAGTAGCATATGCACTACGTATGATCTGTTCGTTTAATACTGAAAGGGGTGTTGATATTTCTCATCTGTCAGCGCCCTTTAGATAAACAGAACGCAGTCGCGCTTACATTGTTTCTCAATCATTGCCCAATATCGGCTGGTCACTGCGCATAATGCAATGCCAACCACTCCGAACTAATAATGGACACCGCAACAGTTGAGCCACATCGAGTTATCGTGAAATAAACTAAGGCCGTTGCAAGAGCATAGCAAAGATCATTAACTCTAGTTGTTGTCAAGGAAATGAATTTATATGGTTCTTGATATCTTACTGCGAGAGAGAAGGATTTTTTTTTATTGATTTGAAGAAGATTTCATAATAAGGTTATAATCAATTGTCTTTGCTTTAACTACCAACGAGCTGTTGCCAACACGCCATTATAACAATTTGTTATTGAACAGAAGTCTTTCTCCTCTTCTTAATTAGGTGACCTTAGCGACAGCACCGGAAAGATTTAGTCAGTTAGTGCAACCATTTGTAATCTACGATGAACAAATGTACTTTGTAATATCATTTCTTTGCAATTCTCGATTACAATGAATAATACTTTTCTAAAGTAACTTTTCTAAATTTGCTAGTACACCTTTTAAAGGAAGCAGCATTAACGTAATTTACCACGTCATCAACCATTTACCAATCTCTGTCATTCACTAGATAAGGTTTCACAACTACAACTTCAGATGTAGACACAGTTCGTGAACTCATTGTACACTAAGTTCACCTGTAGCTAGTCTGACGCTCAGTAAATGGGCGCGTATTTTTTAGTACCTTTCAGTAGCAACAGGAGCGGCAGCAGTTGCCAGAGAGAAGTTCCCCGTGCGTTATTCGTTGCCACAGGTATGCCAAAAGATAGAAGGAAAATATGACATTTCAGATATCTAGGAACTTCGTTTCATACTACCAGAAATCATTTCAATTTCTGTCAAACTTCATGTCAGAGAAGAAAAGAAGTATTAAACAAAGTGTTACGATGTTCGAAGATCGAATCTGGTTTTCTTTACTAGGCAACTCAGCACGCTTTCTTGGAAATCACGCACGCAAATTAAAGTTCTGTTTCGATTCATTGTTTGCAATAGACACAATTCGATAGACGCAACCACGCAAACCACCATTCACACAATCCAAGCAAAGCAGTTGCCAACGCAAAATCAATAAACAGAACCTGTCAGTAAAAATAATATTTTGTTTTTCAAACAAACTTCCAATACATGGTATGATATAGCGATATAAATTATTTCTGTTTTCCTACATCTTCCTTTGTCGTATCGAAGGAGAGAAAAATGGTTGTATCTCTCTGTAAGCACCCTTATCTCTCTCATCTTTCCCTCTTAATCTATACGAACGATAACTATAATGTTTGGAAAGCGTTCTTCCGATGCTGGTACTCTAAATAAACACAAAACGATTTCGAGAGAGCTACATTGACTTTCATGCGAAGTTTCTCACTGTCATTCCCTGAGCATTTTTACTAGCATTTTGTACACTGATCAGCCTGAACATTATGATCACTGGCTTACCATCACCTACTATCAGCCACCCGTCGAGGCGACAGCAGTATTATCGGGCGAGGAATGACTGCTAATCAGACACACCTACGGTGCATTTAGTATCAGTGAATGTACTGTCCGTGTGTAGAATGGGGATGGCGTGCGATCTATCTGTTTGACCGAGAGCAGATAGTGATGGCCCAGAGGGTAAGCAAGAGCATTTCGGAAACTGCACCACTTGTCAGATGTACGAGGAGTGATTGCGGTCAGTGTCTTCAACACGTGGCGAAACCAAAGTGAGACCACGTCCAGACGTCGTGGGGTTGGGCGGCTACTCCTCATTACAGGTGTCTGACGTCGTAGGCTGAGCACAGTGTAAAACAGGACGGGCAGCGAACTGTTGCGGAACGAAGATCATACTTTAATGCTGGGTGGAGTACAAGTGTGTCTGAACCCACAGCGCACCGTACACTCCTAACGAAGAGCCTCTGGAGCCGACGACCCGCCTACGTGCCAAAGTTAATACTACGACATCGGCGACTACGACTGAAATGGGCACGTGACCATCGGCTCTGGACGCTGGCGGAGTGGCAGAGAATTGCGTAGTCTGATGAATTCCGACACCTTCTTCATCATGCCGGTAGGAGAACGCGAATCTGACGTCTTCCAGGCTTGGTTGAGCCAGGGGAGGGGACCAAAGAGCGAAGTCATTGATCCCATCGGATTAGGGAAGGATGGGAAAGGAACCATCCCTGCATATGCCTTAAGCGACTTAGGGAAATCACGGAAAACCTGAATCAGAATTTAATATAAGACATTTACGCCAGTCGCTTTCTTTATTTCAGGATTGTAATTTCGGCCTTAGGCTATTATTAAGATGTTATGGCTTTAAACCCATGTCAACCTAAAATGAGCTGACACAACGACATATAAATGTGTCAGCTCATTTTAGGTTGACATGGCCTAGTAGCCACAACATCTTCACTTGATAATAGCCTTAGGCCGAAGCTGTAATAGTGAAATAAAGGAAGTGTAACAGTCACTGGCGTAAATATGATGTCTTTTATAAAGTTCTACATGACTGTGAATACCAGGTATAAAAAGGTCACTAAATCCGGCTGGCCGCACGCGGGGCTGAACCGTCGTCCTCCCGAATGCGAGTCCAGAGTGTTAACCACTGTGCCACCTCGCTCGATATCTTCGAAGGTAAAAGCCTCTTGACACTTTTACTGCTGGACAGATACAAGCTGACCATGGCTCCATTATGCTCTAGGAAACATTCACCTGTTTCTTAACGGCAGTGGCGTTTTTCAACAAGATAATGCTCCGTTTCACAAGGCCCGGAGTGTGATGTGGTGGTCCGAGGAACAGAGTGGCGAGCTAGAATTGATGTGCTGGCGCCCCAACTCATCAGATCAGAAACTGATCGAACGCATCTGGCATGTGATAAAACGTGGCGTCAGAGCTGATTGTCCCCGTCCTTGGAATTTACGGTAATAAGATGACTAGTGTGTGCAGATGTGGTTCCATTTCCCTCCAGCGGGCTACCAAGGCCTCATATCTTCCATGCCACGACGCTTCGCCACTGTTATCCGCACCAAAGGTGGATGTACCGGCTATTATGTAGGTGATCATAATGTTCTGGCTGATCAGTGTATGGCCTACACCGACTTGTTACGATTCTGGCGATGCATCTCTGAATTCGTGCGATGCCATTTGCCATGCCTACTTGGTTATGACTCCAAACACAAGAACAATAAAGTTGGTCACACTAGTGTCTCCTATGAGACACTTTCAAAGATCCCGTCCAAGAAATCTAAGTGTTGCATTCACCTGCCCTAATTACGGTTTCAATTACACTTCTCATGTCAAATTTTTTTATCACGATGTTTTTAACACTCCGAAAACTGATTTGGTACAGCTCTTGGCGCTATTCTGTCTTGAGTGATTCTCCTCATTTCTGCATAAGTACTGAAATCTTAACCGATGCGAAAGAGTTTACTGTAGTCTAGTCAAATTTTCCCTCTATAGTGTTACCCACTACATTTAACAAACTGTCGTTTCTTTGGTGACCAAGGTAGTGCTTTATGAGTCGATCACTTCTTTTAGTCACGTTGTGCCATACATTTACTGTCTACCCATTTCGATTTAGGACATACTTACAAATTATCCGATCTACCCGTACCATTTCCACCGTTATCCTGTAGACCGACATATTAAAAACTTTCATTCTCTTCGTCTGAATCTGTATAAGGCTGCGTGCACTCCAGAGAAATATCTTCCAGAGACAAAGGAATTAATGACATTAGCTGCCTGGAGTTGATTTATGTCAATGGGGCAAGTTGAAAATTTGTTCAAGATTGAGCTTCGAATCTGGTTCTCCTGCTTACTAGGCAAACGCACTGACCAATACACCATCTGGGCACAGTGGTCACCATAGCTGCAAGGATTGCCGTAGACCACCTAACGTGCGACCCAAATTCTCAACTTATACCACACATGCTGATTTAGTGCCCCTGCGAATTAGCCTCATTACTCGATTCCCGTAAGAGTAAGAACTCGGTGTTCATCTGCACTGAAGGTATGATTGGGCGTCATGACCTTAACTACACTCCTGGAACTGGAAAAAAGAACACATTGACACCGGTGTGTCAGACCCACCATACTTGCTCCGGACACTGCGAGAGGGCTGTACAAGCAATGATCACACGCACGGCACAACGGACACACCAGGAACCGCGGTGTTGGCCGTCGAATGGCGCTAGCTGCGCAGCATTTGTGCACCGCCGCCGTCAGTGTCAGCCAGTTTGCCGTGGCATACGGAGCTCCATCGCAGTCTTTAACACTGGTAGCATGCCGCGACAGCGTGGACGTGAACCGTATGTGCAGTTGACGGACTTTGAGCGAGGGCATATAGTGGGCATGCGGGAGGCCGGGTGGACATACCGCCGAATTGCTCAACACATGGGGCGTGAGGTCTCCACAGTACATCGATGTTGTCGCCAGTGGTCGGCGGAAGGTGCACGTGCCCGTCGACCTGGGACCGGACCGCAGCGACGCACGGATGCACGCCAAGACCGTAGGATCCAACGCAGTGCCGTAGGGGACCACACCGCCACTTCCCAGCAAATTAGGGACACTGTTGCTCCTGGGGTATCGGCGAGGACCATTCGCAACCGTCTCCATGAAGCTGGGCTACGGTCCCGCACACCGTTAGGCCGTCTTCCGCTCACGCCCCAACATCGTGCAGCCCGCCTCCAGTGGTGTCGCGACAGGCGTGAATGGAGGGACGAATGGAGACGCGTCGTCTTCAGCGATGAGAGTCGCTTCTGCCTTGGTGCCAATGATGGTCGTATGCGTGTTTGGCGCCGTGCAGATGAGCGCCACAATCAGGACTGCATACGACCGAGGCACACAGGGCCAACACCTGGCATCATGGTGTGGGGAGCGATCTCCTACACTGGCCGTACACCACTGGTGATCGTCGAGGGGACACTGAATAGTGCACGGTACATCCAAACCGTCATCGAACCCATCGTTCTACCATTCCTAGACCGGCAAGGGAACTTGCTGTTCCAACAGGACAATGCGCGTTCGCATGTATCCCGTGCCACCCAACGTGCTCTAGAAGGTGTAAGTCAACTACCCTGGCCAGCAAGATCTCCGGATCTGTCCCCCATTGAGCATGTTTGGGACTGGATGAAGCGTCGTCTCACGCGGTCTGCACGTCCAGCACGAACGCTGGTCCAACTGAGGCGCCAGGTGGAAATGGTATGGCAAGCCGTTCCACAGGACTACATCCAGCATCTCTACGATCGTCTCCATGGGAGAATAGCAGCCTGCATTGCTGCGAAAGGTGGATATACACTGTACTAGTGCCGACATTGTCCATGCTCTGTTGCCTGTGTCTATGTGCCTGTGGTTCTGTCAGTGTGATCATGTGATGTATCTGACCCCAGGAATGTGTCAATAAAGTTTCCCCTTCCTGGGACAATGAATTCACGGTGTTCTTATTTCAATTTCCTGGAGTGTATATATGTGGTGCCTGTTCTTTCTTTCTGTTTGAATTTATACTCAATATTAGTAAACTTCTCTTGCATAAATATGTTCGTTGCTATTGTCGATCTGTATTTCGCATCCTCTCTACTCGGCCATCATCAGCTGTTTTACTGCCAAAGTAGGAAAACTCATCTACTGCTATTATTGTTTTATTTCCTAATCTAATCGCCTGTGCATCGCCTGATCTGTTTCCACTATATTCGATTTTCCATGTTTTAATTTTGTAGATGTTCAACTCATCGCCTCGTCTCACAACCCTGTCCATCGCATTTAACTGCACTTTGAAATCCTTACTCGTCTCTGATAGAATTACAATGTCATCAGCGAACCTGAATGTTTTCATTTTGTCTCTATAAAATTTTCTTTTCTTTCCAAATATCTCCTTGATTGTCTTCAGAGCTTGCACGATTCACTCATTCAGTAACATTTGAAATAGGCTATAAGCCTGTTATAGTTCCATCAGAACTACTGCTTTCATATAATGTCCTCCAACTCTTAAAACAATAGTCTAGTTTCAGTAGATACTGTTCCGCGCCGTGTATGCTATTTCTTCTACCTTAAGAATTTCAATGAGTGTAGACAAGCTGACACTGTGTAAAGGTTTGGCTAAATCTACAAATTCTTGGTTCATAGGATTACCTTCTGAGATAAGCCTTAGTGTCAGTACTGCCTCGTATTTCCTACGTTGCTCTGCTTCCTGAACTGAATCATCTCAAAAACAATATCTACCAGTTCTTCCATTTCGTTGGTTTCATAGTATTCTCAGTGGGCAGAGCCTGCCTCCTCTGGAACTGGAGTTACTACATTCTTACGGAAGTATAAGTGTGTTTTGCCTTTACAACAAGTGGAACAGTTGTGTCAAGGATGGGTCTCCCAGTGACATCAGTAATTCCAATGGAATGTCGTCTACTGTAAGGTCTTTGTTTCAGTTAAAGTCCTTCTGTGCTCTTCAAAACATAGCCATCGCAGTATCTCATCTCTCATTTCATATTCGTTTACTCCCTAAACCCTTTTTATGATATTGTTTATAATATTAACCTCAAGTTCGTTTCCATTTATTAGACGTCTATACAATCTCTCCACCTTTCAGCATTCGCTCATTTGACTAGCACTGGCTTGCAATTTGAGCTCTTAATGATGATAAATGCAGTTGCTTCTGGCTTCTGTAAAGGCCTATTTATTATTTCTATAAGTGCCATCTATCTTTTCCTTAGATTTGCAGGGTTGTACAGCTTTCCATTTCTCTTCTGTCTATGACATCTTTACCATTTTGCGCTTTCTGTCAGTATCATTTTTTACGCTTTCGTATTCTGTTTAACTGCTTCTTTTTTATATTTTCGAATTTCGTCAGTTGGAATCACCCCTAAAATATTTACTCGATGACGTGTTCAAGACGTCCACCACCAGTCTTATAATCCGCGGCGTCTGTAACGTGCATGAAAGAACAAGTGTTTTCTGTAGTGTGTTGCAGCGATCATTAACAGTCAAAGCTTAAGTTGGTCATGTTATAAGGTCAGGTGGGGTAAGTACACAACTTGTTCATAGCTTTCATGAAATGTTTGGTACAGAGCTGCCACTGCGTGATCATACAGTGAACGATATGTCTTTCGTTCCGCCTTAGTTCAAGAGCGTTTGGTTTGGTTGGTTTGGTTTGTGGTGTTGGAGGAACCAGACTACAAAGGCCATCGGTCTCATGTGCGTGTCTGTAATCTATCATGATCACAGGTTTATCTATACCTTTTTTTCGGTTTCAGAGGGTAAGTAAATAGTGCTGATATTTAAATTTAACAAATGAAATAGCCTTTCAGTCGTTGTCTTTGTGTTGAAAACTTATGCCTTGGGTATACCTACCCCCTAAAAGTGAATAGTCGTGTATATGCAGTCTAATTTGTGGGGAATGTCCACACTACTGTGCGCTTACCCACTGGTGAATTTTCATGGGGAAAGTGCACCAACAAGGCCAAAATGTTGAACAAGAAAATGAATAGCTAGTGAATAAATCCTCAGGTAGTTGAACACTACTCTTCAGGCTGCTTTCAACATTTATAATTAAAGATGTTATTTCGTGAGAAATGGTGAGAAACTATGTAAGGAACACGATGAGGGGAGCTTATACTCATCTGTTACTCAGTTAGGGTTCCGAAATGGAGAAATACACCCAGTCAAAAAGGGTGTGATTTCGGAGATACGTTTTATTCAAAAGAACTTCCACGTTGGAAAGCAGAGCACCCACAAACCATTTCGAAAGTATCGTCCACTCATTCCACTGATGATCTAACATCCAGTTGGGGGCCCTCAACATCTACCTCAGCTATTCTTTCTTTTACCAGTAAACCCGGCCTAAGCCAATCTATCAGTTCTTGGCAAAGAAAAATATTTCAGTTCTTACTCTTAGAAACAATTCACACCCATAAGATGCGCAGTGCACAGAAGAAGAGTGACAAAAGGATCGGAGGTAATAACTTCAGATAAAATGCATATATGCACTGTGTTTTATTTTCCGACCAGCAGGCTGCTGCGGATTTGCCACTGGATCTGCCTTCTACTTTAAGTAACGTTCAAACGAATATGTTTCGGGTGTTAAAGTTGTGTTAATTGTCCAAAATTTTCCCAAATGTGTAGGGAGATGGTTTTAATGCATTAACAGGGTGACTGGTCCACACACGTTTTTTGAAAGTGGTCACTCAGTCACAGTTCTCTGCGCTTTTCTTTTAGCTCTTCCGTGTTTTGTTTTCTCTCTGTTTTAATTCCATATATGGCTACTTTTTCTCTTTCTAGGTTATTTTAGCGCATGTGAGACAGAGTGATTGTGTGGTATTTCGAGTACATGAGAGAGTAACAATTTTAGAGATAATTTCTATATTTATTTGTTTTAACGTGCGTAAGTGTGCCTATGACCTCACTGTTGAGCACCCGTAAGATACAAATACGCACACACACTCTGTTGTTTCACTATAGAGCTTAAGACGACGACATTAATTATCACTTGTAATATTTCGCTTTATTCTAAGCTGGATTATGTGGAAAGATATACATATTTACCCTATTTCAACCCTTTATCCGATGAAAAAAGACAGTTTTCTATGGCAAATCATTAAAATATGTTATTTGGCATGACAAATTTTGGTTTTAATGTTACATTCTTTATTTAAGTTCATAAGCATTGTGACACATCAAGACGCAAAAGTTAGTAAGTCAAAAAGATTTAATCGAACTGTGAAGAATTACAATAATACTGCAGTTTGACAGCCGTAAGAGTGGAGCCGTCAAACTACTTTCACACCGTAATTAATATTTTATTTTCAGTGTATTTATATCATTTACTATCTTATTAAAATAGTGACAGTTAGAAGACTGTTCAATAACTACGTTATATGGACGTTACATCAGTCTAGACATACTCCACAATGGCGATAAATGCCAAAATAGTCTGCCGTGAATGGTGATTAGTAATTATAAGCGGCTATTTTGGTGCATCTCTGCTAATAATCATGTCTTTATCAGACATATATTACAATGCTGGACCTAAAAAAGAAACATCGAACTGTGGAGCTTCATGCATAAAATAAATGTCAAATATGTGCTATTGGGCACCTGCCCCAGTAGTACTGCCAAGTAAAAAAGAGACCTTTAACTGATATTTTTGAAGAACTATTATACTATCAACAGCAAATGCTTAGCAAAACCAGCTGCTGAATACAAATCTTAAATAAAGAATAGGCTCATTTCCAAAATTCAAGACTATAAATGTATGCAGCTATATGAAAAAACGTTGACTGCCCGTTTGAAGTTGGAGTTTTACAAACTTTCCTGTGCACTTACCCAGCCTTACCTTAGCATTTGCATTCAAATAAAGAAAACAAAGACAAGCTCAGACACACTGCAGGCAGAAAGGCTGCGCCATCTGCGTTGCTCGCATTCAGCAGAGACGCCAGCGATAGCGCATGCAGCAGACAGACAGCAGGAAGGAGGAGGGGGAACCCCAAGCGCAGGTGCGCCGGGCTGGCTGTTTGCGCGCTCTGATTGCTGGGACCGAAAATTAACGCGTGCGCCCTGTACCGTCCGCACCGCGTCGCGGCCCGCAGCCGAGCTCGATCCAGCCAGCAATGAAACACGAAGCAGACCTACGATGAATGTTATCTGCTCTGCAGCAGTATTTTTTTTTAGTGGAACACCAGACGGCAAATATAGCCGTCGTTCGCTACTCTTCTCCAGTTCACGTGAATGGTGGTGAAAATTGTTCCAGCAGCAAGTGGAATGTAAGAGCAAAGGTGAGATTCTGTTGGACAAACAGTTGGTGTTACTGAAACAAAAGTGAGATTACTGCTCAAACAAAGCTGATAATGTTGAATTCTACGAACAATGACAATAGATCAAGGGGTAAGTCATGCAGGCAAAATGTGTTACTTCCGCGATGGTAAAATTAACACTGACAAAGATGAAGTAGCTAACGGTATAAAAGTTAACGAAAACATTCTGTGGTAATTTAGCGCACTGAAAGCATAGTGCTGCATATTGAGTTAATGACATATTATACGATAAGTAACCAGCGAATTTATTGAATTTATAGAGTACCCAGAACGTAAATTATTGCTGCTCAGGAAAGAGATGAGATAGTCAGGAAAAGAAATCCAAACCTATGAGTTGAGAAACTACAAAATTTTTTGACATTAAATTGCGCCGTTTGAAATTAGAGAAAATCCTCATCCAATGTTTGTTGTTGTTGTGTTCCTCAGTCCGAAACTTGCTCTGATGCAACTCTCCATGTTACTCTGTGCAAGCCTATTCTTCTCCGAACAACTACTGCAAGCTGCATCTTTCTGATCTGTTTTACTGTATTTGTCTCTTGGTCTCGCTCTACGATTTTTATCTCCCATACTTCCCTCCAAAACTCAAGTCTTGAGCCCTTGAGGCCTCAGAATTTATCCCATTAGCCGATCCCTTCTTCTAGTTAGGTTGTGCTACAAAATTTATTTCCTTATTAATTATATTCAGTGCATCCTCATTAGTTAAGTCATCTACCCATCTACTCTTCGGTATTCTTCTGTAGCACCACATTTAAAAAGCTGAAAGCTTTTATTCTCTTCTTGGCTAAACTGCCTTCCATGTTCCACCTCCACACACTTCCACTTCCATAAACTTCCATCACACATCCAAATACAGTACATCACTTCCCTCTATATACTGAAAATTATTTTCACAACACTCATTGTATTACATTTTCTTTCTTTTTGTTTTTCTTTGACATTTGGATTATATAAATTATATTCTCATCAACTAGGTAGTAACAAATTATATGGAACCATTTTAACAATCGTTAGGCATTCCGTTCACTGTAACCTCAGAGAAACCTTTATATATAATGTTCTTTTTATTATTTATAAAAAAACATTAGCAACTGTATACCAATAAGATTGTAACAATGAGAAATCTTTGCTGTCAGTTTCAGAAGCATCCCACCCACCTTACATTTCAAGGCGGTGGGCTACTCTGTACTGTAAATGAAATAAATAAATAAATAACTCCATACACATACGTTCAGAAAAGGCTTCTCAGCACTTAAATATATATTCGGTGTTTACAAATTTCCTTTCTTCAGAAACGCTTTTTTCGCCATTGCCTGTCTACATTTCATATTCCACCTGTCTCGCCAACATCATTTATTTGAGTGCCCAGATATCGCAACTCGTCTACTACTTTCAATATCTTTAATCCTAGCCTAATTCCCTCTACATCAACTGATCTAGTTCGACTACATTCCATTATTCTTCTCTTGCTTTTATTGGTGTTCATCTTGTATCCTCCTATCAAGACCCTGCCCATTCCATTTAACTGCTCTTCCAAGTCCTTCGCTGACTCTGACAGAATTTCAATGTCATCGGCATACATCAAAGTTTTTGTTTCTTCTCTCTGAACTTTAATTCGTGCTGCAAATTTTTCTTTGGCTTCTTTTACTGCTTGCCCGTTGTGCAGATTGAATAACATGTAGGATAGGCTACATCCCTATCTCACTCCCTTCTCTGCCACTACTTCCCTTTCACATCCCTTGACTCCTGTAACTATCATCTAATTTCAGTAACAAGCTGTAAACAGCCTTTCGTTCCCTTTATTTTACCTCTGATATTATCGCACGATCAGCTTAACAGCTCATGCATCGAAGCTGCTTACAAGAATACAGAAAAATGGAAAAGAAAATTGAGAATGCGTTAGGTGACGATCAGTTTGGCTTTAGAAAAAGTAAAGGGACGAGAGAGGCAATTATGACGTTACGGCTAATAATGGAAGCAAGGCTACAGAAAAATCAAGACACTTTCACAGGATTTGTCGACCTGGAAAAAGCGTTCGACAATATAAAATGGTGCAAGCTGTTCGAGATTCTGAAAAAAGTACGGGTAAGCTATAGGGAGAGACGGGTCATATACAATATGTACAACAAACAAGAGGGAATAATAAGAGTGGACGATCAAGAACGAAGTGCTCGTATTACGAAGGGTGTAAGACAAGGCTGTAGCCTTTGTCCCCTACTCTTCAATCTGTACATCGAAGAAGCAATGATGGAAATAAAAGAAAGGTTCAGTAGTGGAATAAAAATACAAGGTGAAAGGATATCAATGATACGATTCGCTGATGACATTGCTATCCTGAGTGAAAGTGAAGAAGAATTAAATGATCTGCTGAACGGAATGAACAGTCTAATGAGTACACAGTATGGTCTGAGAGTAAATCGGAGAAAGACGAAGGTAATGAGAAGTAGTAGAAATGAGAACAGCGAGAAACTTAACATCAGGATTGATGGTCACGAAGTCAATGAAGTTAAGGAATTCTGCTAACTAGGCAGTAAAATAACCAATGACGGAAGGAGCAAGGAGGACATCAAAAGCAGTCTCGCTATGGCAAAAAATGCATTTCTGGCCAAGAGAAGTCTACTAATATCAAATACTGGCCTTAATTTGAGGAAGAAATTTCTGAAGATGTACGTCTGGAGTACAGCATTGTATGGTAGTGAAACATGGACTGTGGGAAAACCGGAACAGAAGAGAATCGAAGCATTTGAGATGTGGTGCTATAGACGAATGTTGAAAATTAGGTGGACTGATCATCGAATTCAAATTTTCGTCTCGCTTAACTATCTGAATAATTTCATTTATCTCCTCATACATTTATTCAATCTCTTAATCATCTGCCGAGCTAGTTGGCGTCTCAACTTGTGCTACTGCCGTAGATGTAGACTTTGAGTCTTCGTTGGCCTCAATAATGCGTCCACTCTGCTGTTCATAGTAGCTTACAGGCAGTCCTATTTTGTTATTCATTTTTAAACCTACTCCTTCATTCCCCCTACTTGGTTTTGTATTATAACCCTGTCTTCAGCTGACCAGAGGAATTGTCCCTTCCGCCACTGAACTTCACTTATTCACACTATACCTAACTTCAACCTATTCGTTTACGTTCTTAAATTTTCTGACTTGCTTGTGAGATTAAGGATCTAACATCCCACGCTCCAATCCTTAGACCCACAGTTTATATCTCTTGATGGTGACATGTTCCTTAATAGCCCCATACTTTATAGAAGAGATGCCATCATCATTCAACCATACAGTAGAGCTGTAAGCCTTCAGTTATGACTGTAGTTTCGCCCTGCTTTCAGCCGTTCTCAGCAAAAGCACAGCGAGGCCGTTTTGGTTTATGTTACAAGACCACATCAGTTAACCATCCAGACGGTTGCCCCTGGCCTGTCAAAGCATACCTTCCATAATGTTTGAACCTACGTTAAGGCTGTCCTTATCGCTGAGGCAGGCAGGCTACTCCACCGACGGGAAGGTCCATTGTTCATGTTGAAGATCATGAAGGTCCAATGTTTACCTGACTGCCATATATCGAAACTCAAAGAAATTCTGTGCGTTAAGAGATGTTACGCAGATGCAGCCTGATAAATAAGCAGTACATTTTGTCATCAAAACCTATATACGTAAAGTATAATTCTTGAAAGCTATTTATATGCTCACGTTAAATGAATTTATGTGCTCATATTAAATGAATTTGTACTGTGTTAGACCATATCACTCGGAGGGACGTAACAACTTTGTGGCATGCAAACAGTCACAAAGTGTGATGATTGCTGGAAACCATCTGAGAATATCACGATCGTTGTACTAACTACTATCTAGTTGCATCTTCGGATTTCAGACGAAACTGAGAAACTAAAATTCAAGAACTTTATGTATCCACGGACTCTGAAAACTGAAACATGGACCGAGATAGTGAACGTATGGGCAAATGGGACACGAATAGAAGTGAATAACTTTATTTGGATAAATTGTACTGGATCACATACAGTGTGCTTCATGGTGGACTGTTGGGTAATGTGAAATACTTTTTTGTAGTTTGTGTTTTATTTAAATAGGGTAAAACTGGAAAATAAGACGGAGGTAGTGAATAACGAACCAATTTGAAATGGCAATACCGATCTTAATGAAAGTGTTAGCGAGCCATAAATAGTTTTTAACAGTAATGACTAATTTATTCAGAATCATGACGAAGGAGCATTGTCTGTAAATGTCTGCAGTCGATTCCGAGGTTTTTATCATAGAGACCTTTTAGGAAACAGCTTCTACCTTTTTTTTAAACAGCGGAAGGCATATCTGAATGAACATTAGCAATGAGTAAAGACCTGAGTGGCAGAATAGAGAAGTCAAAAATATAGCAGATGTTGACTGGCGAAGCAAAGATCGACTACGGTTTGTAGGGCCATCCTAGTAAGTAGTCGGTAACCGCGTGTTTTAGTGACTGAAGTCTTTAGCTGGTGATACATTCTGTTACGACCACTTCTTATAGTTTAGTTATTTATACGATGTGAGATGGTCTAGAAATTCCTTGAAAACTGGTATTTCGTGTTGCTTTGCAGGTTTTATGATTCTGGACACTTATCATCAGACGTCCGCAAAATTATCAACCACACATCCCGAAGAAACCAAGGGGAGGTAAGACCGAGAGCAATCGCAGAATCGTCGTAATATTTCGTGCATTCAAGCTGTTGACAAGAATAGTAGAAAGAAGAATTTACTTTGCTTTAACAGCGGAATTCCCATAACATATTTAATGTTCCCACCTTGCTTTTAATGTCGTCGAATGTTGTTTTGACTTTCCTATATGCAGAGTCAGTCCATCTGGCAGTCATTTCTTTTTTGATTTCTTCACATTTTTCCTGAAATCGTCTTAGCTTCCATGCACTTCCGATTTATTTTGTTTCTCAGCGAGTTGTATTTTCTCTATATCTGAATTTCCCTGAACATTTTTGCACTCCCTTATTTCAATCTAAGGAAGTATTTCTTCTTTTACCGTGGCTTTTTCGCAGTTAGCTTCCCTGTAGCAACGTTTTTCCTTCCATCTTCTGTGATTGTCCGTTTTAGAGATAATCCCTCTTCAATTGTGCGATCTACTGACCTATTCCTTATTTTTGTATCAACAGCGTTAGAGAATTTCAAGTGTATCTCATCATTCCTTAGTACTTCAATATCCTACATCTTTGTGTACTGATTCCTCCTGTTTAATCTATTGAACTCCAGCCTACTCTTCATCTTTACTAAATGGTGATATGAGTCTGTATCTGCTCCTAGGTACCCCTTACATTTCAGTATTTAATTTCGGAAATTCTGTCTGACCATGATGTAATCTAACTGAAATCTTTCCATATCAGCCAGTCTTTTCAAAATATACATCCTCACCTTGTGATTCTTGAACAGAGTATTCGCTACTACTAGTTGAAATTTATTAGAGATCTCAAGTAGTCTTTCCCCCCTCTCATTCCTTGTCCAAAGTCCATATTCTCCTGTAACCGTTTCTTCTACTCCTTCCCTGCAACTGCATTCCAGCTCCCAGTGTCAGTTTTTCGTCTACCTTTAGGTACTTTATTACCCTCTCAATATCCTCACATACTTTCTCTATCTTGTAATCTTTAGCTTGCGTTGTCTGCATGTATATATGAACTATAGCTGTCGGTGTTGGTTTGCTGTCAATTCTGGTAAGACCAACCCTATAACTGAACTGTTCACAGTAACACACTCTCTTCCCTAACTTCCTATTGGTAACGGATCCTACTCCCATTATACCATTTTCTGCTTCTGTTGATATTACCCTATACTCATCAGACCAAAAACGCTTGTATTCTTTCCATTTCACTACAATGACCTTTACTGTATCTACTTTGTTCCTTTGCATTTTCCTTTTCAGATTTTCTAGCTTCCCTGCCACGTTCAAGCTTCTGACATTCCGCGTCCTGACTCGTAGAACGTTATCCTTTTGTTCGTTATTCAATCTTTTTCTCATGGTCACTTCTCTCTTGGCAGTCCTCTCCCAGAGATCCGAATGGAGGACTATTCAGGAATCTTTTGCCAATGGAGAGATCGTCATGACACTTTTTCAATTACAGGCCACATATTCTGTCAATACACGTCATGTGTCTTTAATGCCGTCGTTTCCATTGCCTTCTACATCCTTATGCCGTTGATCAACGCTGATTCTAAGGTCTTTAGGGGCGATTTCCCATCCCAAGACAAGAGAGTGCCTTTAACGTCCATCTAATCCTCCTACCTCTTTGACAAGGTCGTTGTCAGAATGAGGGTGACATCTTATGACGGAAAACTTCGGCCGCCAATGCTCATTATTAATCCGACTTTAAGTGGTGGCGGATTTTGAATCCAGGACCTACGACTTTTTGATTACTAATTAAAGACGCTACCCCTGTGATATAGCCAATCTCCCTATGCAGGCCGAAAAACCAAGGAAACTGGTACACCTACCTAATAACGTGTGGTGCCCCCGCGAGCACGCGGAAGTGTCACAACACGACGTGGCATGGACTCGACTTATGTCCGAAGTAATGCTGGAGGGGACTGACACCATGAATCCTTCAGGCCTGTCCATAAACCCGTAAGAAAATGAGGGGATGGAGATCTCTTCTGAACAGTACGTTGTAAGGCATTCCAAATATGCTCAATAACTTTATGTTTGGGGAGTGTGGTGGCCAACGGAAGTGTTTAAACTCAGAAGAGTGTTCCTGGAGCCACTGTGTAGCAATTATGGACTTGTAGGGTGTCGCGTTGTCCTGCTGGAATTGCCCAACTCCGTCGGAATGCACAATGGATATGAGTAGATTTAGGTGACCAGAACTCAGAAGCATAATACACATCGTCGTCGTAATAATAACACCGTGACACCTCAGCCAAATTTCAAAAGCGTCGTAGCTTTCTGCAATAATTTCAAAACCTAAAAGAATTCTCTGCTCATTTCAATAGTGTCATCTACCTCATTCGTACTTTAAAAATCATGATCCCATACCAAATACATCATTCAAAGCACTCATAGTATCACAATAGTTCCAAATAAATATGAACAGTTCACAAAGCACAGACAAAATACAATTTTATAAGTGTGAAGTTATCCAACTGTGTAATTGCGTAAACATCTGTCACTGACATAGTAAGAAAAACATGTTTGTCTCTCTCAGTTAAATGATCAGATAGCTAAGTAATTTATGTGTTAGAGAAATATGATATCGATGTGTAAAGTTGTATAAGCAAATACCATATTAGCTAGGGCTCCTTGTGCTTGCCAAACACATGGTACACAAAGTAAGCATGTGCCCCCCTGAGGATTAATGTAATTATACCCTCACGTGTTACAGATTACAGCAATGGAATGAAATGTTTCACGGAAAACCTTTGTATCATTGTACTTCAAATATCTTTAAAAATAAATGTTTTAGGTACAAAATTAATCACTCAAATACGTGTACTGTAGCACTAAACTGTGCGTCTTGTTGTAAGATAATCTCTGTGGAAGTGTCGTAGTTATTGTCCTCCGAAAGCTAAGTTCTGCAGAAGTCAATGTACTTACCTCATGATAAACAAAAGTGAAATGCTTTGCGTATAGATATCTTAGTTATTACGCTTATTGCCGTGATGAAGAAACTACTGTGCTGTAACGTATTGTTGTGCTACGGAAAAGGCTGTCTCATTGTGGCTATACCACAAAAGTTACTACTAAAACATGTTTTACTTTCCAGAATAATTCAGAAAAACTGTCAGATAGAAAACCGAAACACCGCAAAAGCAACATTGTAAATTGTCACTCATTAGTAGCGTCGTGATAAAATCGTGTAGCTGTCACATAAACTAACCACTGTGTCATCTGGTATCTCACAGAAAGTACTTTAAATCCAGAATGTATTTTCAAGTAAGCCAAAATGTTGCATTAAAATCTCATTAGCAGTACTGGTAAATGTTCTAAGTATGTTGTTGTTGTTGTTGTGGTCTTCAGTCCTGAGACTGGTTTGATGCAGCTCTCCAAGCTACTCTATCCTGTGCAAACCTCTTCATCTCCCAGTACGTACTGCAGCCTACATTCTTCTGAATCTGCTCAGTGTATTCATCTCTTGGTCTCCCTCTACGATTTTTACCCTCCACTCTGCCCTCCAATACTAAATTGGTGATCCCTTGATGCCTCAGAACATGTCCTACCAACCGATCCCTTCTTCTGGTCAAGTTGTGCCACAAACTTCTCTTCTCCCCAATCCTATTCAATACTTCGTCATTAGTTATGTGATCTACCCATCTAATCTTCAGCATTCTTCTGTAGCACCACATTTCAAAAGCTTCTATTCTCTTCTTGTCCAAACTATTTACCGTCCATGTTTCACTTCCATACATGGCTACACTCCATACAAATACTTTCAGAAATAACTTCCTGATACTTAAATCTATACTCGATGTTAACAAATTTCTCTTCTTCAGACACGCTTTCCTTGCCATTGCCAGTCTACATTTTATATCCTCTCTACTTCGTCCATCATCAGTTATTTTGCTCCCCAAATAGCAAAACTCCTTTACTACTTTAAGTGTCTCATTTCCTAATCTAATACCCTCAGCATCACCCGACTTAACTCGACTACATTCCATTATCCTCGTTTTGCTTTTGTTGATGTTCATCTTATATCCTCCCTTCAAGACACCATCCAATCCGTTCAACTACTCTTCCAAGTCCTTTGCTGTCTCTGACAGAATTACAATGTCATCAGCGAACCTCAAAGTTTTTATTTCTTCTTCATGGATTTTAATACCTACTCCAAATTTTTCTTTTGTTTCCTTTACTGCTTGCTCAATATAGAGATTGAATAACATCGGGGAGAGGCTACAACCCTGTCTTACTCCCTTCCATGTCCCTCAACTCTTATAACTGCCATCTGGTTTCTGTACAAGTTGTAAATAGCCTTTCGCTCCCTGTATTTTACCCCTGCCACCTATAGAATTTGAAAGAGAGAATTCCAGTCAACATTGTCAAAAGCATTCTAAGTATATGAGCCTTATAGTCGTTACGTAATCGTGCAACTAACGAGCAAGAATGTACACACACAATAACACTGTGTCGTCTGTTCACAATAACAATGCATTCGTAATTTCTGTTTAACTAAGTTCTCTTGGTTCTTGAATGGATATTTAACTTCAAACATTGTTGCATGTTAACAGATTCTAAGTCTGACAAAGCATACTAGTGATGTAAAGTGAAAAGTTATATGGCAAAGACAAAGTTAAAAAGCAGATTATCTTTCAATAAACGGTCTTACATGTGAAATGTGGTGTAAACCTTTACTCTTCCTAGTACGCAGAGTTTCAACTACAACGCAATTATCATGTGGTATACGTCGGATTCTATAATGTCCATTGTAAACTAGAAAGAATTTTTAACTCAAGTGTTTCTTCTAATATGACAATGAATGAGCTTTAATGAGAACTTTCTGACCAATATATAATTTCTTTGCATTTGCTTTACCGTGCAGTTTTCTCCTTTTGTATGCTGCAGATTTTATATTTTTAATAGCCAAATCAATTATGTCTTTGTGTCGAAGTTTACGTGTATTCGGGAAAGGTACAAACTCTCTGATTCTGTTTGGTGGTTCTTCATTCTTCAGTACAAGAGTAGGTGGTAAAGCAGTGGAGTCATGAGGCATATGAGGCATTTCATTCAGCACGTTTTGAAATAAGTGTAAATATCTGTCCCAATGCTGATGCTTTCTGTGACAATAAAGTCTGCAAAGCTTATTGATTTCTTTCATAATCCGGTCGGAGGGGTTACAATGTGGTGAGTACAATGAAATAAAAACAGGTTTGATTTTATGATTCCGAAGCATGTGTGACCAAACAGCAGATCTGAATTGCGGTCCGTTATCTGAAATGACTTTACTAACGTGTCGGACTTCACGTAAGAAATTTTTAACAAAGGCGTTGGTTACAGGCCGTCCAGTGGCTTTACGTAACGGAGTGAAAGAAACAAATTTTGAAGTAAGTTCAACAGCGATTAGAACATACGAAAATCCATTCGATGTTCTGACAAGGGGTCCCAAGAGATCAACAGCAGCAAATTCCTTTAATTTAGAAGGAATGATAGGAAACAACGGAGCACGATGTGAGATAGTAGATGGTTTCGCCTTTTGACAAAGTTTACAAATAGACAAGACTCTTCGAATTCTCTTTTCCATATTGTTAAAATAACAAGTCGTCCGAAGAATATGATAAGATTTTTGTGGGCCAAAACGAGCATAGCTGAAATGAATGTACCAAATGAGCTTATTACAAAATCGTCAGGAATGCAAAGTACCCATAGCTTGTCATCAACAGTGCAGCGTTTGAACAGTATGTTGTTTCTAACCAGATAATAATGCCAAATCTGTGTGTGTGTCTTTTCATGCCATTTGCTTTTGATGTCTTTCCAAATCGGATCTTTATCTTGTTCATGAGCAATGTCCTTTAAAGATGTGGAGATGAAGTTGTCAAAGGCGACTTTCTGAATGTAAAGAATACTGAAATTTTTCTCGAGGTTGCCTTCTGTGTTACTTTTCTCAAGCCGAGCCGGTGCGCGTGACAATGCATCCGCAACAATGTTCTCCTTGCCGGGAATGTAGACTATTGTGAAGTGGAATTCTTGCAGAAACAATGCCCAACGTTTTAACCTGTCATGATTTAATTTTGAAGACATAAGAAACTGTAATGCACGATGATCACTGTATACTTTTACGTGCTTACCAGAAAGAAAGAATGGAATTTGTTAAATGCCCAAACGATAGCTAAAGCTTCTAATTCAGTAACGGAATAATTTTTTTCAGATTTTGTTAGCACTCGGCTAGCAAAAGCAATGGTTTTCTGAACAGTAGTGTCATTTTCTGTGGCTTCTTGAAATTAATGGCCACCAAGACCGACTTTAGAAGAATCCGTGCTAAGGCAGAAATCTTGTGACAGATCTGGATGAGCTAGTATTGGCGCGTTAAGTAGCGATTCTTTCAAAGAATTGAATTCCAACTGTGCTTGTTCGTCCCAGTTCCAAATAGTATTTTTTCCAATGAGAGAACAAAGTTTTGGTGTAACTAGAATTTGCACATTCAGAAAACGACGGTAAAAATTTACGAGACCTAGAAAACTGCGAACTTGTTTTTTTGTGGATGGAACTGGAATGGCTCTGATTGCTTCTAACTTTTCAGGATCCGGCTGAATGCCTTCAGAACAAATAACACGTCTCAAAAACTTCACCTATGTCCTACCGAATTCAGACTTTTCTAAGTTAACTGTAATTCCAGATTCTGAAAAAATATGTAACACGCTGTTGAGGATGCGATTGTGTTGTTCCCATGAGGCTTCTGCTATCAGAATATCGTCCACATATAAGGTGATGTGACGTTTTAAGAACTAAGGTAATATGGAATTTAGCCCACGAATGAATGCTGCCGAGGAAATGTTCAAACCAAAAGGAAGTTTCCGAAACTGATAACAAACGCCGAAACAAACGATGAAGTTCGATCTGATAAAAGCTGGATCTGAGATCAATAGACGACAACACTTTTACACCATTAAAATTTTGAAGAAGTTCTTCTAACGTTTGCCTGTCTGTTTCAGGAATGATGATAGTATTGATTTGTCTCGAATCTGAGACAAGCCTGATCGATCCGTTTTTCTTCTCAACAACATGTAATGGATTGTTGTATGAGCTTACTGCAGGCTCAATAATGCCCTCGTCAAGCATAGACTGTATTTCTGTTCTAACACGGTCCCTATCATGCGCCAGAATTACGTATGGTCTAACACAAAATTTAGTATGCTCACGAACACGAAATTGGTATTGAAATCCCTTGATTGTTCCTGTTTTGTGAGTAAAAACTGTGGAATGTGCTTGTAAAATCTCAAAAAGGTCTTGCCTATCAGTGTCATTACAATTCTCAATTGTTTGAATTTTATTATGAATCAACTCATTAGTATCAAATGCGCTGTCGATATCATCCCTGTCAGTACTCGCAGAGTGATTGTTAGTGTCTAGTTCCGTCGCAAATTCCAAACTGTTGTCTAACAGGAGGTAAAGCCGATCAATTTCTTCGTCATGGTTTGGGAGCCAATCTTCAAATTTCAAAGCTATTGACTTAGCTTCTTTCTCTAAACTTATTTCAGCATCGTGAAAGTTTAAGATTGCTTTGTATTCATTCAAAAAATCTACTCCCAATATAATTTCCGTCGACAATAATGGAACAATAAGAAAGTTCATAGAGAAGCTTTGGCTTTGACAAAAGAATTCTGAGTTGGTTTGTTGGCGTATATCTGCACTTTTTCCAAAGATTGCACCTTGTAATTTAATCTTTCGTAACGGAAGTGTGGGGCAATCGTTCGATTTGTTGCATTTGCTAAAGGCTGTTTCACTAATTACTGAAATGGGACTGCCAGAGTCAAGTACTGCCGTAAATTTTACGTCATTTACTCTAATGTGAATCACAGGATATGCAATGTTGTTACGTTTTACGTCGTGTTCCTGGAGTAAGATGTCCCTAATGTCTTCCATTTTTACGTAATTACTAGCTACGGCATCTGCGTCGTCAGTTTCAGAAGTACGTTTTGTGGCTGCCAGCGGTATGAGTCATTGCCTATTGTCTCTTTGTCGGCGCGCGTCGTTATTGGGATTTTAGACCTAACTTCTACAAATTCACCTTGCCGAGAGGGCCCTGCCCTGTTTGAATCCGGCCAGTTCTGATGCAATTCAGGTCTGTCGTTACGATCGTATCGTCTGTCGTCATGTCGGTAGATTCCATAGTTTCTTTCTCGTCGGTCACATGGTGGAGAATTTCTCCCTGAATCGTAACTGCACGCTGGACCGTTGCGTCTAAAGTTATTCTGTCTCCCTTGATAATAATTATTTTGGTTCCCATATTGTCTGTTTCTCAAATTGTTTGTGTGATTGTCATTACCGCGGACAGTTGATCTTTCCCTGTAATTATTACTACTCTGCCAACGGTTGTCATGCAGGTGGTGTCTGTTTTGGTCACGATTTACGTTGTAAGAACAGCCTTGTCGTGTATTATTTCTGTCATCGCGGAATTGTGACAGATGTGACCTGTGATTGTTGTGCTCCAGTTTTCGCTTTCCGCGATTGTCAGTGTCAATTTCCAGTTCTTGTAATAGTCCGTGAAAAGCTTCAATGCCGTTTTCGCAAAGTCTTGCTAAAATAATATGTCGTAAATGTTCAGACAGTTTGATTAAGCAAATGCGGATGAGTTCTGAGGGGCTGTATGGGTTTGAAAGATACTGATTCATATGCAACATGTCTTCAAAATATTTCATAAGACCGGAAAATTCAGATTGTTCGAAACGTTTCATCATTATGATGCTATGTTTTACTCGTTCTTGTGTAGCTTGAGACCAATATGCTGAGAGAAAGGCATGATAAAATTCTCCTTCACTGTGACAATCGTGAATGCCCGATCGCATTCTTTCAGCTGGTTCATTCTCTAAGTAGCCACACATAAATTCTAATCTGTGCTCTAATGACCAGTTGGGAGGAAAATAATGAGAGAATTGATGGAGACATGCTTGTGGATGAATGTCGTTGCCAGAATTCTTAAATGTTTTGAATTTACGTGCAGTAATCAACAGCTTATAGTCAAAATCATCGTGTCGGCGAGTAGCATATCGGTCATTGTTACGACGTGTCGGCGGTTCCATCTCAAAATTCGGTGCACCTTGCCAATTTCTTTCATAATTTCCGAAATGCCCTGTGCTATTATTTTGTGGTTGTTCCGTATTTCTAAGTTGCTCTTCCCGTGTTGGACCGCGAGTGTCCTCTGAAATATGTAATTTTTGTATTACTTGTGCCAACTGATCTTGTACTTCCCGGATTTCTCTTTCGTATTGCGTATTAATTTGATTCTGGTTTTGTATGAATTTCTTAATTTGTTGATACTCTTCTGTGTCAGTGATGGCTACAGGTCTTGTGTCATTCAGATCATCATCTACCTTTGCAGATAAGTTAGTGAACTGATCCGAAAGTTCGGCTACTTTCTTCGATAGTGTACTTATTTCCTCAGTGTGTTTTTCTGAACCAAGTTTCAGAGTGTCCTTTTGTGATGAAATCGTTTCTACTGTGCACTTTAAGTTTTCCTGAGTTTTTGCAAGTAGCGTAACAGAATCGGTAGATGCAACTGAGTGAATTTTAACCCACAAGGTCTCATGATTTTCATGAACAATAGTTTGCAGTTCTTTTATGGCTGCTTCGTGATTCTGTAATGCATTTTCATGCCGCGAAAAAATAGGTTGAAAATGCTCACAAATTTGTGTTTTTACGTCATTACAGACTTTTTGACATTTCGATTCAATGTTATGTAACTCAGTAGTTAAATCTTCACGTGTTTGTTCATATGTGGTGTCTAACTTTTGAAGCTTTTGCTGTGTTTGTCTCTGATTTTGTTCCATTGTGTCTAACTTTTGAAGCTTTTGCTGTGTTTGTCTCTGATTTTGTTCCATTGTCTCTAACTTTTGAAGAATTTGTTCCATTGTGTCTAACTTTTGAAGCTTTTGTCTCATTTGTTGCATTAATTGTAATAACAATGCATTGGTGTCTGAAACTTGTTCCTCAGTGCTATTCGGCAATGCATTTGAACCGACAATATTCGCGTTTTGAAAAGCAGAAACTGTGTGTTGACTTATTTGAGAAAACGGCGAGGATGCAAAACCTGAATCTACAGTATTTGCAAGATTGTGTCCTGTCATTTCGGATTCCTGAGGCAAGCTGTTGCCGACCGATCGATCGATAATGCTTCCCTGTTCACTAATTGTTTCACTACCTACACCATTATTTGCAGCCCGCTCCATTTCCGTATGCACAATACCAAATTACTACTACTGTGAACATTAGTTAATTCATTACACGGTGGCGCTAAAACACTGCTTTCGTCTTCACTGTCATTTCTCAGTTTACTTTGGAGCCTAGTATTACGTTTTTCACACGGCATTATTGTCACACGACAAAACAGAAAAGCACAATTTGAAGAGCAAAATAAGAAAACACATTAACATAGCATTGAAAATAATGTCTCGTTAATTGCAAGCGCAGCTGCGAAATACTTGGTGCAAATCTATATGCATGCCACACCTGTTTTACTGTATAAGAATGAAGACTACAACTACAAAGGAAATTCTCTCTACAATTACGCGCTAGCAATAAACAAAGGCTGCACTAATTGCACAAACTACAAGAAAAAATCAGAAGATTCCAGTGAGGTAACCTCGGCTAAGGGTCGACATATGAAACGTCCCCTTAGAAAAATTAATGAATTACTGTGCTCATAAACCTCTTACGTTATTTGCTTTTCAAACAGCTGAGCAAAACTGAACGTTCTCAGACATTACTCTCTTTACTTATTCTGATCAACAATAAACTGACACACAATAATTTTAGCGCAACGCAATCTGACTTCCAAAAATCACTACGAAAGAATGGCCCTGACTAACATTAACGTATACCTTGCACAAATCACTTACCTCACCAAAAATCTTCGTTACTCGAACTACTGCAATACAGCGAGCGCCACTACTACCAGCTAAATAAAGGATTCAAACTACTGAAGGCACTAACTACTGATAGGCATAGTTAGCAAATGAAAGATTTTGATAGAGAACAAACAATGTATTTACCTTAATAGTGTTCAAAAGTCATAATATATATAGCAGTTCATGACATCCAGTCTTACAAATTTCTAAACTCCGCTATTTCTCTCCCCACATCCACCACTGCTGGCGGCTCACCTCCAACTGCGCAACGCTACGCGCTGTTAACATCCAGCTCCCCAGCACTACAATAGCCAACAATGCAAACCAGCCACAGACTGCACACAGCACAGCCAGTGATTCTCATACAGAGCGCTACGTGGCGTTACCAATAAGAAAACCTAAACAGCCTACTTACAACCTGCCATTGTAGCAGCAGTAACCGATCTAACAACTGCGACAGAAACTTGTTGTCTTATATAGGCGTTGCCGACCGCAGCGCCGTATTCTGCCTGTTTACATATTTCTGTATTTCAAAACTGGTGCCTATACCATGTTCTTTGGCGCTTCAGTGTATAAAATGGCTGTAAATTCAACATATGCCAGGAAATTCAAAAAATGATTAGTCTTGCTAATGGGTTTGTAATTTTCAGAGGATTGTGGGACCTGGTTTAGACTTATTAGCATTCCTTATGTATTTCAAATTTCTCCTCCAACCTCTCAGCACAATTTAATGTGACTGTAAGACTAATCAGTTTCACTTAAGATCTGATTTATATTTGGTTCTGTATACACTCTGACAGTGGGGAAGAGTGTTACGCTTTGATATACTTTTCAGATTTTCGCCTCTAGCCAGCTCTGTAATAGAAGTGAAATAGGGAATAGTACTTCATTTCTTAAATGATGGCATTCACATTTTATATAATGCTGTCTTTTTCATATATAACAAAAATTACTCTGGAAAATTAAGGTTGTTTCCAAATATGTATCTGACGCATCTGCTCACGCAAGATTACCAAAGTGCATGATAATTCGACTTTAATAGAAATTTAAACTAATCACTGGAAGTAAAATTGTTAAAATTAACTGGAGCAGATGGTCATTGTTTGTGTTGGATGCATCTTTGCTAGTTGCCAAACTGACTTCCAGATAAATGCTATAAAATATTAGAAAATGTTACTTCTTTTAATACTACTATCAGTTTTGCAGGATCGGCATCTGTTACTTAAGGGCGGTTTTTTAGGTTAGATGGCCTTGGGCAAGTACAGAAAGGGCAACAGCCTCAACGGGTGCGGGGCAAAGTCAGGATATGCGGGGACCAAGCAGCAATCGGTATTGTAATTGTCAACTGTCGAAGCTGCGTTGGTAAAGTACCGGAACTTCAAGCGCTGATAGAAAGCACCGAAGCTGAAATCGTTATAGGTACAGAAAGCTGGCTTAAGCCAGAGATAAATTCTGCCGAAATTTTTACAAAGGTACACACGGTGTTTAGAAAGGATAGATTGCATGCAACCGGTGGTGGAGTGTTCATCGCTGTTAGTAGTAGTTTATCCTGTAGTGAAGTAGAAGTGGATAGTTCCTGTGAATTATTATGGGTGGAGGCTACACTAAACAACCGAACTAGGTTAATAATTGGCTCCTTTTACCGACCTCCCGACTCAGCAGCATTAGTGGCAGAACAACTGAGAGAAAATTTGGAATACATTTCACATAAATTTTCTCAGCATGTTATAGTTTTAGGTGGAGATTTCAATTTACCAGATATAGACTGGGACACTCAGATGTTTAGGACGGGTGGTAGGGACAGAGCATCGAGTGACATTATACTGAGTGCACTATCCGAAAATTACCTCGAGCAATTAAACAGAGAACCGACTCGTGGAGATAACATCTTGGACCTACTGATAACAAACAGACCCGAACTTTTCGAATCTGTATGTACAGAACAGGGAATCAGTGATCATAAGGCCGTTGCAGCATCCCTGAATATGGAAGTTAATAGGAATATAAAAAAAGGGAGGAAGGTTTATCTGTTTAGCAAGAGTAATAGAAGGCAGATTTCAGACTACCTAACAGATCAAAACGAAAATTTCTGTTCCGACACTGACAATGTTGAGTGTTTATGGAAAAAGTTCAAGGCAATCGTAAAATGCGTTTTAGACAGGTACGTGGCGAGTAAAACTGTGAGGGACGGGAAAAACCCACCGTGGTACAACAACAAAGTTAGGAAACTACTGCGAAAGCAAAGAGAGCTCCACTCCAAGTTTAAACGCAGCCAAAACCTCTCAGACAAACTGAAGCTAAACGATGTCAAAGTTAGCGTAAGGAGGGCTATGCGTGAAGCGTTCATTGTATTCGAAAGTAAAATTCTATGTACCGACTTGACAGAAAATCCTAGGAAGTTCTGGTCTTACGTTAAATCAGTAAGTGGCTCGAAACAGCATATCCAGACACTACGGGATGATGATGGCATTGAAACAGAGGATGACGCGCGTAAAGCTGAAATACTAAACACCTTTTTCCAAAGCTGTTTCACAGAGGAAGACCGCACTGCAGTTCCTTCTCTAAATCCTCGCACAAACGAAAAAATGGCTGACATCGAAATAAGTGTCCAAGGAATAGAAAAGCAACTGGAATCACTCAATAGAGGAAAGTCCACTGGACCTGACGGGATACCAATTCGATTCTACACAGAGTACGCGAAAGAACTTGCCCCCCTTCTAACAGCCGTGTACCGCAAGTCTCTAGAGGAACGGAGGGTTCCAAATGATTGGAAAAGAGCACAGATAGTCCCAGTCTTCAAGAAGGGTCGTCGAGCAGATGCGCAAAACTATAGACCTATATCTCTTACGTCGATCTCTTGTAGAATTTTAGAACATGTTTTTTGCTCGCGTATCATGTCATTTCTGGAAACCCAGAATCTACTATGTAGGAATCAACATGGATTCCGGAAACAGCGATCGTGTGAGACCCAACTCGCCTTATTTGTTCATGAGACCCAGAAAATATTAGATACAGGCTCCCAGGTAGATGCTATTTTTCTTGATTTCCGGAAGGCGTTCGATACAGTTCCGCACTGTCGCCTGATAAACAAAGTAAGAGCCTACGGAATATCAGACCAGCTGTGTGGCTGGATTGAAGAGTTTTTAGCAAACAGAACACAGTATGTTGTTATCAATGGAGAGACGTCTACAGACGTTAAAGTAACCTCTGGCGTGCCACAGGGGAGTGTTATGGGACCATTGCTTTTCACAATATATATAAATGACTTAGTAGATAGTGTCGGAAGTTCCATGCGGCTTTTCGCGGATGATGCTGTAGTATACAGAGAAGTTGCTGCATTAGAAAATTGTAGCGAAATACAGGAAGATCTGCAGCGGATAGGCACTTGGTGCAGGGAGTGGCAACTGACCCTTAACATAGACAAATGTAATGTATTGCGAATACATAGAAAGAAGGATCCTTTATTGTGTGATTATATGATAGCGGAACAAACACTGGTAGCAGTTACTTCTGTAAAATATCTGGGAGTATGCGTACGGAACGATTTGAAGTGGAATGATCATATAAAACTAATTGTTGGTAAGGCGGGTACCAGGTTGAGATTCATTGGGAGAGTGCTTAGAAAATGTAGTCCATCAACAAAGGAGGTGGCTTACAAAACACTCGTTCGACCTATACTTGAGTATTGCTCATCAGTGTGGGATCCGTACCAGGTCGGGTTGACGGAGGAGATAGAGAAGATCCAAAGAAGAGCGGCGCGTTTCGTCACTGGGTTATTTGGTAACCGTGATAGCGTTACGGAGATGTTTAATAAACTCAAGTGGCAGACTCTGCAAGAGAGGCGCTCTGCATCGCGGTGTAGCTTGCTCGCCAGGTTTCGAGAGGGTGCGTTTCTGGATGAGGTATCGAATATATTGCTTCCCCCTACTTATACTTCCCGAGGAGATCACGAATGTAAAATTAGAGAGATTAGAGCGCGCACGGAGGCTTTCAGACAG